>NW_024870710.1:797500-1997500 GCF_019054845.1 Dipodomys spectabilis
AGGGTTAGTGTTAGGTTAGTGTTAATGTCAGGATAAGGGTTTGTGTGGGGGATAGGGTGAGAGTTAGGGTTAGGGTTAGCGTTAGGGTTATAATTACGGTTAGGGTGAGGGTGAGGGTGAGGGTTAGGGTGAGGATGAGGGTTAGGGTTAGGGTTAGGGTTAGGATGAGAGTTAGGGTTAGTGTGAGGGTTATGGTTAGGATTAGGTTTAAGGTGAGGGTGAGGTTTCTGGTTAGGTTTAGGGTGAGGGTTAGGGTTAGGGTGATGCCTAGGGTTTCGGTTAGGGTTAGGATGAGGGTGAGGGTGATGTTTAGAGTCATGGTTAGGGTGAGGGTGAGGGTTAAGGTTAGTGTGAGTGTTAGGGTTAAGGTTTGTTTTATGGTGTGGGTGAGGGTTAGATTTAGGTTTAGGCTTAGGGTTATGGTTAGGGTGAATGTGAGTGTGAGGGTGAGGGTGAAGGGTAGGGTTAGCTTGGGGGTTAGGGTGACGGTTAGGGTTAGTATGAGGGTTAGGTTTAGGGTTAATGTGAGACTAAGGATTAGGGTGAGTGTTAGGGTGAGGGTGAGGGTTAGGGTGAGGGTTAGGGTCAGGGGTAGGGTTAGGGATAGGGTTAGGGTTATAGTGAGTGTTAGGGTGAAGGATAGGGTTAGGGTGAGGGTTTCGGTTAGGGTGAGGGTTACAGTGAGGGTGAGGGTTAATGTTAGGGTTAGGGTTAGGGTGAGGGTGAGGGTTCGGGTGAGGGTAAGGGTTAGGGTGAGGGTTAGGGTGAGGGTTAGGGTTAGGGTTAGGGTTAGGGTGAGGGTTAGGTTCAGGGTCAGGGTTAGGGTTAGGTTTAGGGTTAGGGTTATAGTGAGTGTTAGGGTGAGGGATAGGTTTAGGGTGAGGGTTAGGGTTAGGGTGAGGGTTATGGTGATGGTGAGGGTTAAGGTTAGGGTTAGGGTGAGGGTGAGGGTGAGGTTGAGGGATCGCGTTAGGGTGTGGGTGAGGGTTAGGTTTAGGGTGAGCGTTAGGGTGCCGGTGAGGGTTAAGGTTAGGGTTAGGGTTAGGTTTAGGGTTAGGGTTAAGGTTAGGGTTAGGATGAGGATTAGAGTTAGGTGTAGGATTAGGGTTAGGGTGAAGGTTAGAATTAGGGTGAGGGTTAGGGTTAGGGTTAGGCTGAGGGTGAGTGTAAGCGTGAGTGTGAGGGTTAGGGTGATTGTTAGTTTGAGGGTGAGGGTTAGGGTTAGGCTTAGGGTTAGGGTGACGATTAGGGTGAGGGGTAGTTTGAGGGTAAGGTTTAGGTTCGGGTGAGGGTTAGGGTGAGTGTAAGGGTTTGGGTGAGGATTAGGGTAAGGGTGAGGGTTAGGGTTGGGTTAGGGTTGGGGTGAGGATTAGGGTGAGGGTTAGGGAGAGGTTGAGGATGAGGGTGAGGAATAAGGTTAGGGTTAGGGTGAGGTTTAGGTTTTGTGTGAGGGTTAGGGTTCGGGTTAGGGTTAGGGTCAGGGTAAGGGTTAGGGTGGGGGTTAGGGTGAGAGTGAGGGTTAGGGTTAGTGTTAGGTTTAGGGTTAGAGTGAGGGTGAGGGTGAGGCTTAGGTTTAGGATTAGGGATTGGGTTAGGATTAGGCTGAGGGTGAGGGTTAGGGTTAGGGTGAAGGTTAGGGTTATTGTGAGGGTTAGGGTTAGTGTGATGTTTAGTTTGAGGGTGAGGGTTAGGGTGAGGGTGAGATTTCGGGTGAGGGTGAGGTTTAGGATATGGGTGAGGGTTAGGGTTTGGGTTCGGGTGAGGGTGAGGGTTAGGGTGTGGTTGAGGGTTAGGTTTAGGCTGAGGGTTAGGGTGATGGTGAGGGTTAGGGGGAGGAGGAGGGTTAGGGGGAGGTTTATGGTGAGGGTTAGGGGTAGTGTTAGGGTTAGAATGAGGGTTATGGTTAGTGTTAGGGTTAGGGTGAGGGTTAGGGTGAGGGTTCGGGTTCGGGTGAGTGTGAGGGTTAGAGTGTGTTTGAGGATTAGAGTTAGGGTGAGGGTTAGTGTGACAGTGAGGGTTAGGGTGAGGGTGAGGCTTAGGGTTAGGGTTAGGGTTAGTGTGAGGGTTAGGGTTAGGATTAGAGTTAAGGTGAGGGTTAGGGTGAGGGTTAGGGTTAGCCTGAGGGTTAAGCTGAGGGTGAGGTTTAGGGTGTGGGTGAATGTTAAGGTTATGGTGAGGATTAGGGTTCCGATGAGGGTTAAGGTGAGGGTGACGGTTTCGTATAGGGTTAGGGTTAGGGTTAGGGTTAGGGTTAGGGTTAGGGTTAGGGTGAGGGTTAGGGTTAGGGTGAGGGTTAGGTTGAGGGTTAGGGTTAGCATTAGGATTAGGGTGAGGGTTAGGGTGAGGGTTTAGTTTAGGTTTAGGTTTAGCGTTAGGGTGAGGATGACGGTTTGGTTTAGGTTAAGGTGAGGGTTAGGGTTAGGGTGAGAGTTAGGTTTAGGGTTAGGGTGAGGGTGAGGGTGAGGGTTAGGGTTAGGGTGAGGGTGAGGGTGAGGGTTAGCGTTAGGGTGATGTTTAGGGTGAGGATGAGGGTTAGGGTGAGGGTGAGGTATCGCGTGAGTGTGAGGGTTAGGGTGTGGCTGAGCGTTTTGTTTACGGTGAGGGTTAGGGTGAAGGTGAGGGTTAGGATTCGGGTGAGGTTTAGGGTTAGGGTTAGGATTAGGGTTAGGGTTAGGATTAGAATTAGGGTGAGTGTGAGGATTAGGGTTAGGGTGAGGGATAGGGTTAGGGTTAAGGTGAGGTTTAGGGTTAAGTTGATGTTTACAGTGAGGGTGAGGGTTAGGGTGAGGGTGGTGGTTCGCGAGAGATTAAGGGTTAGGGTGTGGGTGAGGGTTAGGTTTAGGGTGACAGTGAAGGTTAGGTTTACGATTAGGGTGAGGGTAAGGGTTAGGGTGAGGGTTAGGGTGAGGGTGAGGGTGAGGGTTAGGGTTAGGGTGAGGGTTAGGTGAGGGTTAGGTTTAGGGTTAGGGTGAGGGTTAGGTGAGGGTTAGGGTTAGGGTTAGGGTTAGGGTGAGGGTTAGGCTGAGGGTAAGGGTTAGGGTTAGGATTATGGTTAGGGTGAGGGTGAGTCTTTGGGTTAGGGTTAGGGTTCGGAAGATGGTTAGGCATAGGTGTAGGGTTAGGGTGAGGGTGAGGGCTAGGGTGAGGGTGAGGGTTAGGGTTAGGGTGAGGGTGAGGGTGAGGGTTAGGGTTAGGGTAAGTGTTAGGGTTAGGATTAGGTTTAGGTTTAGTGTTAGGCTGAGGCTAAGGGTGAGGGTTAGGGTAAGGGTTAAGGTTAGGTTGAGGGTGAGGGTTAGGGTTATGATTAGCCTGAGCGTGAGTGTGAGGTTGAGGGTTAGGGTTAGGGTTAGGGTGAGGTTTAGGGTTAGGGTGATGTTTACTGTGAGTGTGAGTGTTAGGGTTAGGGTTAGGGTGAGGATAAGGGTGAGGGTGATATTAGGGTAAGGGGGAGGGTTAGGATTAGAATTATGGTTAGGTTTAGGATTAGGCTGAGGGTAAGTGTGAGGGTGAGGTTTAGGGTGAGTGTGAGGGTTATGTTTAGGGTGAGGGTTAGGGTGAGGGTAAGAGTTAGGGTGAGGGTTAAGTTGAGGGTGGCGGTTAGAGTTAGGGTTAGGGTTAGGGTGAGGGTTAGGGTGAGGTTTAGGGTTAGGGTTAGGGTTAGGTTGAGGGTTAGGGTGAGGGTGAGTGTTAGCGTTAGCGTGAGGGTTAGGGTTAGGGTGAGGGTTAGGTTTAAGATTCGTGTTAGGGTGAGGGCTAGGGTGAGGGTGAGGGTTAGAGTTAGGTTTAGGTTGAGGGTTAGGGGAAGGGGTAGGGTTAGGTTTACGGTGAGGTTTAGGTGTAGTGTGAGGGTTAGGGTAAGTGTTAGGGTTAGGTTTAGGGTAAAGATTAGGTTGAGGGTTAGGGTGACAGTAAGGGTTAGGGTTAGCGTTAGGGTTATAATTTCGGTTAGGTTTTGGGTTAGGCTGAGTGTGAGGGTGAGGTTGAGGGTTATGTTTAGGGTTAGGGTCAGGGTTAGGGTTAGGGTTACGGTTAGTGTTAGGGTGAGTGTTAGCCTGAGGGTTAGCGTTAGGGTGAGGGTTAGGTTTAGGGCTAGGGTGAGGGTTAGGGTGGGGGTTAGGGTTAGGTTTAGGGTTAGGGTGATGTTTAGGGTTAGGGTGAGGGTTAGGGTGTGGGCTCGGGTTCGGGTTCGGGTGAGGTTTAGGGTGTGGGTGAAGGTTAGGGTTAGGGTGAGGGTTAGGGCGACGGTGAGGTAAGGGTGATGATGAGGTTTAGGGTTAGCGTTAGGGTTAGTGTGAGGGTTAGGGTTAGGTTCAGGGAGAATATTAGGGCTAGTGTGAGAGGTAGGGTTAGGGTTAGGGTGAATGTTATGGCTATTGTGAGGGGTAGGGTTAGGGTTATTGTTGGGGTGAGGGTAAGGTTTAGGGTTAGGTTTAGGGTGAGGGTGAGGGTTAGGGTTAGCGTTTGGGTTAGGGTGAGGTTTAGGATTAGAGTTAGGGTTATGGTTAGGGTGAGTGTTAGTGTTAGGGTGATGTTTAGGGTGAGTATGAGGGTTAGGGTGAGGGTGAGGTTTCGAGTGAGTGTGAGGGTTAGGGTGTGGGTGAGCGTTATGTTTAGGGTGAGGGATAGGGTGAAGGTGAGGGTTAGGTTGCTGGTGAGGGTTAGGGTTAGGGTTAGGTTTAGGGTTAGGGTTAGCGTTAGACTTAGGATAAGGGTTAGGGTTAGGGTTAGGTTTAGGTTTAGGGTGAGGGCTAGGGTGAGGGTGAGGGTTAGGGTGAGGGTGAGGTTGAAGGTGAGGGTTTGGGTTAGGTAAGGGTTAGGTATAGTGTTAGGGTTAGGGTGAGGTTTGGGGTTAGTGTAAAGGTAGGGTTAGGGTTAGGGTGAGACTAAGGGTTAAGGTGAGGTTTGGGTTGAGGGTGAGGCTTAGGGTAAGGTTTAGGGTTAGGGTGAGGTTTCGAGTGAGGGTGCGGGTTAGGGAGTGGTTGAGGGATAGGGTTAGGGTGAGGGTTATGGTGACGGTGAGTGTTAGGGTGTGGGTGAGGATTAGGGTTAGGTTTAGGGTTAGGTTGAGGGTTAGTGTTAGCCTTAGGATAAGGGGTAGGGTGAGGTGTAGGTTTAGGATGAGGGTTAGGGTTAGTATGAGGGTTAGTGTTAGGGTTAGGGTTAGGGTTAAGTTTAGGGTTAGGGTTAGGTTTAGGGTGAGGGTAAGGTTTAGGGGTAGGGTTAGGATGAGGGTTAGGGTTAGGGTTAAGACTCAGGTGAGGGCTAGGTTGAGGTTGAAATTTAGGGTGAATGTGAGGGTGAGGGTTTGTGTTAGGTAAGGGTTAGGGTTAGAGTAGGGATATGGTGAGGGTTAGGCTTAGGGTGAGGATTAGGGTTAGGGTGAGGGTTAGGGTTAGGATTAGGATTAGGGTGAGGGCTAGGGTGAGAGTGAGGGTCAGGGTGAGGGGTAGGGTGAGGGGTAGGGTGAGGGGTAGGTTTAGTGGTAGGGTGAGGTTTAGGTTTAGTGTGAGGGTTAGGGTTAGGGTTAGGGTGAGGGTAAAGGTTAGGGTGAGGGTTAGGGTGAGAGTGAGGGTTAGGGTTAGCATTAGGGTTAGTGTGAGGGGTAGGGTGAGGTTTAGGGTTAGGGTGACGGTGAGGGTGAGGGTTAGGGTTAGGGTAAGTGTTAGGGTTAGGTTTAGGTTTAGTGTTAGGCTGAGGCTAAGGGTGAGTGTTAGGGTAAGGGTTAGGGTTAGGTTGAAGGTGCGGGTTAGGGTTATGATTAGCCTGAGCATGAGTGTGAGGTTGAGGGTTAGGGTTAGGGTTAGGGTGAGGTTTTGGGTTAGGGTGATGTTTACTGTGAATGTGAGTATTAGGGTTAGGGTTAGGGTGAGGATAAGGGTGAGGGTGATATTAGGGTAAGGGGGAGGGTTAGGGTTAGAATTATGGTTAGGTTTAGGATTAGGCTGAGGGTAAGTGTGAGGGTGAGGTTTAGGGTGAGTGTGAGGGTTATGTTTAGGGTGAGGGTTAGGGTGACGATGAGGGTTAAGGTTATGATTAGCCTGAGGGTGAGTGTGAGGTTGAGGGTTAGGATTAGGGTTAGGGTGAGGTTTAGGGTTAGGGTGATGTTTACTGTGAGTGTGAGTGTTAGGGTTAGGGTTAGGGTGAGGATTAGAGTGAGGGTGATATTAGGGTAAGGGGGAGGGTTAGGGTTAGAATTATGGTTAGGTTTAGGATTAGGCTGAGGGTAAGGGTGAGGGTGAGGTTTAGGGTGATTTTGAGGGTAATGTTTAGGGTGAGGGTTAGGGTGAAGATGAGGGTTAGGGTGAGGGTGAGGGTTAGGGTTAGTTTAGGGTTAGGGTGAGGGTTACGGTTACGGTTAGTGTGAGGGTTAGGTTTAGTGTGAGGGTTAGGGTTAGGGTTAGGTTTAGGAGTAGGGTGAGTTTAAGGTTTACGGTGAGGGTTATTGTGAGGGTGAGGGTTAGGGTTACGTTTAGGGTTAGGGTGAGGGTGAATGTAAGGTATAAGTTTACGGTTAGGATGAGGGTTAGGGTTAGGGTTAGGGTGAGGGCTAGGGTGAGGGTAAGGGTTAGGGTGAGGGTGAAGTTGAGGGTGTGGTTTTGCGTTAGGTAAACTTTTGGCTTAGGGTTAAGGTTAGGGTTAAAGTGAAGGTTAGGTTTAGGGTTAGGGTGAGGGTTAGGATTAGGGTTAGGGTCAGGGTTAGGGTGAGGGTTAAGGTGAGGGTTAGGGTTAATGTTAGGTTTAGGGTGAGGGTTAGGTTGAGGTTGAGGGTTTGGGTTAGGGTGAGGATAAGAGTTAGGGTGCGGTTAGGGTCAGGATTCGGGTTGGGGTGAGGGCTAGGGTGAGGGTGAAGGTTAGGGTTCGGGTGAGGGGTAGCGTGAGGGGTAGGGTTAGGGTTAGGGTGAGGTTTAGATTTAGTGTGAGGGTTAGGTTTAGGGTTAGGTTTAGGGTGAGGGTAAGGGTTAGTGTGAGAGTTAGGGTGAGAATGAGGTTTAGGGTTAGGCTTAGGGTTAGGGTGATGGGTAGGGTGATGGTTAGGGTTAGGTTTAGGGTTAGGGTGAGGTTAAGGTTTAGGTTGAGGTTTAGGGTGAGGGTAAGGGTTAGGGTTAGCGTTAGGGTTATGGTGAGAGTTAGGGTTAGGGTTAGTTTTAGGATTATGGTGAGGGTGAGGGTGAGGGTTAGGATGAGGGTGAGGGTGAGGGTGAGGGTTAGGTTTAGGGTAAGTGTTAGGGTTAGGATTAGGTTTAGGGTTAGGGTTAGGGTGAGGGGGAGGGTGAGGGTGAGGGTTAGGGTTAGGGTTTGGTTAAGGATGAGGTTGAGGGTGAGTGTTAGAGTGAATGTTAGGGTTAGAGTGAGTGTTACGTTGAAGTTTAGAGTTTGGTTTAGGGTTAGGGTGATGATTAGGGTGAGGGTGAGGGTTGGGGTTCGGGTAAGGGTTCGGGTGAGGGTTCGGGTTCATTTGTGGGTGAGGGTTATCGTTAGTTTGACGGTGAGGTTTAGGGTGAGGGTGAGGTTTATGGTGAGGATTATGGTGAGTGTGAGGGTTAGGGTTAGGGTTAGGTTTAGGGTTAGGTTTAGGGTGAGGGTAAGTTTTAGGGTGAGGTTTAGGGTGAGGGTGAGGGTAGGGTTAGCGTTAATCTTAGGTTGAGGGTCAGGTTGAGGGTTAGGGTCAGGGTTAGTGTTAGGGTGAGGTTTAGGGTTAAGGTGAGGATTAGGATTAAGGTTAGGGTGAGGGCTAGGGTTAGGGTGAAGGTTAGGGTGAAGGTGAGGCTTAGGTTGAAGGTGAGGGTGAGGGTGAGGGTTAGGGTGTTAGTGAGAGTTAGTGTTAGGGTGAGGGTTAGGGTGAGGGTTAAGGTTAGGGTTAGGGTTAGGGTTAGGGTGAAGGGAAGGTATAAGGTTAGGATTAGGATGAGGGTTAGGGTTAGAGTTGGGGTGAGGGCTAGGGTGAGGTTGAGGGTTAGGGTGAGGATGAGGTTGAGGAGGAGGTTTTGCATTAGGTAGCCGTTTGGCTTAGGGTTAAGGTGAGGGTTAAGGTGAAGGTTAAGGTTAGGGTTAGGGTGAGGGTTAGGATTAGTGTTAGGGTAAGGTTTAGGGTGAGGGTTAAGGTGAGGGTTAGGGTTAATGATAGGGTTAGATTGAGGGTGAGGGTTTGGGTTAGGGTGAGGATTAGAGTTAGGGTGGGGTTTAGGGTTAGGATTCAGGTTGGGGTGAGGGTAAGTGTGAGGGTGGGGGTTAGGGTTAGGGTTAGTGTTAGGGTGAGGGTTAGGGTGAGGGGTGGGTAAGTGTTAGGATGAGGGTTTGGGTTACGGTGAGGGTTAAGGTGAGGGTGAGTTTTAGGGTGCGGGTGAGTGTTAGGGTTAGGGTGAGGGTTAGGGTGACGGAGAGGGTTAGGATGAGGGCGAGGTTTAAGGTTAGGGTTAGTGTTAGGGTTAGGGTTAGGTTTAGGGTGAGGGTAAGGGTTAGGGTGAGGGTTAGGGTGAGGTTGAGGGTTCGGGTTAGCGTTAGAGTTAAGGTGAGGGTTAGGGTGAGGATTAGTTTTAGGTTTAGGGTTAGGGTCACGGTGTGGTTGAGGGTTTGTTTTAGTGTTAGGGTGAGGGATAGGGTTAGCATGAGAGTTAGGGTTAGGGTTTGGGTGAGGGTGAGGGTGAGGGTTAGGGTTAGGCTTAGGTTGAGGGTGAGGGTGAGGGTAAGGTTTAGCATTAGGGTTAGGGTTAAGATTGGTGAGGGTGAGGGTTAGGGTGAGGGTGAGGTTTCGGGTGAGGGTAAGGGTTAATGTGTGGGTGAAGGTTAGGGTTAGTGTGAGGGTTAGGGTGACGGTGAGGGTTAGGGTTAGGGTTAGGTTGAGGGTACGGGTTAGGGTGAATGTTAGTGTGAGGGTGAGGGTGAGGTTTAGAGTTAGGGTGAGGATTAGGGTTAGGGTGAATATTAGGGTTAGGGTGCGGTTTAGGGTTAGGATTCGGGTTCGGGTGAGGGCTAGGGTTAGGGTGAGGATTAGGGTTAGGGTTAGGGTTCGGGTTAGGTTTCGGGTGAGGAATAGTGTGAGGGGTAGGGTTAGGGTGAGGTTTAGGGTGAGGGTCAGGGTTAAGGTGAGGTTTAGGCTGAGAGTGAGGGTTAGGGTTAGCCTTAGGGTTAGGGTGAAGTGTAGGGTGATGGTTAGGGTTATGGTTAGGTTTAGGGTGAGGGTGATGGTTAGGGTTAGGGTTAGGGTGAGTGTTAGGTTAGGGTGAGGGTGAGGGTTAGTGTTAGGGTGAGGGTAAGTGTGAAGATTAGGGTTAGGGTTAGGGTATGGGTTAGGGTGAGGGTAAGGTTGAGGGGAAGGGTTAGGGTTAGGGTGAGGTTTATGGTTAGGGTAGGGTGAGGATAGGGTTTAGGGTGAGGTTTATTGTGAGGGTTTGGGTTAGCGTTAGGGTTAGGATGAGAGTTAGGGTGAGGGTGAGAGTTAGGGTTAGAGTGAGGGTTAGGGTTAAGGTGAGGGTTAGGATTAGGGTTAGGGGGAGGGTTAGGTTTTGGGTGATGTTTAGGGTGAGGGTGAGGGTTAGGGTGAGGGTGAGGGTTATTGTGACAGTGAGGGTTAGGGTGCGGGTGAGGGTGAGGGTTAGGGTTAGTGTTAGGGTTAGGATGAGGGTTAGGGTGAGGTGTAGGGTTAGGATTAGGGTGAGGGATAGGGTTAGTGTGAGGGTTAGGGTTAGGGTTAGGTTTAGGGTTAGGGTTAGGGTTAGGGTGAGGATGAGCGTTAGTGTTAGGATTAGGGTTAGGCTGAGTGTCAGGGTGAGTGTGAGGGTTAGGGTTAGGATGAGGGTTAGGGTGAGGTGTAGGGTAAGGATTAGGGTGAGGGATAGGGTTAGTGTGAAGTTTAGGGTTAGGGTTATTGTTAGGGTTAGGGTTAGGTTTAGGGTTAGGGTTAGGTTTAGGATTAGGATGACGGTGAAGGTCAACATTAGGATTAGGGTTAGGGTTAGGGTTAGGCTGAGGGTCAGGGTGAGTGTGAGGGTTAGGATTAGGGTTAGCATTAGGGTTAGGGTGAAGGTTAGGGTGAGGTTTAGGTTTAGTGTGATGGTTAGGGTTAGGGTTAGGGTTTGGGTTAGGGTGAAGGTAAGGGTTAGGGTGAGGGTTAGGTTGAGAATGAGGGTTAAGGTTAGGGTTAGTGTTAGGGTTAGAGTGAGGGTGAGGGTGAGGGATAGAGTTAAGGTTAATGTTTGGTTTAGGATTAGACTGAGGTTGAGGGTGAGGGTGAAGATTAGGGTTAGGGTGATGGTTAGGGTTATGGTGAGTGTTAAGGTTAGTGTGATGTTTAGCATGAGGGTGAGGGTTATGGTGAGGGTGAGTTTTCAGGTGAGGGTGAGGGTTAGGGTGTGGGTGAGGGTTAGGGTTAAGGTGAGGGTTAGGGTGACGGTGAGGGTTATGGTGCTGGTGAGGGTTAGGGTTAGGGTTAGGGTGAGGGTGAGGGTTAGGGCTAGTGTTAGAGTTAGGATGAGGGTTAGGTTGTTGCTTATTTTGAGGTTTAGGGTTAGGGTGATGTTTAGGCTGAGGGAGAGTGTTAGGGTTATGGTGTGGTTGAGGGTGAGGGTTAGGGTGAGTGTAAGGGTGACGGTGAGTGTTAGGGGGAGGGTAAGGGTTAGGGTTAGGGTTACGGTTAGGGTGAGGATTAGGGCTAGTGTTAAGGTTAGGATGAGGATTAGGGTTAGGGTTAGGTTGATGTTTCGGGTGAGGGTGAACCTTAGGGTGAGGGTTCGGGTTCGGGGGAGGGTGAGGTTTAGGGTGAGGGTAAGTGTTAGGGTTAGGGAGAGGGTTAGGGTGACGGTGAGGGTTAGGGTGATGGCGAGGGTTAGGGTTAGGGTTAGTGTTAGGGTTAGGGTTAGGGTGATGGTAAGTGTTAGGGTGAGGGTAAGGGTCCGGGTTAGCGTTAGGGTTAGGGTTAGGGTGATGGTAAGGGTTAGGGTGAGGGTGAGGGTCCGGGTTAGCGTTAGGGTTAAGGTGAGTGTTAGGGTGAGTGTTAGGTTTAGGTTTAGGGTTAAGGTTAGGATGGGGTTGAGGTTTTGGTTTAGGGTTAGGGTGAGGGTTAGGGTTAGGGTGAGAGGTTTATGGTTAGGGTTTGGGTGGGGATGAGGGTGAGGGTTAGGGTTAGGGTTAGGTTTAGAGTGAGTGTGAGGGTGAGGGTTAGTGTTAGAATTAGGGTTAGGGTTAGGATTAAGCTGAGGGTGAGGGTGAGGTTTAGGGTGAGGGAGAGGGTTATGGTTAGGGTTAGGGTGAGGGTTAGGGTTAGGGTGATGTTTACTGTTAGGGTGAGGGTTAGCGTGAGTGTAAGGTTTCGGGTGAGGGTAAGGGTTAGGGTGTGGGTGAGTTTAAGTTTTAGTGTGAGGTTTAGGGTGACGGTGAGGGTTAGGGTTAGGGTTAGGTTGAGGGTAAGGTTTAGAGTGAAGGTTAGTGTGAGTGTAGGGTGAGGGTTAGCGTGAGTGTAAGGTTTCGGGTGAGGGTAAGGGTTAGGGTGTGGGTGAGGGTAAGGTTTAGTGTGAGGTTTAGGGTGACGGTGAGGGTTAGGGTTAGGGTTAGGTTGAGGGTAAGGTTTAGAGTGAAGGTTAGTGTGAGTGTGACGGTGAGGGTTATTGTTAGGGTGAGGGTTACGTGAGGGTTAGGGTTAGAGTTAGAGTTAGGCTGAGGGTTCGGCTGAGGGTTAGGGTTTGGGTTATGGTTAGGGTTACGATTACGGCTAGAGTGAGGGTGAGGCTCTGGGTTAGGGTTAGGGAGAGGGTTAGGGTTAGGGTTAGGGTGAGGGTGATTGCTAGGGTGAGGGTGATGGTTAGGATGAGGGTGAGTGTGAGGGTGAGGGTTAGGGTTAGGTTAAGTGTTAGGGTTAGATTATGTTTAGGGTTAGGTTTAGGCTGAGGGTGAGGGTGAGGGTGAGGTTGAGGGTGAGGTTTAGGGTTAGGGTTTGGTTGAGGATGAGGTTGACGGTGAGAGTTAGGGTGAACGTTAGGGTTAGGTTGAGGGTTACGGTGAGGTTTAGGGTGAGAATTCGGGTTAGGGTGATGATTAGGGTGAGGGCGAGGGTGAGGGTGAGGGTGAGGGTGAGGGTTTGGGTTCGGGTTCGTGTGTGGATGAGGGTTAGGGTTAGGGTGAGGGTTAGGATGTCGGTGAGGGTTAGGGTGAGGGTGAGGGTTAGGGTTAGTGTTAGGGTTAGGGTGAATGTTAGGGGTAGGTTTAGGGTGAGGGTTAGGTTGAGGCGTAGTGTTAGGTTTAGGGTGAGGGTTATGGTGAGTGTGTGGGTTAGGGTTAGGGTTAGGTTTAGGGTTAAGTTTAGGGTGAGGGTAATGTTTAGGGTGAGGTTTAGGTTGTGGGTGAGGGTTAGGGTTAGCGTTAATGTTAGGTTGAGAGTTAGGGTGAGGGTTAGGGTTAGGGTCAGGGTTAGTGTTAGGGTGAGGTTTAGGGTTAGGGTGAGGTTTAGGATTAAGTTTAGGGTGAGGGCTAGGGTTAGGGTGATGTTTAGGGTGAGCGTGAGGGTTAGGGTGAAGGTGAGGGTGAGGGTGAGGGTTAGGGTGTGGGTGAGCGTTAGGGTTAGGGTGACGGTGAGGGTGAGGGTTAGAGTTAGGGTTAGATTGAGGTTTAGGGTTAGGATTAGGGTTAGGGTGAAGGTAACTTATAAGGTTAGGGTTAGGATGAGGGTTAGGGTTAGGGTGAGGATGAGGGCTAGAGTGAGGGTGAGGGTTAGGGTGAGGGTGAGGTTGAGGGTGAGGGTTTGCGTTAGGTAAACAATTGGCTTAGGGTTAAGGTGAGGGTTAAGGTGAAGGTTAGGGTTAGGGTTAAGGTGAGGGTTAGGATTAGAGTTAGGGTAAGGGTTAGGGTGAGGGTTAAGGTGAGGGTTAGGGTTAATGTTAGGGTTAGGGTGAGGGTTACGTTGAGGGTGAGGGTTTGGGTTAGGGTGAGGATTAGGGTTAGGGTGCAGTTTTGGGTTAGGTTTCGGGTTGGGGTGAGGGCTAGGGTGAGGGTGTGGGTTAGAGTTAGGGTTAGGATTTGGGTTAGGGTTCGGGTGATGGGTAGGGTGAGGGGTAGGGTTAGGGTTAGGGTGAGGTTTAGGTTTAGTGTCAGGGTTAGGGTTAGGGTTAGGGTTATGGTGAGAGTAAGGTGAGGTTTAGAGTGAGAATGAGGTTTAGGTTTAGCCTTAGGTTTAGGGTGAAGGGTAGGGTGATGGTTAGGGTTAGGTTTAGGGTTAGGGTGAGTTTAAGGCTTAGGGTGAGGGTTAGGGTGAGAATGAGGTTTAGGGTTAGCCTTAAGGTTAGGGTGAGGGGTAGGGTGATGGTTAGGGTTAGGGTTAGGGTTAGGGTGAGGTTAAGGTTTATGGTGAGGGTTAGGGTGAGGGTGAGGGTTAGGGTTAGCGTTAGGTTTAGGGTAAGATTTAGGGTTAGGGTTAGTTTTACGATTAGGTTGAGGGTGAGGGTGAGGGTGAGGGTTAGGTTTAGGGTGAGGTTTAGGGTTAGGGTGAGGGTTAGGGTTAGGTTTAGAGTTAATGTGAGGGTGAGGGTGAGGGTGAGGGTTAGCGTTAGGGTTAAGGTTAGGGAGAGGGTTAGGGTTAAGTTTAGGATTAGGGTTAGAGTCCAGATTAGGCTGAGGGTGAGGATGAGGGTTAGTTTGAGGGTGAGGGTTAGGGTTAGGTTTAGGGTTATGTTGAGGGTTGGGGTTACGTTTAGGGTTAGGGTTACAGTTAAGTTAAGACTGAGGGTTAGGGTTAGGTGTACGGTTAGTCTTAGGGTGAGGATTAGGGTTAGTGTGAGGGTTAGGGTTAAGGTTAGTGTTAGGGTGAAGGGAAGGTTAGGGTGATGGTTAGGTTGAGGGTGAGGGTTAAGGTTAAACTTAGGTTTAGGGTGAGGATTAGGGTAAGGGTTAGGTTTAGGGTTAGGGTTGGGTTTAGTGTGAGGGTTAGGGTGAGTGTAAGGGTTTGGGTGACAGTTACGGTGAGGGTGAGGGTTACGGTTAGGGTTAGGGTTGGGGTGAGGATTATGGTAAGGTTTAGGGTGAAGGTGGGGTTTAGGGTCAGGGGTAAGTTTAGGCGTAGGGTTAGGTATAGGTTTAGTGTGAGGGTTAGGGTTAGGGTTAGGGTGAGGGTCAGGGTTAGGGTGAGGGTTAGGGTTGGGTTAGAGTGAGGGTTAGGGTGAGGGTTAGGGTTAAGTTCAGGGTTTGGTTTAGGATTAGGCTGAGGGTGAGGATGAGGGTGAGGATTAAGGTTATGTTGAGGGTTAGGGTTATGGTGAGTGTTAGGGTTAGTGTGATGTTTAGCGTGATGTTGAGGGTTAGGGTGAGGGTGAGTTTTCGGGTGAGAGTGAGGTTTAGGGTGGATGAGTTTTAGGGTTAAGGTGAGGGTTAGGGTGACGGTGAGGGTTAGGGTGCTGGTGAGGTTTAGGGTTAGGGTTAGGGTTAGGGTGAGGTTTAGGGCTAATGTTAGAGTTAGGATGAGGGTTAGTGTAAGGGTTAGGGGGAGGGTTAGGGTTAGTGTGATGTTTAGGGTGAGGGTGAGTATTAGGGTGAGGGTTCAGGTTCGTGTGAGTGTGAGGGTTATGGTGTGGTTGAGGGTTAGGTTTAGGGTGAGTGTTAGGGTGACAGTGAGGGTTAGGGGGAGGGGAGGGTTAGGGTTGGGTTTAGGGTTAGGGTGAGGATTAGTGCTAGTGTTAGGGTTAGGATTAGGGTTAGAGTTAGGATTAGGGTAAGGGTTAGGGTGATGTTTAGGGTGAGGGTGAGCCTTAGGGTGAGGGTGAGGGTGAAGGTAAGGGTGAGGTTTAGGGTGTGGGTGAGGGTTAGGTTTAATGTGAGGGTTAGGGTATGGGTGAGGGTGGGGGTTAGGATTAGGGTTAGTGTTAGGGTGAGGGTTAGGGTGAGGGTTAGGGTTAGGGTTAGGTTTAGGGTGAGGGTAAGGCTGAGGGTTAGGGTATGGGTTATGGTTAGGGTTACGATTACCGTTAGGGTGAGGGTGAGCATCTGGGTTAGGGTTAGGGTTAGGGAGAGTGTGAGGGTTAGGATTAGGGTTTAGGTGAGTGTGAGGGCTAAGGTGAGGGTGAGGGTTATCGTGAAGGTTAGGGTGAGGGTTACGATTAGGGTAAGTGTTAGGGTTAGGATTAGGTTTAGGGTTAGGATTAGGCTGAGGGTGAGGGTGAGGGTGAGGGTTAGGGTTAGGGTTAGGTTGAGGATGAGGTTGAGGGTGAAGGGTAGGTTGAATGTTAGGGTTAGGGTGAGGGTTAGGTTGAGGGTTAGGGTTAGGGTTAGGGTTAGGGTTATGTTTAGGGTGATGGTTAGGGTTAGGGTTTCGGTTAGGGATAAAATTAGGGTGAGGGTGAGGTTTAGGGTTAGGTTTAGGGTGAGGGTTAGAGTGACGTTTAGGGTTAGAGTGAGGGTTAGGGTTAGTTTTAGGGTGAGAATTAGGGTTAGGGTTATGTTTAGGGTGAGGGTGAGGGTTAGGGTGAGGGTGAGGGTTAGGGTGACAGTGAGGGTTAGGGTGCTGGTGAGGGTTAGGGTTAGGGTTAGGGTGAGGGTTAGGGCTAGTGTTAGGGTTAGGATGAGGGTTAGGTTGATGGTTAGGTTGAGGGTTAGGGTTAGGGTGATGTTTAGGGTGAGGGTGAGCGTTAGGGTTCGGGTTCGGGTTCGGGTGAGTGTGAGGGTTATGGTATAGTTGAGGGTTAGGGTTAGGGTGAGTGTTAATGTGACGGTGAGAATTAGGTGGAGGGTGAGGGTTAGGGTTAGGGTTAGGGTGAGGATTAGGGCTAGTGTTAGGGTTAGGATGAGGATTAGGGTTAGGGTTAGGCTTAGTGTGAAGATTAGGGTTAAGGTTAGGGTGATGGTAAGGGTTAGGGTGAGGGTTAGGGTGAGGGTGAGGGTTACGGTTAGGGTTGGGGTGAGGATTATGGGGAGATTTAGGGTGAAGGTGAGGTTTAGGGTGAGGGGTAAGTTTTGGCGTAGGGTTAGGTTTAGGTTTAGTGTGAGGGTGAGGGTTAGGGTTAGGGTTAGTGTTATGGTGAGAGTAAGGATTAGGGTGAGGGTTAGATTGAGAATGAGGATTAGGGTTAGGGTTAGGGTTAGGGTCAGGGTTAGAGTGAGGGTGAGGGTTAGGGTTAAGATTAGGGGTTGGTTTAGGATTAGGCTGAGGGTGAGGGTGAGGGTGAGGATTAGGGTTAGGGTGAGGGTTAGGGTTATGGTGAGTGTTAGGGTTAGTGTGATGTTTAGCGTGACGTTGAGGGTTAGGGTGAGGGTGAGTTTTCGGGTGAGGGTGAGGTTTAGGGTGTGGATAAGTATTAGGGTTAAGGTGAAGGTTAGGGTGACAGTGACGGTTAGAGTGCTGGTGAGGTTTAGGGTTAGGGTTAGGGTTAGGGTGACGATTAGGGCTATTGTTAGAGTTAGGATGAGGGTTAGTGTAATGGTTAGGGGGAGGGTTAGGTTTAGGGTGATGTTTATGGTGAGGGTGAGCCTTAGTGTGGGGGTTCGGGTTCGTGTGAGTGTTAGAGTTATGGTGTGGTTGAGGGTTAGGTTTAGGGTGAGTGTTAGGGTGACGGTGAGGGTTAGGGGGAGGGGGAGGGTTAGGGTTGGGGTTAAGGTTGGGGTGAGGATTAGCGCTAGTGTTAGGTTTAGGATGAGGGTTTGGGTTAGGATTAGGGTTAGGGTGAGGATTAGGGTTAGGGTTAGGGTGATGTTTAGGGAGAGGGTGAGCCGTAGGGTGAGAGTTCGGGTTCGGGTGCTGGTGAGGTTTAGGGTGTGGGTGAGGTTTAGGTTTAGTGTGAGGGTTAGGGTGAGGGTGAGGGTTAAGGTGAGGGTGAGTTTTAGGGTGAGGTCAAGAGTTAGGGTTAGGTTTAGTGTTAGGGTGAGTCTAAGGGTTAGGGTGAGGGTAAGGGTGAGGGTGAGGGTGAGGGTTATCGTTAAGGTTAAGGTGACGGTTAGGGTGAGGGTTAGGTTTAGGTTTAGGGTTAGGGTTAGGGTGAGGTTGAGGGTTTTGTTTAGGGTTAAGGTGAGGGATAGGGTTAGGGTGAGAGTTAGGGTTAGGGTTTGGGTGAGGATGAGGGTGAGGGTTAGGGTTCGGGTGAGGGTTAGTGTTAGGGTGAGGGTGAGCGTTAGGGTTAGGAATAGGGTTAGGGTTAGGATTAGGCTGAGGGTGAGGTTCAGGTTGAGGGTGAGGGTTAGGGTTAGGGTTCGGGTGAGGGTTAGCATTAGGTTGATGTTTACGGTTAGGGTGAGGGCTAGGGTGAGGGTGAGGTTTAGGGTGAGGGTAAGGGTTAGGGTGTGGGTGAGGGTTAGGGTTAGTGTGAGGGTTAGGTTGACGGTGAGGGTTAGGGTTAGTGTTAGGTTGAGGGTACGGGTTAGGGTGAAGGTTAGTGTGAGGGTGAGAGTGAGTTTTATTGTTACGG
Organism: Dipodomys spectabilis; assembly: GCF_019054845.1. Classification (NCBI taxonomy): domain Eukaryota; kingdom Metazoa; phylum Chordata; class Mammalia; order Rodentia; family Heteromyidae; genus Dipodomys; species Dipodomys spectabilis. Next base: position 814,873 of record NW_024870710.1, read on the forward strand.
TGAGGGTTAGGTGAGGGTTAGGGTTAGGGTTAGGGTTAGGCTGAGGGTTAGGGTTTGGGTTATGGTTAGGGTTACGATTACCATTAGGGTGAGGGTGAGCATCTGGGTTAGGGTTAGGGTTAGGGAGAGTGTTAGGTTTAGGGTTAGGGTTTAGGTGAGTGTGAGGGCTAGGGTGAGGGTGAGGGTTGGGGTTAGGGTTTGGGTTAGGGATAAAATTAGGGTGAGGGTGAGGTTTAGGGTTAGATTTAGGGTGAGGGTTAGAGTGAGGTTTAGGGTTAGATTGAGGGTTAGGGTTAGTTTGAGGGTGAGAATTAGGGTTAGGGTTATGTTTAGGGTGAGGGTGAGGGTTAGGGTTAGGGTGAGGGTGAGGGTGAGGGTTAGTGTGTGGGTGAGGGTTAGGGTTAGGGTGAGGGTTAGGATGTCGGTGAGGGTTAGGGTGAGTGTGAGGGTTACAGTTAGGGTTAGGGTGAGGGTTAGGTTTAGGGTTAGCTTTAGGGTGATGGTTAGGTTGAGGGGTAGTGTTAGGTTTAGGGTGAGGGTTATGGTGAGTGTGAGGGTTAGGGTTAGAGTTAGGTTTAGGGTTAGGTTTAGGGTGACGGTAAGGTTTAGGGTGAGGTTTAGGGTGAGGGTGAGGGTTAGGGTTAGCGCTAATGTTAGGTTGAGTGTTAGGGTGAGGGTTAGGGTTAGGGTTGGGGTTAGTGTTAAGGTCAGGGTTAGGGGTAGGGTGAGGGTTAGGATTAAGTTCAGGGTGAGGGCTAGGGTTAGAGTGACGTTTAGGGTGAGGGTGAGGGTTAGTGTGAAGGTGAGGATGAGTGTGAGGGTTAGGGTGAGGGTGAGGTTGAGGGTGAGGGTTTGCGTTAGGTAATCATTTGGCTTAGGGTTAAGGTGTGGGTTAAGGTGAAGGTTAGGGTTAGGGCTAGTGTGAGGGTTAGGATTAGGGTTAGGCTAAGGGTTAGGGTGAGGGTTAAGGTGAGGGTTAGGGTTAATGTTAGGGTTAGGGTGAGGGTTAGGTTGAGGGTGAGGGTTAGGGTTAGGGTGAGGATTAGTGTTAGGGTGCGCTTTAGGGGTAGGATTCGGGTTCAGATGAGGGCGAGGGTGAGGGTGAGGGTTAGGGTTAGGGTTAGGGTTCGGGTTAGGTTTCGGGTGAGGGGTAGAGTGAAGGGTAGGGTTAGAGTTAGGGTGAGGTTTAGGTTTAGGGTGAGGGTTAGGGTTAGGGTTAGGGTAAGGGTGAGGGTAAGGTTTAGGGTGAGGTTTAGGGTGAGAGTGAGGGTTAGGGTTATCCTTAGGGTTAGGGTGAGTGGTAGGGTGACGGTAAGGTTTAGGGTTTGGGTGAGTGTGACGGGTAGGGTTAGGGTGAGTTTGAGGTTAGGGTGAGGGTTATGGTGAGGGTAAGTGTGAGGTTTAGGGTTAGAGTTAGGGTTAGGGTGAGGGGAAGGTTGAGGGTAAGGGTTAGGGTTAGGGTGAGGGTTAGGTTTTGGGTGATGTTTAGTGTGAGGGTGAGGGTTAGGGTGAGGGTGAGGGTTATGTTGACAGTGAGGGTTAGGGTGCGGGTGAGGGTTAGGGTTAGAGTTAGGGTTAGGTTGAGGGTTTGGGTTAGGGTTAGGGTTAGGATGAGGGTTAGGGTGAGGTGTAGGGTTGTGATTAGGGTGAGGGATAGGGTTAGGTTTAGGTTTAGGTTTAGGGTTAGGGTTAGGGTTAGGGTTAGGTTAAGGTTTAGGGTTAGGGTGAGGGTTAATTTTAGGATTAGGTTTAGGTTTTGGGTTAGGCTGAGGATAAGGGTGAAGGTGAGGGTGAGGGTTATGGTTAGGGTTAGGTTGAGGGTCAGGGTGAGGGTGAGGGTTAGGGTTAGGATGAGGGTTAGGGTGAGGTGTAGGGTTAGGATTAGGGTGAGGGATAGGTTTAGTGTGAGGGTTGGGGTTAGGGTTATTTTTAGGGTTAGGGTTAAGTTTAGGGTTAGGGATAGGGTTAGGGTTAGGATGACAGTGAGGGTCAAGGTTATGATTAGGGTTAAGCTTAAGGTTAGGCTGAGGGTCAGGGTGAGTGTGAGGGTTAGGATTAGGGTTAGGGTTAGGGTGAGGGTTAGGGTGAGGTTTAGGTTTAGTGTGAGGGTTATGGTTAGGTTTAGGGTTAGTGTTATGGTGAGGGTAAGGTTAGGGTGAGGGTTAGGTTGAGAAGGAGGGTTAAGGTTAGGGTTAGAGTGAGGGTGAGGGTCAGGATTAGGGTTAAGATTAGGGTTTGGTTTAGGATTAGGCTGAGGGTGAGGGTGAGGATTAGGGTTAGAGTGAGGGTTAGGGTTATGGTGAGTTTTAGGGTTAGTGTGATGTTTAGTGTGAGGGTGAGGGTTAGGGTGAGGGTGAGTTTCCAGGTGAGGGTGAGGGTTAGGGTGTGGGTGAGGGTTAGGGTTAAGGTGAGGGTTATGGTGATGGTGAGGGTTAGGGTGCTGGTGAGGGTTAGGGTTACGGTTACGGTTAAGGTGAGGGTTAGGGCTAGTGTTAGGGTTAGGATGAGGGTTAGGTTGATGGTTAGGGTGAGGGTTAGGGTTAGGGTGATGTTTAGGGTGAGGGTGAGCGTTAGGGTGAGGGTTCGGGTTCGGGTGAGTGTGAGGGTTATGGTGTGGTTGAGGGTTAGGGTTAGGCTGAGTGTTAGCGTGACGGTGAGGGTTGGTTGGAGGGTGAGGGTTAGGGTTAGGGTTAGGGTTAGGGTGAGGATTAGGGCTAGTGTTAGGGTTAGGATTAGGATAAGGGTTAGGGTTAGGGTTAGGCTTAGTGTGAGGATTAGGGTTAGGGTTAGAGTGATTTTTAAGGTGAGTGTGAACCTTAGGGTTCAGGTTCGGGTTCGGGTTCGGGTTAGGGTGAGGTTTAGGGTAAGGGTGACTGTTAGTGTTAGGTTGAGAGTTGGGTGACGGTGAGGGTTAGGGTGAGGGCGAGGATTATGGTTAGGGTTAGTGTTAGGTTTAGGGTTAGGATGATGGTAAGGGTTAGGGTGAGGGTTAGGGTTTGGGTTAGGGTTAGGGTTTGGGTGAGGGTAAGGGTTAGGGTGAAGGTTAGGGTGAGAGTGAGGGTTATGTTTAGCCTTAAGGTTAGGGCTACGGTTAGGGTTAGGGTTAGGGTTAGGGTTATTGTGAGGGTGACGGTTAGGTTTAGGGTTAGGGTGAGTGTGAGGTTAGGGTGAGGGTGAGGGTTAGGTTTAGGATGAGGGTAAGTGTGAGGGTTAGGGTTAGGGTTACGATTAGGGTGAGGGTAAGTTTGAGGGGAAGGGTTAGGTTAGGGTGAGGGTTAGGGTGAGGATAAGGTTTAGGGTGAGGTTTAGGGTGAGAGTGAGGGTTTGGGTTAGCGTTAGGATTAGGATGAGAGTTAGGGTGAGGTTGAGGGTTAGGGTTAGAGTGAGGTTTAGGGTTAAGGTGAAGGTTAGGATTAGGGTTAGGGTGAGGGTTAGGTTTTGGGTGATGTTTAGGGTGAGGGTGAGGTTTAGGGTGAGGATGAGGGTTATTGTGACAGTGAGGGTTAGTGTGTGGGTGAGGGTGAGGGTTATGGTTAGGGTTAGGTTGAGGTTTAGGGTTAGGGTTAGGGTTAGGATGAGGGTTAGGGGGAGTTGAAGGGTTAGGATTAGGTTGAGGGATAGGGTTAATGTGAGGGTTAGGATTAGGTTTAGGGTTAGGTTTGTGACAGTGAGGGTTAGGGTGCGGGTTAGGGTTAGGGTTAGGTTGAGGGTTAGGTTGAGGGTTAGGGTTAGGGTTAGGATGAGGGTTAGGGTGAGGTGTAGGGTTGGGATTAGTGTGAGGGATAGTGTTAGGTTTAGGTTTAAGTTTAGGTTTAGGGTTAGGGTTAGTTTTAGGTTTAGGGTTAGGGTGAGGGTGAGGGTTAGGGTTAATGTTAGGATTAGGTTTAGGTTTTGGGTTAGGCTGAGGCTGAGGGTGAAGGTGAGGGTTAGGGTTAGGGTTAGGGTTAGGTTGAGGGTCAAGGTGAGGGTGAGGGTTAGGGTTAGGATGAGGGTTAATGTGAGGTGTAGGGTTAGGATTAGGGTGAAGGTTAGGGTTAGTGTGAGGGTTAGGGTTAGGTTTATTTTTAGGGTTAGGATTAGGTTTAGGTTTAGGGTTAGGGTTAGGGTTAGGATGACAGTGAGGGTCAAGGTTAGGATTAGGGTTAGGGTTAAGGTTAGTCTGAGTATCAGGGTGAATGTGAGGGTTAGGATTAGGGTTAGGGTTAGGGTTAGGGTGAGGGTTAGGGTGAGGTTTAGGTTTAGTGTGAGGGTTATGGTTAGGTTTAGGGTTAGTGTTATGTTGAGGGTAAGGGTTATGGTGAGGGTTAGGTTTAGGGTTAGGGTTAGAGTGAGGGTGAGGGTCAGGGTTAGGGTTAAGATTAGGGTTTGGTTAGGCTGAGGGTGAGGGTGAAGGTGAGTATTAGGGTTAGGGTGAGGGTTAGGGTTATGGTGAGTGTTAGGGTTAGTGTGATGTTTAGCGTGAGGGTGAAGGTTAGCGTGAGTTTTCGGGTGAGGGTGAGGATTAGGGTGTGGGTGAGGGTTAGGGTTAAGGTGAGGGTTAGGGTGACGGTGAGGGTTAGGGTGCTGGTGAGGGTTAGGGTTAGGGTGAGGGTTAGGGCTAGTGTTAGTGTTAGGATGAGGGTTAGGGTGAGGGTTAGGGTTAGTGTGATGTTTAGCGTGAGGGTGAAGGTTAGAGTGAGCGTGAGTTTTCGAGTGAGGGTGAGGATTAGGGTGTGGGTGAGGGTTAGGGTTAAGGTGAGGGTTAGGGTGACGGTGAGGGTTAGGGTGCTGGTGAGGGTTAGGGTTAGGGTTAGGGGTAGGGTTAGCGTGAGGGTTAGGGCTAGTGTTAGGTTTAGGATGAGGGTTAGGGTGAGGGTTAGGGTTAGGGTGATGTTTACGGTGAGGGTGAGAGTTAGGCTTCGGGTTCGGGTTCGGGTGAGTGGGAGGGTTATGGTGTGGTTGAGGGTTAGGGTTAGGGTGAGTGTTAGGGTGACGGTGAGGGTTAGGTGGAGGGTGAGGGTTAAGGTTAGGGTTAGGGTTAGGGTGAGGATTAGGGCTAGTGTTAGGGTTAGGATGAGGATAAGGGTTAGGGTTAGGCTTAGTTTGAAGATCAGGGTTAGGGTTAGGGTGATTTTTAAGGTGAGGGTGAACCTTAGGGTGAGGGTTCGGGTTCGGGTGAGAGTGAAGTTTAGGTTGAGGGTGAATGTTAGGGTTAGGGTGAGAGTTATGGTGACGGTGAGGTTTAGGGTGAGGGCGAGGTTTAGGGTTAGGGTTAGGGTTAGGATGATGGTAAGGGTTAGGGTGAGGGTTAGGGTTAGGGTTGGGGTTAGGGTTAGGGTGAGGGTTAGGGTGATTGCGAGGTTTAGGGTTAGGGTGAGGGTAAGGGTTCGGGTGAGGGTTAGGGTGAGAGTGAGGGTTAGGGTTAGCCTTAGGGTTAGGGTTTCGGTTAGGGATAGGGTTAGGGTTAGGGTGAGGGTGACGGTTAGGTTTAGAGTTAGGGTGAGTGTGAGGTTAGGGTGAGGGTGGGGGTTAGGGTTAGGGTGAGGCTAAGTGTGAGGGTTAGGGTTAGGGTTAGGATTAAGGTGAGGATAAGGTTGAGGGGAAGGGTTAGGTTAGGGTGAGGGTTAGGGTGAGGATAAGGTTTAGGGTGAGGTTTAGGGTGAGTGTAAGGGTTTGGTTTAGCGTTAGGGTTAGGATGAGAGTTAGGGTAAGGGTGAGCGTTAGGGTTAGAGTGAGGGTTAGGGTTAAGGTGAGGGTTAGGATTAGGGTTAGGGTGAAGGTTAGGTTTTGGGTGATGTTTAGGGTGAGGGTGAGGTTTAGGGTGAGGGTGAGGGTTATTGTGACAGTGAGGGTTAGGGTGCGAGTGAGGGTTAGGATTATAGTTAGGGTTAGCTTGAGGGTTAGGGTTAGGGTTAAGATTAGGATGAGGGTTAGGGTGAGGTGTAGGGTTAGGATTAGGGTGAGGGATAGCGTTAGTGTGAGGGTTAGGGTTAGGGTTAGGGTTAGGGTTAGGGTGCTGGTGAGGGTTAGGGTTAGGGTTAGGGTGAGGGTGAGAGTTAGGGTTAGGGTTAGGGTCAGTGTTAGGGTTAGAGTTAGGGTGAGGGTGAAGTTCAGTGTTAGGGTGATGTTTAGGGTGAGGGTGAGGGTTAGGGTTAGCGTTAGGGTTAGGGTGAGAGTCAGGGTTAGGGTTAGGGTCAGGGTTAGGGTTAGAGTTAGGGTGAGGATGAGGTTCAGTGTTAGGGTGATGTTTAGGGTGAGGGTGAGGGTTAGGATTAGGGTTAGGGTGAGGGTGAGGATTATTGCTAAGGTTATGTTTACGGTGAGGGTGAGGGTTAGGGTTAGGGTTAGGGTGAGTGTGAGAGTTAGGGTTAAGGTTAGGGTCAGGGTTAGGGTTAGCGTTAGGGTGAGGTTTAGAGTTAGGCTGATGTTTAGGGTGAGGGTGAGGTTTTTTTGTGAGGGTTCAGCTGAGGGTGAGGTTTAGGCTGTTGTTGAGGGATAGGGTTAGGGTGAAGGTTAGGGTGACGGTGAGGGTTAGGGTGACGGTGAGGTTTAGGGTGTGGATAAGGGTTAGGGTTACGGTTAAGGTTAGGTTTAGGGTTAGAGTTAGCATTAAGGTAAGGGTTAGGGTGAGGATTAAGGTTAGGGTGATGTTTAGGGTGTGGGTGAGGGTGAGGGTTCCGGTTCAGGTGAGGGTTAGGTTGAGGTGTAGTGTTAGGGTTAGGGTGAGGGTTACAGTTAGTGTGTGGGTTAGGGTTAGGGTTAGGGTTAGGATTATGTTTAGGTTTAGGGTTAGGGTGAGGGTGAGGGTAAAGTTTAGGTTTAGGGTTAGGAGGAGGGTTAGGGTGAGGGTTAGGATTAGGGTGAGGGCAAGGTTGAGGGTGAGGTTGAGAGTGAGGGTTTGGGTTAGCTAATGGTAAGGGTTAGGGTTAGGAAAAGGGTAAGGTTTAGGTTTAGAGTGAGGGTTAGGGTTAGGGTTATGGTTAGGGTGAGGATAAGAGTTAGGGTGAGGGTTAGGCTGAGGGTGAGGGTTAGGGTTAGGGTTATGGTTAGGGTTAGGGTGAGGGTTAGGGTGAGGGTAAGAGTCAGGGTGAGGGTTGGGGTGAGGGAGAGGTTTAGGGTTAGGGTTAGGGTTTGTGTTAGGGTGAGGGTTAGGGTTAGGGTTAGGGTTAGGTTTAGGTTGAGGGTTAGGGTTACAGTTAGGGTTAGGTTTAGGTTTAGGGTTAGGTTTCAGGTGAGGGTGAGCGTAAGGTTTAGGGTTAGGATTAGGATGAGGGTTAGGGTTAGGTTTAGGTTTAGGGTGAGGGCTATAGTGAGGGTGAGGGTTAGGGTAAGGGTGAGGGTGAGGGTTTGGATTAGTTAAGGTTTAGGTTTAGTGTTAGGTTTCGGGTGAGGTTTGGGGTTAGTGTGAGGGTTAGGGTTAGGGTTAGGGTTAGGGTGAGGGTAAGGTTTAGGGTCAGGGATGGGGTGAGGGTGAGGGTTGGGTTAGGGTTAGGGTTAGGGTTAGGGTTAGGGATATGGTGAAGGTGAGGGTGAGGGTGAGGCTTAGGTTTAGGTTTAGGGTCAGGGTTAGGGTGAGGGTTAGGGTTAGGGTGAGGGTAGATTAAGGATTAGGAGTAGGGTGAGGCCTAGGCTGACGGTGAGGGTAAGGGTTAGGATCTGGTTTATGGTGAGTGTTAAGGTGAGGGGTATGGTTATGGTTAGGGTGAGGTTTAGATTTAGTGTGAGGGTTAGGGTTAGATTTAGGGTTAGGTTGAGGGTAAGGGTAGGGTGGGGTTAAGGTGAGAGTGAGGTTTAGTGTTAGCGGTAGGGTCAGGGTGAGGGTTAGGTTTAGGGATAGTGTTAGGGTGAGGGTGAGGTTTAGGGTTAGGGTTAGGCTGAGATTTAGGGTTAGGGTGAGGTTTAGGGTTAGGGTTATGGAGGGTGAGGGTGAGGGTGAGGGTTAGGGCTATGGTTAGGGTTAAGGTGGTGGTGAGGATTAGGGTTAGGATTAGGGTTAGGGTTAGGGTTATGCTGAGGGTGAGGGTTAGTGTTAGGGTTAGGGTTAGGTTGAGTGATAGGGTTAGTTTGAAGTTTAGGTTTAGGGTTACGGTGAGTGTTAGGGTTAGGGTTAGGGAGTGCGAGGGTGAGGGTGAGGGTTCGGGTGAGGTTAAGGTTTAGGGTGAGGGTTAGGGTGAGGGTGAGGGTTAGGGTTAGGGTTAGGGTGAGGGTTGGGTCAGGGTTAGGTTTAGGGTTAGGGTTAGAGTGAGTGTTAGTGTGAGGGTTAGGGTTAGGGTGAGGGTTAGGGTGAGGGTGAGGGTTATGGTGAGGGTGAGGGTTAGGGTTAGGGTGAAGTTTAGGGTTAGGGTTAGGGTCAGGGTTAAGGTTAGGATTAGGGTTAGGGTGATGTTTAGGGTTAAGGTGAGGATTAGGGAGAAGATGAGGTCTTAAATTTGGGTGAGTGTTAGGGTGTGGGTGAGGGTTAGGTTTAGGGTGAAGGTTAGGGTGACGGTGCGGTTAGGGTGAGGGTGAGGGATAGGGATAGCGTTAGGGTTAGGGTGAGGGGTAGGGTGAATGTTAGTGCTAGTGTGAGGGGTACGGTTAGGGTTAGGGTGAGGTTTCGATTTAGTGTGAGTGTTAGGGTTAGGGTTAGGGAGTGTGACCCTGAGGGTTAGGGTTATGGGTAGGGTGATGATGCGGATTAGGGTTAGGATTAGGGTTAGGGTTAGGGTTAGGCTGAGGGTGAGGGTGAGGGATAGGGTTAAGGTTAGAGTTAGGGTTAGTGTGAGGGTTAAGGTTAGGGGTAGATTTAGGGTTAATGTGAGGGTAAGGGTTCGGGTGAGGGTTGGGGTGAGGCTGAGGTTTAGGGTTAGGATTAGGGTGACGGTTAGGGTTTGGTTCAGGGTTAAGGATACAGTTAGGGTGAGTGCTACGGTGAGGGTTAGGGTTAGGGCGAGGTTTAGGGTGAGGGTGAGGTTTAGGGTGAGAGTGAGGGTTAGGGTTAGGGTGAGGGTTAGGGTTAGGGTTAGGATTAGGGTTAGGGTGAGGATAAGATTTAGGGTGAATGTTAAGGTGAGGGTGAGTGTTAGGGTTAGGGTTAGGGTTAGGGTGAGGGTTATGGTGAAGGTAAGAGTTAGGGTGAGGGTTAGGTTGAAGGTGAGGTTTAGAGTTAGGGTTAGGGTTAGGTTGAGGGTTAGTGTGAGGGTTAGGGTTAGGGTTAGGGTTAGGTTGAGGGTTAGGGTGAGGGTGAGGTTTAGCATTAGGGTGAGGGTTAGCGTTAGGGTGAGGGTTAGGGTTAAGATTCGGGTTAGGGTGAGGGCTAGGGTGAAGGTGAGGGTTAGGGTTAGGTTGAGGGTTAGGGCGAGGGGTAAGGTTAGGTTTAGGGTAAGGTTTAGGTGTAGTGTGAGGGTTAGGGTAAGGGTTAGGGTTAGGTTCAGGGTAAAGTTTAGGGTGAGGTTTAGAGTGAAAGTGAAGGTTAGGGGTAGCGTTAGGGTTATAAATACATTTAGGGTTAGGGTTAGGCTGAGGGTGAGGGTGAGGGTGAGGGTGAGTGTAAGGGTTAGGGTTAGGGTGACTGTTATGGTTAGTGTGAAAGTTACGTTTAGGGTTAGGTTGAGGTTTAGGTTGAGGGTAAGGCTTAGGGTGAGGATTACGGTGAGGGTGAGGGTTAGGGTTAGGGTTAGGATGAGGGTTAGGGTCAGGTTTAGGGTTAGGGTTAGGGTTAGTGTTAGGGTGTGTGTTAGCGTGAGGGTTAGCGTTAGAGTGAGGGTTAGGTTAAGGGTGAGGCTGAGGATTAGGGTTAGGGTTAGGGTGAGGGTTAGGGTTAGGGTTAGGGTTAGGGTGATGTTTAGGGTTAGGGTGAGGATTAGTGTGTGGGCTCGGGTTCGGGTTCAGGTGAGGTTTAGGGTGTGGTGAGGGTTAGGTTTAGGGTGAGGGTTAGGGTGACGGTGAGTTAAGGGTGACGGTGAGGGTTAGGGTTAGCGTTAGGGTTAGTGTGAGGGGTAGATTTAGGGTTAGGGTGAATGTTAGGGTTAGTGTGAGGGTTAGGTTTAGGGTTAGGGTTGGGGTGAGGGTAAGGGTTAGGGTTAGGGTTAGGGTGAGCGTGAGGGTTAGGGCTAGCGTTAGGGTTAAGGTGAGAGTTAAGGTGAGGGTTAAGTTTAGGGTTACGGTTATGGTTAGGGTGAGGGTGAGGGTAAGGGTTAGGGAGAGGGTTAGGGTTAGGGTTAGGGTGAGGGTTACTGTTAGGGTGATGTTTAGGGTTAGGATGAGGGTTATGGTGAGGGTGAGGTTTCCAGTGAGTGTGAGGGTAGGGTGTGGGTGAGCGTTAGGGTTAGGGTGAGGGTTAGGTTTATGGTGAGGGTTAGGATGCGGGTGAGGGTTAGGGTTAGGGTTAGGTTTAGGGTTAGGGTTAGGGTTAGATTTAGGATAAGGGTGAGGGTTAGGGTTAGGGTTAGGTTTTGGGTGAGGGCTAGGGTGAGGGTGAGGGTTAGGGTGAGGGTTAGAGTTAGTTTGAGGGTGATGGTGAGGGTTTGGGTTAGGTAAGGCTTAGGTTTAGGGTTAGGGTTAGGGTGAGGGTTGGGGTTAGTGTGAGGGTTAGGGCTATGGTTAAGGTTAGGGTGAGAGTAAGGGTTAGGGTGAGGGTTGGGGTGAGGTTGAGGCTTAGGGTAAGGGTTAGGTTTAGGGTGAAGTTTCAAGTGAGGGTGCTGGTTAGGGTGTGGTTGAGGGATAGGGTTAGGATGAGGATTAGGGTGATGGCGAGGGTTAGGGTGTGGGTGAAATTTAGGGATAGGTTTAGGGTTAGGTTGATGGTTAGTGTTAGCGTTAGGATAAGGGTTAGGGTGAGGTGTAGGGTTAGGGTGAAGGTTAGGGTTAGTGTGAGGGTTAGTGTTAGGGTTAGGGTGAGGGTAAGGTTTAGGGTAGGGTTAGGATGAGGGTTAGGGTTAGGGTTAGGATTTGGGTGAGGGCTAGGGTGAGGGTGAGGGTTAGGGTAAATGCGAGGGTGATGGTTTGTGTTAGATAAGGGTTAGGTTTTGAGTAGGGAAAGGGTGAGGGTTAGGGTTAGTGTGAAGCTTAGGGTTAGGGTGAGGGATAAGGTGAGGGTTAATGTTAGTGTTAGGGTTAGGGTGAGGGTTAGGTTGAGGCTGATGTTTAGGGTTAGGGTGAGGATTAGCATTAATGTGAGTGTTAGGGTTAGGATTTGGATTAGGGTGAGGGCTAGGGTGAGGGTGAGGGTTAGGGTTAGGGTTACAATGAGGGTTAGGCTCAGGGTGAGGAGTAGGTTTAGTGTTAGTCTGAGGTTTAGGTTTAGTGTGAGGATTAGGGTTAGGGTTAGGGTTAGGATGAGGGTGAGGGTTAGGGTGAGGGTTAAAGTGAGAGTGAGGGTTAGGGTTAGCCTTAGGGTTAATGTGAGGGCTAGGGTAAGGGGTAGGGTTAGGTTTAGGTTGAGGGGGAGGGTTAGGGTTAGGGTTAGGGTGAGGGTGAGGGTTTGGGTGAGGATGAGGGCTAGGGTGAGGGTTAGGGTGAGGGTAAGGGTGAGGCTTAGGGTTAGGGTAAGGGTTAGGGTTAGGTTTAGGGTTAGAGTAAGGATTAGGGTGAGGATTAGGGTTAGGGTGAGGGTTAGGGTTAGGGTGAGGGTTAGGGTTAGGGTTAGGGAGGGTGAAGGTGGGGGTGAGGGTTAGGGTTATGGTTCGGGTTAGTATGATGATCAGGGTTAGGGTTAGTATGAGGGTTATGGTTAGGGTTAGGCTTAGGGTCAGTATGAGCTTTACGGTTAGGGTTAGGTTGAGGGTTAGGGTTAGTGTGAGGGTTAGCTTTAGCGTTAGGGTGAGGGTAAGGGTTAAGGTGAGGCTTAGGGTGAGGGTGAGTGTTAGGGTTATGGTTAGTGTGAGGGTTAGGGTCAGGGTTAGGGTTAGGGTTAGGGTTAGGATGAGTGTTAGGGTGAGGGTTAGTGTTATGTTGAGGGTGAGGGTTAGGGTGAGAGTGAGGGTTAGGGTTAGGGTGATGGTTAGGGTGAGGGTTAGTGTTAGGGTTAGGGTGATGATTAGGTTTAGGGTGAGTATTAGGCTGAGGGTTCAGGTTTGGGTTACTATGTGGGTGAGGTTTAGGTTTGGGGTGAGGGTTAGGGTGAGGGTGAGGGTGTTTGTGAGCATTAGGGTTAAGGTGACGGTGTGGGTTAGGATGCGGGTGAGGGTTAGAGTTAGGGTTAGGTTTAGGGTTAGGGTTAGGCTTAGAGTTCGGATAAGGTTAAGGGTAAGGTTTAGGGTGAGGGATGGTGTGAGGGTGAGGGTTAAGTTTAGGGTTAAGGTTAGGGTGAGCTTTAGGGTGCGGGTTAGGTTTAGGGTTAGGGTTAGGTTGAGGGTAAGGATTAGGGTGAGGGTTAGGGTGAGTGTCAGGGTTAGGGTTAGGGATAGGGTTAGGGTTAGGGTGAGGATGAGGGTTCGGGTGAGGGTTCAGGTTAGGGTGAGGGTGAGGGTTAGTGTTAGGGTTAGGGTGAGGGATAGGGTGCGGGTGAGGTTTATGGTTAGGGTTATTGTTAGGGATAGGGTTAGCGTGAGGGTGGGTTTTAGGGTTAGGGTTAGGGTGAGGTTTATGGTTAGGGTGAGGGTTAGGGTTAGGGTTAGGGAGGGTGAGGGTGAGGGTGAGGGTAAGGGTTATGGTTTGGGTTAAAGTGAGGGTGAGGTTTAGGGTTAGGATTAGGGTTAGGGTGAGGGTTAGCATTATTGTGGGGGTTACGTTTAGGGTAAGGGTGAGGGTAAGGGTTAGGGTGAGTGTTAGGGTGTGTGTCAGGGTTAGGGTTAGGGTGAGGGTGAGTGTTAGGGTGAGGGTTAGGCTTAGGGTGAGGATGAGGTTTAGGGTTAGGGTTAGGTTGAGGGTTAGGGTTAGTGTGAGGGTTGGGTTTAGCGTTAGGGTGAGGGTAAGGGTTAGGGTGAGGGTTAGGGTGAGGGTGAGTGTTAAGGTTAGGGTTAGTGTGAGGGTTAGGTTCAGGGTTAGGGTTAGGGTTAGGTTTAGGATGAGTGTTAGGGTGAGGGTTAGTGTTATGGTGAGGGTTAGGGTGAGCGTGAGGGTTAGGGTGAGAGTAAGGGTTAGGATGAGGGTGAGGGTTAGGGTTAGGGTTAGGGTGAGGGTGAGGATAATAGTTAGGGTGATGGTTAGAGTGAGGGTGAGGGTTAGGGTTTGGGTTATTGTGAGGGTGAGTGTTAGGGTTAGGGTGAGTGTGAGTGTTAGGGTTAGGGTTAGTGTGAGGGTTAGGTTCAGGGTTAGGCTTAGGGTTAGGTTTAGGATGAGTGTTAGGGTGAGGGTTAGTGTTATGGTGAGTGTTAGGGTGAGCGTGAGGGTTAGGGTGATGTTTACAGTGAGGGTGAGGGTTAGGATTAGGGTTACAGTTAGGGTGAGGGTTAGGGTTAGGGTTTGGGTTAGTGTGAGGGTTAGTTTGAGAGTAAGTGTAAGGGTGAGGGTTAGTGTGAAGGTCAGGGTTAGGGTTAGCATTACGGTTAGGGTTAGGGTGAGGTTTAGGGTCAGGGTTAGGGTTAGGGTTAGGTTGACGTTTAGGGTGAGGGTGAGGGTTAGCGTTAGGTGAGGGTTACTGTTAGGGTGAGGGTTGCGGTTAGGATTAGTGTTAGGGTGAGGGCTAGGGTGAGGGATAGGGTTAGGTTTAGGGTGATGGTTAGGGTGAGGGTTAGTGTTAGGGTTAGGGTGAGGTTTAGGGTTAGGGTGAGGATTAGTGTGAGGGTTCGGGTTCGGGTTAGGGTGTGGGTGAGGGTTAGGTTTGGGGTGAGGGTGAGAGTGAGGGTTAGGGTGTGTGTGAGCATTAGGGTTAGGGTGAGGTTTAGAGTGACGGTGAGGGTTAGGATGGGGGTGAGGCTTATGGTTAATGTTAGGTTTAGTGTTAGGTTTAGATTTGGAGTTCGGATAAGGGTGAGGGTAAGGGTTAGGGTTAGGGTGAGGGATGGTGTGAGCGTAAGGGTTAAGGTTAGGTTTAGGGTTAGGGTGAGCTTTAGGATCCGGGTTAGGTTTAGGGTTAGGGTTAGGTTGAGGGTAAGTGTTAGGGTGAGGGTTCAGGTGAGTGTCAGGTTTAGGGTTAGGGTTAGGGTGAGGATGAGGGTTCTGGTGAGTCTTCAGGTTAGTGTGAGGGTGAGGGTGAGGGTTAGAGTTAGGGTGAGGGATAGGGTGAGGGTGAGGGTTAGCGTTAGGGTTAGGGATAGGGTTTGCGTGAGGGTGAGTTTTAGGGTTAGGGTTAGGGTGAGGTTTAGGGTTAGGGTGAGGGTTAGGGTTAGGGTTAGGGAGGGTGAGGGTGAGGGTGAGGGTAAGTGTTATGGTTTGGGTTAAGGTGAGGGTGAGGTTTAGGGTTAGGATTAGGGTTAGGGTTAGGGTTAGGCTGAGGGTGAGGGTGAGTGTGAGGGTTAGGGTTACGGTTATGGTTAGGGTTAGGGTGAGGGTTATCATTATTGTGAGGGTAAGGTTTAGGGTTAGGGTGAGGGTAAGGGTTAGGGTGAGTGTTAGGGTGAGTGTCAGGGTTAGGGTTAGTGTTAGGGTGAGGGTTAGGGTCAGGGTTAGGGTTAGGGTTAGGGTGAGTGTTACGGTGAGGGTTAGGGTTAGGGTGAAGGTTAGGTTTAGGGTGAGGGTTAGGGTGAGGGTGAGGGTTAGGGTTAGGTTAAGGGTTAGGGTGAGGTTGAGTGTTAGGGTTAGTGTTAGGGTTAGGGTGAGAGTGAGGGTTCGGTTGAGGGTTTGGGTTAGGGTAAGGGTGAGGGTTAGTATTAGGGTTAGGGTGAGGGTTAGGCTGACAGTGAGGGATAGGGTGGGGGTGAGGGTTAGGGTTAGGGTTAGGTTGAGGGTTAGGGTAAAGGTTAGGGTTAGGGTTGGGGTGAGAGTTAGGGTTAGGGTGACAGGTTGATGGTGAGGGATAGGGTAAGGGTGATGGTTAGGGTGAGAGTTAGGGTTAGGATTAGGTTTAGGGTTAGGTTGAGGGTTAGGGTGAGGGTGAGGGTTGGGTAAGGGTAAGGGTTAGGGTTAGGTTGAGTGTTAGGATTAGGATTAGGGTTAGGGGGAGGGCTAGGGTGATGGTGAGGGTTAGGGTTAGGTTTAGGGTGAGGATTAGGGTTAGGGTTAGTTTGTGGTTTAGGACGAGGGGTAGTGATAGGGTTAGGGTGAAGGTTAGGTTTAGTGTGAGTATTAGGGTTATGGTTAGGGTTAAATTGTGCGTAAGGGTTAGGGTGAAGGTTACGGTGAGAGTGAGGGTTAGGGTTAGCCTTAGGGGTAAGGTGAGGGTTAGGGTGAGCGTTAGGGTTAGGGTTAGTGTTAGGGTTAGGGTGAGGGTGAGGTTTATTGTTAGGAAAAGGCTGAGGGTTAGGTTTAGGGTGAGGGTTAACGTTACCGTTAGGGTGAGTGAGGTTGAGTTTGAGGGTGAGGGTGAGGGTTAGTGTTAGGGTTAAGGTTTGGGTTAGGGTCAGGGTTAGGTATAGTGTTAAGGTTAGGTTGAGGGTTAGGGTGAGGGTGAGGGTTAGGGTTAGATTGAGGGTTAGGTTTAGGCTGTCGGTTAGGGTTAGGATTAGTGTTAGAGTGAGGGTTAGGTTTAGTGTGAGGTTTAGGGTTAGGGTTAGGCTGAGGGTAAGGGTTAGGGTGAGGGTTAGTGTTAGGTTTAGGGTTAGGGTGATGCTGAGGGTGAGGGTTAGGGTTGGGGTTAGGGAGGGTGAGGGTGATGGTGAGGGTAAGGGTTATGATTTGGGTTAAAGTGAGGGTGAGGTTTAGGGTTAGGATTCGTGTTAGGGTTACGGTTAGGCTGAGGGTGAGGGTGAGCGTGAGGGTTAGGGTTAGGGTTAGGGTTAGGTTGAGGGTTCGCATTATTGTGAGGGTTACGTTTAGGGTCAGGGGAAGCGTAAGGTTTAGGATGAGTGTTAAGGTGAGTGTCAGGGTTAGGGTTAGGGTTAGGGTTAGGATGAGTGTTAGGGTGAGAGTTAGGGTTAGAGTGAGGTTTAGGGTGAGAGATAGGATGAGGCTAAGGGTTAGGGTGAGGGTAAGGGTGAGGGTGAGTGTGAGGGTTAGGGTGAGGGTTAGAGTTAGGTTTAGGGTTAGGGTGACGCTGAGGGTGAGGGTTAGGGTTAGGGTTAGGGTTAGGGTGAGGTTGAGGGTGAGGATTATGGTTAGGACTAGGGTTAGGGTTAGGAATTTGCTGAGGGTGAGGGTTAGGGTTAGGGTGAGGGTTAGGTTTAAGGTTAGGGTTAGAGTGACACTGAGGGTGACGGTTAGGGTGAGAGTGAGGGTTAACGGTAGGGTTAGGGTGAGGGTTAGGGTTAGGGTGAGGGGTAGGTTTAGGGTGAGGGTTAGGGTTAGAGTTAGGGAGGGTGAGGGTGAGGGTGAGGGTTAGCGTTATGGTTAGGGTTAGGGTGATGTTGAGGGTTGGGTTTAGTGTGAGAGTTAGGGTTAGGGTTAGACTGAGGGTGAGGATGAGGGTTAGGGTTAGGTTTAGGGTTAGGGTGAGGGTTAGGGTTAGTGTGAGGGTTAGGTTTATGGTTAGGGTGAGGGTAAGGATTAGGATGAGGGTTAGGGTGAGTGTGAGTGTTAGGGTTAGGGTTAGTTTTAGGGTTAGGGTCAGGGTTAGTTTCAGCGTTAGGGTTAGGATGAGTGTTAGAGTGAGGGTTAGGGTTAGGGTGAGGGTTAGGGTGATGGTGAGGTTTAGGGTGAGAGTGAGGGTTAGGATTAGGGTGAGGTTTAGGGTAAGGATTAGGGTGAGGATAAGAGTAACAATTAAGGTGAGAGTTAGGTTGAGGGTTCGGGTGAGGCTTAGGGTTAGGGTGAGGCTTAGGGTTAGGATTAGGGTGAGGGTGAGGGTAAGAGTTAGGGTGATGGTTAGGGTGAGCGTGAGGGTTAGGGTTAGGGTGATGTTTAGGTTTAGGGTTAGGGTTAGGGTGAGGGTTAGTCTGAGGGTCAGGGTTAGGGTTAGGGTTACGGTTCTGGTTAGGGTGAGGGTTAGGGTCAGGGTTACGGTTAGGTTGAGGTTAAGGGTGAGGGTGAGGGTTAGCGTTAGGGTGAGTATTAGTGTTAGGTTGAGGGTTACGGTTAGGATTAGTGTTAGGGTGAGGGCTAGGGTGAGGGATAGGGTTAGGGTTAGGGTGATGTTTAGGGTGAGGGTTAGTGTTAGGGTTAGGGTGATATTTACGGTTAGGGTAAGGATTAGGGTGAGGGTGAAGGTTCGGTTTAGGGTGTGGGTGAGGGTTAGGTTTGGGGTGAGGGTTAGGGTGAGGGTGAGGGTCAGGGTGTGTGTGAGCATTAGGGTTAGGGTGAGGGTTAGGGTGACGGTGAGGGTTAGGATGCGGGTGAGGGTTAGGGTTAGGGTTAGGTTTAGGGTTAGGGTTAGAGTTAGAGTTCGGATAAGGGTGAGGGTAAGGGTTAGGGTGAGGGATGGTGTGAGGGTGAGGGTTAAGGTTAGGGTTAGGGTTAGGGTGAGGTTTAGGGTGCGGGTTAGGTTTAGGGTTAGGGTTAAGGTTAGGTTGAGGGTAAGGGTTAGGGTGAGGGTTAGGGTGAGTTTCAGGGTTAGGGTTAGGGTTAGGATTAGGGTTCAGGTGAGGATGAGGGTTCAGGTGAGGGTTCAGGTTAGGGTGAGGGTGAGGGTTAGGGTTAGGATTAGGGTGAGGGACAGGGTGCGGGTGAGGGTTAGGGTTAGGAATAGGAATAGGGTTAGCGTGAGGGTGAAGTTTAGGGTTAGGTTGAGGGTTAGGGTTAGGGTTAGGGAGGTTTAGGGTGAGGATGAGTGTAAGCGTTATGGTTTGGGTTAAGGTGTGGGTGAGGTTTTGGGTTAGGCTTAGGGTTAGGTTTAGGGTTAGGCTGAGGGTGAAGGTGAGCGTGAGGGTTAGGGTTACATTTAGGGTTAAGGTGAGGGTTAGCGTTATTGTGAGTGTTAGGTTTAGGGTTATGGTGATGGTAAGGGTTAGGGTGAGTGTTAGGGTGAGTGGCAGTGTTAGGGTTAGTGTTATGGTGAGGGTTAGATTCAGGGTTAGGGTTAGGGTTATGGTTAGGGTGAGTGTTAGGGTGAGGGTTAGGGTTAGGGTGAGGGTTAGGGTTAGGTTGAGGGTTAGGGTGAGGGTGAGGGTTAGGTTGAGGGTTAGGGTAAGGGTTAGGGTTAGGGTTAGGGTGACAGTAAGGGTTAGGGTGACAGGTTGATGGTGAGGGATAGGGTTAGGGTGATGGTTAGGGTGAGAGTTAGGGTTAGGATTAGGGTTAGGGTTAGGGTGAGGGTTAGGATGAGGAGGTTTAGAGTTAGGGTTAGGGTGAGGGTTAGGGTGAGGGTTAGGGTGAGGGTTAGGTTTAGGTTGAGGGTTAAGGTGAAGGTTAGGGGTAGGGTTAGGGTGAGGGTAAGGATGATGGTTAAGGTGAGGGTGAGGTTTAGGGTTAGGTTTAGGGATAGGATTTGGGTGAGGTAAAGGGCTAGGGTGAGGGTTAGGGAGGGAGTGCGTGTGAGGGTGAGGTTTAGGGTTAGGGTAAGGGTGAGAGTTAGGGTTAGGGTGAGGATTAGGGTGAGGTTGAAAGATAGGGTGAGGGTTACGGTTAGTGTGAGATTTAGGGTTAGGGTTAGGGTTAGGGTTAGGGTTAGGGTGAGGGTAAAGTATAGGGTTAGGGTGAGGGTTAGGGTTAGGATTAGTGTGAGGGCTAGGGTGAGGGTGGGGGTTAGGTTGACGGTGAGGGTGAAGGTGAGCGTTAGGGTGAGGGTGAGAGTTAGAGTTTGGGTTAGGTTGGGGTTTGGTTTAGGTTTAGGGATAGGTTAAGGGTTAGGTTTAGGGTGTGGGTTAGGTTTGGGGTTAGGGTTATGGTGAGGGTAAGAGTTAGGGTGAGGGTTAGTGTGAGGGTGAGGTTTAGGGTTAGGGTTAGTGTTACGGTGAGGGTTAGGGTGAGGGTTATGGTTAGGGTTAGGGTTAAGGTTAGGTAGAGCGTTAGGGTTAGGTTAAGTGTTTGAGTTGGGTTAGGGTTCGGGTGAGAGTGAGGGTGAAGGTGAGGGTTAGGGTTAGGGTAAGGGTTAGGGTTAGGTTTAGGGTGAGGTTTAGGGTGAGGGTGAAGGTTAAGGTGAGGGTTAGGGTTAGGGTCAGGTTTAGGGTTAGGGTTAGGGTGAGGATTAGGGTTATGGTGAATTTTAGGGTGCGGATGAGGGTTAGGGTGAGGGTTCGGGTTTGGGTAAGTGTTCGGGTTATGGTGTGGGTGAGGGTTAGGGTTAGGGTGAGGGTTATGGTGACAGTGAGTGTTAGGGTGAGGATGAGTTTTAGGGTGAGCGTTAGGGATAGGGTGAGGGTTAGGGTTAGGGTGACGGAGAGGGTTAGTATTATGGTGATGTTCAGGGTGAGGGTGAGGGTTATGGTTAGCGTTAGGGTTAGGGTGATAGTTAGGGTTAGGGTTAGGGTCAGGGTTAGGTTTAGGGTTACTGTGAGGGTGAGGTTCAGTGTTAGGGTGATGTTTAGGTTGAGGGTGAGGGTTAGGGTGAGAGTGAGGGTTAGGGTTAGTGTCAGGGTTAGGGTTAAGGTTAGGGTGGGGTTCAGTGTTAGGGTGATGTTTAGGGTGAGGGTGAGGGTTAAGGTTAGGGTTAGGGTGATGGTGAGGGTTAGTGTTACGGTGATGTTTACGGTGAGGGTGAGGGTTAGGGTTAGCGTTAGGGGTAGGGTGAGAGTTAGGGTTACGGTTAGGGTCAGGGTTAGGGTCACGTTTAGTGTTAGGGTGATGTTTAGGGTGAGGGTGAGGTTCAGGGTGAGGGTTCACCTGAGGTTGAGGTTTAGGCTGTTGTTGAGGGATAGGGTTAGCGTGAGGGTTAGGGTGACGGTGAGGGTTAGGGGGTGTGTAAGGGTTAGGGTTAGGGTTATTGTTAGGTTTAGGGTTAGAGTTAGCATTTGAGTAAGGGTTAGGGTGAGGATTAGGGTTAGGGTGATGTTTAGAGTGAGGGTGAGGGTTAGGGTGAGTGTGAGAGTTCAGGTTCGGGTGAGGGTTAGGGTGAGGTGTAGCGTTAGGGTTAGGGTGAGGGTTACAGTTAGTGTGTGGGTTAGGGTTAGGATCAGGGTTAGGATTATGTTTAGGGTTAGGGTTAGGGTGAGGGTAAAGTTTAGGTTTAGGGTAAGGAGGAGGGTTAGGGTTTGGGTTATGATTAGGGTGAGGGCCAGGGTGAGGGTGAGGGTGAGGGTGAGGGTGAGGGTGAGGGTTTGGGTTAGGTAAGGGTTAGGGTTAGGGTTAGGGAAAGGGTAAGGTTTAGGGTTAGAGTGAGGGTTAAGGTTAGGTTTAGGGTTAGGGTGAGGGTAAGAGTCAGGTTGAGGGTTAGTGTGAGGTTTAGGATTAGGGTTAGGGTTAGTGTTAGGGTGAGGGATAGGGTTAGCGTTAGGGTTAAGGTTAGGTTGATGGTTAGGGTTAGGGTTAGGGTTCAGGTGAGGGTGAGTGTAAGGTTTAGGTTTAGGGTTAGGATGAGGGTTAGGGTTAGGTTTAGGTTTAGGGTCAGGGCTATGGTGACTGTGAGGGTTAGGGTGAGGGTGAGGGTGAGGGTTTGGATTAGGTAAGGGTTAGGTTTAGCGTTAGCGTTAGGGTGAGGATTGGGGTTAGTGTGAGGGTTAGGGTAAGGGTTAGGGTTCGGGTGAGGTTAAGGTTTAGGTTGAGGGATGGGGTGAGGGTGAGGGTTGGGTTAGGGTTACTGTTAGGGTGAGGGTTAGGGTGAGGGTTAGGGTTAGGGTGAGGATAGATTTAGGATTAGGGGTAGGGTGAGGACTAGGCTGACGGTGAGGGTAAAGGTTAGGTTCTGGGTTAGGGTGAGTGTTAAGGTGAGGGTTTTGGTTATGGTTAGGGTGAGGTTTAGATTTAGTGTGAGGGTTAGGGTTAGGGTGAGGGTAAGGGTGAGGGTGAGGGGTAAGGTGAGAGTGAGGGTTAGTGTTAGCAGTAGGGTCAGGGTGAGGGTTAGGGTTAGGGTTAGGGATAGGGTTAGGGTGAGGGTGAGGTTTAGGGTTAGGGTTAGGGTGAGGTTTAGGGTTAGGGTGAGGTTTAGGGTTAGGGTTAGGGAGAGTGAGGTTGAGGGTGAGGATTAGGGTTATGGTTAGGGTTAGGGTGATGATGAGGGTTAGGCTTAGGATTAGGGTTAGGGTTAGGTTTATGCTGAGGGTGAGGGTGAGGGTTAGTGTTATGGTTAGGGTTAGGTTGAGGTTTAGGGTTAGTTTGAGGTTTAGGTTTACGGTTAGGGTGAGGGTAAGGGTTAGGGTGAGGGTGAGGGTTAAGGTTAGGGTCAGGGTGAGGGTTAGGACCAGGGTTAGGTTTAGGGTTAGGGTTAGGGTGAGTGTTAGGGTGAGGGTTATGGTTATGGTGAGGGTTAGGCTGAGGGTGAGGGTACGGTGAGGGTGAGGGTTAGGGTTAGGGTGAAGTTTAAAGTTAGGTTTAGGGTTAAGGTGAGGGTAAGAGTTAGCATGAGGGTTAGGTCGAGGGTTACTGTTAGGGTGAGCGTTAGGTTCAGGGTTAAGTTTAGGGTTAGGGTTAGGGTGATGTTTAGGGTTAGGGTGAGGATTAGGGAGAGGGTGAGGGTTTGAGTTTGGGTGAGGGTTAGGGTGAGGCTGAGGATGAGTGTTAGGGTTAGAGTGAGGTTTAGGATGAGGGTCAGGGTTAGGGTGATGTTTAGGGTTAGGGTGAGAATTAGTGTGTGGGCTCGGTTTCGGGTTTGGGTGAGGTTTAGGGAGTGGATGAGGGTTAGGTTTAGGATGAGGGTTAGAGTGACGGTGAGGTAAGGGTGACAGTGAGGTTTAGGGTTAGCGTTAGGGTTAGTCTGAGGGGTAGGGTTAGGGTTAGGGTAAATGTTAGGGCTAGTGTGAGGGGTAGGGTTAGGATTAGGATGAATGTTAGGGTTAGTGTGAGGGTTAGGGTAAGGGTTAGGGTTGGGGTGAGGGTAAGGGTTAGGGTTAGGGTTAGGGTGACGGTTAGGGTTACTGTGAGAGTTAGGGTGAGGTTTAGGTTTATGGAGAGGGTTATGGTTAGGGTGAGGGTGAGGGTTAGGTTTATGGAGAGGGTTAGGGTTAGGGTTAGGGTGAGGGTTAGTGTTAGGGTGATGTTTAGGGTGAGGATGAGGGTTAGAGTGAGGGTGAGGTTTTGAGTGAGTGTGAGGGTTAGGGTGTGGGTGAGCGTTAGGATGCAGGTGAGGGTTAGGGTTAGGGTTAGGTTTAGGGTTAGGGTTAGGCTTAGAGTTAGAATAAGGGTGAGGGTTAGGATTAGGTTTAGGTTTTGGTTGAGGGCTAGGGTGAGGGTGAGGGTTAGGGTGAAGGTGAGGGTGAAGGTGAAGGTTTGGGTTAGGTAAGGGTTAGGTTTAGGATTAGGGTGAGGGTTGGGGTTAGTGTGAGTGTTAGGTTTAGGGTTAGGCTTAGGGTGAGGGTAAGGGTTAGGGTGAGGGTTAGGTTTAGTGTGAGTGTTAGTGTTCGGGTTAGGGTTAGGGTTAGGTTTAGGGTTGGGGTAAGGTTTAGTGTGAGGGTAAGGTTTAGGGGTAGGGTTAGGATGAGGGTTAGGGTTAGGGTTAGGATTTGGGTGAGGGCTAAGTTGAGGGTGAGGGTTAGGGTGAATGTGAGGGTGAGGGTTTGTGTTAGGTAAGGGTTAGGGTTAGAGTAGGGATAGGGTGAGGGTTAGGGTTAGTGTGAGGCTTAGGGTTAGGGTAAGGGTTAAGGTTAGGGTTATGGTGAGGGTTAAGGTGAGGGTTAATGTTAGTGTTAGGTTTAGGGTGAGGGTTAGGTTGAGGGTGAGGGTTAGGGTTAGGGTGAGGATTAGCATTAGGTTGAGGGTTAGGTTTAGGATTTGGATTAGTGTGAGGGCTAGGGTGAGGATGAGGATTAGGGTTATGGTTACGGTGAGGTTTAGGTTCAGGGTGAGGTGTAGGGTGAGGGGTAGTTTTAGTGTTAGGGTGAGGTTTAGGTTTAGTGTGAGGGTTAGGGTTAGGGTTAGGGTTAGGGTGAGGGTGAGGGTTAGGGTGAGGGTTAGGGTGAGGGTGAGGTTTAAGGTGAGGGTTAGGGTGAGAGTGAGGGTTAGGGTTAGCCTTAGGTTTAGGGTGAGGGGTAGGGTGAGGGTTATGGTTAGGTTTAGGCTGAGGGTGAGGGTTAGGGTTAGTTTTAGGGTGAAGTTTAGGGGTAGGGTGAGGCTTAGGGTTAGGGTGAGGGTTAGGGTTAGGGTTAGGGTGAGGATTAGGGTGAGGATGAGGGTTAGGGTGAGGGTTAGGCTTAGGGTGAGGGTTATTGTTAGGGTTAGGGAGGGTGAGGGTGAGGGTAAGGGTTAGGGTTATGGTTAGGGTTAGGATGATGATCAGGGTTAGGGTTAGTATGAGGGTTATTGTTAGGGTTAGGCTTAGGTTGAGGATGAGGGTTAGGGTTAGGGTTAGGTTGAGGGTTAGGGTTAGTGTGAGGGTTAGGTTTAACGTTAGGGTGAAGGTAAGGGTTAAAGTGAGGGTTAGGGTGAGGGTGAGTGGTAGGGTTAGGATGAGTGTTAGGGTGAGGGTTAGTGTTATGGTGAGGGTTAAGGTGAGGGTGAGTGTTAGGGTGAGAGTGAGGGTTAGGGTTAGGGTGAGGGTTAGGGTTAGGTTTAGGATGAGGCTGAGGGTTAGGGTTAGTGTTAGGGTTAGGGTGAGGGTTAGTGTGAGAGTAAGTGTTAGGGGGAGGGTTAGTGTGAGAGTGAGGGTTAGGGTTAGGGTTCCAGTTAGGGTTAGGGTGAGGGTTAGAGTTAGGGTGAGGGTTAGGGTTAGGGTTAGGGTTAGGTTGAGGTTTAGGGTGAGGGTGAGGGTTTGCATTAGATGGAGGGTTAGTGTTAGGGTGAGGGTTACGTTTAGGATTAGTGTTAGGGTGAGGGCTAGGGTGAGGGATAGGGTTAGGGTAAGGGTGATGGTTAGGGTGAGGTTTAGTGTTAGGGTTACAGTGATGTTTAGGGTTAGGGTGAGGATTAGGGTTCGGGTCGGGTTAGGGTGTGGGTGAGGGTTAGGTTTGGGGTGAGGGTTAGGGTGAGGGTGAGGGTTAGGGTGTGTGTGAGCATTAGGGGTAGGGTGAGGGTTAGGGTGACGGTGAGGGTTAGGATGCGGGTGAGGGTTAGTGTTAGGGTTAGGTTTAGGGTTAGGGTTAAGATTAGAGTTCGGATACGGGTGAGGTAAGGGTTAAGGTGAGGGATGGTGTGTGGGTGAGGGTTAAGGTTAGGGTTAGGGTTAGGGTGGGCTTTAGGGTGCGGGTGAGGTTTAGGTTTAGGGTTAGGGTTAGGTTGAGGGTAAGTTTAGGGTGAGGGTTAGGGTGAGGGTTAGGGTGAGTGTCAGGGTTCGGGTTCGGGTTAGGGTTAGGGTTAATGTGAGGACGAGGGTTCGGGTTCGGGTTCAGGTTAGGTTGAGGGTGAGGGTTAGTGTTAGGGTTAGGGTGAGGGATAGGGTGCGGTTGAGGGTTAGGTTTAGGGTTAGGGATACGGTTAGCGTGAGGGTGAGTTTTAGGGTTAGGGTTAGGGTGGACTTGAGGGTTACGGTGAGGGTTAGGGTTAGGGTTAGTGAGGGTGAGGTTTAGGGTGAGGGTAAGGGTTATGGTTTGCCTTAAAGTGAGGGTGAGGTTTAGGGTTAGGATTAGGGTTAGGGTTAGGGTTAGGGTTAGGCTGAGGGTGAGGGTGAGCGTTAGGGTTAGGATTAGGGTGAGGGTTAACATTATTGTGAGGGTTACGTTCAGGGTAAGGGTGAGGGTAAGGGTTAGGGTGAGTATTAGGGTGAGTGTCAGGGTTAGGGTTAGTGTTAGGGTGAGGGTTAGGGTTAGG
This sequence comes from Dipodomys spectabilis, assembly GCF_019054845.1. Taxonomy (NCBI): domain Eukaryota; kingdom Metazoa; phylum Chordata; class Mammalia; order Rodentia; family Heteromyidae; genus Dipodomys; species Dipodomys spectabilis. The sequence goes on from NW_024870710.1 coordinate 839,572, forward strand.
GTGAGTGTTAGGGTGAGGGTTAGGCTTATGGTGAGAATTAGGGTTAGGTTTAGGGTTAGGTTGAGGGTTAGGGTTAGTGTGAGGGTTAGGTTTAGCGTTAGGGTGAGGGTAAGGGTTAGGGTGAAGGTTAGGGTGAGGGTGAGTGTTAGGGTTAGTGTGAGGGTTAAGGTCAGGGTTAGGGTTAGGGTTAGGGTTAGAATGAGTGTTAGGGTGAGAGTTAAGGTTAGGGTGAGGGTTAGCGTGAGGGTTAGGGTGAGGGTAAGGGTTAGGGTGTGGGTTAGGGTGAGGGTGAGGGTGAGGGTTAGGGTCAGGGTGAGGGTTAGAGTTAGGTTTAGGGTTAGGGTGACGCTGAGGGTGAGGGTTTGGGTTAGGGTGAGGGTGATGGTAAGGGTTATGGTTAGATTTAGGGTTAGGTGTAGGAATTCGCTGAGGGTGAGGATGAAGGTGAGGGTTAGGGTTAGGGTGAGGGTTAAGTTTAAGGTTAGGGTTAGAGTGATGCTGAGGATGACGGTTAGGGTGAGAGTGAGGGTTAGCGGTAGGGTTAGGGTGAGGGTTAAGGTTAGGATTAGGGTTAGGGTGAGGGGTAGGTTTAAGGTGAGGGTTAGGTTTAGAGTTAGGGAGGGTGAGGGTGAGGGTGAGGGTTAGGATTATGGTTAGGGTTAGGCTGATGGTGAGGGTTAGGTTTAGTGTGAGGGTAATGGTTAGGGTTAGGCTGAGGGTGAGGATGAGGGTTAGGGTTAGGTTTACGGTGAGGGTTAGGATTAATGTGAGGGTTAGATTTATTGTTAAGGTGAGGGTAAGTGTTAGGGTGAGGGTTAGGGTGAGTGTGAGTGTTAGGGTTAGGGTTAGTTTGAGGGTTAGGGTCAGGGTTAGTGTTAGCTTTAGGGTTAGGATGAGTGTTAGAGTGAGGTTTAGGGTTAGGGTGAGGGTTAGGGTAAGGGTGAGGGTTAGGGTGAGAGTGAGGGTTAGGATTAGGATGAGGTTTAGGGTAAGGATGAGGGTGAGGGTAAGGGTAAGAGTTAGGGTTAGGGTGAGGGTTTGGGTTAGGGTGAGGGTTAGGTTTAGGGTTAGGGTGAGGGTGAGTGTAAGAGTTTGGGTGATGGTTAGGGTGAGGGTGAGGGTTAGGGTTAGGTTTAGTATTCGGGTGAGGGTTAGGTTTAGGGTGAGGGTTAGGGTGAGGGTTAGGGTGAGGGTGAGTTTTAGGGTTAGGGTTAGGGTGATCTTTAGGGTTAGGATGAGGGTTAGGGTTAGGGTTAGGGAGGGTGAGGGTGTGGGTGAGGGTAAGGGTTATGGTTTGTGTTAAGGTGAGGGTGAGGTTTAAGGTTAGGATTAGGGTTAGGGTTAGGGTTAGGCTGAGGGTGAGGGTCAGCGTGAGGGTTAGGGTTACAGTTAGGGTTAGGGTGAGGGTTAGGGTCAGGGTTAGGGTTAGGGTTAGAGTCCGGATAAGGGTGAGGGTAAGGGTTAGGGTGAGGGAAGGTGTGAGGGTGAGGATTAACGTTAGGGTTAGGGTTAGGGTGAGGTTTAGGGTGCGTGTTAGGTTTAGGGTTAGGGTTAAGGTTAGGTTGAGGGTAAGGGTTAGGGTGAGGGTTAGGGTGAGTGTCAGGTTTAGGGTTAGGGTTAGGGTCAGGGTTAGGGTTAGGGTTAGGGTGAGGATGAGGGTTCGGGTGAGGGTTCAGGTTAGGGTGAGGGTGAGGGTTAGGTTTAGGGGTAGGGTGAGGGATAGGGTGCGGGTGAGGGTTAGGGTTAGGGTTAGGAATAGGGTTAGCGTGAAAGTGAGTTTTAGTTTTAGGGTTAGGGTGAGGCTTAGGGTTAGGGTGAGGGTTAGGGTTAGGGTTAGGGAGGGTGAGGGTGAGGGTGAGGGTAATGGTTATGGTTTGATTTAAGGTGAGGGTTAGGTTTAGGTTTAGGATGAGGGTTAAGGTTAGGGTTAGGCTGAGGGTGAGGGTGAGCGTGAGGGTTAGAGCTACAGTAAGGGTTAAGGTGAGGGTTAGCATTATTGTGAGGGTTAGATTTAGGGTTAGGGTGAGGGTAAGGGTTAGGGTGAGTGTTAGGGTGAGTGTCAGGGTTAGGGTTAGGGTTAGGGTGAGGGTCAGGGTCAGGGTTAGTGTTAGGGTTAGGGTTAGGGTGAGTGTTAGAGTGAGGGTTAGGGTTAGCCTGAGGGTTAGGATTAGGTTGAGGGTTAGGGTGAGTGTTAGGGTTAGGGTGAGGGTTAGGGTTAGGTTCAGGGTGAGTATTCGGTTGAGGGTTTGGCTTACGGTGAGGGTGAGTGTTAGGGTTAGGGTTAGGGTGAGGTTTAGGCTGATGGTGAGGGATAGGGTGCGGGTGAGGATTAGGGTTAAGGTTAGGGTTAGGTTGAGGGGTAGGGTAAGGGTTAGGGTTAGGGTTATGGTGAGAGTAAGGGTTAGGTTGACAGGTTGCTGGTGAGGGATAGGTTTATGTTGATGGTTAGGGTGAGAGTTAGGGTTAGGATTAGGGTTATGTTTAGGGTGAGCTTTAGGGTAAGGGTGAGGGTTGGGTAAGGGTGAGGTTTAGGGTTAGGTTGAGTGTTAGTGTTAGGATTAGGGTTAGGGTGAGGGCTAGGGTGATGGTGAGGGTTAGGGTTAGGTTTAGGGTGAGGATTAGGGTTAGGGTTAGTTTGTGGTTTAGGGTGAGGGGTAGTGATAGGGTTAGGGTGAAGTTTAGGTTTAGTGTGAGTATTAGGGTTATGGTTAGGTTCAAATTGAGTGTAAGGGTTAGGGTGAGGGTTAGGGTGAGATTGAGGGTTAGGGTTAGTGTTAGGGTTAGGGTGAGGGTGACGTTTACGGTTAGGGAAAGGCTGAGGGCTAGGGTTAGTGTGAGGGTTAATGTTACGGTTAGGGTGAGAGTGAGGGGGAGTTTGAGGGTGAGGGTGAGTGTTAGTGTTAGGGTTAGGGTTTGGGTTAGGGTGAGGGTTAGGGTTAGTGTGAAGGTTAGGTTGAGGGTTAGGGTGAGGGTGAGGGTTAAGGTTAGGGTGAGGGTTAGGTTTAGGCTGTCGGTTAGGGTTAGGATTAGTGTTAGGGTGAGGGTTAGGATTAGAGTGAGGTTTAGGGTTAGTGTTAGGCTGAGGGTAAGGGTTAGGGTGAGGGTTAGGATGATGGTGAGTGTGAGGGTTAGGGTTATGGTGAGGGTCAGAGTTAGGTTTAGGGTTAGGTTGACGCTGAGGGTGAGGGTTACGGTTAGGGTTTGGGTTAGGGTGAGGGTGAGATGTGAGGGTTATGGTTAGGATAAGGGTTAGGGTTAGGAATTAGCTGAGGGTGAGGATGAAGGTGAGGGTTAGGGTTAGGTGAGGGTTAGGTTTAAGGTTAGGGTTAGAGTGACACTGAGGGTGACGGTTAGGGTGAGAGTGAGGATTAGCAGTAGGGTTAGGGTGAGTGTTAGGGTTAGGGTTAGGGTTAGGGTGAGTGTTAGGTTTAGGGTGAGGGTTAGGGTTAGGGTTAGGGTGAGGGTGAGGGTAAGAGTTAGGGTGATGGTTAGGGTGAGGGTGAGGGTTAGGGTTAGGGTTAGGGTGAGGGTTAGTGTGAGAGTAAGTATTAGGGTGAGAGTTAGTGTGAGAGTGAGGGTTAGGGTTAGGGTTATGGTTAGGGTTAGGGTGAGGGTTAGGGTGAGGGTGAGGGTTAGGGTTAGGGTTAGGGTTAGGTTGAGGTTTAGGGTGAGGGTGAGGGTTAGCGTTAGGGTGAGGGTTAGTGTTAGGGTGAGGGTTACGTTTAGGATTAGTGTTAGGTTGAGGGCTAGGGTGAGGAATAGGGTTAGGGTTAGGGTGATGGTTAGGGTGAGGGTTAGTGTTAGGGTTAGGGTGATGTTTAGGGTTAGGGTGAGGATTAGGGTTTGGGTTCGGGTTCAGGTTAGGGTGTGGGTGAGGGTTAGGTTTGGGGTGAGGGTTAGGGTGAGGGTGAGGGTTAGGGTGTGTGTGAGCATTAGGGGTAGGTTGAGGGTTAGGGTGACGGTGAGGGCTAGGATGCCGGTGAGGGTCAGTGTTAGGGTTATGTTTAGGTTTAGGGTTAAGATTAGAGTTCGGATAAGGGTGAGGGTAAGGGTTAGGGTGAGGGATGGTGTGAGGGTGAGGGTTAAGGTTAGGGTTAGGGTTAGGGTGAGCTTTAGAGTGCGGGTTAGGTTTAGGTTTAGGGTTAGGGTTAGGTTGATGGTAAGGGCTAGGGTGAGGGTTAAGGTGAGTGTCAGGGTTCGGGTTAGGGTTAGGGTTAGTGTGAGGACGAGGGTTTGGGTTCGGGTTCAGGTTAGGGTGAGGGTGAGGGTTAGGGTTAGGGTTAGGGTGAGGGATAGGGTGCGGGTGAGGGTTAGGGTTAGGGTTAGGGAGTGTGAGGGTGAGGATGAGGGTAAGGGTTATGGTTTGGGTTAAGGTGAGGGTGAGGTTTAGGGTTAGGATTAGGGTTAGGGTTAGGGTTAGGCTGAGGGTGAGGGTTAGCATTATTGTGAGGGTTATGTTTAGGGTAAGGGTGAGGGTAAGGGTTAGGGTGAGTATTAGGGTGAGTGTCAGGGTTAGGGTTAGTGTTAGGGTGAGGGTTAGGGTTAGGGTTAGTGTGAGGGTTAGGGTCAGGTTTAGGGTTAGGGTTAGGGCTAGGGTGAGAGTTAGGGTTAGGGTGAGGGTTAGCGTGAGGGTTATGGTGAGGGTAAGGGTTAGGGGGAGGGTTAGGGTGAGGGTGAGGGTCAGGGTTAGAGTCAGGGTGAGGGTTAGAGTTAGGTTTAGGGTTAGGGTGACGCTGAGGGTGAGGTTAGGGTTAGGGTGAGGGTGAGGGTAAGGGTTATGGTTAGGATTAGGGTTAGGGTTAGGAATTCGCTGAGGGTGAGGATGAAGGTGAGGGTTAGGGTTAGGGTTAGGGTGAGGGTTAGGGTGAGTGTAAGAGTCAGGGTGAGGGTTAGTGTGAAGGTGAGGATTAGGGTTAGGGTTTGGGTTAGTGTTAGGGTGAGGGTTAGGGTTAGGGTTAGTGTGAGGGTTAGGGTCAGGTTTAGGGTTAGGGTTAGGGCTAGGGTGAGAGTTAGGGTTAGGGTGAGGGTTAGGGTGAGGGTTATGGTGAGGGTAAGGGTTAGGGTGAGGGTTAGGGTGAGGGTGATTGTCAGGGTTAGAGTCAGGGTGAGGGTTAGAGTTAGGTTTAGGGTTAGGTTGACGCTGAGGGTGAGGGTCAGGGTTAGGGTTAGGGTTAGGGTGAGGGTGAGATGTGAGGGTTATGGTTAGGATTAGGGTTAGGGTTAGGAATTCGCTGAGGGTGAGGATGAAGGTGAGGGTTAGGGTTAGTGTGAGGGTTAGGTTTAAGGTTAGAGTGACACTGAGGGTGACGGTTAGGTAGAGAGTGAGGGTTAGCGGTAGGGTTAGGGTGAGGGTTAGGGTTGGGGTTAGGGTTAGGGTGAGCGTTAGGTTTAGAGTGAGGGTTAGGGTTAGTTTTAGGGAGGGTGAGGGTGAGGGTTAGGGTTATGGTTATTGTTAGGGTGATGGTGAGGGTTAGGGTTAGTGTGAGGGTTAGGGTTATGGTTAGGGTGAGGGTTAGGGTGAGTCTGAGTGTTAGGTTTAGGGTTAGTTTGAGTGTTAGGGTCAGTGTTATTGTTAGCGTTAGAGTTAGGATGAGTGCTAGGGTGAGGGTTAGGGTTAGCGTGAGGGTTAGGGTGAGGGTGAGGGTTAGGGTGAGAGTGAGGGTGAGGATTAGGGTGAGGGTTAGGGTTAGTGTGAGTGTTAGGTTTATGGTTAGGGTGAGGGTAAGGGTGAGTGAGTGTTAGGGTTAGGGTTAGTTTGAGTGTTAGGGTCAGGGTTATTGTTATTCTTAGGGTTAGGATGAGTGTTAGGGTGAGGGTTAGGGGTAGGGGTAGGGTGAGGGTTAGGGTGAGGGTAAGTGTTAGGTTGAGGGTTAGGTTGAAGGAAAGGGTTAGGGTTAGGGTGAGGGTTAGATTGAGTGTGAGGGTTAGGGTTAGGGTTAGGTTGAGGGTAAGGTTTAGGGTGAGGTTTATGGTGAGGGTGACGTTTAGGGTTAGCCTTAGGGTTAGGGTGACGGTTAGGGTGAGGGTGAGGGTTAGGGTGTGGGTTAGGGTTAGGGTGCAGGTTAGTGTGACGGTGAGGGTTAGGGTGCGGCTGAGGGTTAGGTTTAGGGTTAGCTTGAGGGTTAGGGTTAGGGTTAGTGTTACGATGAGGGTTAGGGTGAGGTGTAGGGTTAGGATTAGGGTGAGGGATAGGGTTAGTGTGAGGGTTAGGGTTCGGGTTAGGTTTAGGGTTAGGTTTAGGGTTAGGGTGAGGGTGAGGGTTAAGGTTAGGATTAGGGTTAGGGTTAGGTTTAGGCTGAGGGTGAGGATGAGGGAGAGGGTGAGGGTTAGGCTTAGTGTTAGGGTGAGGTTTTGGGTTAGGGTGAGGGTAACTCTAGGGTTAGGGTTAGGGTGAGGGTGAGAGTTAGGGTTAGGGTTAGGTTGAGGGTCAGGTTTAGGTTTAGGGTGAGGATAAGTGTTAGGGTGAGGGTGAATGTTAGGGTTAGGGTTAGGGTGAGGGTAAATTTTAGGGTGAGGTTTAGGTTGAGAGTTAGGGTGAGGGTTAGATTTAGGGTTAGGGTTGGGTTAGGGTGAGGGTTAGTGTGAGGCTCAGGGACAGGACTAGGGTAGGGTTAGGGTTAGGGTGAGGGTGGGGACTAGGGTTAGGGTGAGGGTTAGGGTGAGGGTGAGGGTTAGGGTTAGCCTTAGAGTTAGGGTGAGGGTTAGGGTAAGGGTTAGGTTGAAGGTTAGTGTGAGGGGTAGTGTTAGGGTTAGGGTGAGGGTTAGGGTTAGTGTGAGGGTTAGGTTTAGGGTTAGGGTTAGGTTTAGGGTGAGGGTAAGGGTAAGGGTTAGGGTGAGGGTTAGGATGAGCATGAGGGTTAGAGTTAGGGTTAGGGTGAGGGATAGGGCGAGGATTAGAGTTAGGTTGAGGTTTAGGGTGAAGGTTACGGTTAGGGTTTGGGTGAGGTTAGAGTGAGGGTTAGGGTGAGGGTGAGGTTTAGTTTTAGGTTTAGGGATAGGTTTTGGGTGAGGTAAAGGGCTAGGGATAGGGTTAGGAAGAGAGTCAGTGTGAGGGTGAGGTTTAAGGTTAGCGTAAGGGTGAGGGTTAGGTTTAGGGTGAGGATTAGGTGAGGTTGAAAGTTAGGGTGAGGGTTAGGTTTAGGGTGAGGGTTAGGGTTAGGGTTAGGGTGAGGATTAGGGTTAGGGTGAAGTTTAGGGTGCGGATGAAGGTTAGGGTGAGGGTGAGTGTGAGGGTGAGTGTTAGGGTGAGGATGAGCTTTAGGGTGAGCATTAGGGAGAGGGTGAGTGTTAGGGTTACGGTTAGGGTGAGGGTGAGGGTTAGTGTTACGGTGATGTTTAGGGTGAGGGTGAGGTTTAGGCTTAGTGTTAGTGTTAGGGTGAGATTTAGGGTTAGGGTTAGGCTCAGGGTTAGGGTTAGGGTTAGGGTGAGGGTGAGGGTGAGGTTTAGTGTTAGGGTGATGTTCACGATGAGGGTGAGGGTTAGGGTTAGCTTTGGGTCAGGGTGAGAGTTAGGATTAGGGTTAGGGTGAGGGTGAGGTTTAGTGTTAGAGTGATGTTTAGGGTAATGTTTAGGGCGAGGGTGCGTGTTAGGGTGAGGGTTCGGGTGAGGGTGAGGTTTAGGCTCTTGTTGAGCGATACGGTTAGGGTGAGGGTTAGGGTGACGGTGAGGGTTAGGGTGTGGTTAAGGGTTAGGGTTAGGTTTAGGGTTAGAGTTAGGATTAGAATTAGGGATAGAGTGAGGATTAGGGTTAGGGTGATGTTTAGGGTGAGGGTGAGTGTAAGGGTGAAGGTGAGGGTTTGGGTGAGGGTGAGAGTTAGGGTGAGGTGCAGGTTTAGGGTTAGGGTGAGGGTTATGGTTAGTGTGAGATTTAGGGTTAGGGTTAGGGTTAGGTTTAGGGTTAGGGTTAGGATTAGGGTGAGGGTAAAGTATAGGGTTAGGGTTAGGGTTAGGATTAGGGTGAGGGCTAGGGTGAGGGTGAGGTTTAGGGTGAAGTTTAGGGTGAGGGTGAGGGTTTGGGTTAGGTTAGGGTTAGGGAAAGGGTAAGGTTTAGGTTTAGAGGGAGGGTTAGGTTTAGGGTTAGGGTTAGGGTGAGGGTAAGAGATAGGGTGAGGGTTAGGGTGAGGGTGAGGATTAGGGATAGGGTTAGGGTTAGAGTTAGGGTGAGGGTTAGGGTGAGGGTTGGAGTCAGGTTGAGGGTTAGTGTGAGGGTGAGGTTTAGGGTTAGGTTTAGGGTTAGTGTTAGGGTGAGGGTGAGGGTTAGGGTTAGGGTTAAGGTTAGGTTGATGGTTAGGTTTAGGGTTAGGGTTATATTTAGGTTTAGCGTTAGGGTTCAGGTGAGGGTGAGCGTAAGATTTAGGGTTAGGGTTAGTCTGAGGTTTAGGGTTAAGGTTAGGTTTAGGTTTAGGATGAAGGCTAAGGTGAGGGTGAGGGTTAGGGTGAAGGTGAGGGTGGGGGTTTGGATTAGGTAAGGGTTAGGTTTAGCATTAGGGTTAGGGTGAGGGTTGGGGTTAGTTTGAGGGTTAGGGTTAGGGTTAGGGTTCGAGTGAGGGTAAGGTTTAGGGTGAGGGATGGGGTGAGGGTGAGGGTTGGGTTAGGGTTACGGTTAGGGTTACGGTTAGGGTGAGGGTTAGGGTTAGGTTTAGGTTTAGGGTGAGGGTTAGGGTGAGGGTTAGGGTGAGGGTGAGGGTAGATTTAGGATTAGGGGTAGGGTGAGGGCTAGGCTGACGGTGAGGGTAGGGTTAGGGTCTGTCTTAGGGTGAGTGTTAAGGTGAGGGTTATGGTTATGGTTAGGGTGAGGTTTAGATTTAGTGTGAGAGTTAGGGTTAGGGTGAGGGTAAGGGTGAGGGTGAGGGTTAAGGTGAGAGTGAGGGTTAGTGTTAGCGGTAGAGTCAGGGTGAGGGTTAGGGTTAGGGTTAGGGATAGGGTTAGGGTGAGGGTGAGGTTTAGGCTTAGGGTTAGGGTGAGGTTTAGGGTTAGGGTGAGGGTTAGGATTAGGGTTAGGGAGGGTGAGGTTTCGGGTGAGGGTTAGGGTTATGGGTAGGGTTAAGGTGATGATGAGGGTTAGGCTTAGGATTAGGGTTAGGGTTAGGTTTATGCTGAGGGTGAGGGTGAGGGTTAGTGTTATGGTTAGGGTTAGGTTGAGGTTTAAGGTTAGTTTGAGTTTTAGGTTTACGGTTAGGGTGAGGGTAAAGGTTAGTGTGAGGGTTAGGGTGAGGGTAAGGGTTAGGTTTAGGGTTAGGGTGAGGGTTAGGGTGAGGGTAAGGTTTAGGGTTACGGTTAGGGTGAGTGTTAAAGTGAGGGTTAGGGTTAGGGTGAGTGCTAGACTGAGGGTGAGGGTTACGGTGAGGGTGAGGGTTAGGGTTAGGGTGAAGTTTAGGGTTAGGGTTAGGATTAAAGTGAGGGTAAGAGTTAGGGTGTTGGTAGGTCGAGGGTTTCGGTTAGGGTGAGGGTTAGGGTCAGGGTTAAGGTTAGGGTTAGGGTTAGGGTGATGTTTAGGTTTAGGGTGAGGATTAGGGAGAGGGTGAGGGTTCGAGTTTGGGTGAGGTTTAGGGTGTGGGTGAGGTTTAGGTTTAGGGTGAGGGTTAGGGTGACGGTGTGGTAAGAGCGACGGTGAGGGTTAGGATGCGGGTGAGGGTTAGGGTTAAGGTTAGGTTTAGGGTAAGGGTTAGGGTTAGAGTTAAGATAAGTGTGAGGGTAAGGGTTATGGTTAGGGTTAGGGTGATGTTTAGGGTTAGGGTGAGGATTAGTGTGTGGACTCGGGTTCGGATTCGGGTGAGGTTTATGATGCGGGTGAGGGTTAGGTTTAGGGTAGGGTTAGGGTGCTGTTGAGAGTGAGGTTTAGGATTAGGGTGAGGGTTAGGGTGAAGTTTAGGGTTAGGGTTAGGGTTAGGGTGATGTTTAGGGTTAGGGTGAGGATTAATGTGTGGGCTCCGGTTCGGGTTCGGGTGAGGTATAGGGTGTAGGTGAGGGTTAGGTTTAGGGTGAGGGTTAGAGTGACAGTGAGGTAAGGGTGACGGTGAGGTTTAGGGTTAGTGTTAGGGTTAGTGTGAGGGGTAGGGTTAGGGTTTGGGTGAATGTTAGGGCTAGTGTGAGGGGTAGAGTTAGGGTTAGGGTGAATGTTAAGGTTAGTGTGAGTCATAGGGTTAGGGTTAGGGTTGGGGTGAGGGTAAGGGTTAGGGTGAGGGTTAGGGTGAGGGTGAGGTTTAGGGTTAGGGCTAGGGTGAGAGTTAGGGTGAGGTTTAGGTTTAGGGTTAGGGTTATGGTTAGGGTGAGGGTTAGGGTTAGGGTTATGGAGAGGGTTAGGGTTTGGTTTAGGGTGAGGGTTAGTGTTAGGGTGATGTTTAGTGTGAGGATGAGGGTTAGGGTGAGGGTGAGGTTTCGAGTGAGTGTGAGGGTTAGGCTGTGTGTGAGCGTTAGGTTTAGGATGAGGGTTAGGGTGACGGTGAGGGTTAGGATGCGGGTGAGGGTTAGGAATAGGGTTAGGGTTAGGGTTAGGGTTAGGGTTAGGGTTAGAGTTAGGATAAGGGTGAGGGTTAGGATTAGGTTTAGGTTTTCCGTGTGGGCTAGGGTGAGGGTGAGGGTTAGGGTGAGGGTGAGGGTGAAGGTGAGGGTTTGGGTTAGGTAAGGGTTAGGTTTAGGGTTAGGCTTAGGGTGAGGGTAAGGGTTAGGGTGAGGGTTGGGGTGAGAGTGAGTCTTAGGGTAAGGGATAGGGTTAGGGTGAGGTTTCGAGTGAGGGTGCGGGTTAGGGTGTGGTTGAAGGATAGAGTTAGGGTGAGGGTTAGGGTGATGGTGAGGGTTAGAGTGTGGGTGAGGATTAGGATTAAGTTTAGGGTTAGGTTGAGGGTTAGTGTTAGCGTTAGGATAAGGGTTAGGGTGAGGTGTATGGTTAGGGTGAGGGTTAGGGTTAGTGTTCGGGTTAGGGTTTGGGTTAGAGTTAGGGTTAGGCTGACGATGAGGGATAGGGTGGAGGTCAGGGTTAGGTTTAGGGTTAGGATTAGGTTGATGGTTAGGGTAAGGGTTATGGTTAGATTTAGGGTGAGAGTAGGGGTTAGGGTGACAATTAGGTTGATGGTGAGGGAATGGGTTAGGGTGATGGTTAGGGTGAGAGTTAGGATTAGGATTAGGGTTAGGGTTAGGTTGAGATTTAGGGTAAGGGTGTGGGTTGGTTAAGGGTAAGGGTTAGGGTTAGGTTGAGTGTTAGGGTTAGGATTAGGGTTAGGGTGAGGGCTAGGGTGATGGTGAGGGTTAGGGTTATGTTTAGGGTGAGGATTAGGGTTAGGGTTAGTTTGTGGTTTAGGGTGAGGGGTAGTGTTAGGGTTAGGGTGAAGGTTAGGTTTAGTGTTAGTATTAGGGTTATGGTTAGGGTTAAATTGAGCGTAAGGGTTAGGGTGAGGGTTAGGGTGAGAGTGAGGGTGAGTTTGAGGGTGAGGGTGAGGGTTAGGGTGAGGGCGAGGGTTAGGGTTAGTGTGAAGGTTAGGTTGAGGGTTAGGGTGAGGGTGAGGGTTAGGGTTAGGTTGAGGGTTAGGTTTAGGCTGTCGGTTAGGGTTAGGTTTAGTGTTAGGGTGAGGGTTAGGTTTAGGGTGAGGTTTAGGTTTAGGGTTAGGGTGAGGGTAAGGGTTAGGGTGATGGTTAGGGTGAGGGTGAGGGTTAGGGTTAGGGTTAGGGTGAGGGTGAGGGTGAGATGTGAAGGTTATGGTTAAGATTAGGGTTACGGTCAGGAATTCACTGAGGGTGAGGACGAAGGTGAGGGTTAGCTTTAGTGTGAGGGTTAGGTTTAAGGTTAGGGTTAGAGTGACACCGAGGGTGAGGGTTAGGTAGAGAGTGAGGGTTAGCGGTAGGGTTAGGGTGAGGGTTAGGGTTAGGGTGAGCGTTAGGTTTAGGGTGAAGTTTAGGGTTAGGGTTAGGGAGGGTGATTGTGAGGGTGAGGGTTAGGGTTATGGTTATTGTTAGGGTGATGGTGAGGGTTAGGGCTAGTGTGAGGGTTAGGGTTAGGGTTAGGGAGAGGGTGAGGATGAGGGTTAGGGTTAGGGTTAGGGTTAGGGTAAGGATGAGGATTATGTTTATGGTTAGGGTGAGGGTTAGGGTGAGTGTGAGTGTTAGGGTTAGGGTTAGTTTGAGTGTTTGGGTCAGGTTTATTGTTATCATTAGGTTAGGATGAGTGTTAGGGTGAGGGTTAGGGTTAGGGTGAGGGTCAGGGTTAGGGTGAGAGTGAGAGTTCGGGTTAGGGTTAGGGTTAGGGTTAGGGGTAGGGTCAGGGTTAGGGTGAGGGTAAGTGTTAGGGTGAGGGTTAGGTTGAAGGATAGGATTAGGGTTAGGGTGAGGGTTAGGGTGAGTGTGAGGGTTAGGGTTAGGTTTAGGTTGAGGGTAAGGTTTAGGGTGAGGTTTAGGTTGAGGGTGACGTTTAGGGTTAGCGTTAGGGTTAGGATGTTGGTTAGGGTGACGGTGAGGGTTAGGTTTAGGGTGAGGGATAGATTTAGGGTGAAGTTTAGCGTGAGGGTGAGGGTTAGGGTGAGAGTGAGGGTTAGGGTGCGGTTGAGGGTTAGGGTTAGGGTTAGTTTGAGGTTTAGGGTTAGGGTTAGGGTTAGGACGAGGGTTAGGGTGAGGTGTAGGGTTAGGATTAGGGTGAGGGATAGGTTTAGTGTGAGGGTTAGGGTTCGGGTTAGGTTTAGGGTTAGGGTTAGGGTTTGGATGAGGTTGAGGGTTAAAGTTAGTATTAGGGTTAGGGTTAGGGTTAGGTTTAGGCTGAGGGTGAGGGTGAGGGAGATGGTCAGGGTTAGGGTTAGTGTGAGGGTTAGGTTTTGGGTTAGGGTGAGGGTAACTCTAGGGTCAGGATTAGGGTGAGGGTGAGAGTTAGGGTTAGGGTTAGGTTGAGGGTCAGGTTTAGGATTCGGGTGAGGATAAGTGTTAGGGTGAGGGTTAGGGTGAGGGTGAGGGTTAAGTTTAGGGTTAGGATTAGGGTGAGGGTAAGGGTTAGGGTGAGGGTTGGGGTTAGTGTGAGGGTTAGGTTTAGGGTTAGGTTTTAGGGTGAGGGTAAGGGTTAGGGTGAGGGTTGAGGTGAGAATGAGGCTTAGGGTAAGGTTTAGGGTTAGGGTGAGGTTTCGAGTGAGGGTGCGGGTTAGAGTGTGGTTGAGGAATAGAGTTAGGGTGAGGGTTAGGGTGATGGTGAAGGTTAGGGTGTGGGTGAGGCTTAGGATTAGGTTTAGGGTTAGGTTGAGGGTTAGTGTTAGCATTAGGATAAGGGTTAGGGTGAGGTGTAGGGTTAGGGTGAGGGTTAGGGTTAGTGTGAGGGTTAGTGTTAGGTTGAGGATTAGGGTTAGGGTTAGGTTTAGGGTGAGGGTAAGGTTTAGGGGTAGGGTTAGGATGAGGGTTAGGGTTAGGGTTAGGATTTGGGTGAGGGCTAGGGTGAGGGTGAGGGTTAGGGTGAATGTGAGGGTGAGGGTTTGTGTTAGGCAAGGGTTAGGGTTAGAGTAGGGATAGGGTGAGGGTTAGGATAAGTGTGAGGCTTAGGGTTATGGTGAGGGTTATGGTTAGGGTTAGTGTTAGGGTTAGGGTGAGGGTTAAGGTGAGGGTTAATGTTAGTGTTAGTTTTAGGGTGAGGGTTAGCTTGCGGGTGAGGATTAGGATTAGGGTGAGGATTAGCATTAGGGTGAGGGTTAGGGTTAGGATTTGGATTAGGGTGAGGGCTAGGGTGAGGGTGAGGGTTAGGCTTAGGGTTACGGTGAGGGTTAGGTTCAGGGTGAGGGGTAGGGTGAGGGGTAGGTTTAGTGTTAGGGTGAGGTTTAGGTTTATTGTGAGGGTTAGGGTTAAGGTTAGGGTTAGGGTGAGGGTGAGCGTTAGGGTGAGGGTTAGGGTGAGAGTGAGGGTTAGGGTGAGGGTTAGGGTGAGAGTGAGGGTTAGGGTTAGCCTTAGGTTTAGGGTGAGGGGTATTGTGAGGGTTAGGGTTAGGTTTAGGGTTAGGGTGAGGGTTAGGGTTAGGGTGAGGGTGAGGGTTAGGGTGAGGATGAGGGCTAGGGTGAGGGTGAGGGTGAGGGTGAGGGTGAGGCTTAGGATTAGGATAAGGGTTTGGGTTAGGGTTAGGGTGAGGATTAGTGTGAGGATGAGGGTTAGGGTGAGGGTTAGGTTTAGGGTGAGGGTTAGGGTTAGGGTTAGGGAGGGTGAGGGTGAGGGAGAGGGTTAGGGTTATTGTTAGGTTTAGTATGATGGTCAGGGTTAGGGTTAGTATGAGGGTTATGGTTAGGGTTAGGCTTAGGGTGAGGATGAGGGTTAGGGTTAGGGTTAGGTTGAGGGTTTGGGTTAGTGTGAGGGTTAGGTTTAGCCTTAGGGTGAGTGTAAGGGTTAGGGTGAATGTTAGGGTGAGGGTGAGTGTTAGGGTTAGGGCTAGTGTGAGGGTTAGGGTCAGGGTTAGGGTTAGGATTAGGGTTAGGGTTAGGATTAGGGTTAGGATGAGTGTTAATGGTGAGGGTAAGTCTTATGGTGAGGGTTAGGGTGAGGGTGAGGGTTAGGGTGAGAGTGAGGGTTAGGGTTAGGGTGAGGGTTAGGGTTAGGGTTAGGGTGAGGGTGAGGGTTAGGGTTAGGGTTAGTGTTAGGGTGAGGGTTAGTGTGAGGGTAAGTGTTAGGGTGAGGGTTAGTGTGAGGGTGAGTGTTAGGGTTAGGGTTAGGATTAGGGTTAGGGTGAGCTTTAGGGTCAATGTTAGCGTTAGGGTTAGGGTTAGGGTTAGGGTTAGGTTGAGGTTTAGGGTGAGGGTGAGGGTTAGCGTTAGGCTGAAGGTTAGTGTTAGGGTGAGGGTTATGGTTAGAATTAGTGCTAGGGTGAGGGCTAGGGTGAGGGATAGGGTTAGGGTTATGGTGATGGTTAGGGTGAGGTTTAGTGTTAGGGTTAGGGTGATGTTTAGGGTTAGGGTGAGGATTAGGGTGAGGGTTCGGTTCGGGTTAGAGTGTGGGCGAGAGTTAGGTTTGGGGTGAGGGTTAGGGTGAGTGTGAGTTAGGGTGTGTGTGAACATTAGTGTTAGCGTGAGGGATGGTGTGAGGGTGAGGGTTAACGTTAGGGTAAGGGTTAGGGTGAAGTTTAGTGAGTGGGTTAGGTTTAGGGTTAGGGTTAGGGTTAGGTTGAGGGTAAGGGTTAGGGTGAGGGTTAGGGTGAGTGTCAGGGTTAGGGTTAGGTTTAGAGTTAGGGTTATGTTTAGGGTTAGGGTTAGGGTGAGGATGAGGGTTCAGGTGAGTGTACAGGTTAGGGTGAGGGTGAGGGTTAGGGTTAGGGTTAGGGTGAGGTATAGTGTGCGGGTGAGGGTTATGGTTAGGGTGAGGGTTAGGGTTAGGGTTAGGGTGAGGGTGAGGGTTAGGGTTAGGGTTAGTGTTAGGGTGAGGGTTAGTGTGAGGGTAAGTGTTAGGGTGAGGGTTAGTGTGAGGGTGAGTGTTAGGGTTAGGGTTAGGATTAGGGTTAAGGTGAGGGTTAGGGTCAGGGTTAGGGTTAGGGTTAGGGTTAGGGTTAGGTTGAGGTTTATGGTGAGGGTGAGGGTTAGCGTTAGGCTGAGGGTTAGTGTTAGGGTGAGGGTTATGGTTAGGATTAGTGTTAGGCTGAGGGCTAGGGTGAGGGATAGGTTTAGGGTTAGGGTGATGGTTAGGGTGAGATTTAGTGTTAGGGTTAGGGTGATGTTTAGGATTAGGGTGAGGATTAGGGTGAGGGTTCGGTTCATGTTAGAGTGTGGGCGAGAGTTAGGTTTGGGGTGAGGGTTAGTGTGAGGGTGAGGGTTAGGGTGTGTGTGAACATTAGGGTTAGGGTGAGGGATGGTGTGAGGGTGAGGGTTAACGTTAGGGTAAGGGTTAGGGTGAGGTTTAGTGAGTGAGTTAGGTTTAGGGTTCTAGTTAGGGTTAGGTTGAGGTTAAGGGTTAGGGTGAGTGTCAGGGTTAGGGTTAGGTTTAGGGTTAGGGTTATGTTTGGGGTTAGGGTTAGGGTGAGGATGAGGGTTCGGGTGAGGGTACAGGTTAGGGTGAGGGTGAGGGTTAGGGTTAGGGTTAGGGTGAGGTATAGTGTGCGGGTGAGGGTTAGGGTTAGGGTTACGGTTATGGTTAGGGTGAGGGTTAGGGTCAGGGTTAGGGTTAGGTTTATGATTAGGGTTAGGTTGAGTTTTAGATTGAGTGTGAGGGTTAGCGTTAGGGTGAGGGTTAATGTTAGGGTGAGGGTTAGGGTTAGGATTAGTGTTAGGGTGAGGGCTAGGGTGAAGTATAGGTTTAGGGTTAGGGTGATGGTTAGGGTGAGGCTTAGTGTTAGGGTTAGGGTGATGTTTAGGGTTAGGGTGAGGATTAGGATGAGGGTTCTGGTTTGGGTTAGGGTGTGGGTGAGGGTTAGGTTTGGGGTGAGTGTTAGGGTGAGAGTGAGGGTTAGGGTGAGTGTGAGCATTAGGGTTAGGGTGAGGGTTAGGGTGAGGTTTAGGGTTAGGGTTAGGGTTAGGGTTAGAGTTCGGATAAGGGTGAGGGTAAGGTTTAGGTTAAGGGATGGTGTGAGGGTGAGGGTTAAAGTTAGGGTTAGGGTTAGGGTGAGCTTTAGGGTGCGGGTTAGGGTTAGGGTTAGGGTTAGGTTGAGGGTAAGGGTTAGGGTGAGGGTTAGGGTGAGTGTCAGGGTTAGGGTTAGGTTTAGGGTTAGGTATAGGGTTAGGGTGAAGATGAGGGTTCGGGTGAGGGTTCAGGTAAGGGTGAGGGTGAGAGTTAGGGTTAGGGTTAGGGTGAGGGATAGGGTGCGGGTGAGGGTTAGGCTTAGGGTTAGGAATAGGGTTAGCGTGAAGGTGAGTTTTAGGGTTAGGGTTAGTGTGAGGTTTAGGTTTAGGGTGAGAGTTAGGGTTAGGTTTAGGGAGGGTGAGGGTGAGGGTGAGGGTAAGTGTTATGGTTTGGTTTAAGGTGAGGGTGAGGTTTAGGGTTAGGGTTAGGGTTAGGGCTAGCCTGAGGGTGAGGGTGAGCGTGAGGGTTAGGGTTACAATTAGGGTTAGGTTGATGGTTAGCGTTATTGTGAGGGTTAGGTTTAGGGTTAGGGTGAGGGTAAGGGTTAGGGTGAGGGTGAGGGTGAGGGTTAGGTTTAGGGTGCAGGTTAGGGTGAGGGTGAGGGTTAGGGTTAGTTTAGGGTAAGGGTGAGGGTGAGGGTTAGGGTTAGTTTAGGGTAAGGGTGAGGGTGAGTGTTCGGTTGAGGGTTTGAGTTAGGGTGAGGGTGAGGGTTAGGGTTATGGTTAGGGTGAGGATTAGGCTGACAGTACGGGATTGGGTGCGGGTGAGGGTTAGGGTTAAGTTTAGGGTTAGGTTGGGGGTTAGGGTAAGGGTTAGGGTTAGGTTTAGGGTGAGACTAAGGGTTAGGGTGACAGTTAGGTTGATGGTGAGGGATAGGGTAAGGGTGATGGTTACGATGAGAGTTAGGGTTAGGATTAGGGTTAGGGTTAGGGTGAGGGTTAGTGTAAGGGTGATTGTTGGTTAAGGGTGAGGGTTAGGGTTAGGTTGAGTGTTAGGGTTAGAATTAGGGTTAGGGTGAGGGCTAGAGTGATGGTGAGGTTTAGGGTTAGGTTGAGGGTTAGGATTAGGGTTAGGGGTAGTTTGTGGTTTAGGGTGAGGGGTAGTGTTAGGGTTAGTTTGAAGGTTAGGTTTAGTGTGAGTATTAGGGTTATGGTTAGGGTTAAATTGAGCGTAAGGGTTAGGGTGAGGGTTAGGGTGAGGATGAGGGTTAGCGTGAGGGTTAGAGTGAGGTGTAGTGTTAGGGTAAGGGTGAGGGTTAGGGTTAGGGTTAGGGTTAGGATTAGGTTTAAGGTTATGGTTAGGGTGATGGTAAGGGTTAGGGTAATAGTTAGTTTGAGGGTTAAGGTGAGGGTTACCGTTAGGGTAAGGGTTAGGGTGAGGTTTAGGGTTAGGTATAGGGTGAGGGTTAGAGTGAGTATAAGGGTTTGGATGATGGTTAGGGTAAGGATGAGGGTTAGGGTTAGGGTGAGTGTGAGGGTGAGTTTTAGGGTTAGATTGAGGGTTAGGGTCAGGGTTAGGGAAGGATTAGGGTTAGGGTGATGTTTAGGGTTAGGGTGAGGGTAAGTGTTAGGGTGAGGGTTAGGGTGAGGGTGAGGGTTAGGGTTAGTGTTAAGGTTAGGTTGAGGGTTAGCTTGAGGGTGAGGGTTAGGGTTAGGTTGAGGGTTAGGTTTAGGCTGTCCGTTAGGGTTAAGATTAGTGTTAGGGTGAGGGTTAGGTTTAGGGTGAGGTTTAGGTTTAGGTTTAGGGTGAGGGTAAGGGTTAGGATGAGGGTTAAGGTGAGGGTGAGGGTGAGGGTTAGGGTTAGGCTGCGGGTCAGAGTTAGGTTTAGGGTTAGGTTGACGCTGAGGGTGAGGGTTAGGGTTAGGATTTGGATTAGGGTGAGGGCTAGGGTGAGGGTGAGGGTTAAGCTTAGGGTTACAGTGAGGGTTAGGCTCAGTATGAGGGGTAGGGTGAGGGGTAGGTTTAGTGTTAGGGTGAGGTTTAGGTTTAGTGTGAGGGTTAGGGTTAGGGTTAGGGTTAGGGTGAGGGTTAGGGTTAGCCTTAGGGTTAGGGTGAGGGATAGGGTGAGGGTTAGGGTTAGGTTTAGGGCGAGGGTGAGGGTTAGGGTTAGGGTTAGGGTTAGGGTGAGGATTAGGGTTAGGGTGAGGATGAGGGCTAGGGTGAGGGTTAGGGTGAGGGTTCGGGTGAGGCTTAGGGTTAGGATAAGGATTTGGGTTAGGGTTAGGGTGAGGATTAGTGTGAAGATGAGGGTTAGGGTGAGGGTTAGGTTTAGGGTGAGGGTTAGGGTTAGGGTTAGGGAGGGCGAGGGTGAGGGTTAGGGTTAGGGTTCGGTTGAGGGTTAGGGTTAGTGTGAGGGTTAGGTTCAGCGTTAGGGTGAGGGTGAGCATGAGGGTGAGGGATAGGGTGAGAGTGAGGGTTAGGGTTAGCCTTAGGGTTAGGGTGAGGGGTAGGGTTAGGGTTAGGGTTAGGTTTAGGGTGAGGGTGAGGGTTAGGGTTAGGGTGAGGGTTAGGGTGAGGGTGAGAGTGAGGCTTAGGGTTAGGATAAGGGTTTGGGTTAGGGTTAGGGTGAGGATTAGGCTGAGGATGAGGGCTAGGGTGAGGATTAGGTTTATGGTGAGGGTTAGGGTTAGGGTTAGGGAGGGTGAGGGTGAGGGTTAGGGTTAGGGTTACGTTGAGGGTTAGGGATAGTGTGAGGGTTAGGTTTAGCGTTAGGGTGAGTGAAAGGGTTAGGGTGAATGTTAAGGTGAGGGTGAGTGTTAGGGTTAGGGCTATTGTGAGGGTTAGGGTCAGGGTTAGGTTTAGGATTAGGGTTAGGATGAGTGTTAGGGTGAGGGTTGTCTTATGGTGAGGGTTAGGGTGAGGGTGAGGGTTAGGGTGCGAATGAGGGTTAGGGTTAGGGTGAGGGTGAGGGTTAGGGTTAGGGTGAGGGTGAGGGTAAGAGTTAGGGTGATGGTTAGCGTGAGGGTGAGGTTTAGGGTTAGTTTTAGTGTTAGGGTGAGGGTTAGTGTGTAGGTAAGTGTTAGGGTGAGGGTTAGTGTGAGGGTGAGTGTTAGGGTTAGGGTTAGGATTAGGGTTAGGATAAGGATTAGGGTCAGGGTTAGGGTTAGGGTTAGGGTTAGGGTTAGGTTGAGGTTTAGGGTGAGGGTGAGTGTTAGCGTCAGGCCGAGCGTTAGTGTTAGGGTGAGGGTTTTGGTTAGGATTAGTGTTAGGGTGAGGGCTAGGGTGAGGGATAGGTTTAGGGTTAGGGTGAGGTTTAGTGTTAGGTTTAGGGTGATGTTTAGGGTTAGGGTGAGGATTAGGGTTCGGGTTCGGTTCGGGTTAGAGTGTGGGCCAGGGTTAGGTTTGGGGTGAGGGTGAGGGTGAGGGTGAGGGTTAGGGTGTGTGTGAACATTAGGGTTAGGGTGAGGGTTAGGGTGACGATGAGGGTTAGGATGTGGGTGAGGGTTATGGTTAGGGTTAGTTTTAGGGTTAGGGTTAGGGTTCGGATAAGGTTGAGTGTAAGGGTTAGGGTGAGGGATGGTGTGAGGGTGAGGGTTAACGTTAGGCTTAGTGTTAGGGTGAGCTTTAGGGTGCGGGTTAGGTTTAGGGTTAGGGTTAGTTTGAGGGTAAGGGTTAGGGTGAGGGTTAGGGTGAGTGTCAGGGTTAGGGTTAGGGTTAGGTTTATGTTTAGGGTTAGGGTTAGGGTGAGGATGAGGGTTCGGGTGAGGGTTCAGGTTAGGGTGAGGGTGAGGGTTAGGGTTAGGGTTAAGGTGAGAAATAGGGTGCAGGTGAGGGTTAGGTTTAGGGTTAGGGTTATGTTTAGGGATAGGGTTAGCATGAGTGTGAGTTTTAGGATTAGGGTTGAGTGAGGTTTAGGGTTAGGGTTAGGGTTAGGGAGGGTGAGGGTGAGGGTGAGGGTAAGTGTTATTGTTTGGGTTAAGGTGAAGGTGAGGTTTAGGGTTAGGATTAGGGTTAGGGTTAGGGTTAGACTGAGGGTGAGTGTGAGCATGAGGTTTAGGGTTAGGGTTAGGGTTAGGGTGAGGGCTAGCGTTATTGTGAGGGTTAAGTTTAGGGTTAGGGTGAGGGTAAGGGTTAGCGTGAGTGTTAGGGTGAGTGTCAGGGTTAGGGTTAGGGTTAGGTTGAGTGTTAGGGTGAGGGTTAGCCTTAGGGTGAGGATGAGGGTTAGGTTTAGGGTTAGGTTGAGGATTAAGGTTAGTGTAAGGGTTAGGTTTAGCGTTAACATCAGGGTAAGGTTTAGCGTGAAGTTTAGGATGAGAGTGAGTGTTAGGGTTAGGGTTAGTGTGAGGGTTAGGGTCAGGGTTAGGGTTAGGGTTAGGGTTAGGATGAGTGTTAGGGTGAGGGTTAGTGTTATGGTGAGGGTTAAGTTGAGGTTGAGGGTTTAGGTGAGAGTGAGGGTTAGGGTTAGGGTGAGGGTTAGGGTTAGGGTGAGTGTTAGGGTGAGTGTCAGGGTTAGGGTTAGGGTGAGGGTGAGGGTTAGGGTCAGGGTTAGGGTTAGGGTTAGGGTTAGGGTGAGTGTTAGGGTGAGGGTTAGGTTTAGGGTTAGGGTTAGGGTTAGAGTTCAGATAAGGGCGAGGGTAAGTGTTATGGTGAGGGATGGTGTGAGGTTGAGGGTTAACGTTAGGGTTAAGGTTAGGGTTAGGGTGAGCTTTAGGGTGCAGGTTAGGTTTACAGTTAGGTTTAGGGTTAGGTTGAGGGTAAGGGTTAGGGTGAGGGTTAGGATGAGTGTCAGGGTTAGGGTTAGGGTTAGGGTTAGTGTTAGGGTTAGGGTGAGGATGAGGGTTCGGGTGAGGGTGAGGGTTACGTTGAGCGTAAGGGTTAGGGTTAGGGTCAGGGTGACGGATAGGGTGCGGGTGAGGGTTAGGGTTAAGGTTAGGAATAGGGTTAACGTGAAGGTGAGTTTTAGGGTTAGGGCTAGAGTGAGGTTTAGGGTTAGGGTGAGGGTTAGGGTTAGGGTTAGGGAGGGTGAGGGTGACGGTGAGGGTACGCGTTATGGTTTGGTTTAAGGTGAGGGTGAGGTTTAGGGTTAGGATTAAGGTTAGGGTTATGGTTAGGCTGAGGGTGAGGGTGAGCGTGAGGGTTAGGGTTACAGTTAGGGTTAGGGTGAGGGTTAGCGTTATTGTGAGGGTTAGGTTTAGGGTTAGGGTGAGGGTAAGAGTTACGGTGAGTGTTAGGGTGAGTGTCAGGGTTAGGGTTAGGGTTAGGGTGAGGGTTAGGGTCACGGTTAGGGTTAGGGTTAGGGTGAGTGTTAGGGTGAGGGTTAGGCTTAGGGTGAGGATGAGGGTTAGCTTTAGGGTTAGGTTGAGATTTAGGGTTAGTGTGATGGTTAGGTTTAGCGTTAAGGTCAGGTTAACGGTTAGGGTGAAGTTTAGGGTGAGGGTGAGTGATAGGTTAGGGTTAGTGTGAGGGTTAGGGTCAGGGTTAGGGTTAGGGTTAGGGTTAGGGTTAGGATGAGTGTTAGGGTGAGGGTTAGTGTTATAGTGAGGGTTAATTTGAGGTTGAGGGTTAAGGTGAGAGTGAGGGTTAGGTTTAGGGTGAGGGTTAGGGTTAGGGTTAGGGTGAGGGTGAGGGTAAGAGTTAGTGAGATGGTTAGGGTGAGGGTGAGGATTAGGGTTCTGGTTAGGGTTAGGGTGAGGGTTAGGTTTAGGGTTAGGGTTAGGGTGAGGGTTAGTGTGAGGGTAAGTGTTAGGATGAGGGTTAGTGTGAGGGTCAGGGTTAGGGTTATGGTTAGTGTGAGGGTTAGGGTCAGGGATAGGGTTAGGGTTAGTGTTAGGGTTAGGTTGAGGTTTAGATTGAGGGTGAGGGTTAGCCTTAGGGTGAGGGTTAGTGTTCGGGTGAGGGTTATGGTTAGGATTAGTGTTAGGGTGAGGGCTAGGGTGAGGGATAGGGTTAGGGTTAGGGTGATGTTTAGGGTGAGGGTTAGTGTTAGGGTTAGGGTGATGTTTAGGTTTAGGGTGAGGATTAGGTTGAGGGTTCGGGTTCGGGTTAGGGTGTGGGTGAGGGTTAGGTTTGGGGTGAGCGTTAGGGTGAGGGTGAGGGTCAGGGTGTGTGTGAGCATTAGGGTTAGGGTGAGGGTAAGGCTGACCATGAGGGTTAGGATGCGGGTGAGGGTTAGGTTTAGGGTTAGGTTTAGGGTTAGAGTTCGGATAACGGTGAGGTTAAGGGTTAGGGTGAGGGATGGTGTGAGGGTGAGGGTTAAGGTTAGGGTTAGGGTTAGGGTGAGCTTTAGGGTGCGGGTTAGGTTTAGGGTTAGGGTTAGGGTTAGGTTGAGGGTAAGGGTTAGGGTGACGTTTAGGGTGAGTGTCAGGGTTAGGGTTAGGGTTAGGGTTATGGTTAGGGTTTGGATTAGGGTCAGCGTTAGGGTTAGGGTTAGGGTTAAGTTGAGTGTTAGGGTGAGGATTAGGGTTAGGGTGAGGGTTAGGGTGAGGGTGAGGGTTAGGGTTAGTGTTAGGATTAGGGTGAGGTTTTGGGTTCGGTTGAGGGTTTGGGTTAGTGTGAGGGTGAGTGTTAGGGTTAGTGTTAGGGTGAGGGTTAGGCTGACGGTGAGGCCTAGGGTGCGGGTCAGGGTTAGGGTTAGGGTTAGGGTTAGATTGAAGGTTAGGGTAAGTTTTGGGGTTAGGGTTATGGTGAGTGTAAGGTTTAAGATGACAGTGAGGTTGATGGTGAGGGATAGGGTAAGGGTGATGGTTAGGGTGAGAGTTAGGGTTAGGATTAGGGTTAGGGTTAGGGTGAGGTTTAGGGTGAGGGTGAGGGTTGAGTAAGGATGAGGGTTAGGGTTAGGTTGAGTGTTAGGGTTAGGATTAGGGTTAGGGTGAGGGCTAGGGTGATGGTGAGGGTTAGGGTTAGGTTTAGGATGAGGATTAGGGTTTGGGTTAGGTTGTAGTTTAGGGTGAGGGGTAGTGTTAGTGTTAAGGTGAAGGTTAGGTTTAGTGTGAGTATTAGGGTTATGGTTAGGGTTAAATTGAGCGTAAGGGTTAGGGTGAGGGTTAGGGTGAGGGTGAGGGTTACGGTTAGCATTGGGGTAAGGTAAGGGTTAGGGTGAGCGTTAGGGTTAGGGTTAGTGTTAGGGTTAGGGTGAGGGTGAGGTTTATGGTTAGGGAAAGGCTGAGGGTTAGGGTTAGGGTGAGGGTTAACGTTATGGTTAGGGTGAGAGTGAGGGTGAGTTCGAGGGTGAAGGTGAGGATTTGTTTTAGGGTTAGGGTTTGGGTTAGGGTGGGGGTTAGGGTTAGTGTTAAGGTTAGGTTGAGGGTTAGGGTGAGGGTGAGGGTTAGGGTTAGGTTGAGGGTTAGGTTTAGGCTGTACATTAGGGTTAATATTAGTGTTAGGGTGAGGGTTAGGTTTAGTGTGTGGTTTAGGGTTAGGGTTAGGGTGAGGGTAAGGGTTAGGGTGAGGGTTAGGGTGAGGGTGAGGGTGAGGGTTAAGGTTAGGGTGAGGGTTAGAGTTAGGGTTAGGGTTAGGGTGACGCTGAGATTGAGGGTTAGGGTTAGGTTTAGGGTGAGGGTGAGGGTGAGGGTTATGGTTATGATTAGGGTTAGGGTTAGGAATTCACTGAGGGTGAGGATGAACGTGAGGGTTAAGGTTAGGGTGAGGGTTAGAGTGACTCTGAGGGTGACCGTTAGGGTGAGATTGAGGGTTAGCGAGAGGGTTAGGGTGAGGGTTAGGGTTAGGGTTAGGGTTAGGGTGAGGGTTAGGTTTTGGGTGAGGGTTAGGGTTAGGGTGAGGGTTAGGGTGAGGGTGAGGGTTAGGGTTAGTGTTAGGGTTAGGTTGAGGTTTCGGGTTCGGTTGAGGGTTTGGGTTAGGGTGAGGGTGAGTGTTAAAGTTAAGGTTAGGGTGAGGGTTAGGCTGACGGTGAGGACTAGGGTGCGGGTGAGCATTAGGGTTAGGGTTAGGGTTAGGGTTATGGTGAGAGTAAGGTTTAGGATGACAGATTGATGGTGAGGGATAGGGTAAGGGTGATGATTAAGGTGAGAGTTAGTGTTAGGATTAGGGTTAGGGTTAGGGTGAGGTTTAGGGTGATGGTGAGGGTTAGGGTTAGGTTTAGGGTGAGGATTAGGGTTAGGGTTAGGTTGTAGTTTAGGGTGAGGGGTAGTGTTAGGGTTAGGGTGAAGGTTAGGTTTAGTGTGAGTATTAGGGTTATGGTTAGGGTTAAATTGAGCGTAAGGGTTAGGGTGAGGGTTAGGGTGAGAGTGAGGGTTACGGTTAGCATTGGGGTAAGGTGAGGGTTAGGATGAGCGTTAGGGTTAGGGTTAATGTTAGGGTTAGGGTGAGGGTTAGAGTTAGGGTTAGGGAAAGGCTGAGGGTTAGGGTTGGGGGAGGGTTAACGTTATGGTTAGGGTGAGAGTGAGGGTGAGTTTGAGGGTGAGGGTGAGGGTTTGTTTTAGGGTTAGGGTTTGGGTTAGGGTGGTGGTTAGGGTTAGTGTTAAGGTTAGGTTGAGGGTTAGGGTGAGGGTGAGGGTTAGGGTTAGGTTGAGGGTTAGGTTTAGGCTGTCCGTTAGGGTTAAATTAGTGTTAGAGTGAGGGTTAGGTTTAGTGTGAGGTTTAGGGTTAGGGTTAGGGTGAGGGTAAGGGTGAGGGTGAGGGTTAGGGTGAGGGTGAGTGTGAGGGTGAGGTTTAGGGTGAGGGTTAGAGTTAGGGTTAGGGTTAGGGTGACGCTGAGGGTGAGGGTTAGGTTTACGGTGAGGCTGAGGGTGAGGGTTATGGTTATGATTAGGGTTAGGGTTAGGAATTCGCTGAGGGTGAGGATGAAGGTGAGGGTTAGGGTTAGGGTGAGGGTTAGAGTGACGCTGAGGGTGACTGTTAGAGTGAGATTGAGGGTTAGCGGGAGGGTTAGGGTGAGTGTTAGGGTTAGGGTTAGGGTTAGGGTGAGGGTTAGGTTTTGGGTGAGGGTTAGGGTTAGGGTTAGGGAGGGTGAGGGTGAGGGTGAGGGTTAGGGTTATGGTTGTTGTTAGGGTGATGATGAGGGTTAGGGTTAGTGTGAGGGTTAGGTTTAGGGTTAGGCTGATTGTGAGGATGAGGGTTAGGGTTAGGGTTAGGGTTAGGGTGAGGGTCAGGGTTAGTGTGAGGGTTAGGTTTATGGTTAGGATGAGTATAAGGGTTAGGGTGAGGGTTAGGGTGAGTGTGAGTGTTAGAGTTAGGGTTAGTTTGAGGGTTAGGGTCAGGGTTAGTGTTAGCGTTAGGGTTAGGATGAGTGTTAGGGTCAGGGTTAGGGTTAGGGTGAGTGTTAGGGTGAGGGTGAGGGTGAGAGTGAGGGTGAGGATTAGGGTGAGGGTTCGTGTGAGGGTTAGGGTTAGGGTTAAGGGTAGGGTGAGGGTTAGGGTGAGGGCTAGGGTGAGGGTGAGTATTAGGTTTAGGGTTAGGGTTAGGGTGAGGTTTAGGGTTAAGTTTAGGATGAGGGTTGGGGGGAGGGGTAGAGAGGGTTAGGGTGAGGTTTAGGTTTATTGTGAGGATTAGGGCAAGGGATACGGTTAAGTTGAGGGACTGGGTGAGGGTGAGGATTAGGGTTAGGGTGAGGGCTAGTTGAGGGTGAGTGTTAGGGTTAGGGTTAGGGTGAGGTTTAGTGTTAGGTTTAGGGTGAGGGTTGGGGGTGGGGTAGGGTTAGGGTTGGGGGAGGATTAGATTTATTGTGAGGGTTAGGGTAAGCGATAGGGTTAGGTTGAGGGTAAGGAGTTAAGGTGAGGGTTAGGGTTAGGGTGAGGGTTAGTGTTAGGGTTAGGGTTAGGATGAGTGTTAGGGTGAGCGTTAGTATTATGGTGAGTGTTAGGTTGAGGGTGAGGGTTAGTGTGAGAGTGAGGGTTAGGGTTAGGGTTAAGGTTAGGGTGAGGGTGAGGGTAAGAGTTAGGGTGATGGTTAGGGTGAGGGTGAGGTTTAGGGTTAGGGTTAGGGTGAGTCTTAGGTTTAGGGTTAGGGTTAGGGTGAGGGTTAGTGTGAGTGTAAGTGTTAGGGTGAGGGTTAGTGTGAGGGTCAGGGTTAGGGTTATGGTTAAGGTTAGGGTTAGGGTGAGAGTTAGGGTTAGGATTAGGGTTTGGTTTAGGGTTAGGTTAGGTTGAGATTTAGGGTGAGGTTGAGGGTTAGCGTTAGGGTGAGGGTTAGTGTTAGGGTGAGGGTTACAGTTAGGATTAGTGTTAGGGTGAGGGCCAGGGTGAGGGATAGGGTTAGGGTTAGGGTGATGGTTAGGGTCAGGTTTAGTGTTAGGGTTATGGTGATGTTTAAGATTAGGGTGAGTATTAGGGTGAGGGTTCGGGTTCGGGTTAGGGTGTGGGTGAGTTTTAGGTTTGGGGTGAAGGTTACGTTGAGGTTGAGGGTTAGGGTGTGTGTGAGCATTAGGGTTAGGGTGAGGGTTAGGGTGACGGTGAGGGTTAGGATGTAGGTGAGGGTTAGGTTTAGGGTTAGGGTTAGGGTTAGAGTTCAGATAAGGGCGAGGGTAAGTGTTATGGTGAGGGATGGTGTGAGGTTGAGGGTTAACGTTAGGGTTAAGGTTAGGGTTAGGGTGAGCTTTAGGGAGCAGGTTAGGTTTAGGGTTAGGGTTAGGGTTAGGTTGAGGGTAAGGGTTAGGGTGAGGGTTAGGGTGAGTGTCAGGGTTAGGGTTAGGGTTAGGTTTAGTGTTAGGGTTAGGGTGAGGATGAGGGTTCGGGTGAGGGTGAGGGTTACGTTGAGCGTAAGGGTTAGGGTTAGGGTCAGGGTGACGGATAGGGTGCGGGTGAGGGTTAGGGTTAAGGTTAGGAATAGGGTTAGCGTGAAGGTGAGTTTTAGGGTTAGGGTTAGAGTGAGGTTTAGGGTTAGGGTGAGGGTTAGGGTTAGGGTTAGGGAGGGTGAGGGTGAGGGTGAGGGTACGCGTTATGGTTTGGTTTAAGGTGAGGGTGAGGTTTAGGGTTAGGATTAGGGTTAGGGTTATGGTTAGGCTGAGGGTGAGGGTGAGCGTGAGGGTTAGGGTTACAGTTAGGGTTAGGGTGAGGGTTAGCGTTACTGTGAGGGTTAGGTTTAGGGTTTGGGTGAGGGTAAGGGTTAGGTTGAGTGTTAGGGTGAGTGTCAGGGTTAGAGTTAGGGTTAAGGTGAGGGTTAGGGTCAGTGTTAGGGTTAGGGTTAGGGTTAGGGTGAGTGTTAGGGTGAGGGTTAGGGTTAGGGTGAGGGTTAGGGTGAGGGTGAGCGTTAGGGTTAGTGTTAGGGTTAGGGTGAGGGTGAGGGTTTGGTTGAGAGTTTGGGTTAGTGTGAGGGTGAGTGTTAGGGTTAGGGTTAGGGTGAGGGTTAGGCTGACCGTGAGGTATAGGGTGCGGGTGAGGGTTAGGGTTAGGGTTAGGGTTAGGTTGAGGGTTAGGGTAAGGATTAGGGTTAGGTTTAGGGTGAGAGTTAGGGTTAGGGTGTCAGTTAGGTTGATGATGAGGGATAGGTTTAGGGTGATGGTTAGGGTGAGAGTTAGGGTTAGGATTAGGGTGAGGGTTAGGGTGAGGTTTAGCCTGACTGTGAGGGATAGGGTGCGTGTGAGGGTTAGTGTTAGGGTTAGGTTAAGTGTTAGTGTTAGGATTAGGGTTAGGGAGAGGGCCAGGGTGATGGTGAGGGTTAGGGTTAGGTTTAGGGTGAGGATTAGGGTTAGGGTTAGTTTGTGGTTTAGGGTGAGGGGTAGTGTTAGGGTTAAGGTGAAGGTTAGGTTTAGTGTGAGTATTAGGGTTATAGTTAGTGTTAAATTGAGGTTAAGGGTTAGAGTGAGGGTTAGGGTGAGCGTGAGGATTAGGGTTTGCGTTAGGGGTAAGGTGAGGGTTAGTGTGAGCGTTAGGGTTAGGGTTAGTGTTAGGGTTAGGGTGAGGGTAAGGTTTATGGTTAGGGAAAGGCTGAGGGTTATGGTTAGGGTGAGAGTGAGGGTGAGTTTGAGGGTGAGGGTGAGCGTTAGTGTTAGGCTTAGGTTTTGGGTTAGGGTGAGGGTTAGGGTTAGTTTGAAGGTTATGTTGAGTGTTAGGTTGCGGGTGAGAGTTAGGTTTAGTTTGAGGGTTAGGTTTAGGCTGTCCGTTCGGTTTAGGATCAGTGTGAGGGTGAGGGTTAGGTTTAGTGTGAGGTTTAGGGTTAGGGTTAGGGTGAGGGTAAGGGTTAGGGTGAGGGTTAGGGTGAGAGTGAGGGTGAGGGTTAGGGTTAGGGTGAGGGTTAGAGTTAGGTTTAGGGTTAGGGTGACGCTGAGGGTGAGGGTTAGGGTTAGGGGTAGGGTGAGGGTGAGGGTGAGGGTTATGTTTAGGATTAGGGTTAGGTTTAGGAATTCGCTGAGGGTGAGGATGGTGAGGGTTAGGGTTAGTGTGAGGCTTAGGATTAAGGTTAGGATTAGAGTGACGCTGAGGGTGACAGGGTGAGTGTGAGGGTTAGCGGGAGGGTTAGGGTGAGGGTTAGGGTTAGGGTTAGGGTTAGGGTGAGGGTTAGGTTTAGGGTGAGGTTTAAGGTTAGGGTTCAGGAGGGTGAGGGTGAGGGTGAGGGTTAGGGTTATGGTTATTTTTAGGGTGATGTTTAATGTTAGGTTTAGTGTGAAGGTTAGGGTTAGGGTTAGGCTGAGGGTGAGGATGAGGGTTAGGGTTAGGGTTAGGGTGAGGGTTTGGGTTAGTGTGAGGGTTAGGTTTATGGTTAGGGAGAGGGTAAGGGTTAGGGTGAGGGTCAGGGTGAGTGTTAGGGTGAGGGTGAGTGTTAAGGTTAGGGTTAGTTTGAGGGTTAGGGTAAGGGTTAGTGTTAGCTTTAGGGTTAGGTTGAGTGTTAGGGTGAGGGTGAGGGTTAGGGTGAGGGTGAGGGAGATGGTGAGAGTGAGGGTGAGGATTAGGGTGAGGGTTCGGGTGAGGGTTAGGGTTAGGGTTAGTGGTATGGTGAGGGTTAGGGTGAGGGTAAGTGTTAGTGTGAGGGCTAGGGTGAGGGTGAGGGTTAGGTTTAAGGTTTGGTTTAGGGTTAGGGTGAGGGTTAGGGTTAGGTTGAGGGTTAGGATGAGGGTGAGGATTAGGGGGTTAGAGTGAGGGCTAGGGTGAGGATGAGTGTTAGGTTTAGGGTTAGGGTGAGGTTTAGGGTTAGGTTTAGGGTGAGGGTTAGGGAGAGGGGTAGGGTTAGGATTAGGGTGAGATTTAAGTATATTGTGAGGGTTAGGGTAAGGGATAGGGTTAAGTTGTGGGTTTGGGTGAGAGTGAGGATTAGGGTTAGGCTGAGGGCTAGGGTGAGGGTGAGTGTTAGGTTTAGGATTAGGGTGAGGTTTAGTGTTAGGTTTAGGGGGAGGGTTAAGGGGAGGGGGAGGGTTAGGGTTAGGGTGAGGTTTAGGTTTATTGTGAGCGTTAGGGTAAGGGATAGGGTTAGGTTGAGGGTAAGGGGTTAAGGTGAAGGTTAAGGTGAGAATGAGGATAAGGGTTAGCGTTAGGTTTATAATTAAGGTTAGGGTGAGGTTGAGGATGAGGGTGAGTGTAAGGGTGAGGGTGAGGGTTAGTTTTAGGGTTAGGGTTAGGGTGAGAGTTAGTGTTAGTGTAAGGGTTAGGTTTAGGGTTATGTTGAGGGTAAAGATTAGGGTCAGGGTTATGGTTAGGGTGAGGGTTAGGGTTAGGGTTAGGGTGAGGCTTAAAGTCAGGGTTAGGGTTAGGGTTAGGGTTAGTGTTAGGGTGAGTGTTAGGTTGAGGTTTAGGGTTAGGGTGAGGGTTAGGTTTAAGGTGAGGGTTTGGGTGAGGCTGAGGGTTAGGGTTAGTGTTAGAGTTCGGGTTCGGGTTCGGGTTAGGGTGTGGGTGAGGGTTAGGTTTAGGATAAGGGTAGGGGTGACAGTGAGGTTAGGGTGATAGTGAGGGTTATCATTAGGGTTAGGGTGAGGGTTAGGTTTAAGGTTAGGATGAATGTTAGGGCTAGGGTGAGGGGTAGGGTTAGGGTTAGGGTGAATGTTAGGGTTAGTGTGAGGGTTAGGGTTAGGGTTAGGTTTAAGGTGAGGTTATGGGTTAGGGTAAGGGTTAGGGTGACGGTGAGGGTTAGGGTTAGCGTTAGGGTTAGGGTGAGAGTTAGGGTGAGGGTTAGGTTTAGGGTTAGGTTTAGGGTGAAAGTGAGGGTGAAGGTTAGGGTTAGGGTGGGGTTAGGCTTAGGGTTAGTGTGAGGGTTAGTGTTAGGGTGATGTTTAGGGTGAGGGTGATGGTTAGGGTTAGGGTGAGGGTTCGGGTGAGGGTGAGGTTTAGGGTGTGGGTGAACGTTAGGGTTAGGGTGAGCGTTAGGGTGACAGTGAGGGTTAGGATGCCGGTGAGGGTTAGGGTTAGGTTTAGGTTTATGGTTAGGGTTAGGGTTAGAGTTAGGATCAGGGTGAGGGTGAGGTGTAGGTTTCGGGTTAGGGTGAGGGTTAGGGTTAGTGTGAGGGTTGGGTTTAGGTTTAGGTTTAGGGTGAGGGCTAGGGTGAGGGTGAGCGTTAGGGTGAGGGTGAGGGTGAGGGTGAGGGTTTGGGTTAGGTAAGGGTTAGGTTTAGGGTTAGGGTTAGGGTGGGGGTAAGGGTTAGGGTGAGGGATGGGGTGAGGGTGAGGTATAGGGTTAGTGTTAGGGTGAGGTTTAGGGTGAGGGTTAGGGTTAGGGTTAGGGTTATGGTTAGGATGAGGGTTAGGGTGAGGGTTAGGGTGAGGGTGAGAATAGGGTTAGGATTAGGGTTAGGGTGAGGGCTAGGCTGAGGTTGATTGTTATGGTTAGTGTTAGGGTTAGGGTGAGGATTAAGATGAGCGGTAGGGTTAGGGTTAGGGTGAGGTTTAGATTTATTGTGAGGGTTAGGGTTAGGGTTAGAGGTAGCGGTAGGGTAAGGTTTAGGGTGAGGGTAAGGGTGAGAGTGAGGGTTAGGGTTAGGTTGAGGATTAGGGTTTGGATTAGGGTTTGGGTGAGGGTTAGGGTGAGTGTTAGGGTGAGGGTTAGGGTTAGGATGAGGTTGAGGGTTAGTGTGAGGTTTAGGGTTAGGGTGAGGTTGAGGGTGAGGGTTCAAGTTAGAGTGAGGTTGAGGGTTAAGCTTAGGGTTATGGTGAAGGATAGGGTGCATGTGCAGGTTAGGGTTAGGGTTAGGGTTAGAGTTAGGTTGAGGGTTAGGGGAAGGGTTAGGATTAGAGTTAGGGTGGGGGTAAGGGTTAGGGTGACAGTTAGGTTAATGGTGAGGTTCAGGGTTAGGGTCAGGGTAAGGGTTAGGATGACGGTGAGGGATAGGGTGCGGGTGAGGGTTAGGGTTAGCGTTAGGGTTAGGTTGAAGTTTAGAGTTAGGGTTAGGGTTAGGATGAGGGTTTGGGTGAGGTATAGGTTTAGGGTTATGTTGAGGATTATTGTTAGTGTGAGGGTTAGGGTTAGAGTTAGGGTTAGGTTGAGGGTAAGGGTGAGGTTTATGGTGAGGGTTAGGGTTAGGGTTAGGGTTAGGGTGAGGTTTATGGTGAGGGTTAGGGTTAGGGTTAGGGTTAGGGTGAGGGTAAGCGTTATGGTGACAGTTAGGTTGAGGGTGAGGGTTAGGGTTAGGGTTAGGATTAGGGTTAGGTTTATGGTGAGTGTTAGGGTTACAGTTAGGGTTAGGGTGAGGGTTAGGGTGAGTGTAAAGTTTTGGGTGAGGGTTAGGTGAGGGTGAGGGTTAGGGTGTGGGTTAGGGTTAGGGTCAGTGTTCGGGTGAGGGTTAGGGTTAGGGTGATGATTAGGGTGAGAGTTATACGGTTAGGATTAGGGTTATTTTAGGGTGAGGGTTAGGGTGAGTGTGAGGGTTAGGTTTAGTGTGAGTGTTAGGGTTAAAGTGAGGCTAAGGATTAGGGTGAGGGTTAGGGTGAGAGTGAGGGTTAGGTTTAGTGTTAGGGTTACGGTGAGGGTTAGGGTGAGCCTTAGGGTTAGGGTTAAGGTTAGGGTTAGGTTGAGGGTGAGCTTTATATTTAGGGTAAGTCTGAGGGTTAGGGTTAGCGTGAGGGTTAAGGTTACGGTTAGGTTGAGGGTGAGGATGAGTTTGAGGGTGAGGGTGAGGGTTAATATTAGGATTAGGGTTTGGCTTAGGGTGAAGTTTAGGGTTAGTGTTAAGGTTAGGTTGAGGGTTAGGGCGAGGCTGAGCGTTAGGGTTAGGTTGAGGGTTTGGTTTAGGCTGACTGTTAGGGTTAGGACTAGTGTTAGGGTGAGGGTTAGGTTTAGTGTGCGAGTTACGGTTAGGATTAGGGTGAGGGAAAGGGTTAGGGTGAGGGTAAGGGTTAGCGTTAGGCTTAGGGTGAGAGGTAGAGTGAGGGTTAGGATTAGGTTGAGGGTGAGGTTGAGGGTTATGGTTAGGATTAGGGTTAGGAATAGGCTGAGGATGAGGATGAAGCTGAGGGTTAGGTTTAGATTAAGGGTTAGGTTTAGGGCGATGGTGAGGTTTAGGGTTAGGGTGATGTTTAGGGTTAGGGTGATGGTTAGGGTGAGCGTGAGGGTTCGGGTGAGGTTGAAGGTTAGGGTGCGGGTGAGGGTTAGGGTGAGGGTTAGGGTTAGGTTTAGGTTTAGGGTTAGAGTAAGGATCAGCATGAGGTTTAGGGTGAGGTGTAGGTTTAGGGTTAGGATGAGGCTTAAGGTTAGTGTGAGTGTTAGGGTTAGGGTTAGGGTTTGTGTTAGGGTGAGGGTAAGGTTTAGGGTGATGTTTAGGTTTAGGGTTAAGGTTAGAGTTAGGGTGAGTGTGAGGGTTAGGGTGAGGGTTAGGGTGAGTGTGAGGTTTAGATTTAGGGTTAGGCATAGGGTTAGGGTGAGGGTGAGGGCTAGGGTGAGGGTGAGGGTTAGTGTAAGGGTGAGGGTGAGGGTTAGGGTTAGGGTAAGTGTTAGGGTTAGGGTTAAGGTGAGGATTAGGGTGAGGGTGAGAGTTAGAATAAGGTTTAGTTTTAGGGTGAGGCTTATGGTTAGGGTTACCATGAGGATTAGGGGAGGGTGATTTTTAGGGTGAGGGTGAGTTTTAGCGTGAGGGTTTGGGTTCGGGTTCGGGTTCGGGTTAAGATTTAGTTGAGGGTTAGGTTTAGGGTGAGGGTTAGGGTGACGGTGAGGTTTAGGGTGAGGGTGAGGGTTAAGGTTAGGGTTAGGTTGAGGGTTAGGGTTAGGGTTAGGATGAGGGTTAGGATGAGGTGTAGCGTTAGGATTTGTGTGAGGGATAGGTTTAGTGTGAGGGTTAGGCTTAGGGTTAGGGTTAGGGTTAGGTTTAGAGTTAGGGTTAGGGTTAGGGTGAGGGTGAGGGTTAAGGTTAGGATTAGGTTTAGGGATAGGCTTAGGCTGACAGTGAGGGTGGGGGTGAGGGTGAGGGTTAGGGTTAGTGTGAGGGTTAAGATTAGGGTTAAGGTGAGGGTACATGTTAGGGTCAGGGTTAGGGTAAGGGTGAGGGTTAGGTTTAGGGTTAGGGTGAGGGTTAGGTTTAGGGTTAGGGTAAGGGTAAGTGTTAGGGTGAGGGTTACGTTGAGGGAGAGGGTTAGGGTTAGGGGTCGGGTGAGGGTTAGGGTCAGGGTTATGGAAGGATTAGTTTTAGGGTTAGTGTGAGAGTTAGGGTGAGGATTGGGGTTAGGGTTAGGGTTAGGGTGAGTGTGGGGACTAGGGTTAGGGTGAGGGTTAGGATGAGGGTTAGGTTTAGGTTTAGGGTGAGGGTAAGTGTTACAGTGAGGGTTAGGGTGAGGTTAGTGTTAGGGTTAGGTTGAGTGTGGAGACTAAGGTTAGGGTGAGGGTTAGGGTGAGGGTCATGTTGAGGGTTAGGGTTAGGGTGAGGGTTAGGGTTTGTTTTAGGCTGAGGAATAGGGTGAGGTTGAGTATTAAGGCCAAGATTAGGTTTAGGGTTAGGGTTAGGATTAGGATGATGATTAGGGTTAGGGTGATGTTTAGGGTGAGGGTGAGGGTGAGGGTGAGGGTTAGGTTTATCATTAGGGTTAGGGTGAGGGTTAGCGTAAGGGTTAGGTTGAGAGTCAGGGTGAGGGGTAGGGTTAGGGTTAGGGTGAGGGTTAGGTTTAGTGTGAGGGTTAGGTGTAGGGTTAGGGCTAGGGTTAAGGTGAGGTAAGGGTTAGGGTGAGGGTTAAGATGAGGATATGGGTTAGGGTTAGGGTTAGGGTGAGGGTTAGTGTTAGGGTTAGGATTAGGTTGAGGGTTGGGGTGAGGGTTAGGGTGAGGGTCAGGTTTAGGTTTAGGTTTAGGTATAGGGTTAGGGTGAGGTTGAGGGTTAGAGTGAGGGTGAGTGTTAGGGTGAGGGTGAAGGTGAGGGTTAGAGTTAGGGTAAGGGTTAGGGTTAGGGTGAGGATTAGGGTTAGGGTGATGTTTAGGGTGTGGGTGAGGGTTAGGCTGAGGGTTCGGGTTCAGGTTAGGGTTTAGGTGAGGGTTAGGGTTAGGGTGAGGTTAAGATTTAGGGTGAGATTAGGATGAGGGTGAGGGTTAGGTATAGCGTTAGGGTTAGGGTGAAAATTAGGCTGAGGGTTAAGGTTAGGGTTAGGATGAGGGTGAGGGTGAGGGTTAGGGTGAGGGTCAGGGCTAGGGTTAGGGTTAGGGTGAGGGTTAGTTTTAGGGTGATGTTTAGGGTGGGGGTGAGGTTTAGGGTGAGGTTTCGGGTGAAGGTGAGGGTTAGGGTGTTGTTGAGGTATAGGGTTAGAGTGAGGGTTAGGGTGATGGTGAGGGTGAGGCTGTGGTTGAGGGTTAGGGTTAGGGTGAGGGTGAGTGTTCGGGTTCAGGTTAGGGTTATGGTGAGATATACGGTTAGGGTTAGGGTTCAGGTGAGGGTTAGTGTGAGGGCTAGGTTTAGTGTTAGGGTTAGGTTTAGGGTTAGGGTTAGGGTTAGGGTGAGGGTAAGGTTTAGGTTTAGGGTTAGGATGAGGGTTAGCGTTAGGGTTAGGTTTAGGATGATGGCTAGGGTGAGGATGAGGGTCAGGGCCAGGGTGAGTGTGAGGGTTTGGGTTAGGTAAGGATTAGGGTTAGGGTTAGGGATAGGGTGAGGTTTAGGGTTAGGTTGAGTGTTAGGGTTAGGGTTAGGGTTAGTGTGATGGTAAGAGTTAAGGTGAGGTTTAGGGTGAGGGTGAGGTTTAAGGTTAAAGTTAGGGTTTGGATGAGGGTTAGGCTGAGGGTTAGGGTTAGGGTTAGGAATAGATTGAGGATTAGGGTGTTGCTGAGGGTTAGCATTAGGGTGAGGGTTAGGGTTAGAGTGAGGGTTAGGGTTAGGATTAGGGTTAGGGTGAGGATGAGGATGAGGGTGAGGGTTAGGGTTAAGCTTAGTTTTAGGGTGAGGTTTAGGGTTAGGGTTAGGGTGAGGTTTAGGGAGAGGGGTAGGTTTAGGGTTAGTGTGAGGTTTAGGTTTAATGTGAGGGTTAGAGTAAGGGTTAGGATGAGGGTTAGGGTGAGATTGAGGGTTAAAGTTAGCGTTAGCATTAGGGTGAGGGTTAGGATTAGGTTTTGGGTTAGGGATAGAGTTAGGGTGAGGGCGAGGTTTTGTGTTAGGGTTAGGGTGAGGGTTAGGGTTAGGGTTAGGGTGAGGGTTAGGGTTAGGGTTATAATTAGGGTTAGGGTTAGGGTTAGGCTGAGGGTGAGGGTGAGTGTGAAGTTTAGAGTTAGGGTTAGGGTGATGTTTAGGGTTAGGGTTAGGGTTAAGGTTATGTTGAGGATTAGGTTAAGGATTTGGGTTCGGGTTCGGGTTAGGGTGTGGGTTCGGGTTTGGTTTAGGATGAGGATTACGGTGACGGTGAGGGTTAGGGTGATGGTGAGGTTTAGGGTTAGCTTTAGAGTTAGGCTGAGGGGTAGGGTTAGTGTTAGGGTTTATTTTAAGGCTAGTGTGAGGGATAGGGTTAGGGTTAGGCTGAATGTTAGGGTTAGTGTGAGGGTTAGGGTTAGGGTTTGGTTTAGTGTGAGGGTAAGGTTTAGGGTAAGGGTTAGGAGAGGGCGAGTGTTAGGGTTAGTGTTAGGGTTAGGGTGAGAGTTAGGGTAAGGGTTAGGTTTAGGGTTAGGGTTAGGGATAGGGTGAGGGTGAGGGTCAGGGTTAGGGTTAGTGTGATTGTTAGTGTTAGGGTGATGTTTAGGTTGAGGGTGAGGGTTAGGGTGAGGGTGAGGGTGAGGGTTATGGTGTGGGTGATTTTTAGAGATAGGGTGAGGGTTAGGGTGACAGTGAGGTTTAGGATGAGGGTGAGGGTTAGAGTTAGGGTTAGGGTTAGGTTTAGGGTTAGGGTTAATGTTAGAGATAGGATGAGGGTGAGGGTGAGGTGTAGGTTTAGGGTTAGGGTGAAGGCTAGGTTTAGTGTGAGGGTTAGGGTTAGGATGAGGGTTAGGTTTAGGGTGAGGGTGAGGGTAAGGTTTAGGGTTAGGGTTAGGATGAGGGTTAGGGTTAGGTTTAGGATTAGGGTGAGGGCTACGGTGAGGGTGAGGGTTAGGGTGAGGGTGAGGGTTAGGGTGAGGTCAGGGCTAGGGTTAGGGTTAGGGTGAGGGTTATTGTTAGGGTGATGTTTAGGGTGAGGGTGAGGGTTAGGGTGAGGTTTCGAGTGAGGGTGAGGGTTAAGGTGTTGTTGAGGGATAGGGTTAAGGTTAGGGTTAGGGTGATGGTGAGGGTTAGGGTTAGGGTGAGGGTTAGGTTAAGGTTTAGGGTTAGGGTTAGGGTTAGGGTGAGGTTTAGGGTTAGACTGATGTTTAGGGTGAGGGTGAGGGTTAGGGTGAGGGTGAGTGTTCAGGTTCAGGTGAGGGTTAGGGTGAGGTGTAGGGTTAGGGTTAGGGTGAGAGTGAGGGTTAGGGTTAGCGTTAGGGTTAGGGTAAGTGTTAGGATTAGGGTTTGGGTTAGGGATAGGGTTAGGGTGACTGTGAGGTTTAGAGTTAGGGTTAGGGTGAGGGTTAGGGTTAAAGTTAGTATTAGGGTGAGTGTGAGTGTAAGGGTAAGGCTTAGGGTGAGGGTTAGGATGAGCATGAGGGTTAGAGTGAGGGTTAGGGTGAGGGTTAGGGTAGGTTTAAGGTGAGGGGCAGGGGTAGGGTTAGAGTGAGGTTTAGATTTAGTGTGGGGGTTAGGGTTAGGGTTAGGGTGAGGGTGAGGGTTAGGTTTAGGACTAGGGTTAGGGTTAGGCTGAGGGTGAGGGTTAGGGTTAGTGTTAGGATTAGGGTTAGGGTGAGGTTTAGGGTCAGGATTAGGGTTAGGGTTAGGCTGAGGGTGAGGGTAAGGTTTAGGGTGAGGGTTAGGGTGAGGGTGAGGTTTATGGTTAGGGTTAGGGTGAGGGTTAGGGTAAGGGTTAGGATTAGGGTGAGGGTTAGGGTGAGGTTGAGGGTGAGGGCAAGTGTTAGGGTGAGGGTTAGGGATAGG
Organism: Dipodomys spectabilis; assembly: GCF_019054845.1. Lineage (NCBI taxonomy): Eukaryota > Metazoa > Chordata > Mammalia > Rodentia > Heteromyidae > Dipodomys > Dipodomys spectabilis. The sequence continues at coordinate 877,272 of NW_024870710.1, forward strand.
GTGAGGGTTAGGGTTAGGGTGAGGGTGAGGGTTAGGGTGAGGGTTAAGGTTAGGGTGAGGGTGAGCATTAGGGTGAGGGTGAGGGTTAGGGTTATAACTAGGTTTAGAGTTAGGATTAGGCTGCGGGTTAGGGTGAGGGTTAGGGTTAGGGTTAGGGTGAGTGTTAGTGTTAGGGTTCGGGTTCAGGTTCGGTTTTCGGGATCGGGTTAGGGTTTGGGTGAGGGTTAGGTTTAGAGTGAGGGTTAGGCTTATGGTGATTGGTAGGATGACGGTGAGTGTAAGCGTTAGACTTAGCGTTAAGGTGAGTTGTAGTGTAAGGTTTAGGGTGAATGTTAGGGCTAGTGTGAGGGGTAGGGTTAGAGTTAGGGTGAATGTTAGGGTTAGTGTGACGGTTAGGGTTAGGGTGAGGGTAAGGTTAGGGTAAGGGTTAGGTGAGGGTGAGGGTTAGGATTAGCGTTAGGGTTAGGGTGGGAGTTAGGGTGAGGGTTAGGTTTAGGGTTAGGGTTAGGGTTATCGTGAGGGTGAGCTTTAGAGTGATATTTAGGGTGAAGTTGAGGGTTAGAGTTAGGAGTAGGGCTAGGGTTAGGGTGAGGGTGAGGGCTAGGGTGAGGGCGAAGGTTATGGTGAGGGTGAGGGTGAGGGTTAGGGTTAGAGTAAGGGTTAGGGTTAGGGTTGTGGTTAGGGTGGCGGTTAGGTTTAGGGTTTGGGTTATTGTTAGGGTAAAGTTTAGGGTAAGGGTAGGGTGAGGGTTAGGGTGAGGATGAGGGTGATGGTAAGTGTTAGGGTAAGGTAGGGTGATGGTTAGGGTTAGGGTTTGGGTTAGGGATAAAATTAGGGTGAGGTTGAGGTTTAGGGTTAGGGTCAGGGTGAGCGTTAGAGTGAGGTTTAGGGTTAGGGTGAGGGTTAGGTTTAGGGTGAGGATTAGGGTTAGGGTGATGTTTAGGGTGAGGGTGAGGGTTAGGGTGAGGGTGAGGGTGAGGGTTCGGATTCGGGTTAGGGTGTGGGTGAGGGTTAGGTTTAGGGTGAGTTTTAAGGTGACAGTGAGTGTTAGGGTGAGTGTGAAGTTTAGGGTTAGTGTTAGGCTTATGGTGAGGGGTAGGTTAGGGTTAGGGTGAATGTTAGAGTTAGTGTGAGGGGTAGTGATAGGGTTAGTGTGAATGTTAAGGTTAGTGTGAGGGTTAGGTTTAGTGTTAGGGTTAGGGTTAGGGTTAGGGTGAGGTTAAGGATTAGGGTAAGGGTAGGGTGAGGGTTAGGGTTAGGGATAGGGTTAGGGTTAGATTGAGGGTTAGGTTTAGGGTTAGGGTAAGGGTGAGGGTGAGGTGTAGGTTTAAGGTTAGGGTGAGGGTTAAGGTTAGTGTGAGTGTTAGGGTTAGGCTTAGGTTTAGGATGAGGGTGAGGGTAAGGTTTAGGGTTAGGGTTAGGATAGGGGTAAGGGTCAGGGTTAGGATTAGAGTGAGGGCTCGGATGAGGGTGAGGGTGACGTTGTAGGTGAGGGTTTGGGTTAAGTAAGGGTTAGGGTTAGGGATAGGGTTAGGGTGAGGGTTAGGGTTACGGTGAGGGTAAGGATTAGGGTGAGGTTTGTGGTGAGGGTGCGGGTTAGGGATAGGGTTAGGGTGAGGGTTAGGTTGAGGGTTAGGGTTAGGGTTAGGGTTAGGGTTATGGTTAGGGTGATGGTTAGGGTTAGGGTTTGGGTTAGGGATAAAATAAGGTTGAGGGTGAGGTTTAGGGTTCAGGTTAGGGTGAGGGTTAGAGTGAGGTTTAGGGTTAGGTTGAGGGTTAGGGTTAGGTTTAGGGTGAGGATTAGGGTTAGGGTGATGTTTAGGGTGTGGGTGAGGGTTAGGTTTAGGGTGAGTGTTAGGGTGACAGTGAGTGTTAGGGTGATGGTGAAGGTTAGGGTTAGCTTTAGGCTTAGTGTGAGGGGTAGGGTTAGGGTTAGTGTGAATGTTAGGGTTAGTGTGAGGGTTAGGGTTAGGGTTAGGGTTAGGGTTAGGGTGAGCGAAGTGTTAGGGTAAGGGTCGGGTGAGGGTTAGGGTTAGGGTGAGGTTGAGGGTGAGGGTTAGGGTTAGGGTGAGGTTTAGGTTTAGGATTAGGGAGAGGGTTAGTGTTAGGGTGATGTTTAGGGTAAGGGTTAGGGTGAGGGTTCGGGTTCGGGTTCGGGTCAGGGTTACGGTGTGGGTGAGCGTTAGGTTAGGGTGAGGGTTCAGGTTAGTGTGAGGGTTAGGGTTAGGGTTAGGGTGAGGGTGAGGGTAAGGTTTAGGGTGAGGTTTGGGGTGAGGGTGCGGGTAAGGGTTAGGGTTAGGGTGAGGGTGAGTGTTAGGTTGAGGTTTAGGGTTAGGGTTAGGGTTAGGGTTAGGGTGAGAATTAGGGTGAGGATTAGGGTTAGGGTGAGGGTTAGGGTTAGGATTACGGTTAGGGTGAGGTTTAGGGTTTGGGTTAGGGTTAAGGTGAGTGTTAAGGTGAGGGGTAGGGTTAGGGTTAGGGTGAGGTTTAGATTTAGAGTGAACATTATTGTTAGGGGTAGGGTTAGGGTGAGGGTAAGTGTTAAGGTGAGGGTTCGGGTGAGAGTGAGGTTTAGGATTAGCGGTAGGGTTAGGGTGAGGGTTAGGTTTAGGGTTAGGGATAGGGTTAGGGTGAGGGTAAGGTTCAGTGTTAGGTTTAGTGTGATGGTTAGGGTTAGGGTGAGGGTTAGGGCTAGGCTTAGGGAGGGTGAGGGTGAGGGTTAGGATTAGGGTTAGGGTTAGGGTGAGGGTGAGGGTGAGGGTGAGGGTTAGGATTAGGGATAGGGTCAGGGTTAGGCTGAGGGTGAGGGTGAGGGTGAGGGTTAGGTTTAGGGATAGGGTTAGGGTTAGCATGAGTGTTAGGGTTAGTGTGAGTGTTAGATTTAAGGTTAAGGGTTAGGTAAGGGTTAGGGTGAGGGTGAGGGTTACAGTTAGGTTGAGTGTTAGGGTTAGGTTTAAGGTTAGTGTTAGGGTGAGTGTAAGGGTTAGGGTGACAGTTAGGTTGAGGGTGACGGGTAGGATTAGGGTTAGGGTGACGGTGAGGGATAGGGTGCCGGTAAGGGTTAGGGTTAGGGTTAAGGTTAGGTTGAGGGTTAGGGTTAGGGTTAGGGTTAGGATGAGGGTTAGGGTGAGGTGTAGGGTTAGGATTAGGGTGAGGATTAGGGCCAGTTTAAGGGTTAGGTTTAGGGTGAGGGTGAGGGTTAGGGTGACAATTAGATTGAGGATGAGGGTTAGGGTTGGTGTTAGGGTGCGGTTTAGGGTGAGGGTTAGGGTTAGGGTTAGGGTTAGGGTTAGGGTTAGGGTGAGGGTTAGGGTGAGTGTTAGAGTGAGGTTTAGGTTTAGGGTGAGGGTTAGGGTGAGAGTTAGTGTTAGTGTTAGGGTTAGGGTTAGGGTGAGGGTTTGGGTGAGGGTGAGGGTTAGGGTTAGGGTGAGGGTTAGGGTTACGGTGAGTGTTAGGTTTAGGATTAGGGTCAGGGTGATGGCTAGGGTGATGGTGAGGGTTAGGGTTAGCATTAGCGTGAGGTTTAGCATTAGGTTTAGGGTGTGGGTTAGGGTGAGGTGTAGGCTTAGGGTTAGGGTGAGGGTTAGGTTTACTGTGAGTTTTAGGGTTAGGGTTAGGGTTAAAGTGAGGGTTCATGTTAGGGTTTGGTTTAGGGTGTTGGTGAGTGTTAGGGTTAGGGTGAGGGTAAGGTTTAGGGTGAGGTTAGGGTGTGGGTGAGGTTTAGGATGAGGTGTCGGGTGAGAGTGAGGGTTAGGGTGTTGTTGAGGGATAGGGTTAGGGTGAGGGTTAGGGTGACGGTGAGGGTTAGGGTGTGGTTGAGGTTTAGGTTAGGGTGAGGGTTAGGTTAAGGTTTACGGTTAGGGTTAGGGTGAGGTTTAGGGTTAGGCTGATGTTTAGGGTGAGGGTGAGGGTTAGGGTGAGGTGTAGGGTTAGGGTTAGGGTGAGGGTTAGGGTTAGTGTGAGGGCTAGGGTTAGGGTTTGGGTTAGGGTTAGTTTTAGGGTTAGGGTTAGGGTGAAGGTAAGGTTTAGGGTTAGGGTTAGGATGAGGGTTAGGGTTAAGGTTAGGATTAGAGTGAGGGCTAGGGTGAGGATGAGGGTTAGGGTGAGGGTGAGGGTGAGGTTTGGGTTAGGTAAGGGTTAGGGTTAGGGATAGGGATAAGGTGAGGGTTAGGGTTAGGTTGAGGGTTAGGGTTAGGGTTATGGTTATTGTGAGGGTAAGAGTTAGGGTGAGGCTGAGGGTTAGGGTTAGGATGAAGGTTAGGGTGAGGGTTAGGTTTAGTGTTAGGGATAGGTTGAGGATTAGGGTGTGGTTCAGGGTTAGCATTAGGGTGAGGGTTAGGCTTAGGTTCAGGTGTTAGAGTTAGGATTAGTTTTAGGGTGAGGTTAGTGTTAGGGTTAGGGTTAGGGTTAGGGTTAAGGTTAGGGTGAGGTTAGGGGGAGGGGCAGGTTTAGGGTTAGTGTGAGGTTTAGGTTTAGTGTGAGGGTTAGGGTAAGTGTTAGGGGTAGGGTGAGGATAAGGGTTAGGGTGAGGATTAGGGTGAGAGTGAGGGTTAGGTTTAGCGTTAGGGTTTGGGTGAGGGTTAGTTTTAGGTTTTGGGTTAGGGATAGGGTTAGGGTGAGGGTGTGGTTTAGTGTTAGGGTTACAGTTAGGGTTAGGGTTAGGGTGAGGGTGAGGGTTAGGGTTAGGGTTAGGCTGAGGGTGAGGGTGAGTGTGACGATTAGGGTTAGGATTAGGGTGAAGTTTAGGGTTAGGTTGAGGATCAGGGTGAGGGTTCAGGTTCGGTTTAGGGTGTGGGTTCGGGTTAGGTTTAGGGTGAGGGTTTGGGTTACGGTGAGAGTTAGGGTGATGGTGAGGGTTAGGATTAACCTTAGGGTTAGGGTGAGGGGTAGGGTTAGTGTTAGGGTGAATGTTAAGGCTAGTGTGAGGGGTACGGGTAGGGTTAGGGTGAATGTTAGGGTTAGTGTGAGGGTTAGGGTTAGGTTTAGGGTGAGGATAAGGGTTAGGGTAAGGTTTAGGTGAGGGTGAGGGTTAGGGTTAACGTTAGGGTTAGGGTGAGAGTTAGGGTAAGTGTTAGGGTTAGGGTTAGGGTTAGGGTTAGGGTGAGGGTGAGAGTAAGGGTTAGGGTTAGGCTGAGGCTTAGTGTAAGTGTGATGTTTAGGGTGAGGGTTAGGTTTAGGGTGAGGGTGAGGGTTAGGGTGTGGGTGATTTTTAAGGTTAGGGTGAGGTTTAGGGTGACAGTAAGGGTTAGGATGCGGGTGAGGGTTAGAGTTAGGGTTAGGGTTAGGGTTAGGGTTAGGGTTAGGGTTAATGTTAGAGTTAGGATAAGTGTGTGGGTGAGGTGTAGGTTTAGGGTTAGATTGAGGGTTAGGGTTAGTGTGAGGGTTAAGGTTAGGATTAGGGTTAGGTTTAGGGTTAGGGTTAGGGTGAGGGTGAGGGTGAGGTTAAGGCTTAGGGTTAGGGTTAGGATGAGATTAAGGGTTAGGTTTAGGATTAGGGTGAGGGCTAGGGTGAGGTTGAGGGTTATTGTGAGGGTGAGGGTGAGGGTGAGGATTTGGGGTAGATAAGGGTTAGGCTTAGGGTTAGTGTTAGGGTGAAGGTTGCGCTTAGTGTGAGGGTTAGGGTTAGGGTTGGGGTTAGGGTGAAGCTTAGTGTTAAGGTGAGGGTAGGGTTAGGATTAGGGTTAGGGTGAGGGCTAGGCTGAGGGTGAGTGTTAGGGTTAGCATTAGGGTTAGGATGAGGTTTAAGGTGAGGGTTAGGGTTAGGGTTAGAATGAGGTTCAGATTTAGTGTGGGGGTTAGGGTTAGGGTTAGGGTTAAGGTGAGGGTAAGAGTTAGGGTGAGGTTTAGGGTGAGAGTGAGGTTTAGGGTTAGGGTTAGGTTGAGGTTTAGGGATAGGGTTAGGGTTAGTGTTAGGGAGGGTGAGGGTGAGGGTGATGTTTAGGGTTATGGTTAGGGTGACGGTGAGGGTGAGGGTTAGGTTTAGGATTAGGGTTAGGGTTAGGTTTAGGATTAGGGTGAGGCCTAGAGTGAGGGTGGGAGTTAGGGTTAGGTTTAGGGTTAGGGTTAGGGTTAGGGTGAGGGTGAGGGTTAGGGTGATGTTTAGGGTGAGGTTGAGGGTTAGGGTGAGGGTGAGGGTGAGGGGTCATGTGAGGGTTAGGGTGTGGGTGAGCGTTAGTGTTTGGGTGAGAGTTAGGGAGAGGGTTAGTTTTAGGGTTAGGGTTAGGGTGAGGGTGAAGGTTAGGGTTAGGGTTAGGTTTAGGGTTAGGGTTAGTTTTAGAGTAAGGATAAGGGTGAGGGTGAGGTATAGGTTTGGGGTTATGGTGAGGGTTAGGGTTAGTGTGAGGGATAGGGTTACGGTTAGGGTTAGGTTTAGGTTTAGGGTTAGGGTGAGGGTGAGGGTAAGGTTTAGGGTTAGGGTTAGGATGATGGTTAGAGTTAGGTTTAGGATTAGGGTGAGGACTAGGGGGAGAGTGAGAGTTAGGGTTAGGGTTAGGGTGAAAGTTATGGTTAGTGTGAGGGTTAGGGTTAGGTTTAGGTTTAGGGTGAGGTTAAGGGTTAGGGTGAGGGTTGGGGTGAGGGTGAGGGTTAGGGTTAGGGTTATGGTTATGGTTAGGGTGAGCGTGAGCGTTAGCGTTAGGGTTAGGTTTAGGGTGAGTGTTAGGGTGAGGGTTAGGGTTAGGGTGAGGGTAGGGTTATGATTACGATTAGGGTGAGGGCTAGGCTGAGGGTGAGTGTTAGGGTTAGGGTTAGGGTTAGGGTGAGGGTTAAGGTGAGGGGTGGGGTTAGGGTTGTGGTGAGGTTTAGATTTAGTGTGAGGGTTAGAGTTAGGGTTAGGTTGAGTGTAAGGGTTAGTGTGAGTATTAGCCTGAGAGTGAGGGTTAGGTTTAGCGGTAGGGTTATGATGAGGGTTAGGGTTAGGGTTAGGGATAGGGTTAGGGTGAGGGTGAGGTTTAGGGTTAGGGTTAGGGTGAGGGTTAGAGTTAGGGTTAGGGAGAATGAGAGTGAGGGTGAAAGTTAGGGTTATGGTTAGGGTAAGGGTGAGGGTGAGGTTTAGGGTTAGGGTTAGGGTGAGGGTTAGAGTTAGGGTTAGGGAGAATGAGAGTGAGGGTGAAAGTTAGGGTTATGGTTAGGGTAAGGGTGAGGGTTAGGGTTAGGGTTAGGATTAGGGTTAGTGTTAGGGTTAGGCTGACAGTGAGCGTGATGGTGAGGGTTAGGATTTGGGTAACGGTTAGGGTTAGTGTGAGGGTTAGGTTTAGTGTTAGGGTGAGGGTAAGGTTTAGCTTGAGGGTTAGGGTGAGGGTGAGGGTTAGGGTTAGGTTTAGGGTTAGAGTGAGGTTTAGGGTTCGGTTGAGGGTTAGGGTTAGGGTTAGGGTGAGGGTTAGGGTGAGGGTGAGGGTGAGGGTTAGGGTTAGGATGAGGGTTAGGGTGACGGTGAGGGATAGGTTGCATGTTAGGGTTAGGGTTAGGGTTAGTGTTAGGTTGAGGGTTAGGTTAGGGTTAGGGTTAGGATGAGGGTTAGGGTGAGGTGTATTGTTAGGGTTAGGGTGAGGATTAGGGTCAGTTTGAGGGTTAGTTTTAGGGTTAGGTTGAGGGTGTGGCTGAGGGTTACGGTGACAGTTAGGTTGAGTGTGAGGGTTAGGGTTAGGGTGAGGTTTAGGTTTAGGGTTAGGGTGAGGGTGAGGGTTACGGTGAGTGTAATGTTTGGGTGTGGGTTAGGGTTAGGGTGAGGGTTACGGTTAGGTTTATGGTGAGGGTTATTCTGAGTGTTAGGATGAGGGTTAGGGTGAGGGTGAGGGTTAGGGTGAACATTAGGGTTAGGGTTAGGGTTAGGGTTAGGGTGAGGTTTAGGGTGAGGGTGAGGGTTAGGGTAAGTGTGAGGGTTAGCCTTAGTGTGAGTGTTAATGTTAGGATTAGGATTAGGGTGAGGGCTAGAGTGCTGGTGAGTGTTAAGGTTAGTATTACGATGAGGGTTAGTGTTAGGGTTAGGGTGTGGGTTATGGTGAGGTGTACGGTTAGGGTTAGTGTGAGGGTTAGGTTTACTGTGAGTGTTAGGGTTAGGGTTAGGGTTAAAGTGAGGGTAAAGGTTAGGTTGAACGTTAGGGTGAAAGTGAGGGTTAGCATTAGCGTTAGGGTTTGGGTGAGGGTTAGGGTGAGCATTAGGGTTAGGGTTAGGTTAGCGTGAGGTTAGGGTTACGGTGAGGGTGAGGGTGAGGGTGAGGGTGAAGGTGAGGGTTAGTGTTAGTGTTAGGGTTTGGGTTAGGGTGACAGTTGGGGTTAGGGTGAGTGTTAGGGTGAGGGTGAGGGTTAGGGTTAGGTTGAGGGTTTGGTTTAGGCTGACAGTTAGGCTTAGGATTAGTGTTAGGGTGAGTGTTAGTTTCAGTGTGTGGGTTAGGGTTAAGGTTAGGGTGAGGGTTAGGGTTAGGGTGAGGGTTCGGTTGAGGGTGAGGTTGAGGGTTAGCGTTACGGTTAGGGAGAGAGTTAGGTTGAGGGTTAGGGTTAGGGTGAGGGTTAATGTTAGGGTGAGGTTTAGGGGGACGGTGAGGGTGAGGGTTAGACTTAGGGTTAGGTTTAGGGTTAGGGTAAGGGTGAGGTTCAGGGTTATGGTTAGGATTATGGTTAAGTTTAGGAATAGGCTGAGGGTGAGGATGAAGGTGAGGGTTAGGGTTAGGATGAGGGTTAGGTTTAGGGTTAAGGTGAGGTTTAGGGTTAGGGTGATGTTTAGGGTGAGGGTGAGGGTGAGGGTGAGGGTGAGGGTTAGGATTAGGGTTAGGGTTAGGTTGAGGGTTAGGGTTAGGTTTACAGTTAGGATGAGGTTTAGGGTGAGGTGTAGGGTTGGAGTTAGGTTGAGGGTTATGGTTAGTGTGAGGTTTTGTGTTAGGGTTAGGGTTAGTGTTAGGTTGAGGGTAAGGGTTAGGGTGATGGATAGGTTGAGGATGAGGTTTAGGGTTAGGGTTAGAGTTAGGGTGAGATTTAGGGTGATGGTTAGGGTTAGGGTTAGGTTTAGGTTTTGGGTGAGGGTTAGGGTGAGGTTAAGGGTTTGGATGAGGGTTAGGGTGAGGGTAAGGTTTAGAGTTAGGCTTAGTGATAGGGATAGGGTGAGGGTGAAGGCTAGGATGAGGGTGAAGATTTGTGAAGAGGGTGAGAGTGAGGGTTAGGGTTAGGGTAAGTGTTAGGTTTAAGTTTATTGTTAGCGTGGGTGTTAGGGTTAGGGTTTGGGTTATTGTGAGGGTAAGGGTTAGGGTAAGGTTAGGGTGAGGGTGAGGGTTAGGGTGAGGGTGAGGGTAAGGTTTAGGGTAAGGGTAGGGTGATGGTTAGGGTTAGGGTGATGGTTAGGGATAAAATTAGGGCGAGGGAGAGGTTTACGGTTAGGGTTAGGGTGAGGGTTAGAGTGAGGTTTAGGGTTAGGGTGAGGGTTAGGGTTAGGGTGAGGGTGAGGATTAGGGTTAGGGTGTGGATGAGGGTTAGGTTTAGGGTGAGGGTTAGGATGACAGTGAGTGTTAGTGTGAGAGTAAAGGTTAGGGTTAACGTTAGGCTTAGGGTGAGGGGTAGGGTTAGGGTTAGGGTGAATGTTAGGTTTAGTGTGAGGGGTAGTGTTAGGGTTATTGTGAATGTTAGGGTTAGTGTTTGGGTTAGGTTTAGGGTGAAGGTTAGGGTGAGGGTTCGGTTTCGGGTTCGGGTGAGGGTTAGGGTGTGGGTGAGCGTTAGGTTGAGGGTTAGGGTGACGGTGAGTTTTAGGATCCGGGTAAGGGTTAGGTTTACTGTTAGGGTTAGGTTGAGGGTTACGTTAGGGTTAGGGTTAGGATAATGGTGATGGTGAGATGTAGTTTTACGCTTAGGGTTAGGGTTAGTGTGAGGTTTAGGGTTAGGCTTAGGGTTAGGGTGAGGATGAGGGTAAGGTTTAGGGTTCCGGTTAGGGTTAGGGTTAGGGTTAGGGTTAGGGTTAGGGTTAGGGTTAGGGTTAGGGTTAGGGTTAGGGTTAGGGTTAGGGTTAGGGTTAGGTTAGGGTTAGGGTTAGGGTTAGGGTTAGGGTTAGGGTTAGGGTTAGGGTTAGGGTTAGGGTTAGGGTTAGGGTTAGGGTTAGGGTTAGGGTGAGGGTTAGGGTGAGAGTGAGGGTTAGGATTAGCGGTTGGGTTAGGGTGAGGGTTAGGGTTAGGGTTAGGGATAGGTTTAGGATGAGGGTAATGTTCAGGGTTAGGTTTAGGGTGACGGTTAGGTTTAGGGTGAGGGTTAGGGCTAGGGTTATGGAGCGTGAGGGTGTGGGTGAGGGTTAGGGTTAGGGTTAGGGTGAGGGTTAGGTATTGGATTAGGGTTAGGCTGAGGGTGAGTGTGACGGTGAGGGTGAGGGTTAGGGTTAGGGATAGGTTTAGGGTTAGGGTGAGGGTTAGGGTTAGTGTGTTAGGTTTAGGGTTAGGGTTAGGGTAAGGGTGAGGGTGAGGGTGAGGGTGAGGGTTACAGTTAGGTTTAGGGTGAGGGATAGGGTCAGGGTTAGGGTTAGGGTTAGTGTTAGGGTGAGGTTTAGGGTGATGGTGATGGATAGGGTGCGGGTGAGGGTTAGGGTTAGGTTGAGGGTTAGGGTTAGGTTTAGTGTTAGGGTTAAGGTGAGGGTAAGGGTTAGCGTGACAGGTTTAGGGTGACAGTCAGGGTGAGGGTTAGGGTGACAGTGAGGGATAGGGTGGGGGTGAGGGTTAGGGTTAAGGTTAAGGTTAGGTTGAGGGTTAGGATTAGGGTTAGGGTTAGGATGAGGGTTAGGGTGAGGTGTAGGGTTAGGGTTAAAGTGAGGATTAGCAGCAGTTTGAGGGTCAGGTTTAGGGTTAGGGTTATATGCCACCTTCAACTGGACCAGACTGCACCAACATCACAGAGCCCTGTGCAAGCCAGCACTGCCTTTACCGGTGCAGGCCGGCTCATAGAGCCGTATCCAAATCAGGGCTGCCTAGACCAGCCGGGGGACAGCCTTTCGAGCCCTGTGCAAGCCAGCGCTGCCTGGACCGATGGGGGCTAGCCTCAAAGAGCCCTGTCCAAGCCAGCTCCTCCTAGAATGGGCCGGGCCAGCCTCACAGATTCTTGTCCAATACAGCTGCACCGCGACCTGACTGTGCCAGCGTCACTTAGCCATCTCCAAGCATGCACCACCTGGACTGGACCAGCCTGCACCAGACTCACAGGGCCCTGTCCAATCCAGCGCAACTTGGATTGGCACCGGCCAGGTTTACAGAACCCTGTCCAAGACAGAAACGCCGGGATCGGTGCAGGCCAGGCTCACAGAGCTCTGTCCAAGACTGTGTCAACTAGAGCAGCCCAGGACAGCTTCTTGAGCCCTGTCCAAGCCAGCTCCTCCTAGACTGGGCCGGGCCAGCCTCACAGAGTCTTGTCCAAGCCAGCTGCCATGGACCCAACTGGACCAGCCTCTCAGAATCCCTGTCCAAGCCAGCTCCGCCTGAAGTGACCAAGGCCAGGCTCAGAGGGTCCTGTCCAAGCCAGCGCCGCCTGTATAGGCTTGGGCCAGTCTCACAGAGCCCTGTTCAAACAAGCGAAGGATGAACTGTCACGGGTCAGGCTCACAGAGCCGTATCCATGGCAGTACTACATGGACCACAGGGGGACAGGATCTCAAAGTCCTATCAAAGCCAGCGTCACAGAGCCCTGTCCAATTATCTCTGCCTGAAGCGGCCCAGGTCAGGCTCAGAGAGTCCTGTCCAAGCCAGGGCCACTTGGACAGGCCTGGGCCAGCCACACAGAGCCCTGTCCATGCCAGCTCCTGCTTGACTGGCCCGGGCCAACCTCACAGAGTCTTGTCTAAGCCAGCTGCTCCTTGACCGGCCCGGGCCAGGTTCACAGAGCCCTGACCAAGGCAGCGTCTATTGAACTTGACTGCACCCGACTCACAGAGCCCTGTCTAGGCCAGCACTACCTGGACCTGCATTGGCCAGGCTCAAAGAGGCCTGTCTAAGTCAGCACTACCTGGATAGGCATGGGGCAGTCTTTCGAGCCATGTCCAAGCCAGCGAATCCTGACCAGTCACGGGCCAGGCTCACAGAGCCGTATCCATGGCAGTACTACCTGGACCAGTGGGGGACAGGATCTCAAAGTCCTATCCAAGCCAGCCACGCCTGCATTGGCCTGGGCCAGCTTCACAGAGCCCTGTCCAAACCAGCGAAGCCTGAACCGTCACGGGCCAGTCTCACAGAGCCGTATCCATGGCAGTACTACCTGGAGCAGTGGGGGACAGGATCTCAAAGTCCTATCCAAGCCAGCCACACCTGCCTTGGCCTGGGCCATCTTCACAGAGTCTTGTCTAAGCCAGCTGCTCCTTGACCGGCCCGGGCAAGGTTAACACAGCCCTGACCAAGCCAGCATCTACTGAACCGGACTGCACCCGAAACACAGAGCCCTGTCTATGCCAGCACTACCTGGACCTGCATGGGCCAGGCTCAAAGAGGCCTGTCTAAGCCAGCACTACCTGGAGCGTCGTAGGGCAGTCTTTCGAGCTATGTCCAAGCCAGCGCCGCCTGGACCAATGGGGGCCAGCCTCAAGGAGCCAAGTCCAAGCCAGCTCCTCCTAGACTGGGCCTGGCCAGCCTTACAGAGTCTTGTCCAAGCCAGCTGCTCCTCCACCTGAGCCAGGCCAGCCTCTCAGAGTCCTGTCGAAGCCAGCTCCTCCTGGACCAGCCTGGGCCAGCTGCACAAGCCCTGTGTGAGACAGGGCCACCGGGACCGGCCCTGGCCAACCTCACAGAGCCCTGAACAAGCCAGATCCTCCTAGAATGGCCTGGGTCAACCTCACAGAGTCTTGTCCAAGCCAGCTGCTCCTTGACCGGCCCAGGCCAGGCTCACAGAGCTTTGTCCAAGCCAAGGTCAACTAAACCAGACTGCACCAGCCTCACAGGGACCTGTCCAAGCCAGCACTGCCTGGATCGGCACCGGCAAGTCTCACAGAACCCTGTGCAACCCGGCTACTCCTGGACTGGAGCGTGCCATGCTCACAGAGTCTTGTCCAAGGCAGGGCCGCCTGGATAAGCCTGGGGACAGCCTGTCGAGCCCTTTCCAATCCAGCATTGACTGGACCGATGTGGGCCAGCCTCAAAGAGCCCTGTCCAAGACAGCTCCTCCTAGACTGGGCCGGGCCAGCTTCACAGACTCTTGTCCAAGGCAGCTGCACCTTGACCTCTCTGGGCCAGCCTCACAGAGCCTTGTCCAAGGCAGCGCCACCTGGACCAGCCTGCATGAGACTCACAGGGCCCTGTCTAATCCAGCGTTTCTTGGATCCATGCGGGACATGCACACAGAGCTCTGTCGAAGCCAGGGTCACCTGGACCAGCCCGGGGACAGCCTCTTGAGCCCTGTCCAAGCCAGCTCCTCCTAGACTGGGCCGGGCCAGCCACACAGAGTCTTGTCCAAGACAGCTGCCCTGGAGCCGACTAGACCATCCTCACAGAATCCTTGTCCAAACCAGCTCCACCTGAAGTGGCCAAGGCCAGGCTCAGAGAGTCCTGTCCAAGCCAGCACCGCCTGGATAGGCCCGGGCCAGTCTCACAGAGCCCTGTCCAAAACAGTGCCGCCTGAATTGTCGCGGGCCAGGCTCACAGAGCCCTGTTCATGCCAGTACTGCTTGGACCAGAGCGGGACAGGCTCTCAAAGTCCTGTCCAATCCAGCCATGCCTGCACTGGATTGGGCCAGCCTCACAGAGCAATGTCCAAGCCAGCTCCTTCTAGACTGGCCTGGGTCAACCTCACAGAGACTTCTCCAAGCCAGCTGCTCCTTCACTGGCCCTAGTCAGCCTTACAAAGCCCGGTCTATGCCACCTTCAACTGGACCAGACTGCACCAACTCACCGAGCCCTGTGCAAGCCAGCACTGCCTGGACCAGTGCAGGCCAGGCTCACAGAGCCCTGTGCAAGTCAGGATCGCCTAGACCAGCCGGGGGACAGCCTTTTGAGCCCTGTTAAAGCCAGTGCTGCCTGGACCGATCGGGGCCAGCCTCAACGAGCCCTGTCCAAGACAGCTCCTCCTAGACTGGGCAGGGCCAGCCTCACAGAGTCTTGTCCAATCCAGCTGCACCACGAACTGGCTGGGCCAGCCTCACGGAGCCTTGTCCAATCCAGAGCCACCTGGACTGGACCAGCCTGCACTAGACTCACAGGGCCCTGTGCAATCCAACACTACTTGGACTGGTGCTGGCCAGGTTTACAGAACACTGTCCAAGACAGCACCACCAGAACCAGTGGGGGCCAGGAACACAGAGGTCTGTCCAAGCCAGGGTCGCCTGGACCAGCCCGGGGACTGCCTCTTGAGCCCTGTCCAAGCGAGCTCCTCCAAGACTGGGCCGGGCCAGCTTCACAGAGTCTTGTCCAAGCCAGCTGCCCTGGACCCGACTGGACCAGCCTCACAGAATCCCTGTCCAAGCCAGCTCTGCATGAAGTGGACAAGGCAAGGCTCATAGAGTCCTGTCCAAGCCAGCGCCCCCTGGATAGGCTCGGGCCAGGCTCACAGAGCCCTGTCCATTGCAGTACTGCATGGACCAGCGCGGGACAGGCTCTCAAAGTCCTATCCAAGCAAGCCATGCCTGCATCGAACTGGGCCAGCCTCACAGACCCTGTACAAGCCAGCTAGTTTCTACCAGACTGGCCCGCCCCAACCTCACAGAGCCTTGCCCAAGCCAGTTCTTCCTGGACTGGACCAGGCCAGGCTCACAGAACCCTGTCCAAGCCAACTTCTTTTAGACTGGTCTGGGCCAACCTCACAGAGTCTTGTCCAAGCCAGCTGTCCCTTGACCGGCCTGGGCCAGGCTCACAGAGACCTGTCCATGCCAGCGCCACCTGGACCACCCTGGGAACAGCTTTTCAAGACCTGACCAAGCTAGCAGTGCCTGGACTGAGGAGGGCCAGCCTCAAAGAACCCTGTTCAAGCCAGCGTTAACTGAACCAGACTGCACCAGACTCAGAGCTCTGTCTAAGCCAGCACTACCTGGACCGGCATGGGCCAGGTTCACAGAGGCCTGTCTAAACCAGCAATACCTGGACCGGCATTGGGACAGTGTTTCGAGCTATGTCCAAGCCAGCACCACCTGGACCGATGGGAGCCAGCCTCAAAGAGCCCAGTCCAAGCCAGCTCCTACTAGACTGGACCGGGACAGCCTCACATAGTCTTGTGTAAGCCAGCTGCTCCTCGACCTGACCAGGCCAGCCTCACAGAGCCCTGTCGAAGCCAGCTCCTTTGGACCATCCTGGGGCCAGCTGCACAAGCCCTGTTCGAGACAGGGCCACCTGGACCAACCTGGGCCAGCATCACAGAATCCTGTCTAATCCAGATCCTCCTGGACTATCCCCGGTCAACCTCACAGAGTCTTGTCCTAGCCAGCTTCTCTTTGACCGGCCTGGGCCAGGCTCACAGAGCCCTATCCAACCAGTGTCAACTGGACCAGACTGCACCAGCCTCACAGCGCCCTGACCAAGCCAGGGCTGCCTGGACTCGCGCCGGCCAGACTCACAGAGCCCTGTCCAAGCCAGCGTCAACTGAAACAGACTGAACCAGACTCACACAGGCCTGTCTAAGCCAGCACTACCTTGACCGGCGTGGGGACAGTCTTTTGAGCCATGTCTAATCCAGCGCCACCTGGACCAATGGGGCTAGCCTCAAAGAGCCCAGTCCAAGCCAGCTCCTCCTAGCCTGGGCCGGGACAGCCTCACAGAGTCTTGTCCAAGCCAGCTGCTCCTCGACTTGACCAGGCCATCCTCACAGAACCCTGTCGAATCCAGCTCCTCCTGGAACAGCCTGGGGCCAGCTGCATAAGCCCTGTGCATGAGAGGGCCACCTGGACTGGCCTGGGACTGCCTCACACTGCCCTGTCCTAGCCAGCACCATCTGGACCAACATGGGCCAGGCTCACAGAGCACTCTCCATGCGAGTACTTTCTGGCCCTCCTTGGGACAGGCTCCCAAAGTCCTGTCCAAGACAGCCACGACTGCACCGGGCTAGGCCAGCCTCACAGAGCCTTGTCCAAGCCAGCTCCTTATAGTCTTTCCCGGGCCAACCTCACAGAGACTTCTCCAAACCAGCTGCTCCTTGACTGGCCCTAGTCAGCCTTACTAAGCCTGGTCTATGCCACCTTCAACTGGACTAGACTGCACCAACCTCACAGAGCCCCATGCAAGCCAGCACTGCCTGGACTGGTGCAGGCCGGCTCACAGAGCCGTGTCCAAATCAGGGCTGCCTAGACCAGCCGGGGGACAGATTTTTCAGCCCTGTGCAAGCCAGCGCTGCCTGGACCGATAGGGGCTAGCTTCACAGAATCTTGTCCAATCCAGCTGCACCATGACGTGACTGGGACAGGCTAAGGGAACCTTGTCCAAGCCAGCACCACCTGGACTGGACCAGCCTGCACCAGACTCACAGCAAACTGTCCAATCCAGCGCCACTTGTATCAGCACTGGCCAGGTTTACAGAACCCTGTCCAAGACAGCACCACCAAGACCGGTGTCGGCCAGGCACACAGAGCTCTGTCCAAGCCAGGGTCGCCTGGACCAGCCCGGGGACAGCCTCTTGAGCCCTGCCCAAGCAAGCTCCTCCTAGACTGGGCCGGGCCAGCCTCACAGTGTCTTGACCAAGCCAGTTGCCCTGGAACCGACCAGGCCAGCCTCACAGAATCCCTGTCCAAACCAGATCCACCTGAAGTGGCCAAGGCCAGGCTCAAAGAGTCCTGTCCAAGCCAGCACTTCCTGGATAGGCCCGGGCCAGTCTCACAGAGCCCTGTCCAAAACAATGCCGCCTGAATTGTAGCCGGCCAGGCTCACAGAGCCATGTTCATGCCACTGCTGCCTGCACCAGAGCGGGACAGGCTCTCAAAGTCCTGTCCAAGCCAGCCACTCCTGCACCGGCCTGGGCCAGCCTCACAGAGCCCTGTCCAAGCCAGCTCCTCCTAGACTGGCCCGGGCCAACCTCACAGAGACTTCTTCAAGCCAGCTGCTCCTTGACCGGCCCTGGCCACCCTCACATAGCACTGTCCATGCGACCTTCAACTGGACCAGACTACACCAGCCTCACAGAGCCCTTTGCAAGCCAGGACTGCCTGGACCGGTGCAGGCCAGGCTCACAGAGCCCTGTGCAAGTATGGATCGCCTAGACCTGCCGGGGCCAACCTTTTAAGCCCTGTCCAAGCCAGTGCTGCCTGGACCGATGGGGGACAGCCTCAAACAGACCTGTACAAGACAGCTCCTCCTAGACTGGGCCGGGCCAGCCTCACAGAGTCTTCTCCAAGCCAGCTGCACCTCGACCTGACTGGGCCAGCCTCACGGAGCCTTGTCCAATCCAGAGCCACCTGGACTGGACCAGCCTGCACCAGACTCACAGGGCCCTGTCGAATCCAGCGCCACTTGGACCGGCTGTGGCCAGGTTTACAGAACACTGTCAAAGACAGCACCATCACGAGCGGTGCGGACCAGGCACACAGAGCTCTGTCCAAGCCAGGGTAGCCTAGATCAGCCCGGGTACAGCCTTTTGCGCCCTGTCCAAGCCAGCTCCACCTACACTGGGCCGGGCCAGCCTCACAGAGTCTTGTCCAAGCCAGCTGCCCTCGACCCGACTGGACCAGCCTCACAGAATCCCTGTCCAAGCCAGCTCCGCCTGAAGTGGCCAAGGCCAGGCTCAGAGAGTCCTGTCCAAGCCAGCGCCCCCTGGATAGGCCCGGGCAAGTCTCACAGATCCCTGTCCAAACCAGCGCCGCCTGATCCGATACGGGCCAGGCTCACAGAGCCCTGTCCATTGCAGTACTGCATGGACCAGCGTGGGAAAGGCTCGCAAAGTCCTATCCAAGCCAGCCACACCTGCATCGGCCTGGGCCGGCCTCACAGAGCCAAGTCCAAGCCAGCTAGCTTCTACCAGACTGGCCCGGGCCAACCTCACAGAGGCTTGTCCAAGCCAGCTCTTCCTGGACTGGGCCAGGCCAGGTTCACAGAACCCTGTCTAAGCCAGCTTCTCCTAGACTGACTGGGCCAACCTCACAGAGTCTTGTCCAAGCCAGCTGTTCCGTTCCTTGACCGGCCTGGGCCAGACTCACAGAGCACTGTCCAAGCCAGCACCACCTGCACCACCCTGGGGACAGCTTTTCCAGCCCTGGCCAAGCTAGCAGTGCCTGGACTGAGGAGGGCCAGCCTCAAAGAACCCTGTTCAAGCCAGCATTAACTGAACCAGACTGCACCAGACTCAGAGCCCTGTCTAAGCCACCATTACCTGGACCGGCATTGGGATAGTCTTTTGAGCCATGTCCAAGCCAGCACCACCTCGACCGATGGTGGCCAGCCTCAAAGTGCCCAGTCCAAGCCAGCTCCTCCTAGACTGCCCTGGGACAGTCTCACATAGTCTTGAACAAGCCAGCTGCTCTTCGATCTGACCAGGCCAGCCTGAAAAAGCCCTATCGAAGCCAGCTCCTTTTGGACCAGCCTGGGGCCAGCTGCACAAGCCCTGTGCAAGACAGGGGCAACTGGACTGGCCCTGGCCAGCATCACAGAACCCTGTCTAATCCAGCTCCTCCTGGACTAGCCCAGGTCAAACTCACAGAGTCTTGTCCAAGCCAGCTGCTCCTCGACCGGCCTGGGCCAGGCTCACAGAGCCCTGTCCAAGCCAGTGTCAACTGGACCAGACTGCACCAGCCTCACAGTGCCCTGACCAAGCCAGGGCTGCCTGGACCCGCCCGGCCAGTCTCACAGAACCCTGTCTAAGCCTGGTCCTCCGGGATTGGAGTGAGCCAAGCTCACAGATTCCTGTCCAAGGCAGGGAACCCTGGACAAGCCTGGGGACAGCCTTTCGAGCCTGTTCAAGCCATCACGTCCTGGACCAATTGGGGCCAGCCTCAAAGAGCCCTGTCCAAGCCAGCTCCCCTAGACAGGACTGGGCCAGCCTCAGAGTCTTGTCCAAGCCAGCTGCACCTTGACCGGACCGGGGCAGGTTCACAGAGCCTTTTTCAAGCCAGGTTCAACTGAACCAGACTGAACCAGACTCACAGAGGCCTGTCTAAGCCAGCACTACCTGGACCGGCGTGGGGACAGTCTTTTGAGCCAAGTCTAAGTCAGCGCCGCCTGGATTGTTGGGGGCCAGCCTAAAAGAGCCCAGTCCAAGCCAGCTCCTCCTAGACTGGGCCGGCCCAGCCTCACAGAGTCTTGTCCAAGCCAGCTGCTCCTCGACATGTCCAGGCCATCCTCACAGAGCCCTGTCAAATCCAGCTCCTCCTGGACCAGCCTGGGGCCAGCTCCACAAGCCTTGTGCGTGACAGGGCCACCTGGACTGGCCTGGGACAGACTCACATTGCCCTGTCCAAGCCAGCACCATCTGGACCAACATGGGGCAGGCTCACAGAGCATTGTCCATGCCAGTACAGCCTGAGCCTCCGTGGGACAGGCTAACAAAGTCCAGTCCAAGCCAGCCACGTCTGCACCCTCCTGGGCCAGCCTCACAGAGCCCTGTCCTAGCCAACTCCTTCTAGACTGGCCCAGGCCAACCTCACAGAGACTTCTCCAAGCCAGCTGCTCCTTGACTGGCCCTAGTCAGCCTTACAAAGCCCTGTCTATGCCACCTTCAACTGGACCAGACTGCCCCAACCTCACTGAGCCCTGTGCAAGCCAGCACTGCCTGGACCGGTGCTGGCCGGCTCACAGATCCATATCCAAATCAGGGCTGCCTAGACCAGCAGGGGAACAGCATTTCGAGCCCTTTGCAAACCAGCGTTGCCTGGACCAATGGGGGCTAGACTCAAAGAGCCCTGTCTAAACCAGCTTCTCCTAGACTGGGCAGAACCAGCCTCACAGAGTATTGTCCAATCCAGCTGCACTGCGTCCTGACTGGGCCTGCCCCTCGGAGCCTTGTCCAAGCCAGCACCACCTGGACTGGACCAGCCTGCACCAGACTCACAGGACCCTGTCCAATCCAGCACCACTTAGATTAGCACCGGCCAGGTTTAAAGAATCCTGTCCAAGACAGGACCGCCAGGACCGCGGCAGGCCAGGCACACAGAGCTCTGTCCAAGACAGGGTCGCCTGGACCAGCCCAGGGACAGCCTCTTGAGCCCTGTCCAAGCCAGCTCCTAATAGAATGGGCCAGGCCAGCCTCACAGAGTCTTGTCCAAGCCAGCTGCCCTGGACCCCAATGGACCAGCCTCTCAGAATCCCTGTACAAGCCAGCTCCACCAGAAGTGACCAACGCCAGGCTCAGAGGGTCCAGTCCAAGCCAGCACTGCCTGGATAGGCCTGGGCCAGTCTCACAGAGCCCTGTCCAAACCAGTGAAATGTGAACCGTCACGGGCCAGGCTCACAGAGCCGTATCCATGGCAGCACTACCTGGACCAGCAGGGGACAAGATCTCAAAGTCCTATCCAAGCCAGCCACGCCTGCATCGGCCTGGGCCAGCTTCACAGAGCCCTGTCCAAGCCAGCCAGCTTCTACCAGACTGGCCCAGGCCAACCTCACAGAGCCTTTTCCAAGCCACCTCTTCCTGGACTGGACCAGGCCAGGGTCATAGAACCCTATCCAAGTCAACTTCTCCTAGACTGGCCTGGGCCAACCTCACAGAGTCTTGTCCAAGCCAGCTGTTCCTTGACTGGCCTGGGCCAGGCTCACAGAGCCCAATTCAAGCCATTGCTGCCTGGACCACCCAGGGAGCAGCTTTTCGAACCCTGTCCAAGCCAGCAGTGCCTGGCTGAGTAGGGCAAGCCTCAAAGAGCCCTGTCCAAGCCATTTCCTCCAAGACTGTGCGGGCCAGCCTCACAGAGTCTTGTCCAAGCCAGCTGTTCCTCGACCTGACCAGGCCATCCTCAGAAGACCTGTCTAAGCCAGCCCCAACTGGACTGGCCCTGGCCAGCGTCACAGAGCCCTGTCCAAGATATCTCTGCCTGAAGCGGCCCAGGCCAGGCTCAGAGAAGTCCTGTCCAAGCCAGGGCGACTTGGACAGGCCTTGGCCAGCCTCACAGAGCCCTGTTCATGCCAGCTCATGCTTGACTGGTGTGGGCCAATCTCACAGAGTCTTGTCTAAGCTAGCTGCTCCTTGACCGGCCAGGGCCCGGTTCACAGAACCCTGACCAAGCCAGCATCTACTGAACCGGACTGCACCCGACTCACAGAGCCCTGTCTATGCCAGCACTACCAGGACCTGCATGGGCCAGGCTCAAAAAGGCCTGTCTAAGGCAGCAGTACCTGGGCCTGTGTGGGGCAGTCTTCCGAGCCATGTCGAAGCCAGCACCGCCTGGAAAAAATGGTGACCAGCCTCAAGGAGCCCAGTCCAAGCCAGCCCCTCCTAGACTGGGCTGGGCCAGCCTCACAGAGTCTAGTCCAACCCAGCTGCACCTTGACCTCTCTGGGCCAGCCTCACAGAGCCTTGTCCAAGGCAGGGCCACCTAGACCAGCCTGCACCAGACTCACAGGGATGTTTACAATCCAGCGCCACTTGGACCGGCGCAGGCCAGGTTTACAGAACCCTGTCCAAGACAGCAACACCGGGAACTGTGCGGGCCAGGCACACAGAGCTCTGTCCAAGTCAGGGTCGCCTGGACCATCCTGGGTACAGCCTCTTGAGCCCTGTTCAAGCCAGCTCCTTCTAGACTGGGCCAGGCCAGCCTCACAGAGTCTTGTCCAAGCCAGCCGCCCTGGAACCGACCAGAGCAGCCTCACAATTTCCCTGTCCAAATCAGCTCTAACTGAAGTCGCCAAGGCCAGGCTCAGAGAGTCCTGTCCAAGCCAGCACCGCCTGGATATTACCAGGCTAGTCTCACAGAGCCCAGGCCAAACCAGTGCCGCCTGAATTGTCACGGGCCTGGCTCACAGAGCCCTGTTCACGCCAATACTGCCTGGACCAGAGCAGGACAGGCTCTCAAAGTCCTGTCCAAGCCAGCCACGCCTGCACCGGCCGGGGCCAGCCTCACAGAGCCCTGTCCAAGCCAGCTCCTCCTAGACTGGCCCGGGCCAATCTCACAGAGACTTATTCATGGCAGCTGCTCCTTCACCGGCCCTGGCCACCCTCACATAGCACTGTCCATGCGACATTCAACTAGACCAGACTACACCAGCCTCACAGAGCCCTTTGCAAGCCAGCACTGCCTGGACCGGTGCAGGCCAGGCTCACAGAGCCCTGTGCAAGTCAGGATCGCCTAGGCCACCCGGGGGACATCCTTTTAAGCCCTGTCCAAGCCAGTGCTGCCTGGACCGATGGGGGCCAGCCTCAACGAGCCCTGTCCAAGACAGCTCCTCCTAGACTGGGCCGGGCCAGCATCACAGAGCCTTGTCCAAGGCAGCGCCACCTGGACCAGCCTGCACGAGACTCACAGGGCTGTGTACAGTCCAGGGCCACTTGGAACGGCGCGCGCCAGGTTTACAGAACCCTGTAAAAGACAGCACCACCAAGACCGGTGCGGGCCAGGCACACAGAGCTCTGTCCAAACCAGGGTCGCCTGGACCAGCCCGGGGACAGCCTCTTGGGACCTATCCAAGCCAGCTCCTCCTAGACTGGGCCGGGCCAGCCTCACAGAGTCTTGTCCAAGCCAGCCGCCCTGGAACCGACCAGGCCAGCCTCACAGAATCCCTGTCCAAACCAGCTCCACCTGAAGTGGCCAAGGCCAGGCTCAGAGAGTCCTGTCCAAGCCAGCACTGCCTGGATAGGCCTGGGCCAGTCTCACAGAGCCCTGTCCAAACCAATGCCGCCTGAATTGTCGCGGGCCAGGCTCACAGAGCCCTGTTCATGCCAGTGCTGACTGCACCAGAGCGGGACAGGCTCTCAAAGTCCTGTCCAAGCCAGCCACGCCTGCACCGGCCTGGGCCAGCCTCACAGAGCCCTGTACAAGCCAGCTCCCCCTAGACTGGCCCGGGCCAACCTCACAGAGACTTCTTCAAGCCAGCTGCTCCTTGACCGGCCCTGGCCACCCTCACATAGCACTGTCCATGCGACCTTCAACTGGACCAGACTACACCAGCCTCACAGAGCCCTTTGCAAGCCAGCACTGCCTGGACAGGTGCAGGCCAGGCTCACAGAGCCCTGTGCAAGTCAGGATTGCCTAATCCAGTCGGGGGACAGCCTTTTAAGCCCTGTCCAAGCCAGTGCTGCCTGGACCGATGGGGGCCAGCCTCAAAGAGCCCAGTCCAAGCCAGTTCCTCCTAGACTGGGCTGGGAGAGCCTCACAGAGTCTTGTCCAAGCCAGCTGCTTCTCGACTTGACCAGGCCATCCTCACAGAACCCTGTCAAATCCAGCTCCTCCTGGACGAGCCTGGGGCCAGCTGCCTAAGCCCTGTACGAGACAGGGTCACCTCCACCAGCCTGGGCCATTCTACCAGAGCCCTGTCCAAGCCAGCTCCTTCTAGACTGGCCCGGGCCAACCTCACAGAGAATTCTTCAAGCCAGCTGCTCCTTGACCGGCCCTGGCCACCCTCACATAGCACTGTCCATGCGACCTTCAACTGGACCAGACTACACCAGCCTCACAGAGCCCTTTGCAAGCCAGCACTACCTGGACCGGAGCAGGCCAGGCTCACAGATCCCTGTGCAAGTCAGGATCGCCTAGACTATCCAGGGGACAGCCTTTTCAGCCGGTTCAAGCCAGCACATCCTGGACCAATGGGGGCCAGCCTCAAAGAGCCCTGTCCAAGAAAGCTCCTCTAGACGGGACTGGGCCAGCCTCAGAGTCTTGTCCAAGCCAGCTGCAACATGAACGGTCCGGGGAAGGTTCACAGAGCCCTGTCCAAGCCAGCGTCAACTGAGTCATACTGAACTAGACTCACAGAGGCCTGTCTAAGCCAGCACTACTTGGACCGGCTTGGGGAGTGTCTTTTGAGCCATGTCTGAGCCAGCGCTGCCTGTACCGATGGGGGCCAGCCTCAAAGAGCCCAGTCCAAGCCAGCTCTTCCTAGACTTGCCCGGGCCAGCCTCACAGGGTCTTGTCCAATCAAGCTGTTCCTCAACTTGACCAGGCCAGCCTCACAGAGCCCTGTCCAAGCCAGCTCCTTCTAGACTGGCCCGGGCCAACCTCACAGAGTCTTCTCCAAGCCAGCTGCTCCTTGACTGGCCCTAGTCAGCCGTACAAAGCCCAGTCCATGCCACCTTCAACTGGACCAGACTGCACCAAACTCACAGAGCCCTGTGCAAGCCAGCACTGCCTGGACCGGTGCAGGCCATGCTCAAAGAGCCCTGTGCAAGTCAGGATGGCCTAGACCAGCCCGGGGACAGCCTTTTGAGCCCTGTCCAAGCCAGTGCTGCCTGTACCGATGGGGGCCAGCCTCAACGAGCCCTGTCCAAGACAGCTCCTCCTAGACTGGGCCGGGCCAGCCTCACAGAGTCTTGTCCAATCTAGATTCAACTCGACCTGACTGGGCCAGCCTCACAGAATCCTTGTCCAAGCCAGCTCTGTCTGAAGTGGCCAAGGCCAGGCTCAGAGAGTCCTGTCCAACCCAGCGCCGCCTGGATAGGCCCAGGCCAGTCTCACAGAGCCCTGTCCAAACCAGTGCCGCCTGATCCATCGCGGGCCAGGCTCACAGAGCACTGTCCATTGCAGTACTGCATGGACCAGCACGGGACAGGCTCTCAAAGTCCTATCCAAGCCAGCCACGCCTGCATCGGCCTGGGCCAGACTCACAGAGCCCTGTTCAAGCAAGCTGGCTTCTACCTGACTGGCCCGGGCCAACCTCACAGAGGCTTGTCCAAGCCAGCTCTTCCTGGACTGGGTCAGGCCAGGCTCACAGAACCCTGTCCAAGCCAGCTTCTCCTAGACTGGCCTCGGGCAACCTCACAGAGTCTTGTCCAAGCCAGCTCTTCCTTGACTGGCCTGGGCCAGGCTCACAGAGCCCTGTCCAAGCCACCACCACTAGACCACCCTGGGGACAGCTTTTCCAGCCCTGTCCAACTTGCAGTGCCTGGACTAAGGAGGGGGAGCCTCAAAGAACACTGTTCAAGCCAGTGTTACCTGAGCCAGACTGCACCAGACTCAGAGCCCTGTCTAAGCCAGCACTACCTGGACCGGCATGGGCCAGGCTCACAGAGGCCTGACCAAGCCAGGGCTGCCTGGACCCGCGCCGGCCAGTCTCACAGAACCCTGTCTAGGTCTAGTCCTCCTGGACTGGCACGGGACAAGCTCCCAGAGTCCTGTCCAAGGCAAGGGCCCCTGGACAAGCCTGGGGACAGCCTTTTGAGCCTGTTCAAGCCAGCACGTCCTGGAACAATGGGGGCCAGCCTCAAAGTGCCCTGTCCAAGATAGCTCCTCTAGACGGGACTGGGCACGCCTCAGAGTCTTGTCCAAGCCAGCTGCACCTTGACCGGTCCGGGGCAGGTTCACAGACCCCTGTCCAAACCGACGTCAACTGAGCCATACTGAACCAGACTCACAGAGGCCTGTCTAAGCTAGCACTACTTGGACCAGCGTGGGGAGAGTCTTCTGAGCCATGTCTAAGCCAGCGCCGCCTGGACCGATGGGGGCCAGCCTCAAAGAGCCCAGTCCAAGCCGGCTCCTCCTAGACTGGCCCGGGCCAATCTCACAGAGACTTCTTTAAGCCAGCTGCTACTTGACCGGCCCTGGCCACCCTCACATAGCACTGTCCATGCGACCTTCAACTGGACCAGACTACACCAGCCTCACAGAGCCCTTTGCAAGCCAGCACTGCCTGGACCGGAGCAGGCCAGGCTCACAGATCCCTGTGCAAGTCAGGATTGCCTAGGCCAGCCGGGGGACAGCCTTTTAAGCCCTGTCCAAGCCAGTGCTGCCTGGACCGATGGGGGCCAGCCCCAAAGAGCCCTGTCCAAGACAGCTCCTCCTAGACTGGGCCGGGCCAGCCTCACAGAGCCTTGTCCAATCTAGCTGCATCTCAACCTGACTGGGCCAGCCTCACGGAGCCTTGTCCAATTCAGAGGCACCTGGACTGGACCAGCCTGCACCAGACTCACAGGGCCCTGTCCAATACAACACCACTTGGACTGCCGCTGGCCAGGTTTACAGAATCCTGTCCAAGACATCACCACCGAGACTTATGCGGGCCAGGCACACAGAGCTCTGTCAAAGCCAGGGTCACCTGGACCAGCCCGGGGACAGCCTTTTGAGCCATGTCCAAGCCAGCTCCTCCTAGACTGGGCCGGGCCATCCTCACAAAGTCTTCTCCAAGCCAGCTGCCCTGGACCTGACTGGACCAGCCTCACAGAATCCCTGTCCAGGCCAGCCTAGAGAGTCCTGTCCAAGCCAGCGCCCCCTGGATAGGCCCGGGCGATTCTCACAGAGCCCTGTCCAAACCAGCACCGCCTGATCCATAGCAGACCAGGCTCACAGAGCCCTGTCCATTGCAGTACTGCTTGGACCAGAGCGGGACAGGCTCTTAAAGTTCTATCCAAGCCAGCCACGCCTGCATCGGCCTGGGCCAGCTTCACAGAGCTCTGTCCAAGCCAACTCTTCCTGGACTGGACCAGGCCAGGCTCACAGAGCCCTGTCCAAGCCAGCTTCTCGTACACTGGCCTGGGCCAACCTCACAGAGTCTTGTCCAAGCCAGCTGTTCCTTGACCGGGCTGGGCCAGGCTCACAGAGCCCTGTCTAAACCAGTGCTGCCTGATCCGTCGCGGGCCAGGCTCACAGAGCCCTGTTCGTGGCAGTACTGCCTGGACCAGAGCGGGACAGGCTATCAAAGTCCTGTCCAAGCCAGCCACGCCTGCACTGGCCTGGTCAAGCCTCACAGAGCCCTGTCCAAGAAAGCTCCTCCTAGACTGGCCCGGGGCAAACTCACAGAGACTTCTTCAAGCCAGCTGCTCCTTGACCGGCCCTGGCCACACTCACATAGCACTGTCCATGCGACCTTCAACTGGACCAGACTACACCAGCCTCACAGAGCCCTTTGCAAGCCAGCACTGCCGGGACCGGTGAAGGCCAGTCTCACAGAGCCCTGTGCAAGTCAGGAATGCCTAGACCATCCGTTGGACAGCCTTTTGAGCCCTGTCCAAGACACTGCTGCCTGGACTGATGGGAGCTAGCCTCAAAGAGCCCTGTCCAAGACACCTCCTCCTAGAGTCCTGTCCAAAGCAGGTTCGCCTGGATAAACTTGGGGACAGCCTGTCGAGCCCTGTCCAATCCAGCATTGACTGGACCGATGTGGGCCAGCCTCAAAGAGCCCTGTCCAAGAGAGCTCCTCCTAGACTGGGCCAGGCCAGCCTCACAGAGTCTAGTCCAACCCAGCTGCACCTGGACCTCTCTGGGCCAGCCTCACAGAGCCTTTTCCAAGGCAGCGCCACCTGGACCAGCCTGCACCAGGCTCACAGGCCCGTGTACAATCCAGCGCCACTTGGACCGGCGCGGGCCAGGTTTACAGAACCCTGTCCAAGACAGCACCACCCGGACCGGTGCAGGCCAGGCACACAGAGCTCTGCCCAAGCCAGGGTCACCTGGACCAGCCCGGGGACAGCCTCTTGAGCCCTGTCCAAGCCAGCTCCTCCTAGACTGGGCCACGCCAGCCTCACAGAGTCTTGTCCAAGCCAGCTGCCCTGGAACAGACCAGCCCAGACTCACAGAAACCCTGTCCAAACCAGCTCCAACTGAAGTCGCCAAAGCCAGGCTGAGAGAGTCCTGTCCAAGCCAGCACCACCTGGATAGGCCCGGGCCAGGCTCACAGAGCCCTGTCCAAACCAGTGCCACCTGAATTGTCGCGGGCCAGGCTCACAGAGCCCTGTTCATGCCAGTACTGCCTGGACCAGAGTGGGACAGGCTCTCACAGCCCTATCCAAGTCAACCACGCCTGCAACGGCCTGGACCAGCCTCACAGAGCCCTGTCCAAGCCAGCTCCTCCTAGACTGGCCCGGGCCAACCTCACAGAGACTTCTTCAAGCCAGCTGCTCCTTCACCGGCCCTGGCCAATCTCACATAGCACTGTCCATGCGACCTTCAACTGGACCAGACTACACCAGCCTCACAGAGCCCTTTGGAAGGCAGCACTGCCTGGACCAGTGCAGGCCAGGCTCACAGAGCCCTGTGCAAGTCAGGATTGCCTAGACCAGCTGGGGGACAGCCTTTTGAGCCCTGTCCAAGCCAGTGTTGCCTGGACCGATGGGGGACAGCCTCAAACAGCCCTGTCCAAGACAGCTCCTCCTAGACTGGGCAGGGCCAGCCTCACAGAGTCTTGTCCAAGACAGCTGCACCTCGACCTGACTGGGCCAGCCTCACGGAGCCTTGTCCAATCCAGAGGCACCTGGACTGGACCAGCCTGCATAAGACTCACAGGGCCCTGTAAATCCAACACTACATGAACCGGCGCTGGCCAGGTTTACAGTACCCTGTCCAAGACAGCACCACCGGGACCAATGTGGGCCAGCCACACAGAGCTCTGTCCAAGCCAGGGTCGCCTGGACCAGCCCGGAGACAGGCTTTTGAGCCATGTCCAAGCCAGTTCCTCCTGTACTGGGCCGGGCCAGCCTCACAGAGTCTTGTCCAAGCCAGCTGCCCTGGACCCGACTGGAACAGCCTCACAGAAACCCTGTCCAAGACAGTTCCACCTGAAGTGGCCAAGGAAAAGCTCAGAGAGTCCGGTCCAAGCCAGCGCCCCCGGATAGTCCCCTGCCATTCTCACAGAGTCCTGTCCAATCCAGCGCTGCCTGATCTGTCGCTCGCCAGGCTCACAGAGCCCTGTCCATTGAAGAACTGCGTGGACCAGCGCTGGACAGGCTCTCAAAGTCCTATCCAAGACATCCAAGCCTGCATCAGCCTTGGCCAGGCTCAAAGAGCCCTGTCCAAGCTAGCTAGCTTCTTCCAGACTGGCCTGGGCCAACCTCACAGAGCCCTGTCCAAGCCAGCTCTTCCTGGACTGGAGCAGGCCAGGCTCACAGAACCCTGTAAAAGCCAGCTTCTCCTAGATTGGCCTAGGCCAACCTCACAGAGTCTTGTCCAAGCCAGCTGTTCCGTTCCTTGACCAGCCTGGGCCAGGCTCACAGAGCCCTGTCCAAGCCAGCGACACCTGGATCACCCTGGGGACAGCTTTTCCAGCCCTGTCCAAACTAGCAGTGCCTGGACTGAGGAGGGCCAGCCTAAAAGAACCCTGTTCAAGCCAGTGTTAACTGAACCAGACTGCACCAGTCTCAGAGCCCTGTCTAAGCCAGCACTACCTGGACCGGCATGGGACAGGCTCCCAAGGCTGTCTAAACCAGCACTATCTGGACCAGCATTGGGACAGTCCTTCGAGCCATGTCTAAGCCTGGGCCACCTGGACCGTTGGGGCCCAGCCTCAAAGAGCCCAGTCCAAGTCAGCTCCTCCTAGACGGGGCCAGTACAGCCTCACTTAGCCTTCTACAAGCCAGCTGCTTCTCGACCAGACCGGGCCAGCCTCACAGAGAGCTGTCCAAGCCAGCTCCTCTTGGACCAGACTGGGGCCAGCTGCACAAGCCCTGTGCGAGACAGGGCCACCTGGACTGGCCCGGGCCAGCATCACAGAACCCTGTCTAATCCAGCTCCTCCTGGACTATCCCGGGTCAACCTCACAGAGTCTTGTCCAAGCCAGCTGCTCCTTGACTGACCTGGGCCAGGCTCACAGAACCTTATCCAAGTCAGTGTCAACTGGACCAGACTGCACCAGCCTCACAGTGCCCTGACCAAGCCAGGGCTGCCTGGACCCGCGCCGGCCAGTCTCACAGAACCCTGTCTAAGTCTATTCCTCCGGGACTGGCGCGGACCAAGTTCACAGAGTCCTGTCCAAGGCAGGGCCCCCTGGATAAGCCTGGGGACAGCCTTTCGAGAATGTTCAAGCCAGCACGTCCTGGACCAATGGGGGCCAGCCTCAAAGAGCCCTGTCCAAGCCAGCTCCTCTAGACAGGACCGGGCCAGCCTCAGAGTCTTGTCCAAGCCAGCTGCACCTTGACCGGTCCGGGGCAGATTCACAGAGCCCTGTCCAAGCCAGCGTCAACTGAACCAGACTGAACAAGAATCACAGAGGCCTGTCTAAGCCAGCACTACCTGGACCGGTGTGGGGACAGTCTTTTGAGACATGTCTAATACAGCGCTGCCTGGACAGATGAGGGCCAGCCTCAAAGAGCCCAGTCCAAACCAGCTCCTCCTAGACTGGGCCAGGCCAGCCTCACAGACTCTTGTCCAAGCCAGCTGCTTCTCGATTTGACCAGGCCATCCTCACAGGTCGAATCCAGGTCGTCCTGGACCAGCCTGGGGCCAGCTA
The DNA here is from genome assembly GCF_019054845.1 of Dipodomys spectabilis. Taxonomy (NCBI): domain Eukaryota; kingdom Metazoa; phylum Chordata; class Mammalia; order Rodentia; family Heteromyidae; genus Dipodomys; species Dipodomys spectabilis. The sequence continues at coordinate 907,418 of NW_024870710.1, forward strand.
CACAAGCCCTGTGCGTGACAAGGCCACCTGGACTGGCCTGGGACAGCCTCAAACTGCCGTGTCCAAGCCAGCAGCATATGGACCAATATGGGCGAGGCTCACAGAGCACTGTCCATGACAGTATTGCCTGGGCATCCGTGAGACAGGCTCTCAAAGTCCTGTCCAAGCCAGCAACACCTACACTGGCCTGGGACAATCTCACAGAGCCCTGTCCTAGCCAGATCCTCCTAGACTGGCCCGGGTCAACCTCACAATGTCTTGTCAAACCAGCTGCTCCTTGACTGGCCCTATTCAGCCTTACAAAGCCCGGTCTATGCCACCTTCAACTGGACCAGACTCACCAAACTCACAGAGCTCTGTGCAAGCCAGCACTGCCTAGACCGGTGCAGGCCGGCTCACAGAGCCGTGTCCCAATCAGGGCTGCCTAGACCAGTCGGGGGACAGCCTTTCGAGCACTTTGCAAGCCAGTGCTGCCTGGACCGATGGGGGCTAGCCTCAAAGAGCCCTGTCCATGCCAGCTCCTCCTAGACTGGGCCGGACCAGCCTCACAGATTCTTGTCCAATCCAGCTGCACCGCGACCTGACTGGGCAAGCCTCACGGAGCCTTGTCCAAGCCAGCACCACCTGGACTGGACCAGCCTGCACCAGACTCACAGGGCCCTGTCCAATCCAGCGCCACTTGGATCGGCACCGGCCAGGTTTACAGAACCCTGTCCAAGACAGAAACGCCGGGATCGGTGCAGACCAGGCACACAGAGCTCTGTCCAAGCCAAGGTCGCATGGACCAGCCCGGGGACAGCCTCTTGAGCCCTGTCCAAGCCAGCTCCTCCTAGACTGGGCCAGGCCAGCCTCACAGAGCCTTGTCCAAGCCAGCTGCTCTGGACCCGACTGGACCAGCATCACAGAATCCCTGTCCAAGCCAGCTCCGCCTGAAGTGGGCAAGGCCAGTCTCAGAGAGTCCTGTCCAACCCAGCGACCCGCTAGATAGGCCCGGGCCAGTTTTACAGAGCCCTGTCCAAACCAGCGCCCCCTGATCCGTCGAGGGCCAGGCTCAAAGAGCCCTGTCCATTGCAGTACTGCATGGACCAGCGCAAGATAGGCTCTCAAAGTTCTATCCAAGCCAGCCACGCCTGCATCGGCCTGGGACAGCTTTACAGAGCCCTGTCCAAGCCAACTAGCTTCTACCAGACTGGCCCAGGCCAACCTCTCAGAGCCTTGTCCAAGTCAGCTCTTCCTGGACTGGACCAGGCCAGGCTCTCAGAACCCTGTCAAGTCAACTTCTCCTAGATTGGCCTGAGCCAACCTCACAGTGTCTTGTCCAAGCCAGCTGTTCCTTGACTGGCCTGGGCCAGGCTCACAGAGCCCTATCCAAGCCAGTGCCGCCTGGACCACCCTGGGGACACCTTTTCGAGCCCTGTCCAAGACAGTATGCCTGGACTGAGGAGGGCAAGCCTCAAAGAGCCCTGTCCAAGCCATTTCCACCAAGACTGTGTGGGCCACTTTCACAGAGTCTTGTCCAAGCCAGTTCTTCCACGACCTGACCAGGCCATCCTCAGAAGCCCTGTCTAAGCCAGCGCCAACTGGACCGGGCCTGGGTCACAGAGCCCTGTCCAAGATATCTCTGCCTGAAGCGGCCCAGGTCAGGTTCAGAGAGTCCTGTCCAAGCCAGGGACACTTGGACAGGGCTCTGGACAGGCCTGGGCAAGACTCACAGAGCCCTGTCCCTGCCAGCTCCTGCTTGACTGGAACAGGCCAACCTCACACAGTCTTGTCTTATCCAGCTGCTCCTTGACCAGCCCGGGCCAGGTTCACAGAGCAATGACCAAGCTAGCGTCTACTGAACCCGACTGCACTCGACTCAAGAGCCCTGTCTAGGCCAGCACTACCTGGACCTGCATGGGCCAGGCTCAAAGAGGCCTGTCTAAGTCAGCACTACCTGGATAGGCGTGGGGCAGTCTTTCGAGCCATGTCCAAGCCAGCGAAGCCTGAACCATCACGGACCAGGCTCACAGAGCCGTATCCATGGCAGTACTACCTGGACCAGCATGGGACAGGATTTCAAAGTCTTATCGAAGACATCCATGCCTGCATTGGCCTGGGCCAGCTTCACAGAGCCCTGTCCAAGCCAGCTAGCTTCAACCAGACTGGCCCAGGTCAACCTCACAGAGACTTGTCAAAGCCAGCTCTTTCTGGACTGGACGAGACCAGGCTCACAGAACCCTGTCCAAGTCAACGTCTCCTAGACTGGCCAGGGCCAACCTCACAGAGTCTTGTCCAAGCCAGCTGTTCCTTGACTGGCCTGGCTAGGCTCACAGAGCCCTAACCAAGCCAGTGCCGTCTGGACCACCCTGGGGACAGCTTTTCAAGCCCTGTCCAAGCCAGCAGTGCCTGGACTGAGGAGGGCAAGCCTCAAAGAGCCCTGTCCAAGCCATTTCCTCAAAGACTGTGTGGGCCACTTTCACACAGTCTTGTCCAAGCCAGCTGTTCCTCCACCTGACCAGGCCAACCTCAGAAACACTGTTTAAGCCAGCGCCAACTGGACTGGACCGGGCCAGTGTCACAGAGCCCTGTCTAAGATATCTCTGCCTGAAGCGGCCCAGGCCAGTCTCAGAGAGTCCTGTCCAAGCTAGGGCCACTTGGACAGGATTGGGTCAGCCTCACAGAGCCCTGTCCATGCCAGCTCCTGCTTGACTGGTCCGGGCCAACCTCACAGAGTCTTGTCTTATCCAGCTGCTCCTTGACCGGCCCGGGCCAGGTTGACAGAGCGCTGACCAAGCCAGCGTCTACTGAACCGGACTGCACCCGACTCACAGAGCCCTGTCTAGGCCAGCACTACCTGGACCTGCATGGGCCAGGCTCAAAGAGGCCTGTCTAAGTCAGCACTACCTGGATAGGCGTGGGGCAGTCTTTCGAGCCATGTCCAAGCCAGGGAAGCCTAAACCGTCACGGGCCAGGCTCACAGAGCCGTATCCATGGCAGTACTACCTGGACCAGTGGGGGACAGGATCTCAAAGTCCTATCCAAGCCAGCCACGTCTGCATTGGCCTGGGCCAGCTTCACAGAGTCTTGTCTAAGCCAGCTGCTCCTTGACCGGCCCGGGCAAGGTTAACACAGCCCTGACCAAGCCAGCATCTACTGAACCAGACTGCACACGAAACACAGAGCCCTGTCTATGCCAGCACTACCTGGACCTGCATGGGCCAGGCTCAAAGAGGCTTGTCTAAGCCAGCACTACCTGGAGCGTCGTGGGGCAGTCTTTCGAGCCATGTCCAAGCCAGCGCCGCCTGGACCAATGCGGGCCAGCCTCAAGGAGCCAAGTCCAAGCCAGCTCCTCCTAGACTGGGCTGGGCCAGCCTTACAGAGTCTTGTCCAAGGAAGCTGCTCCTCCACCTGAGCCGGGCCAGCCTCTAAGAGCCCTGTCGAAGCCAGTTCCTGGGCCAGCCTCACAGAGCCCGATTCAAGCCAGCTAGCTTCTACCAGACTGGCCCGGGCCAATCTCACAGAGACTTGTCCAAGACAGCCATTCCTGGACTGGGCCAGGCCAGGCTCACAGAACCGTGTCCAAGCCAGCTTCTCCTAGACTGGCCTAGGCCAACCTCACAGAGTCTTGTCCAAGCCAGCTGTTCCTTGACTCTCCTGGGCCATGCTCACAGAGCCCTGTACAAGCCAGCTTCTCCTAGACTGGCCTAGGCCAACCTCACAGAGTCTTGTCCAAGCCAGCTGTTCCTTGACTCTCCTGGGCCAGGCTCACAGAGCCCTGTCCAAGCCAGCGCCACCTGAACCACCCTGGGGACAGCTTTTCCAGCCCTGTCCAACTAGCAGTGCCTGGACTGAGGAGGGCCAGCCTCAAAGAACCCTGTTCAAGCCAGTGTTAACTGAGCCAGACTGCACCAGACCCAGCCCTGTCTAAGCCAGCACTACCTGGACCGGCATGGGCCAGGCTCACAGAGGCCTGTCTAAAACAGCACTACCTGGACCAGCATTGGGACAGTCTTTCGAGCCATGTCCAAGCCAGCGCCACCTGGACCGAAGGGGGCCAGCCTCAAAGACCCCAGTCCAAGCCAGCTCTTCCTAGACTGGGCCGGGACAGCCTCACATAGTCTTGTACAAGCCAGCTGCTCCTCGACCTGACCAGGCCAGACGCACAGAAAGCTCCTCTTGGACCAGCCTGGGGCCAGCTGTGCAAGACCTGTGTGAGACAGGGCCACCTGGACCGGCCCGGGCCAGCATCACAGAACCCTGTCTATTCCAGCTCCTCCTGGACTAGCCCGGGTCAACCTTACAGAGTCTTGTCCAAGCCAGCTGCTCCTTGACCGGCCTGGCCAGGCTCACAGAGCCCTATCCAAGCCAGTGTCAACTGGACCAGACTGCACCAGCCTCACAGTGCCCTGACCAAGCCAGAGCTGCCTGGACCCACGCCGGCCAGTCTCACAGAACCCTGTCTAAGTCTAGTCCTCCAGGACTGGCACGGGCCAAGCTCACAGAGTCCTGTCCAAGGCAGGGCCCCCTGGACAAGCCTGGGGATAGCCTTTCGAGCCTGTTCAAGCCAGCACATCCTGGACCAATGGGGGCCAGCCTCAAAGAGCCCTGTCCAAGATAGCTCATCTAGAGGGGACTGGGCCAGCCTCAGAGTCTTGTCCAAGCCAGCTGCACCTTGACCGGTCCGGGGCAGATTCACAGACCCCTGTCCAAGCCAGCGTCAACTGAGCCATACTGAACCAGATTCACAGAGGCCTGTCTAAGCCAGCACTACTTGGTCCAGCGTGGGGAGAATCTTTTGAGCGATGTCTAGGCCAGCGCCGCCTGGACCGATGGGGTCCAGCCTCAAAGAGCCCAGTCCAAGCCAGCTCCTCCTAGACTGGGCCGGGCCAGCCTCATAGAGTCTTGTCCAAGTCAGCTGCTCCTCGACTTGTCCAGGCCAGCCTCACAGAGCCCTGTCAAATCCAGCTACTCCTGGACCAGGCTGCGGTGAGCTGCACTAGCCCTGTGCGTGACAGGGCCAGCTGGACTGGCCTGGGACAGCCTCACACTGTCCTGTCCAAGTCAGCACCATCTGGACCAACCTGGGCCAGGCTCACAGAGCACTGTCCATGACAGTACTGCCTGGGCCTCTGTTGGACAGGTTCTCAAAGTCCTGTCGAATCCAGCCACGCCTGTACCGGCCTGGCCAGCCTCACAGAGCCCTGTCCAAGCCAGCTCCTTCTAGACTGTCCAGAGCCAACCTCACAGAGACTTCCTCAAGCCAGCTGTTCCTTGACTGGCCCTAGTCAGCCTTACAAAGCCCTGTCTATGACACCTTCAACTGGACCAGACTGCACCAACCTCACAGAGCCCTGTGCAAGCCAGCACTACCTGGAGCAGTGGCGGCCGGCTCACAGAGCCGTGTCCAAATCAGGGCTGCCTAGACCAGCTGGGGGACAGCCTTTCGAGCCCTGTGCAAGCCAGTGCTGCCTGGACCGATGGGGGCTAGCCTCAAAGAGCCCTCTCCAAGGCAGGGCTGCCTGGAACCGCCAGCTGATTGGGTATTTCTGCTTCCCGTTCTTACCTGAGTGCTACTGCTTCCAGCTTTCACGGCTACACTCTACTCAACCTGAGGACTAAGTTGGACCTCTACTTATGGCGCTCTGTGAAAGTTTGGAGAACCAGACCTCAGTTGTTTGATACGCGACCACTGTCCCTCCAGCACTATGGACGGCACTGGCTATATCTGGCTCTAATTAGTCCATGGTTGTGTTCAGCCGCATGACCTCTGCCGGGAACACTCAGAATGAGGTTCTGAGTTATTGCAACATAGGAGCGTTTCACTGCTTTCAAGGCTTCTTAGGAAGAATTCCAGAATATTGCTGCCGGCAGGCCTCTGGGTGTTCTGGATGAACATCTCCTTGTAAATCCTCCGTGGTTTCTTCTACCCCCGTGAAATTTGGCAAGGGTACGCAGTTTGCATTGCTGCACAATTGTGCCTGCAGAGCTCTGCCGCGGTTGCAAACATTCAGACCTGGCAGCCAGATATGCTTGTCCCCGAAGGACACTGCCAGCTGACTGGGTATATCTGCTTCCCGTTCTTCTCACCTGAGTGCTACTGATTCCAGCTTTCCAGGCTACACTCTGCTCAACCTGAGGAGTAAGTTGAACCTCTATTTAAGACATTCTGTGAAAGTTTGGAAAACCAGACCTCAGTTGTTTGGCACGCGACCACTGTCCATCCAGCAGTGTGGATGGCACTGGCTATATCTGGTTCTAATTAATCCATGGTTGTGTTCAGCTGAATGACCTCTGCTGAGAACAGTCAGAATGAGATTCTGAGCTATTGCAACAAAGGAGCGTTTTACTGCTTTCAAGGCTACTTGGGAAGAATTCCAGAATTTTGCTGCCGGCAGGCCTCCGGGTGTTCCGGGTGAACATCTCCTTGTAAATCCTCCGTGGTTTCTTCTACACCCGTGAAGTTTGGCAAGGGTAAGCAGTTTGCATTGCTGCACAATTGTCCCTGCAGAGCTCTGCCGCGGTTGCAAACATTCAGACGTGGTAGCCAGATACGCTTGTCCTCTTAGGACACTGCCAGCTGACTGGGTATATCTGCTTCCCGTTCTTCTAAACAGAGCGCTACTGATTCCAGATTCACAGCTACACTCTACTCAACCTGAGGAGTAAGTTGAACCTATACTGATGGCACTCTGTTAAAGTTTGGGCATCCAGAACTCAGTTGTTTGGCACGTGACCACTGTACATCCAGCACTATGGACGGCACTGGGTATATCTGGCTCTAATTAGTCCACGGTTGTGTTCGGCCGATTGACCTCTGCCGGGAACACTCAGAATGAGGTTCTGAGTTATTGCCACATAGGAGTGTTTCACTGCTTTCAAGGCTCCTTAGGAAGAATTCCAGAATCTTGCTGCCAGCAGGCCTTGAAAGCAATGAAACGCTCCTATGTTGGAATAGTTCAGAACCTCATTCTGAGTGTTCCCAGCAGAGGTCATTTGGCAGAACATGACCGTGTACTTATTAGAGCCAGATATAGCCAGTGCCGTCCATCGGCAAGGATGGACAGTGGTCAATTGCCAAACAACTGAGCTCTGATTCTCCAAACTTTCACAGAGTGCCATAAGTGGAGGTTCAACTTACTCCTGAGGTTGAGTAGAGTGTAGCCGTCAAAGCTGGAATCAGTAGCACTCAGGGGAGAAGAACGTGAGGCAGATATACCCAGTCAGCTGGCGGTGTCCTATGGGGACAAGCCTATCTGGCTGCCACGCCTGAATGTTTGCAACTGGGGCAGAGCACTGCAGGCACAATTGTGCAAAAATGAAAAATGCGTGACCTTGAAAAACTTCACAGGGTAGAAGAAACCACAGAGGAGTTACAAGGAGATGTTCACCCGGGTCACCCGGAGGTCTTCCGCAGCTGGTGAGAAGAACGGGAAGCAGATATACCCAGTCAGCTGACAGTGTCCAATGGGGACAAGCCTATCTGGCTGCCACGGATGATTGTTTGCAACCGTGGCAGAGCTCTGCAGGGGCAATTGTGCAGCAATGCAACCTGCGTACCCTTGGCAAACTTCACTGGGGTAGAAGAAACCACGGAGGAGTTACAAGGAGATGTTCACCCAGGACACCCGGAAACCTGCCAGCAGCAAGATTCTGGAATTCTTCCTAGGAATCATGGAAAGGAGTGAAATACTCCTAAGTTGCAATAACTCAGAACCTCATTCTGAGTGTTCCTGGCAGAGGTCATTCGGCTGAACACAACTGTGGACTAATTAGAGCCTGATATAGTCAGTGCCGTCCATAGGCCTGGATGGACAGTGGTTGCATGACAAACAACTGATTTCTGGTTCTCCAAACTTTCATAGAGTGCCATAAGTAGAGGAGCAACTTACTTCTTAGGTTGAGTAGAGTGTAGCCGGCAAAGCTGGAATCAGTAGCACTCAGGTGAGAAGAACGGGAAGCAGATATACCCAGTAAGCTGTCAGTGTCCTACATGGACAAGCCTATCTGGCTGCCATGCCTGAATGTTTGCACCCGTGGCAGAGCTCTGCAGGCGTAATTGTGCAGAAATGCAAACTGCGTACCCTTGCCAAAATTCACGGGGGTAGAAGAAAGCACGGAGGAGTTACAAGGAGATGTTCACCTGGGACACTGGAGGCCTGCCGGCAGCAAGATTCAGGAATTCCTCCTAAGAAGCCTGGAAAGCAGTATAGCGCTCCTATGTTGCAATAACTCAGATCCTCATTCTGAGTGTTTATGGCAAAAGTCATTCGGCTGAACACTAGTTTGGGCTATTTAGAACCTGATATAGCCAGTGCTGTCCATAGGCCTGGAAGGACAGTGGTCGCGGGACAAACAACTGAGGTCTGGTTTTCCCAACTTTCATAGAGTTCCATAAGTAGAGGAGCAAGTTACTCCTTAAGTTGAGTAGAGTTTAGGCGTCAAAGCTGGAATCAGTAGCACTCAGGCGAAAAGAACGGGAAGCAGATATATGCAGTCAGCTGGCAGTGTCCTACGGGGACAAGACTATCTGGCTGCCAAGCCAGAATGTTTGCAACCGCGATGGAGGTCTGCAGGCGCAATTGTGCAGCAATGCACACTGCATACCGGTGCCAAACTTCACTGGGTTAGAAGAATCCACAGAGGATTTACAAGGACATGTTCACAGGGGACACCCGGAAGCCTGGCGACAGCAAGATTCTGGAATTCTTCCTAGGAAGCATGGAAAGGAGTGAAATACTCCTATGTTGCAATAACTCAGAACATCATTCTGAGTGTTCCCGACAGAGGTCATTCGGCTGAACACAACAGTGGACTAATTAGAGCCTGATATAGCCAGTGCAGTCCATAATCGTGGATGGACATTAGTCAAGTGCAAAACAACTGAGGTCTGGTTCTACAGACTTTCAAAGAGTGCCATAAGTGGAGGTTAAACTTACTACTCAGCTTGAGTAGAGTGTAGCTGTCAAAGCTGGAATCAGTTGCACTCTGGTGAGACTCACAGAGTCTAGATGCACCTTGACCTCTCTGGGCCAGCCTCACAGCGCCTTGTCCAAGGCAGCGCCACCTGGACCAGCCTGCACCACACTCACAGGGCCATGTACAATCCAGCGCCACTTGGACCAGAGAGGGCCAGGCTCACAGAACCCTGTCCAAGCCAGATTCTCCTAGACTGGCCTGAGCCAACCTCACAGAGTCTTGTCCAAGCCAGCTGTTCCTTGACGGGCCTGGGCCAGGCTTACAGAGCCCTGTCCAAGCCAGTGCCAAATGGACCACCCTGGGGACAGCTTTTCCAGCCCTGTCCAAGGTAGCAGTGCCTGGACTGAGGAGGGCCAGCCACAAAGAACCCTGTTCAAGCCAGCGTTAACTGAACCAGACTGCACCAGACTCAGAACCCTGTCTAAGCCAGCCCTACAGGGACCGGCATGGGACAGGCTCACAGAGGCCTGTCTAAACCAGCACTACCTGGACCGGCATTGGGCCAGTCTTTCAAGCCATATCCAAGCCAGCGCAAACTGGACCGATGGGGGCCAGCCTCAAAGAGCCCAGTCCAAGCCAGCTCCTCCTAGACTGGGCCGGGACAGACTCACATAGTCTTGTACAAGCCAGCTGCTCCTCGACCTGACCAGGCCAGCCTCACAGAGCCCTGTACAAGAGAGCTCCTCTTGGACCAGCTTTGGGCCAGCTGCACAAGCCCTGTGTGTGACAGGCCAACTGGACTGGCCTGGGACAGCCTCACACTGCCCTGTCCAAGCCAGCACCATCTGGACCAACATGGGCCAGGCTCACAGGGCACTGTGCATGCCAGTACTGCCTGGGCCTCCGTGGGACAGGCTCTCAAAGTCCTGTCCAAGCCAGCCATGCCTGCACCGGCTTGGGCCGGCCTCACAGAGCCCTGTCCAAGCCAGCTCCTTCTGGACTGGCCCGGGACAACCTCACAGAGTCTTCTCCAAGCCAGCAGCTCCTTGACTGGCCCTAGTCAGCCTTACAAAGCCCGGTATATGCCACCTTCAACTGGACCAGACTGCACAAACCTCACAGAGCCCTGCGCAAGCTAGCACTGCCTGGACCGGTGCAGGCTGGCTCACAGAGCCGTGTCCAAATCAGGGATGGCTAGACCAGAAGGGGGACAGCCTTTCGAGCTCTGTGCAAGCCAGCGCTGCCTGGACCGATGGGGGCTAGCATCAAAGAGCCCTGTCCAAGCCAGCTCCTCCTAGACTGGGCCAGGCCAGCCTCACAGAGTCTTGTCCAATCCAGCTGCACCACGATGTGACTGGGCCAGCCTCATGGAGCCTTGTCCAATCCAGCACCAACTGGACTGGAACAGGCTGCACCAGACTCACAGCGCCCTGTCCAAAGCAGCGCCACTTGGATCGGCACCGGCCAGATTTACAGAACCCTGTCCAAGACAGAACCGCCGGGACTGGTGCAAGCCAGGCACACAGAGCTCTGTCCAAACCAGGGTAGCCTGGACCAGCCCGGGGACAGCCTCTTGAGCCCTGTCCAAGTCAGCTCCTCTTAGACTGGGCCAGGCCAACCTCACAGAGTCTTGTCCAAGGCAGCTGCCCTGGACCCGACTGGACCAGCCACTCAGAATCCCTGTCCAAGACAGCTCCGCCTGAAGAGAACATGGCCAGGCTCAGAGGGTCCAGTCCAAGCCAGCGCCGCCTGGATAGGTCTGGGCCAGTCTCACAGAGCCCTGTCCAAACCAGCGAAGCCTGAGCCGTCACAGGCCAGGCTCACAGAGCCGTATCCATGGCAGTACTACCTGGACCAGAGGGGGACAAGATCTCAAAGTCCTATCCAAGTCAGCCACGCCTGCATTGGCCTGGGCCAGCTTCACAGAGCCCTGTCCAAGCCAGCTAGCTTCTACCAGAATGGCCCAGGCCAACCTCACAGAGCATTGTCCAAGCCAGCTCTTCCTGGACTGGACCAGGCCAGGCTCACAGAACACTGTACAAGTCAACTTCTCCTAGACTGGCCAGGGCCAACCTCACAGAGTCTTGTTCAAGCCAGCTGTTCCTTGACTGGCCTGGGCCAGGCTCACAGAGCCCCATCCAAGCCAGTGCCGCCTGGACCACCCTGGGGACAGCTTTTTGAGCACTGTCCTAGCCAGCAGTCCCTGGACTGAGGAGGGCAAGCCTCAAAGAGCCCTGTCCAAGCCATTTCCTCCAAGACTGTGCGGGCAAGCATCACAGAGTCTTGTCCAAGCCAGCTGTTCCTGGACCTGACCAGGACATCCTCAGAAGCCCGTCTAGGCCAGCGCCAACTGGACTGGACCGGGCCAGCGTCATAGAGCCCTGTCCAAGATATCTCGGCCTGAAGCGGCCCAGGCCAGGCTCAGAGAGTCCTGTCCAAGCCAGGGCCACTTGGACAGGCCTGGGCCAGCCACACAGAGCACTGTCCATGCCAGCTCCTGCTTGACTGGCCCGGGCCAACCTCACAGAGTCTTGTCTAAGCCAGCTGCTCCTTGACCGGCCCGGGCCACGTTCACAGAGCCCTGACCAAGCCAGCGTCTACTGAACCGGACTGCACCCGACTCACAGAGCCCTGTCTATGCCAGCACTACCTGGACCTGCATGGGCCAGGCTCAAAGAGGCCTGTCTAAGCCAGCACTAAGTGGACCGGCGTGGGGCAGTCTTTCAAGCCATGTCCAAGCCAGCGCCAACTGGACCAATGGGGGCCAGCCTCAAGGAGCCCAGTCCAAGCCAGCTCCTCCTAGACTGGGCCAGGCCAGCCTCACAGAGTCTTCTCCAAGCCAGCTGCTCCTCGACCTGACCAGGCCAGCCTCACAGAGCCCTGTCGAAGAGAGCTCCTCCTGGACCAGCCTGGGGCAGCTGCACAAGCCCTATTTGAGACAGGGCCACCGGGACCGACCCGGGCCAACCTCACAGAGCCCTGTCCAAGCTAGATCCTCCTTGACTGGCCCGTGTCAACCTCACAGAGTCTTGTCCAAGCCAGCTGCCCATTGACCGGCCCAGGACAGGCACACAGAGCTATGTCCAAGCGATTGTCAACTGAACCAGACTGCACCAGCCTCACAGGGTCCTGTCCAAGACAGCACTGCCTGGACCGGCGCCGGCCAGTCTCACAGAACCCTGTCCAAGCCGGCTCCTCCTGGACTGGAGCGGGCCAAGCTCACAGAGTCCTGTCCAAGGCAGGGACACCTGGATCAGCCTGGGGACAGCCTGTTGAGCCCTGTCCAATCCAGCATTGACTGGACCGATGTGGGCCAGCCTCAAAGAGCCCTGTCCAAGACAGCTCCTCCTAGACTGGGCCGAGCCAGCCTCACAGAGTCTAGTCCAAGCCAGCTGCACCTTGACCACTCTTGACCAGCCTACCAGAACCTTGTTCAAGGCAGCGCCACCTGGACCAGCCTGCACCAGACTCACAGGGCCGTGTACAATCCAGCGCCACTTGGACGTGCGTGGGCCAGGTTTACAGAACCCTATCCAAGACAGCACCACCGGGACCAGTATGGGCCAGGCACACAGAGCTCTGTCCAAGCCAGGGTTGCCTGGACCAGCCCGGGGACAGCCTCTTGAGCCCTGTCCAAGCCAGCATCTCCTAGACTGGGCCGGGCCAGCCTCACAGAGTCTTGTCCAAGGCAGCTGCCCTGGAACAGTCCAGACCAGACTCACAGAATCCCTGTCCAAACCAGCTCCAACTGAAGTCGCCAGAGCCAGGCTCAGAGAGTCCTGTCCAAGCCAGCATCACCTGGATAGGCCTGGGCCAGTCTCACAGAGCCCTGTCCAAACCAGTGCCACCTGAATTGTCACGGGCCAGGCTCACAGAGCCCTGTTCATGCCAGTACTACCTGGACCAGAGCAGGACAGGTTCTCAAAGTCCTGTCCAAGTCAACCACACCTGCACCGGCCTGGGCCAGCCTCACAGAGCCCTGTCCAAGCCAGCTCCTCCTAGACTGGCCCGGGGCAACCTCACAGAGACTTCTTCAAGCCAGCTGCTCCTTCACCGGCCCTGGCCACCCTCACATAGTTCTGTCCATGTGACCCTCAACTGGACCAGACTACACCAGCCTCACAGAGCCCTTTGCAAGCCAGCACTGCCTGGACCAGTGCAGGCCAGGCTCTCAGAGCCCTGTGCAAGTCAGGATCTCCGAGACCAGCTGGGGGACAGCCTTTTGAGCCCTGTCCAAGCCAGTGCTGCCTGGACCGATGGGGGCCAGCCTCACAGATTCTTGTCCAAGACAGCTGCACCTCGACCTGACTGGGCCAGCCTCACGGAGCCTTGTCCAATCCAGAGGCACCTGGACTGGACCAGCCTGCACCAGACTCACAGGGCCCTGTCAATCCAACACTACATGAACCGGCGCTGGCCAGGTTTACAGTACCCTGTCCAAGACAGCACCACCGGGACCGATGCGGGCCAGACACACAGAGCTCTGTCCAAGCCAGGGTCACCTGGACCAGCCCGGGGACAGCCTTTTGAGCCATATCCAAGCCAGTTCCTCCTGTACTGGGCCGGGCCAGCCTCACAGAGTCTTGTCCAAGCCAGCTGCCCTGGACCCGACTGGAACAGCCTCACAGAATCCCTGTCCAAGACAGCTATACCTGAAGTGGCCAAGGAAAAGCTCAGAGAGTCCGGTCCAAGTCAGCCCCCCCTGGATAGTCCCCTGCCATTCTCACAGAGACCTGTACATTGAAGTACTGTGTGGACCAGCACGGGACAGGCTCTCAAAATCCTATCCAAGCCATCCAAGCCTGCGTCAGCCTTGGCCAGCCTCAAAGAGCCCTGTCCAAGTTAGCTAGCTTCTTCCAGACTGGCCTGGGGCAACCTCACAGCGCCTTGTCCAAGCCCGCTCTTCCTGGACTGGACCAGGCCAGGCTCACAGAACCCTGTCCAAGCCAGCTTCTACTTGACCGGCCTGGGCCAGGCTCACAGAGCCCTGTCCAAGCCAGCGACACCTGGATCACCCTGGGGACAGCTTTTCCAGCCCTGTCCAAAGTAGCAGTGCCTGGACTGAGGAGGGCCAGCCTCAAAGAACCCTGTTCAAGCCAGCGTTAACTGAACCAAACTGCACCAGTCTCAGAGCCCTGTCTAAGCCAGCACTACCTGGACCGGCATGGGACAGGCTCACAGAGGCCTGTCTTAAACCAGCTCTATCTGAACCAGCATTGGGACAGTCCTTGGAGCCATGTCTAAGCCTGGGCCACCTGGACCGTTGGGGGCCAGGCTCAAAGAGCCCAGTCCAAGTCAGCTCCTCCTAGACTGGGCCAGTACAGCCTCACCTAGCCTTGTACAAACCAGCTGCTCCCCGACCTGACCAGGCCAGCCTCACAGAGCCTTGTCTAAGCCATTGTCAACTGAACCAGACAGCACCAGACTCACAGGGCCCTGTCCAATCCAACACAATTTGGACCGGCGCTGGCCAGGTTAACAGAACTCTGTCCAAGACAGCACCAACGGGACCGGTGCGGGCCAGGCACATAGAGCTCTGTCCAAGCCAGGGTCGCCTTGACCAGGTGGGGACAGCCTTTTGAGCCATGTCCAAGCCAGCTCCTCCTAGACTGGGCCGGGCAAGCCTCACAGAGTATTGTCCAAGCCAGCTGCCCTAGACCCGAGGGGACCAGCCTCACAGAAACCCTGTCTAAGCCAGCTCCGCCTGAAGTGTCCAAGGCCAGGCTCAGAGAGTCCTGTCAAAGCCAGCGCCCCCTGGATAGGTCAGGGACAGGCTCACAGAGCCCTGTCCAAACCAGCGCCGCCAGTTCCTTCACGGGCCAGCCTCATAGAGCAGTGTACATTGAAGTACTGCATGGACCAGTGCGGGACAGGCGCTCAAAGTCTTATCCAAGCCAGCCACGACTGCATCGGCCTGGGCCAGCCTCACAGAGCCCTGTCCAAGCCAGCTAGCTTCTACCAGACTGGCACGGGCCAACCTCACAGTGTCTTGTCCAAGCCAGCTGCTCCTCAACCTGACCAGGCCAGACTCACAGATCCCTGTCGAAGCCAGCTCCTCCTGGACCAGCCTGGGGCACCTGCACAAGCCCTGTGTGACACTGGGCCACCGGGACCGGCCCGGTCCAAACTCACAGAGCCCTGTCCAAGCCAGATCCTCTTAGACTGGCATGGGTCAACCTCACAGAGTCTTTTCTAAGCCAGCTGCTCCTTGACCGGCCCAGGCCAGGCTCACAGAGCCCTGTCCATTGAAGTATGCATGGACAAGTGTGGGACAGGCTCTCAAAGTCCTATCCAAGCCAGCCACACCTGCATCGGGGTGGGCCAGCCTCACAGAGCCCTGTCCAAGCCAGCTAGCTTCTACCAGACTGGCCCGGGCCAACCTCACAGAGCCTTGTCCAAGCCAGCTCTTCCTGGACTGGACCAGGCCAGGCTCACAGAACCCTGTCCAAGCCAGCTTCTCCTAGACTGGCCTGGGCCAACCTCACAGAGTCTTGTCCAAACCAGTTGTTCCGTTCCGTGACTGGCCTGGGCCAGGCTCACAGAGCCCTGTCCAAGCCAGCGCCACCTGGACCGCCCTGTGGACAGCTTTTCCAGCCCTGTCCAAGCTAGCAGTGCCTGGACTGAAGAGGGCCAGCCTCAAAGAACCCTGATCAAGCCAGCGTTAACTGAACCACACTGCACCAGACTCAGAGCCCTGTCTAAGCCAGCACTACCTGGACCGGCATGGGCCAGGCTCACAGAGGCCTGTCTAAACCAGCACTACCTGGACCGGCATTGGGACAGTTTTTCGAGCCATGTCCAAGCGAGCGCCACCTGGACCGATTGGGGCCAGCCTGAAAGACACCAGTCCAAGCCAGCTCCACCTAGACTGGGCCGGGACAGCCTCATAGAGCCCTGTCCAAGCCAGCTCCTCTTGGACCACCCTGGGGCCAGCTGCACAAGCCTTGTGTGAGACAGGACCACCTGGACTGGCCTGGGCCAGCCTCACAGAACCATGTCTAATCCAGCTCCTCTTGGAATAGCCCGGGTCAACCTCACAGAGTCTGGTCCAAGCCAGCTGCTCCTTCACCGGCCTGGGCCAGGCTTACAGAGCCCTGTCCATGCCAGTGTCAACTGGACCAGACTGCACCAGCCACACAGTGCCCTGACCAAGCCAGGGCTGCCTGGACCCGTGTCGGCCAGTCTCACAGAACCCTGTGTAAGCCTGGTCCTCCTGGACTGGTGCGGGCCAAGCTCACAGATTCCTGTCCAAGGCAGGGACCCCTGGACAAGCCTGGGGACAGCCTTTCGAGCCTGTTCAAGCCAGCACGTCCTGGACCAATTGGGGCCAGCATCAAAGAGCCCTGTCCTAGCCAGCTCCCCTAGACAGGACTGGGCCAGCCTCAGAGTCTTGTCCAAGCCAGCTGCACCTTGACCGGACCGGGGCAGGTTCACAGAGCCCTGTTCAAGGCAGCGTCAACTGAACCAGACTGAACCAGACTCACAGAGGCCTGTCTAAGGCAGCACTACCTGGACCGGCATGGGGACAGTTTTTTGAGCCAAGCCTAAGTCAGCGCCGCCTGGATTGTTGGGGCCAGCCTCAAAGAGCCCAGTCCAAGCCAGCCCCTCTTAGACTGGGCGGGGCCAGACTCACAGAGTCTTGTCCAAGCCAGCTGCTCCTCGACATGTCCAGGCCATCCTCACAGAGCCCTGTCAAATCCAGCTCCTCCTGGACCAGCCTGGGGCCAGGTGCACAAGCCTTGTGCATGACAGGGCCACCTGGACCAGCCTGGGACAGACTCACATTGCCCTGTCCAAGCCAGCAGCATCTGGACCAACATAGGGCAGGCTCACAGAGCATTGTCCATGCCAGTACAGCCTGAGCCTCAGTGGGACAGGCTCTCAAAACCAGTCCAAGCCAGCCACGCCTGCACCCACCTGGGCTAGCCTCACAGAGCCCTGTCCAAGCCAGGTCCTTCTAGACTGGGCCGGGCCAACCTCACAGAGTCTTTTCCAAGCCAGCTGCCCTGGACCCGACTGGACCAGCCTGACAGAATCCCTGTCCATGCCAGCTCTGCATGAAGTGGCCAAGGCCAGGCTAAGAGAGTCCTGTCCGAGCCAGCGCCCACTGGATTGGCCCTGGCCATTCTCACAGAGCCCTGTCCAAACCAGCGCCGCCTGATCCGTCTCGGGCAAGGCTCACAGAGCCCTGTCCATTGCAGTACCGCATGGACCAGTGCGGGACAGGCTCTCAAAGTTCTATCCAAGCCAGCAACGCCTGCATCGGCCTGGGCCATCCTCACAGAGCCCTGTCCAAGCCAGCTCTTCCTGGACTGGACCAGGCCAGGCTCACAGAACCCTGTCCAAGCCAGCTTCTCTTACACTGACCTGGGCCAACCTCACAGAGTCTTGTCCAAGCCAGCTGTTCCTTGACCGGCCTGGGCCAGGCTCACAGAGCAGTGTCCAAGCCAGCGCCACCTGGACTACCCTGGGGACAGCTTTTCCAGCCCTGTCCAAGCTAGCAGTGCCTGGACTGAGGAACGCCAGTCTCAAAAAAGCCTGTTCAAGCCAGCGTTAACTGAACCACACTGCACCAGACTCAGACACCTGTCTAAGCCAGCACTACCTGGACCAGCATCGGCCAGGCTCACAGAGGCCTGTCTAAACCAGCACTACCTGGACCGGCATTGGGACAGTCTTTCCAGCCATGTCAAAGCCAGAACAACCTGGACAGATGGGGGCTAGCCTAAAAGAACCTAGTCCAAGCCAGCTCCTCCTAATCTGGGCCGGGACAGCCTCACACAATCTTTTTTTTTTTTTTTTTTTTAAATTTAATTTAATTTTATTTGTGAACATACTGTACAGAGGAGTTACAGTTACATGGGCAGGATAATGCGTACTTTTCTTACCAAGCATTGCAGCCTCATCCTTTGTTTATCGTTCACATCCCTTCCCAGCCTCCGCCCTCCCCCCCTAATGCCAATCCTTCTCCTCCCCCCCCCCACCAACGTTGTAAAGCTCGTTTTGGACATGACACCTTGTACTTCTCATTGTTGCAACAGGTCCACCTGTATCCTTAAACAACTGGTTTTTCCCCATCTCCTCCACAAGTTATACTGACATCAAATATAGTGAAAGCAGGGGTTATACTGTGGAGGAGGGACATACAAAGCAACAAAGAGATAATCTTATAAATGTGTTAGAAACACATGCATGAAAGAAAAAAAACATTAAAATACACATCTAAGGGTTCATTTTCCTGACATCACATTATCTGACCTTTTCCGCTTGACTCATACCTATACTAGATATTACAAATAAGGGAAACCATGGGACCTACGTTTCTTTGGGCCTGGCTTACTTCACTTAATATAATTTTTTCCAAGTTTTTCCATTTCCTAACAAATGGGGCAATGTCATTATTTCTGATGGAGGCATAGAATTCCATTGTGTATATATACCACATTTTCTTGATCCATTCATCTACTGAGGGGCATCTGGGTTGGTTCCATATCTTAGCTATGGTAAATAATGCTGCAATAAACATAGTTGTGCTGGTAGCTTTAGTGTGGTCTTGTTTGTAAACATTAGGGTAAATGCCCAAAAGTGGGATTGCTGGGTCATAGGGGAGCTCTATGTGAAGTCTTTTGAGGAACCTCCATACTGCTTTCCAAAGTGGTTGAACAAGTTTACATTCCCACCAACAATGAAGTAAGGTTCCTTTCTGTCCACATCCCCTCCAGCATCTGTTGTTGTTAGAGTTCTTGATTTTTGCCGTTCTAACTGGAGTGAGGTGATATCTCAATGTTGTTTTGATTTGCATTTCTTTTATGGCTAGGGATGTTGAACATTTCTTCATGTGTCTATTGGCCATCCTTCTTTCTTCTTCAGAGAAGCTTCTCTTTAAGTCTTTAGCCCACTTACTTATTGGGCAGTTGTTTCTTTGAGGATTTGTTGTTGGGGGGTTTAATTTTTTGAGTTCCAAGTATATTTTAGATATGAGACCCTTGTCCGTTGTATGGCTAGTAAAGATCTTCTCCCAGACCGTGGGCTTTCTATTGATCTTGCTAGCTATGTCATTTGCCCTGCAGAAGCTCTGCAACCTTATACAATCCCATTTGTCCAACCTTTCTTTGATTTGTTGTGTTTCCGGGTCTCTATTCAGAAAATTTCGGCCTGAGCCAAGGAGACCCAGGGTTTCTCCTATTCCATCCTGTAATGTTTTCAGAGTGTCTGCTTTGAGTTCAAGGTCTTTGATCCATTTGGAGTTGATTCTGGTGCAGGGTGATATATAAGGATCTAGCTTTAGTTTTCTACATGTAGTTAACCAGTTTTGCCAGCACCATTTACTGAAGAGGCTGTCTGTCTTCCATTCTATTGTTTTAGCTCCCTTATCGAAGATTAGATGGCTATAGGTCTGTAGGTTCATTTCTGGGTTTTCAATTCTATTCCATTGGTCCTGAGGTCTGTTCTTATGCCAATACCAAGCTGTTTTGATTACTATGGCTTTATAGTAGAGTTTGAAATTTGGTATTGATATTCCTCCAGCAGTGTTCTTTCCGTTGAGGAGCATTTTTGCTATTCGGGGTCTTTTATTGTTGCATATGAATTTTTGGATTGCCTCTTCTATTTCCTTGAAGAATGAGGTTGGAATTTTGATAGGTATTGCGTTGAATTTGTAGATAGCCTTGGGAAGTATTGCCATTTTCACGATGTTAATCTTTCCAATCCAGGAGCATGGGAGGTTTTGCCATTTTTAAGTTCTGTGTTGATTTCCTTTTTCAAGATTTTAAAGTTTTCATCATAGAGGTCCTTCACTTCTTTAGTTAAGTTAATTCCGAGGTATTTTATTTTTTGTGGGGCTATTACAAATGGAGTTGCTTTCCTAATTTCAGCCACACTTTTCTCATTGTTGGCATACAGAAAAGCCATTGATTTTTGGGGGTTAATTTTATAACCTGCTACTTTGCCAAAGTTTTGAATCAGCTTGAGTAATTTGGGAGTGGAGTCTATGGGATTCTTTAAATACAAGATCATGTCATCTGCAAAGAGGGAGAGTTTTATTTCTTCTTTCCCTATTTGGATCCCCTTTATGTCTGCATCTTGTCTTATTGCTGTAGCTAGGCATTCTAATACTAGATTGAAGAGAAGTGGAGAGAGTGGGCATCCTTGTCTTGTTCCTGAGTTAAGAGGAAATGGCTTTAGTTTTTCACCATTAAGTATAATGCTGGCTGTAGGTTTGTCATATACAGCCTTTATTGTATTGAGGAATGTTCCATGGATTCCTAATTTTTCCAAAACCTTCATCATAAAGGGGTGTTGGATCTTGTCGAATGCTTTTTCTGCATCTATTGAGATAACCATGTGGTTCTTATTCTTGCTCCTGTTGATGTGATGAATAATATTAATTGATTTGCGTATATTGAACCAGCTTTGCATCCCTGAAATGAATCCTGTTTGATCGTGGTGTATGATTTTTTGGATGAATTGTTGAAGTCGGTTGGCCAAAATTTTGTTGAGAAGTTTTGCATCAATGTTCATCAAAGAAATGGTTCTATAGTTCTCTTTCTTTGATGAGTCCCTGCCTGGTTTTGGGATGAGGGTTATGATGGCTTCATAGAATGTGTTCGGTAGTGAGCTTTCTCTTTCAATTTCATTGGAGAGTTGGAGGAGTATTGGTGTGAGCTCTGCTTTGAAGGCCTTGTAAAATTCCGCTGTAAAACCATGTGGTCCTGGACTTTTCTTAGCTGGGAGGTCTCTTATTGCTGTTTCTATTTCAATGCTTGATATGGGCCTGTTAAGCTGGTTTAACTCATCTTGGTTTAGTTTTGGCATGTCAATATTTGCTAGGAAATGGTCCATTTCTGTCAAGTTCTCAAACTTATTAGCATAAAGTTTTGAGAAGTATTCCCTTATAATGTTCTGAATCTTGGTTGTTTCCGTGGTGATGTTTCCATTCTCATCTCTGAGTTTATTAATTTGGGTGTGTTCTCTTCTTTTTCTGATAAGATTTGCTAAGGGTCTGTCAATTTTGTTAAGTTTTTCGAAGAACCAACTCTTTGTTTTGTTGATTCTTTCTATAGTTTTTTTGGATTCTAATTCATTTAATTCTGATTTAATTTTGATTATTTCTTTCCGTCTACTGGATTGGGGTTTATCTTGCTGCTCTTTTTCAAGGAGGTTTAGATGTGTCATTAAATTGCTAGTTTCAGATCTCTCCAATTTGTTGATGTAGGAGCTCAGAGCTATAAACTTGCCTCTGAGTACTGCCTTTGCTGTGTCCCAGAGGAGCTGGTATTTTGTGTGTTCATTTTTGTTGAATAGCATGAGCATTTGAATTTCCTTTCTAATCTCTTCCATGACCCACTCATGATTCAGCAGTGTGTTATTCAGCCTCCATGTGATACCGGACTTTCTTTGGTGGCTTTTGGTGTTGAGTTCTAATTTTATTCCCTTGTGGTCAGAGAGAATGCAAGGTATAACTTCAATGTTTCTGTATTTAGACAAGTTTGCTTTGTGGCCTAAAATGTGGTCTATTTTAGAAAACGTTCCATGTGCTGCTGAGAAAAACGTGTATTCTGATGCTGCTGGGTGAAATGTTCGGTAGATGTCTGTTAAGTCTAGTTGATCTATGCAGCTGTTTAGATCTGCGGTTTCTCTGTTGAGTTTTTGCCGAGTTGATCTATCTAGTGGGGAGAGTGGTGTGTTAAAATCCCCAACAATTAATGTCTTTGGATCTATATGGGATTTGAGGGAAAGTAGTGTTTCTTTGATAAATTTGGGTGCTCCATTGTTTGGCGAATAGATATTTAGAATTGTAATATCCTCCTGAAGGAGAGATCCTTTAATTAGTATGTAGCGACCTTCTTTATCTCTTCTCACAAATTTTAATTTGAAGTCTATTTTATCTGATATTAAGATTGCAACTCCCGCCTGTTTCTGGGGGCCGTTTGCTTGGTAGATTTTGTTCCAGCCTTTAACATTGAAAATGTGTTTGTTTTTACGGGCAAGATGTGACTCCTGAAGGCAGCAGATAGAAGGGTCTTGTTTTTTAATCCAACTAGACAGTCTATGTCGCTTAATTGGAGAGTTCAGTCCGTTAACGTTACGAGATAGGACTGAGAGGTATTTGGGAGTTCCTGCCATGTTATCCACCTTCTTGGGGGCTGCGAAAACTGGGTTCTTCCTATGGTTCTTGGATTCTCAGTTTGGGTGCAGTTTCTTGGCCTTTGTTGCGGTCTTGTTGGTTTTCTATGTGTAGGACATCTTTAAGAATCTTTTGTAGGGCTGGTTTGGTGATGTATTGTTTCAATTTTTCTTTGCTATGGAAGGTTTTTATTTGGCCTTCAGTTATGAAGGAGAGTTTAGCTGGGTACAGTATTCTTGGTTGATAGTTGTTTGTTTTTAGGGCATGGCATACATCATTCCAAGCTCTTCTTGCTTTGATTGTCTCTGCTGAGAAATCTGAGGTGATTCTAATTGGTTTCCCTTTATAGGTGATTACCCTTTTCTCCTTGACAGCTTTAAGGATCTTTTCCTTGGTCTGAGTTGATCCTGTATGGATTATAATGTTACGGTGGGATGTCCTATTCTGGTCTGGTCTATTTGGGATTCTAAAAGCTTCTTGTATCTGAATAGGCCTATCTTTTTGTATGTTTGGGAAGTTCTCTGCTAGGATCCTGTTAAACAAATTTCCTAGACCATTAACTTCTCTTTCTAGGTGCTCCTCTACACCCATTATCCTTAGATTAGGCCTTCTGATGGTGTCTTCCAGGTGTTGGATAGATCTATCATACTTCTTGGACTTGTCTTGGATGGTTGTATGTTCTTTCTCTATAATATCTAGGCTGTCTTCAATCCCTGAGATTCGATCTTCTGCATGGTCTAACCTGCTGTCAAGACTCTCTACTTTGTTTTTTATCTCTTTTCCTTCTAGTTGGTCAGCTTTGATGGCTTCAAGTTCTTTGTTGAAGCTCTGTTTTAGGTCTTGTATGAATTTCCTTACTTCCTTAATTTGGTGTTCAGTGTTTATTCTCAAATCACTTAGTTGATTGGTATGGTTTCTTTGGACTCCCATTCCTTCTGTTGGGTTCCATTCAGCATTCCCTTTGTGGTCTCCCTGACTTCCTTCAGCTCTTTGTTAATGGATTCCATGAATGCCTTTACTGATCTTTGTGTGTTCTCTACCTGGTCTCTCAATTCCTGAATTACTCTTTGATTAGCTTCCTCCCGTTTGTGGGATTCCTGCAGTTCTCTTTCCTCCCGTTCGTGGGATTCCTGCAGTTCTCTTTGAGTGTTCTCAGCCTGCTCACGCCATTCCTCCCTTTCTCTTTGACTATTCTCAAGTTGTTCACGCAAATCCTGTATCAGTTTTTGAGTAGCTTCCTCACGCTTATGATATTCCTGTATAAACTTTTGGGATGCCTCCTCTCTCTCCCTATCACGCTCATACAGAGTCCTTTGTAAGTTGTCAAACTTCTCATTTATCATGTTTGCCACCAGTGTTTGTAGAGCTATTTGGGAACTCTCCTCTGGATTGTTCATTATCTGATCTGACCCCTGATTATCAAGATTGGGAATTGAGATACCCGGATTTGCCATTTTTCTTGTGTTTTTCCGGCTTACTCTGCCCATTTGAGATGAAAATAGCACCAGTTTTGTGCTAGAACACTATCTTAAGGCAACCATCAACCAACGTTTGCATTTATACAGTCAATAGTCTACAGATACAATCTAGTTCAACAGATACATCTATTCAACATCAAACAACTATAGGTTAATGGGCTTCGAACCGCAGAGAAGAATTTGGAAAACCAGAAATTTTTAGGGTTAGGGAGAGATGTGGGTAAAAATTAGGAATAGATTGGTGTGGGGAGGCACAGGGAGAGTTAACTATGTCCTAATCTCAATGCAGGAAATAGGTTGGGTAGGATGCAAGTAGAGAGGGAGAGAAAAAGAAGAAAGGGAAAGGGAAATGAAAAGAGACCAGAAAAAAAATTAGAAACATAAAAATTAATATAGTTATGGAGATTGAAAGACCATCTATTTAGGGAGGAATGTGAATATAATGAGAAAACAGGAGGGAGATAGAGGAGATGTGAAAAACTTAAAAAATGCTTAAAATATTATATAGGTATAAAGAGGAAGTACTGCTATTAAGGAATTTAAGTCTCAGAGGTTTTGGATTGAGTAATAAATTTGTGGATTAAGTGTGTACACAATGGGGGATAGGGTCTACTAGTTAACTATGGGTTTATCTGAGGATGTGCAGGACAAGAGTTAAGTCACATACAGAAGAACAAAAGAAAGGAAAAGGTGAAAAGGATAAGAAAGGGAGAAAAAAAAAGATCAGAAGTTCAGTAGAGCTAGACAAAAAACAAAAAGATAATTAAGAAAGAAAGAAAAAGAGAGAGAAGACAAGAAAAGAAAGGAAAATGTACATTCACGTATTCCTAAAATAAAAATTATAAGAGGGAAAAAAAAGTTACTGGAAAACAATTATTTTTTCAAAAAAGGCAAAAATTAAAGATTAATAAAAGTTTTAGAAAAGAAAAAAAAATTTTATATATATAAGGTACCAAAAAAAAAAAAGAAAAAAGGAAAAAGAAAAGAAGAAAAAAAAGTTCTTTGATTTTTTTTTTGATTTTTTTGGGAGGGGTGGGAAGAATCCTGTGTCTCCCTTTTGTCTGTAACCAGCCTCTTGTTGGAGTCTCTGGTCAGCTTGAGGTCCTGTGGCTTGATTGGTTTCTTAAGTCAGTTTGTTCGAACAGGCAGAAAAATGCTCTGCTTTACCCAAGATTTTGAGATCCCCCTCCCAGGTTAGTTTAATGGGAGGGTGATCTGCTTTGAGAATCACAAAAGAGGGGTGATGAGGCTAGGTTCTGGTAGAGTTGAGGCCTTTCAACAAACAGTAGCTTTTCCCTGGGGCTATTTTGTGAAAAATTCACAGAGCCCACCCTGGAGCCATTCTCAGGGTTTCTGTTTTTCAATTAATTGTGGAGGCTGCTCCACAATTGAATGGGAGGGGCAGCCTCTGGCTCTGGTTACCCAGTGAGGAAAGCCACTCCAATGGCTGGTGCCTGAGCTGGGTGACTTTTCCCTGGATGGAGCTGAGTCTGGCAGGTCACTTTGCCGTTAAGTTCTTGTGACCTGTTATATGACTCGTTTTTTTCCAAGGCCTGAGTTGGAGCTAGCCGCTCCTCCGAGCTTTGTCGGTATCCAAGATGGAGATCACCGGTGCTGGGGGGGGAGGGGTGGCCTTCCCTCCTCTGCTCCCTGAGAAGGAGTGAGGATGTTGGGCTTGTACTCACGCCGAGTCTTGGATCCTGGGTGGTCTCTGGCCTGCAAACTGCAGGATGAAGATGTCCGCTCCTTGTCGGTTCTTGCTGGTGTTGAGTAGAATCCTCTCGCCCGCTGCGTCTGGCTCCTTCGTCCCGGACTCTCTGTGTGAGCGCTCAGGTATGGCCGCGGCTGCGGTCACCGCCGTGACCCTGCCGTCTCCGCCGCGGCTGCTGGCAGGCGCTCAGATGTGTCTCCTTGTCTTGGCTTCCCCTCTCTTGTCTAACTCTCTGTCCTGTGATGGCACACTTGGTGTGATTCTCTGGCTTAGGACAGTTCACTGGAACTCTAAACCTGCTTTCTATGCGAGAGCTTGTTCAGATTCCAGCTTCTCTTCCACCATCTTCCCGGAACTCAGCCTCACACAATCTTGTGCAAGCCAGCTGCTCCTCAACCTGCCCAGGCCAACCTCACAGAGCCCTGGGAAGCCAGGTCCTCTTGGACCAGCCTGGGGCCAGGTGCACAAGCCCTGTGCGAGACAGGGCCAACTGGACCGGCCAGGGCCAGAATCACAGAACCCTGTCTAATCCAGCTCCTCCTGCACTAGCCCTGGTCAACCTCACAGGGTCTTGTCCAAGCCAGCAGGTCCTTGACCGGCCTGGGCCAGGCTCACAGAGCCCTGTCCAAGCCAGCGTCAACTGAATCAGACTGAACCAGACTCACAGAGGCCTGTCTAAACCAGCACTACCTGGACCGGCGTGGGGACAGTCTTTCGAGCCATGTCTAAGCCAGCGCTGCCTGGACCGATGGGGGCCAGCCTCAAAGAGCCCAGTCCAAGCCAGCTCCACCTAGACTGGGCCAGGACAGCCTCACAGAGCCCTGTCCAAGCCAGCTCCTCTTGGACCAGCCTGGGGCCAGCTGCAGCAGCCTTGTGCGAGACAGGACCACCTGGACTGGCCTGGACCAGCATCACAAAACCATGTCTAATCCAGCTCCTCCTGGAATAGCCTGGGTCAACCTCACAGAGTCTTGTCCAAGCCAGCTGCTCCTTCACAGGCATGGGCCAGGCTCACAGAGCCCTGTCCAAGCCAATGTCAACTGGACCAGACTGCACCAGCCTCACAGTGCCCTGACCAAGCCAGGGCTGCCTGAACCCACGCCGGCCAGTCTCACAGAACCCTGAGTGAGCCTGGTCCTCCTGGACTGGTGCGGGCCAAGCTCACAGAGCCCTGTCCAACCAGATCCTCCTAGACTGGCCGGGTCAATCTCACAGAGTCTTGTGCAAGCCAGCTACCTCTTGACTGGCCCTAGTGAGCCTTACAAAGCCCGGTCTATGCCACCTTTAACTGGACCAGACTGCACCAACCTCACAGAGCCCTGTGCAAGCCAGCACTTCCTGGACCGGTGCAGGCCGGCTCATAGAGCCGTATCCAAATCAGGGCAGCCTAGACCAGCCGGGGGACAGCCTTTCCAGCCCTGTGCAAGCCAGCGCTGCCTGGACCGATGGGGGCTAGCCTCAAAGAGCCCTGTCCAAGCCAGCTCCTCCTAGAATGGGCCGGGCCAGCCTCACAGAGCTGCACCAATACAGCTGCACCGCGACCTGACTGGGCCAGCCTCACTTAGCCTTGTCCAAGCCAGCACCACCTGGACTGGACCAGCCTGCACAAGACTCACAGGGCCCTGTCCAATCCAGCGCAACTTGGATCGGCACCGGCCAGGTTTACAGAATCCTGTCCAAGACAGAAACGCCGGGATCGGTGCAGGCCAGGCTCACAGAGCTCTGTCCAAGACTGTGTCACCTTGACCAGCCCGGGGACAGCCTCTTGAGCCCTGTCCAAGCCAGCTCCTCCTAGACTGGGCCGGGCCAGCCTCACAGAGTCTTGTCCAAGCCAGCTGCCATGGACCCAACTGGACCAGCCTCTGAGAATCCCTGTTCAAGCCAGCTCAGACTGAAGTGACCAAGGCCAGGCTCAGAGGGTCCTGTCCAAGCCAGCGCAGCCTGGATAGGCTTGGGCCAGTCTCACAGAGCCCTGTCCAAACCAGCGAAGCCTGAAACGTCACGGGTCAGGCTCACAGAGCCGTATCCTTGGCAGTACTACATGGACTATAGGGGGACAGGATCTCAAAGTCCTATCAAAGCCAGCCACGCCTGCATTGGCCTGGGCCAGCTTCACACAGCCCTTTCCAAACCAGCTAGCTTCTACCAGACTGGCCCAGGCCAACCTCACAGAGCCTTGTCCAAGCCAGCTCTTCCTGGACTGGACCAGGCCAGGCTCTCAGAACCCTGTCCAAGTCAACTTCTCCTAGACTGGCCTAGGCCAACCTCACAGAGTCTTGTCCAAGCCAGCTGTTCCTTGACTGGCCTGGGCCAGGCTTACAGAGCCCTATCCAAGCCAGTGCCGCCTGGACCACCCTGGGGACAGCTTTTCCAGCCCTGTCCATGATACCAGTGCCTAGACTCATAAGGGCCAGCCTGAAAAGACCCTGTTCAAGCCAGCATTAACTGAACCAGACTGCACCAGACTCAGAGCCCTGTCTAAGCCAGCACTACCTGGACCGGCATGGGCCAGGCTCACAGAGGCCTGTCTTAACCAGCACTACGGGGACTGGCATTGTGACAGTCTTTCGAGCCATGTTCAGGCCAGCGCCACCTGGACCGATGGAAGCCAGCCTCAAAGAGCCCAGTCCAAGCCAGCTCCTACTAGACTGGGCCGGGACAGCCTCACATAATCTTGTCCAAGCCAGGTGCTCCTCGACCTGACCAGGCCAGACTCACAGATCCATATCCAAGCCAGCTCCTCTTGGACCAGCCTGGGGCCAGCTGCACAAGCCCTGTGCGAGACAGGTCGAACTGCACCGGCCTGGGCCAGCATCACAGAACCCTGTCTAATCCAGCTCCTCCTGGACTAGCCTATGTCAACCTCACAGAATCTTGTCCAAGCCAGCTTCTCCTTGACCGGCCTGGGCCAGGCTCACAGAGCCCTGTCCAAGCCAGTGTCAACTGAACCAGACTGAACCAGTCTCACAGAGGCCTGTCTAAGCCAGCACTACCTGGACCGGCGTGGGGACAGTCTTTTGAGCCATGTCTAGGCCAGCGCCACCTGGACCGATGGGGCCCATACTCAAAGAGCCTAGTCCAAGCCAACTCTTTCTAGACTGGGCCGGGACAACCTCGCAGAGTCTTGTCCAAGCCAGATGCTCCGCGACATGGTCAGGCCATACTCACAGAACCCTGTCGAATCCAGCTCCTCCTGGACTAGCCCGGGTCAACCTCACAGAGCCTTGTCCAAGCCAGCTCTTCCCTGACTGGACCAGGCCAGGCTCACAGAACCCTGTCCAAGTCATCTTCTCCTAGTCTGGCCTGGGCCAATCTCACAGAGGATTATCCAAGCCACCTGTTCCTTGACTGGCCTAGGGCAGGCTCACAGAGCCCTATCCAAGCCCGTGCCGACTGGACCACCCTGGGGACAGCTTTTCGAGCCCTGTCCAAGCCAGCAGTGCCTGGACTGAGGAGGGCAAGCCTCAAATAGCCCTGTCCAAGCCATTTCCTCCAAGACTGTGCGGGCCAGCCTCACAGAGTCTTGTCCAAGCCAGCTGTTCCTCGACCTGAACAGGCCATCCTCAGAAGCCCTGTCTAAGCCAGCGCCCACTGGACTGGACCGGGCCAGCGTCACAGAGTCCTGTCCAAGATATCTCTGCCTGAAGCGGCCCAGGCCAGGCTCAGAGAGTCCTGTCCAAGCCAGGGCCACTTGGACAGGCCTGGTCCAGCCTCACAGAGCCCTGTCCATGCCAGCTTCTGCTTGACTGGCAGGGCCAACCTCACAGAGTCTTGTCTAAGCCAGCTGCTCCTTGATCGGCCCGGGCCAGGTTCACAGAGCCCTGACCAAGCCAGCGTCTACTGAACTGGACTGCACCCGACTCACAGAGCCCTGTCTATGCCAGCACTACCTGGACCTGCATGGGCCAGGCTCAAAGAGGCCTGTCTAAGGCAGCCCTATCTGGACCGGCGTGGGGCAGACTTTCGAGCCATGTCCAAGCCAGCACCGCCTGCACCAATGGGGGCCAGCCTCAAGGAGCCCAGTCCAAGTCAGCTTCTCCTAGACTGGGGGGGGCAAGCCTCACAGAGTCTTGTCCAAGCCAGCTGTACCTCGAATTGACCAGGCCATCCTCACAGAGCCCTGTCGAATCCAGCTCCTCTTGTACCAGCCTGGGGCCAGCTGCACAAGCCCTGAGCATGACAGGGCCACCTGGACTGGCCTGGGACAGCCTCACACTGCCTTGTCCAAGCCAGCACCATCTGGACCCACATGGGCCAGGCTCACAGAGCACTGTCCATGACAGTACTGCCCGGGCCTCCGTGGGACTGACTCTAAAATCCTGTCCAAGCCAGCCATGCCTGCACCAGCCTGGGCCGGCCTCACAGAGCCCTGTCCAAGCCAGCTCCTCTATACTGGCCCGGGCCAAACTCACAGAGACTTCTCCAAGACAGCTGCTCCTTAACTGGTCCTAGTGAGCCTTACAAAGCCCGGTCTATGCCACCTTCAACTGGACGAGACTGCATCAACCTCACAGAGCCCTGTGTACGCCAGCACTGCCTGTACCGGTGGTCAGGCTCACAAAGCCGTGTCCAAATCAGGGTTGCCTAGACCAGCCGGGGGACAGCCTTTCGAGCCCTGTGCAAGCCAGCGCTGCCTGGACCGATGAGGGGCTAGCCTCAAAGAGCCCTGTCCAAGCCAGCTCCTCTTAGAATGGGCCGGGCCAGTCTCACAGATTCTTTTCCAATCCAGCTGCACTGTGACCTGACTGGGCCAGCCTCACGGAGCCTTGTCCAAGCCAGCACCACCTGGACTGGACCAGCCTGCACCAGACTCACAGGGGCCTGTCCAATTCAGCGCCACTTGGATGGGCACCGGCCAGGGTTACAGAACCCTGTCCAAGACAGAACCACCAGGACCGGTGCAGGCCAGGCACACAGAGCTCTGTCCAAGACAGGGTCGCCTGGACCAGCCCAGGGACAGCCTCTTGTTCCCTGCCCAAGCCAGCTCCTCCTTGACTGGGCCTGGACAGCCTCAAGAGACTAGTCCAAGCCTGCTGCCCTGGACCCGAATGGACCAGCCTCTCAGAAACCCTGTCCAAGCCAGCTCCGCCTGAAGTGAACAAGGCCAGGCTCAGACCGTCCTGTCCAAGCCAGCGCAGCCTGGATAAGCCTGGGCCAGTCTCACAGAGCCCTGTCCAAACCAGCAAAGTCTGAACCGTCACGGGCCAGTCTCACAGAGCCGTATCCATGGCAGTACTACCTGGACCAGCGAGGGACAGGATCTCAAAGTCCTATCCATGGCAGCCACGCCTGCATTGGCCTGGTTCAGCTTCACAGAGCCCTGTCCAAGCCAGCTAGCTTCTACCAGACTGGCCCAGGCCAATCTCACAGAGTCTTGTCCAAGCCAGTTCTTCCTGGACTGGACCAGGCCAGGCTCACAGAACGCTGTCCAAATCAACTTCTCCTAGCCTGGCCTGGCCAACCTCACAGAGTCTTGTCCAAGCCAGCTGTTCCTTGACTGGCCTGCGCCAGGCTCACAGAGCCCTATCCAAGCCAGTTCCGCCTGGACCACCCTGGGGACAGCTTTTTGAGCCCTATCCAAGCCAGCAGTGCCTGGACTGAGGAGGGCAAGCCTCAAAGAGCCCTGTCCAAGCCATTTCCTCCAATACTGTGCGGGCCAGCCTCACAGTGTCTTGTCCAAGCCAGCTGTTCCTCGACCTGACCAGGCCATCCTCAGAAGCCCTGTCTAAGCCAGCGCCAACTGGACTGGCCCGGGGCAGCGTCACAGAGCCCTGTCCAAGATATCTCTGCCTGAAGCTGCCCAGGCCAGGCTCAGAGAGTCCTGTCCAAGCCAGGGCCACTTGGACAGGCCTGGGCCAGCCACACAGAGCCCTGTCCATGCCAGCTCCTGCTTGACTGGCCCTGGCCAACCTCACAGATTCTTGTCTAAGCCAGCTGCTCCTTGACCGACCCGGGCCAGGTTCACAGAGCCCTGACCAAGCCAGCATCTACTGAACCGGACTGCACGTGATTTACAGAGCCCTGTCTCTGCCAGCACTACCTGGACCTGCATAGGCCAGGCTCAAAGAGTCCTGTCTAAGGCAGCACTACCTGGACCGGTGTGGGGCAGACTTTCGAGCCATGTCCAAGCCAGCGCAGAATGGATCAATGGGGGCCAGCCTCAAGGAGCCCAGTCCAAGCCAGCTCCTCCTAGACTGGACCGGGCCAGCCTCACAGAGTCTTGTCCAAACCAGTTGCTCGTTGCCCTCTCTGGGCCAGCCTCACTGAGCCTTGTCCAAGGCAGCGCCAACTGGACCAGCCTGCACCAGACTCACATGGCCGTTTCCAATCCAGCGCCACTTGGACCAGCACGAGCCAGGTTTACAGAACAATGTCCATGCCAGCACCACCGGGACCTGTGCGGGCCAGGCACACAGAACTCTGTCCAAGCCAGGGTCGCCTGGACCAGCCTGGGGACAGCCTCTTGAGCCCTCTGCAAGCCAGCTGCTCCTAGACTGGGCCATGCCCGCCACACAGAGTCTTGTCCAAGCTAGCTGCTCCTCGACCTGACCAGTCCAGCCTCACAGAGTACTGTCAAAGCCAGCTCCTCCTGGACCAGCCTGGGGCAGCTGCACAAGCCCTGTGTGAGACAGCACCACACGGAATGGTCTGGGCCAACCTCACAGAGCCCTGTCCAAGCCAGATCCTCCTAGACTGGCCCGGGTCAACCTCACAGAGTCTTGTGCAAGCCAGCTGCTCCTCGACCTGACTAGGCCAGCCTCACAGAGCCCTGTCAAAGCCAGCTCCTCTTGGACCAGCCTGGTGCCAGCTGCACAAGCCCTGTGCGAAACAGGGCCACCTGGACCGGCCTGGGCCAGCATCACAGAACACTGTATAATCGAGTTCCTCCAGGATTAGCCCGGGCAAACCCCACAGAGCCCTGTCCAAGCTAGTGTCAACTGGAACAGATTGCACCAGCCTCACAGTGCCCTGACCAAAACCAAGGTTGCCTGGACCCGCGCCTGCCAGTCTCACAGAGCCCTGTCCAAGCCAGCGTCAACTGAACCAGACTGAACCAGACTCACAGAGGCCTGTCTAAGCCAGCACTACCTGGACCGCCTTGGGGACAGTCTTTTGAGCCATGTCTAAGCCAGCGCCGCCTGGACCAATGGGGGCCAGCCTCAAAGAGCTCAGTCCAATCCAGCTTCTCCTAGACTGGGCCGGGCCAGTCTCACAGAGTAATGTCCAAGCCAGCTGCTCCTCGACCTCTCTGGGCCAGCCTCACAGAGCCTTGTCCAAGGCAGCGCCACCTGGACCAGCCTGCACCAGACTCACAGGGCCCTGTCCAATCCAACGCCACTTGGACCGGCGCGGGGCAGGTTTACAGAACCCTGTCCAAGCCAGCACCACCGGGACCGGTGCCGGCCATGTACACAGAGCTCTTTCCAAGCCAGGGTTGCCTGGAGCAGCACGGGGACAGCCTCTTGAGCTCTGTCCAAACCAGCTGCTCCTAGATTGGGCTGGGCCAGCCTCACAGAGTCTTGTCCAAGCCAGCTGCTCCTCGACCTGACCAGGCCAGTCTCAAAGAGCCCTGTCCAAGCCAGCTCCTCTTGGACCAGCCTGGGGCAGCTGCACAAGCCCTGTGCGAGACAGGGCCACCTGGACTGGCCTGGGCCAGCATCACAAAAATCTGTATAATCCAGCTCCTCCTGGACTAGCCTTAGTCAACCTCACAGATTCTTGTCCAAGCCAGCTGCGCCTTGGCCGGCCTGGGCCAGGATCACAGAGCCCTGTCCATGCCAGCGCCACCTGGACCACCCTGGAGACAGCTTTTCCAGCCCTGTCCAAGCTAGCAGTGCCTGGACTGAGGAGGGCCAGCCTCAAAGAAACCTGTTCAAGCCAGCGTTAACTGAACCAGACTGCACCAGACTCAGAGCCCTGTCTAAGCCAGCACTACCTGGACTGGCATGGGACAGGCTCACAGAGGCCTGTCTAAACCAGCACTACCTGGACCGGCATTGGGACAGTCTTTTGAGCCATGTCCAAGCCAGCGCCACCTGGACCGATGGGGGCCAGCCTCAAAGAGCCCAGTCCAAGCCAACTTCTCCTAGGCTGGGCCGGGACAGCCTCACATAGTCTTGTACAAGCCAGCTGCTCCTCAACTTGACCAGGCCAGCCTCACAGAGCCCAGTGGAAGCCAGCTCCTCTTGGACCAGCCTGGGGCAGCTGCACAAGCCCTGTGCAAGAAAGGGCCACCTGGACCAGCCTGGGCCAGCATCACACAACCCTGTATAATCCAGCTCCTCCTGGACTAGCCCGGGTCAACCTCATTGATTCTTGTCCAAGCCAACTGCTCCTTGGCCGGCCGGGGCCAGGCTCACAGAGCCCTGTCCAAGCCAGTGTCAACTGGACCAGACTGCACCAGCCTCACAGTGCCCTGACCAAGCCAAGGCTGCCTGGACCCTCGCCTGCCAGTCTCACAGAGCCCTGTCCAAGCCAGCGTCAACTGAACCAGACTGAACCAGACTCACAGAGGCCTGTCTAAGCCAGCACTACCTGGACCGCCTTGGGGACAGTCTTTTGAGCCATGTCTAAGCCAGCGCCGCCTGGACCAATGGGGGCAAGCCTCAAAGAGCTCAGTCCAATCCAGCTCCTCCTAGACTGGGCCGGGCCAGCCTCACAGAGTCTTGTGCAAGCCAGCTGCTCCTCGACTTGACCAGGCCATCCTCACAGAACCCTGTCGAATCCAGCTCCTCCTGGACCAGCCTGGGGCCAGCTGCACAAGCCCTGTGCATGACAGGGCCACCTGGACTGGCCTTTGACAGCCTCACACTGCCCTGTCGAAGCCACCACCATCAGGACCAACATGGGGCAGGCTCACAGAGCACTGTTCATGCCAGTACTGCCTGGGCCTCCGTGGGACAGACTCTCAAAGTCCTGTCCAAGACAGCCACACCTGCACCGGGCTGGGCCAGCCTCACAGAGCCCTGTCCAAGCCAGCTCCTTCTAGACTGGCCCGGGCCAACCTCACAGAGACTTCTCCAAGCAAGCTGCTCCTTCACTGGCCCTAGTCAGCCTTACAAAGCCCGGTCTATGCCACCTTCAACTGGACCAGACTGCACCAACCTCACAGAACCCTGTGCAAGCCAGCACTGCCTGGACTGGTGCAGGCCGGCTCACAGAGCTGTGTCCCAATCAGGGCTGCCTAGACCAGCCGGGGAAGAGCCTTTCAAGTCCTGTGCAAGCCAGCGTGGCCTGGACCGATGGGGGCTAGCCTCAAAGAGCCCTGTCCAAGCCAGCTCCTCCTAGACTGGGCCGGGCCAGCCTCACAGAGTCTTGTCCAATCCAGCTGCACTGCGACCTGACTCGGGCAGCTTCACGGAGCCTTGTCCAAGCCAGCACCACCTGGACTGGACCAGCCTGCACCAGACTCACAGGGCCCTGTCCAATCCAGCGCCACTTGGACCGGCACCGGCCAGGTTTACAGAACACTGTCCAAGACAGAACTGCCGGAACCGGTGCAGGCCAGGCACACAGAGCTCTGTCCAAGCCAGGGTCACCTGGAACAGCCCGGGGACAGCCTCGTGAGCCCTACTCAAGCCAGATCCTCCTACACTGGGCCGAGCCAGACTCACAGAGTCTTGTCCAAGCCAGTTGCCCTGGACCCGACTGGACCAGCCTCTCAGAATCCCTGTCCAAGCCAGTGCCGACTGGACAGTCCTGGACCAGTCCCACAGAGCCCTGTCCAAACCAGCGAATCCTGAACCGTCACAGGCCAGGCTCACAGAGCCATATCCATGGCAGTACTACCTGGACCAGCGGGGGACAGGGTCTCAAAGTCCTATCCAAGGCAGCTACGCCTGCGTTGGCCTGGGCCAGCTTCACAGAGCCCTATCCAAGCCAGCTAGCTTCTAAAAGACTGGCCCAGGCCAACCTCACAGAGCCTTGTCCAAGCCTGCTCTTCCTGGACTGGACCAGGACAGACTCACAGAACCCTGTCCAAGTCAACCTCTCCTAGACTGGCCTGGGCCAACCTCACAGAGTTTTGTCCAAGCCAGCTGTTACTTGACTGGCATGGGCCAGGCTCACAGAGCCCCATCCAAGCCAGTGCCGCCTGGACCACCCTGGGGACAGCTTTTTGAGCCCTGTCCAAGCCAGCAGTGCCTGGACTGAGGAGGGCAAGCCTCAATGAGCCCTTTCCAAGCCATTTCCTCCAAGATTGTGCGGGCCAGCCTCACAGTGTCTTGTCCAAGCCAGCTGTTCCTCGACCTGACCAGGCCATCCTCAGAAGCCCTGTCTAAGCCAGCGCCAACTGGACTGGACCGGGCCAGCGTCACAGAACCCTGTCCCAGATATCTCTTCCGGAAGTGGCCCAGGCCAAGCTCACAGAGTCCTGTCCAAGCCAGGACCACTTGAACAGGCCTGGGCCAGCCTCACAGAGCCCTGTGCATGCCAGCTCCTGCTTGACTGGCCCGGGCCAACCTCACAGAGTCTTGTCTAAGCCAGCTGCTCCTTGACCGGCCCGGGCCCGGTTCCCAGAGCCCTGACCATGCCAGCGTCTACTGAACCGGGCTGCACCCGAATCACAGAACCCTGTCTATTCCAGCACAACCTGGACCTGCATGGGCCAGGCTCAAAGGGGCCTGT
Source organism: Dipodomys spectabilis (assembly GCF_019054845.1). Taxonomy (NCBI): domain Eukaryota; kingdom Metazoa; phylum Chordata; class Mammalia; order Rodentia; family Heteromyidae; genus Dipodomys; species Dipodomys spectabilis. Next base: position 943,257 of record NW_024870710.1, read on the forward strand.
TTAAGCCAGCACTACCTGGACCGACATGGGGCAGTCTTTCTAGCCATGTCCAAGCCAGCACCGCCTGGACCAATGGGGGTCAGCCTCTAGGAGCCCAGTCCAAGCCAGCTCCTCCTAGACTGGGCCGGGCCAGCCTCACAGACCCTTGTCCAAGCTAGCTGCTCCTCGACCTGACCAGGCCAGCCTCACAGAGCCCTGTGGAAGCCAGCTCCTCCTGGACCAGCCTGGGGAAGCTGCACAAGCCCTGTGTGAGACAGGGCCACCAGGACCGGTCTGGGCCAACCTCACAGAGACTTGTCCAAACTAGATCCTCCTAGACTGCCCCTGGTCAACCTCACAGAGTCTTGTCCAAGCCAGCTGCTCATTGACGGGCCCAGGCCAGGCTCAGAGAGCCTTCTCCAAACCATTGTCAACTGAACCAGACTGCACCAGCCTCACAGGGTCCTGTAATAGCGAACACTGCCTGGAACGGCGCTGGCCAGTCTCACAGAACCCTGTCAAAGCCGGGTCCTCCTGGACGGGAGCGGGCCAAGCTCACAGAGCCCTGTCCAAGGCAGGGCCGCCTGGATCAGCCTGGGGACAGCCTGTCGAGCCCTGTCCAATCCAGCATTGACTGGACCGATGTGGGCCAGCCTCAAGGAGCCCTGTCCAAGACAGCTCCTCCTAGACTCAGCCGGACCAGCCTCACAGAATCTAGTCCAAGCCAGCTGCACCTTGACCTCTCTGGGCCAGCCTCACAGAGCCTTGTCCAAGGCAGCGCCACCTGGACCAGCCTGCACCAGACTCACAGGGCCATGTACAATCCAGCGCCACTTGGGCCGGCGCGAGCCAGGTTGACAGAACCCTGTCCAAGACAGCACCACCGGGACCGGTGCGGGCCAAGCACACAGAGCTCTGTCCAAGCCAGGGTCGCCTGGACCAGCCCGGGAACAGCCTCTTGAGCCCTGTCCAAGCCAGCTCCTCCTAGACTGGGCCGGGACAGGGTCACAGAGTTTTGTCCAAGCCAGCTGCCCTGGAACTGACCAGACCAGCCTCACAGAATCCCTGTCCAAACCAGCTCCACCTGAAGTGGCCAAGGCCAGGCTCAGAGAGTCCTGTCCAAGCCAGCACCGCCTGGATAGGCCCAGGCCAGTCTCACAGAGCCCTGTCCAAACCAGTGCTGCCTGAATTGTCGCGGACCAGGCTCACAGAGCCCTCTTCATGTCAGTACTGCCTGGACCAGAGCGGGACAGGCTCTCAAAGTCCTGTCCAAGCCAGGCACACCTGCACCGGCCTGGGCCAGCCTCACAGAGCCCTGTCCAAGCCAGATCCTCATAGACTGGCCCGGGCCAACCTCACAGAGACTTCTTCAAGCCAGCTGCTCCTTGACCAGCCCTGGTCACCCTCACAAAGCACTGTCCATGCGACCTTCAACTGGACCAGACTACACCAGCCTCACTGAGCTCTTTGCAATCCAGCACTGCCTGGACCGGTGCAGGCCAGGCTCACAGAGCCCTGTGCAAGTCAGGATTGCCTAGATCAGCCGGGGGTCACCCTTTTGAGACCTGTCTAAGGCAGTGCTGCCTGGACCGATGGGGGCCAGCCTCAAAGAGCCCTGTCCAAAACATCTCCTCCTAGACTTGGCCAGGCCAGGCTCACAGAGTCTTGTCCAATCTAGCTGCACCGCGACCTGACTAGGCCGGCCTCACGGAGCCTTGTCCAGTCCAGAGCCACCTGGACTGGACCAGCCTGCACCAGACTTACAGGGCCCTGTCCAATCCAACACTATTGGATTGTCACTGGCCAGGTTTACAGAAAACTGTCCAAGACAGCACCAGCGGAACCGGTGCGGGCCAGGCACACAGAGGTCTGTCCAAGCCAGGGTCACCTGGACCAGCCAGGGGACTGCCTCTTGAGCCCTGTCCAAGCCAGCTCCTCCAAGACTGGGCCGGGCCAGCCTCACCGAGTCTTGTTGAAGCCAGCCCCCCTGGACCCGACTGGACCAGGCTCACAGAATCCCTATCCAAGCCAGCTCCGCTTGAAGTGGCCAAGACCAGGCTCATAGAGTCCTGTCCAATCCAGCGCAACCTCGATAGGCCCGGGCCAGGCTCACAGAGCCCTGTCCATTGCAGTACTGCATGGACCAGCGTGGGACAGGCTCCCAAAGTCCTATCCAAGCAAGCCATGCCTGCATCAGCCTGGGCCAGCCTCACAGAGCCCTGTCCACGAAAGCTAGTTTCTACCAGACTGGCCTCGGCCAACCTCACAGAGCCTTGTCCAAGCCAGCTCTTCCTGGACTAGACCAGGCCAGACTCACAGAACCCTGTCCAAGCCAACTTCTCCTAGACTGGCCTGGGCCAGCCTGACGGAGCCTTGTTCAAGCCAGCACCACGTGGACTGGAACAGCCTGCACCAGACTCACAGGGCCCTGTCCAATTCAGCGCCACTTGGATGGGCAACGGCCAGGGTTAGAGAACCATGTCCAAGACAGAACCGCCAGGACCGGTGCAGGCCAGGCACACAGAGCTCTGTCCAAGCCAGGGTGGCCTGGACAAGCCCAGGGACAGCCTATTGAGCCCTGCCCAAGCCAGCTCCTCCTAGACTGGGCCAGGCCAGCCTCACAGAGTCTAGTCCAAGCCAGCTACCCTGGAACCAACTGGACCAGCCTCTCAGAATCCCTGTAAAAGCCAACTTCGCCTGAAGTGTCCAAGGCCAGGCTCAGAGGGTCCTGTCCAAGCAAGCGCCGCCTGGATAGGCTTGGGCCAGTCTCACAGAGCCCTGTCTAAACCAGCGAAGCCTGAACCCTTGCGGGCCAGGCTCACATAGCCTTATCCATGGCAGTACTACCTGGACCAGCGGGGGACAGGCACTCAAAATCCTATCCAAGCCAGCAACGCCTGCATCGGCCTGGGCCAGCCTCACAGAGCCCTGTCCACCCAAGCTAGCTTCTACCAACTGGCCCGGGCCAACCTCACAGAGCCTTGACCCAGACAGCTCTTCCTGGACTGGACCAGACCAGGCTCACAGAACCCTGTCCAAGCCAGCTTCGCCTAGACTGGCCTGGGCCAACCTCACAGAGTCTTGTCCAAGCCAGCTGTTACTTGACCAGCCGGGGCCAGGCTTACAGAGCCCTGTCCAAGCGAACGCCACCTGGACCACCTTGGGGACAGCTTTTCCAGCCCTGTCCAAGCTATCAGTGCCTGTACTGAGGAGGGCCAGCCTCAAAGAACCCTGTTCAAGCCAGCATTAACTGAACCAGACTGCACCAGACTCAGAGCGCTGTCTAAGCCAGCACTACCTGGACCGGCATGGGCCAGGCTCACAGAGGCCTATCAAAACCAGCACTATCTGGACCGGCATTGGGAGAGTCTTTTGAGCCATGTCCAAGCCAGCGCCACCTGGACTGATGGGAGCCAGCCTCAAAGAGCCCAGTCCAAGCCAGCTCCTCCTAGACTGGGCCGGGACAGCCTCACATAGTCTTGTACAAGCCAGCTGCTCCTCGACCTGACCAGGCGAGCCTCACAGAGCCCTGTACAATAGAGCTCCCCTTGGACCAGCCAGGGGCAAGCTGCACAAGCCCTGTGCGAGACAGGGCCACCTGGACTGGTCTGGGCCAGCATCACAGAACCCTGTCTAATCTAGATCCTCCTGGACTAGCCCCGGTCAACCTCACAGAGTCTTGTCCGAGCCAGCTGCCCTTGACCGGCCTGGGCCAGGCTCACAGAGCCTTCTCCAAACCATTGTCAACTGAACCAGACTGCACCAGCCTCACAGAATCCCTGTCCAAAACAGCTCCACCTGAAGTGGACAAGGCCAGGCTCAGAGAGTCCTGTCCAAGCCAGCACCGCCTGGATAGGCCCGGGCCAGTCTCACAGAGGTCTGTCCAAATCAATGCCACCTGAATTGTCGCCGGCTAGGCTCACAGAGCCCTTTACATGCCAGTGCTGCCTGCACCAGAGTGGGACAGGCTCTCAAAGTCCTGTCCAAGCCAGCCACGCCTGCACCGGCCTGGGCCAGCCTCACAGAGCCTTGTCCAAGCCAGCTCCTCCTAGACTGGCCTGGGCCAACCTCACAGAGACTTCTTCAAGCCAGCTGCCCCTTGACCGGCCCTGGCCACCCTCACATAGCACTGTCCTTGCGACCTTCAACTGGACCAGACTACACCAGCCTCACAGAGCCCTTTGCAAGCCAGGACTGCCTGGACTAGTGCAGGCCATGCTCACAGAGCCCTGTGCAAGTCTGGATCACCTAGGCAAGCCGGGGTCAACCTTTTGAGCCATGTCCAATCCACTGCTGCCTGGACCGATGGGGGCCAGCCTCAAAGAGCCCTGTCCAAGACAGCTCCTCCTAGATTGGGCCGGGCCAGCCTCACAGAGTCTTGTCCAAGCCAGTTGCCCTGGACCCGACTGGTCCAGCCTCACAGAATCCCTGTCCAAGCCAGCTCTGCCTGAAGTGGCCAAGGCCAGGCTCAGAGAGTCCTGTCCAAGCAAGCGCCCCCTTTATTGGACCGGGCCATTCTCACAGAGCCCTGTCCAAACCAGCGCCGCCTGATCCGTCGTGGGCCAGGCACACAGAGCCCTGTCCATTGCAGTACTGCATGGACCAGCGCGGGACAGGCTCTCAAAGTTCTAACCAAGCCAGCCACGCCTGCATCGGCCTGGGCCATCCTCACAGAGCCCTGTCCAAGCCAGCTCTTCCTGGACTGGACCAGGCCAGGCTCAGAACCCTGTCCAAGCCAGCTTCTCCTAGACTGTCCTGGGCCAACCTCACAGAGTCTTGTCCAAGCCAGCTGTTTCTTGACCGGCCTGGGCCAGGCTCACAGAGCCGTGTCCAAGCCAGCGCCACCTGGACTACCCTGGGGACAGCTTTTCCAGCCCTGTCCAAGCTAGCAGTGCCTGGACTGAGGAAGGCCAGTCTCAAAGAATCCTGTTCAAGCCAGCATTAACTGAACCAGACTACACCAGACTCAGAAAACTGTCTAAGCCAGCACTACCTGGACCAGCATCACCCAGGCTCTCAGAGGCCTGTCTAAAGCAGCACTACCTGGACCGGCATTGGGACAGTCTTTCGAGCCATGTCCAAGCCAGTGCCACCTGGACAGATGGGGGCCAGCCTAAAAGAGCCCAGTCCAAGCCAGCTCTTCCTAATCTGGGCCGGGACAGCCTCACACGATCTTGTGTAAGCCAGCTGCTCCTCGACCTCCCCAGGCCAGCCTCACAGAGCCCTGTCGAAGCCGGCTCCTCTTGGACCAGCCTGGGGCCAGCTGCACAAGCCCTGTGCGAGACAGGGCCACCTGGACCGGCCAGGGCCAGAATCATAGAAACCTGTCTAATCCAGCTCCTCCTGGACTAGCCCGGGTCAACCTCACAGAGTCTTGTCCAAGCCAGCTGGTCCTTGACCGGCCTGGGCCAGGCTCACAGAGCCCTGTCCAAGCCAGCGTCAACTGAACCAGACTGAACCAGACTCACAGAGGCCTGTCTAAGCCAGCACTACCTGGACCGGCGTGGGGACAGTCTTTCGAGCCATGTCTAAGCCAGCGCTGCCTGGACCGATGGGGGCCAGCCTCAAAGAGCCCAGTCCAAGCCAGCTCCTCCTAGACTGGGCTGGGACAGCCTCACAGAGTCTTGTCCAAGCCAGCTGCTTCTCGACTTGACCAGGCCATCCTCACAGAACCCTGTCGAATCCAGCTCCTCCTGGACCAGCCTGGGGCCAGCTGCATAAGCCCTGTGCGAGACAGGGTCACCTGCACCGGCCTGGGCCATTCTACCAGAGCCCTGTCCAAGCCAGCTCCTTCTAGATTGGCCCGGGCCAACCTCACAGAGATTTCTTCAAGCCAGCTGCTCCTTCACCGGCCCTGGCCGCCCTCACATAGCACTGTCCATGTGACCTTCAACTGGACTAGACTACACCAGCCTCACAGAGCCCTTTGCAAGCCAGCACTGCCTGGACTGGTGCAGGCCAGGCTCACAGAGCCCTGTGCAAGTCAGGACGCCTAGACAAGCTGGGGGACAGCCTTTTAAGCCCTGTCCAAGCCAGTGCTGCCAGGACCAATGGGGGCCAGCCCCAAAGCGCCCTGTCCAAGACAGCTCCTCTGAGACTGGGCCGGCACAGCCTCACAGAGTCTTGTCCAATCTAGCAGCATCTCGACCTGACTGGACAAGCCTCACGGAGCCTTGTCCAATCCAGAGGCACCTGGACTGGACCAGCCTGCACCAGACTCACAGGGCCCTGTCCAATTCAGCGCCACTTGGATGGGCAACGGCCAGGTTTAGAGAACCCTGTCCAAGACAGAACTGCCAGGACCGGTGTAGGCCAGGCACACAGAGCTCTGTCCAAGCCAGGGTCGCCTGGACAAGCCCAGGAACAGCCTATTGAGCCCTGCCCAAGCCAGCTCCTCCTAGACTGGGCCAGGCCAGCCTCACAGAGTCTAGTCCAACCCAGCTACCCTGGAACCAACTGGACCAGCCTCTCAGAATATCTGTCAAGGCCAACTCCGCATGAAGTGACCAAGGCCAGGCTCAGAGGGTCCTGTCTAAGCCAGCGCTGCCTGGATAGGCCTGCGCCAGTCTCACAGAGCCCTGTCTAAACCAACGAAGCCTGAACCGTCGCGGGCCAGGCTCACAAAGCCGTATCCATGGCAGTACTACCTGGATCAGCGGGGGACAGGCACTCAAAATCCTATCCAAGCCAGCAACGCCTGCATCGGCCTGGGCCAGAATCACAGAGCCCTGTCCACGCAAGCTAGCTTCTACCAGACTGGCCCAGGCCAACCTCACAGAGTCTTGTACAAGCTAGCTCTTCCTGGACTGGACCAGGCCAGGCTCACAGAACCTTGTCCAAGCCAGCTTCTCCTAGACTGGCCTGGGCCAACCTCACAGAGTCTTGTCCAAGCCAGCTGTTCCTTGACCAGCCAGGGCCAGGCTTACAGAGCACTGTCTAAGCGAACGCCACCTGGACAACCCTGGGGACAGCTTTTCCAGCCCTGTCCAAGCTATCAGTGCCTGGACTGAGGAGGGCCAGCCTCAAAGAACCCTGTTCAAGCCAGCATTAACTGAACCAGACTGCACCAGACTCAGAGCGCTGTCTAAGCCAGCACTACCTGGACCGGCATAAGCCAGGTTCACAGAGGCCTGTCTAAACCAGCACTAGCTGGACCAGCATTGGGACAGTCTTTCGAGCCATGTCCAAGCTAGCCCCACCTGGACCGATGGGGGCCAGCTTTAAAGAGCCCAGTCCAAGCCAGCTCCTCCTAGACTGGGCCGGGACACCCTCACATAGTCTTGTACAAGCCAGCTGCTCCTCGACCTGACCAGGCCAGCCGCACAGAGCCCTGTCCAAGAGAGCTCTTCTTGGACCAGCCTGTGGCCAGCTGCACAAGACCTGTGTGAGACAGGGCCACCCGGACCGGCCCAGGCCAGCATCACAGAACCCTGTCTAATCCAGCTCCTCCTGGACTAGCCCGGGTCAACCGCACAGAGTCTTGTCCGAGCCAGCTGCCTTTGACCGGCCTGAGCCAGGCTCACAGAGCCCTATCCAAGCCATTGTCAACTGAACCAGACTTCACCAGCCTCACAGTGCCCTGACCAAGGCAGGGCTGCCTGGCACCGGGCCGGCCAGTCTCACAGAACCCTAAGTCTAGTCCTCCTGGACTGGCACGGGCCAAGCTCACAGAGCCCTGTCCAAGGAAGGGGCCCCTGGGCAAGCCTGGGGACAGCCTTTCGAGCCCTGTGCAAGACAGCGCTGCCTGGACCGATGGGGGCTAGCCTCAAAGAGCCATGTCTAAGCCAGCTCCTCCTAGACTAGGCCGTGCCAGCCTCACACAGTCTTGTCCAAGCCAGCTGCACCAGGACCTGCCTGGGCCAGACTCAAGGAGCCTTGTCCAAGCCAGCACCACCTGGACTGGACCAGCCTGCACCAGACTCACAGGGCCTTGTCCAATCCAGCGCCACTTGGATCAGCACCGGCCAGGTTTACAGAACCCTGTCCAAGACAGAAACACCAGGACCAGTGCAGGCCAGGCACACAGAGCTCTGTCCAAGCCAGGGTCGCCTGGACCAGACCGGGGACAGCCTCTTGAGCCCTGTCCAAGACAGCTCTTCCTAGACCGGGCCGGGCCAGCCTCACAGAGTCTTGTCCAGGCCAGCGGCCCTGGACCCGACTGGACCAACCTTTCACAATCCCTGTCCAAGTAAGCTCCGCCTGAAGTGACCAAGGAAAGGCTCATAGGGTCCTGTCCAAGCCCACGCCACCTGGATAGGCCTGGGCCAGTCTTACAGAGCCCTGTCCAAACCAGCGCCGCCTGATCTGTAACGTCCCAGGCTCACAGAGACCTGTCCATTGCAGTACTGCATGGACCAGCGCGGGACAGGCTCTCAAGGTCCTATCCAATCAAGCCACGCCTGCATCGGCCTGGGCCAGCCTCACAGAGCCCTGTGCAAGCCAGCTAGCTTCTACCAGACTGGCCTGGACAACCTCACAGAGCCTTGTCCAAGTAAGCTGCTCCTTGACCGGCCCAGGCCAGGCAGACAGAGCCTTCTCCAACCCATTGTCAACTGAACCAGACTGCACCAGCCTCACAGGGTCCTGTCCAAGCCAGCACTGCCTGGACCGGTGCCGGCCAGTCTCACAGAACCCTGACCAAACCGGCTCCTCCTGGACTGGAGCAGGCCAAGCTCACAGAGTCCTGTCCAAGGCACGGCCATCTGGATCAGCCTGGGGACAGCCTGTCGAGCCTTGTCCAATCCAGCATTGACTGGACCGATGTGGGCCAGCGTCAAAGAGCCCTGTCCAAGACAGCTCCTCCTAGACTGCGTCGGGCCAGACTCACAGAGTCTAGTCCAAGCCAGCTGCACCTTGACCTCTCTGGGCCAGCCTCACAGAGCCTTGTCCAAGGCAGCGCCACCTGGACCAGCCTGCACCAGACTCACAGGACCGTGTGCAATGCAGCACCACCGGGACCGGTGCGGGCCAGGCACACAGAGCTCTGTCCAAGCAAGGGTTGATTGGACCAGCCCAGGGACAGCCTCTTGAGCCCCTGTCCAAGCCAGCACCTCATAGACTGGGCCGGGACAGCCTCACAGAGTCTTGTCCAAGCCAGCCGCCCTGGAACCGACCAGACCAGCCTCACAGAATCCCTGTCTAAACCAGCTCCACCTGAAGTCGCCAAGGCCAGGCTCAGAGAGTCCTGTCCAAGCCAGCACCGCCTGGAGAGGCCCAGGCCAGTCTCACAGAGCCCTATCCAAACCAGTGCTGTCGGAGTTGTCGCCGGCCAGGCTCACAGAGCCCTCTTCATGCCAGTACTGCCTGGACCAGAGCGGGACAGGCTCTCAAAGTCCTGTCCAAGAGAGCCACGCCTGCACCGGCCTGGGCCAGACTCACAGAGGCCTGAACAAGCCAGATCCTCCTAGACTGGCCCGGGGCCAACCTCACAGAGACTTCTTCAAGCCTGCTGCTCCTTGACCGGCCCTGGCCACCCTCACATAGCACTGTCCATGCGACCTTCAACTGGACCAGACTACACCAGCCTCACAAAGCCCTTTGCAAACCAGCACTGCCTGGAACAGTGCAGGCCAGGCTCACAGATCCTGTGCAAGTCAGGGTCGCCTAGACCAGCCGGTTTACAGCCTTTTGAGCCCTGTTAAAGCCAGTGCTGCCTGGATTGATGGAGGCCAGCCTCAAAGAGCCCTGTCCAAGACAGCTCCTCCTAGACTGGGCCGGGCCAGCCTCACAGAGTCTTGTCCTATCCAGCTGCACCACGAACTGACTGGGCCAGCCTCACGGAGCCTTTTCCAATCCAGAGCCACCTAGACTGGACCAGCCTGCACCAGACTCACAGGGCCCTGTCCAATTCAACACTACTTGGACTGGTGCTGGCCAGTTTACAGAACACTGTCCAAGACAGCACCACAAGAACCAGTGCAGGCCAAGCAAACAGAGGTCTATCCAAGTCAGGGTCGCCTGGACCAGCCCGGGGACTTCCTCTTGAGCCCTGTCCAAGCCAGCTCCTCCAAGACTGGACCGGGCGAGGCTCACAGAGTCTTGTCCAAGCCAGCCGCCCTGGACCTGACTGGACCAGCCTCACAGAATCCCTGTCCAAGCCAGCTCCACCTGAAGTGGCCAAGGCCAGGCTCATAGAGTCCTTTCCAAGCCAGCGCCCCCTGGATAGGCCCTGGCCAGGTTCACAGAGCCCTGTCCATTGCAGTACTGCATGGAACAGCACGGGACAAGCTCTCAAAGTCTTATCCAAGCAAGCCATGCCTGCATCGGCCTGGGTCAGCCTCACAGAGCCCTGTCCAAGCCAGCTAATTTCTAACAGACTGGCCCGGGCCAACCTCACAGAGCCTTGCCCAAGCCAGCTCTTCCTGGACTGGACCAGGCCAGGCTCACAGAACCCTGTCCAAGCCAACTTCTTTTAGACTGGCCTGGGCTAACCTCACAGAGTCTTGTCCAAGCCAGCTGTTCCTTGACCGGCCTGGGCCAGGCTCACAGAGCCCTGTCCATGCCAGCGCCACCTGGACCACCCTGGGGACTGCTTTTCCAGACCTGACCAAGCTAGCAGTGCCTGGACTGAGGAGGGCCAGCCTCAAAGAACCCTGTTCAAGCCAGCGTTAACTGAACCAGACTACACCACACTCAGAGCCCTGTCTAAGCCAGCACTACCTGGACCGGCATGGGCCAGGTTCACAGAGGCCTGTCTAAACCAGCACTACCTGGAGCGGCATTGGGACAGTGTTTCGAGCTATGTCCAAGCCAGCGCCACCTGGACCGATGGGAGCCAGCCTCAAAGAGCCCAGTCCAAGCCAGCTCCTCCTAGACTGGGCCGGGACAGCCTTACATAGTCTTGTCCAAGCCAGGTGCTCCTCGACCTGACCAGGCCAGCCTCACAGAGCCCTGTCGAAGCCAGCTTCTTTGGACCATCCTGGGGCCAGCTGCACAAGCCCTGTGCGAGACAGGGCCACATGGACCAGCCTGGGCCAGCATCACAGAATCCTGTCTAATCCAGATCCTCCTGGACTATCCCAGGTCAACTTCACAGAGTCTTGTCCAAGCCAGCTTCTCCTTGACCGGCCTGGGCCAGGCTCACAGAGCCCTATCCAAGCCAGTGTCAACTGGACCAGACTGCACCAGCCTCACAGCGCCCTGACCAAGCCAGGGCTGCCTGGACTCGCGCAGGCCAGACTCACAGAGCCCTGTCCAAGCTAGCGTCAACTGAAACAGACTGAACCAGACTCACACAGGCCTGTCTAAGCCAGCACTACCTTGTATGGCATGGGGACAGTCTTTTGAGCCATGTGTAATCCAGCGCTGCCTGAAACAATGGGGGCCAGCCTCAAAGAGCCCAGTCCAATACAGCTCCTCCTAGACTGGGCCAGGACAGCCTCACAGAGTCTTGTCTAAGCCAGCTGCTCCTCGACTTGACCAGGCCATCCTCACAGAACCCTGTCGAATCCAGCTCCTCCTGGACCAGTCTGGGGCCAGCTGCACAAGCCCTGTGCGTGACAAGGCCACCTGGACTGGCCTGGGACAGCCTCACACTGCCCTGTCCAAGCAAGCACCATCTGGACCAACATGGGGAAGGCTCACAGAGCACTATCCATGCCAGTACTGCCTGGGCCTCCATGGGACAGGCTCTCAAAGTCCTGTCCAAGCCAGCCATGCCTGCACCGGCCTCGGCCCGCCTCACAGAGCCCTGTCAAACCAGCTCCTCCTAGACTGGCCCGGGCCAACCTCACAGAGACTTCTTCAAGCCAGTTGCCCCTTGACCGGCCCTGGCCACCCTCACATAGCACTGTCCATGCGACCTTCAACTGGACCAGACTACACCAGCCTCACAGAGCCCTTTGGAAGCCAGCACTGCCTGGACCGGTGCAGGCTAGGCTCACAGAGCCCTGTGCAAGTCTGGATCGCCTAGACCAGCCGGGGCCAACCTTTTGAGCCATGTCCAATCCACTGCTGCCTGGACCAATTGGGGGCCAGCCTCAAAGAGCCCTGTCCAAGACAGCTCCTCTTAGACTGGGCCGGGCCAGCCTCACAGAGTCTTCTCCAAGCCAGCTGCACCTCGACCTGACTGGGCCATCCTCACGGAGCCTTGTCCAATCCAGAGCCACCTGGACTGGACCAGCCTGCACCAGACTCACAGGGCCCTGTCGAATCCAGCGTCACTTGGACCGGCTCTGGCCAGGTTTACAGAACACTGTCCAAGACAGCACCATCGGGAGTGCTGTCTTGAACACAGAGCTCTGTCCAAGCCAGGTTAGCCTAGACCAGCCCGGGTACAGCCTTTTGAGCCACTTCCAAGCCAGCTCCTCCTAGACTTGGCCGGGCTAGCCTCACAGAGTCTTGTCCAAGCCAGCTGCCCTGGACCCGACTGGACCAGCCTCACAGAATCCCTGTCCAAGCCAGCTCCGCCTGAAATGGCCAAGGCCAGGCTCAGAGAGTCCTGTCCAAGCCAGCGCCCACTGGATAGGCCCGGGACAGGCTCACAGATCCCTGTCCAAACAAGCGCTGCCTGATCTGTCGCGGGCCAGGCTCACAGAGCCCTGTCCATTGCAGTACTGCATGGACCAGCGCGGGACAGGCTCTCAAAGTCCTATCCAAGCCAGCCACACCTGCATCGACCTGGGCCGGCCTCACAGAGCCCTGTCCAAGCCAGCTAGCTTCTATCAGACTGGCCCGGGCCAATCTCACAGAGGCTTGTCCAAGCAAGCTCTTCCTGGACTGGGTCAGGCCAGGCTCACAGAACCCTGTCTAAGCCAGCTTCTCCTAGACTGACCTGGGCCAACCTCACAGAGTCTTGTCCAAGCCAGCTGCCCTGGACCCGACTGGACCAGGCTCACAGAATCCCTATTCAAGCCAGCTCCGCTTGAAGTGGCCAAGACCAGGTTCATAGAGTCCTGTCCAAGCCAGTGCCCCCTGGATAGGCACGGGCCTGGCTCACAGAGCCCTGTCCACTGCAGTACTGATGGACCAGCGCGGGACAGGCTCCCAAAGTCCTATCAAAGCAAGCCATGCCTGCATCAGCCGGGGCCAGCCTCACAGAGCCCTGTCCAAGCCAGCTAGTTTCTACCAGACTTGCCTGGGCAAACCTCACAGAGCCTTGTCCAAGCCAGCTCTTCCTGGTCTAGACCAGGCCAGACTCACAGAACCATGTCCACCCAACTTCTCCTAGACTGGCCTGGGCCAGCCTTATGGAGCCTTGTCCAAGCCAGCACCACCTGGACTGGAACAGCCTGCACCAGACTCACAGTCCCCTGTCCAATTCAGCGCCACTTGGATGGGCAACGGCCAGGGTTAGAGAACCCTGTCCAAGACAGAACCACCAGGACCGGTGCAGGCCAGGCACACAGAGCTCTGTCCAAGCCAGGGTCGCCTGGACAAGCCCAGGAACAGCCTATTGAGCCCTGTCCAAGCCGGCTCCTCCTAGACTGGGCCAGGCCAGCCTCACAGAGTCTAGTCCAAGCCAGCTACCCTGGAACCGACTGGACCAGCCTCTCAGAATCAATGTCAAGGCCAACTCCACCTAAAGTGACCAAGGCCAGGCTCAGAGGGTCCTGTCCAAGCCAGCACCACCTTGATAGGCCTGGGCCAGTCTCACAGAGCCCTGTCTAAACCAGCGAAGTCTGAACCGTCGCGGGCCAGGCTCACAAAGCCGTATCCATGGCAGTACTACCTGGACCAGCGGGGGACAGGCACTCAAAATTGTATCCAAGCCAGCAACTCCTGCATCGGCCTGGGCCAGCCTCACAGAGCCCTGTCCACGCAAGCTAGCTTCAAACAGACTGGACCAGGCCAACCTCACAGAGCCTTGTCCAAGCCAGCTCTTCCTGGACTGGACCAGGCCAGGCTCACAGAACCCTGTCCAAGCCAGCTTCTCCTAGACTGGCCTGGGCAAAACTCACAGAGTCTTGTCCAAGCCAGCTGTTCCTTGACCAGCCGGGGCCAGGCTTACAGAGCCCTGTCCAAGCGAGTGCCACCTGGACCACCCTGGGGACAGCTTTTCCAGCCCTGTCCAAGCTATCAGTGCCTGGACTGAGTAAGGCCAGCCTCAAAGAACCCTGTTCAAGCCAGCATTAACTGAACCAGACTGCACCAGACTCAGAGCCCTGTCTAAGCCAGCACTACCTGGACCCTCATGGGCCAGGCTCACAGAGGCCTGTCTATACCAGCACTAGCTGGACCGGCATTGGGACAGTCTTTCGAGCCATGTCCAAGCCAGCGCCACCTGGACAGATGGGGGCCAGCCTCAAAGAGCCCAGTCCAAGCCAGCTCCTCCTAGACTGGGCCGGGATAGCCTCACATAGTCTTGTACAAGCCAGCTACTCCTCGACCTGAAAAGGCCAGCCTCATAGAGCCCTGTACAAGAGAGCTCCTCTTGGACCAGCCTGGGGCCAGCTGCACATGCCCTGTGTGAGACAAGGCCACCTGGACTGGTCTGGGCCAGCATCACAGAACCCTGTCTAATCCAGCTCCTCCTGGACTAGCCTGGGTCAACCACACAGAGTCTTGTCCGAGCCAGCTGCCCTTGACCGGCCTGAGCCAGGCTCACAGAGCCCTATCCAAGCCATTGTCAACTGAACCAGACTGCACCAGCCTCACAGTGCCCTGACCAAGGAGGGCTGCCTGGAACCGGGCCGGCCAGTCTCACAGAACCCTAAGTCTAGTCTTCCTGGACTGGCGCAGGCCAAGCTCACAGAGCCCTGTAGAAGGCAGGGCCCCCTGGGCAAGCCTGGGGACAGCCTTTTGAGCCCTGTGCAAGGCAGCGATGCTTGGACCGATGGGGGCTAGCCTCAAAGAGCCATGTCTAAGCCAGCTCCTCCTAGACTAGGCCGTGCCAGCCTCACACAGTCTTGTCCAAGCCAGCTGCACCAGGACCTGCCTGGGCCAGACTCACGGAGCCTTGTCCAAGCCAGCACCACCTGGACTGGACCAGCCTGCACCAGACTCACAAGGCCTTGTCCAATCCAGCGCCACTTGGATCGGCACCGGCCAGGATTACAGAACCCTGTCCATGACCGAAACACCAGGACCGGTGCAGGCCAGGCACAAAGAGCTCTGTCCAAGCCAGGGTCGCCTGGACCAGACCGGGGACAGCCTCTTGAGAACTGTCCAAGCCAGCTCTTCCTAGACTGGGCCGGGCCAGCCTCACAGATTCTTGTCCAAGCCAGCTGCCCTGGACCCGACTGGACCAAACTTTCACAATCCCTGTCCAAGGCAGCACCGCCTGGAGAGGCCCAGGCCAGTCTCACAGAGCCCTATCCAAACCAGTGCTGTCGGAGTTGTCGCCGGCCAGGCTCACAGAGCCCTCTTCATGCCAGTACTGCCTGGACCAGAGCAGGACAGGCTCTCAAAGTCCTGTCCAAGCCAGCCACGCCTGCACCGGCCTGGGCCAGCCTCACAGAGCCCTGTCCAAGCCAGATCCTCCTAGACTGCCCCGGGGTCAACCTCACAGAGACTTCTTCAAGCCTGCTGCTCCTTGCCCGGCCCTGGCCACGCTCACATAGCACTGTCCATGCGACCTTCAACTGGACCAGACTACACCAGCCTCGCAAAGCTGGACCAGTGCAGGCCAGGCTCACAGATCCTGGGCAAGTCAGATCGCCTAGACCAGCCGGGGGACAGCCTTAAGAGATAGAGCCTCAGCCTTGAGTAAAAGAAGCTCAGGGATGACACCGAGTCCCTGAATCCAAGACCTGGGATTCCCAAAAAATAAAATAAATGAATAATGGACACTTGTTATCTTACTACCAAAATGGATAGATTAATTCTTCTCTCTGTTAATCATAGCCAAAGGTAAGGGGCTTCCCTTGATGTTCCTCTAAACCTCTCTTTCCCTCTATTATCACCCTGGCTTCAGTTGCAGGATAAAATTAAGATTATCCCACTTGATGTGACCTTAAGTACTCTCCCTACCTGCCTTCTTGGGGTGGAGATCCTGGATGAACTCACCACTGGGTGAAAGAACCACCAGAGAGATGGAGGTAGGTATCCCTGAAACTCATAGTCACACACACACACACACACACACACACACACACACACACACACACACTCACCCACCTAGGCCAACTCTCACTAGCCTTTTCCAAAGATACTTTATGTCTTGGGGTTAACTGACCTAGGAGAGGAACTTGATCCTCTATAAATAACTATTTTAACTAGGGCTTGCTAGCTGACACGAGATAAACAGAAGCTCAAAGTAAAGGTTCTGGAGCCTGTCTGGGTCAGGCTCACACTTGACATCCTGGCTCCTCAGTAGGCAGAGATCTGAGGATCAAAGATCAAAGCCAGTCATAAGCTGGAAAACCAATAAGAGTCGTCTCTGCATGGAACCACCAAAAATCCAGATCTGGTGCTGTGACTCAAGTGGTAGAATAGCAGCCTTGAGCATGAGAAATCAGAAAGACAGCTCCCAGATCCTCAGTTCAAGCCCACAAAAGAAATGGCCCCATTTGTTGCCCCCAGACTGCCTGGGCCTCAAGTGCCCCCTCACAGAGTGTGATACTGCACTGGTTCCTGGGTAGTGTATCAGATCCTTCAGAAATTGGGTGGTGAAAGCCAGGCCTTTGCCTTTGTGTGCTCTCAACCCAGCTGGAAGGCAGAGCAAGACAAGGCCAACAGCCTGCAGAGCAGAGAAGATCCCCCTATGCCAGGGTGATTGGAGCGGGCTTCTTGGAGGCAGCATTTTAAGGGGGTCTTGCTTAACACGGAAGATGTGACAGGAAGAACAAAGAGAAAAGATGCCATAGATATAGGACAACATAGCAGAGCGTGTTTTTTTTCCAGCCAGGGCTGCTGGTTAGAAACTCAGTAAAGACGGGCAAGACTGTCCTGAGACAGGCCCAAGGGGTCACATAAGAATAGCTATCCAATGTTGGTATTTTGTCTTAGCACACAGGAAACCCTACGTTCAATTCTTAGGTCCCGCATACACAGAGAAAGCCAGAAGAGGTACCGTGGCTCAGGTGGAAATATGCTCACCTGAAGCAAAAGAAGCTCAGGGACAGCGCCTGGACCCCGAGTTCAAGCCCCAGCACTGTCAATGTAAAACTGCACTTTAAGGGACCTGGGTGACAGGTGGATGGATGGCTATGCCCTGAAGCTCTTAGTAGATCCATCCATGCTTTGTGTCTCCTTTTTGATAAAGGGGATCTGGACATTCCTGCAATGGGCACCCCTGGACCTGGTTATCAGCAACCCTCCCAAAGGCTTCAACTGGGACATGGAGCAGCTTGCCCCAGAAATCCTCAGGTACCGGTTGGATGTGGTGGGAGGATACAAAGCAGGCCTCAGATGTCCTAGTAGGTCTAATCTACCCCAGACATCCAGGCAATCCAGAGGAAGTGGATGGGAGCTTAGAAAGAGGTAGTGATGTGAAGGAGGCCATTTAATGGCCACGTCTTTCCCCAGATTCTGAGCTTCCCTTTGCTGTCTCTGAGGGAGGTAGAAGAGTGTCTAGGTGGTAGTGTCTAGAAGCGGACTAGTTGGAAATTGTAAAGAATGAGACACATAGGCCATGCGCTGATGGCTCACGCCTGTCATCCTGGCTACTCAGGAGGCTGAGATCCAGAGGGACTTGTATCCCAGCACAGGGAGGAAAGTCCAGTGAGAGTCTCATTTCCAATCTCCAACCGGAAGTGGTATCATGGCTCAAGTGGAAGAACACTGGCCTTGTGCAAAAATCATCATCAGGGACAGTACCCAAGCCCTGAGTTCAAGCCCCTCATCCAAAAAACAAGAAAGAAAGACGCCATTTGCTTGCCAGAGATGGTGAAGGAGTGGGGTTGCTGTGGTTGGGACACCAGGTTCTGGCCTCAGTGTACAGCCATTTCTAGGAACTTCCCAAGTTTGCCTGAGTGTGAACTCACAGCAAGGTGGGAATTGTCTTACCAGGAACTGCAGAGGTTGTGGTCTGTCTTAGGCAGGGAGTGGGCAAATGGGAGCAGGTGTGGGAGAGTAATGTCAATTATATTCTCTCCAACCAAGGAAGAATGCTGGTGTCAAAGTCTGAAAGTGTAGGGTTACATGTGCTTTATGGCCTGACATGTTGGGTTTCCCCTGGTTGTAAGAAGGTGGCTGAAACCGGGCAATGACAGTGTCTCACAACTGTCATCCTAGCTACCCAGCAACCCTACTTTTGCGCATTTACCCAAATGAGCACAAAACTACCAGCACAACCATGTTTATTGCAGTATTATTCACCATAGCTATGATATGGAAACAACCCCAGTGCCCCTCAGTAGATGAATGGTTCAAGAAAAATTGTGTGATACACACACACACACACACACACACACACACACACACACACACTGGAATTCTAGGCTTCCCTCAGAAAGAATGACATTGCCCATTTGTTAGGAAATGGATGATTTGGCAAAAATTATATTATTTGAAGTAAGTCAGACCCAAAGAAAACATAGGTCCCATGGTTTACCTTGTTTTACCTTTGTTTGCAAGGATTAATACATGTTTAGGACAAGCAGAGAAGATCAAAGGCTAGGTATATATGACCATACAAGGTGATGTTAAACAAAATGTACCTGAAGTCAGAGACACAAGTTGTTTTTCCTTTCTTTCTTTTGTTTTTAATATGTGATTCTTTTGTACGTTATTCCCCCATGGTAAACATCTGTTTTCACTTTATTTGATTCCAGTATTTGAGGAGTGGAAGGGATACATTAGAAGGATCCGCATAGGAAAGAATAAATTAAAATATCCCTTTTTGCATATGACATGATACTATACCTTCATGGTCCATAAACTCCTTCCCCAAAATATTAGAAATCAAAAATCACTTTGGCAAAGTAGCAGGATACAAAAGTCAATCAAATAAAATCAGTTGCCTTCCTGTACACTGACAATGTACAAGCAGAGAGGGAAATAAAGGAAGCAACCCCATTCACAATAACCTCCCCCAAAATAAAATATTTAGGAACTAACCTAACCAAAGATGTAAAAGAACTATTTAATGAAAACTATAAAAAGTTAAAGAAAAAAATTACAGAAGACACTAGGAAATGGAACGACCTCCCCTGCTCTTGGATAGGCAGACAATATAGTGAAAATGGCAATAATGCCCAAATTAATATACAAATTCAATGCAATTCCTATTAAAATCCCAATGATGTACATCTCTGAAATACAAAAAACAGTCCCAAAATTCATATGGAACCTCAAAATATCTACAATAGCAAAAACTATTCTAGCGAATAAAGACAAAATGGGAGGGATATCCATGCCGCACTTCAAACTCTACTATAGAGCCATAATAACAAAGACAGCATGGTACTGGCACAAAAACAGACCCGAAGACCAATAGAATAGAATAGAAGATCCAGAACTAAATCCAAATACCTACAGTCAGCTGACATTTGACAAAGGAACCAAAGACAGACAATGGAAGAAACACAGCCTCTTCAACCACTGGTGCTGGGAAAACTGGGCGGCCACATGCAGAAGAATAAAAGTGGACCCCAGCATATCACCATACACCAACATCAACTCAAAATAGATTAAAGACCTTAGCATCAAACCTGAATCTCTGAAACCACTGCCGGCAGAGTAGGAGAGACACTTGAACTTATAGGCACAGGAAAGAATTTCCTGAACAGAGTCCCAGGGTAACAACAAATTGGAGTGAGACACGACAAATGGGACTACCTTAAAATAAAAAGCTTATGCAAAGCTAAAGCTGTTGCAACCAAGCTAGAAAGACAACCAATTAATTGGGGAAAAAAATTTACTAGCAATATATCCGACAAGGGGTTAATACCCAATATATACAGGGAACTCAAGAAACTAGGCCCTCCCAAACCTAACAAACCATTTACTAAATGGGCAAGGGAACTAAAGAGAGACTTCTCAGAAGAAGAGGTAAAAATGGCAAAGAAACACCTTAGGAAATGTTCACCATCCCTGGTTGTGAAGGAAATGTAAATAAAGGCAACCATGAGATACCACCTTACCCTAGTTAGAATGTCCCACATCCTGAAGTCAGACAATGACAAATGCTGGAGGGGATGTGGAGAAAGAGGAACCCTAATACACTGCTGGTGGGAATGTACACTTACACAATCACTTTGGAAAACAGTCTGGAGAGTCCTAAGAAAACGAAATATTGACCTCTCTTATGACTCAGTCATACCACTTGTAGGCATTCATCCTTAACAACAGGAACCAGTATAAAAGGACATATGCACCTCCATGTTTATTGCCGCGCTGTTCGTAATAGCCAGGATACGGAAACACCAACAAAGATGAATGGATCCCAACATTGTCGTATCTACACACAATGTAATATTATGCAGCCGTTAGAAATGAAAAAATAATGGCATTTGCAGGGAAATGGATGGAGCTAGAAGGTGATCATGTTGAGCAAGGTAAGCCAAGAGCAAAGAGACAAACAGTACATGGTCTCCCTGATAAGTGGATGTTAAAACCAAAATGTTAGGTAATACGACAAAATTAACAGGACTTAAGAAACAAAGACTTCCACTCATCTGGTCCAATCTCTACTAAATAACCCCATGCTGCTGATCACATGTATTGTATATATGTGTACAATGCAGGGGAACCAGGAAGACAACATAGAACTAGAGGGAATCAGGGGAAAACCCATCAGCTGCACTGGACATTGACCAAAATGAACTAAGCAAGCTAATGGCAGGGATGGAAGGAAGGGAACAAATGGGAAAAAGGGAACAGCTGATGTTATGCAAAACAAAAGAAATGTACATACCAACGAATGTGGAAGAAACAACTGTATCACAAAGCTCATAGAACTCATAAATGTTATAGACTGATAGACAATTTGCTCCAGAAATGTTAGAATGTGTTTGTGACTTTAACTGAGCATCACTATCCCATAATACTGTGAAATTACGGAAATTATGTAACCACTTAATTACAATAAAAAAGCACAAACTCTCCAGAAATCATTATAGATGTATACAACTAACTCTTGAATACATTTTGACATCAAAGTCAGGCAATTCACTAGGAAGACTTCGATGGAATCCATGAATTGTTACAGTAAGCTATTGTTGTTATTTGGTTTGTGAAAATATTTTGTATGGGAACAAACAATGCAATGGCATTTTTGAAATTTAAGAAACTTAAATGAACAATTATGACTTAGGAGAGCAATTTGTAAAACCTTCCAAAACTTCAAAGAGGTAGTGATACATACTTATCCTTTTGGCAATATCAAATACAGTTTCTTCCAAGTTGTTCTTCAGATATAATGGCTCAACAGAAGCAGATCCCACATGTCTTTGCTATCTCTATTCCCAGCAGCAAGATTCAAGGGGGCTATTGGTATCTGCATCATGATGAAGTAAGAAAAAAGCCTCTCTCGTATTATTCCACATATAAGCAGTGCACAGGGTTGTCCAGCCATCTACAGTTATTGCATGAATATCTGCCGCTTGAGCCACCAACTCACGGACAGTTCTAATTGTCCACTGTAGGCTTCCTGATGAATATGGTTGTACTCATCGTCATCCCTAGTATTCACATGAGTGGCCTTTTTGGAAAGTAGTCTCTGCACTGTAATAACCTGATTATTTTCAGCAGCCCAAAGAAGAAATTTGCATGGATCCTTCTCCATTTTTCTTGCAATTGTACCATTCCTCACTTTTTCATCATGTTCCTCGTCTTCATTAGAATTGCCTAACCAGAGACTTTGAGTGACAGTGGGAATGAGGTGTCCATGTATTTCCCTAATGGATCAGGTTAGTTGAACTGTTCACAAAAATCTGGTGAATTTTCTGCATCTGTTTTTTCACCATGATTTATTTTCCCTTTTTCAATTTTTACTATTCGAAATTATTCTAACTGGATTTAGGGAATTGATGGATAGCAGAGGAAAGATTTTCCTCTGTTTTCAAAGATACAGAGTGGAAATAAGGACAAGTGGTGTCTTCATGTGCAGCTTATTCTAGGAATGAGAAAAGTTGAAATAATGCCTTCTATATAAATGATTTGGGAAATGGCAGAGTAGAAAGTAAAATGATGCAACCAAAAAATATAAAAGCAAAATGAATTACGATAATTACAGAGCAATCCTATTATCTATGAGAAACATTAAAGAGAGAGGAAGAGAGAGAGAGATGTGCAATGACCTAGATAGCCAAAAATGCATGCCTCTGATCAAGTTATAGAGCAAGCAGAATTTTATGTTTTAAAAAGATGGAAATAGAATTTATGTATTTATTTGAATTTAGTAAATACATTTTTAGCAGCCTACATGAAGAGACGTAGGTTTAATCATATTGCAGACAAGAATCTAAATCCTTGATAATTCTAGGAACAGATCTGAATGAAATCAGTTGAATCACACTTTTCATGTACAATGAAGGAATAGGTCCAGTCTAGGAAAGCAGCAAGAAAATGCAGGTTGATTGTATCTGTGACAAAACTTTGTGGAAAATGGTATTGAGGATTGCTTACTGTTGATCCACTTGCACTGTAAGCATGATTTGAACAATTGCTTGCTGATTCTCAACTATTATTTTGATCATTATATTCTCCAAAAAGAAAAAGTGAGATTTAATTGATAGCAAAGGACTACTTATACATTTTGATTTCTCATTAAGCACCTTCAATCATTGAAACCACATGAACACAATAGACAGGCCTACTTTTTTAGATGAAAACAAGTGTCTCAAAAAAACAAAGAATGTTAGTAGTCATGTAAAGGACTTCTATTTTAGATCTAAGTATGTGCATTAGATAACTATAGAGGAAAAAGTAGAAGCCACTCTGATGGCTCATGTCATTAATCCTAGCTAATCAGAAAGATGAAGTCTGAGGATTGTGGTTTGAAACCAGACCAAACAAAAAAAAGTCCATTAGATTCTGATTTGAAAGAAACGAACAAAAGCTAGAACTGGAGGTGTAGTACAACCAGTAAAATGATATCCTTGAGAAAACTAAAAAAAAAAAAAAAAAAAAAACAAATTCTGGGACAGAGACAGGCCCTGCGTTCAAGCCTTAGTATTAGCACCAAACAAATGATTGAATTAATTAGTTAATTAAGTAATTAAATATAAATTAAGTGGTCACATGTGGATAGGCAGGTCAAATGTAACATCCGTGCTGACTGGATTGTGTATTATTTTGTAGTAAGACAAATTATCATTTGTACTAATCATTAATTTTCAATTGAACTTTTTTGTACAATAAACCTTGAATTTAGTATGCATGTATAGGTGTGTGTAAATGTGTGCATATGTGTATATGTGTATATATGTGCATGTGCTGTTGCAATGTTGCTTGCCAATGTGGAAGGGTAAGGCTGAAAATAGATAATTTTGTTGCAATGTTTTTATTTATCAGTATTCTGTCATGTCATTTCAGTTGGACCACCCTTTTGTACATTTTATTTGTCAAATAATATCATCAGAATCAAATGATTTACAATATTAAGTTAGATAAAAGAGACTGCTTTCAGCTCTTATTATATGTTAGGTGAGAAGATTCAAACATATTTAGGTAGTAAATTAGTGCTGTAAAATGACTGTCGGTACAAAATATGTATTTGACCTCTTAAATTTGTTATACATTTAACATATTCTCATGGAGTGAGTTTGACCAACTGGGCCAATTAGGTATTGCTATCTGGTTATTCCCGTGAAACCCAAACTGGATAAACTTTTCCTGGCTTTCTGTTGAAAATAACTTTCTTTGTAAGATCATATCTATTCACACTAAGAGGTAATCAACCCAATATTTATCAAGTTTGAATATCCCATCATATTGACTGAAAATCGTTATTGTTGTCATGCTTAATAGATATTCCTTTCAAAAACAAACAAAAAGCATGTGTCATCTCCAGATAGTGGATGTATCTGAAGTTGTTTTGTACATGCAAAGGGCTAATGGCTCTTTTGTGGGAGTAACTATCGCAACTTAACAAATAAGGCTTTTCGAATATCTTTTCAATATAAATAACATCCCAGAGTGAGTCTTGCAATTTCTGAAATCCCTTTGAATATTTTAGTATTATTTCAGTTCATTGACTATAGAGCTAAAGACATTTCTGAAATAAATATTGTTAAGTTCTGAAAATGTAAGTGGGTATAGAGGCTTTTTATGCATCATCTTATGAAAATCCAGTTTTTATGAAACTAAATGAAATAGAATAAAAGAATGTAAGTGAATTTGGTAAGCTAATTATTAGTTTAACTTTGTTTTCTATTAACACAGTCCTTTGAATGTAGATGATACAGTTAAATTATTTCTTTGTGTTTCTGTACTTCAGTTATTTTTCGTATCATTGTAGGTATGGGAGTGAATTTGTAGTAAAAAGAAAGGTCCTTTAAAATGATTAGGATTAATCTTGTGCTTTGTGTCCTACTCCCAAGAAAATGAGTTATTTTCAAATGTTAATAGTTTATAATTGAATCTTCATATCATAAGAAAAATTTAAAAATGCAGTAGTATTGATGACTTCTTAAACCAATTGTATTGACAAGGTGGAGAGTCTTTAATTCATGCTTAGGTCTTGGTGTCTATGATTTTTAACCTCTTGTTCCTAACATTAATGATAGTTCAGACTGCATTTTGGGGTATATGAAAGGTAAAATATTTATCTGGGGTCAAAGGTGATTTTTATATCAATCTTGCTTTAATAACATTTTAATTTAAATTAGTATATTTCTCTCAGGATGTTGGGTACAAAAAGCAATCAAAATACTTCTAATGGTAAACAACCCAACCTAGGTGAGCAACAATGTGGAAATGATTGGTCCATAACACCTGCAGTCTGTTTCCATCAGGAATTGGTCAGGACACTCTTTCAGTATGACTGTGTTAAACAAAAATGGGGTCCCCAGGAAGTGAAGGGATAGAATATGATTTCTACTATTATGAGCTAGAAATCAAGAATGTTATACTTTAGCAATTCCTTTCATCAGGAATGTATAAATTGATTATGAAATTGGAGTTTTCATATTACAGCTGCCTATTTTCTAACAAAGATAAAGTCAAATATTATTAGAGTGTACACAATAATTCTAGGACATTTTCCTAGAATTAGTAGACTAAGTGCTGGTATTTAAGTCATGAAATAAAATGAGGTTATTTGATATATTGGAAGATGGGCCTCAGGCTAACACTTACCATGTGTGCAATGCTGTACTAGTAATTCCAATTCTGAAGACTTCAATAACATCATCTGAGATTTAAAATTGGAAGTAGTTCCACTTTATGGGATTATTGTGAGGATTAAGTTAGATGCCGTAGTTAAAGTACTTGGAAAACCTATCATTCAGCATTTGATACTTTCTACATGTTATTTTATCATGTGATGAATTCTAACATTTTTACTGTGATTTTTATATTGTGTCTATTTACAATAGACAATGTGATATATTGATATTCATTGCATTGGTCAGTTTTCTGACATTATGAGGAAAATACCGGCAGAGAAAATTTCTGAGGAGGACACTATTATATTGATTCATGGTTTAAGAGAATGCAGTTTAAGATCAGATGTCTCCATTGTTTTTAATTATATTTTATTAAATAGTTGTTCAAAAGAATTTCCATTCCACAAATCAGTACAATGGATCTTTAATAACTTTCCTATACCTTTCCAAGCCTCACCCCACTCTTATGTTTTCTAGTTTCATACTATCTACATTGAATATTATGCCTTCACTCTCGTCCTCCATAACTCTCTTTATTCCTTCCCTTTGACTTCCGCTCACATCTTCCAAGTGATAGATTCCTTGTATTCATTTTATTGGATTA
Source organism: Dipodomys spectabilis (assembly GCF_019054845.1). NCBI lineage: Eukaryota > Metazoa > Chordata > Mammalia > Rodentia > Heteromyidae > Dipodomys > Dipodomys spectabilis. The sequence goes on from NW_024870710.1 coordinate 968,991, forward strand.
AAAGTTCAATTTTATAAGAAATTACACCTTTTAAATACTCCTCTGCAAATAGCATGCTTTGGTTAATACTGTTGTGTAATTGTAACCCCTCTGTATGGTATTTTCACAATAAAAACATCTCAGTTTTATGGCCAATAGATTGTGAAAAGGATGCCATGACTTTATGAAATAAAAATAGAATCTTAAATGGGTGTAGTGGCACTATTGCCTCCCTAGATTTAAAAAAAATTCTTAGACTACTATCTCAATCCTTATACAACAATTTAAAATTTTTAAAAAAAAAGTGATTATCAAACTAAATGTGAAATGTAAAAACATATAAAACATAAACCTAAAAATTCATGGCATTGGATCAGTTAAGGTTTCTAAAATATGACATGGAAAGCATTAGTGGTTAAAGAAAAGCAAGAATAAACTTGATAATATCGACTTATAATCTTTCATAATTCAAAGGACAATATAACAGAAGTGAAAACATATCTAACAGATAGAGGACACATATTTGTTAATGCTACAATGTTAATACTACAATGATTCTGAGTCTAAGTATTTTTATATCTTCTAATTCTATATAACTTTTTCTCAAATAGGATATTTCTTTAAAAAACATATGTAAATAGTAGGAGCATATGAAATAAGTTCCTCTTTAGTATCCATGAATAAATAAAGAGAAAGCTCACTAGTAGGACCATAATATAACAAGATGACACAAAATATAGTAATTCACTTGTGGAGAAATTGATATACTCCACATAGCAAATCAATTTGTGTAATACTTCAATCATTAAAGCAAGCAAGTTTTCAAAAGGTCAAAGAGAATTGAATAGGTTCTATCCATTACACATCTATGTATGTATTAAAGAGAAGTAAAAAACTTGTGTGTACAGGGATTGTAGTTCATTGAGAGTGCACTTGAACACTTTGTGTGAGACCCTGGAAATAATCCCCACAAACAAATTTTGAAAAGGCTCACTATCGAGGATGTATGCTGGACAAATTCCTGTAAATGAGTTTTATATCTATTTTAATTTCTGTTCTAAAATTTACAGCATTTCTATTTGAAGAAAAGCAAATTTGTGAAAATTAGGCTTGGAAAACCTCTGTACAATTCACTTCCAAAGCACTAAAATGCATACAATAAAAGGAGATAATATATTTCAAGTGAATTACATGTCAGCAAAAAAAACTATTGTTAAAATACTTCACACAAAATGCAGAATACCTAAAATGATATTTTCTGTGTTTGCTTAAATCTTTGTAAACTGCAACATTTAAAACAATAATATGATTTCTGTTCATTTTGAGGAATTTTGTCTGTTTATTTTGAGTTTATTCAAAGATAACTCAATCAAAAAGTGTATGTGATAACTGGAATACCTAGGAATTAAGCAACACTTATAAATAATTGATAACCTTTTCTGGAAGAAAGTTTAGGCAAATGACAGAAGACACAAATCTATGCATCTGCATCTTATGAAAGCCATATGTTACATAGTCAATCCAATAGTTTTTTCTACTTTGCTAGGGAAGAAGTATTCTCAAGATAAGAGCAAATAGCAGTGAAAAGAACAAAATACACTATCAAACAATTCCATTTAAGGGACTCCAATATTAGTATCTATGAAGATGTTCCTGAATGCCAACACCCATTGAACTTTTGGAATTTTAATTTCTATGAACATATGAAAACTATAACAAGAAAAGAAATATAGTCTTAGAGCAAACCAGCCTTGGAATAATTTTCTCAATTGCTTTGAAATTACATAAGAATTGATATTCCTTTCCACTGGAAACATTTAAAAATGTTTATCATTTATTATAATTCTAATATGAAGCAAGTGTAATTTTATATAATCATTATAAATATCATTCTAATATTATAATAAAATAGAATAACAAACCAGTCCCAATATATTACCTACCCATCATTATTCTTAATTCCTAATCATTACCTAAATATCTTAAACAATCTAAATAGTCATGTCTTTAACATAAATGTAAATATTCTATAATTTTTACTTAAGGTTTTCCAAGGGCATGTATTCACGTTTCTAAGAAATGTTCACAGCAGTTAAAAGATGCTTTTGTGAAATTAATGTGATACATTTTGTTGTTGTTGTTGCTGTTTGAAAGGCCTGGGCATTATCCCTAAGCCTTTTTATGCTCAAGGACAGCAATCTACAACTGGAGGCACAAAGCTAATTCATGTTTTTAGTGGTTAATTGGAGATAAGAATCTAACAAGTACTTTCCTGTCTGGGCCACTTTCAAACACATTTCTAAGATCTCATTACCCAGAATAGGTCTAATTATAAGCGTGAGTCACTGGCACTTGTTTGATGTATTTTTTTATTTTAATTATGTTTTAAGATTTTTGTTTCACTATAGTGTACATCATTCTACACAATAATTTAGATATATGTATATATTTCTTCTGACAATCTCTAAAAATGTATATCATTCTACACATAACATTAATATATATATGTACATATATTTCTGAAGACAGACTCCCTCTAAAAATTTTTGCTACTATATTTTACCTTTTACATTTTAAAGATATACAGTTTATTTTTCTAAAATTTTCCTAGAATAAAATAACTAATATTTCAATAGAAATTAGAGCTTTTATTTTCAAGAGAATTTTAGATATACATATGAGATTGGAGTAACATTTACAGTTTATTACTTGGAAAAATTCTGTGCAAACTCTTAAATATTTGTGTGTAGTGAAGGGGAGAGAGGAAGTTAATTCATACTGGTTAGGAATTAGCAATGCTTCAAAAATCTATTCCATAATTTGTTATAAGCACATAGTCAAGCTACCTGATATAGATGCATGCACAGTGTTAACATTAAAAATATTAATCAAAAGACAAATAATAGCAAAATCATAAGCACATATAAGACTTTCATTAATTAGCACTTATGACGCTAATAATAATTTTGACGAAGTTGATGATGATGACCACAATGTAGCCTGACTATGATAAGGTGATTGAAAAGGAAAAAAAACTTTACACTTCTTTGAAGCTAGATTTCCCACATTGAATACATAGTTATAAACTGAATTGGATTGCATACAATAATAACAAGAGGAGAGTGTCAATATCAAGAAATAAAATTACATTAATAGGTAGAGACTGTAAAAACCCTAATGTTATTCCTGCAGTCTCTCTAATGTGTACTCACTTTTCTTGGTAGTATTGTGTTCTTATAAATAAAATCGTTTACTTCCACATTTTGATGGACATAGTTTTCAACTCAGTGTGATTAATTCAAATAACATTCTCTTATAGGTAGTATTCAATAACCAATGTTTCCATTAATTTATTGAGTATGTCCTTCAGTACAGCTGTAAACTCATGACACAATTTACATAATACCACTTACATATCTGTAGTTACCATAAAAGGACACAAGCCATAGAACCAGAAGTTAAAATTTATTTTTATTTCTGCAGGAAACAACTTGTGACTTTATACCAACGAACTGAATTTGACTCTTTCCTTATTTGCAAGCTAAAGTGGAAAATGTAAGGACTCCACTTTTTTTCTTGCTCGAGAAGTCAAGAAATATTTTTCAATATTTCTGGTAGATTATATCCATTTACAGATGAGAAATGTAAGCCCAACAGTCAATGTAGTGAGTAAATAATGATACTAGAATTTTTGTCTGAAATTTTCACTCTGTGTGCTTACAAAGAGAGTAATTTGGTGATGGAGAGGACCAATATGAAAAGACTATGAGGAAAAAAGCATACTTTGTAAACGTTTGTATTAAGACTAGGTTACCAGTGATGAATACTTGAAACAGGCTGTTGTCATGGACATAAAAAAGGAGTACATAGAAATTGTATTAGTGACAGAAACTGAGAAAATCTTAATCATTCATCTTATCTAAGGGGAGGGTAAGAAAGGTAAGAAGAAAGCTAAGAAAAAAATGTAAGAAAAAATCTAAAATGCATCCACATCTCTGGCTGGCAACCGTTAGTTATATTCTTGGTGAAAAGGACTACAGGTGGAAAATATGGACTTAGAGGAAAAAACTCTCAGTCCTAAGGTTTATGTTAAAGAGATGCAAATATAGGTCTATTTAGACATCATCAAAATATCCACTACCTTGAATATGCAAAAAAGTAATAAAATCGGGGGCATTATTAAAGGGAGGAGGAAAAGGAAAATTCTGACACAAGTTTGAGTAATGTGAGTACCAGTGTGAACAAGATTGGAAAAAAGAGATAAAGAAGGAAACAAACAAGTAATAAACACCAATTTACAGAAGTAAAGGAAGGGAAGAATTTGCAGGAATATATTGAAGGAAATATGCTATTTGGATTTGAAAAGTAAAAGGACACAGACAAGTTCAATAAGAACAGTGTTTTGGTGAAAGTCATACTGATAAAATTTTGTGATATGAATGTGAAGCTATAAAATTCTGGATCCATGAATTCAACAGATCCTGTTGGTTTTAAATGCTGGGAAAAATGCTTTTATCCTGACCTTAGAAGAATTATACAGATATAACTCCCATGAACTTTCCTCAGAGGGATTTTGTGAATATTTTTCAAGACTGTTTAGACAGGAGATTAGAGATTGGACTACAGCACAGACAAGCCTAATTTGTCCTACAGTTTTCAGAATATACTTGCCATTATTTAAAAAACATTATTTTAGTATTGTCTCATTCTAAATAGAAAATAGTTCAATTCTCGGGAAACTCCTAATTTTTAAAACTGAATATTTAAGAGGACAGAATGTATGTGTTCTACTAACTACTCATTTTCAAATTCTGAGCATGCCATACCAGAGACATTTAAAAGAGTGCCTGTATGCATTTTAATTAATTCTGCAATAGATGCAGTTTTTAATGGGGTATTACATATTTAAAGGTCAGCAGAGAAACTAGCCACATTCTGGTAGAAGATAAAACTATGAAGTATCTATAATAATTAATTCCTCTAAAGTAAACATTTGTTTATCATAGTAAGCTATTATTACAATGACAATCAATCCCAACATTTTATGGAGTAAAGTCATTCTAGCCCAACAGTTTACACCTTGTAAGGTGGACCTTAAAATTCCCTAAATTCACATCATGACTAGCTTATCACTATTGTGAAAAAATTCGACACTTCTGCTAATGTTATGCCCTTTCTATTGTTGAAAGAACACTACACTAAACTTTGCTGCATCGTTTCCCCTCAAGTGGTATACTTAAGATCAGAAAACTTGAAAATATTATCTTTTCATCTACCATAGATATTCAGGAGGCAAAGATCTGTATATTATCTTTTCATCTACCATAGATATTCAGGAGGCAAAGATCTGTATATTTTGGTTCAAAGCCCACCCAGGCAGGCTGGTTCCTTAGATTCTTATCTCCAATAAACTGCTCAGGAAAACCCAGACACAAGTAGCACTGAGGTTCAAGTGGTAGAGCAGTATCCTTGAGCAAAAAACAGGCTGAGGGACAGTGCCCAGGCCAGACGTCAAGCCCTAGGACAAACAAAATAACAAAAACAAAATGAAAATAAACCCCAAACCTAGCATTTTTCTTGTTGTAGACAGAGGTATATAATTAAGGAAATTTCTTCCATTCTTATGTATAGTTAGAAGAAAAAAGATTTCAAACAATAACTCTCTTCATACCATGTCACACCAAAGTCTCAAAACATTGCTCTTTTTCTAAATTTATAAACTAATAGCATCCATTTATTGTTAACTCTTTCTGGATTATTCACATTATCATGCATGAACTTTTGGAATTATCTATTAACTAAGTCCTAATTATGTCTCTTGAAAGAATATTCTAGACAATAGATTGCCAGAATCATTTGTGAATTTTTAAATTAAAACTTCTACTTAAAAAGTATTTTGTAGTATCCTATAGAATATGAAATTACAAGCAAAAGTTATTTATTTTAAATCTAAATTCTAATTTAGTAAGGTCTACAAAGTCCTACATTAGATAACTTTGCTGTTTCTCCAGGCTTAAGCTTTTGTATTCCTTCATTATTTCTTTGGAATCCAACAGAATGATGCTAAAATTTTCAAATTTTTGGTTTGGAATCATGACCTATTTAGCATCTAGAAGTATTTTGTAATGAAGAGAGCATTCAAAACAAGACTGAGGATGATATATGAGTTGCATTTCAATAGGAAACTTGACTTCTCAAAACGTAATGACAAAATTAGCCCAAACTTCCAACTGTGAATTCCTCTCTTGTTCTTTGGTTTGTTTTATTGAGGCAAAATTATACTACCTAGTCCAGGGAAGGTATTATTATTTAATCTACTCTCTAATCTCCTGTATTAGTCTGAGTGCTAGAATTCCAGACTTGTATCGCATTTTCCTGCCATAGTTTGTTGGCTTATTTAATCGAGAAACATACTAGTAATTCTAAACTTCTCCGATGATCTTATCCTCTAGACTGACTGCTCAAACTGTTTCTGTACAATTTTCAAAGATTTTCTAACATTTGACACAGGATATGAACATTTTCAGATGCACCTGCAGGGGTCTCTGATACATTTTTCCATGGATCCGATCACTTTAATAATTATTACTTGGCTTTTTTAGTATCTCTGGTCACTACCTATGTAATAGTCTCAAGCTTTTGGAGGGAAAGTTCACTTGACGACTTTCTAATATTAAAAATTATCAAATGATTCTAGTCTTACTCAGGACATATTTTCTAACTTTTCTACACATTGTGGGAGTAGTTTCATATGTGTGTTTGCACATAAAAGTGCTTCTGTGCATATGTAAATGTTTGTATGTATGTATTCAAAAACCTCAGGCTATTATTCAGTACTCTTGCTCATAACTAGTATCCCATCACTTGAGCCATTCATCCAATGCAGTTTTTGGCTGGTTAATTATAGATAGTGTTGCAAAGACCGTTCTGCCGAGGCTGGATGCAAACTGAACTTTCCAGACTCTTAATTTTTATTTTTTCCAGGAGTATGGTTTTAAACTACAAACATTTTTGTGAATATAAAGTCTAACCTGTAGCCTAGATTTTTAACTCAAAAATTCATTCAAAGATAGATGAACATACACATTACATATCCTGAGTGTACACTGCAGGAAATGTGATATTAAGCCTGGTACTGGTGGTTCAAACCTATAATCCTAGTTACTCAGGAGGTTGAGATCTGAGGATTGCAGTTCAGATCAAGCACCAGTATGAAAGTTTTGTGAGGCACTTATCTCCAATTAACCACCAGAAAACCGGAATTGGCACTGTGGCTCAAATGGTAGAGCTCTAGCCTTGAGCTGAAGAGAGGAGGGACATCCCGCCCAGGCCCAGAGTTCAAGACCCACAACCATCAAAAAAAAAAACTAACTAAAAAAGAAAAAGAAATGTGATCTTATCCACCAGTTCATTGCTACTATATTTCCTGCTCTCTCAACATGGCCTTTTATTCCAGTTAAGACCATTCTCTTATATCTGACTTGCTTTGGAACAAGAATTACTCTTCTGTTCTACTTTTTACAAATTTGCATGATTAGCTACCATGATTTGGATCTAGTAGAAAACAAGAGTGGCCTCATCCTCCATGTTCCACTTAGTAGTAATGCTTTCCCTACATCACTCCCATAGATCTACATATTGGCCTTGGATTTATTGTTTCAAAGTTGTCTTATTGGAAGAGTCTTCTATAGTGTATTGAACCATTATACTTAAGCACAAAACTTCTTTTTCTCCTATTATTCCTAATGTTTCTCATACTGCTAACTTATGTACACTTGGGAAATAATGCACAACACACACAAAAAAAATGTTTCTGAGAACATTCTTCCCACATAAAATTGGTCTTAATTACTGAGCACTTAGGAAATTTGACCTTAAGGTAGTCCAGGATGTTTTTTCATGTTTTTTTTTTAATTGTAAAAATGGTTTAAGGAAGGGTTAGAGTTACATAAGAAAGTTAATGAGTACATTATCTATCAAGCATTGTTACCTCCTCTTTTGTTTTTCTCCTACAATCCTTTTCCTCCCCACCAACCCAACTCCCTTCTCCCCTCCTCAAGTTGTAAAGCTAATTTTCTACATAGTGCCCTGTACAACTCATTGTTACAATAGGTCATACTGTGTACTTGTTTAAGCATTTTGTTATTTCCCTTCTTCTCCCCGCATTAGAAAAATGTGTATGCAAGATGCAGGTCACTGACAATAAATATAGTGAAAACAGGGGTTATACTATGGAGGAAGAAAATAGAAGAGAAACCAAAAATCACATACTACATGTTAGATATATTTAAAAAAATAGCAAGAAAGAAAAAACAAGTTGTGTCCATATCTTGGGTTCCATTTCACTTAACATCATCTTATATGGCCATATGTACATGAATAAGGTTTTATAAGCCATGCAAATTCCATATTTTCTCGTTATAAAGTTATCTCTGAAACACATGTTACCTCATGTCCAAAGATATACTTGTGCTATTTCAATGAAGCCAGAAAACATCATTTTACCTGGAGCAGCACCATATTTTGTTACTGGAAGTAAGTGGAAGAAACTGTTATTGCAAGTGGAAACTGATCACAAGAGAGGAATTGAACATAGAAAAATGACAAAGTTCAAGGTAATTTGTGCTGTCATTTTTATGGTACAAGAAAAGAATCCAAGTTTCCTGAAGGAAACTCTGTCCCTGACTTTTTCAGGTATGTCCTTTACTTATATAAAACTTGTCTGTAAACTTCTAGTTGAGTGTATAACAAAAGGAAACAATATGCCATTTGAAGGCCAGCATAGAATAAAAGGAAATAACTTTGTTTTAAAAATGTTCTCCTGCAAAGAAACAAAGACATGAGGGTTTAAAATAGACTTATGCACGGATATTTCACTCCTGAGATGATTCTCTTTTTACAGGAGTCATTTACCCTATTCTTAATCTGGTCCCGAGTTCTCCATAGCAATAAGGATTCCAAAAAAGCAGGATCCAGTGAGTACAATAAGCAAAAGGAGCCTCTTCTCAAACCAGTGCTTTAAGGATGGTCTCAAAGAAACATGTGTTTGTTTTCATTTGCTTGTTTGTTTGTTTCGTTTGTGCTGGTTTGGGGGCTTGAACCCAGAGGGTGGACCCTGTCCCTGTACAGTTGTCTTTCCTGCCCACCTGCCCCCAAAGCTAGTACTCTATTGCTTGAGCCTAAACTACACTTGTGGCCTTTTTAGTGTTTAATTACAGATAAGATTTAGACAGACTCTCCTGCCTGGGTTGGCTTTGAACTGAGATAGTAATAAATTCAAGTGACTTTAACAGTATGGACTTCTCTTTTGAACCAAGAAATATTAGATGAAGTTTATTATAAAGCTAATATTTGACAATTTTTAAAAGAAGAGAATATGTCCAGCAAAGAAACCATAACTTAAATAACTCAACAAAAGTAGGTGCACTGAATCATTTTGGAATTATTTTTTCTACTTGGGAAGCTTACTATTGATTTTGTTGTTCCATTTGGGGAAACTTAAAGTCATATTGGCACTTTTTTGTTGGTTGTGGGTCTTTAACTCTGATACTGGGCCCTGTCCCTCAGTTCTTCAGCTCAAGTTGAGCACTCTGCCACTTTTGGTACAGCACCACTTCTGGGTTTCATGTGGTTAATTAAAGATAAGATTCTCATGGACTTTCCTGACCAAGCTGGTTTTGAACCACAATGCTATGGTCTCAACTTTCTCAGTAGCTAGGATTACAGGTGTGAGCCACCAGCATCCGTCTTATGTTTGCATTCATGTGCACTTAGTGACACTATGTAGACAAAGAATGGAAATTTGAATGAAATGATGACATTGCAACTTTTCAGAAAAAACGAGGTAGCAATAACTTTATCCGCCTTTTCCATGTTGTTACATTAATGATTCATGTGTTAAGGGACTCTTACATTAGCATCCTCTGCTGTCTGCATTTGTCGACTTAGTATCAGAAATTGTTCATAGAAAAATATAAAAGACTGAGATTTTTAGAAAGCAAAGGAGTTCAGGTATGAAAGTACAGCATAGAAGGATATACAACTTATCACACAGAGGTTAAGAATTAGACTAATTACTAGAATGCTAAAGGCAATGAGGAATAAGCGTAGTTGATGACTAGTTCTTTAATAACCAAAAATGGTTCCCTAGAACATTTTGTGGTATAAGTTAGTTATTATCATTTATTCCTTCCATCTGGAGTTATTCCTTCTCTTCTGTAAAAACTATTAAATAACCTCTGCCTTTTTGGTGCCATGACTTACCAAAAAGATTACTAACCTTCTGATTGCGATTAGCGGTTACCACGCAAAAGCCTGGAATCTTTGAATTTCCAGAATTAATCTTCACCTGACATCTAAGCACATTCCTGTCATTAATTGCCATGACTTAATGAACAGAAGTTTTTTTTTTTTTCAAAATTGTATACTAATATAAGTAAAGTACATGAATTAGGGACTATTGTCAGGTATCAGTATGGAAGGAGCAATTATATATTCCAAGTATCAGTTGTTTATTTTGCATTTACTAACTAAATGTTTGTTGTTGTTGTTGTTTTTCCAGTCCTGGGGCTTAAACTCAGGGATAGGGAATTATTCCTCAGCTTTTTTTTTGTTGTTGTTGTTCAAGGCTAACCCTCTACCACTTGAGACACAGTACCATTTCTGGTGATTCTTTTTCTGTTTATTTGGTACTGAGGAATTGAACCGAACTTTTCATGCATGCTAATCAATCACCGTATTGTGGAGTCACATTCCCAGAGCCCTAAATGACTTTCTTAAGATGGTATTACTTTTTCATTCCGTAACTACGTATCATAATTTTAGCCAGAAATTTTTACTAAAAAAGGACATTGAACACAATACTGAGTCCAGTAAATCTAGATGGATAATGAATAACCGCCAAGGTCTAGCCAGAGCACAGAAGGGCTTACCTCATGGAGCTGGAACAACAGACTGGGCGAGACAACTCCTGACCCACAGCCCACCTCCAGAATGAGAGGGCCAGGCCACATTGGTTCCAGCCACATGGGGATGCTGGGCCACCTCCTCCAGCACCCATTCAATAAGTTCTTGAGAGAGAGAGAGAGAGAGAGAAAGAGAGAAAAAGAGAGAGAGAGAGAGAGAGAGAGAGAGAGAGAGAGAGAGAGAGAGAGAGAGAGAGCACATCAGAATTACACTTAAGCCAGGTGCTGGTGGCTCAGGCCTATAATCCTAAGTACACAGGGGGCTGAGATATGAGGACCATGGTTTATAGGCAGCCTGGCAAGGAACATCTGTGAGACTCTTATCTCCAAACAACCACCAGAAAACCAAAAGTGGAGCTGTGACTCAAGTGGTAGAGCACTAGCCTTGAGCTGAGGAGTTCGGGGACAGTGCCCAGGCCCAGATTTCAAGCCCCACGACTGACAAGAAGTGGACTTCCCTCCAGAAGAAGTGGACTGAATAGCACCCATTGTCCGAGGTAGCATGGCAGAGAAGTCAGGCCGAGCTTCCTGTCAGCTCCCTTATTTTTTTTGGGGGGGGGTTTATTATGAAGGTGATATTCCAAGGGGTGAGTTACAGTTACATAAGTAATAAGTAATTTTTTACAGTGTTACCACTTCCTCATTTTTTCCTGCTTCCTCCAACCCTGATATCCCATTTCCACAAAGTTGTGAAGGTCATTTCTAACATAGTGTTTAGTGTATATCACTGTTGCTTTGGTTAATCTTTGTCTGACCATTTCTGTGATTTCCCTTTTCTTCCTCAAATCAGATAAATGTATGTATAAGACAAAGGGTAAAGAAATAAAAAACAGTGACTACTTGGAATAAACGAAAGGGGAAAAAGTAAATAGAAATAACTAAAAGCAGTTCACTATACAATCATCTTGTATCCATTTCTTGGAGCTAATTTCAATACGCATCATTTGCTATGGTGACATACATATAGTTATTGAGCTGTTGTGATCTTTTATAAAAATATCCTAGACATAGTATAGTTTTTTTTAAATGAGTGAATACATGTAGCCTATGATTCTTTGGGTGTGGCTTGTTTGACATATTATGTTTTCCAAGTCTATCCATTTCCTTAACAATGGGGCAATGTCATTCTTTCTGACGGAAGCATAGAATTTTGTTGTAATATACATGACATTTTCTTGATCAATTCATCTACTGAGGGGCATCTGTGTTGGTTCCATATCTTAGCTATGGTATATAATGCTACAATTGACATAGTTCTGATGGGAACTTTAGTGTGGCCTTGTCTGTGGTCATTTGGGTAAATGCTCACGAGTGGGATTGATGGGTCATAGGGGAGATCTTCTGAGGAACATGTATACGTCTTTATGGAGTATTTGAACAACTTTACTTTTCAATCAATAGTGTAGTAACATTCCGTTTTGGCTATATTCCCACCAGAACAGCATGTGCTATTATTAGTTTTCTTCATAATAGTCATCAAACTGGGGGGAGGTAGAACCTCAATGTTGCTTTTCTTTGTATTTCTATGGCCAGAAATGTTGCATATTTCTTCATGTTTCAATTGGCCATTCATATTTCTTCTTCAGAGAGGTCTCTCTTTAAATCTTTAGCCCACTTATTAAGAGGGTTGTTTCTTTGAAGATTTGTTTTTGGGAGGAGTTAACTTTTGGGGCTCTAAATATATTTGAAATGAAAGGCCATTGCCTGTTGCAGAGCAAGTAACGAACTTCTCCCAATCTGTGGGCTTTCCATTTATCTTTCTATCTATGTAAGTTCTCTTCTTAGATTTAGTAAGGGTCTGTCAAGTCTTTTAATTTATTGAAACAACCAATTGTGTTTTGTTGATCTTTTTATGTTTTAGTTTGTCTTTATTTAGTTATTTCTGATTTTTTTTTATTTGATTCTGTCTCCTCCTTTGGTTTGTGCCTGTTCCTGTTTTCAAGAATTTTGAAGTATATAATTAAAATACAGTCTTCAGATTTCCCCAATTGCTTGATGTAGGCACTTAGAGCCATAAAATTTCCTCTAAGTACTCCATTTACCGTTTCCCAGAGAAGTTGGTATTTTGTGTGTTCAATTTGTTAAATTCCAGAAACTATCAGATTTTCATTCTAATGTATTCAGTGCCTCACTGGTCATTCAGCAATGAGTTGTTCAGTCTTCATGGGTTTGGGAATTTTTTTTTTTTTGCTTTAGCTTTTTAATTCTAAGTTTATTCTGTTGTGGTCTGACAAGATATGGGAATTCAAATAATTTTTCTTTCACTTTAGATAGAATTTCTATGTGACATAGGATATGTTCTATTTTGGAGACTCCCATGAGCTGCTGCGAAGAATGTGTATACTGATGCTGAATATATATTCTGTAGATGTCTGTTACGGCTAGGCGTTCAATGTAGTTATTTAGGTCTTCATTTTCTTGGTTGAGTTTTTCCTAGATGACCTATCCATGCATTTCAATGATGTGTTGAGATGTGTTTTTAGGTTAAGTAGTATTTGGTTGATGAAGTGGGGTGCTCCAGGATTCAGGGAATTTGATACTTAGACTTGATATATCCACCTAATGGAGATGTGCCTTTATCAATATATAATGTCTCTTCCTAGTAATTTTATTTTGAATTCTATTTTATCTTATGTTATTAATTCTACTGTGGCCTCTTTATGGTGTTCATTTGCCTGAAAATTTTCCTTCCAGCCTTTCAGTTTGAGTATGTGTTTGTTTTTGTCAATAAAATTTCTCTCTTGTAGATACTACATGCATGCGTCTTGTTTTATTATACTACTATTTAGTCTGTTTTCTAATTGGAAAGTTAAGTCCATTGATATTAAGTGTTAAGCCTGTGAAATATCTCATAAGTCCTGATATTTTATTCACCTGCTGCTAGGCTCTGTGTCTCATCTACTCTTAATATATTTACCTTGTTCACTGGTAGGGAGCATTTTATATAACCAATATTTTTAAATATCCTTTTAATGTAAAGGAGACTTGGGCTTGGGACCATATTCACAGTTGGTAGTTGTTTGCCTTTAATGTTTGTCATATATCATGCGAGGCTCCCATTTTTACCAAATCAGCTAAGATATTTGTATTTTTCTGACTGTATGTCCTTTATAAAGAATCAGTCTTTACTCCTGACAGATTTAAGAATCCTTTCATTGATGTCTAATAATCCTCTAATGGATTATGATGTGATGGTGGTTTGTTCTGTTCTGGTATACTATGTTTGGTGTTCTAAAGGCTTCTCTTATCTGAATGAGCCTTTATCTTTGATTTCCCTGTGTTACAATTGGTTATTGTTTTAGGGCTTCTATCTCTTTATTAAAGCTTTATTTTAGGTCTTGTATGGATTTTCTTCACAACTTTTTATTGGGTGGGGGCTTGGGATGTATGTGTTTTAGCTGTGTCTTCTCTCTTATCTTTTAACTAGGCATCCATTTTTTCCTTGGACTCTCTTGCCTTCTCAGAATTTATTTTTCTGTGTGTTTGGAGACTCCATGAATTATTTTGCTGATCTTGCTTGGTCTCATCTTGTTCACAAATTTCCTTGTAGAGGTTTTGTATCTTTTCTTTAATCACATTTTTCAGAAGTATTTGTAATGTATTTTGAAAACTATCTTCTAGGTAATTGATTGTTCTAATGAGTGTTTATTTATTGTGTGAATTATATTACCTTGGCATGACTTTTCACATATTTTTCTGATTTGTTCTGTCCATTTGAAGTATTTCTTTCCTTTCATTTGGGGGATCTATGATGTTAATAGATGACTATCTATGTTCTTGGATGATTTGCCAGGTGTTGCTTTGGTCTTCTGTTGTGATTTGTTTTTCTGGAATTAGGATTTTGTCTAGACCATTAAGTACAGCAGAAGAGATCAGTTGTGAGAGATGTTGTCAAATTAGTGCTTATGGTTCCAACGACAGTTCCGACTATCCAGTGGTAAAGTGAATTGTGTCTATGTTTATATGTGACTGTCTGTGTTCATGATTTTTTCCCCATGTGGCCCTTTCATTTCCACACTGCAGTTGTGTTTTTGAATATGTTAGCCAACCCAGTCACAGCAGTTACCTTCCTGGCTGGGTAACTTTTCATAGATTTCTGTTTTCTTGTGAAGACAGTATAAAATATTCCTTTGAATTGTATATCTATATATAATTATACCTAACTTGGTGTGACACTCTAGAAATGGAGTACATTCTAGGTCTCTAAATCTCTGTTTTATTAGAGAAATCTAGAGTAATTTTCTGTTGTTATTCTGCAACTGTTTTTCCTCATCCAATGGTTTATTTATTATATTGTGGATTTTTTTCACATAATTCAGGATTTGTGATGGTTGTATCAAGTTATTTTTGTTTTTCTGTTTGTGTTGCTTTGAAATAGTGATTTCAGGCTTGTATGAAGAGACAGTAGTAATATGAAATGTGAAGAGCTTAAAGAGGCACAATGAAGGCCTAAGTAACTCCATTACTGGCGAGCAACCATCTTATGAGGTATGAATTATGAAAATAACAATAGGTTGGACCCAGAAATGACCACAAAAGGAAAACAATTCCTGGACAACTGAGACATAAACAATCCTTGGGAAAGCCACAGGAATTTTCTCCAAATGCAGTGTCCAAACATTGGGTGGCCATGCAGGACACGGTGACCCAGTGGCCAGACACTTCCTGTCAATAACACCTCAATAATATTAGCCAATCACATATGTATAGCTTAGTTTGCTTAAAATGTTAATCAATCATGTAATTTCTCATGTAAAACTTCTTTAAAATTGTTTGTTCAATACTATAAAACTGTGCTGTTTCTATGCTTGGGATCTCTTAGTGTCATTGGTTACGGATTGCACAGAGTACCAGCCTGGAGCTTGCAAATAAAAGACTCTTTTGCTATTTGCATTGGTCGAAGTCACTGGTGGTCTTCGGAAGGTCTTGAGTCTAGGTAAAACAAATGTAAGTTATTACAGTGAAAGAAAGAGAGTAGACATTTTAACCTATTTGCTACAAGTAAATTAATATTAAGAAAAGCTAATTAACTTATTTACTCTTCAGAGGATGAGTATAGTACTCTTTGATATCTTGGAGGAAAAGACTTTACACTGATTACAACTGATGCCTTTCACTGAAATTACTGGCTAAACATTCTTCTTCAGAAAGGCAAATGTTCCATTTTTTCATATTAGTATTATAAAATCATAACATCTGCATGTTGAATTGTTTTCCTCTGCTATTTTCAATACCATTCTTCATCTATTACGTATCTAGGGCTTGGAATGATCCGTTCCTTAAAATACCTATATTGCTTATATTGTGATAAAAATCTCAGTAATATTAATATGAATTTATCTGAGTTTCATCTTGAGCTACATTCATAAGTAATTTATGCAGTCTCAAGAAAGAAACCTATTTTAGTTTTTTCTATTCTTTAAACAATAAATCTATTATCTTTAGAAATATGTTCTAAAGAAAATATGTTCTTTTATATTGTTCCAGTAAACATCATTTATTTCTAGTACATTTACTGAAATAAATATAAAGTATGGAACATGGAGACAACCACCCTTATCACTTTAAAATATATCCTTGGGGACTATTTTATATATAAAAATAAAAAATGCAATGCACATGTTTATACATGAATCATCTAATGGTTAAGTCAATTAGACACAAGAACTATCATACCACATCAAGTCACAATTTACTTAAAGGCACCAACATATTAGTGTTCATGAATATCACTCATCTTTAGAAAATGACTAGTCACAACAAAGTTTATATTTCAAATTTAAAAAATAAAAATTACACCCAGATTTGATGTGAATATCCTGTTTCCAGGAAAATACATTTATTCAGCAAACAGGGAAACAAAAAATAAGGGCTTGTCATCTAGAAAGAAAGATGTAAAAGCATACTGTCTTTCCTTAAGCTGATACATACATGCAAATCATGTCATTTATTCAAAGATATTATAAAAATTCATGAGTGGATTTGTGAACAGAAGTGATACTTAAGCAAAGTAACTGGAAAACTGTATTTGTAAATAGTGCCTTCAATATATGATGACGTTTTCAATAAATAAGCCTATAGATGATGATTTTGTATCTGTAACACACATCCATTATTCTACATTTTTAGACACACTCCCATTCTCTTACCTTAGTTCTTGATCAATATTCTTCTACTTTCATGATGTCAATTGCTACTAAAGAAACAAGGGTGTTCTCTTGGTTTCTACACCCAATAAATTTTAGTATTTTGCAACAGTGTATAAACTCATGGAGTTTTTACTTGTATGTGAAGTTTGAGGATACTCTATTCAGGGTATTAATTGGTCTGAAGCAGCCAGGAACCTGTTGTGAATACTCAGACACACGGTATACAAAGAATTAGGGAGTTCATCTCGGGGAAAGATAAAGGACAAGGCAAGATCTTGAAGCTGAGATAAAGCAATGCAGCAAACATCAATCAACTATCATTACAAGGGAATAGAACTTATCTCTGATGTGTCTGGGTGGCAGCTGTCTGTGTGTGTGCGTGTTTGTGAGTGTGTGTTTGTGTATGTGTTTGTGTGTGTGTTTGTGTGTGTGTGTGTGTGTGTGTGTGTGTGTGTGTGTGTGTGTAGAATTTTAGTGTGGCTTCTATAATTACAATCCATAGAGCATTACTTGTTAAGGAGAAGGTGCCATTACCAGAGTTCTGATACCACTGTCATCACTTTTTACTGCAAAAAAACACTTGCTTAATCTCTAATTAAAAAAGGAAAAATAAACTAACATCTTACATGATTGTTTTTTTAATTTAATTTAATTTTATTTGTGTACATACTGTACAGAGGAGTTACAATTACGTGGGCAGGATAATGCGTACATTTCTTACCAAGCATTGCAGCCTCCTCCTTTGTTTACCCTTCACATCCCTTCCCAGCCTCCCCCCTCCCCCCCAATCCCAATCCTTCTCCTTCCCCCACCACCAACGTTGTGTTTATTGTTTTTTTCTTTCATGCATGTGTTTCTAACGCATTTATAAGATTATCTCTTTGTTGCTTTGTATATCCCTCCCCCACAGTATAACCCCTGCTTTCACTATATTTGATGTCAGTATAACTTGTGGAGGAGATGGGGAAAAACCAGTTGTTTAAGGATACAGGTGGACCTGTTGCAACAATGAGAAGTACAAGATTGTTTTGAAAATTAATTGGCAAATTGAAGGCCAAAGGGAGAAAAAATTGGAGATTAATATAATCCTTTTCCTCTCTTCTGATTATTAAACTGCAAAAGCTGTGATTTTCAGAAATCTCCTGTAATGTACTTACTGCTGAATTACTAATATGTTTAATAATATGAAACATATGATAGAGAAATAGATCAGCCAGCAAGCACAACGAACTAGTGATAAGATCGAGCTTTTGAGCAGGGTTGCAACATCTTTTAGCAATGCAATTCCTTCATATTAATTTCAAATTTTATGGCTTTCTCTGTGTGATTAAAAGGTAAGAAAGTACTGTAGAAACAAAAATTACTGTTCAGCCAAGTAGAAAGTGCTCATATTCCCATACTCATGTTGCAAATTTCCATTCCATAAAGACTCTTTGTTAGAGTGCTTTCACTTAATATACTTTAGCACATCATCTTTCCCTGTTGGAGACAGGAAAAAAAGATAATTTTGTTTGAATATTATCTTACGTAAGTTAGTGTGTACCAGCATGATTTGTATAATTACAGACGTTTGTAATAAACATAAGTAGGGACATGTCACAACTATAAAATACAATTAAAATCACATAACGAGACTAGAAGTCACAGCATTTTGTGCATGAAAATCTACGTTAGATTAGTTGCAGAATTTCTATTTTGAGACAGACTTTATATTAAAGCACAAAACACTTTACTAAGGGTTGAGACATTTTATTGAAAAAAATATATTTCTTAGAGTATTTTTGCTTCATATTTTAAGAAGAAAAATGGTCCCAAAGTAATTATTTTTTAAAAATTATTTTCCTGTTTCCATGTGATTAACCTCCAAATTAGAAATCCAGCTATTTAATTTAATTTAAATTAACCAAAAATATTTATTGATTATAAGAACCTTCTGCTCTCTACATTCTTCACACTAACTTTACCAAATATGATTAGTCCGAAATAATCAGTCTCTTCGTGACCTGTGTTGATATTATTTACAATGTGAGCAAAATGTTTAAAAACTAGTATTTAGTTTAGCTTAATTGCTCTGAAGAGACAATAAATGATATAATCAAAGGCTAAAAATGATTAGATTTAAAATTTAGAATTCAGGACATTTTTTTGACCACACTGGTTACTGGAGCCGTTGCAACAACCTCATGAGATAATTTATATTGATGAAGCAAAAATCCCAGAGGTTAGACATTTATGAACACAAAAATCGTGTTATTCTGAATATATAGAGCTACGTATCAAACATAGAAATTTTAGCTTTTAAATACCTGAATATACTAATACATTTAATTGCAGGGTAAGTACTTGTTCTGAAAGGAGATAAAATTGTATTTATTTTGAAAAGTAAACTTAAGTATTCATTTGAATGAAAGACCATGTTTAAACATCACTCATTCAAGAAACAAGATGTACAGTTAGTTGTTTTTCATGCCAATTATGATCTCCAAAGTAACTAGATTAGTAAACCTAAATCATTGCTTCATAGGGAAATAGAAATTTAGTTTCCTAAAATTCATGACTATAACTTTTTCTCAAACAAGTACTAAAAAACTGTTTTATGTTTTTTTCATGAAATCTTATTTGATATATTTTTATTCATTAAGTTAAATAATTGACCAATAACAATGTAAAATATGCATGAACAAAGTATATCTAACACAAGTATTTTATTCACAAGACATATCATTGCTCTCTTAAAAATTACTAGACGGCAGTGTGTTATTTATTAATATTTAGTTATTTTGTTAATGGTTATTAATTGTCGGAAGTGGCAATTCCATAATATGTTTAAAGCATTTGATTATACTCCCTCCCTCTATTTTCTTTTCATTACTTCTTCTTCCAAAGATCTTCTGTATTTCATATAGTTACATCTTTATATATGCACATATAATCTAATTTGGGAAAAAATTAAGCTAAACTGCAATTTAATTCAAGTTTTATAGTGGATTAACAGGATGAATAAAAACTTGAATCTTTTTGTTAACTTCTGAATTGAGCTATCACTATTATTATGGTTAGGTTTAGGATCCCAGATAGAATTAGATTTAGGATTAGTGAAATAGGTTCAATGCAGGATGACCCATTGCAACAATGATACTCAGAAGACCCTATGTTGAAAATGAACTTTACACCATGGGGAAGGAGGAGTAAGGGAAGTGGGGTCGTAGGAAGGAGGAGTAAGGGAAGTGGGGTCGTAGGAGAACAACAAAGAAGTGTGTAACAATGATCAACAAAAATATACCCATTACCTTACTCATGTAACCAATCTGTCTTTAAAACATCTTTACAAGAAAATAAAATTTAGAAAATAATGAAGATGGGCGTCAGTGGCTCACGATTGTAATCCTTGCTACTCAGGAGGCTGATGTCTGAGGATCGGAGTTCAAAGCAGCCCAGGCAGGAAAGTCTGTGAGGCTCATATCTCCAATAAACCACCAGAAAACCACAAGTGTCGCTGTGGCTCAAGTGCTAGAGTGCTTGCCTTGATCTGAAGAATGGAGGGACAGCGACAATGCCAGAATTTAGGCCCCATGACTGACCAAAAAATAAATAAATAAAAGAAAAAGAAAACCTGACAGGAAATAGAAAAACACTTAAAAAATGTAGGCTCAAAATGCAAGTAAAATTTAGACCTACACGCTGAGCAAGAGAATAAAAGTGCAATAGAGGCTTGCTATTAACATTATGATTCTGTTATATGTAGGTTTAGGATTAGGCAAGGTGTTCCAGTTAGAGATGGGGTTAGCATGAGAAAAAGATGTAAGATATAAAAAGGTGTAAACCTGCAACATATTTTAAGAAGAATGAATGGCATCAAGGTTAGAATGAATGAAAACCAGTGTCTGTGTTACTTTAAACATTCAGACATAATTTGGCTTAAAGGGTGAATTACATTTTGTTCTCGTTAGGTTTAGGGAAGGATAAGCTTTAGTGTAAAATTTAGTATTCCAATAAGAAGTAGGAGCAAAAAAAATGTGTGATTGAATAGAATCTAGACAATTTTCCTTACAGTAACTATTTGGTGTTAAATCAGATTGTGATTAGAATTAGGTTTCTGGTTAAAGGGGGTTGAGAATAGGATAAAGAAATTGGTTAAACTAGTTTCTCGTGCCTTTTATCCTAGCTAGTCAGGAAGCTGATTTCTGAGGATCGCAGTTCAAAGCCTGCCATGGCAGAAAGCCCATGAGACTTTTATCTCCAATTAACCACCAGAAAACTCAAAAGTGGTGCTGTGGCTCAAGTGGTAAAATGCACACCTAGAGCTAACGAACTCAGGGATCATGACCTAGAGCTAATGGATCATGCCCAGGCCCAGAGTTCAAGCCCCATGTTCGACAAAAAGAATAAGAAAAGAAATGTGTTAAATGTTAAGTAAATCTGAACTTATTTTAGGTTCTAGGAATTCAGGAAAAGCTTGGATAGTGGAAGTAGAATGTATTCCATAATATCAGGATTTGAGATCAATGGATATAATGATTCCTGTTAAGGAAAAAGATAGATTCCGAGTTAAGAGTGAGAAAATCTATAGGGTTTAGGAAAACCTGCAATTTATTTCAAGAATTACAGATGGAATTTCAGTAAGGATAACCCAAAACAAGCATTTTTCATAAATTTTAGAAGTGAGATACCATTAGTGTCAAGGATATGGTTAGGATTCTAGCCATGATTGGGTTTAGAGTGAAGAAGAAATAAATGAGTGTCAAATTGAAGATAAATTTTAGAATAAGCCTGGCAGGAATTAGAATGAATGTGAACTAGAATATTGCTATTAATATTAGAATCTACTTGCAATTAGGGCTATGATTATTCTCAATGTTCCAGTTAAGATTAAGTTTAGGGTTAGAAAATGACTAAGATGTTGGAAAAAATTGAAACCTATTTTTGGAAGGCTTATTTGAATCAAGTTAGGATGAGTGAAAACTAGTGTACTTGTGTTAGTGTTAGTATTGACACATAATTTGGATTAACATTAGGGTCAGTATTTTGTTCTGATTATGAATAGTGTTATGAATAGGAAAGTTTTAGTATAATATTCACTAACAAGTGGAAGCAAAAATATGAGATTGAACTAGAGCATTGTCATTATATTTATTTCTCAGTGATCATTCTTGTAATGATTAATGAGTGTTTTCCAGCCAGGTTTAGGTTGAGAGTTAGAGTTAATTAATAGACTAGATGGTAAGTAAATCTGAAATTGTTTTAGGGCACAGGGCTTCAGGAAAAGGTAGGATCATTGGAAACTACAGTATTTTTCCTGATAAGAGAATGTGAGGACAGATAATATAATGTTTCATGTTAGGGAACAAGATAACTTCAGAGGAAGAGTCAGAAAATTTGTGGGAATTAGGGCAAACTAAAACTCATTTCCAGAGTGCAAACTGGAGTATTCATTAGAATGAATAAAAACTAGAGTCTTTTTCTTAAACATTAGAATTGGACTATCATTAGGGTGAAAGTTAGGTTTCCGTTCCAGCTGGAGTTAGTGTTAGCATTAGGGAAATGGAAAGTTTAGGGTCAAACTGAAAGTAAATCTTCGAATAACAAGTCTAGTTAGAATTCAGATGAATGTGAAATAAGAAATTGCTAATAATATTAAGATTAGGGTATGGTTAGTGTGAGGGTTAACCTCAATATTCCAATTAGGGTTAGGGTTACAAAAATGGCAAGATGATGAGTAAAACTACAAACTATTTTTAGAAAGATGAGATGAATCAAAGTTAGGATGAATAAAAACTAATGTATTTGTATGGCTTTTAGAATCCAAAGGCTATTAGTTCTAGGGCTAGGATTGCTTCTCTAGTTCAGGTTGGACTTAGGCTTAGGGAAGGGTAAGCTTTAAGGTAAAACTGAGTTTTCTGCTAACACTTTCAAGTAAAATAAGTGTGAAATTTAACAAAAACTCCAGAGTTTTCCTAAGTTTCCTATTCAGGGTTCAATAGGGTTAAATTTAGAGTTAGGTTTCTAGTAAGGTTTAGATATATAGTTAGGGATAAAACTGGAGTAGATTTTAAGTAAACCTGCAACTACTTCTTTTTGGAGATAGAGGAGTTCAGTAAAAGTTAAGATCAGTTGAAACTATGATAGTTTTCATGATATGAAGATTGGAGGTTAATGATTCATAATAGGGAATGATTTCAGGGTCCAAGTAAGGGAATCTGTAGGATTTGTAGCAAAGTGCAAATAAAACATTTCAAAAACAGTGAGTATCTTTTAGGATATATTTTCCATTAATTATAGGATTGGGTTACTATTATCGTCAAGGTTGGTTACTCTTAGGGTTCTGTCTAAGATTTGAGTTAGGATTATGGAAATGGAAGATTGAGAACTTGAGTGACTTACTTCCTTTGTGTATGTATATGCGCTATTCTAAGGATGAACTCAAGGATTGGGTTCTGCCCCTGAACTTTTGGCTGTAGGCTAGCATTTTACCATTTGAGCCATGAGTCCACTTCCAGCTTTCTTTGGCAGTGAATTGGAGATGAGAGTCTCACAGATGTTCCTATCTAAGCTGACATTGAACTGAGATCCCCAGATCTCTGCCTTCTGATTAAAGGTAGGATTAAAGGCATGAGCTACCAGTGCCCAGGAAAGTGCCTGAATTTTACTGATTGTTTGTACTTTTGTTCGAGATTGAGACTTGAATTCAATATCTGACAGCTTTGCTCACTAAGTAGCACTCTGCCACTTGAGCCATATCTCCAAAAATGATTATTTTGAATAGCTGAAAATATTAAATTTTCTTCAGGTAATATGTATCATTAGAGTTGTTCTAAAACTTATCCTAACAAAAAAGACTTATAGACCCTGGAGTTGATCTGAACAAATTCTCATTCTTGGCTTCTAATTGCATAACAGTTTAGGGACATGATTTTTTAATTATTATCTTAAGTAGCATAGGAATTATCATTAAACAAAACATTTTATGTGTACAATATACCTTGATCAATGCCAACCCATTCAATATTCTTATCCATCTCTCCTCTATGCACTTCTTCCTTCACTCTTCTTAATATTGTAGCATATTTATTGGATTCCTCTCTGCATTTTACCCTTTTTCTCCTGTTCATTCTTCTACCTTTTAACCCTTCACCCCTCTTTTGACTACCACTTCCATATGATACAGCAACTCTACTCCTGGGCATTTACCCGAAAGATTACAAACCAGGATACAGTAAAGGTTTCAGCCCAACCATTCTCATTGAATCTGCTCAGATAACCCTCAAGAGAAAAATTAATCAAGAAAATGTAATACACACACACACACAGAGGAAATTCTACCTAACCATCAGAAAGAATACTGTACAATTTGTATCTCATTTCTCATTTCTTCTGCCTGGTATCCCATTGTCGTTGTACTATCCCTGTATTGCAGTAACTGACACATGCAAACTGATGTAAAAGATTTTCAGGGGTATTGGCTAGCCATAGATTCCTGAATATGAGTTTTTTGCTCATTCTCTTTGTCGATTCATCCCTTTGAGTAGTGATTGTACAGATTCATTTGTACCATTGGCTACACAGAAAAAGAGATGAAATATTTTTATGTATGTATATATATACATATATGGATATACATACTTACATGGACATTTGCACACATATGGATATATATTAAATACTTGAGTACATTTAATGTTTTCAAGAATTATAGAACTAACAAAAATCACATGTTTTTTCCTTTTAAAGTTTTTCAAAACCTAAATAACTTTGTCTCTTTTGAATAGCTAATTTTAAAGAGAATGTCACCATCTCGGATCTGTCAGTCGCCTTGAAATTAGATGTTCAAATAGGATAAAGTTATTTAGGCTTTTTGGTGGAAGGGTTCTAGTCAGGGTTTCTCTGCATACTAGACAGGACTCTGGTTGTATAGTATCAAGAAGCTCAACTACTTTTACCATACTTCTAGTCCATTTAATTACTTGAGGTCTTGAACTTTTTGCCGGGGTCTGATGTTAGATTGACTGAAACTTGCTACCTATGCCTCCCACATAATTAGCTAGGGTTACAGATGTGAACCACTATGGAAAGCTCATTTGTTGAGATGGCTGTCTTGGCAATTTTTTCTCTGGCCTGGCCTCAGACCATGATCCTTGTCATCTCTGCTTCCCAATCAGCTAGAATTACACATGTGGGCTACTATACTTGGTGTACATGGCACCTTCTGTTTTATAAAAGAGGTTTTTGCTGTAAAAATATGGTATAGAGGTGTTATAGTTACATGAGCAAGGTAATGAGTACATTTTCTATCAAGCATTGTTACCTCCTCCTTTGTTTTTCCCCTACCCTTTCTTCCCTCCCACCTGCACAACTATACTCCCCCTCTCATCCCTTCCCTGCTTCCCCTCCCATATTGTAAAGTTCCTTTTTCAACATAGTGTCTTGTGCATCTCATTGTTACAACGGGTCAGCCTGCCCTGTTTAAGCATTGTGTTTTTTTCCCTTTCCCTCCCCAAGCTAGAGAAGGCTGTATACAACATGCAGGGAACTGAAATTAAATAAAGTGAAAACAGGGGTTATACCATGGGAGAGGAACATAAAAAGAAAAAAAATGGTAGGTTATAAACCCTGTCGTTGGGTTCATGTCACTTAACATCATCTTATCTGGACGTATGTACATATTTTTTGAACTATTATGCTTGTCCGAGACATATAATAGCTATTGCAAATAAAGAAAACCATAGGACCTATGTTTCTTTGAGTTTGGCTTACTTCACTTGATATAATTTTTTCCAAAACTCCACTTAGAGCTCCCCTATGATCCAGCAATCCCATTTTTGGCATTTTCCCAAATGTTCACAAACAAGACCTTATTAAGCTACCAGCATAACTATGTTTATTGCAGCATTATTTACCATAGCTAAGATATGGAACCAACCCAGATGCCCCTCAGTAGATGAATGGATCAAGAAAATGTGATACACACACACACACACACACACACACACACACACACACACACACACACAATGGAATTCTATGCTTCCATCAGAGATAATGACATCGCCCCATTTGCTAGGAAATGGAAAGATGCGTAAACAATTTTATTAAATGAAATAAGCGATGCTCAAATAACCATAGATCCCATGGTTAACCTCACTTGCAGTAAGTAGTACATGGTACCATACAACTTTATAAGAGAATGTTATGTGAAATGAACCCCAAGATAAGGATACAAATGTTTTTTTTTTAATTCCATGAAATTCTTATCTCTATATTATCCCCCAAATAAAATTCGAAGGGGAGCTGTGGTTCAAATACGGATCACCACCCTTGAGGGAAAAGGCTTAAGTGAGAAGGTAAGGTATTGAGTTTAAACCATAATATCAGCACTAACAAAAGTGATTTCTTTATCTTGAGGTTTTTATTAAATTGCTCAGAATATAATCAACGTTGTATTTATATTTAGCATTACTATTGAAATCATGTTATATTTATTGATGTTATTCTTTATTTTCTTAAATTTTACTTACACATTAATATCCAATAATGATAAGAGATGATTATTGTTTCACAAGTTTTTATGGCAGTTCAATATATGGATGAGAGGTGCATACAAGGAATTTGGACTGAAAATAGATCTTTGAAAGCTCTTCACATAAATAAATGATGGCTGAAGAAGCTGTAGACATTTATGAAATAAAACAAAGAAACCAGCAAGGAAAGATAAGGTATGATTCTGGAAAGCACACAATTTTGGAAGAAAAAAAACACAGGGAAAATATGTAGCTTTTGGTAAGAAGTTTGTAACCCACCTACACATTTGATTCCTTATTTCTAGTGGAAGGCATTTCAGTAACTTTATTTTACAAAGGTAAACATGATTGACATTTAATATTAACTGACCTCTGTCTCAGGTAAGCAATAAGCCAGGTGCCAGGGGCTCATGCCTATAATCGTAGCTACTCAGAGAGCTGAGATCTCTAGATACTAGTTCAAAGCCAGCACACTACTAATTGAGCCACAGCACCACTTCCAGTTTTTCTGCTTACGTCATACTGAGGAATCAAATCAAGTGCTTTTTGCATGTAAGGCCAGCACTCTACCACTAAACACATTCCCAGTCTTTTGTTGTTATTGTTGTTGTTTTAAGATAGCATTTTACTATATGTCCTTCTGATAGCCTAAAACTTAAGCTGGCCTCAAGCTAACTTCTAAATCAGCCTCCCAAGTTCAGAGATTACAAACATTGACCACCATATTCAGCTCATGATTCTTTGTGAGAGAATACTCTTTTCAGACATAGAAAGAGTTACTCTGTCTTCCTTTGACTGGATGGATTTTGCATTCAGCAATTTTAACCACATTTCTTGTCCTGGTATGTTTCCCCTTCTAGATCAATAGAAATATTTCAGGTTCTTAACTCGAAGCTGATCCCTACCATTCAACAACATCACATTCTTCTGAATAGCACCAGCTGGCCTCATGTGCATAGGAGCCAGCTGGAGCTCAGTTATCTGATGGCCTTGGGCTCCAACAATGCAATCATTTCTGTGCACAGACTGAAAACTGTCATAGGTAATTTTGATTTATTCCATTCTGTTCTCAGCTACTTGCCATTCTCAGCTTTGTATGTTTTAAATTCTGTTAAACATTAATTACTATTTCCAGCCATTCTCAAAAGTAACATATATGTCTTACTTTAAAATTCATTTAAACATGCAAAAAGGTTAACATAGTTGCTTTTCACCAGTGGCTCATATTTTAAAACCTAGTACTTTAGAGGTCAAAAACTGAGGATTCAGGTTTAAAGCAGCCCATGCAGAAAATCTGAGATATTTCTCCAATTAAGAAACCAAAATCCAGAAGTGGAGATGTGGCTCAAGTGGTAGAGTGTCAGCTTTGAGCATAAAGACCAAGCAAGAATAATAGGTCTAATTCTAACTCCATTATTTACTCATGGAAAACATACAGACACAGACACAAACACACACACACACGCGCACACACACACACACACACACACACACACACACACACACACACACGATCTACATTTTCCTAGACTCCCCTTCCTGAGCAGTATACAATGCCATTAACTTAATGTATATTTTCTCCAAATTATTATGGTAGGGATTAAACTATATTTGTATTTATGATAATGTTTGTTTTGTACTTTTTGTTTTACAATTTTGTGTACTTATGTGGGAGAACAGTGTTTTGTGAAGACTTAACAGAAATCAATGGGTCAGTAAATAAGTAGGTGACAGGTAGACTGAAAGATGCAGATTAAAGCACTTGAAATTTTATTTCTCCAAGTTTAAATATATATGCATATGTATGTATTTAAAATTTCTGCCAAGATTTTATTTCTATTAACAATGATCTATTTGTTACATTATATAAATTTAACATATTGTATGTTTCATAGTAGATTAATATTTATAGAATTTCTTTCCTTTGGAGACCAGGTTTTGCTGTGTAGACCAGGCTTTCCTCGCCTGCTTTTTCTCCTGTGTCAGGTTCCTGAGTATTGGCTGGTATTACCATGTGGTAGGATAATACCATGTCCAGTTATAATATTTACATTTTGTACAGTAGAATATTACTGTGAACAGCTTTAAGCCAAATATCTTCATGAGTATGAATGTATTTCTTGCGAATATTTTATAGAGTTACTGAGTAAATATAATTATTGTAGGTATGCCGGTACTCCCAGGACCCAGGAGGATTGTAAGTTTAGGAGCAACCTGTGCTACACAGGAAGTCCCTTTTAAAACAAAAAAAATCAGGTGAGCTTGGAAGAGGGAATATATTGTTAAGCAGGATGATAGGAACACACAAAATTTAGTGTGTGTGTGTGTGTGTGTGTGTGTGTGTGCTTGTGCTGGTCCTAGGGCTTGAACTCAGGGCCTGGGCACTGTCCCTGAAGCTTATGCTCCAGTCTATCACTCTACCACTTGAACCAAACTGTACCTCAAGCTTTTTTAGAAATCATTGAAGATGAGTCTGATCCAGTTTCCTGTCCAGACTTAAAACCTTGATCCTCTTTTCTCAGCCTCTTTTTTTATTGTGAAAATACTGTACAGAGGGGTTACAATTACATGGGCAAGATAGTGAGTACATTTCTTATCAAGCATTGTAGCCTCCTCTTTGTTTACCCTTCGCATCCCTTCCTATCCTCCCTCCCTCCCCAATCCTCCCCTACCGCAAGTTGAAAAAGGAAATCAAAACAGAACTTACAAAATGGGAAAAACTCCCATGCTCCTGGATTGGAAAGATTAACATCCTGAAAATGGCAATACTTCCCAAGGCTATCTAAAAATTAATTGCAATTCCTATCACAATTCCAACCTCATTCTTCAAGTAAATAGAAGAGGCAATCCAAAAATTCATATGTAACAATAAAAGATCCCGAATAACAAAAACGCTCCTCAATGGAAAGAACACTGCTGGAGGAATATCAATACCAAATTTCAAACTCTTCTAGAATGCCATAGTAATCAAAACAGCTTGGTACTGGCACAAGAACAGACCTCAGGACCAATGGAATAGAACTGAAAACCCAGAAATAAACCTACAGACCTATAGCCATCTAATCTTTGATAAGGGAGCTAAAAAAATAGAAGGGAAGAAAGACATCCTCTTCAGTAAATGGTGCTGGCAACATTGGTTAACTACTTGTAGAAAACTAAAGCTAGATCCTTATATATCACCCTGCCCAGGAATCAACTCCAAAGGCCTCAGAGTCAAAGCAGACACTCTGAAAACATTACAGGATGGAATAGGAGAAACCCTAGGTCTTCTTGGCACAGGCCGAAATTTTTTTAATAGAGACCCGGAAACACAACAAATCAAAGAAAGGTTGGACAAATGGAATTGCATGAAATTGCTGAGCTTCTGCCTGGCAAAGGACAAAGCTAGCAAGATCAATAGAAACCCACAGATTCGGCATACATATCTCCTATATATTTTGTCAAATATTTTCAGCCCAAAGTAGACTATTTATATTATTGGAGCCAAATTTTTCTTCCATATTTGCCCAAAGCAAATGAATACAATGAAAAAGTCTACAGATTTGAACTCATTGTTGGAAGAGAGTCCCACATACTACTATAAGTATTGTGGTATTTTTCCCAATTGTCAGAATAGCTTTCTAGGACATCTGATCTGCTAAGTCCTATACCTTTTGTAGCCACCTTATCACCCCATGCAGGCATGGCTTGGCTTCCTTGCCACTCTTGTTGCAGTTAACAGCTCCCATTATATCCAGTAGGCTCTCTTCTACAGCCCCCTGTCACTCGGTTTCCCCAACTCCAGAACAGGTATGCACGATGCTTCAGATTGTAGGTTTAAAAAGAAACATATTTAAGATTCATGAATTCTAGAATATGTCAAAAACATTGACATTTTAATAAAGTTAGAAAAAGAAATAGAGTCAACTTTTTACAAAAATCAGGATAAAAAGAAAAATAAGGATTTTCTCAGGAAGGGGAGAAGGAATGTCAAAATCTAGATTGGATTCTAAGTTGCCTTCAGGCGGAAATTCTGCCTCAGAGTCTTCAACCGGATGTACTTCCTCATTAAAGACAGGATTTTCTTCCTGTGTCCAGGGAGGGACAGATTCTAATTCATAAATTGGAACTTGGATCCCTTGCAAGAGGAGAGATTGGTCTGGGTATTCTGTGAGGAAAGATTCCCTTTCCTCAACTGAATCTAGATTTTGGACCTCAATTATTGGTTTTCCTAAACATAGACAGGAGTCATTTTCCATTAGCACACATTTACCCTGCACACCAAGACGTGTTTTTTTTTTTTGACTGGTTTAGAGCTGATCTAGCTGGATTGTGAACATACTTGGAAGACATTCTATATTGTCTTCTTCCTTGGTGGTATGTTAGATACACGTGCATCACATGTGGGGTTCAGAATCAGTGGGATGTCCGCAGGACTCAAAACCTACTTGGGCCTTTCTACAAATTGAAAAAACCCCCTCTACCTTCACATGATTTCTGGAGGTCAGCGATGGCTTCCAATTTCCATCAGTCACCACAGACGACATCACTGATGGGTTATTTATCTGGAGTTCTGCAGGAGCTTCTCTACAGTGATGCAAACCTGAGAATGAAAATAGGTACAGGAGTCTTTGAGTAGACCCGAGAAGTTAAGGTGACACTAAACTTCCAAGAGGATCTAATGGGAGAAGCAGTAGAAATTGAGTTGGGACTGAACACTGATGAGGAGGTAGGCTGTTTCTAACGAGAGGCTACTTCCAAGTTCTTTCAAAAGGAGAACAGACATTACCTGAAAAAGAATATCCATAAAAGGACATTTTGCCAAGCTGGGGAGTACTAAGGGCTCTTGGCCAATCAGGCACATCCCTAGAGACTCAGGTTCCATCCCTACTCACAAGCTCTGAGGCATCTAAAGAAGGACTTCTTCCTCTTTTTCTTGGTCTCATGGGTTCCTCCAGCTGGTCCAGAAAAATAGGTAAGTGGAAGAGCAGGTCTGAAGAGGGCATGTTGAGCTTGACATACTGTGTAAATTCTTTTCAAGATGTCATTGTTCGCCGGGCGCTGGTGGCTCACGCCTGTAATCCTAGCTACTCAGGAGGCTGAGATCTGAGGATTGCGGTTCAAAGCCAGCCCGGTCAGGAGAGACCATGAGACTCCTATCTCCAATAAACCACCAGAAAACCGGAAGTGGCACTGTAGCTCAAGTGGTAGAGCGCTCGCCTTGAGCTGAAGAGCTGAGGGACAGCGCCCAGGCCCAGAGTTCAAGCCCCACGACCGACAAAAAAAAAAAAAAAAAGATGTCATTGTTCTTGGGCTCATAGAAATCATCAGGGTAGAAGTCCATCCACATAGGGAGGATGAAACAAACAACGCTTTGGGCAGATTGATGACAAGGAAAATGAGAGCCCACCATCCACATCCTGAGCCTTGTATTATAGCCTCTTTCAGGCAGGACTTGCATGTTGGGAAGTGGGAAGAGACTCCTGCAAGCAGGATGCTCCTCACAACCCAATTCTAGCAATTTCTCAAATATAATCCTCTAAAATTATTCCTTTAATAGGAAGAGAAATTTGTTTCCCCACTGGATCTGACTTGCTATACACAGCCCTCCCTGTCATCCATGAGAGTCCAAATGCTCAACCACAACCACAACTGTGTAATCTGCTATCCACTGAAATGCCAAGCCTCAACCCCCTGGTTAAAATCACAACTGGTGTGCAAAGAAGAATGTTGAGTTTGATTCAGAAACCTCAAAGATACCAAGTTTTCAAGGATAGAACTTCTCTTTATGCCAGTGTCCACTTACTTTTTCACTTGTTCATCTTCCTCCCAGTTACAATAGAAGGATCTGTATCAATGGGAGGAGAGAAGGAAGTTAAATCTATGCTTCTCCTTTTCTGAACTAACAGGACACACATGGGACTCGCTAAGTCCCACATGGTAATGTAAACATGACAGACAAAAGTGGAGATATGTCTATACAACTTCTGTGAAGATGTTTATGTGCATCTGTCCAAGTAAATGCACAATGCCTCATGCCTCTAATCCTACTAATCAGGAGGGTGAGATCTGAGAATCACAGTTTGAACCCTGCTAGTTTGTAAAAATCTAAATACATTTATCTTCAATTAACCAGCCAAAGGCCAGAATTGGACCTGGGACTCAATTGGTAGAGTGCTAGAAATGGGACAGCACTCAAGCCCCCAATTAAAGTTAAAGTTGCCTCCTTTCTTCTGTCTATATTCCTTCAAAAGCCTCCACGATAGTGATTTCCTAGGTGAGCATGGACGTTGGGTGCCACTGGCTCCTTCCTTAAATCCTAGTCTCTCAGCAAGCAAATTGCTAAGGCTCCACTAGCTTATGAGGCAAATGAAATGTTCTGGCAGCCTAGTCCTAAGGAATTAGTCACGGACTGCACTTCTTTGTCTCAAGCCAAGCTCCTTTGATAAGACCCCAGCGAAACTGTCTCAGAGATGTACTAAGTATTCCAGTACTCTGCCAGGGGGGTCTCATCAACCCTTGATTTGAAGGAGGAACACTCACTTTTTTTGTTGGTCATGGGGCTTGAACTCTGGGCTTAGGTGCTATCCCTCAGCCCTTGAGCTCAAGGCGAGCACTCTACCGAATTTGTGGAGAAATTGCTATACTTCACATAGCAGATCGATTTGTATAATACTGCAATCATTTTAGCAAGCAAGTTTTCATGTCTTCAAAAGGTCAAAGAGAATTGTATAGGATCCATGCATTACACTTCTATGAATGTATAGAGAAGTAAAAAACTTGTTTGCACATGTAATGTGTTTCATTGACAGTACACTGGAACGGTATATGTTAGACCCTAGAAATAATCTACAAAAACAAATTTTGAAAAGACACACTATAGCGGATGTATGCTGGACAAATACCTGTAACTGAATTTTATATCTATTTTAATGTCTGTTCTAAAGTGTACAGATTTTCTATTTGAAGAAATGCAAGTTTGTGAAAATTTGGCTTGAAAAACCCATGATTATAAAATTAGCTTGCAAACCACTAAAATGTATACAATAAAAAAAGATAATATATTGCACGTGATTTACATGTCAGCAAAAAAAACTATTGTTAAAAATACTTCACACAAAATGCAGAATACCTAGAAATATTTTCGGTGTTGGCTAAACACTCTTTGTAAACTATAGTTTTTAAAACGAATTTCTGTTTATTTTGAGTTTATACAGAGATAACTTAATCAAAAAGTGTATGTGATAACTGGAATACCTTGAAATTAGGTATCTCTTATGAGTAATTAATAACTTTTTCTGGAAGAAATTTTAGAAATGACAGAAGACACAAATATATGCATCTGCATTTTATGAAAGCCTTATATTACTTGCTCAATCAAATTGCTTTTCTCTACTTTGCTAGGAAAAAAGTATTCTCAACATAAGAGCCAGTAACAGTGAAAAGAAACAAAATACACAATCATGGTGATTTATTTGGGAAAATAACAAATGAAATAAAACAATTCCACTTAAGGGCCTCCAATATTAGTGTCTATGAAGATGTTCCTGAATGCCAACATCCATTGAATTTTTGGAATTTTAATTTCGACGAACATATGAAAACTAGAACAAGAAAAGAAATATAGTCTTAGAGCAAACCAGCCTTGGAATATTTTTTGGAGAGGGTCGGTGGTGGGGCCTGAACTTTGGGCCTGGGCGCTGTCCTTCAGCTCTTCAGCTCAAGGATAGTGCACTACAATTTCAGCCACAGTGCCACTTCCGGCTTTTTTCTTTTTGCTTATGTGGTGCTGAGGAATTGAACCCAGGGCCTCATGAATGCAACACAAGCACTCTACCACTGAGCCACCTTCCCAGCCCTGGAATAATTTTCTTAATTGTTTTCTTTTTTTTTTTTTTTAACAATTTTTTATTAATAAATTTTTTTATTGTGAAAATACCTGCAGAGGAGTTGCAATTTCTTATTTTTAAGGTCTTCAAGCATTCATTTATTTTATTTTATTTTTGATTTTTTTCTTACTGTGAAAATACCATACAGAGGAGTTACAATTACATGGGCAAGATAACGAATACATTTCATATCAAGCATTGTTGCCTCTTGTTTGTTTCCCCTTTCCATCCCTGCCCATCTCCCTCTAACCCCTCTCAATCCTCCCCGCCCCCACCAAAGACCTGAAATTCGTTTTTGCACATAACATCATGTACATCTCATTGTTGCAAAAATCTACTTGTATCCCTATTTAAACTATTTGTTTTTTTCGCTTCTCCTCCACAAATTATAACAACCTAAAATACAGTGAAAGCTTGGGTTATACCATGGAGGAGGGACACACAAAACAACAAAAAATAATCTTATAAATGTGTTAGAACCAATCACCTAAAGAAAAAAAGCATTTGAATACATAACTTAGGGTTCATTTCTCTAACATCAACTTATCTGACATTTTCTGCTTGACTCAGACATGTACTAGTTATTGCAAATAAGGGAAACCATGGGACCTAAGTTTCTTTGGGCCTGGCTTACTTCACTTAATATAATTTTCCCAATTCATTTCATTTTCTAACAAATGGGGAAATGTCATTCTTTCTGATGGAGGCATAGAATTCTATTGTGTATATATACCACATTATCTTAATCCATTCATCTATTGAGAGGCATCTGGGTTGGTTCCATATCTTAGCTACGGTAAATGCTGCTGCAATAAACATAGTCGTCCTGGGAGCTTTAGTGTGGCCTTGTTTGTTATCATTTGGGAAAATGCCCAAAAGTGGGATTGCGGGGTCATATGGAAGCTCTATATTGAGTCTTTTGAGGAACTTCCATACTGCTCTCCAAAGTGGTTGAAAATTTACACTCCCACCAAAAATGCAGTAAGATTCCCTTCTGTCCACATCCCATCCAGCATCTGTGGTTATTAGAGTCCTTGATTTTTTTGATTCTAATGGGGGTGAGGTGGTATCTCAATGTTGTTTTGATTTGCATTACTTTTATGGAGAGGGAGTTTGAGCATTTCTTCATGTGTCTATTGGCCATCCTTCTTTCTTCTTTAGAGAAGTTTCTCTTTAAGACATTAGCCCACTTATTTATTGGGCAGTTGATTCTTTGAGGATTTGTGGTTGGGGGATTTAATTTTTTGAGTAACAACTATATTTTAGATATGAGACCCTTGTCTAATTGTAAGGCTAGTGAAGATCTTCTCCCAATCTGTGAGGTTTCAATTGATCTTGCTAGCTATGTCCTTTGCCATGTGGAAGCTCTGCAATTTCATGCAATCTTGTTTGTCCAACCTTTCTTTGATTTGTTGTGTTTCTGGGTCTCTATTAAGAAAATTGCGGCCTGTTCCAAGGAGTCCTATGGTTTCTCCTATTCCATCATGTAATGTTTTCAGGATGTCTGTTTGACTCTGATGTCTTTGATCAATTTGGAGTTGATTCTGGTGCAGGGTGATACATAAGGATCTAGCTTAATTTTCTGCAATTAGTTAACCAATTTTTCCAGCACCATTTACTGTCTTTCTTACATTCTATTTTTTTAGTTCCTTTATCAAAAATTACATGGCTATATTTCTGTAGGTTCATTTCTGGGTTTTAATTCTATTCCATTGGTCCTGAGGTTTGTTCTTGTGTCAGTACCAAGCTGTATTGATTACTATGGCTTTGTAGTAGAGTTTGACATTTGTTATTGATATTCCTCCAGCACTGTTCTTTCTGTTGAGGATCGTTTTAGCTATTCGGGGTCTTTTATTGTTCCATATGAATTTTTGGATTGCCTCTTCTATTTCCTTGAAGAATGAGGATGGAATATTGATGAGTATTGCATTGAATTTGTGGATAGCCTTGGGAAGTATTGCCATTTTCAGGATTTTGATCTTTCCAATCCAGAGGCATGGGAGTTTTTTCCACTTTCTAAGTTCTGTTTTGATTTCCTTTTTCAGGTTTTTAAAGTTTTCATCATAGAGGTCCTTCATTTCTTTGGTTATGTTAATTCCTAGGTATTTTATTTTATTTGGGGCTATTACAAATGGAGTTGCTTTCCTAATTTCAGCCACACTTTTCTCATTGTTGGCACGTAGAAAAGCCATTGATTTTTGAGGGTTAATTTTATACCCTGCTACTTTGCCAAAGTTTTGAACCAGCTTGAGTAATTTGGGAGTGGAGGTTGTGGGATTCTTTAAATACAAGATCATGTTATCTGCAAAGAGGGGAATTTTACTTCTTCTTTCCCTATCTGGATCCTCTTTATGTTGGCATTTTGTCTTATTGCTTTAGCTAGGTATTCGAATACTAGATTGAAGAGTACTGGAGACAATGGACAACCTTGTCACCTTCCTGAGTTAAGAGGAAATTGCTTTGGTTTTTCACCATTAAGTATAATGCTTGCTGCAGGTTCGTCTTATATAGCCTTTATTGTATTGAGGAATGTTCCATGGATTCCTAATTTTTCCAGAACCTTCACATAAAGGGATGTTTTATCTTGTCCAATGCTTTTTCTGCATCTATTGAAATACCCATGTGGTTCTTGTCCTTGCTCCTGTTGATGTGATGAATTATATTAATTGATTTGCGTATATCGAACCAGATTTGCATCCCTGGAATGAATCCTGTTTGATCGTGGTGTATGATTTTTTGGATGAATTGTTGAAGTCGATTGGCCATAATTTTCTTGAGAAATTTTGCATCAATATTCACTGAAGAAATGGGTCTACAAAAAAAAAAAAGAAATTGATCTACAGTTCTCTTTCTTTGATGAGTCCCTGCCTGGTTTTGGGATGAGGGTTATTGTAAAGCACATGGGCAGCATAGATGGTGCTGAGAGTGAGTTGAGTGGGCAGAGCCCAATTTGCTTTATGTTAACTGCGTAATCAGCCCGAGGAAGCTTAGGTGCATGATTGGGTGTGACCTTGACATTGATTGTTTCCTTCTCCTCCACTGCCATGTCACTCGCTGCTTTTTTTTTTTTTTTGCTTTAAAAAGGACTTGCTCTGTGTTAATAAATGAGTTTTCCTGCTTGACTTGACTCCCCGCTGGGTCTGATTGTCTCCCAGGCTAAAGGAGGCTGAGGAACGTGTGAGCATCTGCGTTACCTTTCCGCGGACCCTGTCCATCTTGTGTGGGATGGACAAAGACCGGACATCTGGCGCCCAACTTGGGGCTTGAAAGGAAAAGATACTGGCGGAGGCTAAATGGTCTTTCAGGGTAAGTGAAAACCTTAGTATGTGTAATTCTATCTCACAGAAGGGGGAGGAGGAGGCAACATTAGGCATAGGAGTAAAGGAGGACTTGGGAATTGAGAAAGAAAAAGAATGGGTCAAATTTGATGGAGAACACACTGAAACATTCACAGTGGAAGTCAAAACGACGGTGAAAGTTACTCCCACTGACTCAGGTGTTCCTGACAGTCCTAGGCCCCCTCCCCCAATTGGGGAGGAGGTACGGTACCCTACTCGACCCTCAAGAGGTACCTGCAAGACTCGGATCCTTACCGACCTTCTGTGGAGGGGCCAAGGCCTTGGGAAGTAACTTACTCAGAGGCCTACCCTGGAAGGGAAGGGCCAGTTGAGAGCCTGGACCCTAGGCTACAGGATTCGCTTCCCAAGCGTATCCGGTCAATCTGGCACCAGGATCTAACAGGCCCTGAGAATGGTATCCATGGGAAGCTAAAGATCTTAAAGAGCTCTGCAAGGCGGTGGTGGAGTATGGCCCAAACTCTCCTTGGGCCCAGAACTTTTTACGGGATATTGTTTATCACCCATGTGTCCCTAAGGACTGGCTCAATGTGGCCAAAGCTGTCCTTACCAGTTCTCAGTTTATTAAATGATGTGCTTTCTTTAAGGAGGAATGCGGAGTGGGAGCAAAGAATATAGGGCAGGCTCAACCCGAGATACCTATTACTTATGCCATGTTAACAGGGACGGGGGAAGGATACTCCACTGGAGTCAAACAGGCTGCAATACCTGGCCCGTACTGTGACCAGGTGAGGCAGGCAGGACTTGCTGCATGGTACATACTGGATGATGGGCCTACTGAGTCCCCCATAGCAGGAGTGAAACAAAAACCTGGTGAGCCTCCAGCTGAGTTTGTAGACTGAGTCCAACAGAGCATTCACTGCAAGCAGCCAGCAGGGAACTTCTGAGATCAGTCTGTAAAGCTGCTGGTCTGGGAAGGAATGAATGAAGACCATCGCATGGCCTGCACGGGATTGAGAGAGAGTTCCTTGAGCAGATGCGTGGTGGTCTCGCAGGATGTAGGAACACAACAGCAACAGTTTCAATCATTAGCTTTAGCTTTACAAGCTCAGATGTCTGCAATGACTGAGGCTATTACCAGGTGCTGGCAGCCCAGGGCCGAGAAACCCCAAGACCATCGGGAAGAGGGATTTGTTTTAAATGTGGGCAGGAGGGGCACTTTAAGAGGGACTGTTTACAACAATCCTTGCCAACCTTGCGGGGGGAGGGTGAGTGGGGGTGTGCAAACCGCCCCCTACACCTTTCCCCAGGGGCAGGGAGGGATACCATTCGAAAAAGGATTGTCGATCCAAGTTTGATTTACACTAGAAGCGCTATTTGGGTGGAGCATTGGACATTAACCATACCTAAACTTGTAGCCCTCAACCATCTGGTGGAGGAACAGATAAACCTTGGGCACATATGCCCTACTGTTACTCCTTGGAACACACCCGTATTTGTTATTCAAAAAGCCTCGGAGGCTTGGCATATGCTCCAAGATCTACGTTAAGTAAATGAAAGAATGGAGCTAGTAGAAACGCTCCTAAGAGGCATGCCCTGGATGCCCACTATACCTTCAGAATATACCTTGGTTTTGATTGATATTAAATTTTTTTTATATCCCCCTTCATCTAGATGACTGTGAGAAGTATTCTTTCTCCATTCCTTCTCTTAATTTTCCCAGCCTGATGGGAGGTTTGAATGGATGGTGCTGCCACAGGGAATGGCCAACAGCCTGGCCTTTTGCCAACAATACTTGGTCACACTTTTAGGGCCTGTGCTGGATTTAGATACCTCCATTGCTTATGCCTACATGGATAATATAATTCTGGGGCAACAAGACCCCGGACACCTGGAGGGCCTTCTGGCCCAGGTTCTCACCATATTTAAAAAGGGGGGTTTTACCATAGCCCTCAATAAAATTCAAAAGGTACCTCCTTTTAAAATGCTAGGGTCCCACCTTACCTTGACTCAGGCCAGCCCCCTTAAGCCTTTGTTGGATATTCTAGCCTCTCTAACTTTAATCCAACTTCAGAGTCTTTTAGGGGAAATCAATTGGATGTTACCATGGGTTTCTGTCTCTAAAGATAGTCTTGTGCCCTTATTTATCCTACTAAAAGACAGGATGCCCCAAGAAGTTATTACAATTACAGAAAGCAATCAGGCAATAGTTTTGCAGTTCCATAGCTTTGTTTACCATTAATATTTTAAATTTTTCAAAAAAAGCAACTGAATCCAGATTTCAGAAGGAATGGGGACAACTAAACTCTAAGCCCCAAGTAAAAGTCAGGTGAAATGACCTCCTGACACAACAATGGAGAGGACCTGACCCGCTAGTTACTATGGGCAGGGGATTTGGATGGGTTTTTTCCAATAGGGGAGACAATGCCCATTTGGATACCTGCCAGGAACTTTGAGTTTTTACCCATTTCCTCTATACAGGAGGATGTCCAAGAATAAACTAACCAACAAGAAAAGAAAAATGGCTATGGTGGCCGAGGCTTGTGTTTAAAAGAAGAAAGACAGAAAGATAACCATTAACCATCCCCAAGGGCAACCAGCCCTTGAGAAGCT
The DNA here is from genome assembly GCF_019054845.1 of Dipodomys spectabilis. Taxonomy (NCBI): domain Eukaryota; kingdom Metazoa; phylum Chordata; class Mammalia; order Rodentia; family Heteromyidae; genus Dipodomys; species Dipodomys spectabilis. The sequence continues at coordinate 1,009,375 of NW_024870710.1, forward strand.
CTTGTGCACTCTAATTGCAGATGGTGATACTCCAGCTGTTGGCTGTCCTGACCCTCCCAGTCCTGGCAATGGCCCTATGGAACATACATCAACCTCAACGGGTGACCTGGGCAGTGATCAGTGCTGGCAATGCAGAAATCATCAGTAGCACCACAAGAGAAGCTGTCCCTTAGACCTCGAACGTTTAATATTTCTGTAGAGCTAATTATTTTAATGTTACCTGCTTTAATTGTCCTTTTACTAATTGCTTGTATAACGGCATTATTGAATCCATACTTATTGTTAAATAATCATCTTTTGTTACGCATCCAGTTTAGATCTTTTACAACCCCACAGGCAAATAGCTGGATTAGAACAAGCCCCACCTCTGGACTCTGAAGGGGCAAAGACTACTATCCTATTCTTGACTAATGTTAAAGGACTGCTAACGACACATCTTGACCTGGTAATGCTTTTGTTGATGGTTTTCCTATGCCTTCCTTGCATTACACGTGCACTGCAAAACTCTTATGAGCTTAGCCAGCCAGTTACATAAGATCAAGCTCCAAGGGAAATCCTCGAGAAGAATCGCAGCCAGAGACAGGTAAGAGGGGGTGTCAGTCTGACCAACCAAAGACACAACCTTCAGCTTCGCTCTGAAGAAGTTCCTGATGACGGGTAAGGCAGACAAGGCACTCCATCCATCCTAGGACAAACGGGTTTGCTTCTTTAAACAAAGAAGGGGGAGAAATCGGGAGCCGTTGGGAGCTGAGAGTAAAGCTCAAAAGTCTTCTTGACCCCTGTGCTTGCTTAAAGGCACGTATAAGGAACTGGCTTACTTAAAAGACACCCGGTGCCCAGGATTACTTTGCTATGTCTGCAGTTTGTTTTATAATTTCCATGTTTTTATGGACTATAGTAGAGTGTGGGGGCTCATGAGGATGCACCGTGCTACATGTGTAGAACTCCCAATACCCAGGCTGCTCCCATGTTATGAAGAGAACGACCTTACAAGATACTACCGACTTTTATATATGCCCAGGAACTAATTGAACTGCTTTGGACATTTCTAACTGTGGTGGGACTGATGTTTATTACTCTGCTAGGTGGGGATATGAGGTAACTGGCACAGGCTCTTGGATCATGCACGAGGGCCCTCCCTATCCTTGTCTGGCAAATCAGGCCCCCAGACTTGCCTCGAATCCCCAACGTGGCCAATGCTATTCTTACCAATGTAATCCTGTTAAAATAACCTTTAAAGAGGAGGGAAAAGGATAACTAATTGAGAGGTGGGTCTGCCATTAAAACAAAAAAGGGAGAATCTGTAGAGCACATGGGTACCAAAAATGGCACTGAGAGGGAGTTGAGTAGGCAGAGCCCAATTTGGTTTACGTTCAGTGTGTAACCAGCCCGTGGAAGCTTAGGTGCATGATAGGGTGTGACCTTGACAGTGATTGTTTCCTTCTCCTCCACTGCCATGTTACCCTCTGCTTTTTTTGCTTTAAAAAGGGCCTGCGCTGTGTTAATAAATGAGCTATCATGCTTGACTTGACTACCCACAGGGACTGATTATCTCAAGGGCTAAGGTAGGCTGGGTAACATTCGTGCGGCCGACTTACCTTTCCTTGGCCCCCATCCATCATTTGTGGGACTGACAAAGACCCGACAGGTTATGATGGATTCATAGAATGAGTTCAGTAGTGAACTTTCTTTTTCAATTTCATTGAAGAGTTGGAGGAGTATTTGTGTGAGCTCTGCTTTGAATGCCTCGTAGAATTCTGCTGCGAAACCATCTGGTCCTGAACTTTTCTTAGATGGGAGGACTCTAATTGCTGTTTCTGTTTTAATACTTGATATGGGACTGTTAAAATGATTTAACTCATCTTGGTTTAGTTTCGGCATGTCCATATTTGCTAGGAAAAGGTCCATTTCTTCCAAGTTCTCAAATTTATTAGTATAAAGTTTTGAGAAGTATTCCCTTATAATGCTTTGAATCTTGGTTGTTTCTCTAGTGATGTTTCTTTTCTAATCTCTGAGTATATTTATTTGGGTTGTTCTTTTCTTTTTCTGATAAGGTTTGCTAACGGTCGGTCAATTTTGTTATTTTTTTAGAAGAACCAACTCTTTCTTTTGTTAATTCTTTCTATGGTTTTTTTGTGGATTCTAATTCATTTAATTCTGATTTAATTTTAATTATTTCTTTCCATCTACTGGATTGGGGTTTATATTGCTGCTGTTATTTAAGGAAGCTCAGATGCCTTATTAAACTGTTGGTTTCAGATCTTTCCAATTTGTTGATGTAGGAACTCAGAGCTACAAACTTGCCCCTGAGTACTGCCTTTGCTGTGTCCCAGAGGAGCTGTTAATCTGTGTGTTCATTTTTGTTGAACATCATGAACATTTGAATTTCCTTTCTAATCTTTCCATGACCCACTCGTGATTCAGCAGTTTGTTGTTGTTCAGCCCCCGTATGTTACAGGACTTTCTTTGGTGGCTTTTGGTGTTGAGTTCTAATTTTATTCCCTTGTGGTCTGAGAGAATGCAAGGTATAAGTTCAATGTTTTTGAATTTGGACAAGTTTGCTTTGTGGCCTATAATGTATACTATTTTGGAAAATGTTCCATGTCTTGCTTAGAAAAACCTGTATTCTTATGCTGCTGGATGAAATATTCGGTAGATATCTATTAAAACTATTTGATCTATGCAATTTCTCGAGTTGATCTATCTAGTGGGGAAAGTGGTGTGTTAATGTACCCAACAATTAATGTCTTTGGATCTATGTGGGATATGAGGAAAAGTAGTGTTTCTTGGATAAATTTGGGTGCTCCGTTGTTTGGTGAATAGGTATTTACAATTGTAATATATTCATGGAGGAGAGATCCCTTAATTATTAATGTGTAGCAACCTTCTTCATCACTTCTTACTAATTTTAATTTGAAGTCTATTTTATCTGATATTAGGATTGCAACCCACCTGTTTATGGGGGCCGTTTGCTTGGTAGATTTGATTCCAGCCTTTCATGTTGAAAATGTCCTTGTTTTTATTGGCAAGATGTGATGCCTGAAGGGAACAGATAGAAAGATCTTGCTTTTTAATCCAACTGGGCAGTCTATGTTGCTTAGTTAGAGAGTTAAGTCCGTTAATGTTGACAGATAGGACTAAGAGGTATTTGGGAGATTCTGCCATTTTATGAAGCTTCTTGGGGGCTGCAGCAACTGGGTTCTTCCTATGGTTCTTGGATTCTCAGTTTGGATGTGGTTTCTTGGCTTTTATTGTGGTCTTGTTGGTTTTCTCTGTGTAGAAAATCATTAAGAACCTTTTGTAGGGCTGGTTTGGTGGAGATATATTGTTTCAGTTGTTCTTTGGTATGGAAGGTTTTTAGTTTACCTTCGGTTATGAAGGTAAAGCTGGGTACAGTATTCATGGTTGATAGTTGTTTGTTTTTAGGGCATGGCATACATCATTCCAGGCTCTTCTTGCTTTGATTGTCTCTGCTGAGAACTCTGAGGTGATTCCAATTGGTTTCCCTTTATATGTGATTCATCTTTTCTCCTTGACAGCTTTAAGGATCTTTTCCTTGGTCTGAATTGATCCAGTGTGGATTATAATGTGACAGTGGGATATCCTATTCCGGTCTGGTCTATTTGGAGTCCTAAACTTATTGTATCTGGATAGGCCTATCTTTTTTTCATGTTTGGGAAGTTCTTTGCTAGGATCCTGTTAAACAAATTTCCTAGACTATTAACTTCTGTTTTTAAGTGCTCCTCTATACCCATTATGCTCAGATTACGCCTTCTGATGGTGTCTTCCAAATGTTGAATAGATCTATCATATTTCTTGGATTTGTCTTGGATGGTTATATGTTTTTTCTCTATAATATCGATTTGTCTTCAATCCCCGAGAATCAATCTTCTGTATGTTCTAACCTACAATCAAGATTTTTACTTTATTTTTCTTTTCTTTTCTTTCTAGTTGGTCGGCTTTGATGGCTTCAAATTTTTTGTTGGAGATTTGTTTTAGATCTTGTATGACTTCTTACTTCCTTATTTTGGTGTTCAGTGTTTATTCTCAAATCACTTAGTTGATTGGTTATAGTTTTCTTGGACTCCCATTCCTTCTGCTGGGTTCCATTCAGCATTCCCTTTGTGGACTTCTTTAGTTCTTTCAGTTCTCCATTTATGGATTCCATGAATGCCTTTAATGATCTTTGAGTATTCTCATCCTGCTCTCTCAATTCCTGTATTACTCTTTGATTAGCTTCCTCCGGTTCATGTGATTCCTCTAGCTCTCTTTGACTGATCTCAGCCTGCTCACACCATTCCTTTATTTCTTTTAGAGTGCTCTCAAGCTGCTCACACAATTCCTGTATCAATCTTTGAGTAGCTTCCTCATGCTCATGATATTCCTGTATTGGCCTTTCTTTTGCCTCCTCTCTCTCCCTATCACGCTCATACAGAGTCGGTTGCAGGTTTTCAATCTTTTCATTTACCATGTATACCTGTAGTGTTTGTAGAGCTTTTTGGGAACTCTCCTCTGGATTATTATCTGTTCTGTCCACTGATTATCATGAGTGGGAGTTGAGATACCCGGACGTACCATTTTTCTTGTGTTTTTCCTGCTTACCCTGCCCATTTGGGATGAAAGCAACACCACTTTTGTGCTACATCACTATCTTAAGGTAAGCATCAACCAACATCTATAGTTGCTCAGTCAAAGTCTGCAGATACACTCTAGTCCAACATATAAATCTATTCAAAATCAAACAACTATATATTAATGGGTTACGAACCACAAAGAAGAATATGGCAAACTACTAATTGTTAGGTTTAGGGAGAGATGTAGGTAAAAATAGGAATAGAAGGATATGGAAAGGCAGAGGGTGAGTTAACTTAACTAAGTCCTAATCTCAAAGCAGGAAATAGGTTGGATAGAATAAATAGAATGATAGTAGAGAGAGAAAAAAGAAAAGAAGGGAAAGATATAAAAAGAGAAAAGAAAAAATTGAAAAAAAACTATTAAAAATTAAAAAGTGAACCACTTAAAAACTTAAAAATCATGCAAATTAAAAACGTAATATTCAGAGAAGAATGTGGATAGGATAAGATAAGCGTAGGGATAAAAAGGAGATGTGGGAAACTTAAAAAATGCTTAAAATATTATATATATATATACATATATATACTACCTCTTTATATATATATATACACTACCTCTTTATAAATATATATAGAAAGAGAGAGAGAGAGAGAGAGGTAGTACTACTATTAAGGAATTTAAGTCTAAAAGTTTTTGACTTGAGTAAGACATTTCTTGATTAAGTGTGTACACAATGGGCGATAAGATCTAATAATCATCTACAGATATACCTGAGGACGAGCAGAAGAGCAATTAAGTCATGCAAAGAAGAACAAAGGAGAAGAAAAGGTGAAAAGAATGAGAAGGAAAGAAAAAAAGGATCAAAAGGTCAGTAGCGCTAAACAAAAAAGAAAGGAAAAGAAAGAAAAAAAAAGAAAAAAGAGACGAAGCACACACATACTCTTAAAATAAAAATTATAAGAGGAAGAAAAAAAGTTAATAGAAAACAATTTTTTTTCAAAAAAATTCAATATTAAAATTTTTAAAAAGTTTTAGAAAAAAATTTTTAATAAAAGGTACAAAAAAGTTCTTTGATTTTTTTTTTTGGGGGGGGATGGGAAGACCTGTATCTCCCTTGTGTCCTTAACCTGTCTCTAGTTGGAGTCTCTGGTCTGCTTGTGGTGTTTGATTTTGCTGTGGCTTGGTTGGTTTCTTAAGTCAGTTAGTATGAGCAGGCAGAAAAATGCTCTTCTTACTCAGTATTTTTGGATCCTCCTCCCAGGCTAGTTCAATGGGAGGGAGATCTGCTTTGAGTATCACAAAAGAGGGAGATGGCTGTTTCCTCTAGTTTAGAGATGCTGTGATGAGGCTAGGTTCTGGGTAGAGTTGAGGCCTCTCAGCAAAGAGTAGCTTTTCCCTGAGGGGCTAGCTTCTGAATCGCTCACACCTAGCCTGGAACCTTTATCAGGGTTTATGTTTACTGTATTTCAATTGGTTTTCAAGGCTGCTCTAGGGAGGGGCAGCCTCTGTCTCTGTGTACCCAGTGAAGAAATCCACTCCTGTGGCTTGCTGCCTGTGCTGGGTGAATTTTACCTGGGTGGAGCTGAGCCTAGCAGGTCAGGTAGGTTCCTGTGACCTGCTAAATTACTCTTGCTTTCTTCCAATGCCTGAGTTGGAGCTAGCTGCTCATCAGGCCTTTGTCAGTCTCAAAGACGGAGATCTCTGGTAGTGGGGATGGGAGGGGTGGCCTTCCCTCCTCTGATCCTTGAGAAGGAGTGAGGATGTCAGGCTTTTACTCACGCCAGAATCTTGGTTCCTGTGTTGTCTCTGGTCTGCGAACTGCAGGATGAAGATGTCTGCCCCTTGTCAGTTCTTGCTGGTGTTGAGTAAAATCCACTCACCTGCCACCTCTGGTGTCTTCGTCCTGGACTCTGTGTTGCAGGTATGGCGGCCACAGCCACCATCGCTGCCGCACAGCTGCAGCAGCAGCTGCGGCAGCTGGCAGGTGCTCAGATCTGTCTCCTTGCCTGGATTTTCCCTCTCTGGCCTAACTATTTGTCCTGTGATGGCACACTTGGTGTGATTCTCTGGCTTAGGACTGTTCACTGGAAAAAAAATAAAAACCTGCTTTCTATGTGAGAGCTTGTTTTTAGCCTCCAGCTTCTCCTCCACCACCATCTAGAACTCCCTCTGAAACTTTTATTCAACTATTTTTCATTTCAAAGAGAGGCAGTCTATTTTTCCAAAAGTTTCCTAGTGTAAAATAATTAATCTTTCAATAGAAAGTAGAGTTTATTAATTTCAAGAGAATTTTAGATATACACATGATATTGTAGTAACATTTGTAGTATATTACTTGAAAAAATTCTGTTCAAACTCTTAAATATTTGTGTGTAATGACAGGGAGAGAGGAAAAAAATTCATACTGGTTAGGAATTTGCAATGGCTCAAAAATCTACTCAATAATTTGTTATAAGCACATAGTCAAACTACCTGATATGGCTTAGTTTTTTTTTGTTTACTTATTCAAAATTTTAACATGGATGCATGCACAGTGGTAACATTAAAATTATTAATCAAAATACAAATATTGCAAAATCATAGACAGGTATCATATGTTCAATAGTTCGCACTTATGATTCTAATAATAATTTTGATGAAGATAATGATGACCACGGTGTAGCCTGAATAATAACAAGCTTGTGATTGGAAAGGAAAAATTTTTAGACATCTTTTAAGCCAGATTTCCCACATTAAATACATAGTACATAAAAAGCATTGGGTTAATACAATAAGAATAACGAGGAGAGTTTCAATATCAGGAAATACAATCACATAAACAGGTGCGACATTAAAAACCCTAATGTTATTCTTTCAGTCTCTCTAAATATACTCACTTTTCTTGGTACTATTGTTTTCTTATAAATAAAATCATTTATTTGCACATGTTGATTATTCCACATAGATAAAATATAAGAAGCTGAGTGCTTTCTGTTACAAATGATCTTGTTTGTTCTAGCCTTGGGTCTTTAGGAGAAGGCCTCTCACTACCCACATAGCCATTGGCTTAGTTATATATCCCTAGAAGTTAACAACGCATGCCTCAAGCATGCTTCATTCATTAGGAAGAAATCCATGATCAGTTTTAGTTTCCATCCAGTTAACTAGAGAAAATCTATGTATAAATTTATTAACAACACTTGGCAACAAATAAAGCAATAAGACATATTTTGATGGACTAAGATGTAGTTTTCAACTTAGTGTGATTAGTTCAAATACAATTCTCATAAAGACACTATTCAATAACCAATGTTTTCCAATGACATATTCTTCAATATAGCTGTAAACACATGACACAATTTACATAATACCACTTACATATCTGGAGCTACTTTAAAAGAACACGGTCCTTAGAGCCAGGAGGAAAATTTATTTTTATTTCTGCACGAAACAATTTGTGACTTTATACCAACAAACTGAATTTGATTCTTTCCTTATTTGTAAGCTAAGGGGAAAAACGTAAGGACTCTTCACTTTTCTTTTTTTTTGCTCTAGAAGTCAACAATTATATTCTTCAATATTTCTGGTATATTGCCTCTATTTACAGATGAGAAATGTAAGGCCAGTAGTCAATGTAATGAGTAAATAATGATACTAGAATTTGTGTCTGTGCTCTTCACTCTGTGTGCTTACAAGCAGAAGTAATTTGGTTATGGAAAGGACCAATATGAAAAGACTGTGGGGAAAAACATACTTTGTAAAAGTTTGTTTAAGTCTAGGTGACCAGTGATGATTACATGAACAGGCTGGTTTCAAGGGCATAAAAAGGAGTACATAGAAATCATATTATTGGCAGAAACTCAGAAAATCTTGATAATTCATTTTATCTAATGGGTGGGAGCAGAAGGGTAGGAAGAAATCTAAAGTGTTCTATATCTCTGGCCAGGCAACTGTGTTAGTGATATCATTGGTGATAGAGATTGCAGGTAGAAATGATGGATTTAGGGGAAAAAACTCTGATAGTTCCAAAGTTTATATTAAACAAATGCAAAGATAGGTTTGTTTAGACATTATCAAAATATCCATGACCATGAATATGAAAAAGAATAATAAAATCGGGGGCATTATTAAAGGGAAGAGGAAAAGGAAAGTTCTGACACAATTCTGAACAATGTGAGTACCAGTGTGGACAAGATTGGAAGAATGAGATAAATAAAACAAGAAACAAGAAAGTAATAAATGCAGATTTACAGAAGTAAAGAAAGGAAAGAATTTGCAGGAAGAAAAGGTCAAAACTGTTACATTGAAGGAAACATGCAATTTGGATTTGAAAACTAAAAAGATATAGACAATGTCAATAAGATAAGTGTTTTGGTGATATCTCCATGATTAAATAATCCTGTCAATCAACCTGCCACAAATTCTTATATGTAGGAAGTGCTCTTTTAAACTTCAAGCTTTTATTGAATGGAAGAGTTCAGACATTACCCTCACCACTAGGATTAAATTACTAAAAAGATAAGGCATTTTGCTTTAATGCCTTTCTTTCATTTTCTCTTACACATTGGCAAGTAGGAAAGGATTCTGATGTAACAATAATACAATGTTGACTTCTAATAACACAATATCTAGGATCTAGTGTTAATTCGGATATTTACTAATTAGCTCCAAAAATTTATGGATATTTACATTTCTCCTGGTTAAACTGATGAGCTCCAAGAAAATGTCCCTAAGGAGCATTTCAATTCTAGTTTCACTGTTTGTCTCAAAATACTTTAAATTATACACCCTCTAATGTGGGCATAGGGTTATACTGTGGAACTTTCCCCTTCAGATAGTTAGTACTACCCTATTGCTTAATATGGAGAAAGTACCCTCACACATAGACTGGGTGTGTGCGAACAAGAAGTGGTACTTGAACAAGGGAAAACATGGGACCTATGTTTCTTTGGGCTTGGATTACTTCACTTAATATAATTTTTTCTAAGTCTTTCCATTTCCTAACAAATGGAGCATTGTTATTCTTTCTGATGGAGGCAAAGAATTCCTTTGTGTATATATACCATATTTTCTTGATCCATTCATTTACTCAATGGCATCTGGGTTGGTTCCATATCTTAGCTATGGTAAATAATGCTGCAATAAACATAGTTGTGCTGGAAGATTTAGTATGGACTTGTATGTGATCATTTGGGTAAATGCCCAAAAGTGGGATTGCTGGGTCTTAGGAGAGCTCTAGGAGTTTTTTGAGGAACCTCCATACAACTTTCCAAAGTGGTTGAACAACTTCACACTCCCAATAACAATGAAGTAAGGTTCCCTTCTGGCCACATCCACTCCAGCATCTGTTATTATTGTTCTTGTCTATGGCCATTCTAACTGGGGTGAGGTGGTATCTCCATTGTTGTTTTGATTTGTATTTCTGTTATGGCTAGGGAGGTCGGTCATTTCTTCATGGGTCTATTGGCAATCTTTCTTTCCTCTTCACAGAATTTTCTCTATAAGTCTTTAGGCACTTATATTTTTATTCATTTATTTTTATTTTGAAAATATTTTACAGAGGTGTTACAATTACATGGGCAAGATAATGAGTACATTTCTTATCAAGCATTTTAGCCTCCTCCTTTGTTAACCCTTCTCATCCTTTCCCATCCTCCCCCCGCCCCCACAATCCTCCCTACCTCCCCCCAATCCTCCCCACCTCCCCCCACGAAAGTGGTAAATTTCGTTTTCGACATAACGACTTGTATATCTCATTGTTGCAATGCAGCCCATTTATTTATTGGGCAGTTGTTTCGTTGAGGATTTGTTGTTGGGGGATTTAATGTTTTGAGTTCCAGATATAATTTACATATGAGAACGTTTTTCATTGTATGACTAGTGAATATCTTCTCCCAATATGTAGGCTTTCTGTTGATCTTGCTAGCTATAACCTTTGCCATGCGGAAACTCTGCAATTTCATGCAATCCTATTTTTCCAAATTTTCTTTGATTTGTTGTGTTTCTGTGTCTCTTTTAAGAAACTTTTGGCCTATGCCAAGGAGACCTAGTAATGATTTCAGACCTGTAATTATTTCAGAGTGTCTGCTTTGACTCCGAGGTTCTTGATCCATTTGGATTTGATTCTGGTGCAGAATGACATATATGGATCTATTTTTGATTTTCTACAAGTGATTAACACATTTTGCCAGCACCATTTACTGAAGAGCCTGTCTTTCTTCCATTCTATCTTTTTAGCTCCCTTATCAAATATTAGATGACTATAAGTTTGTGGGTTTATTTATGGGTTTTCAATTCTATTCCATTGGTTCTGAGGTCTGTTCTTGTGCCAGTACCAAGCTGTTTTGATTACAATGTTTTTGTAGTAGTGTTTGAAATTTGTTATTGATATTCCTCCAGCACTGTTCTTTCTCTTAAGGATCATATTTGATATTTGGAGTCTTTTATTGTTCCATATGAATTTTTGGATTGCCTTTTCTATTTCCTTGAAGAATGAGGTTGGAATATTGATAGGTATTTCATTGAATTTGTAGATTGCTTTGGGAAGTGTTGCCATTTTCACGATGTTGATCCTTCCAATACAGGAGCATGGGAGTTTTTTTGCCACTTTCTAAGTTCCGTGTTGATTTCCTTTTTCAAGTTTTTAAAGTTTTCATCATAGAGATCCTCCACTTCTTTGGGTATGTTAATTTCTAGGTATTTTATTTTTTGTGGGGCTATTAAAAATAGAGTTGTTTTCCGGATTTCAACACGCTTTTCTCATTGCTAGCATACGGAAAAGCCATTGATTTTTGAAGGTTAATTTTATACCCTGCTATTTTACCAATATTTTGAATCAGCTTGAATAATTTGAGAGTGGAGTCCGTGGGATTCTTTAAATATAAAATTATGTAATCTGCAAAGAGGAAGAGTTTTACTTCTTCTTTCCCTATTTAGATCCTTCTAATGTTTGCATCTTGTTTTATGGTTTAACTAGGCATTTTAATTCTAAATTGAAAAGAAGTAGAGAGAGTGGATATCCTGGTCTCGTACCTGAGTTAAGAAGAAATGGCTTTAGTTTTTCACCATTAAGTATAATGCTGGCTGTAGGTTTGTCATAGATAGCCTTTGTTGTACTGAGGAATGTTCCATGGATTCCTAATTTTTGCAGAATCTGAATCTATTGAGATAACCATGTCGTTTTGTCCTTGCTCTTGTTGTGTGATGAATTATATTAATTGATTTGCGTATATTGAGACAACTTTGCATGAAATGAAACCTGAAATGAATCATGTTTGATCGTGGTGTATGATTTTTTGGATGAACTGTTGAAGTCGATTGGCCAAAAGTGTGTTGAGGATTCTTGCATTAATGATCATCCAAGAAATGGGTCTATAGTTCTCTTTCTTTGATGAGTCCCTGCCTGGTTTTGGGATGAAGGGTATGATGGCTTCATAGAATGAGTTAGGTAGTGAACTTTCTCTTTCAATTTCATTGAAGATTTGGAGGAGTGTTGGTGTGAGCTCTTCTTTGAAGGCCTTGTAGAATTCCACTGTAAATCCATCGGGATCTGGGCTTTTGTTAGATGGGAGGACTCTTACTGCTGTTTCTATTTCAATGTTGGATATGGGCCTGTTAAGATGGTTTAACTTATCTTGGTTTAGTTTCAGCATGCCAATATTTGCTAAGAAAAGGTCCATTTCTGCTAAGTTCTCAAACTTATTAGCATAAAGTTTTGAGAAGTATTCCCTTAAAATGTTCTGAATCTTGGTTGTTTCCGTGGTGATGTTTCCATTCTCATCTCTGAGTTTATTTATTTGGATGTGTTCGCTTCTTTTTCTGATAAGATTTGCTAAAGTCCTGTCAATTTTGTTAATTTTATAGATGATTCAACTCTTTCTTTTGTTGATTGTTTCTATGGTTTTTTCAGATTCCATTTCTTTAATTTTTATTTAATATTAATTATTTCTTTCCATCTACTGGATTGGGGATTCTCTTGCTGCTCTTATTCAAGGAGGCTCAGATGTATCATTAAATTGTTGGTTTCAGATCTCTACAAGTTGTTTGTGTTGGAATTCAGGGCTATAAACTTTTCTCTGACTACTGCCTTTGCTGTTTCCCAGAGTAGGTGGTAATTTGTATGTTCATCTTTGCTGAATATCATGAATATTTGAATTTCCTTTCTAATGTCTTTCATGATCCACTGGTCATTCCACAGTTTGTTTATCAGCCTCCATGTGGTACAGGACTTTCTTCAGTGGCTTTTGGTGATGAGTTCTAATTTTATTCTCTTGTTGTGTGAGAGAATGCAAGGTATAACTTCAATGTTTCTGAATTTGGAAAAGTTTGTTTTGTGACCTAAAATGTGGTCTATTTTGGAAAATGTCCCATGTGATGCTGAGAAAAAAGTGTATTCTGATGCTGCTGGGTGAAATATTTGGTAGATGTTAAATTTATTTGATATACGCAGTTGTTTAGAACTCTCTGTTTCTCTGTTTCTCTGTTGAGTTTTTGCTGAGTTGATCTATCTAGTGTGGAAAGTGGTGTGTTAAAGTCCCAAACAATTAATGTCTTTGGATCTATGTCAGATTTGAGGGAAAGTAGTGTTTCTTGAATAAATTTGGGTGCTTGTTTGTTTGGCGAATAGATATTTCAAATTGTAATATTCTCGTGAAGGAAAGAACACTTAAATAGTATGTAGCAACCTTTTTTTTTTTATCTCTTCTCACTAATTTTAATTGGAAGTCTATTTTATCTGTTATTAGGATTGCAACTTCCACCTGTTTATGGGGGTTGTTTGCTTGGTAGATTTTGTTCTAGCCTTTCACATTGAAAATGTGTTTGTTTTTATGGGTAATATGTTACTCCTGAAGGCAGCAGATAGAACGATCTTGCTTCTTAATCCAACTTGACAGTCTATGTCGCTTAATTGGAGAGTCAATCCGTTAATGTTGAGAGTTAGGATTGAGAGCTCTTTGTGAGTTCCTGCCATTTTATGCCCGTTCTTAGTGGCTGCAGCAACTGCGTTATTCCTATGGTTCTTGGATTCTCAGTTTGGGTGTGGTTTCTTGGCCTTTATTGTGGTCTTGTTGGTTTTCTATGTGTAAGATATCATTAAGTGTCATTTATAGGACTGGTTTGGTGGATATATATTGTTTCAGTTGTTCTTTGGTATGGAAGGTTTTTATTTGGCCTTCGGTTATGAAGGAGAGTATAGCTGGGTACAGTATTCTTGGCTGACAGTTGTTTGTCTTTAGGGCATGGCATATATCATTCCAGGCTCTTCTTGCTGTAATTGTCTCCGCTGAGATATCTGAGGTTATTCTAATTGGTTTCCCTTTGTAAGTGGTTGATCTTTTCTCCTTGACAGCTTTAAGGATTTTTTCCTTGGAATTGATCCCGTGGGGATTACAATGTCACGGTGGGATATCCTGTCCTAGTCTGGTCTATTTGGGGTTCTAAAAGCTTCTTGAATCTGAGTAGGCCTATCTTTTTTCATGTTTGAGAAGTTCTCTGCTTGGAACATGTTAACCAGATTTCCTAGTTCATTAACTTCTGACTCTAGGTGCTCCTCTACTCCCATTATCCTCAGATTAGGCCTTCTGAGGGTGTGTTCCAAATGTTGAATAGACCTATCATATTTCTTGGATTTGCCTTGGATAGTTGTATGTTCTTTCTCTATAATAACCTGGCTGTCTTCAATCACTCAGATTCGATCTTCTGCCTGGTCTACCCTGCTCTCAAGACTTTCCATTTTGTTTTAATTTCTTTTCCTTCTATTTGGTCAGCTTTGATGACTTCAAATTCTTTGTTGGAGCTTTGTTTTAGATCTTATATGAACTTTATTACTTCCTTAATTTGGTGATGTGTTTATTCTCAAATCACTTACTTCATCGGTTATGGTTTCCTTGGACTCCCATTCCTTCTGTTGGGCTCCATTCAACATTCCCTTTCCGGTCTCCCTGACTTCTTTCAGCTGTCTCTTGGATTCCATGAATGCCTCTATTTGGTAGGAAAGTACCACCATTTTTGTGCTAGAACTCTATTTTAAGGCAAGCATCTACCAAAGTCCTGTAGTTGCACAGTCAAATGTCTGGGTCTTTTGTCAGTATCAATTTCTGGGCCTTTGTCAGTATCAAAGATGGAGCTCTCTGGTGGTGGGAGAGGGGTCACCTTCCCTCCTCTGCTTTCTGAGAAGGAGTGAGGATGTTAGGGTTCTACTCATGCCAGAGTCTTCGTTACTGTGCTCTCTCTTGTCTGCGATCTGCAGCATGAATATGTCTGTTCCTTGTCAGTTCTTCCTGGTGTTGAGTAGAATACGCACACTGTGTCTGGCATCTTTTTGACTAGACACTCTCTGTAGGCATGGTGGCTCCAGCCTCTGATGCTCAGATCTGTTTCCTTGCCTAGATACTCCATCTCTGGCCAAACTCTGTGTACTCTGATGGCATACTGGGTGTGATTCTCTAGCCTAGGACTGTTGACTGGAACACTAAAATTGTTGTCTACGTGAAACCTTGTTTAGCCTAGACCTTCTGCCATCTTCCTCGAACTTGAGATTATGACTTTTTATACTCTAGCTTGGGACAATGATCTGTTGTCAGTTATTTTCTTCTCTTCTCCTTCTTTTGCCCTTCCACTTACATAATTTTTATTTAAAGAAACATATTTGAGTTTGTATTTCTAAATTCTTCAAAATTATCTGAATTTCTTCATACTTCTGGCAGCCTCCTATATCTTTCTCAAGGGAATATTTTGTAACTACCATTTTTATCCCATATGATATTGGATAGCTTCCTGTCTAATTCAGTGCAAGATATAAATTACACTCATCCAGATACTTTAACACTTGTACCAACATAAAATCCTTTTTTATGCAGAAATCACGATTTTAGTATTTCTGGGGAAGTGTCATCTGTCGTTTTTGAATGACCCTACGTGATAATTACATTCAAACATGTTTTAAACCAATATGCCTTTCAGTAGATGAACGGATTAACAAAATGTGACATATATATATGGTTGAATTCTATGCTTCCAATTCAAAAGGGAATGGAAAGATTTTTAAAAATCCTGCTAAATATAGTAAGCAAGACTCAAAGAAACAGATTCCATAGATTCCCTCATTTGTAATAATAGGCAATGTATAGAATAACACTAGCAGATAAGCAGAATGGCTCAAAAGCTTTGTATATAGGATCATAAAGGATCATGTTGAGCAAAATGAACACCTAGATATGGAAATAGAGGTTTTTCTTAGTGGTTTTTTTTTAATGTACTAAGTGATTTCTTTTTTCTTTTGTGTTTTCCCCTATAGTTTATCCCCTTTTGTATTTGATTTCAGTACTGTGTGTATTGCAAATGCATTTATCTCAATTTGACAAGGCAAGATGAACAACAAATTGGGGAGACAAAGGACAAAGGGCAAACCAATGCAATAGCAATACTCACAAGACAACATGTTGGAAATTTACATTACAACTTTGAGGGGTGTGGGGGGAAAGAAAAAGTGTGAGAAAAATGAGGTAGTTGGTAAAATTTCGATATGTCATGTATTCACTTCCTTACAATTAATGCAACCCCTGTATATATCACCTTAAAAATAAAATTAAACTAAAAATAAGTTACACAAAGTATAATTGCACTGTATTGCTATAGTAAATATTATTCTATGTGCATTACCTTTTTAAAAATGAACACTATTTGGCATCTAATTTGAATTAATTACACCTTTCTTTATCAGAGGTTCATCAACTTGATTTGTTATCCAAATATACAATATTTTCACAATATACCTGACATAATTTTCAAAAAAATATAATTTTAGTATTGTCTCATAGTAAAACAGAAAACAGTATAATTCTCTGGAAACTCTTAATTTTTAAAACTGAGTAATTGTTAAAAGGACAGAATATATGTGTTCTTGAAAGTTCTTACATATACTAACTACTCATTTTCAAATTGTGAACATTCCATATCAGAGATATTCAAAACAGTACTTGTTTGCATGTTATTTAATTCTGCAATAGCTGCAGTTTCTAATGGGGTGGTAGATATTGAGAAATCAACAGAAAAAAATAACCACATTCTGGTGGATTTTATAAGTATGAAGTATGTGTAATAATTAATTCCTCAAGAGTAAACCGTTGTTCATCAGAGGAAGCTATTATTTCTGTGACCATAAAGCCCAAGCTTTTATGCCATAAAGTCTTCCTAGCCCAACAGTTGCCAACATGTAAGGTGCACCTTAAAATTCCCTTAATTCACATCATGAATAGCTTATCATGGTTGTGAAAAAATACTATACTTGTGCTAATATGATGCCCTTCCTATTGTGGAAAGTACACTACACTAAACTTTGCTGCAACATTTTTGTGATTTCTAGAAATCAGAACACTTGCAAATATTATTTATATTTTTATCTATCATAAATATTCAGGAGGCTAAGATGAGAAGATTATGGTTCAAAGCTCACCCAGTCAGGAAGATTCCTTAGATTCTTATCTCCAATAAACTTCTCAGGAAAAGCCAGACTCAAGTGGCCCTGAGGTTGAAGTGGTAGGGCATGAGCCTTGAGCACAAACCAGCTCAGAGAGAGTCGCCAGGCCCAGAGTTCAAACCTGAGGACAAACCAAAAAATAAAAACCACCTCCAACTCTAGCATTTTTCTCATTGTATACAGAGGCATGTACTTAAGAAAATTTCTTCCTGTATTACGGATAGATAGATCAACCAAGACCTCACACAATTACTCTCTTCATACCATGTTACACCAAGCCTCAAAAAATTGCTTGTTCTAAATTTACAAATTAATATCCATTTGTTGGCAACTCTGTCTAGATTATTCACACTATCATTTTATACATGAACTGTTGGAATTATCAATTAATTAAGTTCTAATTTTACCTCGCTTGAAAGAATATTTTAGGCAAATAAAATGCCAGATTCATTTGTGAATTTGTCAATTAAAACCTTTACTTAAAAAGAATTCTGTAGTATCCTATAGAATATGAAATTACAAACAAAACCAAAATATTTATTTTAAATCTAAATTCTAATTTAGCAAGATCTACAAAGTCCTACATTAGATGAACTTTGTATTTTTCCAGGCTTAAACTTTTGTAATCCTTCATTATTTCTTTGAAATCCAACAGAATGATGCTTACTTTTTCAAATTTTTGATTGGGAATCATGAGCCATTTTGCATCTAGGAATGTTGTGTAATGAAGAGAGCATTTAAAACAAAACTGAAGATTATATATGAGTTGCATTTCAATAGGAAACTTGCCTTTTCAAAACATAATGACAAAATGAGCCCAAACTTCCAACTGTGTATTTTGTTGTTTGGCTTGTTTCATTGAGACAAAATTATACTACCTGGTTCAGGGAAGGTATTACTATGTAATCCCACTCTCTAATCTCCTGTCTTAGTCTGAGTGCTAGAATTCCAGGCTTGTATCAAATTTCCCTGCCATAGTTTGGTGGTTTATTTAATCTAGATACAGACTAGCAATTCTGAACTTCTCCTATGATCTTATACATTAGATTGACTGCTCAAATTCTTTATGTACTATTTTCAAAAATGTTCTATCATTTGACCCAGGATATGAGCATTTTCAGATGCACCTGAAGGGGTCTCCAATTCATTCTTCCATGGATCCAATCCCTTTAATAATGATTACTTGAAATCTTATTATCTCTGGTCCCTAGGTATGTAATATTCTCAAACTTCTTTGAAGAAATTTTACTTGAGGACTTTCTAATATTAAAAATTATCACTTGATCTAGTCTTACTCAGGATATGTTTTCTATTGTTTTCTAACATTTCTCCATATTCTGAGAGTTGTTTCATTTGTGCAGGTTTGTTTGCACATATATGTGCCTCTGTGTGTATGTGTATGTTTGTAAGTGTGTATGCGAAAGCCTCATCAACCTTATTCAGCAATCTTCCTCATGACTAGTATTCCATCACTTGAGCTCACATCTATAATTCTAGCTACTCAGTAGGCTGAGATCTGAGGATTGCAGTTCAAATCCAGTACGAGTAGGAAAGAAAGGTTCTGAGGCACTTATTTCCAATTAACCACCAGAAAACTGGAATTGGGGCTGTGACTCAAGAGGTAGAGCACTAACCTTGAGTTGAAGAGTGGAGAGATATTGCCCAGGCCGAGTTCAAACCTTTCCACAACCATCAAAAATGAAAAAGAAAAAAGATAAAAGAAAGAAAAAGAAATGAGATTTTGGCCACCAGTTCATTGCTAGTATAATTCCAGCTTTCTCACCATGGACTTTTTTTCCAGTTAAGGGGAACCAGAATTATTCTTCCATTGTACATTTTACAAATTTACGTGATTAGCAACCATGATTTAGAGATAGAAGTTGAAAGAGAGTGGCTTCAACGCTCATGTTCCTCTTAGTATTAATTATTTCTCTATGTCACTCTACTTAATGGCTTCGGCTTTATTGGTTCAATGTTGTCTTATTTGCAAAGTCTTCTATAGTATATTGAACCATTATACTTAAACACAGAACTTTTCTTTCTCTTATTATTCCTACTGTTTCTTCTACTGTTAACTTGTGTACACTTGGGAAATAATGCACAACACACACACGCAAAAACAAACTTTTCTGAGAATCTTCTCCCAGTTAAATTTAATTTAAGAGCACTTACGAAATTTGAACTTAATGTACTCCTGGATAATGGTTTCTTTTATATTTTTATAGTAAAAATAGTGTACAGAAGGCTTAGAGTTACATAAGTAAGGTAATGAGTACATTTCCTACTGTTACATCCTCTTTTGTTTTTCCTGTGGTATCCGTTCCCTCCGCATCTACCCAATTCCCCCTCCCCTCCCCAAGTTGTAAAGTTCGTTTTCTACATAGTGTCTTGTTCATATCATTGTTACAATAGGTCATCCTGAAGCTTTGTTTCAGCATTTTGTTATTTCCCTTCTCCTCCCCACACTAGAAAAATGTATATGCAAGTTGCAGGGCACCAACATCATATCCAATGAAAACAGGAGTTATATCATGGGGGAAAAACATGGAGGAGAAATGAAAAAATCACATAGTACCTTTTAGATACATTTGAAACAACTGCAATAAAGAAAAAAAACAAATTGTTTCCCAATATTGGGGCTCATTTTATTTAACATTATCTTATATGGCCATATGTTCATGAATAATGTTTTTATAAGCCATTTAAATTTTATATTTTGTATTTACTAAGTTGTGTCTGAAAGGCGTGTTACCTCATGTCCAAAGATGTCTTTGTGCTAGTTCAATGAAGCCTGAAAACATTAATTTTTACTTGAGCAGTGCCATAGATTGTTACTGGACGTAGAAGGAACGTTTACTGCAGGTGGAAACTGATACCAAAAGAGGAATTGAACATAGACCAATGACAAAGTGCAAGTTAGCTTGTGTGTTCCTTTTTGCTATACAAGAAAAGAACCCATTGTCCAAATTCAGAAACATTAAAGTTATACCTTGCATTCTCTCAGACCACAAGGGAATAAAATTAGAATTCAAAAACAAAAGCCACCAAAGAAATTCCTGTACCACATGGTGGTTGAAGAATACACATCTGAATCACAAGTGAGTCATGGAAGAGATTAGAAACAAAATTCAATTATTCATGATATTCCTCAAAAATGAACACACAAATTATCAGCTCCTCTGGGACACTGCAAAGGCAGTACTCAGAGGCAAGTTTATAGCTCTGAGTCCCTATATCAACAAATTGGAGAGATCTGAAACCAACAATTTAATTAGACATCTGAGCCTCCTTGAAAAAGAGCAGCAAGATAAACATCAATACAGTAGATGGAAAGAAATAATTAATATTAAATAAGAATTAAATGAATTAGAATAAAAAATCCATAGAAAGAATCAAAAAACAAAGAGTTGGTTCTTCGAAAAAATTAACCTTAGCAAATCTTAACAGAAAAAGAAGAGAAAACACCCAAATAAATAAACTCAGAGATGAGAATTGACAAATCACCACAGAATCAACTAAGATTCAGAACATTATAAGGGAATACTTCTCAAAACTTTATGCTAATAAGTTTGTGAACTTGGCAGAAATGGACCTTTTCGTAGCAAATACTGACATGCTGAAACTATATCAAGATGAGTTAAAGCATTTTAAGGGGCCCATATCAAACACTGAAATAGAAACAGAAATAAGAGATCTCTGATCTAAGAAAAGCCCAGGACCAGATGGTTTCACAGCAGAATTCTACAAGGCCTTCAAAGCAGAACTCACACCAATACTCCTCAAACACTTCCAAAAAGAATTGAAAGAGAAAGTGCACAACCGAACTCATTCTTTGAAGCCATCATAACCCTCATCCCAAAATCAGGCAGGGACTCATCAAAGAAAGAGAACTATAGACCTATTTCTTTGATGAACATTGATGCAAAACTTCTCAACCAAATTTTGGCCAATTGAATTCAACAATTCACCCAAAAAATCAAACACCACGATCAAACAGGATTCATTTCAGGGATGCAAAACTGGTTCAATATATGCAAATCAGTTAATATCATTCATCACATCAACAGGAGCAAGGATAAGAACCACATGGTTAACTCAATAGATACAGAAAAAGCATTTGGCAAGATACAACACCCCTTTAAGTGAAGGTTCTGGAAAAAACTAGGAATCCTTGGAACATTCCTCAATACAATAAAGGCTGTATAAGACAAACCTACAGCCAGCATTATACTTTTTTTAAAAAAAATTATTTTATTTTATTTTTGTGAACATACTGTACAGAGGGGTTACAATTACATGGGCAGGATAATGCGTACATTTCTTACCAAGCATTGCAGCCTCCTCCTTTGTTTACCCTTCACATCCCTTCCCAGCCTCCCCCCTACCACCCTACCCAATCCTCCCCCTCCCCCCCCACACCAACGTTGTAAAGCTCGTTTTCGACATGACAACTTGTACTTCTCATTGTTGCAACAGGTCTACCTGTATCCTTAAACGACTTGTTTTTCCCCATCTCCTCCACAAGTTATACTGACATCAAATATAGTGAAAGCAGGGGTTATACTGTGGGGGAGGGACATACAAAGCAACAAAGAGATAATCTAATAAAAGCGTTAGAAACAAATGCATGAAATAAAAAAGCATTAAAATACATATCTAAGGGTTCATTTTCCTAACATCACATTATCTGACCTTTTCCGCTTGACTCATACATATACAAGATATTGCAAATAAGGGAAACCATGGGACCTATGTTTCTTTGGGCCTGGCTTACTTCACTTAATATAATATTTTCCAAGTTTTTCCATTTCCTAACAAATGGGGAAATGTCATTCTTTCTGATGGAGGCATAGAATTCCATTGTGTATATATACCACAATTTCTTGATCCATTCATCTAATGAGGGGCATCTGGATTGGTTCCATATCTAAGCTATGATAAATAATGCTTCAATAAACATAGTTGTGCTGGTAGCTTTAGTGTAGTCTTGTTTGTAAACATTTGGGTAAATGCCCAAAAGTGGGATTGCTGGGTCATAGGTGAGCTCTATGTGAAGTCTTTTGAGGAACCTCCATACTGCTTTCCAAAGTGGTTGAACAAGTTTACACTCCCATCAACAATGAAGTAAGGTTCCCTTCTGTCCACATCCCCTCCAGCATCTGTTGTTGTTAGAGTTCTTGATTATAGCCATTCTACCTTGGGTGAGGTGGTATCTCAATGCTGTTTTGATTTGCATTTCTTTTATGGCTAGGGAGGTTGAGCATTTCTTCATGTGTCTATTGGCCATCCTTCTTTCTTCTTCAGAGAAGTTTCTCTTCAAGTCTTTAGCCCACTTATTTTCTGGGCAGTTGTTTCTTTGAGGATTTGTTGTTGGGGGATTTAATTTTTTGAGTTCCAAGTATATTTTAGATATGAGACCCTTGTCCGTTGTATGGCTACTGAAAACCTTCTCCCAATTTGTTGGCTTTCTATTGATCTTGCTAGCTATGTCCTTTGCAATTCAAAAGCTCTGCACCCTCACGCAATCCCATTTGTCCAACCTTTCTTTGATTTGTTATGTTTCCGAGTCTCTATTGAGAAAATTTCGGCTGGAGCCAAGGAGACCTATGGTTTCTCCTATTCCATCCTGTAATGTTTTCAGAGTGTCTGCTTTGACTCCGAGGTCCTTGATCCATTTGGAGTTGATTCTGGTGCAGGGTGATATATAAGGATCTAGCTTTAGTTTTCTACCAGTAGTTAACCAATTTTGCCAGCACTTTTTACTGAAGAGGCTGTATTTCTTCCATTCTATTGTTTTAGCTCCCTTATCAGAGGTTAGATGGCTATAGGTCTGTGGGTTCACTTCTGGATTTTCAATTCTATTCCATTGTTCTGAAGGTCTGTTCTTGTGCCAGTACCATGCTGTTTTGTTTACTATGGCTTTATAGTAGAGTTTGAAATTTGGTATTGATATTCCTCCAGCAGTGTTCTTTCTGTTGAGGAGCGTTTTTGCTATTCGGGGTCTTTTATTGTTGCATATGAATTTTTGGATTGCCTCTTCTATTTCCTTGAAGAATGAGGTTGGAATTTTGATAGGTATCGAGTTGAATTTGTAGATAGCCTTGGGAAATATTGCCATTTTCATGATGTTAATCTTTCCAATCCAGGAGCATGGGAGTTTTCCCATTTTCTTAGTTCTGTTTTGATTTCCTTTTTCAAGATTTTAAAGTTTCCATCATAGAGGTCCTTCCCTTCTTTGATTAAGTTAATTTCTAGGTATTTTATTTTTTGTGGGGCTATTATAAATGGAGTTGCTTTCCTAATTTCAGCCACTCTTTTCTCATTGTTGGCATACAGAAAAGCCATTGATTTTGGGGGGTTCATTTTATACCCTGCTACTGTGCCAAAGTTTTGAATCAGCTTGAGTAATTTGGGAGTGGAGTCTATGGGATTCTTTAAATATAAGATCATGTCATCTGCAAAGAGGGAGAGTTTTATTTCTTCTTTCCCTATTTGGATCCCCTTTATGTATGCATCTTGTCTTATTGCTGTAGATAGCCATTCTAATACTAGATTGAAGAAAAGTGGAGAGAGTGGACATCATTGTCTTGTTCCTGAATTAAGAGGAAATGGCTTTAGTTTTTCATCATTAAGTATAATGCTGGCTGTAAGTTTGTCATATACAGCCTTTATTGTATTGAGGAATGTTCCATGGATTCCTAATTTTTCCAAAACCTTCATTATAAAGGGGTGTTGGATCTTGTCGTATGCTTTTTCTGCATCTATTGAGATAACCATGTGGTTCTTATTCTTGCTCCTGTTGTTGTGATGAATAATATTAATTGATTTGCGTATATTGAACCAGCTTTGCATCCCTGAAATGAATCCTGTTTGATTGTGGTTTATGATTTTTTGGATGAATTGTTGAAATCGATTGGCCAAAATTTTGTTGAGAAGTTTTTCATCAAATTTCATCAAAGTGATGGGTCGCTTTCTTTGATGAGTCCCTGCCTGGTTTTGGGATGAGGGTTCTGATGGCTTCATAGAATGTACTCAATTGTGAACTTTCTCTGTCAATTTCATTGAAGAGTTGGAGGAGTATTGGTGTGAGCTCTGCTTTGAAGGCCTTGTAAAATTCCGCTGTGAAACCATCTGGTCCTGGACTTTTCTTAGCTGGGAGGTCTCTTATTGCTGTTTCTATTTCAATGCTTGATATGGGCCTGTTAAGATAGTTCAACTCATCTTGGTTTAGTTTTGGCATGTCAATATTTGCTAGGAAGAGGTCCATTTCTGTCAAGTTCTCAAACTTATTAGCATAAAGTTTTGAGAAATATTCCCTTATAATGTTGTGAAAATTGGTTGTTTCCGTGGTGATGTTTGCATTCTCATCTTTGAGTTTATTTATTTGGGTGTTTTCTCTTCTTTTTCTGATAAGATTTGCTAAGGTTTTGTCAATTTTGTTAATTTTTTCGAAGAACCAACTCTTTCTTTGTTGATTCTTTCTACAGTTTTTTTGGATTCTAATTCATTTAATTCTGAATTAATTTTAATTATTTCTTTCCTTCTACTGGATTGGGGTTTATCTTGCTGCTCTTTTGCAAGGAGGTTCAGATATCTCATGAAATTGTTGGTTTCAGATCTCTCCAATTTGTTGATGTACGAGCTCAGAGCTATAAACTTGCCACTGAGTACTGCCTTTGCTGTGTCCCAGAGGAGCTGGTAATTTGTGTGTTAATTTTTGTTGAATAGCATAAACATTTGAATTTCCTTTCTAATCTCTTCCATGACTCACTCGTGACTCAGCAGTGTGTTGTTTAGCCTCCATGTGATACCGGACTTTCTTTGGTGGCTTTTGGTGTTGAGTTCTAATTTTATTCCCTTGTGGTCAGAGAGAATGCAAGGTATAACTTCAATGTTTCTGAATTCAGACAAGTTTTTTTGTGGCCTAAAATGTGTTTTATTTTAGAAAATGTTCCATGTGCTGCTGAGAAAAACGTGTATTCTGATGCTGCTGAGTGAAATGTTCGGAAGATGTCTGTTAAATCTAGTTGATCTATGCAGCTGTTTAGATCTGCGGTTTCTCTGTTGAGTTTTTGCAGAGTTGATCTATCTAGTGGGGACAGTGGTGTGTTAAAATCCCCAACAATTAATGTCTTTGTATCTATATGGGATTTGAGGGAAAGTAGTGTTTCTTTGATAAATTTGGGTGCTCTGTTGTTTGGCGAATAGATATTTAGAATTGTAATATCCTCCTGAAGGAGAGATTCCTTAATTGGTATGTAGCCACCTTCTTTATCTCTTTTCACGAATTTTAATTTGAAGTCTATTTTATCTGATATTAGGATTGCAACTCCTGCCTGTTTATGGGGGCCGTTTACTGGGTAGATATTGCTCCAGCCTTTCAAATTGAAAATGTGTTTGTTTTAACAAGCAAGATGTGACTCCTGAAGGCAGCAGATAGAAAGTTCTTGTTTTTTAATCCAACTAGACAGTCTATGTCGCTTAATTGGGGAGTTAAGTCCGTTAATGTTAAGAGATAGGACTGAGAGGTGTTTGGGAGTTCCCTCCATGTTTTCCACCTTCTTGGGGGTTGCTAAAATTGAGTTCTTCCTATGGTTATTGGATTCTCAGTTTGGGTGCTGTTTCTCTGTTAATTAATCTCATAGAAAACATGAATTGTATGGTGAGAGAAGTTTATGGTTCTATTACTTGTTTTAGGAAAACAATTATGCCTTTTGTTTTCAATTATATTTCTGTGGGAATGTGAACTATTCATTGATTTAACTGTGAAAGTTGATAACTGTTACATTGTATCAAGTTGATTCCAAGTTGTATTTGAAAATTGCACATTTAACACAAATATGCTTCCACTTTCTTCCACCACATAAGTAAGGTAATAGTAAAGCAAAGCTTGGTGTTAGTGGCTCATGTGTAGAATCCTAGAAACTCAGGAGGCTAAAACCTGAAGATTTTGGTTCAATGTCAGTCTAAACAGACAAAAATGTGAAAACTTATCTCCAATTGTCCAGCAAGAAGGAGAAGATGAGAATGTGGCTCAAAGGATAGAGTGTGATCAGCCATGAGCAAAAAGTACAAGGAAGACAATTAAACATTGAGTTCAAGCCCTTAAAATGACATAGACACATAAGACAACAATAAAAAGTACCATGAACATCAATAATGAAGACAAAATAGTAGAAAATATCGTGAGAAATGTTGCATAAACAGCTGGAAGACAGAAATCATTTGACAGAATTTTGATTCAGGAGAGGGAAAAATCAGTCTCATTGGTACAATCTCATTGTACTCATTTGTGTTGAAACCTGGCTACTGGGTAACTTGTGAAAGAGTAGATTGGATTACCTGACATAGCAGACATTGCCTGTGACTGACTATGCACCATCACACCCTGCAAAAATCTAAAATTGTGCTTGCTAATTTAAATAAAACCTCATATTAGATACTATCTGGTACACACAGACTGGGGTCCTTATTTTGAGGCTTCAGACTTATGTGAGGCTTTTTTAAATAACCAGTCCTGTTGTACCCCCTTTCCTTTGTGCACCTTTACCTTACAAAACTGGCACCAAGCCAAGGCTTTGAACTAGACAGCACGGCCTTCATTTCTCCCTTTCTCCAGCTACAACTCTTTTCACATGCTATCTCTATCTTAGTATTAGTTGTTTTCTTACTAATCCCCACCAGAAAACTCTTATATTCTTGTAAATGCACTATAAATATTCTAGTTCAAAAAGGGATTAAAGGTTTACCATTGGGTGAGGCTCTCATCTGTAGGTTTGCTCCCTAATAAATCTGTGCTACAATATCACTTTTTTTCATGTCTTTTGAGTCTGACAAATGATTGATTAGGTTTGATGTAATCCCATTTATCCAGCCTTACTTTCGAAGTTTTGACCTGTTCCAAGGAGCCCTCGTGTTTCCCCTAACTCTTCCTGTAAAATTCTAAGGTATCGGGACTTACATTGAGGTCTTCAACCCATTTGGAATCGATTCTCGTGCAGTAGGATATATAAGGATCTAACTTCAGTTTTCTGTGTACAGATAATTCCATCAGCACAAGTTTTTGAAGAATTTGTCTTTCTTCCATCCTGTGTTTCTGGCTCCCTTATCAAACATTATGTGCCTATAGGACTGCATTCATTTCTGGGTCTTCAATTCTGTTCTATTGATGGAAATATGTGCTTCTATTGAAAAGAATGGCATTACCACATTCCTGAGGAAATTGACTACTCTGTAAACTGAAAAGCAAAATTCTAAGTTTAGAAGATAAAATTGAGGAAAGTTTTGAACACATGAACTATAATATATAGAAGAAAATGTGGGAGAGAAAAGATAAGATGAAAAGTAGAGTAGGTATCAATTGAAGAACTCATAAACAATTACCAAGACTATACAAGGGAGCTGGTGTAAAGCTCAGTTGTAGGACTAGATTAATATATACAAAGCCATGGGTTCAATCTCTAAGAAGACCTAATAATAAGTTAATAAATAGTAATAATAAAATAATTACTTGAAATAAATGCTTTCTTATTAGAGAGTCCTGAATCCTAAAACTGCAAACAAAATACCCTCAATTCTTGTATCCAATGACATGAAACTACAAGAATGAAGAGGAAATAGTTTACCTTTTCTCTCCTTTCTTTTCCTTTCCTGTTTTCTTCTTTTCTTTTTTCCTTTGGCACTACTGGTGCTTGAACTTGCTAAGGCTTTGACCACTTTAGATTATTTTTCAGATGAGGTATTACTTTTTGGCCAAGCCTCCCTTGAGCAATAATCTCTTACCTATGGCTTCCACAAATGAGAGATAACAGGGAAATTACCCTATATCTTGCTTTCTTTTTTGTATTTTCTCACGACTTTTTTTGGTCAGAACTGGCCCTGGATATCAGTCTTCTAAATCTCTGCCTTCTAATTAGCATGGCGTAGTTAATCTAAAGGTTGGACCCATACTATTTTTCATTGTAAACATTCAATATTGATTTCTATTTTCTAGATATCATTAATTTCCGTTGAGGTTAGTATGGATCTTAATGATGTTATAAGAAAAACAAAGAGAATTCCCTTGAATAGTTTTTTCAGTTTCTTTAAATATTTATAGTATGATATTAAAAGTAGGACATTAATATTTCACAAGTACCTTATGCAGACTTCAATTTTTTTAATGATTTTGTGCACACATTAAGTTCAGTATAATTTTATCAACTCTATATGAATAAATACCGACACGTTTCTTTAAGTCTGTCTCATGCTTCCCTTTTATAATTAAACCCACTACTTCCCTTGGTCCCATCCCAAACCTGTTTCATCCTGGAAACCAAAACATTATTTTTTTTCTGATTTCTAGGTCATGCAATAAATAAGCTTTTAGGATTGCCTTCAAATCTATGGTAGATTATTGTCTGTTGTTGTATGCCTTCATATTGTATTGTAGTCACTCGATTAGCCTTTTGGTTCTGTTATTAGAGAAGGTAGCACAATTCGTTTCCCATTCACATGAAGAAAGCCTGAATTGATTTCCATTTCTTTAACTAGAGGAAGTAATGCTGCTATAATCCTCTGTGTTTTGGCCTTTGGGTGAATGTTACAGCTTATTTCTATGAGACAAACCTGAAGAGCTCAATTCCTGTGCTATACTCTAGGTGGTTGCATATTTCATATTCTAGGAACCTGTCAAAAGGTTTTCAGAAGTGGCTTTCCCATTTGAGATTCCTGCCAGCATCCAGTTTCTCTGTTTATTGACAGCATTTAGTATGGTCATTATTGTATTATGTGCAGTAATTCTCATACATGTTTTATGATGTCATTTTTGTTTTAATGTGCACTTACTTAATGACTGATGATGCCTTTTTTGGGCATATTTTTCGCAAGATATATTTTACTAGTTTCTAATTGATGTTCTTTTTAACATAGTTTTTGAGAGTTCTATGTAGAGTCTAATTTGAGGCATTCTTCAGGTATAGGATTTGCAAATATTTTATCCTTGACTATGGGTACACTTCATCAACATTATCTTCATCATCATTATCATCGTCATTATCATCATCTGTTGGGTCTTTGTCAGTCCCACGAAAGACGGACGGGGTCCGAGGAAAGGTAAGTGCGGCAGCTCACCCTTTACCCAGCCTCCCTCAGCCGGGAGAACAATCAGACCCAGCAGGAGGTCAAGTCAAGCAGGAAGAAACTCGTTTATTAACACAGAGCAGCACTTTTTAAAGCAAAAAAGAGCAGGTGGCATGGCAAGTGAGGAAGAGGAACCAATCACTGTCAAGGTCACACGCTATCATGAACCTAAGCTTCCACGGGCTGGTTACGCACTGAACATAAAGCAAATTGGGCTCTGCCCACTCAAATCCCTCTCAGCACCATCTTTGCTGCCCCTGTGACCTACAATAATCATCACTATCATCATCCACATCATCATCATCATCATCATCATCATCATCATCATCATCATCATCATCATCATCAATATTAGTAGTATTACTACTATTAGTTTTGTACATGTATGTATGGTCCTGGGACATGAACACAGGGTCCCTGAGATTAGTTGCAATTTGTTAACAATATACCATTTCAGTCATGCCTCACTTTTGGCTTTTTTGCTGATTAATCAGAGATAAGATTTTCAGGGACATTATTTTGTGGGCTGCCATCAAACAGCAATACTCACATCACAGCCTACCAAGTAGTTAGGTTGAGATACATGAGTCCCCTGCTCCCAACTTCTATTCACTACTTGCATATGAGCTTTCACAGTCTAAATTATTTTATACTTTTTTGAGTTCTACTATATCAAGTTTTCCTTTCCTATAATTTCAATGCCAAATTTAAGTATGCTTCATCTCCAAAATTGTCAAGGCATCTTCCAATGTTATACATTTACATCCCTCTTTTTGTTTTATAGGCCAACTTCAAATCCTGCTTGAAGTTAATATTTGAATAAATTATTTTAAGTCAATGTTCGCTTTTTAATTTTCTACAATGTTGTCTAACCTATCACCACTTATTAAAGAGAATGTCACTCCACAAGTGTTTGGTTTTACACTCTTATTAAATATTCCTTGATAATAATTATGTGGCTCTAATCTGGTGCCCTACAGACACATTGAGCTGTATAATCTTTCCTCTACAAATATAACAATTTTACAATAACAGCTTTAATATTGGAAAGAGAAATATATTCAAGTATATTTTCCTTTGTTAATGAGTCAAAGAGTGATGGTCAGGTGTTTTGAGAAATTTTCATAAACTTATAAATAAAACTGTGACGCTTGGCACTGTTAGCTCACGATTATTTTACTAGCTGGATAGGATGCTGAGATCTGAGGATTGCAGTTCAAGGCAGCTGGAACATGAATGTCTGTGAGACTCTTATCCCCAATTAACCACCAGAGAACCAGAAGTGGCACAGTTGCTCAAAGGGTAGAGCACTCACTCTGAGCTGAAGAGCTGAGGAACAGTGCCCAGGCCCAAATTTGAAGCCCCGTGTATGACCCCCAAAAAAGGGGGGGTGGGGACAATTAATATCTTTGCTCAATTGTATCCTCCAATACATAAAAAGTATAAGTCTCCATTTAGTTAGATTTTTGCTTTTATATTCAGCATTGCATAATTTTCAATAAGGGTGAGTCAACAACACTTTAATACATTTTGACAATGTGTGGAGATGGCACAAAGAAATTCACAGAAAACAGATGAATAATAAGGGGCAATGGGAATGGAGAAAGACAGAAATGGGTTAATCAAGTCCTAGATCAATATGTGAGTGTGTAAAATATTTCAATGAGATTTCTTTGTACAATTAATATACACCAATTAATAAATATCTTCCAAAGGCATTGGTATTCAAGTATGTCATAAAGGATAAATACAGATTTTGTGGTGAAATGAAAGATAATGAGAAAATGCATACTTATAGTAATTGTGTAAATAAACTAAGAAATATGGTCAAGATTCTGAGGGCTCATGGCTCAATAGAATAGAAGGCCCTTGGTATTTAAGATAAGACTAAAATGTTAGACTTCAGCCTATCTTTAAGACTACTTAATGCTATTGCCTTTTGAGTAAGTATTCTCTTTATTGTTGTTGTTGTTGCTGGTGGTGGTCTTGGGCCTTGAACTCTGGGCCTGGGCGCTGTTCCTCATCTATTCAGTTCAAGGCTAGGTCTCTACCACTTGAGCCATAGCGCCACTTCTGGTTTTCTGGTGGTTTATTGGAGATAAGAGTCTCATGAACTTTTTCTGCCCAGGCTGGCTTTGAACCACGATCCTCATTTCAGCTTCCTGAGTTGCTACAATTATAAAATGATCTACCAGCACTGGGCTTTAATCAGCATTCTTAGTACAAAGAAAAAATACAAGTGATTTGGAACCAAGCTGTAGAAGGCTACCTTTTTGGCTTCAGAAGAGAGCTGCCTGGTATCATATGAGTAGATAGATTTAGGAAAAATTGAACATATAAGTCCACATGGAAGGCTACAAAACATTTTAGTGAAGTTCCAAAAATGATAAGGACATGAATTGCAATAACTAGCTTGGTAATAAGGGACATGTTTAGGAGTTCTGTATCTATTGTTACTGTTGTAAATGTGCAACGTCATTTTATTCATTTTTGTTGTTGTTGTTTCCTTAGTATGTTCTTTCCTCTATGGAATATCCCCTGTTGTCACTTTACTCGATTTTGATACCCTGCATCTTGTATATACATGTTTAATCTGGGGAGGGTAAAGGGAATTACAAAACACTGAAACAAGGAAACAGGATGACCCATTGCAACACAGATACCAATAAGACTATATTGGAAATGAACCTTACCACTTCATGCTGCGAAGAGTGGGGAGAAAGGAATTTGGGAGCTGGGGGAGGGAAGGGATAGTGGGATAACAACAAGGAAGGAAGTGGTAATAATGATCAACAAGTAATATACTCATTGCCTTACTCATGTAACTGTAACCCCTCTGTACAACATTTTAAAAATAAAATAAAAAAAAAGTAAAATCATTAAAGACATGTTTGGTAAATAAAGTAAAATGCTAACTTACAGACAAATGAAAATAATAATAATCAGATATGTCTATATACATGTATATATACATCTGTATATACATATATATGTATACATATATAGGTATTTGTGTATGTACACATATAACTATGAATATATATATATATATATACATATATATATATATATAATTCATACACACACACACACACACACACACAATTCTTGATCCCTTTTTGCAGTGAGAGGCATCTGGGCTGATTCCATATGTTGGCTACAGAAAATGCAACAATGAACATGATTGTGCTGGCAGCTTCAGTGTGGCCTTGTTTCTGCTCTATTGGATAAATGCCCATAAGTAGAATTGCTGGATCATAGGGAGCTTTCTATTCAGTTTTGTGAGCAACCTCCATAGTGTTTTCCAAAGTCGTTGAACAAGATTACATTTCCACCAACAATGTAATAGAGTTTCCTTTGGACCACATCCCTATCAGTATCAGTGATTGTTCGTTTTTTCATCATGACATTGTAACAGTGGTGAGAAGAATCTCAATGTTGTTTGGATTTGCATTTCTTTAAGTCATTATCCCATATATTAATTGGACTCTTGTTTATTTGAGGGTTTATTTGATCTCTAAATATGGGTTAGTTATGTAATCCCTGGTCTAATGCTTAGCTAGTAAATATCTTCTTCCATTCTATTCTCTTTCTATATACCCTGCTAACTTTTTCCCTTGCCATGAAGAAACACTTCAGTTTGATGCAACTCTATTCACCCAGAAAAAATGATATTATACCATTCATAAGGAAATGGAAATACTTGGAACAAACTTATATTAAGTGAAGAAAGTCAGACTCAAAGAAATATAGGTTGCCCGATTTCCCTCATTTGTTGTCTTAGAATGTGCCTCTAATTCTACAACTTAACACACTTGGATGGTAAAAGCGAAAACATTGCATTTGGACATGATAAATTACATGGGATTCTAAACATTTATACAGTGAGATCAAAGGAGGATGATCTTTGGAGAGGATCACAAAGGCTCAATAACTATATGAATATTATCATATAAAATAATGTTCATCAAATTGATCTCCAAGAAATGATAATGAGAGGTTTTTTTTTTATTATTTTGCTTTTTCCATCTGAATTCGGATGCTGTTATTTTGTTTTAATTTCTGCACCTTTGGTTTTATATATAAGTTTGGAAAGGTAAAGGGGAAACACAGAAATGGTGGGACAAAGGGTAAACAAATGTAGCAGTGCCACTCAATAGACACTACCTTGTAAATGAACTATACAACTTAGGGGGGAGGGAGGTTGAAAGGGAAAAACTGGGAGAACATGAGGGAAGAAGTGACACTGTTGAAAAAGAAATGTGCTCATTATCTGACTTATGTAATTGGATCCCTTCTGTACATCATCTTTACAAATTAAAATGGACCTCATTAACAGGCCAGAGTAGTTATATTAATATTAGATAAGATTGACCTTAAATTAAAATTGGTATAAAGGTAAAAAGAGACTGAAAGGACATTAAATGTTGATTAAGGAAACTCTCAATCAGGGGGATATAACAATGCTAAATATCAATGCCCTGAATCCTAGATCTCTCAAATTCATCAGACAAATACTACTTGCCCTAAAAATATGCATACATCCAAACACATTGTTGGTTGCTTGAACACATCATTCTTACCTCTAGACGGGCCATCCAGGTCAAAATCTAGCAAAAAAAATCAAAACCAAATACCTGGTTTGACAAGCTATACCTAACAGCTCATGGAACGTTCTCCAAAATAGATCATATCTTAAATCAGAAAGAAAATCTGTGAAAATTCAAAAATAAAAATAAAATTACTCATTGTATCCTGTTAGACGACAATGGGACCAAATTAGATCTCAGCATCAAAAAGCATTACAAAAAATTCTGAAACTCACAGAGACTGAATAACACATTGCCAAATCATCAATGAGTCTCTGAAGACATATGGAGGGAAGTTCCAACGTTTATGGAATTCAGTGGAAGTGAACAGACAAAATACTACCTCCTGTGGGACACAAGAACATAGGCAATACTCAGGAAAATTTATAGCTTTGAGTATGTACATCAACAAATTAGAACAATCTTAAATCAGCACTAATAATGCACCACTAGGTCCTTGAAAAACAGGAACAAGCCAATTCAAAAACTGGTAGATAGAAATCATACAAATTAGATTAAAGAAATAAATGAATCAGTCTCAAAAAACATACAATCATAATTGACTTTTATCTACTAGTAGCTCAAAAATTCGCCCAATGAATGTAAATGTAGCTATTTTCAGATATAGACTCATCCAGCGCAAACCAGTGAACAAAACATACTTGTACGATTCTAAGAAACAATGTTTTGTTTGACTTTTTAAAATAAATTTACTCTGTTATTAAGTTGATTTATAGAGGTATTACAATTACATGAGTCAGGTAATGTGTACATTTTCTTTTAGGAAATGTCTTCAGTTCCCGATTTTCCCATTCCCTCCCTTCTTTCCCCACCCACGTGTTAAATAGTTCACTTTCATCAATGTTCAAGGAACTCCATTGCTTCATTTTTTCACCCTTTCCCTAAAGCTCTGTGCCCACTCCCCCCTTCCTGAAGACTTAGAATGAATATACCATGCATAAGGTAAAGAAGACAGAATCATCACAAACTATAAATAACAACATACAGTAATCAAAAAACGGACTCTTCTGTTTCCATACTCATAGTTTGTTTCAGGATGTTTATCATGTTATATAAATGTAATGGTTTTTATAATAAAGACAATTCAGGGATTAAGGTGTGATAAACATAATTTTCTTTCTCTTTATTTTACATTAATGTTGTAGTAACGCAATTCAAATCCTAGTGAAATTTGAAGGTTTAGGTTTTAAGTTAAATACTCAGAAGGTCTAATAGTTCCATTTTGGCAAACAAACTGAAAAACAGGCATGTTTTAACCTCAGGAATGTCATTATTTCATATGCAAAAAGTAATTTTACCTACATTTTCTCTTATATGATAACATATTTTCTGCTAATCAGAGAGATACAAAAAGATTTTAATTATGATATGAAAAATGCATCAATATGAATGAATGAAATCAGGGAGTAGATGGCTCAGAGCGGGGTGGTTCTGTCAAATATTCTCATTATTTTGAATGATCTGGTGTTTCTATATGTGTGGAATTATGAATGTATTTTATGTCTGGACAAGAAAGTCTGATACCCAATGTCTGGAACCTGACCTGAGTCAGAGTGGTATGTGTGTGTGTGTGTGTGTGTGTGTGTATGTGTGTGTGTGTGTGTGTGTGTGTGAGAGAGAGAGAGAGAGAGAGAGAGAGAGAGAGAGAGAGAGAGAGAGAGAGAGAGATTGTGGGTGTGTGTATGTGTGTGGGTGTGGGTGTCTGTCTGTCTCCCTGCAAGTCTAGATTTAGAATGAAATATCTTATTTCCCTGAGGGTATATACTTAATTCTATTAGGTATACTCTATTAATGACAGCAAATAAACTAATTAACATTTTGTGCCATATATTTATGATTGCATGAACAAACTAAAAATTATGTTTGGGGTATGAGTTTTATAAAAGGTCAGCTGAAAGTATAAACATTTGGAATCTTGAGAAAGATATCAACGGCAATCATTTCAGTGTAGATAAATTTTGAGAACACTTGCAGTGATAGGTAATCCGATATCAAAATTCAATATTTATTGATTTTCCATAGCTACAGTATTCTATAAATTTGTAGGAAAACAAGTAAAATTATGGAATCATAAAAGTAATGTGATTATTTATTGCAAACCGTTTTACAGTTAGGCCCTGACTGTAAGCGCTAGGATCAACAGAAAAAAAAACACAATATACAACATGGAGTTAGATATTTTATAATGAAGCACATATTAATATACTCCACATTGTTAGAAAAACTAGAACTTTGAGTTAGCTTTATAACCTACCATAATAAGTGATATTGTTCATTTATTAAGCAGAAAGGCTTACTCAGATGTACAAGATTGAATGTTTCAGTGTATGTTCAGCTGGTGTTATTGCTTTGGGGGCCAGTGACAAGAGAATGTCAAGGAGGGGAGTGTGTCAAAGAGAAATGTTTTTAACCTAGAATGATTAAAAGATAGAAGAAGAAAGAAGATGAGAGTCTATTTTCTCATGAGTTTAACTCTGAAGAACTTAATCTCCAGAAGAACTATTCAAGTATGCTCCACAGTCTTGGAGGAATTGGAATGTCACTTTTCTTTAACACATAGGTCTTTCTGGGGCATTCTAAAATCAAATGGCAACATCTTCACCAATGATAATAACTTGTGTAGGGGTGGAAGCCACTAGATATTTCTATAAATTCTAATCAGATCTCAGCAGACTAAATATTTTATGGAATTCCTATTAAAATATTTTCTTGCAGACTGACTGGGTCTTCATAATGTGTATCTGTGTGTTTATGTGTGTGTGTTTGAATAAACTAATAAAACAATGTGGCGAATAAAAGTATTAGTATGGCCTTTTGTTTTTCTTCTCATACTATGAAAGCCTGTCAAAATTCCCAATCAAATCCCATCCAAGATTCAAACATTAATGCTGTCCCAAAATTTCTTTATGCTAACCTAAGTACATCCATCTCATTTCAGATGGCCATGGTATAGGAAAATTTTAAGTCTTCCAATTACGTTGTCACCAAGGAAACAACGTACAATATTTCTTTTAAAAATACATAGATTGTAGAACATGTTAGCCAAAAAATTGAAGGAGTATACATTATAGGATTTAATTTAAATATTTAGTCACATAAATGGATATTCTTTATCCCCAACTCAGAGCCCTTTTAAACTACATAATTGCTCAACTCATCCATTACCATCTTCCATGAAGTCAGCCCTTGCTGAAAACAAACCAGATGTGGTGAACAAATTAACATGTACACCATTGTTACATGCTGCTGTTCTAAAGCATGGAAGTGAAAGAGCATTTAATGCCTGTGATGATCTGGTTCTAAGGATTATGGAAA
Organism: Dipodomys spectabilis; assembly: GCF_019054845.1. NCBI lineage: Eukaryota > Metazoa > Chordata > Mammalia > Rodentia > Heteromyidae > Dipodomys > Dipodomys spectabilis. Next base: position 1,046,452 of record NW_024870710.1, read on the forward strand.
GTGATTACTTTGCACCATAAACAGAAAAATCCACAGATGTTTTAAGTTGTGTTTTGTTGTTGGCATTTGTGAGATATATTTTGGAAACACAATGAATGAAAGCATGCTATTTTGTAAAACTTTGCTGGCTGACACATTTACTGAAATGTTTCAAATGAGAAGACAGACAATAGGGTGGGTAAGATGTGGTATGCAGCTTTAAATATAGACAAGCAAAACAAAGAATGGGAATTTTTTTTTCCTTAACAAATGCTTTCTGGTTATATTGTGCTATACACTATAATGATGAAATAATCATTTCTTTGGAAATGTAAGGAGAAAACACTGTCACCTGTTGAATTTCTTTTTAAAGTGAATCTTAAATGTCAAGGTCAAAGAAATTTAAATGCCTTAATAAAATACTATCAAGTATTGCTTTCATTTTTGATAAAATGTTAAAACAAACTGACAGACTGTTCATCCATTAAGATTTATAAGTTTCATGCTATATATTTCCTATTGTTCCTCTTTTTTGCGGGGTGATATATATATATATATATATATATATATATATATATATATATATATTTTTTTTTTTTTTTTTAGAATGGCAACCTGGTCTTAACCATTACCCACAAAATTTTTGCTGCCATAGAATCAGAGAGGTTTTGTTTTGTTTTGTTTTTTTTATTTGGTCGTTCATGGGGCTTGATCTCTGGCACTGGTCCTACACTCTTCAGCTCAAGGTGAGTGTTCTACCACTTGAGCCACAGTGCCACTTCTGTTTTACTATTGGCTTATTGGAGATAAGTCTCACTGACTTTCCTGCCTGGGCTGTCTTTGAACTGAGGTCCTCATATCTCAGCCTCCTGTGTAGCTAGGATTACAAGCATGAGCCACTAGTGCCCAGCCAGAGAGTTTTATTTTATTGAATTAAGACAATAGTAGGCTCATTTTATGCCAACACAAAATATCAACACCAATGACATTTTTCCCTAAAAAAAAAACACTCATAAAAAAATCATGAGATTCGGGAGAAGATGGCAGAGGAGAAGCTGAAGGCTAAACAAGCTCTCCCAAAGAAAGCATTTTAGTATTACAGTGAACATTCTTAGGCTACAGAGTCACACCAAGTGTTTCATCTCAATACAGAGAGTTTGGGCAGAGAGGGAAAATCCAAGCAAGGAAACAGATCTGAACACATGCAGCTAGCCATGGCTGCAGTGGCAGAGTTGGTAGCAGAGACACTCTTGGCAGCCATAACTACAGAGAGAATCTGGGACAAAGGCATCAGATGTGGCGGGCAAGCGGATTCTACCCAACACAAGCAAGAACTGATAAGGAGCAGATATCTTCATCCTGCAGATCACAGACCAAAAACTGCCCAGGAACAATACTCTGGCCTGAGTAGAACCCTCATCTCCTCATTCCTTACCAGGGAGCAGAGGAGGGAAGGATGCATGTCCCCTACCACTGGAGATCTCCATCTTTGGTACTAGCAAAGGCCCTGCTGAGCAACTAGCTCCAACTCAGGCCTTGGAAGAAAACAAAAGAGCCATTTAGCAGGTCACAGGAACATGCCCTGACCTGCCAGGCTCAGCTCCACCCAGGGAAAAGTAAATCAGTCCAGACAGAGAAAATCTGCCCCCTGAGGAGTGACTTTCATCACTGGGTAAACAGAGCCAGAGGCTGCCTCTCCCTACAGCAGCCTAGACAAACACATGAAACTCAGTGAACATAAACCCTGAGAATGGCTCCAAGCTGGGCTCTCTGAGAGTCTCAGGAGCTAGCCCAGCAAGGAAAAGCTACTGATTGCTGAAAGGCCTCAACTATACCCATAATCTAGTCTTATCACAGCATCTCCAAACTAGAGGAAACTCCCATCATCCTCTTTTGGGATACTCAAAGCAAATCTACCTCCCACTGAACTAGCCTGGGAGGAGGATCACAAAACAATGGGTTAGGCAAAGCACTTTTTTGCCTGTTCAAACAAACTAACTTATGAAAACAATCAAGCCACAGGAAAAACAAACAACACAAAAGCAGACCAGAGACTCCACCAAGAGACTGGTTATGGACACGGGAGATACACAATCGTACCATTGCCCCCATCCCCCCCACCAAAAAAAATCAAAGAACTCTTTTTTTAAATTTCATTTTATTTTTTATAGTGAGAATACAGTACAGAGGAGTTACAATTACATGGGCAAGATAACGAGTAGATTTCTTTTCAAGCATTGTTGCCTCCTTGTTGTGTCCCCTTCCCATTCCTTCACATACTTCTCCCCTCCTTCCCCCCCTCCTCCCCCACCCCCCACCAAAGGTGTTAAGTTCGTTTTTCGACATAATGAATTGTACATCTCATTGTTGCAATCAAAGAACTCTTATTTGAACCTTTTAAAATTTTTTTTTTAATTTTTAAAATTGTTTTCTAGTAATCTTATTTTCCTCCCATAATTTTTATTTTCGGTGTATACATGTGTGTGTGTGTGTGTGTGTGTGTGTGTGTGTGTGTGTGTTTATCTCTTCTGAACTTTTGGTCCTTTTTAAGTATTCTTTTCATTTTTCTCTGATTCGGTACAGGATGATAGATAAGGATCTAGCTTTAGTTTTCTATGAGTGATTAACCAATTTTGCCAGCACTTTTACTGAAGAGGCTGTCTTTCTTCCATTCTATTTTTTATCTCCTTTATCAAAGATTAGGTGTCTATTGGTCTATAGGCTCATTTCTGGGTTTTCAATTCTATTCCTTTGGTCCTGAGGTCTGTTCTTGTGCCAGTACCAAGCTGCTTTGTTTGCTAATGCTTTGTAGTAGAGTTTGAAATCTGGTATTGATATTACTCCAGCACTGGTTTTTCTGTTAAGGATTATTTATGCTATTCATTGCCTTTTATCGTTCCATATGGCTTTTTGGATTGCCTCCTCTATTTCCTTGTAGAATGAGATTGAAATATTGATTGGTTTTGCATTGAATTTGCAGATAGCCTCGGGAAGTATTGCCATTTTCACGATGTTAATCCTTCCAATCCTGGATCAAGGGAGTTTTTTCACTTTCTAAGTTCTGTTTTGATTTTCTTTTTCAGGTTTTTAAAGTTTTCATCATGGAGATCCTTTACTTCTTTGGTTCAGTTAATTCATTGCTATTCTATTTCTGTGGTGTTATTAAGAATGGAGTTGCTTTTCTGATTTTAGCCACTGTTTTCTCATTGTTGGCATACAGAAAAGCCATTGATTTTTGAGGGTTAATTTTATGCCCTGATACATTGCCATAGTTTTAAATCAGCATGAGTAATTTGGGAGTGGAGTCCATGGGATTCGTTAAATACAAGATCATGTCATCTGCAAAGAGGGAGAGTTTTAATTCATCTTCCCCTGTTTGAATCCCTTTTATGTTTCCATCTTTTCTTATTGCTGTAGCTAGGCATTCTAATAGTAAATTGAAGAGAAGTGGAGAGAGTGGACGTCCTTGTCTCATTTCTGAGTTATGAGGAAATGTCTTTACTTTTTGACAATTAAGTATAATGCTGGCTGCAGCCTTTATTTTATTGAGGAATATTCCTTGGATTCCTAGTTTATCCAGAAACTTCATCATAAAGTGGTGTTAATTAATTGATTTGTGTATATTGAACCAGCTTTGCATCCCTGAACTGAATCCTATTTGATCATGGTATGTAATTTTTTGGATGAATTGTTGAATTGTTTGGCCAAAATTTTGTTGAGAAGTTTGGCATCAATGTTCATCAATGTAATGGGTGTATGATTCTCTTTCTTTGATGAGTTGCTGCCTGGTTTTGGGATGAGGGTTATGATGACTTCATAGAATTAGTTAGGTTGTGAACTTTCTCTTTCAATTTCATTGAAGATTTGGAGGAGTATTGGTATGAGCTCTGCTTTGAAAACCATATAGAATTCTGCTGTAAATCCATGTGGTTCTGGGCTTTTCTAAGAATGGAGGTCTCTTACTGCTTTTTCTATTTCAATGCTTGATATGGGCCTGTTAAGATGGTTTAACTAATTTGCTCCTTTTCAGTTGTTGCTGGTGTTGATTTGAATCTGCACACCCACTGTGTCTGGTGCCTTTGTCCTGGACCCTCTCTGTTGTATGTATGGCAGAGTGGGTATGGCCGCCACCAAAGCTGCCTCAGCCATGGATACAGCAACTGCTCAGATCTGTCGCCTTCCCTGGATTTTCCCTCTCTAGCCAAACTCTGTACTGTGATGGCACACTTAGTGTGATACTCTAGCCTAGTACTGTTCGCTGGAACACTAAATCTGCTTTCTATGCGAAGGATTGTTTAGCCTCCAGGTTCTCCTCCACCATCTTCCCCCACTTTTCATAAACATTTTCTTATTACAGGATTGTTCTAGTTTATAATGACCAAGATTGACAGAAAGGTGAAGGAAAATTGTTTACACTTCCATGAGGTTCTGACTTGTGTTTCACAAAATGTTATAAAAGCTCTCCATGAGAAATCTAGCAGCTGCATTTCTAAATAGTCTTTGCTTGCTTACCCTTTCTGATAATGTTTCAATTCAAGTACTTCTCCTTAGAGTCCCATACCATTCAATGATGCTGTATTAGATCTTTGTTACATCTTGAAGACAGCTCTGGGTGATTAAATTTGTGATTTTTCAAATTAGCTCTCGCAATTCCATCCACAAAATGCAGACAAAAATTATCTGAAATAAATTTGTATCTGTTGATAGTGAATATATTTTATTTTCCATTACAAACATAGCATGTAGTAAAAATTTTCACAGAAATTACACTGCACTAGGTTGTGGGCAGATTCTAATGAAAATAATATACTGTGTTTACATAGAGAATTTGAGCATCCAGAATTTTAGTATGCCTGTGGTCCTAAAACCAATTCTTTACTTATATTGAGTGACACATACAACTTGCTATATGTACAGTTTTCCTTGTATGTTTTTAATATATATATTATTGTAAATATACTGTACAGAGGGTTACAGTTACATAAGTAAGGTAATAAGTACATTTCTTATTGAGCATTGTTACCACCTCCTTTGTTTTTCCCCTACTATTCCTTACCTTCACACATCCCCAACACCTCCGTCCACCCCCCTCTAATAGTATCTTGCAAATCTCGTTGTTAAAATGGGTCAACCTGTATCCTTTCCTTGTATCTTAAATGAAGAAATGCTGGCTTGTTTCATGCTGATTCTACTTGTGTACACACACTTAAAAACACTTTCCAAGTCCAAAAGCACATAAATGAAATGCACATCATCTTTTGTCAGTTGGTATAATTGTGTTCTACACATTTATTGACAGGTTACAAATTATTCTCAAATTTTAATACATAAAAAAACTTTCTTTTTTTCGCATTTTCGTGGCCCAGACATCAGCACGACCTCAGTCGGCATTTCTCACTTTAAACTTTTCACAAGGGTTGGTTAAATTTTGACCTGTGCTCCAGTCTTTTGGGGAGTCACTCACCTGCTTAGGAATTGATGCTGGCTGTTGGAAAAGAGCCCAAGGAAGGATGCCATTTAAAGCCTTATAACTTTATTCTTAACAAGGATATTGTCCTACTACTTTGGATGTTGAGAATGTCTACAAGAGCAAGCATTCCATGGGGAGCAGGGAGACACCATATGACCTATACTTATTGAGATTTCCAAGTGACTTGCTATCACTTGTACTGCATTTTTCAAGTCGAATCTCTCTAAACCTACCAGTTGTAAGAGATAAGAGGAGTGGTAAAAGTACTCTTAGAGACAAATATATCTTCAACATATTTGTTATCAAGCATTCTGTCAAAGATATATTCAACAACTAGAGAAACTTTTGTTGGTTATATCTATGTGTCTTTCTCCATTTGTGCATGTGTACATGTGTGTACCTATGTGTGTATTTGTGTGTATAGTAACATTCATGTATACATATATGGGCCTATATACACATATATGCATATATAAATAAATATACATATATAAATATATGTGCATATAAATATATATCAGGTGTTCAGTGATTTAATCTAGAGTTCCCAGCACATTGTCCTTATCACAAAGTGTACATGATAAACTGTTCTAAGGATCGGTGCTATATGAGGGGTATCCTTTGTACATATTTCCCCCATTACCTTGCTTTTCATTCCTATGAACAACTTCAGCCTACTTTCCATAGGAAAGCTTTGTTTTTGTTACTTACTGATAATAAAAGAAAAAGGTTGTTTTTAAAAGAAAAAGAACTTTTAGGTCCCAAGCTAAAAGTATCTTATCAGTCTCAATGACTCGTATGAGATAAAATTTATAATAGTAATAAAAGTGAAAAGGAATTCCTAGATCTGTTGTTTTGCCATTTAGAATGGCAAAGAATAATTTCACGTCAGTGTTATAACTCTTAAAGAATGCAAGGGTAAGTGATGGTCCCTATCATGTTCTCACAAAACCAGTGGACCCTGAAGGATAATAGTAGACCAGCAGATAATCTAAGTAGCAGACATGGAGCATGATAGAGAAAGACCAGAAATGAGAGAGAATGAAAGAGAAAAATATCATAATACTTAAAGTGTGTAACAGATAAACAAGAGGTTTATGAGAATATTCATACTGCTATATTGAGACTCTACATGTACATTTGAAGGTAGTTGATGTATGATAACTCATCAACATAAAATATAAAGTGATTTTGATAAAAAATAAAAATGACTAAGAAGAAATTACAAATGCAAAAACGATCTTCACAGAAGCAAATTCTCAGAAATATTTCTTGATTTTGAAAAGGATAAATTGGGTGCAGTTAGTATAAATTTAGAAGTATGACAATTCACAAAAATATAAAAATATGTTTACATATTTCCTTATATAACCCAAAGCAGAAAGCAAATATTGTTCAAATGATTTTTTAAATCACAGTTTCTCAGGTGCTGGGAAGGTGGCTCAGTGGTAGAGTGTTTGACTTGCATGCATGAGGTCTGAATTTCATTCCTCAGCACGACATAAGCAGAAAAAGATGAAAGTGGTTCTGTGGCTCAAGTGGTAACACTAGCCGTGAGCTGAAGAGCTGAGGGACAGTACCCAAGACCCAGAGTTCAAGCCCCACAACCAACAAAACCAAAGCAAAAAAAAACAAAACAAAACACATTTTCTCAATTTTGTGGCCTCAATTCTGTAATACTACTACTTCAGCCTAGGGTTAAGATTTTAGGTGTGGACATTTATCAACACTCCTGATTCAGACTCTACTTGATAAAATTTTTAATCAATATTTTGGTTTTAGTTTTGCTCTTTGTAAATTCACATGCACCTATGAAAAATGTTGTGGCTATCCCAATAATATTCTCAAAGTTCCTCTTAATCACGACTCACAAAAAGTTGTATTATATTACAACAAGGAAAAAATGCTATAAATAAAGAAAAAAATAATTAAATATTAATGTTTACTAAAAATAAAAAGCAAAACAATTACCAGGGTTTTCAGTATTTGAAGTGTACATAGTAGATTTTACTATTTTCTCGTATTTCCTGTACATTTAAAACTGGATAATGCTATGAGTAGCCTTTAAATTTACCCAATAAGATTACTATTTATAGTTCATCTCATCACTTGTATGTGGCTTATATCATTATTTGTTCATCCCTAACATATAACATAAGGGAGCCCAAAAGATTTAACAGAAACTGTGTACTTTAAATCTTAACTCTTCACTCTGCTTCTTTAAACAGTCTTTGCTACTTCTCATTAATAAAGTTTCTATAAACTCTGAAATGTACATACTTACTAGTACTTGCTACTAGAAATATTATATACTTTATTGAAAATTTTTATGACATGCCAGTCTTAATTTTGTCATATATAAGCAAATCCCAAAATTAAACATATTTAAACCATTAAAAATTTTAACAAACCTTAACATTTGCTGCAATGATCACTATGACAGGTGCCTTGTGTAGAATAATTGAATTCCTCCTCCTACACATCTCATGAACAACAAATACCTGGAATTATTTTGTTTTTGGCATGTCAATCTTGAATTTATTCTTAAATGTGTGCTTATGTAAGAAATAAATGGTTCTAAAATTTCACAATTCTTTTGAACTTACTTTTTGTTGAATTGTCTAGTTTAAGAAAATCAATTACAATTTACATATATATATATATATATATTTATATATATATATATATATATATATATAAATGTTCTGTGCTCAATTTGGCTGCACATACACTAAAATTGAAACATACAGAGAAGATTAACATGGTCCCTGCACAAGGATGACACGCAAATTAGTGAATCGTTCCATATTTTTACAACAACAGATGCTGGAAGGGATGTGGCCAGAAGGGAAGCCACCTGCATTCTTGGTGGGAGTGTAAACTTGTTCATCCACTTTGGAAAGCAGTTTGGAGGTTCCTCAAAAGACTCCACATAGAGCTCCCCTATTACACAGCAATTCCACTTTTGGGGATTCCCCTAAATGATCACAAACAAGTCCATACTAAAACTACCACCACAACAATGTTCATTGTAGCATTATTTGCCATAGCTAAGATATGAAACCAACCCCGATGTCCCTCAGTAGAAGAATGATCAAGAAAACATTCTCTGTGTGTGTGTGTGTGTTTGTGTGTGTGTGAATGTACACTTACACAACCACTTTGGAAAGCAGTCTGGTGAGTCCTCAGAAAGCTAAATATTGACCTTCCTTATGGCCCACTCATACCACTTCTAGGCATCTATCCTGAACAACAGGTACCAATATTCAAGGACACATGCACCTCCATGTTTATTGCAGCACTGTTCACAATAGCCAGGATATGAAAACAACCCATATGTCCCACCAGAGATGAATAGATCCAAAAACTGTGGTAACTATACACAACGGAATATTTTCCAGCCATTAGAAAGGACAAAATAATGGCATTAACAGGGAAATCAATCAAGCTACAGGAAATCATGTTGAGCGAGGTAAGCCAAAAGCAAATAGATGAATGGCACACAGTCTCCATGATAAGTGGATGTTAAATCCAAAATGTAAGGTGATATGACAAAATTAACAACACTTAAGAAATCAAGAACTTCCACTCATCTGGTAGAATCACTACTAAATAACTCCATTCTGCTGATCATATGTGCACACTGAAGGGAAACCAGGAGGATGACACAGGACTAGAGGGAATCAGGGAAAAACATACAACAGTGGGATCCATCAGCTGCACTGGACATTGACCAAAATGAACTAAGCAACTCCATGTCACTGAAGGGAGGGAGGGAACAAGTGGGAAAGTGGGAACAGCTGACGCTATACAAAACAAAAAATATATACATATTTCAAAACAAAAGAAGTATACATATAGAAGAAATAACTCTATTGTAAAGCCCATAGAACTCATAAATGTTGTAGACCATAATAGACAATTTGCTCCATCAAAGATAGAATGTGTTTGTGACTTTAACTAAGAATCACTATCCCACAATATTGTGAAATTTGGGAACTTATGTAACCACTTAATTACAATAAAAACATTTGAAAAAATGATGAAGGTGGAAAACTAAGTTGCTCTAAAAAACAAAAAAGGAAAATGTTCTGTGTGTATATGTGTGTACACACACACACTCACACATATACTATATATATATATACATATATATGTCTGTATATTAATTCTATGCCTCCATCAGAGGGAATGACATTGCCCAATTTGTTAGGAAATGGAAAGTCTTGGAAAAAATTATATTAACTGATGTAAGCCAAGTCCAAAGAAACATAGGTCCCATGGTATCCCTTATTTGCAATAACTGGTATATGTCTGGGATAAGCAGAAAAGTTGAAAAGCTATGTGTATATGACTAGATAAGTTGATCTTAAGCTAAATGACCTCCAAGATAGAGACACAAGTGTTTTTTTTTCTTTCTTGCTGTTGTTGCTCACATATTTATAATGTACGACGTGATTTTTTTGTTTTTTTATATGTTCCTCCCCAACAGTATAACCCCTGTTTTCACTTTATTTGATGTTAGTGCACCTGCATATTGTATATACATTTCTCTAATTTGGGGAGGGGAAGGGAAAAAAAACAACATGCTTAAATAGGAACGCAGTTTGACTCATTGTATAACAATAGATTCACAAGACATTATTTTGAAAAACAAACTATACAGTTTAGGCTGGGGACATTTGGTGGGGCTTGGGGGTGTGAGGAGTGTACTTGTGGAGGTGGAAGGGAAGAAATGTGGGGAAAAAACAAAGGAGGAGGTAACAATGCTTGACAGGACATGTACTTATTACTTTGCTCATGTTACTGTAACTCCCCTGTACAGTATTTCTACAAAAAAATGTTTTGAGATGGAAGAGTTTATTTTGCCTATTTTACCCATATAATATCATTAACAAAGAAATTAATGCAAAACACTGATATGAAGATATTTCGAAAAAGTGAGTGTGTGTGCATTCCTGCTTGTTGGCATGCACAGAGTTTGAAATCAGGGCTTCAAGGTCTCGCTATATCTTGCTCTCTAGATTGGTGAGCTACTATATAAGCTACATCTCCATTCCTGGCCCTTTGCTAGTTCATTAAAATTTTTGCAAAATAATCTCATGAATTTATTTTGCCCTGATTGGCTTCCAAATGTTATCCACAGATGTTAGGCTCTTGAGTAGGTTTCTTGAGTAGTTAGGATTACAGGTGTGACAAACCAGCACAAGGCTTTCAGAATAATTTTAAAAGTAGAAGAAAATTTACTGCACAGAGTCCTGTTTTATCAACTCCTAGTTTTAAAGAATTTTGGAGTGATTATATGTGAATTTTTTCATTCTTGACTTCTTAAATCACAGTATGTGATGATATTTAAAAGATTTAGTACTTTGTAAAAACGATACTGGAACTATGGGATAGAAGAAATTTGCCTAACTTTGGACCATAATTTATAAGCTTAGTTCTGTGCATAATAACCCAATGTCACCAACACAGTCTGTGTTGAAGACAAAATGAACAGAAAACAATCACCATGGGCAATAATTGCTATGCTATTATTTCTTGATCAATATGAATAGTGAATTGAGAGTATCAGAGAATGGAGAGAATTTATTTACCTGTTGTGTATTGCTGAAAGACTTTTGGAAATTTGACTCATTTCCATCCTCACTGTGTGTCTTGGGCCATGCTCTTAGTGTCTTTAATTACAATTTTTCCCAACGCTAAAATGATAATAACATTAGTATTATAGCAAATGTTATCTTAAGAATTAAAGGTCCTTAGAATGATGAACTCTTTTCTCATTCTTGTAGAGGCATTATCAGATGAGAAGAAATGTATTTTTTGTTTGCTTACTTCCATTTATTCTTCAGTTTGAAATCTGAACTACTTAAGACTGAAAGAAACCAAAATTAGACACTCAGGCTTTGGAAAGAACAATCAATATAAAATAAATAAAATACATACAGCTATGTAAAAGGTCTAACTAAGTTGTTATATAGTCTCAAGCATAAACAGATAATGATTTAAGCAGTATCATGTTATTGAAAATTGAAAAATGTTAGGAGTTGCTTAATTTTTTTCCTTTTTACTAACTTGAATTAATTATTTTTGTATAGAGAGATTAAAGATGAGATTAACAAGAAACTTCATTAAAAATGGACAAAATTTGAATAGACATGTTTTCCATAAACCCCTCTATATCACCAGTGGGTTTACACAGTTGTGTTTAATATAACTTCTGTGCTGGCTTAATGCTTTGTGATCAAAAGTCATTAGAGAAATGTAATTCAAAATTAGAATGATACTGCTTTATAACTATTATAACTCTCACCAAAAAAAATCAAAGGAACCAGGTGTGGTGGTAAAGGTTTGTAATTCCAAGCATTTAGGAGGCTGGATTTCAGTCTTAAGCCAGTCTGGGGTACTGAAGAGAGTAAAAATTTGCCCTTTATTACCTTTTAAATAAAAGGTAATAATGTTGGTGAGAGTGTGAGGAAAAGGAAATTTTCTACACTCTTGGTCAAAATACAGTTTAGTATTCTCCTTGTAGAAAGTAGTATGAAGTTTTCTAAAGAAAGCATAGTTGAAATAACATCTGACCCACCAAACATGTGATTATTTCTTTCTGGGTAACTCGTAAATATATCTGTAGTTCATTGTTATTCACATTATTCACAACAACAGCCAAGATATAAATCGAAATTCAGTGTTCAATGCACAATCAGCAAACCAATAGAGATAAAATAGAAAACTAAACAATTAAGATGAAGAGATGACTTGGACCAAGAATAACAAATGACACAATTAGGAAACAAATAATAAGCTGCTGGGCTGGGAAGGTGGCTCAATGGTAGAGTGCTTGCCTTGCATGCCTGAGGCCCTGGGTTCGATTCCTCAGCACCACATGAGCAAAAAGAAAAAAGCCAGAAGTGGTGCTGTGTCTCAAGTGGTAGAGCACTAGCCTTGAGCTGAAATGCTGAGGCACAGAGCCCAGGCCCAGAGTTCAGACCCCACGATCGGACCCAAAATATAAAATAAAAAAAAAATAACAAGCTGCTAAGTTTAAAAATGATCACCCTTAATTCTATTGACCTGTTTACATCACAATTTATTAGAAGTATAATTCAAATCACAGCTTAATAGTATGTCATTTTAATAATAGTTTACTTATTATTGATTTCTTAATATTGAATGTTCAATATAAAATTTTAGTTTCCGCAGCTATAGAAAAGAAGAAAGTGAAAATAATTTTAATAATATATTTAATGAATTGTAAAATTTAGAAGCATTAGAATTTAAACAAATAACATATTATTATTGCTTCATTTCTGTGAGTTAATGTAATAATTCAAAGTGTATTCTACACTTAGCACATCTTAACATCAAATAATAAATTACTGCACATGACAATTGGTATTAGTTGGAAAGGTTCATCACTGTGGTAAAATTCACACCACGTAGTACACGAGGGTACGACCCCTCTCATATAGCTTAAATTGTGGAAATTTGATTTCTACATGCATATTAAATTCTTCTCTAGGTGACATCTATAAAATTATTTACAATTATATACACTAGGACTATTTCATATAATACTTAAAAGTCAAATTCATTAATTAAATTTTTAATATTTCATACCAAATAAATATTTACAAAGAGATTGAATTTTTGAGTAGATGATGGTTTATGTGTGCCAGATTATACATATTAAGGCTTATTTTATATTCATGACATTGTTTCTAGAGTTGGATTTATTTGTCCATTACGGGTTAATTGTATTATATTGGATCTATGAAAGTAAACTGAATGTTTATTCCATTAATCCTTTGTCTAATCCCAATATATATTATCCATGTGTTTAAAGTAATGAAAATAACAAGAGATAAAAGCAAGATAAATCAGTCTGTAGTAGACAAATATTTATACCGTTATTTTGAAAGTTGGTCCTGTTTTACACTACAGAATATTCTTGGGAATATGTCCTCCAGGCTGGCCACAACTGAAGAATATGGTTTGATCTATCATAAGAGAAGGAAGGAAAGGGAACCTTCCTTCCAAAAGTCTGATTCCAGGAATGTGATCTGCTTTATGATGCCTACTTGGAAATGAACATTTTTCAGAGTCAACCTTGAAAAGCCATCTTGATAGACGACTTCTGTAAGTGGTTACAAAGCATTATTGATGGCTTTGCAAGGATGCCTGATTGTTTCATTTTGAGACAATTAACAGGAATTGAGTCAGTTGTTCTTTGTATCTCTAGGAGAAAAACCCATTGACTCTAGGCCAGGGGATCACAGGGGCCTAGAGAAACTACTACCTTGAATAGTAATCCTAGATATCTAAAACAACACACACACACACACACACACACACACACACTCCAGTAAGCACAGCCAGGCAGGGTTGCTATCACAGCCTACATGAAGTCAGGCAAAAAACAGAAGCTGAGAGTCATTTAGCTGATAACTAATATATTTTTTTTATGAGGTAGACTCAAATGAGACTCCAAAGACAAGATCAGAAAGACTGATCAGAGAGACTAAAATTGGTCTCACAAAGATTGGAATGTAGAATTCCTTGTAGAACAAATAAATCATAGAAAGCTTGTGCATGGAAGAACAAGACAGAAGACCAAATTCCACAAATGCACATTTTCTTAGAAGTCAGCTTAATCAATTATCAGTGCAAATCTTTGAATTCTTAAATATTTGACACGTGGAAGAAGGTTGAAAAGAAAGAAAATTTCATCACTCTATTAGGAAGTCCAATATCACATTATGAAGTAATCAAGCACAGTTTTGAAATAAAAAGAGAAAACAATTATTCCAAATGAGGGTTTCATTTCTTTTGATGTAAAAGTTCTTAAATTAAGTGCTAGCAATTACCATTCAATTGATCCAGTCCCTCAGCTGAGTTGATATTGACTGTAGTATTCCCACATGAAGGAAAAGAGAAAATTTACAAATGTCTGATGAAATGAGGTGAATGTGAAGTGTTCTAATAGTAATATCTGAGGTTTAGACACTGGTGAAGAGGTAGATTTTCTTTTCTAAAAAGCCCCCATTTTTAATGGTGCCAGTTGCTCACAGCTGTAATCCTAGCTACTCAGGAAGCTAAGATCTGACGACTGCAGTTCAAAGCCAGCCTGGGCAAGAAAGACCCTGAGACCCTTGTTTCCATTTAACCATCAGAAAACCAGAAGTGGCACTGTTGCTCAATGGTAGAGCACTCACCTTGAGTTGAAGAGTTCAGGGACAGTGTCCAAGCCCAGACTTCAAGCCCCTAGAACAACAACAACAAAAAATCTCCCTTTTATGGACTACCTACATCTCTTCCTAAGATTCAACAAAGGAGCCATTTATCACCCACTACATTTAAGTCTTAATCTAGTTACTGCAAATAGATTGATTTGGTATCTTATATTAAACGGTTTATATTTGCTGAAACAAATACCAGGAGTGGTAACTTTTTCCAGTCCTTGAACTCTGGGCCTGAGCCCTGAACAGTGTTATGCTGGTAGCTTTCATGTGAGCTTGTTTGTTATTTATTGGATTACTGCCCATGAGGGGAATTACTGGGTCTTAAGGGAGATCTATATTTACTCTTTTCAGGAAACTCCATACTGCATTCCACAGTGGTTGAACATGTTTAATTTCCCACCAACAGTGTAATAGAGTTCCCAATTGGCTACATCCATGCCAGCATTTGCTATTGTTGGTTATCTTAGTAATGGCCATTCTAATGGACAAGGTAGAATCTGTCTTTTACTTATAGATTTGTATGCATCTTCATGCTACAATAAATGAATGAATCCATGAAAACTATATTGCTCTGAGTCTGCATTCCTTTCTCTTTTCTCTTAATATAATTTTCCCAAACCTTTCATTTTCCTTACCACTGGTGAAAAGTCATCTTTCTGATGGGTGAATATAATTCCATTGTGTGTGAGTGTGTGTGTGTGTGTGTGTGTGTGTGTGTGTGTGTGTGTGTGTGTGTGTTTATATGTGAAAGATGACTATAGGCCAATGAATTCATTTCTAATCATGCTGTTTCATCTGTAATTTTGTAATTCCATATTATAGTTGCATTGCTTTCTCTTCTACATTGAAGAATATTGTTGGGATTTTGATGAGTATTGCATTGCCAATTGTTTAGGGGAAGTATTGCAGTTTTCAAAATGTTAATTATTCCAACCAGGAACATTGAAAGACTTTCTATTTCCTTGAATCTCCTTCAATTTCCCTTTTTATATTTTTAAAGTTTTCACATATAGGTCCTTCACAATTTTAGTTAAATTAATTAATTCCTAGTTTTGTTGTTGTTGTTTGTTTTGTTTAGATTTGATTTGATTTTGAGGCTAGTACATATGAGGTTGTTTTTGGATTTCAGCGTAGATCTTCCCATTGTTGGTAACAGAAAAACTACTGATTCTTGTGGTTGTTATATCCTGCTACATTGCTGAAGGTTAGCATCACCTTTACTAATTTTAGGGAGGAATCTACAGGGTACTTTAAATACAGGGTCATTTCATCTGTAAAAAAGGATAATTTTACTTCTACCCTATTTTGATCTGCTTTATGTTTTTCTCTTGTCTATTGCTCTTGCAAGAAAGTCCACTACCATATTGAAGAGTAGTAGAGAGTGGACATCCTTTTCTCATTCCTCATGTTAATGTCTTCATGCTTCCACACTTAGGTAAATGCTAATTATCTCTGTCATATACATACTCAGTGTAATATTGAGGAATGTTCCATGCATTCCTAGGTTCTTAGACCTTTTAATCATAATGGGGTATTGGAGCTTGTTAAAAGCTATTTCTACATCCCTATTGATGATCATGTGTTTCTTGTCCAGGTTCTGCTGATGGTTTGTATTATGTTTATTGACAAGAATATTGAATCAAATCGTATCCAAAATGAATCCTATTTGATCATACCATATGATTTTTTTGTTAGTTGCTGAAATTGGTTAGTGAGAATTTTATTAATAAGTTCTGCATTAATGCTTATCACAGAGTTTGGTTCATAGTTCTCTTTCTTTGGTGAGTCCCTATGTGATTTGAGGAGGAGTCTATTTCTAGCTTCATAAAATGTGTTTGATAATGTGTCTCTCATAGATACTAGATGGATGCATCTTGGTTTTTGATACTACTATCTAATCTATGTCTTCTATTTGGAAATTTAAGTCCATTGATATTGAGAATTCACACAGAAATATCTGATAAATTCTGTTATGTTATACACCTGTTGTTAGGAGCTGTGCCTCATCTACTCTTAACATATTTACCTTGTTCTCTGGTAGGGAGCATTTTATATAACCAGTTCCTCTTCTTCTTGATTTCTCTATGTAGGATATATTTGATTATATTCTATCCTGATAATTGGATGGACATACGTTGTTTCAAGTTTTCTTTGACATGAAATATGTTTATATATCCTTTAAATATAAAGGAGAGTTTGGCTTGGGACTGTATTCATGGTTAGTAATTGTTTACCTTTAATGTTTGTCATATATAATGCCAGGCTTTCCTTTTTACCATATCAGCTAAGAAATCTGTATTTATTCTGACTGTATATCCTTTATAAATAATCAATCTTTTCTCTATTGCATCTTTAAGAATCCTTTCCTTGATCTTTAATAATCTCTAATGGATTATGATGTCATGGTGGATTGTTCAGTTCTAGAATTCTGTTTGGTTTCTACAGGCTTCTCTTCTCTGAATGAGCCTATCTTGCTGGATGTTTGGCATGTTCTCTGCTAGAATTCTGCAATATGCTTCCCATCCATTTAGTTTCGTGCTCTTCTCCTTCTTCATACCTATCTCCCCGAAATTTGATCTTATAACTGAGTCTTGAAGTTCTGGCAAGATCATTTCTTATTTCTTGGATTTGTTCTAAATGATTATTTCCTCTTTCCTATTAGATCTATTCTGTCTTTGACCCTGAGATTATGTCATCAATTTGCTCTGGAGACTTTATACTTTGTTTTTGATTTCCCTGTCTTCTAATTGGTCATTTCTTAGGGGTTCTGTCTCTTTATTAAAGCTTTGTTTTAGGTCTTGTATGGGCTTTCTGTACATTTTTTCTTTGGTTGGGGGAGATGTAAGGGTTGTTTTCTTAGCTGTGTCTTCTCTCATATCTTTTAACTAGGCATCCATTTTTTCTTGGACTCCCTTGACTTCTCAGAATTTATTTATCTTTCTGTTTGAAGTCTCCATGAATTATTTTGCTAATGACTGGTTGGTCTCATCTTGTTCACAAATTTCCTTGTAGAGGTTTTCTATCTTTCCATTAATCACATTTTTCAGCAGTATCTGTAATACATTTTAATAACTATCTTCTACATCCTTGATTGTCTGTTCTAGTGCCTGGTTATTTACTGTGTGAATTATACTACTTTGACATCACTTTTCTTGTATTTTTCTTATTTGTTCTGTCCATTTGGAGGTTTTCTTTTGGGGGAATCTATGATATTAATAAGTGACTATCTATGTTCTTGGTTGATTATCAGGGTCTTGGTTTGGTTTCCTGTTGTGATATGTTTTTCTCGAATTGCATTTTTGTCGAGTCCATTAAGAAATAGAAATCAGTTGTGTTGAGATGTTGTGATGCTAATATTTTTGGTTCCAGTGACCATATGGACTGTCCATTAGTATGGTGAATTGTCTATGTGTATGGATGTGGCTCTCTCTGGTGTATATTTCTGTTCCTGCTTTTTTCCATGTTGTCCTTTTATTTCCACATTGCACATGTGCTTTTGAATGTGCTGCCCAATGTGTGGCTGGCACCTTTTCAGAGATTTCTGTTTCCTTGTGAAGACAGTATAAAATCTTCTTATGAATTTTATGTCTATAATTATGTCTATGTTTATAGCTACATATCTATAATTATAGCTGATTTGATGTGACCCTCTAGATGTGGAGTACCTGCTAGGACTCTAAATCTCTGTTTCATTAGAGATTGCTAGGATAATTTTCTGTTGTTATTCTGTCATTGTTTTCCTTATTGTTTATATTTTAGATTTTTTCACATAATTTAGGATTTGTGATTGTTGTATCAGGTTATTTTTTTAATTTTAATTTTTATTTTTTGTGAACATACTGTACAGAGGGGTTACATTTACATGGGCAAGATAATGAGTACATTTCTTATCAAGCATTGCAGCCTCCTCCTTTGTCTATGTATCAGGTTATTTTGTTTTTCTTCTTATACTACTTTGAAATAATGATTTCAGGCTTGTAAGAAGAAACAGAAAGAGACAGAAATGTATGTAATTAAATACAGAGAAAGAGAAGACATTTAAACCTATTTATTACAAGTAAATTAATATTTAGCAAAGCTAATGAAAATAATTACTTATTTACTCTTCAGAGGATGAGTATAATACTCTTGGATATCTCGGAGGAAAAGACTTTAGACTCATTACAATTGATGACTTACATTGAAATTACTGGCTAAACGTTCTTCTTCAGAAAGGGAAAAGCTCCATTACTTCCATATTAGTATTATAAAATCATAAAAGCTGCATGTTGAATTGTTTGCCCTTTGCTATTTTCAATTCCATTCATCATCCATTATGTATCTAGGGCTTTGAATGACCAATTCCTTAAATACTTATATTGCTTATATTGTGATGTAAATCTCAGTAATATAAATATGAATTTATCTGTGAGTTACATCTTGAGCTACATTCATATGAAATTTATGCAGTCAAAAGCAAGAAACCTGACTTTTTTTTACTCTATTCTATGTTGTAATCAATAAATCCTTTCCCTTTAGAAATGCGTTCTCAGCTTTTAAATTGCTCCAGTAAACATCATGGGTTTCTAGTACTTTTACTGAAGTAAATATAAAGTTTGAAACATGAAGGCAACTCCCCTATTATCACTTTAAAATAAACCCTTGAGGATTATTTTATATATAAAAATATAAAAGTGCAATGCAATATTTATACATGAATAATATAATGGTTAAGTCAATTAGACACAAGAACTACCATAGCAATTCTCAATTAACTTAAAGGCATCAAAATATTGTGTTCATGAATTTTAATATTGTGTTCACTAATTTTAAAAAATGACTAGGCAATACAAAATTTATATTATATTTGAAATTTACAAAATGAAAATTACACTCAGATTTGCTGTCAATATCCTGTTCCCAGGAATACATTTATTCAGCAAAAAGGAAAAAAAATAAGGGTTTGTCACATAGAATGAAAAATGTAGAAGCAGACTGTCTTTCCTTAAGATATTAAGTACCTAAAAATCGTGTGATTTATTCAAAGATACTATACACACTCATAAGAGAATTTGTGATCTGAAGTGATAGGTAAGCAAAGTAACTGAAAAACTGTATGCTTAAATTGAGCTTTCAGTATAGGGTGACAAGTTTTCAATAAATGAGCCTATTATTCTGTATCTCTAATACACATACAGCGTTCTACATTTTCCCACATACTCCCGTTCTCTTAGCTCTGTTCCTCATCGATATTCTTCTATTTCATGACTTCAATTCCTTCTAAAATAACAAGGTGGGCGATTTTTTGTCTCTAGATGCAATACATTCTAGTATCTTGGAACAGTAGTATGAATTCATGGAGTTTGACTTGAATGTCCAGTTTGAAGGTATTGTATTCAGGGTACTCTTAATTGGCCTGAAGTATACAAATATACACAGTATACTAAGAACAAGGGGCTTGAATTCAGGGAAACATACAGGTTCAGGCAAGATCCTGAATTAAAGAAAAGCAAGGGACCACAAACATGAATCAACTATACATACAAAGGAATGAAATTAATCTCTGCTGTGCCTGGGTGGCAGCTCTATTGTTTGTGTGTGTGTGTGTGTGTGTGTGTGTGTGTGTGTGTGTGTGTGTGTGTGTGTGTGTGTGTGTCTGAGTAGAGAGAGAGACAGAGAGAATTTAGTGTGGCTTCCATATTTACAGTACATAGAGCATTACTTTTTAGGGAGGAGGTGCTCATATCAGAGGTATGATACTACTGTCATCACTTTACTGCAAAAAAACTCTTGCTTAATCTCTAATTAAATTGGGAAAATAACTAACATCTTACACGATTGTTTTGAAAATTAATTTGTATATTGAAGGCCAAAGGAAGGATTTGGAGATCAATATAATCTTTTCCTCTCTTCTAAATTTTACACTGCAATAGATGTAATTTCAGGAGTCTCCTGCCATGTACTTCTTGTTGAATTACTAATATGCTAAATAATATGAAACATGTAATAGAGAAATAGATCAGCCAGCAAGCACAAAGAATTTATGATAAGATTGAGCTTTTGAACAGGGTTGCCACAACTTTTAGGAATGTAATTCATTCATATGAACTTCAAATTTTGTGGCTTTCCCTGTGTGATTAAATGGCAAGAAAGTACTGTAGAAACAAGACTTCTTGTTCGGCCAAATAGAAAGTGCTCATGTTCCCATCCTCACGTTGCAAATTTCCATTCCCTATAGACTCTCTATTGAGTGTTTCCATTTAATATATTTCAGCACTTCATCCTTCCCTGTGGGAGACAAGACAAAAGATAATTTTGTTTGTGTATTAAATTATGTAAATTAGCATGTACAGGCATGATTTGTATAATTACAGAAGTTTGTAATAAATATAAGTAGGGATCATTTCACAATAAAAATATAATTAAAATCACTTAATAAGACTAGAAGTCACAGAATTTTGTGCATGAATATGTATATTAGATTAGATGCAGTATTTCTATTTTGAGATAAACTTTATATTGAAGTATAATGCATTTTACCTAAGGATTGAAACATTTTATTGAAAAATATATTTCCTGGAGATATTTTGCTTCATAATTTTAGGGATACCGTTGGACCCATTGTAATAATGAGATGTACAATACGTTATGTCGAAACACGAACTTTACAACTTTGGCTGGCGAGGGTGTGGAGATGGGTAAGGATGGGAAGGGGAAAAAAAGGAGGAGGAAACAATGCTTGATAGAAATGTACTCATTACTTTGCCCATATAATTGTAACCCTTCTGTACAATATTTTCACAATAAAAAAATTAAGAAGAAAATGTGATTTATCTCCAATTTAAAAATTTAGATAGATAATTTAATTTAATTTATCCAAAAATATTATTGAGTATACGATTCATATACTCTCTACATTCTTCACACTGAGATCATCAAATATGGTGAGTTTGAAATGATTAGTCTCTGTTTGATCCATGTTAATATTATTTACAATTTGAGTGAAATGTTTAAAATGTACTATTTATTTTAGTAGCTCTGAAGAGACAATAACTGATATAATCAAAGGCTAAAAATGATTAGATTTAAAATTTAGAATTCAGGAAATGTTTTTGACCACACTGGTTACTGGAGCCTTCACAAAAACCTCATGAGATAATTTATATTGATGAAGCAAAAATCTCACACTGATTACTGGAGCCTTCACAAAAACCTTATGAGACAATTTATATTGATGAAGCAAAAATCCCAGAGTTTAGACATTTACGAATAGAAAAATCATGTCATTCTGAATATGTAGAGCTACATAACAAACAGAAAATTTAGCTTTTAAATATCTGAATATACTAATGCATTTAATTTCAGAGTAAGTACTTGTTCTGGAAGGAGATAAAATTGCATTTATTTTGAAAAGTAAAGCTAAGTATTCATTTGAATAAAAGACAATGTTTAAAATATCACTCATCCAAGACACAAGATGTACAGTTCATTGTTTTTCATGCCTATTTTGTTCTCTAAACTACAAACAATTACTAGGTAATTCTTTTATATTTTTTGTCATGGAATCTTATTTGATAAATTTTTATTCAGTAAGTTAAATAATTGGCCAATAACAATACAAATTATGCATGAACAAAGTTTAGAACAAGTATTTCTTTCACAAGACATATCATGGTTCTCTTCAAGAACACTGGAAGGCAATGTGTTATTTATTTAGTTATTTTTAGTTATTTTATAAATGGTTATTAATTTTCAGAAGTGGCAGTTTGGTTATTCTCTTTCTATAATATACTCCCTCTATTTCCTTTTTCTTATTCCTTCCTCCAAAAATCTTGTTTTTTACATAAAATTATATCTTTATATATGCACATATAAACTCATTTGGAAGATTTATGCTAAACTGCAACTTAATTGAAGTTGTACAGAGGATTAACAGGATGAACAAAAACGAGTATTTTTCTTAACTTCTGAATTGAACTCTCATTATTATTATGGTAGGGTTAGGATAACAGACAGAATTAGAATTAGGGTTAGAGAAATAGCAAATTTAGGTTCAACACAGGATGACCCATTGCAACAACAATACTCACAGCACACTGTACTGAAAATGAACTTTACAGCTTGGGGAGAGAAGTGTGATGGAGATGGGAGAGGGAAGGGATAGTTGGACAACAATAAAGAAGGGAGTAACAATCGTCAACAAGAAATGTACTCATTACCTTACACATTTAACTGTAATCCCTCTTTCAGCCTCATCACCTACTCAGGAAGCTAATTTCTGAGGGCTGCAGTTCAATGTCAGCCCAGGCAGGAAAGTCTGTGAGAATTTTTTTTTTAATTTTATTTTATTTTATTTTATTTGAGAACATATTGTACAGAGGGGTTACAATTACATGGTCAGGATAATGCATACATTTCTTACCAAGCATTGCAGCCTCCTCCTTTGTTTACCCTTCACCTCCCTTCCCAGCCTCCCCCCTCCCCCCCCACCCAATCATACCCCCCCTCACCCCCCTCCGACATTGTAAAGCTGGTTTTGACATGACATTTTGTACTTCTCATTGTTGCAACAGGTCCACCTGAATCCTTAAACGACTTGATTGTCCCCATCTCCTCCACATGTTATACTGACATCAAATATAGTGAAAGCAGGGGTTACACTGTGGGGGAGGGACATACAAAGCAACCAAGAAATAATCTTATAAATGCGTTAGAAACACATGCATGAAAGAAACAAAAACATTAAAATACATATTTGAGGGTTCGTTTTCCTAACATCACATTCTCTGACTTTTTCCGCTTGGCTCATACCTATACTAGATATTGCAAATAAGGGAAACCATGGGACCTATGTTTCTTTGGGCCTGGCTTACTTCACTTAATATAATTTTTTCCAAGCCTTTCCATTTCCTAACAAATGGGGCAATGTCATTCTTTCTGATGAAGGCATAGAATTCCATTGTATATATATATACCACATTTTCTTGATCCATTCATCTACTGAGGGGCATCTGGGTTGGTTCCATATCTTAGCTATGGTAAATAATGCTGCAATAAACATAGTTGTGCTGGTAGCTTTAGTGTGGTCTTGTTTGTAAACATTAGGGTAAATGCCCAAAAGTGGGATTGCTGGGTCATAGGGGAGCTCTATGTGAAGTTTTTTGAGGAACCTCCATACTGCTTTCCAAAGTGGTTGAACAAGTTTACATTCCCACCAACAATGAAGTAAGGCTCCTTTCTGTCCACATCCCCTCCAGCATCTGTTTTTGTTAGAGTTCTTGATTTTTGCCGTTCTAACTGGGGTGAGGTGATATCTCAATGTTGTTTTGATTTGCATTTCTTTTATGGCTAGGGATGTTGAACATTTCTTCATGTGTCAATTGGCCATCCTTCTTTCTTCTTCAGAGAAGTTTCTCCTTAAGTCTTTCGCCCACTTATTTATTGGGCAGTTGTTTCTTTGAGGATTTGCTGTTTGGGGGTTCAATTTTTTGAGTTCCAAGTGTATTTTAGATAGGAGACCCTTGTCCGTTGTATGGCTAGTAAAGATCTTCTCCCAATCCGTGGGCTTTCTATTGATCTTGCAAGCTATGTCATTTGCCCTGCAGAAGCTCTGCAACTTTATGCAATCCCATTTGTTCAACCTTTCTTTGATTTGTTGTGTTTCCGGGTCTCTATTCAAAAAATTTCGGCCTGAGCCAAGGAGACCTAGGGTTTCTCCTATTCCATCCTGCAATGTTTTCAGAGTGTCTGCTTTGACTTCAAGGTCTTTGATCCATTTGGAGTTGATTCTGGTGCAGGGTGATATACAAGGATCTAGCATTAGTTTTCTACATGTAGTTAGCAAATTTTGCCAGCACCATTTACTGAAGAGGCTGTCGTTCTTCCATTCTATTGTTTTAGCTCCCTTATCGAAGATTAGATGGCCATAGGTCTGTAGGTTCATTTCTGGGTTTCCAATTCTATTCCATTGGTCCTGAGGTCTGTTCTTATGCCAATACCAAGCTGTTTTGATTACTATGGCTTTATAGTAGAGTTTGAAATTTGGTATTGATATTCCTCCAGCAGTGTTCTTGCCGTTGAGGAGCGTTTTTGCTATTCAGGGTCTTTTATTGTTCCATATGAATTTTTGGATTGCCTCTTCTATTTCCTTGAAGAATGAGGTTGGAATTTTGATAGGTATTGTGTTGAATTTGTAGATAGCCTTGGGAAGTACTGCCATTTTCACGATTTTAATCTTTCCAATCCAGGAGCATGGGAGGCATTGCCATTTTTTTTAGTTCTGTGTTGATTTCCTTTTTCAAGATTCTAAAGTTTTCATCATAGAGGTCCTCCACTTCTTTAGTTAAGTTAATTCCTAGGTATTTTAATTTTGTGGGGCTATTACAAATGGAGTTGCTTTCCTAATTTCAGCCACTCTTTTCTCATTGTTGGCATACAGAAAAGCCATTGCTTTTGGGGGGTTCATTTTACACCCTGCTACTTTGCCAAAGTTTTGAATCAGCTTGAGTAATTTGCGAGTAGAGTCTATGGGATTCTTTAAATACAAGATCATATCATCTGCAAAGAGGGAGAGTTTTATGTCTTCTTTCCCTATTTGGATCCCCTTTATGTCTGCATCTTGTCTTTTTTTTTTTATTTTAATTTAATTTTATTTGTGAACATACTGTACAGAGGAGGTACAGTTACATGGGCAGGATAATGTGTACATTTCTTACCAAGCATTGCAGCCTCCTCCTTTGTTTACCCTTCACATCCCTTCACAGCCTCCCCCCTCCCTCCCAATCCCAATCCTTCTCCTTCCTCCCCCCTCAGCCCCCCTCCCCCCGCACCAACGTTGTAAAGTTCGTTTTGGACATGACAACTTGTACTTCTCATTGTTGCAACAGGTCCACCTGTATCCTTAAACAACTGGTTTCTCCCCATCTCCTCCACAAGTTATACTGACATCAAATATAGTGAAAGCAAGGGTTATACTGTGGGGGAGGGACATACAAAGCAACAAAGAGATAATCTTATAAATGTGTTAGAAACACATGCATGAAAGAAAAAAACATTAAAATACAAATCTAAGGGTTCATTTTCCTGACATCACATTATCTGACCTTTTCCGCTTGACTCATACATATACTAGATATTACAAATAAGGGAAACCATGGGACCTACGTTTCTTTGGGCCTGGCTTACTTCACTTAATATAATTTTTTCCAAGTTTTTCCATTTCCTAACAAATGGGGCAATGTCATTCTTTCTGATGGAGGCATAGAATTCCATTGTGTATATATACCACATTTTCTTGATCCATTCATCTACTGAGGGGCATCTGGGTTGGTTCCATATCTTAGCTATGGTAAATAATGCTGCAATAAATATAGTTGTGCTGGTAGCTTTAGTGTGGTCTTGTTTGTAAACATTAGGGTAAATGCCCAAAAGTGGGATTGCTGGGTCATAGGGGAGCTCTATGTGGAGTCTTTTGAGGAACCTCCATACTGCTTTCCAAAGTGGTTGAACAAGTTTACATTCCCACCAACAATGAAGTAAGGTTCCTTTCTGTCCACATCCCCTCCAGCATCTGTTTTTGTTAGAGTTCTTGATTTTTGCCGTTCTAACTGGAGTGAGGTGATATCTCAATGTTGTTTTGATTTGCATTTCTTTTATGGCTAGGGATGTTGAACATTTCTTCATGTGTCTATTGGCCATCCTTCTTTCTTCTTCAGAGAAGTTTCTCTTTAAGTCTCTCACCCACTTATTTATTGGGCAGTTGTTTCTTTGAGGATTTGTTGTTGGGGGGTTTAATTTTTTGAGTTCCAAGTATATTTTAGATATGAGACCCTTGTCCGTTGTATGGCTAGTAAAGATCTTCTCCCAATCCGTGGGCTTTCTATTGATCTTGCTAGCTATGTCATTTGCCCTGCAGAAGCTCTGCAACTTTATGCAATCCCATTTGTCCAACCTTTCTTTGATTTGTTGTGTTTCCGGGTCTCTATTCAGAAAATTTCGG
Organism: Dipodomys spectabilis; assembly: GCF_019054845.1. Lineage (NCBI taxonomy): Eukaryota > Metazoa > Chordata > Mammalia > Rodentia > Heteromyidae > Dipodomys > Dipodomys spectabilis. The sequence continues at coordinate 1,073,120 of NW_024870710.1, forward strand.
CCTGAGCCGAGGAGACCCAGGGTTTCTCCTATTCCATCCTGTAATGTTTTCAGTGTGTCTGCTTTGAGTTCAATGTCTTTGATCCATTTGGAGTTGATTCTGGTGCAGGGTGATATATAAGGATCTAGCTTAAGTTTTCTACATGTAGTTAACCAATTTTGCCAGCACCATTTACTGAAGAGGTTGTCTTTCTTCCATTCTATTGTTTTAGCTCCCTTATCGAAGATTAGATGGCTATAGGTCTGTGGGTTCATTTCTGGGTTTTCAATTCTATTCCATTGGTCCTGAGGTCTGTTCTTATGCCAATACCAAGCTGTTTTGATTACTATTGCTTTATAGTAGAGTTTGAAGTTTGGTATTGATATTCCTCCAGCAGTGTTCTTTCCATTCAGGAGCGTTTTTGCTATTCGGGGTCTTTTATTGTTCCATATGAATTTTTGGATTGCCTCTTCCATTTCCTTGAACAAAGAGGTTGGAATTTTGATAGGTATTGCGTTGAATTTGTAGATAGCCTTGGGAAGTATTGCCATTTTCACGATGTTAATCTTTCCAATCCAGGAGCATGGGAGGTTTTGCCATTTTTTAAGTTCTGTGTTGATTTCCTTTTTCAAGATTGTAAAGTTTTCATCATAGAGGTCCTTCACTTCTTTAGTTAAGTTAATTCCGAGGTATTTTATTTTTTGTGGGGCTATTACAAATGGAGTTGCTTTCCTAATTTCAGCCACACTTTTCTCATTGTTGGCATACAGAAAAGCCATTGATTTTTGGGGGTTAATTTTATAACCTTCTACTTTGCCAAAGTTTTGAATCAGCTTGAGTAATTTGGGAGTGGAGTCTATGGGATTCTTTAAATACAAGATCATGTCATCTGCAAAGAGGGAGAGTTTTATTTCTTCTTTCCCTATTTGGATCCCCTTTATGTCTGCATCTTGTCTTATTGCTGTAGCTAGGCATTCTAATACTAGATTGAAGAGAAGTGGAGAGAGTGGGCATCCTTGTCTTGTTCCTGAGTTAAGAGGAAATGGCTTTAGTTTTTCACCATTGAGTATAATGCTGTCTGTAGGTTTGTCATAGACAGCCTTTATTGTATTGAGGAATGTTCCATGGATTCCTAATTTTTCCAAAACCTTCATGCTGAAGGAGTGTTGGATCTTGTCGAATGCTTTTTCTGCGTCTATTGAGATAACCATGTGGTTCTTACTCTTGCTCCTGTTGATGTGATGAATAATATTAATAGATTTGCGTATATTCAACCAGCTTTGCATCCCTGAAATGAATCCTGTTTGATCGTGGTGTATGATTTTTTGGATGGATTGTTAAAGTCGATTAGCCAAAATTTTGTTGAGAAGTTTTGCATCAATATTCATCAAAGAAATGGTTCTATAGTTCTCTTTCTTTGATGAGTCCCTGCCTGGTTTTGGGATGAGGGTTATGATGGCTTCATAGAATGTCTTCGGTAGTGAGCTTTCTCTTTCAATTTCATTGAAAAGTTGGAGGAGTATTGGTGTGAGCTCTGCTTTGAAGTCCTTGTAAAATTCCACTGTAAAACCATCTGATCCTGGACTTTTCTTAGCTGGGAGGTCTCTTATTGCTGTTTCTATTTCAGTGCTTGATATGGGCCTGTTAAGATGGTTTAACTCATGCATGGCAATATTTGCTAGGAAAAGTTCCATTTCTGTCAAGTTCTCAAACTTTTTAGTATAATGTTTTGAGAAGTATTCCCTTATAATGTTCTGAATCATGGTTGTTTCTGTGGTGAGGTTTCCATTCTCATCTCTGAGTTTATTAATTTCGATGTGCTCTCTTCTTTTTCTGATAAGATTTGCTAAGGGACTGTCAATTTTGTTAAGTTTTTCGAAGAACCAACTCTTTGTTTTGTTGATTTTTTCTATAGTTTTTTTGGATTCTAATTCATTTAATTCTGATTTAATTTAATTATTTCTTTCCGTCTACTGGATTGGGGTTTATCTTGTTGCTCTTTTTCAAGGAGGTTTAGATGTGTCATTAAATTGTTGGTTTCAGATCTCTCCAATTTGTTGATGTAGGAGCTCAGAGCTATAAACTTGCCTCTGAGCACAGCCTTTGTTGTGTCCCAGAGGAGCTGGTAATTTGTGTGCTTATTTTTGTTGAATAGCATGAACATTTGAATTTCCTTTCTAATCTCTTCCATGACCCACTCGTGATTCAGGAGTGTGTTGTTCAGCCTCTATGTGTTACCGGACTTTCTTCGGTGGCTTTTGGTATTGAGTTCTAATTTTTTTTCCCTTGTTGTCAGAGAGAATGCAAGGTATAACTTCAATATTTCTGAATTTGGACAACTTTGCTTTGTGGCCTAAACTGTGGTCTATTTTAGAAAATGTTCCATGTGCTGCTGAGAAAAACATGTATTCTGATGCTGCTGGGTGAAATATTTGGTAGATGTCTGTTAAATCTAGTTGATCTATGCAGCTGTATCGATATACGGTTTCTCTGTTGAGTTTTTGCCGAGTTGATATATCTAGTGGGGAAAGTAGTGTTTCTTGGATAAATTTGTGTGCTCTGTTGTTTGACAAATAGATATTTAGAATTTTAATATCTTCCTGAAGGAGAGATCCCTTAATTTGTATGTAGCGACCTTCTTTATCTCTTCTCACAAATTTTAATTTGAAGTCTATTTTATCTGATATTAGGATTGCAACTCCCGCCTTTTTATGGGGGCTGTTTGCTTGGTAGATTTTGTTCCAACCTTTAACATTGAAAAGATGTTTGTTTTTACGGGCAAGATGTGACTCCTGAAGGCAGAAGATAGAAGGATCTTGTTTTTTAATCCAACTAGATAGTCTATGTCCCTTAATTGGAGAGTTAAATCCGTTAATGTTAAGAGATAGGACTGAGAGGTATTTGGGAGTTCCTGCCATGTTATCCACCTTCTTGGGGGTTACGAAATTGGGTTCTTCCTATGGATCTTGGATTCTCAGTTTGGGTACAGTTAATTTGCCTTTGTTGTGGTCTTGTTGGTTTTCTATGTGTAGGACATCTTTAAGGATCTTTTGTAGGGCTGGTTTGGTGGAGATGTATTGTTTCAATTTTTGTTTACTATGGAAGGTTTTTATTTGGCCTTCAGTTATGAAGGAGAGTTTAGCTGGGTACAGTATTCTTGGTTGATAGTTGTTTGTTTTTAGGGCTTGGCATACATACATCATTCCAGGCTCTTCTTGCTTTGATTGTCTCTGCTGAGAAGTCTGAGGTGATTCTAATTGGTTTCCCTTTATAGGTGATTAATCTTTTCTCCTAGACAGCTTTAAGGATCTTTTCCTTGGTCTGAGTTGATCCTGTGTGGATTATAATGTGACGGTGGGATGTCCTATTCTGATCTGGTCTATTTGAGTTCTAACATCTTCTTGTATCTGAATAGGCCTATCTTTTTGCATGTTTGGGAAGGTCTCTGATAGGATCCTGTTAAACAAATTTCCTAGACCATTAACTTGTGTTTCAAGGTGCTCCTCTACACCCATTATCCTTATATTAGGCCTTCTGATGGTGTCTTCCAAGTGTGGGATAGATCTATCATATTTCTTGGACTTGTCTTGGATCGTTGTATGTTCTTTTTCTGTAATATATAGGCTGTCTTCAATCCCTGAGATTCGATCTTCTGCATGGTCTAACCTGCTGTCAAGACTTTCTCCTTTGTTTTTTATTTCTTTTCCTTCTAATTGGTCAGCTTTGATGGCTTCAAATTCTTTGTTGAAGCATTGTTTTAGATCTTGTATGAACTTCCTTACTTCCTTAATTTGGTGTTCAGTGGTTATTCTCAAATCACTTAGTGGATTGTTTATGGTTTCCTTGGACTTCCATTCCTTCCGTTGGGTTCCATTCAGCATTCCCTTTGTGGTCTTCCTGACTTCCTTCAGCTCTTTCTTAATGGATTCCATGAATGCCTTTAGTAATCTTTGTGTATTCTCTTCCTGCTCTCTCAATTCCTGTATTACTCTTTGCTTAGCTTCCTCCCGTTCATGCCTTTCCTGTAGTTTTCTTTGAGTGTTCTCAGCCTGCTCACGCCATTCCTGCATTTCTCTTTGAGTGTTCTCAAGCTGCTCATGCAAATCTTGTATCAGTTTTTGAGTAGCTTCCTCACGCTCATGATATTCCTGTATAAACCTTTGGATTGCCTCCTCTCTGTCCCTATCACATTCATACAGAGTCCTTTGTAGGTTTTCAATCTTTTCCTGCATTAACCTTTTGTGTGCCTCCTCTCTCTCACTATCACGCTCATACAGAGATCTTTGTATGTTTTCAATGTTTTCATTTATCATGTTTACCAGCAGTGTTTATTTGGGAACTCTCCTCTGGATTATTCATTATCTGTTCTGTCCCCTGATTATCATGAGTGGTAGTGGAGATACCCGGACTTGCCATTTTTCTTGTGGTTTTCCAGCTTACTCTCCCCATTTGGGATGAAAATAACTCCAGTTTTGTGATAAAACACTAGCTTAAAGCAAGCATCAACCAAAGTCTGAATTTGCACAGTCAATAGTCTGCAGATACAATCTAATTCAACAGATACCTCTATTCAACATCAAACAACTATATATTAACTGGCTACCAACCGCAAAGAAGAATTTGGTAAACCAGGGATTATTAGGTTTAGGGACAGATGTGGGTAAAAAATAGGAATAGAGTGATGTGGGAAGGTACAGGGAGAGTTAACTTAACTAATTCCTAATCCCAACGCAGGAAGTAGGTTGGATAGGATGAATGTAGAGAGAGAAAAAACAAGACGAAAGAGAAAGAAAAAAAGAGACCAGAAAAAATAGAAAAATAAACATTAAAAGTATGCAGTTTCGAGAACAAACTATTCAAAGAACGTGAGTATAATGAGAGAAGGGGAGGGATATAAAGGAGATGTGAAAAACTTAAAAATAAAAATACTTAAAATATTATATAGGTATACAGAGGAAGTACTGCTATCAAGGAATTTAAGTCTCAGAGGTTTTGAATTGAGTAATAAATTTGTGGATTAGGTGTATACACAATGGGGAATAGGGTCTAATAGTCAACTACTGGTTTATCTCAGGCTGTGCAGAACAACAATTAAGTCCCATAAAGAAGAACAAATGAGAAGAAAAGGTGAGAAGGATAAGGAAGAAAGAAAAAAAGATCAGAAATTCAGTCGAGCTAAGCAAAAAAACAAAAAGAAATTTTTTTTAAAAAAAAAGAAAGAAAAACGTACACATGCATGTATCCCTAAAATAAAGATTATAAGGGGGAAAAAAAGTTACTAGAAATCAATTTTTTTCAAAAAAGGTAAAAATTAAAAAATGTTTTAGAAAAGAAATTTTTTTTATAAAAGGTACAAAAAGTAGAAGAAGAAGAAAATAAAAGTTCTTTGATTTTTTGGGGAGGGTTGGGAAAAATCCTGTATCTCCCTTGTGTCTGTAATCAGGCTCTGGTTGGAGTCTCTGGTCAGCTTGTGGTCCTGTGGTTTGGTTGGTTTCTTAAGTCAGTTTGTTTGGACAGGCAGAAAAATGCTCTGCTTTACCCAGGATTTTGCGATCCTCCTCCCAAGTTAGTTCAATGGGAGGGGGTCTGCTTTGAGTATCACAAAAGAGGGAGATGACTTTTTCCTCAAGTTTGGAGATGCTGGGTAGAGTTGAGGCCTTTCAGCAACGAGTAGCTTTTCCCGGTGGCTGGTTTGTGAGAAACTCACAGAGCCCAGCCTGGAGCCACTCTCAGGGTTTCTGTTTACTGATTTACAATTGATTGTCAAGGCTGCTAAAGGGAGGGACAGCGTCTGGCTCTGAATACCCAGTGAAGAAAGCCACTCGTAGGGCTGGCGCCCGAGCTGGGTGACTTTTCCCTGGGTAGAGCTGAGTCTGGCAGGTCACGCTGTTAAGTTCTTGTGACCTGCTAAATGACTCCTTTTATTCCAAGGCCCCGAGTTGGAGCTAGAAGCTCCACCGAGCTTTGTTGGTATCCAAGATGGAGATCTCTGGTACTGGGGAAGGAAGGGGTGGCCTTCCCTCCTCTGCACCCTGAGAAGGAGTGAGGACGTCAGGCTTCTACTCACGCCGAGTCTTGGTTCCTGGGTCATCTCTGGTCTGCAAACTGCAGGATGAAGATGTCTGCTCCTTGTTGGTTCTTGCTGGTGTTGAGTAGAATCCTCTTGCCCACCGCGTCTCTCTGTTTCAGGTATGGCAGTACGGCTGCCGCTGCCGCTGCTGCCATCGCAGTGGCAGCTGCTGGCAAGAGCTCAGATCTGTCTCCTTGCCTGGATTTTCCCTCTCTGGCCTTACTCTTTGTCCTGTGATGGCACACTTGGTGTGATTCTCTGGCTTAGGACTGTTCACTGGAACTCAAAACTGCTCTCTATGCGAGAGCTTATTTAGCCTCCAGCTTCTCCTCCTCCATCTTCCCCGAACTCCTGATAAACATTTTTTTTTCTTTTAAATTTTTGTATAAGGTTTGAGGTAGTAGTCTAAGATCATTCTTTAAAACTAGAGAGGCAATAGTGCCAAACACCCAATTAAGATTCTATTTTTATTTCATTAAGTCATGGCATCCTTTTCAAAATCTATTTACAATAAAACTAAAAATTCATTTTTGATAATTATTTTACATTCTTATATGTGTCGGTTCTTTCACTAATAAACATGGTAATATGATTCAAATCTAGTATGAGGGCTCAAGCTCCACCATTTTACAAGATTGTTCTGACTGACCTTTATTCCTTGAGTTTGCATACAAGTTTATTGAGCAGGTGAACCAATATACTACAGATATCTAGATGTTTGATAGTCACTCATATTTTGCACCTTGTGAATACACAAGACCCCAGATATTATATAGGGAAAAAAGTCTTTAGAGAATGCTTAAAACAACTAAAATGAATTTAGGAATGAGTTAAGATTTAGATAACACTGCAGCATAATAAAGTTCAATGATAGCGACTTGATCTGTACTACAGAGGAGAGCGAGAGGGGATAGAATGATGGACCACCTAGAAGCCGTATGTCATTGTTATTGTGTTTCAAAAACAGAAAGACTTCAGAGAAGAGAAGCAGGAAAATAATCAAAGTGTCCTTAATCAAGTTTCTTTTTAATCCACCTAATAGTGTGGACTGAGTCAGAGAAGATGGGAAAAATAAAGTAGAAAATAAAGCATTGTATAGACCTCTTACAATGTAAATAAATTGTAATAGGAATATGATTATTAATTTCCAAAGAAATAAAGGAAATAAACTCTAAAAGCAAAAAGAATGAAGATAGAAAAGAAGCAAAGTAAAACCTTTATCAATAACAAACACAAGAATTTGGAAATGAAAAAGCAGTGGAAATCTTCTAAATAACAATAAAATAACAATAAAAATTGCTAACATGGATAGAAAATGGATCACATTGTATCATATATAATTTTGAAAAAAACATACTAGGAATGAAAATTTAAAAGTCATAATTTAAAACACTATTTCCATTATAACTACACAGTATAGTTCAGTGGTAAAATCTTGACATAGCATATGTGAAATAATGGTGTGATTTCCCAAGAATTACAAAGTACACACAAAGCACACACACACACAAACCACATAAACACACACACACACACACATACACACACACCACATACACACATTTGTAATATTGATATCATAATATTAATTAGAGGAAATTTCACAAATAATAAAAATAAGTTAATATATGAAATCATGATATTGCTCATACTATTTAAACGTTTAGTAGAAATCAAATAGTCACAATATACTTGGATTCTTATAGACTAAGTAATGTGAAAATTAAGAAATAGAAGACATGAGAACCTTTGCAAATAAGTTTTAAATAATAAACATTTTGAAAAATGTATCCTTTAATTTTGACAAAAGATTAATGTTACAGGTGTTTTAACCTCAAGATTTACAATATGATAACCAGGTGCTCTACATCTCGCTACAGGTGGCTATATCTCTAAACATTTCACTCTGGATATTTTTATGATAAGGTCTCATAGTTTCTCAGGCTCTCCCGAATTACAAACCCTATTTTCGCTTCCTACCATAGGTAGAAAATGGAAGCCACAAATCACCATGACAAGCTCAAACTTTTTTTTAATTCAAGTACAAATATTTACAAAAAAGTGACCAAGAAATGAAGCCTTTCTTAATATAGTATGTGCTTTTGAAAATACAGTAATTATTTGTTACCTGGAAAAATATGTTTAGAACTATAAGAAAATCAATTTATTTAAATTCATCAACCATATAAAAATTAAGAAAATAATTTTAAATATTCACATGTTAAATATTTTAAAAGCAACATATATATGTCTGAATAATTTACATGTGTAAAAATCATGCAAAATTAAATTAATCCTACAACTCTGAAAAAAGAATTATCCTAAGGAAACAAGGAAATAAGTAATCAAGATCAAAATTTGAAATATAGAAAATAAAATGAAGTGTACTCTTTAGTTGACTTAAATAACTGTAAGCCCTTTTTATATCAATTTTATAATAAAATGCATGAACAAAGAAAACAAAAGTACATTTGATAAATAGCAACAGTAAAAGCATCAGTAATTGTTTGAGTATATAAAAAAATCGATGGAGGGGATAACAATGTTCCTTCCAAAAGAAATGTACATATTACCTTATTTATGTAACTGTAACCCCTCTGTACATTACCTTTACAATAAAATTATATTGAAATTAAAAATAAAACAAATAATAGAGCAATTAAGAATTCTTAGAAGCCATTAGTTAAAAACTTTATAAAAAAACTGCCCCAAGTACCCAAGGAATATACTTTGATGATACTATTTAAGTACTTAAACTTCAGCACAAAAGCAAAATGTTTAACAACTGTTACAAATAAAGTAATAAATCAGAATATATTACTATAATAATCATTGAATGGATTTTTAGTGGCAGTCAAATATGTAAGAAATGAGGTAATATGCCATTCGTTTGCACTTAATAAGTGAGAAAGAATGTTCTAGGTCTTTTAAAATATATCATAAGTTTAATGAAGAAACTAGTCTGTCACGTCATATGATAAACAGATAAAGATGATATTAGAGCAAAGAACAGATTGTACTAAGTTTTGGAATGTTAATGTATGTACTTATTTTGGTTTGGGAAAATTGTGAGGATTTCAAATTGGGGTATTGTTCTTGCTAGACTGGCATTAAGTCAGTGGTTAATTTTAGGATAAGGGTTCCCTTTCCACAAGAATATGTACCTGATCTGTCATTTTATCTTTCCCATCATCAATGGCATCAGAGTTGCACAAGAACTTGTCTAGCTTCCTGGTTCCTGCAGTCCTTCCAACCTTAGTCTCTAGATAGTGCAGGATGGTGGAAATGATCCAATGCACCCAACTATAGATTGAGAAAGAACTCCACTAAAATTTGTCCTAGTTTCTGTTCTCAAGCCTCCTAAGTAACTAAGAGTACAGATTGGAGCCCCTGGTGCCAAACAGTAACAGTATTTTCAAAGCAATTAGACATTTATATAACAGGCTTGTGATTACCTCAGGAAAAGAATAAAAGAGCAGTGAAGCATAGAGGACAGACAGAATTTTAGCTAGCTACACAGAGAGTGAATCAGTTTAGCTAGCTACTCGGGAGGCAGAGATATGAAGACCACTGTTCAAAGCCAGTCCAATCATGAAAAAACATGTGATTATCTCAAAAAAAACCAGAAGTGCAGCAGTGGCTCAAGTGGTAGACCACTACCTTGGGCACAGATGCTTAGAGCAGGAATGATGAATGCATGCATGAGCACATGAACATACACGTGTGTGTACAGGCACGTGTGTGCACACACACAAATGAGTATTTCAATGCAGAGTTCTTCATTTTTTTACGTTGCTGTACTTTATTTCCCAGTATTAGTCCACAAATTAACAAAATCAGCTAAGCACCTATTTACATACAACTCATCATGTTTCTCTCAAGTCTACTCTCTTTTTGGCAACCTGCTCTTATTTGACCAAAAAGTAAATTATTCAGGAGATCAATTCATCCCCCTCAACTCTGTAATGTTAGATGATTGTTTAAGTTCTTCCTAGCAATGTAATTTTGTGAAATCATGCATCAAGCAGCATATTTCTTTCATGAAATGGGAAACCTCTGGAAAAAAATAAACTATAAGTTTTACTCCTCCTGGCAAGCATCTGGAAATTTATTATCTTCATATAATCCATGATATGTCTGTGTATGCCAAAAACAGCTGTGAAAATAAAAAGACCATTCTAAGCACATAGAATTCATATACCATTAATAGGTATGAAGTTTTTTTTTATTATTCTGAAAATACCATACAGAGGAGTTACAATTACATGGGCAAGATAATGAGTACATGTCTTATCAAGCATTGTTGCCTCCTCCTTTGTTTCCCCTTCCTATCCCTTTCCATCTCACCCCTCCTGCCCCCTCCCCGTTATGCCCTGCCTTGAGAAAATTTTAAAGTTCATTTTTTGACATAACGTCGTGTACATCTCATTGTTACAGTGGGTCCAACTCTATCCCTGTTTAAACAATTTGTTTTTTCCCTTCCCCTCAACAAATTATACCAACATAAAATACAATGAAAACAGGAGTTATATTGTGGAGGAGGGATATACAAAGCAACAAAATTTCGTCTTATAAATATGTTAGAAACAATTGCATGAAAGAAAAAATATTTGAGTGCTTTTCTTGGGGTACATTTCACCTAACATCAATGAATCTTACCTTTTCTGCTTGTCTCAGACATATACTATTTATTACCAATAAGGGAAACCATGGGGCCTATGTGTACTTGGGCCTGGCTTACTTCACTTAATATTTTTTTTCCAAGACTTTCATTTTCCTAACAATGGAGCAATGTCATTCTTTCTGATGGAGGCAAAGAATTCAGTTGTGTATATATACCACAATTTCTTGATCAATTCATCTACTCAGGGGCATCTGGGTTGGTTCCAAACTTAGCTATGATAAATAATGTTGCCATAAACATTGTTGTGCTGGGAGGTTTAGTGTGGTCTTCTTTGTGATCATTTGTGTAAATGCCCATAAGTGGGATTGCTGGGTCATAGGGGAGCTCTTTGTGAAGTCTTTTGTGGAACCTCCATATCACTTTCCAAAGTGGTTGAACAAGTTTACACTACCACCAACAATGCAGTAGGGTTCCCCTATCCACATATCCTCCTGCATCTGTTGTTGTTAGAGTTCTTGATTATAGCCATTCTAACTGGGGTGAGGTGGTATCTCAATGTTGTTTTGATTTGCATTTTTTAAAGCTAGGGAGGTTGAGCATTTCTTCATGTGTCTATTGGCAATCTTTCTTTCCTCTTCAGAGAAGTTTCTCTTTGAGACTTTAGCCCACTTATTTATTGGGCAGTTGATCCTTGTAGGATTTGTTGTTGGGGGATTTAATTTTTTGGAGTTCCAGATATATTTTAGACATGAGACCCTTGTCCATTGTATTGCTAGTGAAGATCTTCTCCCAATTTGTGGACTTTCTATGGATGTTGCTAGCTATGTCCTTTGCCATGTAGAAGCTCTGCAATTTCATGTAATTTCATTTGTCAACCTTTTTATGATTTGTTGTGTTTCTGGGTCTCGATTAAGAAAGTTTCAGCCTGTACCAAGGAGATCTAGGGTTTCTCCTATTCCATCCTGTAAGGTTTTCAGAGTGTCTTCATGACCCCGAGGTCTTTGATCCATTTGGAGTTGATTCTGGTGCAGGGTGATATATAAGGATCTAGCTTTAGTTTTCTACAAGTAGTTAACCAATTTTGAGAACACCATTTACGGAAGAGGCTGTCTTTCTTCCATTCTATTTTTTTTAGCTCCCTTATCAAAGATTAGATGGCTGTAGGTCTTTAGGTTCATTTCTGGGTTTTCAATTCAATTCCATTTGTCCTGAGTTCTATTCTTTTGCCAGTACCAAGCTGTTTTGATTACTATGGCTTTGTAGAAGAGTTTGAAATTTGGTACTGATTTTCCTCCATCACTGTTCTTTCTGTTAAGGATCGTTTTTGCTATTCGGGGTCTTTTATTGTTCCATATGAATTTTTGGTTTGCCTTTCCTATTTCCTTGAAGAACGAGGTTGGAATATTGATAGGTATCACATTCAATTTGTAGATAGCGTTGGGAAATATTGCCATTATCACGATTTGATCTTTCCAATCTCGGAACAGGTTAGTTTTTGCCACTTTCTAAGTTTGTTTTGATTTCGTTTTTCAGGTATTTAAAGTTTTCATCATAGAGGTCCTTCACTCCTTTGGTTAAGTTCATTCCCAGGTATTTTATTTTTTGTGGGGCTATTACAAATGGAGTTGCTTTCCTAATTTCAGCCACAATTTTCTCATTGTTGGCATACAGAAAAGCCATTGATTTTTGAGGCTTAATTTCATACGCTGCTATTTTGCCCAACTTTTGAGTCACCTTGAGTAGCTTGGGAGCAGAGTCTTTAAATATAAGATCATGTCATCTACAAAGATGGAAAGTTTTACTTCTTTCACTATTGGGTTCCTCTTTATGTTTGCATCTTGTCTTATTGATGGAGATAGGCATTCTAATACTAGATTGAACTGCAGTAGAGAGAGTGGGCATCCTTGTCTCATTCCAGAGTTTAGAGGAAATAGCTTTAGTTTTTCACCATTGAGTACAATGCTTTCTGTAGTTTTGTCATACACAGCCTTTATTGTATTGAGGAATGTTCCATAGATTCCTAATTTTTCCAGGACCTTCACCATAAAGAGGTATTAGATCTTGTCAAAGGCTTTTTCTGCATCTATTGAGATAACCATGTGGTTCTTATCTTGCTCTTGTTGATGTGAGGAATTATGTAAATTGATTTGCGCATATTGAAGCAGCTTTGCATCCCTGAAATGAATCCTGTTTGCTCATGGTGTATGATTTTTTGGATGAATTGTTGAGGTTGATTAGCCAAAATTTTGTTGAGAGGCTTTGCATCAATGTTCATCAAAGAAATGGGTCTATAGTGCTCTTTCTTTGATGAGGGTTTTGGGATGAGGGTTATGATGGCTTCATAGAATGTGTTCGGTAGTGAACTTTCTCTTTCAATTTCATTGAAGAGTTGGAGGAGTATTGATGTGAGCTCTGCTTTGAAGGCCTTGTAGAATTCTGCTGTAAAACCATCTGTTCCTGGGCTTTTCTTAGATGGGAGGTCTCTTACTGCTGTTTCTATTTCAATGCTTGATATGGGTCTGTTAAGATGGTTTAACTCATCTTGGTTTAGTTTCGGCATGTCAATATTTGCCAGGGAAAAAAAAGGTCCATTTCTGCCAAGTTCTCAAACATATTAGCATAATGATTTGAGCAGTATTCCTTTATAATGTTCTGAATCTTGGTTGGTTCTGTAGTGATGTTTCCATTCTCATCTCTGAGTTTATTAATTTGGATGTGTTCTCTTCTTTTTCTGATAAGATTTGCTAAGGGTCTGTCAATTTTTTCAAAGAACCAACTCTTTGTTTTGTTGATTCTTTCTATAGTTTTTTTGGATTCTAATTCATTTAATTCTGATTTAATTTTAATTATTTCTTTCCATCAATTGGATTCGGGTTTATCTTGATGCACTTTTTCAAGGAGTGTCAGATCTCATTAAATTGTTGGTTTCAGGTCTCTCCAATTTGTTAATATAGGAACTGAGAGCTATAAAATTGCCTCTGAATCGTGCCTTTGCTTTGTCCCAGAGGAGCTGACAATCTCTGTGCTAGTTTTTGTTGAATATCATGAACATTTGAACGTTGTTTCTAAGCTCTTCCATGACCCACTGGTGTTTCAACAGTGTGTTTTTTAGCCTCCATGTGTTACTGGACTTACTTTGGTAGTTTTTTGTGTTGAGTTCTAATTTTATTCCCTTTTGGTCTGAGAGAATGCAAGATATGAATTTAATGTTACTGAATTTTGACAAGTTTGATTTGTGACTTAAAATGAGGTGTATTTTGGAAAATGTTCTATGTGCTGCTGAGTAAAAAGTGTACTCTGATGTTGCTGGATGAATATTCATGAATGTCTGCTAAATCATTTGATGTATGCACTTGTTTAGATCGGTGGTTTCTCTGTTGAGTTTTTGCCGAGTTGATCTATTTATTGGGGATTGTGGTGTGTTAAAGTCCCCAACAATTAATGCCTTTGAATCTATGTGAGATTTAAAGTAGTATTTCTTGAATAAATTTGGGTGTACAATTGTTTGGCAAATATTTAGAATTTTAATATCCTCCTGAAAGAGAGATCCCTTAATTAGTATGTAGTAACCTTCTTTATCTCTTCTCAATAATGTTAATTTGAAGTCTATTTTATCTGATTTTAGGATTGCAACTCCTGCCTGTTCATGGGGGCCGTTTGCTTGGTAGATTTTGTTCCAGCCTTTCACTTTCAAAATGTGTTTGATTTTTATGGGCAAGTTGTGATTCCTGAAGGCAGAAGATAGAAGAATCTTGCATTTAAAACCAACTGGACAGTCTATGTCGCTTAATTGGAGAGTTACATCCCCTAATATTGAGAGAGAGGACTGAGAGGTATTTGGGTGTTCCATTTTATCCACCTTCTTGGGTGTTACGCTTACTGGATTCTTCCTATGCTTCTTGGATTCTGTTTGGGTGTGTTTTCTTGGCCTTTATTGTGGTTTTGTTGGTTTTCTATGTTTAGGACATCTTTAAGTATCTTTTGTAGAGCTGATTTGGTGGAGATATATTGTTTGTTTTTCTTTGCTATGGAAGATTTTTATTTGACCTTCAATTATGAAGGAGAGTTTAGCTGGGTACACTATTCTTGGTTGATAGTTGTCTTTAGGGCATGGCATACATCATTCCAGGCTGTTCTTGTTTTAATTGTCTCTGTTGAGAAATCTGAGGTGATTCTACTTGGTTTTCCTTTATAGGTGACTTAACTTTTCTCCTTGACAGCTTTAAGGATCTTTTCTTTGTTCTGAATTGATCTTTTGCGGATTATAATTGGACGATGGGATGTCCTGTTCCTGCCTGGTCTTTTTGGAGTTCTAAAAGCTTCTTATATCTGAATATGCCTATCTTTTTGCTTGTTGGGAAGTTCTCTGCTGGGATCCTGTTGAACAAATTTTCTAGACCATTAACTTCTGTCTCTATGTGCTCCTCTACACCCATTTCCCTCAAATAAGGCCTTCAGATGGTGTCTTCCAAGTGTTGAATAGATCTATCATATGTCTTGAATTTGTCTTGGATAGTTGTATGTTCTTTCTCTATAATACCTAGGCTGTCTTCAATGACAGAGATTCAATCTTCTGCATGGTCTAACCTACTGTCAAGACTTTCTACTTTATTTTTCATTTCTTTTCCTTCTAATTAGTCAGCTGTTATGGCTTCAAATTCTTTGTTGGAGCTTTGTTTTAGATCTTGTATGAAATTTTTTACTTCCTTAATTTGGTGTGCAGTGTTTATTCTCAAATCACTTTGTTGATTGGTTATGATTTCCTTGGACTCCCATTCCTTCTGTTGGGCTGCATTCATCATCCCCTTTGTGGTCTCCCTGACTCCTTTCAGTTGTCTGTTTATGGATTCCACGAATGCCTCTATTGATCTTTGTCTATGCTCATCCCGCTCTTGCAATTCTTGTATTACTCTTTGGATTTCTCATGTTCATGCAACTTCTGTAGTTCTCTTTGACTGATCTCAGCCTGCTCACACAATTCCTTTATTTCTCTTTGAGTGTTCTCAACCTGTGCACACAATTCCAGTATCAATCTTTGAGTAGTTTTCTCAAGCCCATGAGCTTCATGTTTTGATCTTTGGTTTGCCTCCTCTCTCTCCCTATCACGCTCTCAATGAGTCCTTTGCAGGGTTTCAATCTTTTCATTCATCATTTTTACCAGTAGTGTTTGTAGAAGTTTTTGGGAACTCTCCTCTGGATTATTCATCTGTTCTATCACTTAATTATCTTGAGTGGGAATTGAGATACCCGGACTTGCCATTTTTCTTGTGTTTTTCTTGCTTGTTCTGCCCATTTGGGATGAAAGTAATTCCAGTTTTGTGCTAGAACACCATTTTAAGGCAAGCATGAACCAAAGTCCTGTAATTGCATAGTCAAATGTCTGCAGATACAATCTAGTTCAACAGATACAGTCTATTCAACATTAAACAACTATGTATTAATGGGCTAAGAATACCAAAGAAGAACTTGACAAGCCAGAAATTATTATGTTTAGGGAGAAAGGTGGGGAAAATAGGGTTAGAGGGATGTGGAAAGGTAAAAGGAGAGTGAAATTAACCAAGTCCTAATCTCGCAGAGGGAAATGGATTGGAAAGAATGATAGGAGAGAGAGAAGAAAACAAAATTTAAAAAAAGAGGCAAGAAAAAAATGGAAAGACAAATATTTAAATTTAAAAAGTGAAACTCTTAAAAGTAATGAAAATTTAAAGAAGTAATATTGAGAGAAAATGGAAAAACAAAAATTTATATTTAAAAAGTGAAACACTTATGAATTATGTAAGTTTATAGATGATATTGAGAGAAGAAAATGATAGGATGAGAGGAAGGGAGGGATACAAAGGAGACCTGAAAAACTAAAAAATAAAAATACTTCAAATATTTTATAGGTATAAATTGATAATACTGCTATTAAGGAATTGAATCCTAAGAGGTTTTGAATTGAGTAATACATTTTTGGAATAAGTATGTACACAATGGGGGATAAGGTGTTATAATCAATGACAGATATATATGAGGATGAACAGAACAGCAAATAATTCATGCAAAAAGAACAAAAGATGAAAAAGTAAAACTAATGTGAAAGAAAGAACAAAAAAGACCAACAGGTCAGTAGAGATTTTTTTTTTTTAAAAACAAGCCCACACACACACACATATACACCTAAAATAAAAGCTATAAGAGGAAGAAAAAATGATTAATAAAAACAATTTTTATAATTCAAAAGTAAAAATTTTTAAATGATACAAAAAAAGACTTCTTTGATTTTGTTTTTGGGGGGTTGATGGGAAGATCCTGTATCTCCCTTGTGTCAGTAACAAGTCTCTGGGTGGAGTCTCTGGTTTGCTTGTGGTGTTTGGTTTTCTGTGGCTTGATTGGTTTCTTAAGTCAGTTTGTTTGGGCAGGCAGAAAAAATTCTGTTGGTTTACCCAGAAGTAAGTGATAGTCCTCCCAGGCTACTTTCAGTGGGAGGGAGATCTGATTTGAGTATCACAAAAGAGGGAGATGGCTGTTTCCTCTAGTTTGGAGTTGCTGTGATAAGGCTGGGTTCTGCATAAAGTTGAGGCCTTTCAGCAAACAGTAGCTTTTCCCTGAGGGGCTAGCTTCTGAGACATTCCCAGAGCCCAGCCTGGAGCCATTCTCAGGGTTTATGTTTACTGAGTTTCAATTGATTGTCAGGGCTGCTGTAGGTAGGGTCAGCCTCTGGTTCTGTTTACCCAGTGAAGAAAACCACACCTTCCTTGGTGTAGCTTTCTCTGCCTCTTTGTGGTGACTTTCCCATAGGTGGCATTGAGAATGGCAAGTTAGGGTAGGCACTTGTGACTCGCTAAATGACTCTTTTGTTTTCATCAAAGGACTGAGTTGGAGCTAGCTGCTTAGCCAGGTCTTTGTCTGCATCAAAGATGGATATCTCTGATGTTGGGGGAGGGGTGGCCTTCCCTCCTCTGCTCCCTTTGAGAAGGAGTGAGGATGTCAGTTTTGTACTCAAGCTAGAGTGTTGGTTAGCGTCTGGTCTGCTATCTGCAGTGTGAAGCTATCTGCTACTTGTCAGTTCTTGCTGGTGTTGAGTAAAATCTGCTCGCCCGCTGCATCTGGCACATTTGTCCCAGAATCTCTGGGTTGTAGGTATGGCGGCTATGGATGCCACCACAGCCGCCACAGCTGCCTCAGCCATGGCTGGTGGAAAATGCTCAGATCTGTCTCCTTACCTGGATTTTCCTTCTCTGGCCAAACTCTCTGTACTGTGATGGCACACTTGGTGTGACTAGTACTGTTCACTGGAACACTAGAACTGCTTTCTATGCGAGAGCTTGTTTAGTCACCAGATTCTCCTCCGCCATCTTCTCGAAATTCCTGAAGGTGTTTAAATATTACTGGAATTGTTTTGGAATAAATAATGTTCACCTTGACTATCTTGAGAAAGAAAAATTGGTTTCTCAGGACTATAGGTAAGAACTTGAGTGAAAGAAACAAAAGGAAAAATGAGGATCAATTCAACACATACATTCAAAAGAACCAAAACAACCCAAGAAAACACAAATTAACCCAGTGCTCAAGAACCTGCAGGAAATGCAAAGATTTTTTTTTAAAAAAAGCTATGATAAGCTTATGAAAATCCTGACTACATGGGAGTCTACTGTTGTGAGGATAGTGGTTAAAGCTCAGACTGGACAGAAAGATCTGTACACAATGCCAGGCACTTGTTATTCTAAATTCCAGGAAGAATAACATGAAGTAGACTGAGCCCACCATCATACACAAGTAGGAAGCAAGATTCTATCTGAAATTTAATCAGGATAATTTAGGGCTGGGGACATGCCAAAGTGGTAAGAACACCCATTTAGGAGGCACAAGACACTCAATTCAAATTCTAATAATTTGAGTATTAAAGAAAAAAAGCTATGACTTTAAATAATGAGAATAATTGCAAGATTTGAATATTTGAGTGGAGAAAAATCCATTTGAGTGGAGATAGAGTTTACCCATGTTGCAATGCTTTCTACTTAAGTGATAATATTATGTGGTACTTCAGACATAACAGAGTTACCTTGCAAATGAGCATGGATGTGCATTTGGGTGAAGGAAATACTCTACTTACACAGGTGTAAATTAAATACTTTTTGGGGGTAGATTTTAGTTCTTGTACTAAGAGCCTGGGTGATATCTCTGAGTCTTTTCTCTCAAGACTATCACTCTACTACTTTGAGCCACAGTTCCAATTCTGATTTTCTGTTGGTTGTTTGGAGATAAGAGGCTCATGGACATTCCTGCCCAGGATGGCTTCAAACCATGATCGTCAGATCTCAGCCTCCTGAGTAACCAGGATTCCAGGGCTTGAGTCGTCCATGTTTTTAATAATTTAGTAAGTTGTACAGTTACAGAAGTTACAATTTATCATTATAACCTTCATAATATATGTGTGTATATTTATATCAATGAATACATATATAAATATTTTAACATATTTTTGTATCTATAGTAGATTTATGAAAACATCCTTCATTATAAAATAACATGGAAACAAGTTTAATGAGGAGCAAAGCAAAAGGAATTGTCACGTTTCTTGTTGTTGAATGAAATATGAATTGTGAAAATCAGTTTGAGAAAACCATTTAACAAAATGGATAATGGCTATTTATTCAAATCCCTTTATTTGCCCATATTGTGCATCCTCACACAGGAGTGTCAAAGTCAAACCACACTTTTTGCCTTTGTATTTAAATCACATGTTATAATTTAGTGGATAGATGAAGTAATCAAATAAAGATTAAAATAATAGTAAGTGAGGCTATGAGTTAGAGCTGAAAATTATTTTAAATATGATAATAGGTAATTAAATTCCAGAACTCTTACTTTTAATCTATTGTCATATACTTCATTCCCACATTAAGGAAGTACATAGAAGGTTCTCACTAAATTATGTATAAAATTATGAAAAAATGTATTAAAAGAATATGGGCATATTGGGGCTGGGAAAGTGGCTCAGTGGTAGAGCTTTTGCCTTGCATGCATTAGGCCCTGGGTTGATTCCTCAGCACCACATAAGCAAAAAGAAGAAAGCCAGAAGTGGTGTTGTGGTAGAACGCTAGCCTTGAGCAGAAAAGCTGAGGGACAGTGCCAGAGGGGCCCAGAGTTCAGGCCCCTCGACCGGACAGAAAAAACAACAACAACAACAACAAAGAATATGGGCACAGTGTGGTTTTAGCTGATTGAGACCTGTAGGGGGTAGTGTGTTTTTGAGGACTTGAAAAACGTTGTGATGGAGATGAAGGAAGTGATGTGCTTATTCTGGAAAATTGGCTACAGGATTGCTCCCAGAAAAATAGTGATGAATTCTTCCAAAAGGTTAGAGTAAAATCACTCTCACAATCATGTTCACTACTGCACTATTCACTGTAGAGAATTTATGGAAACAGCCCAGATGCACTTTAGCAGAGGGATGGTTGGAGAAAGTGTTGCACATATACAAAATTGTATTGCACACATCCATTATAAAGACTGTTACAGCATTTGCAAAGAAATGGATAGATCTAAAATTATATTAAGTAAACAAAGTCACAGCCAGACACAAAAAGGACCCATATTTAGCAGCCAGAATTTTATGCTAGTTAAACAACAATATTAATCGAAGCATGCTATTTGCGAAGGAGTATTTAACAGGTGTAATTTCTTATAAAATTGAACTTTTAATCCAACAAAATGAATACCAGGAGACTATCACTTGGAAAATGTGAGGGGAAGTCAAAGAGAAGAAATAAAGAGACTTATGGAAGTAGAGAGTGAAGTCATAATATTCAATGCAGGTAGTATGAAACTAGAAAAAAGGAAAGTGGGTTGAGGTTTGGAAAGATGTTAGAAAATTATGTAAAGATCCATTGTACTTACAAATTGATTTGTTAAATAGAAAACCATTCGTACAACTATTTAATAAAAATATAATTAAAAACAATGGAGACATCTGATCTTAAACCATCAGTCAATATGATAATTCTTCTCAGAAATTTTCTTTGCAGGTATTTTCCTCATAATGACAGAAAGGTGAACAGCTCAATGAATATCAATACATCACTTTGTATATCCTAAATAGACACAATATAAAAATCACAGTAAAAATATTAGAATATACACATGATAAAATAACAGGTAGAAAGTGTCACGACCACCTCGACCAGCAAGGAAGCTGCAACACCGAGCTCTTCTCTCCGCAGTTTGTTCAGGACCTTTGAGCAATCTTCTGACTGACCCCGGGGAGAATCCCACACAGCCTTAAGTACCCGCTGGGTAGCCAACCCTGATATGCCACGTGAGAGCCATCAATAGGTCCAGGTGCACGGAAGCAAGCCAGATTCTATGCCTTAGCCATGTAAGGAGTTGTTTACCACAGAGAGCACAAGCCATCTGGAAGGCGGAGGGCGGAAGCCGACACCATCTTCAAGGTGCGGCTGCACGCAGCTCTCTACAGTTCCCCCTTTTTTATTTTGCAACAGGCAAGAGTAGAGGTCTGATCTCTGTAGAAGAAATTTGGGACATTGTACTGATCCTCACTCAGGTGTTATCCACCCGATGATTACCAGACCCGTCCAATACCCTTTTTCACAGAGGTTGTAGTTAGGGCATCAACCCACATGCAATCAGACATGCTTTACTTGGGGCCGACGACCTCGGTGGACCTCAAGTGCAGTGCTCAAGCCTCTCATCCTGTGCTCAAAAAGGGCTAGTAGCAAGCCATACATGGGGGGACTGTCCTGCTTCAATGGCTGTAAAGGCTTGGATAATCATGGCTGCACTGCGATGCTGAGAACCTCTAATTTTGCAAATGCACCACAGACATACCAAGGAGGCTAATACCAGGAGGCCTGTCAGGGCTCCCACACCCGCCCACTCCTTAAGATGATTCATGGCAGCAGAGATCCATGAAGATAACCCCTCTGTCAATCTGGTATCCACTCGGGTCGAGTTCACCGTGACGATGGCAACCCTGAGCTGTTCCATCAGGCTGTCGAACTCCCCAGTTCAATTACCTAAAAAATAACTAGACAACTATTTAGACAAATTTGCAGCGTTTTTTGAATAGGTTTTTTCCTGGGCCTGAACTCTGGGCCTGAGCGCTGTCCCTCAGCTCTTCAACTCAAGGCTAGAGCTCTACCACCTGAGCCATAGCATCACTTCTGGCTTTTTTTTTCTACTTATGTGGTGCTGAGGAATCTAACCCAGGGCTTCATGCATGCAAGGCAAGTGCTCTACCACTGAGCCACCTTCCCAGGGCCCCTTCCCAGCCCCATTGAGCCACTTTCCCAGCCCCCCATGCTCTTCCCCTTTTCACTGCCTGCCCCCTCCAATCTTCCTTCCTGCAGCATTTCCAGGGCGGCCCGACCATTCTCCACCGACCCACCTCAGCGCTGGTCCTCAAGACAGCCTCCCATCAGTTTCCATATTGGTCCCACTCCGCTCTTAAGCATTCCCTGCTCAGAGGCAAAATCTAGGTCCCTCCCTAGTTTCTCCCAAGAGGCCACCATGAGGCTTCGGAAGACAGTGAACCACGGGGCAACGATGTCACATTCATCCAAAAATCTCTCTAAAGTACTCTTTTTTATTTTTAACTTCTTTGAGTGCAGTAGCTCATTGAGAGCCAAAAAAATTGGGTGCGAAGAAGAAGTGCCCATGTTTTAAAAATCTTAACCTGGTAAACAATTTTTTACTTTTACTTTTGGCTATTCTACCGACTAGCCCCGGGTTCTCACTCTCTCTTTATCTACAGAGAAGAGCAAAAATCCCCCCCGCTCTTGTCGCGGATTCCCCCTTTTACCTGGGAACTTACCCCCCAGTCTTGTCGCGGATTCCCCCTTTTCCTGGGAAATTACCAGTGCACCACCCTGACCGCAGAGAGTTCTCAGTCCTCGTTGAGGTTATGGCTGAATCCCCGTACGGGCCACCAACCTGTCACAACCACCTCGACCAGCAAGGAAGACGCAACACCGAGCTCTTCTCTCTGCAGTTTATTCAGGACCTTTGAGCAATCTTCTGACTGACCCTAGGGATAATCCCACACAGCCTTAAGTACCCGCTGGGTAGCCAACCCTGATATGCCACGTGAGAGCCATCAATAGGTCCAGGTGCACGGAAGCAAGCCAGATTCTATGCCTTAGCCATATAAGGAGTTGTTTACCACAGAGAGCACTCGCCATCGGTAAGGCGGAGGGCAGAAGCCAGTGCCATCTTCAAGGTGCGGCTGCATGCAGCTCTCTACAAGAAAGTATCAAACTCTGATTGTTTTCCAAGTACTTTACCTTTGGTATCTAATTTAATCCTCACAATAATCCCATAAAATGGAACTACTTCTATTTTTAATTGTAAGATGATTATATTTAAGTCTTCAGAGTTGGAATTACTAGTACAACATTGCACACACGGTAAGTGTTAGCCTGAGTTCCATTCCCACCATATGAAATAACCTCATTCTATTTTATAACTAAATACCAGCACTCAGTCTACTAATTCTAGGAAAATTTCCGAAACTTATTGTGCACACTCTAATAATATTTCACTTTATCTTTGTTAGAAAATAGGTAACTAAACCAGACACCGGTGGCTCATGCTTATAATGCTAGCTACTCTGGAGGCTGAGATCTGAGGATTGTGGTTCAAAGCCAGCTAGGGCAGGACAGACTGTGAGACACATCTCTAATAAACCACTAGTAAACTGGAAGTGGCACTGTGGTCCAAGTGGTAGAGCGCTCGCCTTGAGTGGAAGAGCGCAGGGAGAGCACCCAAGCCCAGAGTTCAAGCCCCATGACCAACAACAACAAAAAAAGAAAATAAATAACTGTAGTATGAAAACTCCAAGTTCATAATCAATTTATACCTCACTGGTGAATGGAACTGATAAACTATAACATTCTTGATTTCTAGCTCAAAATATTAGAAATCATATTTTATCCCTTCACTCAACACTGCACTGCTTGGGGACCACATCTCTGGTTAACACAGTCTAACTGAAAGAATGACCTGCCCAATTCCTGATGGAAACAGACTGCAGGTCTTTTGGAGCAATCATTTCCACATTGTAGCTCACCTAAATTGTTTACCATTAGAAGTATTTTGATTGCTTTTTATACCCAACATTTTGAGAGAAATGTACTATTTTAAAATGTTATTAAAGAAAAATATATAAAAATCACTTTTGACCCCAGATAAATATTTTACCGTTCATATACCCAAAAATGCAATCTGACCTATCATTAATGTTAGGAATGAGAGGTTGAAAATCATAGACACCAAGACCTAATTATGAATTAAAGACTCTCCAACTTGTGAATACAATTGGTTTAAAAAGACATCAATACTACTGCATTTTTCATTCCCTATGATAATGATTATGATTCCCTATGATAATGATAATGATAAATTATTAACACTTAAAAATAACTCATTTTCTTGGGAGTAGGACACAAAACACAAGGTTAAACCTAATCATTTTGAAAGACCTTTATTTATACTAAAAGTTCACTCATAACTATAAAGATTCTAAAACTAACTGAAGTACAGAGGAAATAATTTAACTGCATCATCTACATTCAATGGACTGTTAATAGAAAACCAAGTTATACTAATAATTAGCTTACCCAATTCACTTACAGTCTTTTATTCTATTCCATTTGCTTTCATAAAAACTGGGTTTTCATAAAATGAAGCATAAAAAAGCTTTTATACCCACTTACATTTTCAAATCTTAGCAATATTTATTTCAGAAATGTTAGCTCTACAGTCAATGAACTGAAATAATACTAAAATATTCAAAGGGTTTTCAGAAATTGCAAGACTTGCTCTGGGATGTTTTGTATATTGGAAAAGATATTCAAAAAGCCTTATTTGGTAAAGTTGTCATAGTTACTTCCACAAAAGAGCCATTAGTAAAGATCCCTGTGCATGTACAAAACACCTTCAAATGCATCGACAATCTGGACATGACACATGCTTTTTGTTCATTTTTGAAAGGAATATCTAACAAGCATATCCACAATACTTATTTTCAATAAATAAAATGGGATATTCAAACGTAATATGGGTTTGATTATCTCTTAATGAGAATAGATATAATATTGCAAAGAAAGTGATTTTCAGCAGAAATCCGGAAAGAGTTTATCCAACATGTGTTTCACAAGAATAACCAGAGAGTAATACCTGTTTGGTCAAGTCAGTCCAAATCACTCCATGAGTGTATCTTAAAAGTAAATCCAATTTATTGTGAAGGAGAAAAGATTAATCACCTATAAAGGGAAACCAATTAGAATGACCTCAGATTCCTCAGCAGAGACAATCAAAGCAAGAAGAGCCTGGAATGATGTATGCCATGCCCTAAAAACAAACAACTATCAACCAAGAATACTGTACCCAACTAAACTCTCCTTCATAACTGAAGGCCAAATAAATAACTTCCATAGCAAAGAAAAATTGAAACAATACATCTCCACCAAACCAGCCCTACAAAAGATCCTTAAAGATGTCCTACACATAGAAAACCAACAAGACCACAATAAAGACCAAGAAACTGCACCCAAACGGAGAATCCAAGAACCACAGGAAGAACCCAGTTTTCGCAGCCCCCAAGAAGGTGGATAACATGGCAGGAACTCCCAAATACCTCTCAGTCCTTTCTCTTAGCGTTAACGGACTGAACTATACAATTACGAGATATAGTCTGCCTAGTTGGATTAAAAAACAAGACCCCTCTATCTGCTGCCTTCAGGAGTCACACCTTGCCCGTAAAAACAAACACATTTTCAATGTTAAAGGTTGGAACAAAATCTACCAAGCAAACGGCGCCCATAAACAGGCAGGAGTTGCAATCCTAATATCAGACAAAATAGACTTCAAATTAAAATTTGTGAGAAGAGATAAAGAAGGTCGCTACATACAAATTAAGGGATCTCTCTTTCAGGAGGATATTACAATTCTAAATATCTACTTGCCAAAAAATGGTGCACCGACATTTATCCAAGAAACACTACTTTCCCTCAAATCCCATATAAATCCAAGGACATTAATTATTGTGGATTTTAACACACCACTCGCCCCACTGGATAGGTCAACTCGGCAAAAACTCAACAGTGAAACTGCAGATCTAAACAGCAGCATAGATCAACTAGATTTAACAGATATCTACCGAACATTTCACCCAGCAGCATCAGAATACATGTTTTTCTCAGCAGCACATGGAACATTTTCTAAAATAGACCACATTTTAGGCCACAGAGCAAACTTGCCTAAATTAAGAAACACTGAACTTATTCCTTGCATTCTCTCTGACCAAAAGGGAATAAAATTAGAACTCAACACCAAAAGCCAGTAAAGATAGTCTAGTATCACATAGAGGCTTAACAACACACTGCTGAATCACGAGTGGGTCATGGAAGAGATTAGAAAGGAAATTCAAATGTTCATGCTATTCAACAAAAATGAACACACAAATTACCAGCACCCATGGGACACAGCAAAAGCAGTACTCATTGGCAAGTTTATACCTCTGAGCTCCTACATCAACAAATTGGAGAGATCTGAAACCAACAATTTAATGACACATCTAAACCTCCTTGAAAAAAACCAGCAAGATAAACCTCAATCCATTAGACGGAAAGAAATAATTAAAATTAAATAAGAATTAAATGAATTAGAATCCAAAAAAACTATAGAAAGAATCAACAAAACAAAGAGTTGGTTCTTCGAAAAACAACAAAATTGACAGACCCTTAGCAAATCTTATCAGAAGAAGAAGAGAACACACCCAAATGAATAAACTTAGAGATGAGAATGGAAACATCACCACGGAAACAACCAAGATTCAAAATATTATAAGGAAATACTTCTCAAAACTTTATGCTAATAAGTTTGAGAACTTGACAGAAATGGACCTTTTCCTAGCAAATATTGACATGCCAAAACTAAACCAAACCAATATGAGTTAAACCAGCTTAACAGGCCCATATCAAGCATTGAAATAGAAACAGAAATAAGAGGGCTGGGAAGTTGGCTCAGTGGTAGAGCGCTTGACTTGCATGCCTCAGGCCCTGGGATCGATTCCTCAGCACCACATCAGCAAAAAGAAAAAAGCCGGAAGTGGTGCTGTGGCTCAAGTGGTAGAGCGCTAGCCTTGAGCTGAAGAGCTGAGGAACAGCGCCCAGGCCCATAGTTCAGGTCCCACAACCGGACTCAAAAAAAAAGAAAAAAAGAAACAGCAATAAGAGACCTTCCAGCTAAGAAAATCCAGGACCAGATGGTTTTACAGCGGAATTCTACAAGACCTTCAAAGCAGAGCTCACACTAATACTCCTCCAACTCTTCAATGAAATTGAAAGAGAAAGTTCACTACCAAATACATTCTATGAAGCCATCATAACCCTCATCCCAAAACCAGGCAGGGAATCACCAAAGAAAGAGCACTATAGACCCATTTCTTTGATGAATATTGATGCAAAACTTCTCAACCAAATGTTGTCCAACCGACTTCAACAATTCACCCAAAAAATCATACACCATGATCAAACAGGATTCATTTCAGGGATGCAAACTGGTTCCATATACACAAATCAATTAATATTATTCATCACATCAACAGGAGCAAGAATAAGAACCACATGGTTATCTCAATAGATGCAGAAAAAACATTCGACAAGATCCAACACCACTTCAGGATGAAGGATTTGGAAAAATTAGGAATGCATGGAACATTCCTCAATACAATAAAGGCTGTATATGACAAACCTACAGCCAGCATTATACTTAATGGTGAAAAACTAAAGCCATTTCCTCTTAATTCAGGAACAGGACAAGGATGTCCACTCTCTCCACTTCTCTTCAATCTAGTATTAGAATGCCTAGCTACAGCAATAAGACAAGATGCAGACATAAAGGGGATCCAAATAGGGAAAGAAGAAATAAAACTCTCCCTCTTTCCAGACGACATGACCTTGTATTTAAAGAATCCCAAAGACACCACTCCCAAATTACTTAAGCTGATTCAAAACTTTGGCAAAGTAGCAGGGTATAAAATTAACCTCCCAAAATCAATGGCTTTTCTGTATGCCAACAATGAGAAAAGTGTGGCTGAATTTAGGAAAGCAACTCCATTTGTAATAGCCCCACAAAAAATAAAATACCTAGGAATTAACTTAACCAAAGGAGTGAAGGACCTCTATGGTGAAAACTTTAAAATCTTGAAAAAGGAAATCAACACAGAACTAAAAAAATCAAAACCTCCCATGCTCCTGGATTGGAAAGATTAACATCGTGAAAATGGCAATACTTCCCAAGGCTATCTACAAATTCAACGCAATACCTATCAAAATTCCAACCTCTTTGTTCAAGGAAATGGAAGAGGCAATCCAAAAATTCATATGGAACAATAAAAGAACCCGAATAGCAAAAACGCTCCTCAACGGAATGAACACTGCTGGAGGAATATCAATACCAAATTTCAAACTCTACTATAAAGCCATAGTAATCAAAACAGCTTGGTATTGGCATAAGAACAGACCTCAGGACCAATGGAATAGAATTGAAAACCCAGAAATGAAACTACAGACCTATAGCCATCTAATGTTCGATAAGGGAGATAAAACAATAATATGGAACAAAGACAGCCTCTTCAGTAAATGGTGCTGGCAAAATTGTTTAACTACATGTAGAAAACTAAAGCTAGATCCTTATATATCACCCTGCACCAGAATCAACTCCAAATCGATAAAAGACTTCGAAGTCAATGCAGACACTCGGAAAACATTACAGGAGGAATAGGAGAAACCCTAGGTCTCCTTGGCTCAGGCCGAAATTTTCTGAATAGAGACCAGGAAACACAACAAATCAAAGAAAGGTTGGACAAATGGGATTGCATAAAGTTGCAGAGCTTCTGCATGGCAAAGGACATAGCTAGCAAGATCAATAGAAAGCCCAGGGATTGGGAGAAGATCTTGACTAGCCAAACAACAGAAAAGGGTCTCATATCTCAAATATACTTGGAACTACAAAAATTAAATCCCCCAACAACAAATCCTCAAAGAAACAACTGCCCAATAAGTAAGTGGACGAAAGACTTAAAGAGAAACTTCTCTGAAGAAGAAAGAAGGATGGCCAATAGACACATGAAGAAATGCTCAACATCCCTAGCCATAAAAGAAATGCAAATCAAAACAACATTGAGATACCACCTCACACCAGTTAGAATGGCAAATGCTTGGTAAGAAATGTATGCATTATCCTGGCCATGTAATTGTAACCCCTCTGTACAGTATGTTCACAAATAAAATAAAATTAAAAAAAACGGAAAAAAAAGTATAACCAATTTAAGAGGTCAAATACGTATTTTGTACCGACAATCATCTTACAGAAATAACTTACTAAGTAATTATGTCGGTATCTTCTTACCTAACATACAATAAGAGCTGAAAGCGGTCTCTTTTTCTAAATTAATATTGTAAATGCTTTGATTACGATGATGTTATTATTAGACAAATAATATGTACAGAAGGGTGGTTCCACTGAAATGACATGACAGACTCTGATAAATAAAAACATTGCAACACAGTTAGCTTTTTTCAGCCTCACCCTGTCCACATTGGCAAGCAACATTGCAACAGCACATGCACACATATACACATACACACATGTTCGCACATGTACACACACATATGCATGCATGCTAAATTCAGGGTTTATTGTACAAAAAATCCAAATAAAATATTAGTGATTAGGACAAATGATAATATGCCTTATTACAAAATAATACATAAACCATTACCACGCATGTTACATTTTACCTGCCTCTCCACATGTGACCACTTAATTTATTTTTAATTAATTAATTGCCCTATTAATTAATTCATTTGTTTGGTGCTAATCCTAGTGCTTGAACTCAGGGCCTGGCTTTGTCCCAGAATTTATTTTTTGTTTCAGTTTTCTCAAGGCTAGCATTTTACTGCTTGTACCACAGCTCCATTTCTAGCTTTTGCTGGTTACTTTCAAATCAGAATCTAATGGACGTTTTTTTTCTTGGTCTGCTTTCAAACCACAATCCTCAGATTTCATCTTTCTTATTAACTAGTACTAAAGACATAAGCCATCATTGTGGCTTCTACTTTTTCCTCTATAGTTATCTAATGCCCATACTTAGATAGTAATTTTAAAATGAGAGTATAGAAGCAAGATGTACAGTGATGATACTGTCCTGTCAGAAATTCAAGTTAATAATGTAAATTTATTATTAAAACCATACACAAAAAATACGATGGTATAGTGTAAGAGAACTCACTATTGAACATATGAGCCTTAGGAGTTTTCTAATAGATCCATTATTTATTGTTACCCAACATTAGAAAAATGTATGAGGCATTAGTATAATAGAAGTCCTTTGCATGACTACATACATTCCTTGTTTTTTTTTTTTTTTATAGTTCATTCTTTTTTTTTTTTTTTTTATTGTAAAGCTACTATACAGAGGGTTACAGTTACATGAGTGAGGTTATGAGTACACTTCCTCTTGAACATTGTTACCCCCTCCATTGTTTTCCCCCTACCATCCCCTCCCTCCCTCCCTTCCCCGAGGTTCTTTTTTTTTTTTTGATTGTGATTAAATGATTACATATTTTCAAAGTCACAAGTTCATTCTAACTTCCCTGGAGCAAATTGTCTACCACAGTCTGTAATATATAACAGTGTTCACATGTTATATACCATATTTGTGATCAGCAGCATGAGAATATTTAGTAGTGGTTCAACCAGATGAGCGGGAGTTCTTTGTTTCTTAAGTCCTGTTAGTTTTGTCGTATCACCTAACCTTTTGGATTTAGCATCCACTTATGAGGGAGACCATGTACCGTTTGTCTCTTCGTTCTTGGCTTACCTCGCTCAACATGATTCCTTCTAGCTCCATCCATTTCCCTGCAAATGCCATTATTTTGTCATTTCTAATGGCTGCATAATATTCCATTGTGTATAGATACCACAATTTTTGGATCCATTCATCTGTGGTGGGGCACCTAGGTTGTTTCCATATCCTAGCTATTGCGAACAGTGCTGCAATAAACATGGAGGTGCACGTGTCCTTGTATATTGGTTCCTGTTGTTCAGGGTAGATGCCTAGAAGTGGTATGACTGGGTCGTAAGGGAGGTCAATCTTTAGCTTTCTAAGGACCCTCCAGACTGCTTTCCAAAGTGGTTGTATAAGTGTACATTCCCACCAGCAGTGTAATAGGGTTCCTCTTTCTCCACATCCCCTCCAGCATTTGTCGTTGGCTGATTTGTGGATGTGGGACATTCTGACTGGGGTAAGGTGGTATCTCAGGGTTGTCTTTATTTGCATTTCCTTCACCACCAGGGATGATGAACATTTCCTCATGTGTTTCTTTGCCATTTTTATTTCTTCATTTGAGAAGTCCCTCTTTAGTTCCCTTGCCCATTTAGTAATTGGTTTGTTAGGTTTGGGAGGGATTAGTTTCTTGAGTTCCCTGTATATACAGGATGTTAACCCCTTGTCTGATATATTGCTGGTAAATATTTTTTCCCAATTAGTTGGTTGTCTTTCTAGCTTAGTTGCGATAGATTTAGCTGTGCAGAAGCTTTTTATTTTAAGGTAGTCCCATTTGTCGAGTCTCTCTCCAACTTGTTGTGACCCTGGGACTCTGTTCAGGAAGTTCCTTCCTGTGCCTATTAGTTCAAGTGTCTCTCCTACTCTTTCCTGCAGTAGTTTCAGAGATTCAGGTTTAATGTTAAGGTCTTTAATCCATTTTGAGTTGATGTTGGTGCATGGTGATAGGCTGGGGTCCACTTTTAGTTTTCTGCATGTGGCTGCCCAGTTTTCCCAGCACCAGCGGTTGAAGAGGCTGTGTTTCTTCCATTGTATGTCTTTGGCTCCTTTGTCGAATATCAGCTGGCTGTAGGCCTGTGGATTTATATCTGGATCTTCTATTCTGTTCCATTGGTCTTCGGGTCTGTTTTTGTGCCAGTACCATGCTGTCTTTGTGATTATAGCTCTGTAGTAGAGTTTGAAGTTCGGCATGGATAGCCCTCCCATATTGTCTTTATCCCCTAGAATTGTTTTGGCTATTCTAGGTCTTTTGTTGTTCCATATAAATTTTTGGACTGTTTTCTGTATTTCAGTGATGTACGTCATTGGGATTTTAATAGGAATTGCATTGAATTTGTATATTAGTTTTGGAAGTATCACCATCTTTACTATATTAAGTCGGCCTATCCAGGAGCATGGGAGGTCTTTCCATTTCCTAGTGTCTTCTGCAATTTCTTTCTTTAACTTTTTATAGTTCTCATTAAATAGTTCTTTTACATCTTTGGTTAGGTTAATTCCTAAATATTTTATTTTTTGGGAGGTTATTGTGAATGGGGTTGCTCCCTTTATTTCCCTCTCTTCCTGTGCGTTCTCAGTGTATAGGAAGGCTACTGATTTTTGTGGGTTTATTTTGTATCCTGCTATTTTGCCAAAGTGACTTATGATTTCTAAAAGTTTGGGGATGGAGTTTTTGGGATCGTGGAGGTATAGTATCATGTCGTCTGCAAAAAGGGATAGTTTCACTTCTTCTTTCCCTATGCGGATCCCTTTAATGTCTTTTTCTTGCCTTATTGCCCTGGCTAAGGGTTCTAGGACTATGTTGAAGAGGAGTGGAGACAGTGGACATCCTTGCCTTGTTCCTGTTTTTAGGAGGATTGGTTGTAGCTTTTCCCCATTAAGTATAATATTGGCTATTGGTCTGTCATAAATGGCTTTTATTGTTTTTAGAAATGTTCCTTCTATTCCTATTTTCTCCAGAGCTTTTAGCATGAATGAATGTTGAATTTTATCAAAGGCCTTTTCTGCATCTGTGGCGATAATCATGTGATTCTTGACCTTGGCTCTGTTGATATGCTGGATTACATTTATTGACTTACGTATGTTAAACCATCCATGTGTCTCTGGGATGAAGCCTACCTGATCATAGTGTATTTTTTTTTTTATGTGTTTCTGGATTCTGTTAGCTAGAATCTTGTTAAGGATCTTTGCATCTGTGTTCATCAAGGAGATTGGCCTGTAATTCTCCTTTTTGGTTGGGTCTTTGCCTGGTTTGGGGATGAGTGTGATATTGGCTTCGTAGAATGAGTTTGGGATAGCTCCCTCCTTCTCTGTTTCTCTGAAGAGCTTGAGGAGTATGGGTATTAGTTCTTCTTTAAAGGTCTTATAGAATTCTGCTGTGAATCCATCTGGTCCTGGGCTTTTTTTTGTTGGAAGACTTTTGATAGCTTCCTGTATCTCATTATAGGATACTGGCTTATTTAATTGGTTAACTTCTTCTTTGCTCAGTTTGGGTAACTTGTATTTCTCTAAAAATGCATCCATTTCCGCCAGATTTTCTTCCTTTAGAGAGTATAGCTTTTGAAAGTGGTCTGTTAGAATTGTTTGGATATCTTGGGTACGTGTTGTGATGTTTCCCGTGGCATCCCTAATCCTATTAATATGGGTTTCCTCTCTTCTTTTTTTAATTAATCTTGCCAACGGGCCATCAATTTTGTTTATTTTTTCAAAGAACCAGCTTTTTGTTTGGTTTATTTTGGTTATGGTTTTCTGATTTTCTAATTGGTTAATCTCTGCTCTCAATTTGGTTATCTGGCTTCGTCTAGTAGCTTTAGGTCCCATTTTTTCTTGTTTTTCTAGCTGTTTTAGTTGCAACATGAGATTATTTACTTGGTCTGTCTCCATTCTCTTGATGTGGGCACTGAGGGCAATAAATTTGCCCCTCAGGACTGCTTTTGCTGTGTCCCACAAGTTTCTTTGTGAGGTGTTTTCATTTTCATTGAGTTCTAGGAAATGCTTTATTTCTTCTCTGATCTCTTCTGTTACCCAGGCCTTGTTAAGGAGTGTGCTGTTCAATTTCCATGTATTAGAGAAATTTCTGCGGTATGCTTTGTTATTGAGAGCTAGCTTGATTCCACTGTGCTCAGATAGGATACAGGGGATTATGTCGATCCCTTTGTATTTGCTTAAGTTCCTTGAATGAACTATGATATGGTCTATTTTGGAGAAAGTTCCATGAGCTGCTGAGAAGAATGTGTACTGTGTTGTTTTAGGGTGAAATACTCGGTAGATGTCAGTTAATTCCGCTTGAAGTATGGCCTCACTTAATTCGGTAGCTTCTTTGCCAATCCTCTGGTTGGTAGACCTGTCCTTTGGTGAGAGTGGCGTGTTAAAGTCTCCTAGTATTATCGTATTGGGATCTATTTTATTCTGTAAGTTTGAGAGCATTTGTTTAACATATCTGGGTGCACCGATATTTGGGGCATATAAGTTGATGATGGTTATATCCTCCTCTTGGATTGTTCCCTTTATTAATGTGTAGTGTCCGTCCTTGTCTTTCTGTATTGATTTTAATGAAAAGTTTATTTTGTCAGATATCAGGATAGCTACACCTGCTTTCTTATTGGGGGAATTTGATTGGTAGATCCTTTTCCACCCCTTCACTCTGAGTTTGTTTGTATGTTTGGCTGAGAGGTGGGTCTCCTGAAGGCAACAGATGGATGGGTCTTGTTTTCTGATCCAGTCCTCAGTTCGTTTTCTTTTAATTGGCGAATTCAGCCCATTTATATTAAGAGAAAGTATAGAGAGATGCATTGTTGTCCCTGCCATTCCGTTTTCCTAAGTTTTTCTTCTTTCCTTTCCTCCTGTGCTTGCTCAGTTAGACTTTGAGTAATGCCTGTTTGGGGCAGGTCCCAGTTCCTGGTTGCTTTCTTCAGGTTGTGTCCCCCCTCTTAGAATTCTTTGTAATGCTGGCTTAATGTTTATGTATTCATTTAGTTTTTCTTTGCTATTAAAAGTTTTCAGTTCTCCATCGAATGTGAATGCTAGCTTTGCCGGGTATATCAGTCTGGGTTGGCAGTTATTGGCTCTCAGGGCTCGTATGGTGCTTTCCCAGGCTTTTCTTGCATTCATTGTTTGTGTGGAGAGATCTGCAGTGATTCTAATTTTTTTCCCGTTGTAGTATAGCTCCTTCTTCATTTTTGCTGCATGCAGGATTGTTTCCTTATTATTCAGATCCATCATTGTTACTATTATGTGCCTAGAAGTGTTTCTCCTGGGATCTTGCTTGTTGGGTGTTCGATAAGCTTTTGTGATGTAGTTAAGATGGTCGTTTTTGAGGTGGGGAAAATTTTCATTGACTATCTTGTTAAATAGGTGTTGCATTCCCTTGCTCTGGAATTCCTCACCTTCGTCCACTCCGATTATGCGAAGGTTAAATTTTTTAGCATTATCTGCTTGCTCTTGAATTTCCCTTTGGTTTAATTTGAGTGATTTTTCCATATCTGTCACTTTTTGGTCCAGTTGGTGTATTCTGTCTTCTGTATCTGACACTCTACCTTCCATTTCATTCACTCTGTTGACCGTGGCTTCTATTGTGGTTTGCATGGTGGAAATGGATCCCTTTATGGATTCAATGTTGGTTCTCAGAGTACTGATCTCACCTCTCAATGAGGTGAGATCAGTATGCATTACCTCTAATTTGGCGTTTATCTCACTTCTTACTGAGGTTTGTGCAGCTTCTATTTTTGCATCCAACTTTTGTTTGATATCCTGTATATCTTTTGATAGTTCATCCTTGTGCTCTTTCAATTTCTGATCCATTTCTTGCTTTATTTCTTGAGTCATTGCCTCCAGCAACCCTTGGATGTAGTTTTTGTCTTCCATTCCTGCTTTGCTCCCACTGGGGCTCTCCCCTGCGTGGCTGCTGGCTTTTGAGGTGAGCTTGCTGTCCTGGGTAGTGGTAAACCTTGTGATTTTTCTCTGTGATTTTCGCATGGGGGTTCAGGAGACTGCTCTTCAATCTTGTTTTGGTGTGTCTGTCTTTGCTTGGTTGCTGATTCTGCATTGGTAGAGAGAGTCTGTGCCTGATCTGGATTCTGTTGGGAGCCTATTTCCAGCTGCTATTCACTTAGGATTCTCAGCTCTCTGCTGTAGCAATTCCCGCCTTTGGAAGGGTTGAGCAGCCTAGACTGCTTGTGTTTGCTCCTGCGGGTGCTCTTGGGAAGATCAGTTGCTCTGGATGCACTCTCCCAAATCCTGGAGTCTGCTATGGGCTCCTGATGTGTTTTTGTTTGTTTGTTTTGGGCTGGTTGTGGGCTTGAACTCTAGGTTTGGGTGCTGTCCCTCAGCTCTTCAGCTCAGGGCTGGCACCCTACCATTTGAGCCACAGCCCCACTTCTGACCCTTTTTGCTTTGTTCAGGCACCGGTCCCCTGGCCTGGTTCCGGCCCCAGCCTGGAGCGCGCTCGTTAGGCCTGTGCTAATGTGTATACCACCTTGGTTATGCAGCCTGGAGGACACAGTTCAAATTTCTTCTACTGTTGGTAGTCTTGACCCAGGGGCACTGTTCCTGGCTTGAGCATTTAAGCTCCCTTCCAGGGGCGCTCTTGCTCTGGCCTGGCCAGCAGAGTGTGCTCCACCGGCTGGTGGAGCTCTCGAACAGTTCCCAGTTTTAGTGGGTCCTGTGGTCCGGGTGTTGGGGTAGGGAGTCTAGGTTAGGGTCTGGGGATTCCCTCCAGCTCTGGTCTCCCTTGATAGATTCCCTGTCCCCTGATGGGTACTCACCCTGTAGGTCGTCAGTTGTTGTTGCAGTCCGTCAGTTGTTGTTGCAGTCCGAGTTCAGTTGGGGTGGTTGCGGGCTGGGTTGGGCGGCCCCCCGCCGGGTCGTTGCGATCACGATTGGGCGGGTGGTCTGCGGACAGGTCCCTTTGTGGCGCTGCTGGTGCCGGGCGGCTTTGGCGGGATGGAGCCTCTCTGCTCCGGTGGAGAGTGATGGGTGGGGTGGGATCCTCCTGGAGACTCCCGGCTGGTAGGTTTCTCTGTTCCTGGCGATCCGCTGTTCTGCAATCCGGTACCTGGTGATCTGCAAGCAGCCCCCTGTGTCTCTGTGGCTCTGGCAGCCCCCGCCGGGCCGGCTGGCCGGCGGCTTGGCGCACTGCCGCGCGGCCAGTAAAGGTTGGGGGAGGGGTCTTCGCTCTTCTCTGTGCTGAAATTCTTCTTTTCCTCTCTTTCTTTTTTTGTTATTTTCCACCTCTGGTTTTTCTCTGAGTGTTCGTCTTTTTGTTGTTGTCGGTCTCTTGGGGAGATTAAAGGTTGGAACTCAAACTCTCTTTTTGTTTGGAGAGAGCTGTGGCGTTTCCCTACTGCCCCGTCGCCATCTTGGTCCCCCCTCCCATTCCTTGTTTTTTTAAAGACACTTGCTTTCATCTAAAAAGTAGGCCTGACTATTGTCTTCATGTGATTTTGATGATTGAAAGTGCTTAGTGAGAAGGTCAAACGTATAGTAGTCCTTAACTACCAATTCTCATTTTCTTCTTGGAGAATATAATGATCAAATCAATAGTTCAAAATCAGCAAGCAATACTTCAGAATCATGCTTTCAGTGCAAGTGGATCACCAGTAAGAAATCCTCAATACCAATTTCCACAAAGTTTTGTCACAGATACAATCTCCCTGCCTTCTCTAGCTGCTTTACTACCTTCTTATTCCTTCATTGTACAGGAAAAGTATGATTCAACTGATTTCAGTCAGATCTGTTACTAGAATTATCAAGGACTTAGTTTATTGTCTGTAATTTTGTCAAAGTTATATCTCTCTACGTAGGCTACTAAAAATGTATTTACTAATTTCAAGTAAATACATAAATTCTATTTCCATCTCTTTTAAAAATAAATTTTTGTTTGCTCTATAAATTGATCAGAGGCATGGATTTTGTGGCTAGCTAGGTCATTACACATGTCTCTCTCTTCCTCTCTCCCTTTCTTGGTTCTCATAGATAATATGATT
Organism: Dipodomys spectabilis; assembly: GCF_019054845.1. Taxonomy (NCBI): domain Eukaryota; kingdom Metazoa; phylum Chordata; class Mammalia; order Rodentia; family Heteromyidae; genus Dipodomys; species Dipodomys spectabilis. The sequence goes on from NW_024870710.1 coordinate 1,110,625, forward strand.
GCTCCATAATTATTCTAATTTATTTTGCTTTTATATTTTTGTTGCATCATTTCACTTTTTGCCCTGCCATTTCCCATATCATTTATATAAAAGGCATTATTTCCTATTTTCTCATTCCTAAAATAAGCTGCACATGAAGACATCACAGGTCCTCATTTTCAGTGTGTACATTTGAATATGGAGGAACATCTTTCCGCTGCTCTCCATCAATTCCCTACTCTCCAGTTAGAATAATTTCGAATAGTAAAATTGGAAAAAGAGAAAATAAATCATGATGAATAAACAGTTGCAGAAAATTCACCAGATATTTCTGACCAGTTCAACCAATGTGAACTATTAGGGAAATACATGGACGTCTCACTTCCACTGGCACTCAAAGTCTCTTTTTAAGCAATTCTTAGGAATATGGGGAACAAGATAAAAAAGTAAGGAATGGTATCAATTGCAAGAAAAAAAATTGGAGAAGGAACCAAGCAAATTTCTTCATTGGGCTGTCAAAAATACTCAGCTTACTGCAGTGCGGAGACTTCTTTCTCAAAAGGCCACTCATGTGAATAGTAGGGATGATGATGAGTATACCCCTCTTCAAGAAGCCTACAGTGGACACTTAGACATTATCAGTGAGTTGATGTCTCAAGCGGCACATGCAATAACTGTATATAACTGGACACCCCTGCACAGTGTCTGGTAGTGGGGCCTGGTAGTGGGGCCTGGTAGTGGGGTCTGGTAGTGGGGCCTGAACTCTGGGCCTGGACGCTGTCCCTCAGCTCTTCAGATCAAGGCTAGCACTCTACCACTTGAGCCACAGCACCACTTCTGGCTTTTTTTTTCCTGCTTATGTGGTGCTGAGGAATTGGACCTAGGGCCTCATGCATGCAAGGCAAGCGCTCTACCACTGAGCCATATTCCCAGCCCAAATATTTTTGTTTGTTTGCTTTTTGTTGTTGTTGTGTTTTTTTTTCGGTTGTGGGGCTTGAGCTCTGGGCTTGGGTGCTGTCGCTGTGCTCTTCAGCTCAAGGCGAGAGCTCTACTGCTTCAGCCACAGCGCCACTTCCCCAAACTAAAGAATTTTTTGACACCTTTACATCTTGCTGCTGAGAATTGAGATAACAAAGATACGCTGGATCACCTTCTGTTGAACCATTATATAAAACTAGGCCTGAAGAACAACATAGAAGAAACTGTATTTGATATTGCCAAAAGGATAACTATGTATCACTACCTCTATGAAGTTGTGATAGGCTCTACAAATTGTTCACTGAAGTCCTAATGGTCGGATTAAGTTTCTTCAATTTCAAAAATGCAAGTCCATCTTTTGTGTCCCTACCAAATATTTTCACAATCCAAATAAGAGCAATATATATATATTTTGGTCGGTCATGGGGCTTGAACTCTGGGCCTGGGAGCTATCCCTATGCTCTTCAGCTCAAGGTTAGTGCTCTACCACTTGAGACACAGCTCCACTTCCAGTTTTCTAGTGGTTTATTTGAGATAAGTGTACCACAGACTTTCCTTCCCAGGCTGGCTTTGAACCATGATCCTCAGATCTCAGCCTCCTGTGTAGCTAGGATTATAGGCATGAGCCATCAATGCCTGGCAGCACCAGTATTTTACTGTAAAAATTCATGGATTCCGCGGAATTCTTCCAAGTGAATTGCCTGCCTTGGATGTCAAAATGTATTCAATAGTTTTTGTATACATGTATAATAATTTCTTCAGAGTTTGTGATTTTTTAATCAGAAATAATTTTAATTCATCTGTTGAAATGAGTAGTACAGAAACTAAAATATTTCTTGTGCTTGTCCAAAAAATATATTTTAAAATATTCTATATTCTATGTTTGCAAAATGTTCATAATTTATTTTATTTTCTCCTTGATATACTTTGAATTCTACATTATTTTATAATATATAGGTTCATTAATGTGTCCTTTCCGATTGCATTCCATATAGAAACAGTTTGCTTCCTTTTTTTCTAGGACTTAATATTATTTTTATTTGGGATAAAATAACAATGTTGTCTAATTTGAAAATATTTGTAAAGTTTATGCTATGTAAATGCCTTTCTGAGGTGAAGATTTAATACACTGATGTCGAAGTAAATTATATGAATTACGTGTGTTGTTACACTTGTAATTTTGTAATCAAATTTTTAATAACTGTTTTTCATTTCTTGTATCTGAAGAATGAAAAATATGGAATACTTCTCAAATTTTCATATTATCCTTGTGCAAGTGCCATGTTAATCTCTGTATTGTAATTTGAGTATACGTGCTGCTGAAGCGTGTAGTATCCTCTAAATTTAAGTAGTTAATCATGCAATCTTTATACAGGTTTATATCTATGGGTGCATACTTGTAACAAGGAAACTTTATTGTTCCTAACAAAGCTATCGATCTTATTTCCCTAAAATTCTGTGAATAGTGGAAAATTTATATTTATCAGTTGATTGCTCACATTTGCAAAATTTTTTTGTCAATGACTATCTTAAGTCTTTTTATACGGAATTTGATCATACTCTCAATTATTTATAGATAGGTCCAAAGGTGATGGCTTTTTCAAATACTTATTTATTCAACTGAATTTGCTTTGCGGACCTAATGGATTCAAAGTAAGCGATGCTTAAGAGCTACTTCTAAACTTCTTAAGCTGACATTTTCCCAAATGAGGTGTTACAGGAACAAATGTCTACCTGAGCCTTTACACTTCTTCCATGTGGGAACAGCCCAACCAGAATATCTTACTCTGACGGCATACACTGTCTTACTAGAAGAAAACGAATCTTGGTTACAAGGGATCATAGAGAAATGAACAGTTCAAACAGAACTGTTCAGACTAGAAGGTATTTTATCAAAATATAATTGTTTATTATACCTTCCATTTCAAAAGTAGCTAACGCCAAGAAGGTGAAAAAATTGTTCGTATGCATGATTACTTAATGTCCTGGCCTGTCTACCATCCAACCAGGCAGGAACTTACACTACTGCCTTTTTATCACCCAATATTTTCATAGTTGCAGGAGAAGTGCGTATGTTTCTCCTCGTTATTAGGCATTAAATTGATAATGTTTTAATCACAGTGTTTCCTCTTGCCTCCATGCTGTAAATCTACAAATGGTAAATCTTTAGGTCTAACTCTATCAAACACTGAAGTAGAGATAATGGAATAATACTTTAAAACAGAGTTTCCTTTAGGACAGTAACTACAACAGAACAATACAAAACGTGTGCCTTTTAATTATATTATATATAGTTATATATTTTTTATTTATATGTGCTGATTTTATATTTCACACAATGAAACTTACTAGAATTAGTTGATAATTTGACAAATAAATTGATATTTATTTATTCCAATAAATAGGATTGGAATATAAATAATTAGGTTTAAAATATATATTAGACTATAAAAAGTATCAATGCAATGTTTTTAGTATAAACTTGTGATACATTCTAACTGTTCTTTGTCTTCTGAATCCACATGGTAAAAAAAACAATGTTTTCCTCTAATCAATAATGGATTTTATTCTGCTGCTGTTTATTCTTTTAACTCGCTTGTCCTAAACTGTTTTACTCCATATTTCTGAAGCATTCCTACTGATTATACCCAAATTTTGCTAAGATGTCTAAAAAATATTATTCTTCTGCAATACCCATGCATCCTAGGAACCCAGGTCCCAGTTACCTGCATCATCAGATAACAGGGGCAAAACTTCTCACCAAAGCCCATGCAACATATCAACACAAAGTAATCAACACAAAGACCCATCTCAATTTCGCATTTCCTATATTTCAGGGCCCCAATTCCTTGAGATGCAGGAATTAGCAGTAAGCAATTGTGAAATACAAGGCTACTTAAAATGAAGGATGAGATCGCAAAATTTGAGAGAAAGTACTGTAATTTAAACATTCAACTTACAGATGACCAGCCCATATGAGTGAACAAGTTCACAAAGTGTCATAAGATTATTTTTAATACCCCTCACCTATTATTAACGAAAGATATGATATGAAGCCCCAGCACTGGACAAAATAACAAGCCCGCCTTTTTTAAACATAGGATCACTCTTACCTACAAGTTTGGTATGCATCTTGCATTCAGTGTAGTTATTCTTTTTATTTTGTGTCTTATTCATGGATGTATTGTGAATTTTATTGAGTATGGTGATAGATGTAACTATGCTGACATGGATAACAACCTATTCGAATGGCTACAAAGTTGTCTATATAGAATTCTCCATGCTTGCTAAGACCCAGGACTCTCACAGGACAGGAAAACAGGTGGATCGATTAGCTTCTCAAATCTATGGTGAATCTTTTGGCAGTGCTGGGATTTGAACTCAAGCCCTAGCAGGCCCAATTGGTGAATGGGTCATGGTGAACACACCAGCTTATGAGGCACTAAGGAGGTAGGCCATTCCCATGACATGAGATGAAGCCCTGGTGGGCGCCAATATAGTCATAAATTCATCATTTAAACAGAGGATCTATATTTCCATACATGGATGGGCAGCATCTTGCATTCAGTGTAGTCATTCTCTTTATTTTGGGTCTTCTTCATTGATGTATTGTGTATTTTCTTTATTATAGGATGACAGATATAACTGTGGTGACCTGCATGACAACCTATTCCCATGAGTATAGAGTGGTCTATGCATTCTCCATCCTAGCTGAGACTCAAGACTTGCACAGCACAGGAAAACTGGCGCAATGGCTGGCTTCTCACATCAGGGTGAATTTTGGCAGTGCTGGTATTTGAACTTTGGGCCTAGGAGGCCCAACTGCCCAATGGGTCCAAGTGATCACACCAGACTGTGAGCCACTAAGGACCTGGTCGGTACCCAGGAACAAAGATCGAGCACCAGGGAGGCCACAATTGTCCTGAATGAATCATTTAAACATGGGATGTATATTCAAATCCGTGTGTGGACTGCATTGTGCATTTAGTGTAGTTATTCTATTTTGTATGCTATTCATGGATGTATTGTGTATTTTCTTCAGTATATGATGACAGGTATAACTGGGCTCACATGATAACAACCAATTCCCATGGCCACAGATTGGCTCATGCATTCTTCATCCTAGTTGAGACCCAGGACTTGCACAGGAAAGGAACCCAGGTGCAAAAATTGGCTTCTGACATCAGGATGAATCTTTTGGCACTGCTGGGATCTGAACTTGGGGACCAGCAGACCAAATTGATGAATGGGTCCATGTGAGCACACCAGCCTGTGAGCCACTAAGGAGTAAGGCTGTTCCCAGGACATGAGATGGACCCCCAGGTGGGGTTGGGGGGACACACAGCAGTCATCCATTCATAAGTTGAAGGTAGTATGCAAATAAGTACACATTTGTATAGAGTAGGAGAGACGATAACCTGTGATGGAATCCAATCTACCATCTGTCTACTGATTCTTGGATCTTTCCAGATGCCTTCACTTCATGACTATTATGATTCTTGTCACGCTTAATCAACACTACTTTACAAATAAGCTATACCCCATGAGTCTTGCCTATGACTTCCTAATCACATCATGCATGAACTACACATTCGATGAGATCGATCACATTCCATGACTTTTCCTGGTCCAGAAACCAGTATCTCAGGATTTCCCACTATTGCTTTCTCATTGGGGTGGGCTGAACTCAAGCCTCAGTCATGGAAAACATACTCCTTGTATACATTTTAAAGACAGGATTTATACTTCCATACAGATGTTCAGTAGATACCGTGTTTGGTGTGGCAGGATTTATACTTCCACACAGATGTTCAGTCCATATCATGTTCAGTGTGGTTATTCATTTTATTTCTGTTTTTATTCATTTATTTATGATTTATTTTATTGACTTTGATGACACCTATACCATTTATTACATTGTTTACATCCTATCACATGCCATCTAAATTTGTAGATGTGTTCTCTATCATGCCTTCCACCCTGGACTCTCCCAGAAAAGGAAAACATGTGTCACACTCGGCTATTTACTCAAAGATTAAATATTTGGCAGTGCTGGTATCTGAACTCAGGGCCTAGCAGGCCCAATTCATGATTGGGTGAGTGTGAGCACAGAAGCCTCTAGCCAATTAAGCTGTCAGGTGGTCCCAGCACTGAGATCAAGCCCCAAGTTTGGCCAAAACAGCAATACATGGATAGGCAGAAGGTGGCATACAAATAAATATATATTGTTAAAGAGTTCCAGAGCTGTCTGTCTATGACTAAATGACATCTATTATGTTCCTACCAACTCTTAGGTATTTATTTTATCTCCATTGAAACAATATTATTCTTTTCATGCTTAATAAACTATTAATTAAGGTCAATTAGCATCCTAGGATTATTGCATCCAATTTTAGACTAGACAAATGTATGAATTACTCTTTAAATCTGTATTCTTATGCATAGGAACGAGTCTCTTGTGATCTCCTGCCATTGGTAAGTGTAAGGATTAGGATTTGAACCCTGGGCCTATGCTGACATGTTAGCTTATGGCTTCCCTGATAGCCTGCCAGCCATCAGCAATGGCAGGCCGGGTCCACTTTGAAACCATGTCATTCAGACAGAGGATGGTCACTGTGCAAATAAAAAATTGTAAAACCATGAGCCCTCTACAGCTCCCCACTTTTTGTGTTTTTCTGCTTTTTTTTTCTTCCTGCAAGCCCTCTGGACCTAGGGTTCCAGGATCAGCTTTGGGTCCCGAGGGTGCACCCCAGCCTAGGGAGAGTGAAGCTGAGTCAAAGTTGCCATGACCTGAATATGGCAAAATACTCAGCACTAAATTGAAATAATAAAGCTCCTTGGTTTGCAATTTTTGCGTTTTCTTTCCTAGCCTGGGATTTGAACTCAGAGTCTTGATGAATCTGTAACAATGTGACGAAAGGTGCAGAGTTGCCATTACTTGAGTTCAAACCCCATGCCAAGCCAAAAATAAATACGTCACTGATCTCAGCAGGAAAGTTAGTTGTGAAGATGGTAGGGAAGGGATGGTAGGGGAAAAACAAACAAGGAGGCAACAATGCTCAATACGAAATGTACTCACTACTTTGGTCATGTAACTGTGACCCCTCTGCACAACAGTTTAAAAATTAAAAAGGTACAAAAAATTATGTAGTGCTCAAGAAGCACTTTGGGGGTAAGAGATGGATGTCTGCATAGCTGTACAAAATTCTACACTGATTTTTTTTCAGTGTTCAGTATGGAACTGAATAAACATAACTGTTTCTGTTACAAATATTAAGTCACTGTCTTGGAACTGGGGCCAGTATTTCTGCCATTGCTGGGATTTGAGCTCACTGTCCAAGTAACTCTTTTGCACCTTGGGTGAAGGCTAAGCTCCCTGTCCTTGAGGAAATAATTTTCAAGCTAGAGTTCCCAGGGCCTGAATTAAGGCCCTGCAATAGAAAAAATATTTGTATACATGTGTAATATATATATATATATATATGTACATATGCATGTTTTTTCATATTATGATTATTATTATTGATTTTGTATTTAATTTTTATGTTGTACATTTTATTGTTTATTGTATTTAGTATTATTATACACATAATAGTTATTATGTTGTGTACATATATTATAAATTATACACAATAATTCAGTACATTGACTCATTTTCATTAATACTTTATTAAGTGTTGAAACATGATACATAATTAAATGGAGGCATTTGTCAAGTCATCACATGGTTAGAGTCTGTCCCCAGTATGAGCGTTGTCTTATTTATCTTTGGACAACTTCCTATAGGGATTTGTTTTGATGATTTATACTCAGAAGCCTTTTCTTGTGACTAGGCAAGTTGAGGGATAAAATTGTAAGTTTGAGGTTGGGAATGTGGCTTAGTGGTAGAGAGCTTGCTCAGCATGCATGAATTCCAGGGTTTGAATCCTCAGTGCAAAATACTCATAAAAAGCCAGCAGCTGTGGTGTGGCTCAAGTGATAAAGCGCTAGCCTTGAAAAAAAGAAGCTCAAAGACAGTACCCAGGCCCTAAGTTCAAGCACCAGGTCTGGCAAAAAAATACGCCAGATTCCAGTGGCTCTGGAAACCTACTTTCTCAGGAGACTGGGATCTTAAGAGTGTAGTTTGAAGACAGCCTAGGGAAGGAAAGCCTGTTAGAGTCTTACCTCCAATGAACCATCAAAAAAACCCATGTGGGTCAAGTGGTAGAGTATTTGCCTTGAGCTGAAGGGCTCAGGGACAGCGCCCAGGCTTCAGTTTGAGACACACAACTGGAAAAAGAGTGAGGGTTAATCAAAGTAATTTTCCTATTTGCTATTTATGAGAATATTTTTTGGAACATGAATGCTGATGTACACCAGAATTGGAGTCAGACCTCAAGGTTCATGTGTAGCACATCCATAAGCCCAGCCTCTCAGATTCTAGCATTATAAACGTGTGTCCTACAGGGTTCTGAAAGGCACATTTTTGAAAGGCTTAATATGCTCCCCAAGCCTTTTGTGATAAGCAGTTGACTTGTATTATCAATGTCATTACAGTTCTGACCCTAGCAGAGAACCCATAGCTCACGCCCATCATCCTAGCTCAGGAGGCTGAGGTCTCTATCACAGGGTGAAACCAGCCAAGGCAGGGAAGTCTGGGACATTCTGACTTCCTGTTCTGAAAGGTCAGATGATTAAGAAATTCCTGTGTTTCCCTTGGGGATGAGAAGTTACTTGCACTCTAAATGTTCTTGGAGTTCTTGAGTTACAGAAGAAGGAAAGAAATATTATTGACCCAATCAGGGTTCAAATGAAGTTCTCAGGATCCAAGCCCTAGCTCTGTTAGCAGGAAGAACTCCAGTGTAACACTGTATTTGAAGGACAGGAAACTGTTTCAAAAGCCAGACTAGGTACAGAGAACTAGGCCTGCAGGATTAGGAGGCAGAATGTACACACTCAACAGAGAAGTGAGCTGCAAAACCACTTCATTCATTCCAGGCACAGCCAGCAATGGGGGAAACCTGAAACATTTGTTAGAGTTACAGCAGTGTCAGGATTTTCTCAGCTTCCTCAAACAATGACTAATTAACCTTCCTCCCTCAGGTTAAGGGAGCCTCAGGCTATCTTTAGGTTACCAATAGAGAGCCAGTTTAGTGGGGGGAGGGGAGGAACAGAGTAGAAAAACCCTGTTCTCTGGTCTCAGGGAGTGGGATATTGACTCTCCATTTGTCAGGATTGAAAGCCCGTCTATCTCTGCCAGTCTTTTCTCCTTCCTTCATTCTCCACATCACTAATGCTAATCCCCAGTCCAAGGAGGGGCAGGGCCATTTTTCTTCTGTCTCCAACACCTGAGTTAGAACCTGGCTCTGCCCTCTTGACTCTGGGGCTCTTGGCTGCCTGAGAAGTGGGACAGAGACAGTCATCCTCTCTGCATTTGTGTGAAGGCGATGCTGGTGTCCTGGCACACTGCAGAAAGATTCATGACTGGGAATGTTCCCTTCTTTCCTTCTGATATCAAAAACAGATTATTCTATCAACTTTCTTTCTTTCTTTCCTTCTCCTTTGTTTCTTTGTTTCTTTGTTTCTCTCTCTCTCTCTCTCTCTCTCTCTCTCTCTCTCTCTCTCTCTCTCTATATATATATATATATATATATATATATATATATATATATCTTTCTATTTCTTTCTTTCTAGCTATCTACCTACCTTCCTACCTAGGTAGCTATCTCTTTGCCAGTTGTTGGATTGAACTCAAGGCCTGGGCACTGTATCTAGCACTCTGCTACTTGAGCCACAGCACATATTCTGGCTTAGTCTGTGAACGGGTGCCTGAGGAATCGAACCCAGGGCTTCTTGCATGCTAGGCAAGCACTCCCTCATTAATCCATATTCCCTGCCCCTTCATTTTTTTTCTTAATGGTAGTTTTTACATAAGTATGCTACCATTTTATGTTCTCAAGTTGAATTTTCTGAATACTGGTTACTTCACTTCCCTGTCTGATTTGTGATTGTTCCTGCATTGCCCTCATAATGAAATGTAAATAAATGCTGCTGAGAGCTTCAATGTGCATCATATAAAGGCACAGGCCTAGAACCCTGGAAGACAAAAGCAATGGGCCTGAAATGAAGAGAATGATGCAGTATTCACAACTAGCATATCTGAAAAACAAACCAGTAAATAAAAGCAGAGTCTGCACTATGGGAAGTAATATCCATACACACATAAGTAGGTAGGACACTGATACATAAACTTGACCTTCTCTTTTTGAATTTTTCTGTGGCCATCCCAGGGCTTAAACTCAGGGCCCGATGTGTCCCTGAGCTGCTTTTGCTCAAGGCTGAGGCTCTACCACCATCACAGCTCCACTTCCCGCCAGCTGGTAGTTAATTGGACATAAGCAATTCTGAGGCTTTCCTGCCTGGTCTGGATTGTATCTCCTGCTCAGTTTTCTCTCTCAAAGCTGGAGCTCTACCCTCTGGGCCACTGCTCTACTTCTGGTTCTCTGTTGGTTTATTGGAGAAAATAGTCTCAGAGACTCTCCTGCTCTGCTGGCTTGAATAGCGTTCTCCTGAGGAGGCTTCAAGTGGTTTCCTCAGGGATTCACCGAGGAGCCGTTCCACACAAACCCTTAGTCTAAATCTCTAGGAGTACTAGAGAAAAATGGAAACATTGTTATACCCCATTCGCAGGACCCCCACCAAAAAGACCACCGAGAGTCAGACTTTACAGCTGTTTTAAGGTTTTATTTAAACGGGCTGCAGCTCGGGCCTTGTTATACACTCCGACACAGCAGCACCTAGGAGAAGAGCCCCAAGGTAAAGATTTGCAGGGTTTATAAAGGCACACAACCAACCAGGTGTTTGGATTACCACCAGGTGTTGCTCTGCTAGAAATAAGCAACAAGTGATCACTGCCTCAAAACTTTAACCCTTCATTCTCCCCCCTTTACTTACGGTCCTGAGACACAATCTTGTGGCTCCAGCCTCAAACTGAACTCCAACAGCTCTTGATCTTGAAAGAGTATGGTCCCTAACTTACATTAGCCATACTATTAAACAACAATACCAATAAAAATCAGTTCATTTTTCTTTGCTTGAGGTTAACACAGAGTGGTTGGGTAGGATGCTTGGAGACTTCCCATGTTTCCCCAAGGTTGTCCAGGGCAAAGGAGGTCTGCCAGTCTGGCGTGGGAGCAGAGGATCCAAGCAGCAATTCCATCCACCTTAAGGGCAGTAGGTGTAGCCAGTAGCACCATGTAAAGTCCCTTCCACCGTGGTTCCAGAGATATCAGGTTGTGCCTTCGAACAAACACCCAGTCACCTGGTTTAAACAAATTGGGGGTAGGAATAGAAGCAGAATCATATAATGCTCTAAGCTGGGGACACATCCTCTTATGCACCAGCTGTAAATAGTCAAGCTTACACAGAAATTCAATATCATCCAAATCAGCAAGCAATTCTGTCTGAAGGCTAGGCATAATGGGTAGAGGGTGTCCATACATTATTTCAAAAGGAGTAAAGCCAAGCTGATTGGGTGAATTTCTTACTCTAAACAGGGCAAAAAGAAGCAGCGATACCCAGTCTGCACCAGTCTCCAAGGCCAATTTAGTTAAGGTCTCTTTTACAGTCCGATTCATTCTTTCTACCTGCCCTGAACTCTGGGGTCGATAAGCACAGTGCAATTTCCAATCCATCCCCAGTGCCGCGGCTATTCCCTGACACTTTTGAGATCAAGGCTGGTTCATTGTCCTACCCGATGGTGGATGGGAAGCCATACCTGGGTAGGATTTCTTCCAGGATCTTCTTCAATATGACATTCACAGTCTCATGCTTTGTTGGGTAGGCTTTAACCTATCCTGAAAAGGTGTCTACAAAAACTAGCAAATATTTATATGCAAATTTTCCAGTTTTAATTTCTGTGAAGTCTACTTCCCAATACAAACCTGGCCTATCTCCATGGAGTCGAGCTCCTTTTGTAACCAGTTGAATAGGGGCATTGGTGAGCTGACAGGCTTTAAAATTTTTAACAATGTCCTCAATGAGTTGATTTCCTTGCCTGATTTTTATTTCTGAGTGTCAGCAAGTCCTTCATTCTTCAGGTTCCCATGTGAGAGACCAGATGGATTCTCATAAGAATTCCCTTGCCCAATCTTTGTGGCAAGATAAGTTTCCCCCATCAGTTTTCCACCAGTCTTTATTTCTTTCTCTGTTTGGGGGTTTATAGGCCATGGAAATTTTCTTTATCCACTCCAAGTCTTCTTGGGAGTACTGAGACTCAGGAGGCAAAGCTTGTGGCCCTGGGTCTACTTCCGCTCTGGGCTGAGGTCCACCTCCTTAGCTGCCTGATCGGCCAAGTTATTTCCTTTGGTTATTGAATCAGTTACCTTTGATGGCCAGGACAGTACATAATGGCAATATTTACTGGTTCCCATAAGGCCCGGATGAGGCTTAAAATTTCTTGTTCGTTTATAATAGCCTTTCCCTCAGCTGTCAACAGCCCCCTCTCTTGGTAAATGGCTCCATGGACATACACAGTGGCAAAAACATACTGACTGTCCATGTAAATGTTTAGTCTCTTCCCTTTTCCCATCTGTAGGGATTTTGTTAGTGCCTCATGTTCTTCTTTTTGTGCAGACATTCCCTCGGGGAGTGCTTCTGCCCACAGTATCTCAGTGTCCGTGGTGACTGCTGCACCAGCGTACCTTTTTCCATCTCAAATGAAACTGCTGCCTTCTGTGAACCAGGTATGCTTGGCATGCAATAGTGGCGAGAACAACCAGTCTGGCCTGTTTTCTTTGGCCTGGTCGCTCCTTTCACACGCAATTTCACGTTCTCTGTCCTTCCTTTCCTGTCTTTGCTGCTGTCTCTCTCTTATTGTAAACCTTTTCCACTGCAGCTACTATATCCCTAATAGACTTTTTACCAAGTCTGTCTAGAGCCTGCAACTTTCACTTTATGTCTGGTGCAGCTTGATTTATATAGGCAAACATAATCATCTGAGCCAACTCCTGGGTTTCAAGATCATACAGGTATATTGACTAAAAGCTTTTATGAGCAGCTCAAGATATGCTGCCGGACTTTCACTTCCTCCCTGTCTATCATCAAAAACTTTGGCCATATTAGTAGTTTGGCAAGCCACGGTCTTGAGACATGCCAAAAGAGCCTGGCGATAGATGAGGAATCGCTCCCTACTTTCAACTGTATTGTTATCTCATGTTGGTCGGATCTCAGGAAAATAGGCAGTGATCAGGGTAGGATCCAGGATTGGTGCTCCTGTGGGGCCAGGGATATGTTTCCAGGCTGCCTCTTGGACAGTCTCTCTCTTCGGTGGTAAAAAGGACCTGTAAAAGCTGACTAAAATTATCCCAAGTGGGCTGATGTGTAAAGAGAATACTTTCAAGCAAACAAATTAAATCCTGGGGTTTCTCAGAAAAGGGGGCATTTTGGGTGTGCCAATTGTATAGATCACTGGTAGAAAATGGCCAATATTGGTGTGGCTGTTGACCATCCGCATCCACAGCACCTATGGCACGTATGGGAAAAGCAGCTGCATTAGAAGGGGAGTTGATCCCATGGCATCATCGAGTGACTGGCCCCTCAGAAACTATAAGGGTAGGTGCCAAGTGTTCTATAGCACCCTCCTCCTCTTGATCATTGTCAGGTTCTGCAAAAGGAACCTGGAAAGGAGAGTATTGGGGAGGAAACATTTCTTCTTCCAAGTTATCTCCCTGAAAAACCTGGGCGTACCTTTTCTTTTCCTCTGTCTCAGTTTCTTTTTGTAAGTCTATGGGGCTAGATGGAGTGGTGCCTATGGTTTCCAGTCCCGTAAGACATACAGTCCAAAAAACAATAAACAGTGCAAACAAAACACAACTTACAGTTACAAAAAAACCTTACAAAGTGGAGATCTCCCAAATTGGTCCACTGACTACAGACACGGTGTGGTTCCACACCCAGGCCACACATCAGAAGGAGCAGAGCCACAGTGGGCAAGTTGGGCCTCTGTTAGGAGGCACTCTTGGTCAGTTCTGGCCCAACACTGAATCAATCCCCACCCGCCAATTCAAATGGCGGGGTTCCAAGAACCCTCACCCCACAAGAGGATCTTGGACGTCTCGCAGTTCCTACAGGGTTATGGTGCAAGCATATCTGCTTCAACAAACCTTTATGAATCAGAGTGGCCATCCTCACAAAGGAAAACAAAAGTAAAACCGACAAATGACAGGACAAGACAAATTAACAATGACAGCTCTGTTCTACCTTTGGAGTCTGAGATCTCGGGGGTCTTTGGGGGGATCCTGGATGAGCCCCCACTAATATGTTATACCCAGGTTTCAGGATCCCCACCAAGAAGACCATCGAGAGTCAGACTTTACAGCTGTTTTAAGGTTTTATTTAAACGGGCTGCAGCTCAGATCTCATCTTACACTCCAACACAGTGGAGCCTAGGAGGAGAACCCAGAGCTAAAGTTTTCAGGCTTTATAAAGGCACACAACCAACCAGGTGTTTGGATTACAACCACGTATTGCTCTGCTAGAAACAAGCAACAAGCGGTCACTGCCTCAAAACTTTAACCCTACACATGAAGATGCTATTAGTGTGTTCTAGACACTTAACGTTGGAGACACAAAACACTCATAATTATTAGATCATTTTATAGCAAAAGGAGCAATGCAGACTATATGAGGATCGCTCCAGCTTTCGGTCCTCTTATCCTGAGACAGTAAATTCACAGCAGCTCAATGCAAAGTGACAGAACTGGCATCTACTGTGGATATTTGCTCCCAAATCCTGTGAGACTCATTTCTCACTTTTGGCCTAAACCTGTGACCAGAGGGGAAGATGAGGAGAGAAAATCCTTTTCAAGGAAAGCAGCTATAAAGAACATTGGGTAGTTTACTTATAAATTAAATTCTTGGGAATGTCCCTGTTAAGAAGTCAGATTGTCCAGATTAAAAAATGAAGAAGCGAAGAAATAAGGTGCCCGTGGCTGCTGTCTGTAATCCCAGGTCCTCAGGAGGCTGAGATGTAGAGAAACTTAGTTTGAATCCAGCCATTGTAGGAAAGTCCATGACACAGTTATTTCTAAGACATCACAGAAATACCCAGAAGTGGGGCTGTGACTCAAGCTTAATGCAGTACCTTTGAGCAAAAGGAGCTCAGGGACCATGCATAGGCTCATATTTCCACCCCAGGACCTGCCCCCTCAAAAAGAGCCTGTACTTCCATGTCTTTGTCTATGTATTGTATTCTTATAGGTGAAATTCCCGAGTAGCTATGATGAATGGCACCAAGCTAGGAAATTTGTATCCAGTACAATGAGCTCATAACAGAGAGATTTCTTTCAAGATAGTGCATGTTCCGCGACTCCCCTCACTGTTCACAGTGTAACCTCAGGGATTCTCTGCATCACAGGCCTGCTGGAGGAAGTCTCTCTCATTGTCTGGACAGGCACACAAAAGCCCTCACTCCTGTAGAGCTGGGTAACAAACAACTCCATCTGGACCAGTTAGTGAGGATGTGTGGGCGGGCTCTGAAGGTCAGGAGATAAAGGCCTCTTTGTACCCTTAGCTATCTCTCTCCCCAATGCTCTGTTTTAACTGGAGACCTTCATTTGTGCCACCTCCCATGGCAGGCCAAGTTCTGTGTACTTATCCTGTCTTTTTGAGACTATATCCTGGTGTTCAGTTACAGAGCTCAATATAATTCAGGAGTCCTTCAGGCAGACAACTAGGGCACTGAACATAATGAAATGATTCATTGCACGCAATGTTGGGCCTATGGCGCCTCTCCTATGTTTCCAGAAGCTTGGGAAATCCAAGCACATATTGGATATCACAAAGCTTCCTGTCATCTAGGACTGGTGAAACTCATCAGGTTTTGAAACCTTTGACTTCTCCTAGTTGGGCCCTGGGTGGCTAGGTTTTGGGGTTGAACACAGGGCCTGGGTGCTGACCATGAGCTCAGTGCAGAAGCCCAGTGCTTTACCATTTTGTGTAACAACATCACTTCTGCTCTGTGAGTGTATGTGTGTGTGTGTTTGTTTGTGCACACCACGTGTGTGTGTGCATGGGTGTGTGTGTGTGCATGCACACATATACATGAGTCCTCAAGCTTGACCTCAAGACCTGAGCACTGTACCTACTTTCTCTTGTAGAATGATATCCCTCTCCCACTTGAGCCACAGAGCTACTTTAGGCTTTGTCCTAGTGATGTGGTCCTGAGAAGTGAAGCAAACGATTTCATATATGCAAAACATTCTACCACTAAGGCACATTCCCAGACCTCTACTTCAGCTTTGTTAGTTTATTTCTGTCTTTTTTTATTGTTGTTGTTGTCAGTTGCAGGAGTTTACGTCTTGGCATGGGTGCTGTCCCTGACCTCTTCAGCTCAAGTCTTGTGCTCTACCACTTGAGCCACAAAGCTACTTCCAGTTTTCTGGTGGTTCATTGGAGTTAAGTTTCTCATGGACTTTCCTGCCCAGGCTAGCTTTGACCCATGATCCTCAGATCTCATCCTGCTGAGTAGGTAGGATAACTGAAATAAGCTCAAGCACCCAGCTTCGACTTCAGGTTCTTAGTAGTGAATTAGAGATAATAGTTTCATGGTACCTTTTGTGACTGAGATTGTTTGGAGTCCAGATTTTTAGAACTTAGCTTCCCGAGAAGGCAGGATGACAGACTTCAGCTATTGACCCCTTGGCCATGGCCTCTGCTGCAAGGGGGTCCTTGGCTCCACGTGGTGGAGTGCTAGCCATGAGCCCAAGAGGTAAGGGTCAGTGCCTCAGCCCCGAGTTCAAGGTTCATGACTAAGAAAAAACCAAACCAAACCATTGTCTGCTGTAGACAACTCACGAGTTTTCAGTAATACATAATTTTGTCCCTGACATGGGGACCTATCTGAGCCTCAATATTCTTGTTTGTATAATCATCTAAGTTGTGGAGCTCTTACATAGACAAGATGTAAGAATGCACCTGGTTAAGGACATAGCACATGGCACTCTTTGCACCACTCAGCACACAACATCCTATGAAAGATTCAGCACCCAGCACCCAATGCAGGAATCAGCACACTGCATCCTGAAAACTCTCAGCACATAGCACCCTGTGCATGACTCAGAACTGAGCATCCTAAGGAGGACTCAGCACATAGCTCCATTCCACAAGCTGTCATTAGAATTAGGGTGCTTTCATCAGTATCACCATTCTTTGAGGAAAATTTACAAACCATACAAGTTCAAATCTAATGGTTTAGTGGGGTGTTTTTCTGGGGAAGGGGTGTTAGCCATGGGGCTTGAATTCAAAGCTCTACCACTTGGAGCCATGTTTTGAGGTGTCACTCAGACTTCCTACCAGGACTGGGTTTTAAAGCCCCTGAGCAGCTATGATGAAGGGCATAAGCCAGAATGACATGGATAACCCATGGAGCTGGGTTGCAGTGGTTTACATATGGCTAAGTCAGGTTAGGTGGCAGCTGTCAGCACCAGACTCCTAGCTTGCTCTGTTATGAGGTATTTGAAGTTCTGTACTTCTATAAGTGCAGTTAGAATGTCCTACCTTTTTTGGCATCAGACCTAGGGCTTGAGTAAGAGCTTAGACACTGTCCCTAAACGTTTGTGCTCAAGGCTAGCACTTAATTGATTGAAACATAGCAGAACTTCTGAGTTTTCTGTTTTGTGGTACTGAGGAATCGAACCCAGGGCTTCGTGCTTACTATGAGAACACTCAACCACCGAGCCTCAGGAATGAACGAGGTATAAATAGATAGAGATTGCTGTATATAAATATCATATACACAAAAAGATATTTCTGCATATTATTAAAGTATAGATAATATTGCTACCAATTCTTAGGTATTAAATTTGTCTCCATTTAATGATGTTTCCCAGTTAACAATTAATAAAGTATTAATTAATAATGACTCAATATCCCATAATTGTTTATAATGTATGTACATATAGCCGTACATATAATTAGATATTTCGTAGAATGAGACCAATGTCTATATATTTTTAAATTATGCATCATGTGTTACTCCCAATTATTAGTTATGTCTCCATGTAATTTTTATTCTGTTAATCTTAATAAAATATTCATTAAACAGTGCACATCCTACACTTATTGCATCTAATTTTATCCTAGAATGATTCATTACTAATTCAATCTGTTTATCATTTACTGTAGTGGTAATTCTTCTACCTATGATGTTTTTTACCTTTATTACATCCTATTACATAGCATATAGATTTGCATCCAAATTATACATCCTATCTAACACCGAGCATTTTCACAGAAAAGGAAAACATGTGTCATGCTCGGTTTCTCACTCCAAGATTACATTTTTGGGAGTGTTGGGATCTAAACTCAGGGAAAAAAGAAGGCTCAGTTTGTGAATGGGGGACTGCCAGCACAGCAGCCACTAGCCAATTCAGCTGCCAGGTAGTGCCCAGGCCCTGAGATTGAGCCACGTATGTTGACTCCAGATTGTGCTTAGTGTAGTTATTCATTTTATTTTTTTATTCATTTAGCATTTATTTTATTGACTGCTATAACACATGGAATATTTACTACATTTATTACATAGGATATAGAATTGCCTATGTATGAACCTTCACACCTGACACCCAGGACTTCCACAGAAAAAGAAAACATGTGTCACCCTGTGTCTTATTGCATGATTCAATTTTGTTAGTGTTGGCATCTGAACTCACAGCCTACAAGGCCCAATTCATGAATGGGTGACTGTCAACATTCCAGCCTGTGGTATATGGAGCAGACAAGCAGTTCCCAGCACCTGAGATTTAGCCCCAGGGGTTGACAAAACAAGAACAGATGGACATGCAGATTGTAGTACACAAATAAATATAGATCTTTATAGAGTGCCAGAGATGTCTATACATTGTTTAGTTATATAGACTACATTCCTACCAATTCTTGGGTATTTATTATGCCTCCGTGTAATTAATATTACTGTTTTCATCCTTAATGAATTATTCATTATATCAACCACTGTCCTGAAGCTATTGTGTCCATGTAATTAATAGTATTCTTTTAATGTGTCAAAAATATTCATTAAAATCCATCGGCCTCCTAAAATCACTCTCTAATTTTATGCTAGTATCATTCAGGAACAAGTAATTCAACCTTGACATTCGTAACTTTCCATCAGTATTCCTATGAATAGGAACGAGACACTTAGGATCTCCCTCCATTGGTAGGGGTCAGGATCTGGCTTCGAATGCAGGGCCTATGTTGTCGTGTTGGCCCATGGCTTCTCTAGAAGAACGACAGCCTTCAGCAATGCCAGGTTACCAACACTTTTCAGCCCTGTCATTTAGACCCAAGATGGTCACCTTGAACAGAAAACAAATGTAAAACCGGCAGCTATCTGCAAGTTACTGGTTTTTTTTTCCTGTGTCGTTTTATTTATTTATTTTTCCTGTCAGCCTTTGAGGCCCAGGAACCTAGGTTCGCCTGTGGTTCCAGTTGCTGCAACCCAGCCTAGAGTGATGAAAGCTGAGGCAGAGTTGCTATGCCCTGTGTTCAAGCCCTGTGCTTGACAAAATAAAAATACATAATACATACATGCATACGTACATATACATTAAAATATTTAAACAAATATTAGGCTACTTGGCATTGTATTCATGCCATTTTTTTTTGCCAGGCCTGGGATTTGAACTTAGGGTCTGGGTAAATCTGCATTACTGTGGGGGAAGGGAAAGCTCACAGTGCTGGAAGACAAGAAAGACAGGCTTGTTCCTAGCATTCGTAAAAATAATATTTGTATACATTTTACATACAATATTTATAGTTAAATACTCATCTTTACTTCATAATGCAGTTAATTTAGTTATTCATTTTATTTTGTTTTTTATTTATTCATTATATATTTTAGAGAGTATGATTACATGTATGATATTTTTTACAGCCTATTACACAGAACATAGATTTGCCTATATATTATACATCATTCCTGAGACCCAGGATATTCACTGATAAGGAAAACTAGTGGGACAATTGTCTTCTTCCACCAGGATTAAGTTTTTGACAGTTCTGTGATTTGAACTCTGGGCCTAGAAGGCCCACTTCATGAATGGGTCAATGTTAGCACACCACTCTGACGCAAGTGAAGTTGTCGGGCAAATTTGAGGACCTGAGATGAAGTCCTCGGAGTGGCCAATATATAAACAGATAGATGTGTAGATTGCAGCGTGTGTGTGTATTTACATATGTATATGAATCTATAAATAAAGTTATATAGAGAGACAAATAGACATTTATGTAGATTCTAGTGTATAACTCTATATAGAATAATGACCTATATCTTATTTTTATATATTCTATTAATATGAATTATTTGGTCTAAAATTATGCCTCCATTAATTAATCACGGTGGGAGACTTAATAAAGTATTAATTAAATTAATCAATGACCTATATTTATTGCGTACAATCTTATACTACAATGACTAGCTAATTAGTAGTTCAATTGGTACATTACAAAGATTCTATTATTGTTCCTATAAATAGGAACGAGTAGGTGAAGGTCCCAGGATCAAACTCAGGGCCTAGGTGTCTTGGTTGGGCTCAGGCTTCACTGACAGCCCACCAGCCTTCGGCCATGCAAGGACATGTGCAATTTTCAAGCCGAGTCATTGAGAGCCAGGATGGTCAAAGTGCAAAGGAAACAAAGGTAAAACTGTTGTCTAAAACTTCCTGGTTTATCCTCCTCCATCTTGGTTGGTTTATTTTTTTGCCAGAGCTGGGAGTTGAACTCGGGTTGTAGGATCCCTGGATCATCTGTGGGTTTAAAAGCTGCACCCCAGCCTAGGGTAATAAAGGCTAAGGCAGAGTTGTGGCGACCTGAGTTCAAGCCCCGTGCCTGCCCTCCCAAAAAAGTTAAGGTCCTGGCTAGAAGTTTGGGCCATTTTATCTGCCATACCTGGAATTTGAACTCAGGGACTGGGTAACACTATTGTGCTCTGGGTGAAGTGAAAGCTAACCTCCTAGAGGAAAGAAAAATCTGAAGCATTTCCCAGTGTGTGAATTCCAGCCCTAGAAATGGCAAAAAAAATAATATATATATATATATATATATATATATACATGTATAATATATATCATACACATGTATTTGCATAGATATTATATATTGTACCTAGGGCACAATATTTCCACAGAAAGGAAATCAGGTCAACATTGGCTTCTTACTCCCCTATTGACTTCGGCACTCCTGGGATTTGAACTCAGGTCCTGGAATGTCTAATTCATCAAGGGGTAGTTTAAGCACAGCATCCTCAAACAAATTCAATGCAGGCAGTTCCTAGGACCTGAGTTCTAGCCCCAGGATTGGCTAGTATATAAATAGATAGATGTGCAAATTGCTGCAAATATATGTAAATAAATATACATAGTGAGAGAAAGAGAGAGATGTATATGTATATTCCAGTGTACATTTAAATATAAATATATTATAGAATGTGAGATGTCTATATATTATTAAATTACATGTAATATATTACTAATTATTAGGTATTTAATTATGCCTCTATTTAATGAAGTATCATGGATTAAGGCACAATAAAGTGCTTCCTTGGGTAAATGGAGCTCACAGACAATTTCTAGGCTCATAGTTCAAGCCTCAGGATCTGCACTAAAAAAAAAAAGAGCCAGTAACTGCACGTGTCTGTGTATATATGCATGTATTTCTATCAGTGAACATCATAGTCCTTATGAAGAATAGCACCCAGTAAATTTGCTTTGAATTGAATGATGTCATAGCACAGAGAGTGCTTTCAAGACAGTGCATGTTCCTGGTCAAAAAAAATTTAAGACCGTGGCTTGGAATTTGAACCATTTTTCTGACAGGCCTGGGATTTCAACTCAGGGTCTGATTAACTCTCTGGCACTGTGGGGGAGGGGAAAACCACCATCGTTTAAGACAAGAATTTCAGACCAGTTTCCAGGGCCTCAATTCAAGCCCCAGCACTGGAAAACATAATATTCATACATGAGATCTATTTACATACATGTGTTTACTCCATATGACATTTATTACCATTATTTATTTTTTATTTATTTTATTTAGTATTATTACATACATAACATTTATTTCATTTATTACATCTTACGACATGGACTTATTTCCATATAGATTATACATCACACAGAGACCCAGGACTTTCACAGAGAAGGAAAAAATGGGTCAAAATTGGCTTCTGACTCCACATATAACTTTTGACCATGCTGGGGTTTGAAATCACAGCCCACAATGCACAAATCATGAATGGGTCAGTTGTAAAAAAAAAGCCTTTGGCAAACTGAACTGCAAGCCATTTCTGAGGACCTGTGATCAAGCAATAGTAGTGGCGGATAGATAGATAGATAGATTGATAGACAGACAGACAAACAGACTGACAGACAGACTGACAGACAGACAGACAGACAGACAGACAGACAGACAGACAGACAGACAGACAGACAGATAGATAGATAGATAGATAGATAGATAGATAGATAGAGAGAGAGATAGATAGAGAGATAGATAGATGTGTAGTTTGTTATGTATTTAGAGAGAATGTGAGGATATTAAATTATATATATTATGAATTATTAGTTATTAAATTATGCCTCCTTTTAATGAAATGATGTATCATGGTTGAATACTTACTAAAGCATTAATGTAAAAGTAGTCAGTATTCCTTTATTGGGAGAATCATGCCATGGTGCTAGAATGGAAGACATCCAATACATTTTGGGTGGCATTCTATAAGAGAATCATGAACTAACTGCAAATTTAATTGTTACTTTTATAACATTCCATTAGGCATTCCCATGGATAGGAATGATTTTCTCAAGATCTCCCTCCATTTGTAGATGGCGGTACTGGCACTTCAACTCCAGGCCTAGGTATTTTACTTCGAAATGCAAACCATTAGAATTGCACTGTGAAGATTTCAGATTGTCAGGATGAAAGAAAAGAATGAGAAGAAAAGAAAGCCAAGTGTCTGTGGATCCTACCTGTAATCCTAGCTCTTCAGGAGGCTGAGAGGTACAGAATGCCAGTTTGAATTCAGCCAGGACAGGAAATTCCACCACACTTTTACTTCTGAGAGATTACAGGAATAAAAAATTCGCATGAACAGAGCTCTGACTCAAGGGCAGAGCGCTACCCTTGAGCAAAAGTAGCTCAGGAACATTGCCTAGTCTCATAGTAAAATCCCTGGACCTGCCAAAAAAAAAAGCCAGTAACAAGTCTCCCCATGTATGTATGCATGTATTTCTACTGATGAAGGTCTAGAGTTCCTATGATGAAAGGTATCCAGCTAGGAAATTTGCTTTGAATAGAATGATTTCATAGAACAGAGAGAGTTTTCAAGACAGTGCATGTTCCGGGACTCCTCTCACTGTTCTCATTGTAGCATGAGGTTTTCTCCACATCGGGGACTGCTGGAAGAAGTCTTCCTCATTGTTGGAACAGGCCTCAATCCTGTACAGCAGAGTGATAAAAAAAAACTCCTTCTAGGCCAATTAGTGAGGAGTTTGGGTAGGCTCTGAAGGCCAGGAGAAAAAGGCCTCTATGTACCTCAAGCTATCTCTCTGCCAAGAGCTCTGTTGTGACAGGAAGACTTCATTTGTGCAGCTCCCGTGGCCAAGTTCCCTGCACTTATCTTGTCTTTGTTAGACTATGTTCCAGTGTTGAAATAACCTGCTACAATTAATTCAAGGGTCGTTGTGGCAGACAACTAGGGAGCTGAACCTAATGAAATGATTCATCATTGGCAATGATGCCGCCCTGTGTCTCCAAAAGCTTGCTAAATCAAAGCACATGTGTAATATCACTATGCTTCCTGTCATCTAGGGCTGGTGAAACTCAACAGATTTTGAAATTTTGACCTCTCCTAGTTGGGCCCTGGGTAGCTTTGTTTCAGGGTTGAACACAGGACCTGGATACTGACCATGAGCTAAGAGCAGAAGTTCAGTTCTTTATCATTTGGTGTCACAGCTTCACTTCTGGTATCTGTGTGTGTATGTGTTTGTGCATGTATGTGTGTTCATATACTTGTCCTGGAGCTTCAACTCAGGACCTGAATACTGGACCTGAGTTTCTCCTGTACAAGGATAGCAATCTACCACTTGAGGCACACAGCCACTCCAGGCTTTTTTCTAGTGATGTAGTACTAAGGAATCCAACCCAGGGATTCATACATGCAAAGCACTGTACTCCTAAGACACATTCCCAGCACTCTACTTTAGGTTTCTTTCTTTCTTTTGTTGGAAGTTGGAGGAATTTAAGTCTAGGCCTAGGTGTTGTCCTTGAGCTCTTTAGCTAAAGCCAATCACTCTACCACTTGAGCAACAGCACCCCTTGAGATTCTTGGTGGTCACTGGAGAGAAGCGTCTCAAGCAATTTCCTGCCCAGGCTGGCTTTGGACCTTGGACCGTGATCCTCAGCTCTCAGTGTCCTGAGTACCTAGGATGACAGGCACAAGTCAGCAGCAACTAGCTTCCACTTCAAGTTTCTAAGTG
This sequence comes from Dipodomys spectabilis, assembly GCF_019054845.1. Lineage (NCBI taxonomy): Eukaryota > Metazoa > Chordata > Mammalia > Rodentia > Heteromyidae > Dipodomys > Dipodomys spectabilis. Next base: position 1,135,092 of record NW_024870710.1, read on the forward strand.
GTGAATAGGAGATCGTAGTCTCATGGGACCTTTTCTGTCTGGGATAGTTTTGAACCCAGATCGTCAGATCTCAGTTTCGTGAGTAGGCAGGATGACAGACGCCAGCTACTACACGCCTAGACTGTAACAGTCTGTTGCAAGGGGGTCCTTGGCTCCATGTGGTAGAGCGCTACCCATGATCCCCACTGGTAAGTGTCAGTAGCTAGGCCCTGAGTTCAAGGTTCATGATCAAGAAACAAAAACCAAAACAATTATCTGCAGGACACAACTCACTAGAGTTAGGTACATACATAATTTTGGCCCTGACATGAGGACATATCTGAGCCACAAGTTTCTCATCTGCACAATCATCTTACTTGTGGAGCTCTTACAAGAACCAGATGAAAAAATGAAAAAATGCACCCCATGAAGGACTCAGCACACAACAACTCATGAAAAACTCATCACATAGCTGTAACCCACATAATGTCATTAGAATTAGGGTGCTTTCATCAGTATCACCATTCTTTCAGAAACACGTCACATACAATCCAAATTTAGATTTTAGAGTGGTGAGGTTTTTTTTGGGGGGAGTCAGCCATGGGGATTGCACTGAAATGTTGGGGGTACTGTACTAAGGTCTTTTGATCAGACTAGAACTCTACCACTTTAAGCCACAGCTCAGAGTTTCGCACACTTCCTGTTAGGGCTGGGTTTTAAACCCACCAGTGTCAGATATCAGCTCCCGAGTATCTTGGATGACAGGGTGAGCAAGCCAGCAGCATCTAGTCCCTGGAACTGGGTTCCAGTGGTTTACCTCTGGCTAATTCATGTTAGATGGTAAATGTCAGCACTAGACTCCCAGCTTGCTCTCTGATGAGGTATTTGCAGCCCTATCCTTATATAGCTGCTGTCAGTTCATTCTATCTTTTCCTTTTTTGTGGTTTGGTGCCAGTCCTGGGTCTTGAGTAAGGATCTAGACACAGTCCCTAAGCCTTTATGCTCAAAGCTAGTGCTAGAATGTTTGAGCTACAGCACAACTTGTGGATTTTTCTATGCAAATGGTAGTGAGGAATCGAACCAAGGGCTTCGTACTTACTAGGCGAGCACTCTACCACTGAGCCTCAGTAGTGACAAGTGTATAAACAGATAAATGTGTAGATTGGTAGATAAACAGACAGATAGATAGATAGATAGATAGATGTAGATATATTTAACGAGAGATGTCTGTAAATTATGAAATTGGATATAAATATTGACAATTAAATTATTCCTTCCTTTTTAAATATCATGATTGAATGCGTAATAATGTATTAATTGAAAATTAGTCAATGTAGTATAATTGTTGTGTATAATTTTATAATATAATCGTACACTAACTACTAATGTAATTGTTACTTTTACAACATTCTATTTTTACAGATATCTATTGGAAAGCGTTTCTTCTTTAATTTTAATTTTAATTTTTAAATTTTTTTTTTGGGGGTTCGGTTGTGGGGCCTGAACTCTGGGCCTTGTCGCTATCTCTCAGCTCTTCAGCTCAAGGCTAGCACTCTACCACTTGAGCCACAGCGCCACTTGCGGCTTTTTTCTTTTTGCTTATGTGGTGCTGAGGAATCGAAACCCAGGGCCTCTAGCATTCAAGGCAAGTGCTCTACCACTGAGCCACCTTCCCAACACTGGAAAGCGTTTCTTAGAATCTCCCGCCAGACATTCTTTAGGGGGAATCCTCGGATTCAACCTTCAGGCCTAAGTTGCTGATTTCGGCTTGGCTTCCCTAATAGCCCGCCAAACATCAGCAATGTAAGGTCATGTACATTGTCTAGGCATTGTTATCTAGACCCAGGATGGTACTATACAAAGGAAAAAAAAGTAAAACCATCTGAGTGAACTTCTCAGTTTTATCCTTTTCCTTTTTACTTTTTTTGCCAGCCCTGAGATTTGAACTCAGGACCTAGGATTCCAGGATCAATTTTGGAAGAAATGCCAAGATTTGAGTTCAAGCCTGGTGCTTGGACTAAAAACAAATAATAATTATAATGATGACAATAACAATAATAATAATGATGATGATGATGATAAGGCCCTGGCTTGGAATTTGCACCATTTTACTGGCAGGCCTGGCATTTAAAATCAGGGTTTGGGTAACTCTGTGGCACTGTGGGTGAAGGAGAAGATCACCGTTCTTGAAGACAAGAACTTCAGAAAAGTTCCAAGGGCCTGAATTGAAGTCCGAGTACTGGAAAAAATAATACTCATATATGAGATCTATTTACATACATGGGTTTATTCCATATGACATTTATTACCCTTATTTATTTAGTATAATTACAAATAAAACATTTATTTTATTACATCATATCACTTATACTGAGACCCAGGACTTTCACAGAGAAGGAAAAAAATGTGTGAAAATTGGCTTCTTACTCCATGAATACATTATTGGCCATGCTCGGATTTCAACTCACAGCCTACAATGCCCAGTCCACAAATGGAGTCACAGTCTTAGCCCGGAAGTTCTGAGTACTTGTGATCAAGCCACAGTAGTGCCATATATATATATATATATATATGTGTGTGTGTGTGTGTGTGTGTGTGTGTGTGTGTGTTTGTGTGTGTGTGTGTGTGTATATGTGTGTATATATTATATATATATATAGTATACTAACAGAGGGAATGCGAGGATACTATTAAATTATATATTTTTACAAATTATGTGTTATTAAATTATGCATCCATTTAATGAAGTATCATCATCTAATACTTATAAAATATTAATAAAAAATCAGTCAATATCCTTAATCATACCATGGTGCTAGAATGGAAGATATAAATTCAATAATTTTTGTGTGGCATTCAAAAATAGTCATGAATTAACTGCAAATTTAATTATTACTTTTATAACATTCCATTAGCATTCACATGAATAGGATGAGTTAGTCAGGATCTCCCATTATTTGTGGGTGGCCATCCTAGCATTCGAATTCCAGGCCTGGGAAGTTTACTTCGAATGCAAACCATTGGTATGATACCGTGAAGAATTTAGATTGTCACGAAAAAAAAGAACAACAAGAAGAAAAGGAAGCCAGGTGTCAGTGGCTCTTGCCTGTAATCCTAGCCCCTCAGGGAGCTGAAATGACAATTTGAATTCAGCTGGGTAGGAAAGACTGCGATATTCATAGTTCTTAAGAGATCACAGGAAATGAAAACAAAATAACAACAAATAAAACCCTGAGTGTCCCTGTGGCTCAAGTTGCATAGCACTACCCTTGAGCAAAAGGGCTCAGGGACATGGCCTGGATGATGGGCATTCAGCAGGTTGCCATGCCCAGTCCCTCAAACTTGGCAAACTGGAACAAGCCCTCAGAGAGTACTAAGTCTGAGCAGGCAGCTTGAACAAACATCCTTCAGTGCAGTTTAAGAACTGAAGCCAGGAAGCATTTGCCTGGGCTGTTGTGTACAACTGGTGTGTACAACAGGTGAATTATGTCCTGGCACTTATCAAGTGAAACCACAATACTTAGGCTGTAGGAATTGTCGAAGGTTGTGGCTCCATATCCTCTATCCCTCTGTAGGATGTGAGCCTAGGTCTCTGGGGCCTGCTGGCCATCACTCATTCATCATTCCTCATTGCCGAGTCTCAGGCTGGTCCCAAATCCTGGGAAGATAGAAAATAGGCAGCAATTTCTGTGCCAAAAGGGGTAATCCAATAAATCTCACCGTCATAACTCCTGTTAGAAGTAAGCCTTCGGCTTCAAATGTGGCTTACTGATAGAGTGCTTACTTAGCACACATGAAGCCCTGAGTTTGATTCCTCCCTAACACGGAAATAGAAAAAGCCAAAAGTGACACTGTGGCTTAAGCAATAAAAGTGCTAACCTTGAGCAAAAGAAGCTAAGGAACATGCCCAGACCCTGAGGTCAAGCTCCAAGACTGGCCAAAAACAAAAACAAAAACAAAAAAACAAAACAATGGTGAGCATGGTGAGACATTTTCCACTGGGACTTAGAAGAGGGCCGAGGTTATGGGTAACAGGTAGAGGGCAGGTGCTGTTGCCTCACCCCATTAACCTTAGGTACTCATGAGGCTGAGATTTGAGGATCCCAAATACAAGCCGGAAAGTCTATATGATACTCTTTTCTCCAATTAAACTCCCCAAAAGCCAGAAGTACAGCTGTGGTTGAAGTAGTAGAGTGCTAGTCGTGAGCACAAAAGATCAGGGATAACGTCCAGGCCCTGAATTCAAACCCCAGGACTGGCACACACACACACACACGCACACACACACATACACACCAAGATAGAGAATTTGACAGTCAGCCTGCACTATTTCCACCTCAGAAACTCAATATTTTAAAAAAAAGAGGGAGAAGGGAGGAAAATCTTGCTCTAGGAGGTGATATAATCAGTGCCAAAATTCCACAGGAGGTCTAAGATGTGGAACAGGACAGATAGCCTCAGGCACAAGGTACAGCATGGGCAAAGGTATTGATTTGTGTGGTAGAGCATGTGGTGTGGATGGAATGAAGGTTCTGTGGCTTCAGACAAGTCTGGCCGAACACTGAAGGTTGGGTCAAGTTTTGTACTTGAGTCACAGGTAGGGCAGAGGGAGGGGTCCCAGATTGAGGCCCAGAGAAAGATTAGCTTGACTCTTCACCAAAGACCCCAGACAATTTCTGTGGCTGGAAGCCTATTTTTCACAGCTCCTGACCCTCAGGCAATCTTTGCATGGAGGAGTCAGGGCAAATGCAGGGAAGAACTCTTGCTTAAGAAAAGTTTCTAGCTCAATCACACCAGTGGCTCAGCCCCTGTAAACCCTAGCTCCTCAGGAGACTGAGATCAGAGATCGTGGGTCAAAGCCATCTCAGAGGAGGAAAGTTAGTGAAACTTTCTTCCCCATGAACTAACAAAAGCCAGAAATGGAGCTGTGGCTCAAGTGGTAGAATGTCCACATTGAGAAAAAACGTTAAGAGACTACAGGTCAGAACCTGAGTTCAGGCCCCCAGAATTGGCACCTAAAAAATAAAGAAAAGCTTTCAGGAGCTCCTAGTCCGCTGTGGTGATAGGCCACATCAGCCAGGCAAGAGAGGCTTATGCTGGTCCTCCTAGCTCCTCAGGAGGACATGTGAGGATTGCCGTGCAAATCCAGCCTTGGCAGGAATGTCCGGGAGACTCTGATCTCCAGTGATCCACCAGAAAACCAGAAGTGGTGATGTGGCTGAAGTGCTAAGCTGAAGAACTGAGAGATGGTGCCCAGGCTCAGACTTAGCGCCCCATGACCAATACCTGGCCTACTCTGACCTCATGCTGTGGCTCTAGGCAGACTACTTTCCACTGGGCTCCTGATGGTCTTCCAATGTCTATGTGTCCTACAAGTCTTGAAAGCAGCCTCCTTGAAAGCCTTTGCCTACAGAGCGGGACACAGTACAAGGTAAGGATCAAGTCTTGTGGCATGGAGGTCATCGGCCGGGTCATCAGAAGGGCATCTGTCATGAGTGCAGTGTGGATCTGAGCACTAAATCGATGTCTCAGACCACGGTTCTGCGTCAGATGGGGTAGACCAGTTAACGCCGACTCACAAGGGAATCACAAGAATGTGAATTTGTCAGGCACACCTTGGGCAGGTTTTGAGTTGGGCTCATGAGAGACTTGTAGGCTGAGGAATCCAAAGCAGGCTGGCTGCTGCTTGTAGCAGTCACTATATCCCAGGAGTCACAGGGTTCAGAGCCCTGCTTAACTCAACATTGCTCATTGGCAGATGAAGGTCTGCTATCATGGGATAACTACAAAGGAGCATCCATAGTGTTCTTCCCTTGGTTCTATGGCCCTGTGCTGGAATGGAGGGGCAGGTTCCATGGAACTTCCTGCCATAGGCCAGACTCCTCAGCCCAAGAAGGACTTAAGGAAAAACTACTGATGTAGCTTGAGAGTTTACTTTGATTATGCCTCAGGACTGCCCCTAGTTCTAGCTCAGCTTATCATTACTACCTTCCTCAATGTGTGTGTGTGTGTGTGTGTGTGTGTGTGTGTGTGTGTGTGTGTGTGTGCATGCACACACACGTGCATGCCAATGTGTGCATGAGTGCATCTTAGTAGTAGGGCTTGACTTCAAGGCCCGTGCTCTGTCCCTCAGTTTTTTCATTCAAGGATAGCACTCTACCACTTGAGCCACAGCTTTTCTTCCAGCTTGCAGGTGGTTCTTGGGAGAGGAGAGTCTCACAGACATTTCTTGTTGGGCTGCATCTGAATGTTAGTCCTCCGATCTCAGCCTGCTGAGGGAGCTAGGAATATGAGAGCATGAGCCATTAGAATCTGGCCTTGCTTTCCTTCTTGGATAAAACAGAATACCTATTTCCTAGTCAAGCACCCATCTACAGCTCTCCCTCTTTCCCTTCCCCTAACCCTCCGGGATACAGAGGAAATATACTCTTCCCTGAGGACAAAGAAAAAGGATGCCCTGACAGGTTTGAGCTTTATGTTCTCCACAGAGTCAGGGGCTGCTGGGAGCTGATGTAGAGGTCAGAGGTCTAGGCCAGGGCAAGAAGACAGTTGTTAGAACAGATAGTATGAAAAGACATCTGTGCAGCTGCATGCAAGTGGCTCATGCTTATAATCCTAGCTACTCAAGGCTGACACTGGAGGATCAATCAAGATTCAAATCTAGCCTGGGCATACTCTTATCTCCAAAGAATCACCAAAAAGCTGGGAAGAAGAAATACTATAATTCAAATGTTAGAGCACCAAACATGTGCGAACAAGCTAAAGGTTACCCCTAGGCTCTTCAAGCCTTGGTAAACACACACACACACATACACACACACACACACACACACAACCCATATGCATGCAAAATCAGAGATTTCTACACTGTAACCTTTGGGTATTCTCTACCTTTTTCCCCACTAAGTCTGGTGGTTGTTGGACTAGGAGTTCGATGCATCCAACACCACCTGACATCTATAATTTTGGGAACACACTGGCTATAACGTCAGCCTTCCCCAGTCCCAGCTCCTTGATTGGGTCATGGTCTATCCAGACCCTTTGGGGTTCCTTTTACAGACTTGCCAAGATCCTTTAAAGAGGCATCACATGCTGGTCACTGGTGGCTCAAGCCTGTCATGTTAGCTACTCAGGAAGGTGAGATCTGGCTTCCAAGCCAGCTCGGGTAGGAAAGTGTGTGAGACTCTTATCCTCGAAGAACCATCAGAAAACAAGAAGTGTCCCTGTGCTCAAGTGGTAGAGTGCAAGCCTTGAGAAAAAGAGCTCAGGGACAGCGCTCATGGAAAACAACAACAAGGAGAGGCATTGCATGTTGGCTTTGGGATTGGCATGGGCCAAATATTGGAAATTTCAAGTGCACCAAGATAAAGCAGTACCTCCTTTAATCCCATGCTCCTCTATCTTGTCCAACCCGTGGCCTTGGCCGTGCTTTGGGTCAAGATGGCTCTGGCTTGACGGGAAGGCTCCAAGGAGGAAGATCCCAGACCAATTGCCCTGGATCCTTCCTCCATGCTCACACTGTTGCTTCTGCTCTTTGTCATAGACCGTCTTCCTGAAATCCATCCATGAGATCATTGACACCAACACAATGGTGAGTGATGGGTCCAGCCTAACTCGGGGAAGTCAGAGGTGGAAGTCAGTTTGGGACTAAGAGCTTCTACCCTGGGTGTGGGCTGAGGCCAGTGCTGACATTTATTTCATTCTGAGCCTTGCAGGGGTAGGGGACAGTGTAGACAAAACATTGCATCAGGTAAGACAGGAATCTGTAGGACCACTTGTGTTGGGGAGACTGTGGGACTCAGGAGGCCACTGTTCTTGGTACTCTTCTCTCAGACGTCCCTCTCCCTCTCTCATCCCTCAATACTAAAAGAGAAACTTTAAGTAATGGTGTCCAAGAGGGGGCAGGGAAGTATTTCCGCGTGAGCCAGACTTGTGCTTCATATTCATCTTAACCCCTAATTCCTATTTATCTGAGGATTGGCCATATGGGTTTAGGGGTAGGGGATCATCCTAGATGAGAATGTAGCTCAGTGATAGAGTGGTCACCTAGCAAGCCTGAAGCCCTGGGTTCGATTCCACAACGAAAACCTGGAAGGGTAGGTGGGGCTCAACTTGTAGCCCACCAGTTTTTGTCAAATAGAGCTCAAGGACAGTGGCCAGGCCCTGAGTTCAAGCCCGATAACTGGAAGAACAAATCTTTGTTGAGGCTTTATTTTCCCTTTGGAAACAATTTATGCTTTGTGCTAAACACAACATGGGCCTGTTCCCTGGCCACCAATGGGCCATTAGATGTCCCTGGAATTTGGACCTCCTCCCAGCAGCCTCTGCTCTACTCGGCCCACAGTTTACCCTTCCATCACCAGGCAGATGGAGGCCTAGAGAAGCCCACCTGGCCACCTAGTTCTGGCGGCTGTTGAGGATTTTGGGACTCAGCATGTCACATAGGGAGTCATCATCCCCATCAGTCTACAGGAAAAAGGGATGGAGCACTGCAAGCCTGAGTGCACCTGCTGTGGTAGTTCTGGATGTGGGGATCTGCCCCAGGACATGCTCTGTGGGCTAGTCCTGTATGGGGCATGGAACCCTGACCTCTCCTCTTGCAGTTTTCACACTATCATGAAGTTGCAATTCTTCAAAACCTTTCTGCGACTCCCTCATTTTGACCACCCATGAGCCTGAGGCCTCTGAAGCAGCTGCACTGGTGGGGAGCCCAGCCTGTGTCGGCATCTGGAGCCACGTGTAGGAGTGAGAGCAGTTCTTGTAGCTATCTACTCTTCATCTTCTCCTGGGACAGCTGGCACATGCACGGGGCTTTCTCCTGACACAGCTGATCCAGAATGAGCATCTGTCCTTTAAATGCCAGGAGGGATTCCTGGGCAGTGCGGATATGTGCCGACAGCTGGTTGCATCAATGGTGGAGCTCATCTGCAGGACTCGGGAAGTCCACCTCATCAGGCAGGTTGTGGATGAAGCAGATTATTTTCTCGGATGCCCACATGTCCCACTTCCCATTCTCTCACATGTTGTGGTGGCAGATCACGGGGCGGGGGACCTGTAGCTCTGGCTCTATCTGGCACTGAGCTGTCCAGAAAGGGGGACTGCCTGAAGCAGACTGGCAGGAGATTCCCCCTGTGGATCTCAGCCCCTGAGAGTGCTAACAGAGCCACATCCCTCTCAGTTTGGGGGACATCTCCATCCTCTGCCATGGGCACATTGAGGAGAGTCGCTTCCTCAGATTTTGCTTCTCCAGGGTTCACAGCTTCCCCTTCCACAGGGAAAGCCAGGAACCTCAGCTGGGCCTGCAGGTGCTTCCTCTGTAGACTGGTCACTTCCAGGCACTTGAAACTGTCCTGCCACTTTGGGGGCACCACCTAGTGCCCCAGTTGGTCTGACCCTGCAAATGGTTCAGCTGCTCCAACAGCTGGGTCAGCTTCTGCAGGTGCTACTGCAGGACCTACTACTTGGAGCACAGCTGCTCATTTGAAGTGATGTGATGCTCACAGGTGGCTCTGAGCTCCTGAAGCTAGGCCAGAGACTGCTCCTGCTGCTCCTGCATCTCCCGAATCGCTTGGCTCTCTCTCAGCCACCTCTTTACATTTCTCTATCTTCTCCTCTGAGCAGTCTAGCTGTTCCCGCAAATGTTTCTTCACCTGCTGCTCTGAGTCCAACGATGCTGGAGAGATCCTCCTTCTCACTGCTCACCCTGTGGCGAGCATCCCGCATCAAGACCAACTGTTCCTCCAGCTGTGGGTTGCAAACACATGCACATCGTGGGGTCTCGGGGATCTCCTGCTGGTCCTTGGTTTTATTCTCTAGTCTTCCCAGTTGCTCCTGCTGCTCCCCAATCTGGAGATGGAGTATCTGGTTTTCCTGGACCTAGATATGAAGTTGTTCCTCCAGATATTTCAACCCCATCTGCATGCGGTAGGCGTGAGGCTGCAGTTGGTGCTCCTCCTGAGATGGACCCTCGGGGGGCCATGGCTCTGCCAGCTTCCTTCTCAGTCCCCCCAGCTATTCTCTAGGTGCAGCACCTACCTCCATCCTCACTCCTTCTCCTCTGTCAGTTGGTTTGCCTGCTCAGTCATCCAACAGGCCTCCTCCTTCTGCTCGGACCTCTCAATGCTCAGGTTCTGCGAGAAGGTGTCTGTCTCCAGATTTGCTGCAGTCACCATTCAGCTCAGGTTGTCCTGAAGTCTCTTTAATACCTCACACCTGTCCAGCACTTGTTGGAACTTGCAGACTCTGTTCTTCCTGTTGCTCCTCTATGTCCAGAGTGCTTCCAGCTTCTCCTAAAACTCTGTGTTCACTTGCTCCAGGTCATAGACGCTACTGGGCTTTTCCTTGAGCTCAAGTGTTACATCATTCAGCTGTTCAAACAACATTTCAGTCTCCTTCTGTAAGTAGTAACCACAGAAACCACTATCTCCAGCTCCCCCAGGCGCTGCTCTGCGGCCTGTAGGCAGCTGGTTAGAGCTTCGTGCTCCATTTCTCTGTCATATGCCATGAGCTGCATGTGGGCTTGTGCCGACTGTAAATCACTTTCTGCTGAAACCAACCTCTGTATGGGTAGCTTGTGGATGTCTAGCTCTGTTTTTGGTGCTTTGTGCACTTGGGCTACCTTCTCCTTCTCTTTCTCTTGTCAGTCCTGCAGGTCTGTCTTTTCCTGTTTCAGTGGTTGGATCTTGGCACAGAGCACTTGGTTTCTACTTTTGCTGCAGTACAGGGAAGGCACCACATGTTGGTAGCACCTCTGCAGATTCTTGGTGGTATCGGGACCCTTGACACTCTGGAACCTGATGGCTGTGACTGTGTCCAAAGTCAGGGGAGGCCTGTAGTAGGCATCACCTTTGGCCAGACCCTCCGTTGAATCACCCTCCCAGTGGTGTTTGCCTTTGGGATCCTTCCCTTTTTTGTATTCTTTGTTTTCTTGAATGTTGAAGGTCTGACAGGAGGATTCTTCTGCTGGTGTTCTGGCAGTAGTTTGTTGCCCGCCGCTCTGTCTTAGAGTCTTGTTGTTTCAGACATCTGAGCGCTGGGATGGGAAAGATGGGCTGGCCACATTCCCAGGCTCTGGAAAATCCGGTAATCTCCCACTCACTGACTAGGTCATCAATTTCCTATTGTACTCCAAATTCGCCTTGAGATTCTTGCTTACCACTCAACTGCTGGTAGTGGTGTCAACCAACAGACAGCCGGATGGCTGCACAGATTGTTGTGTATGTCTGTTTGTTGCCAGTCCTGGACATTGAACTCAGGATCAAGGCACAGTCCATGAACTGCTTTTGCTCAAAGCTACCCCTCTACCATTGGAGCCACATGGCTCTACTTCTGGCTTTGTTGATACTGAAGTTGGACAAGGTTCTCAAGTACTTTCCAGACCAGGGTGACTTTGACCATGAATCTCCTTTCACAGCCTTGTAAGTATCATGGAGGACTGCTGAGAGCCACTGGTGCCTGCTTAATCATTGGTCTTGCTGATTTTCTTGGACAGACCGGTGAGTTCCCTATCTTCAGGTTCAAGTGGTGGATGCTGGAGCCCACAATTTGAATCCTGGTCCCGCCACCTCCAAATGGCAGGAGATCCTAACTCATTTTTATCCATATAAATACCAATAAAATATGATGTATGTCATGATTGAATGGGCAGTTCTTGAATGATTCTAGGATAAAATTATATACAATTATATTCTACCATACTGATTAATTTTAATCAATACTTTATGAAGCGTTTAAAAAATTACATTCATTAAAGGGAGAAATAATGAAATACCTAAGAATTGGTTGTCCCTCCATTTGTGTGTGGCAGTCCTGGGATTCGAACTCCAGGCCTCAGAAGTTTACTTCGAATGCAAACCATTGTAATGACATTGAAGATTTCAGATTGTCACAATTAAAAGAAAGAACAACAAGAAGAAAAGAAAGCAAGGTGTCAGTGGCTCCTGTATGTAATCCTTGCTCCTCAGGAGGCTGAGATGGAGATAATGCCAATTTGAATTCAGACAGGGCCGGAAAGTCTGCAACACTCTTATTTCTAAGAGATCACAGGAAAATATCCCCATGGTTTGGGGCTGTGGCTCAAGGGCAGAGCGCTACTCTTGAGAAAGAAAGAGGAGATCAGGGACAGGGCCTAGTCTCATATTTCAACCTGAGACCTGCAAAGAAAATAAGAAGGCAGTAACCCCATGTCTCTGTGTATATATGGATGATGTATGGATGATATGCATTCAGCAGGTTGCCCATAACCAGACCCCCAACCTGGGAAAGCTGGGACAAGCCCTCAGAGAGTACTAAGTCTGAGCCAGTAGCTTGAACAAAGCATCCTTCTCTGCCATTTAATAACTGAAGCCCAGAAGGCTTGCCTTGGCTGGTATATGCAACGGGTTCATTATGTTCTGGCTGAGATGTCCAATTGGGACATCTTCCTAGGCTGTAGGAGTTGTGGAAGGTTCTGGCTCCATATTACATATCCCTCTGTAGGACTTGAGCCTAGATCTCTGGGGTCTGGTGGCAAAATCACTCATTCATCATTCCTCCTTGCCGAATCTCACTCTGGTCCCAAATCCTGGCAAAGATATGAAATGGCCAGCGATTTCTGTGCTGAAAAGAGTATGCTAATAAATCCCACCCTCATAGTTCCCGTTAGAAGTAAGCCTTGGGCTGTGAATGTGACTAAGTGTTAGAGTGCTTACCAAGCAAGCATGAAGCCCTGGGTTGGATTCCTCAGTACCACATAAACAGAAAAAAACAAAAATGTCACTGTGGCTTAAGTGATAGAATGTAGCCTCGAGAAAAAGCTTCTCAGGTACATGCCTAGACCCTGAGTTCAAGCCACAACACTGGCAAAAAAAAATGTGAGCTTGGTGAGACATTCTCTTCTGGGACTCAGAGGAGGGCCGAGGCTATAGGTAAGAGGTAGAGGGCAGGTGCTGGTGGCTCACCCCTGTAATAATAGCACTGAGGAAGTTGAGATCTGAAGATAATAACTGTAAGCTTGTGCAGGCAGGAAAGTCTATATGAGACTCTTATCCAATTAAACACACACACACACACACACACACACAAAAACAAAAAACAGAGCTGTAGTACAAGTAGTAGAATGCTAGCCTTGAGCATAACAACTGAGGCATAACATCCAGGCCATGAATTCAAACCCCAGGACTGGCACACACACACAGACACACACACACACACACACACACACCAAGATAGAGCATTTGACAGTCAGCCTACACAAGTTCAATCTCTAGCAACTCAGTATTAAAAAAAAAGTGAGAGAAGGGAAGGAAAGACTTGCTCCAGGAGGTGATATGACCAGTGCCAAAATTCCACAGGAGTTCTAAGATGTGGAACAGAGGGCCTCAGGCAGAAGGTACAGAGCATGCGCAAAGGTCCTGAGGGGTGGTGTAGGGGTGGTGTGGGTGGAATGAAGGTTCTGTGGCCTCAGACAAGTCTAGCAGACCACTGAAGGCTGGGTCAAGGTTTGTACTTGAGTCACAGGTAGGGTAGAGTGTGGGGTCCCAGAATGGGGCTCAGGGGAAGATTAGTTTGACTTTTTACCAAAGACCCCGGCCAATTTTGTGGCTGGAAGCCTATTTTTCACAGCTCCTGACCCTCAGGCCCCCTTACCATGGAGGAGTCAGGGCAAATGCAAGGAAGAACTTTTGCTTAAGAAAAGCTTCTACCCAATCCCTCCAGTGGCTCAACCCCCGTAAATCCTAGCTATTCAGAAGTCTGAGATCAAAGATCGTTGGTCAAAGCCAGTTCAGCGGAGGAAAGTTAGTGACACTCTTCTGGCCAATAAACTACCAAAATCCAGAAATGGAGCTGTGGCTCAAGTGGTAGAGTACCAGCCTTGAGGGAAAAATTAAGAGACCAGAGCCCAGACCTGTTGGGTCTTTGTCAGCCCCAAGAAAGACAGACGGGGTCCAAGGAAAGGTAAGTGTGGCGCTCGCCCATTCCCCAGCTTCCCTCAGCCCAGGAGACAATGAGACACAGCGGTGAGCCAAATCCAGCAGGTAGAAAACTCCTTTATTAACAGAGAGCAGCCCTTTTTAAAGCAAAAAATGGTGGGTGGCATGGCAAGGGAGGAAGAGGAACCAATCACTGTCAAGGTCACACCATATCATGCACATGAGCCTTCACGGGCTGGTTAGGCACTGATCGGAAGATCAATTGGTCTCTGCCCACTCTACTCTCTCCCAGCGCCATCATGGCTGCCCATGTGCTGTACAGTAAATTGGGCTCTGCCCACTCTACTCTCTCCCAGCGCCATCTTGGCTGCCCATGTGCTCTACAGTAAGTTAGGCTCTGCCCACTCAACCCCCTCCCAGTGCCATCTTTGCTGCCCATGTGCTCCACACAGACCCTGAGTTCAAGCCCCGGTACTGGCACAGAAAAAATAAGGAATGTTTTCAGGAAATCCCTGTCCACTGTGGAGAAAGGCCATTATCAACTGGGCGCCGGTGGCTAATGCCTGTCATCCTAGCTACTCAAGCCTGAGACTTAAGGAACAATCAAAATTAAAAGCTAGCCTGGGCACACTCTTATGTCCAATGAATCACCAAAAAGCTAGGAAGCAGAGCTACTGTAGTTCAAGTGGTACAGCACCAACCTTGTGAAAACATACTAAAGGATAGCACCTAGGCTCTGAATTCATGTCACGGTAAACACACACACAAACACACACACACACACACACACACACACACACACACACACACACACACACACACACACACACATTAATATCCTTAACAGATGCCAGTGGCTTATACCAGCAATCCTAGCTACTCAAGATCTTAGGATGGCAGCTTGAAGCCAGAACAGGCAAGAAAGTCCATGAGAGTCTTATCTCCACTAAACTACTAAAAAAAGTTGAAAGGTGAGCTCTGGTTCAAGTGGTAGAATGTTAGCTTTGACCAAAGGAAGTTCAGGGACATTCCCTAGGCCCTGAGTTCCAGATCTAAGTTTTTTTAAAAGACATCCTTTGCCCCCCCCCCCAAAGGCCATAATTCCTGATTTTGTCATCCTAGACCTCACTTCCACTCCTGCCACTTCCACAGTACTACCACAAGTGGCCCGTGTGTGGCCAACACTGGGTTAAGAAGTGAAAGTACACAAGGGGGTGCATAGCCAGGTCAACACTAATACCACAAAACAATTAGGTATTGGCCATACCAGTCTCTCATCCCCCAGTTCCCTGGCCCTGGAATCTAAAGTCTGTGCCTCTGTATTCTGAGCATCTGAAATAGTCTAGAAGGACCTGAGAGGCCCAGCTGGGACCGTAAGATAGGCTGTCCTGTGATAAAGTACATTTACATTTCCTAGATACTGATCTATACTTCCAAGCCACCTTGGCCTCACTTCCCATGTAGACCTATATCCTCCTTGCTTGGGCAGCCTTCAGCGAGCTGTCAAGCTCGAGGTGGCCAGAGCCACCAGCAATCCCCCATTCCCCACTCCACTGCCAGCCTGCTGAGAGGGATGTGCAGTCAGAGGCTCAGCTGAGGAGAAGGATAGGACATCGCATGACTGAGGCCCTCCCTCTCAGGCTGAGGAGACCCTATGCCAGCTAGCATTGCTGACTCAGAATCCCCTTTAGGCGGCCAAATATTGGGACAGCCAGACGTGTGCCACAGAGAAAAGTTGGAAAACAGGCCTGTGGCAATTTAGGACTCATTGTAGACCCTGATAGGGGGCTAAAGGCAAGGTCTGTGTGAAGGAGGGACACCATCTGAGGTCAGAAATAGGCAGACCAGCAAGCAGGAAGGGGACAGAAAAAGACGAGGGAAAATTACACACACACACACACACACACACACACACACACACACACTCACACACACACACAAACACATACACACACACTCACACACACACACAAACACACGGATATTCCAAGCCCTTAGCAGTCCCTGAGAACAAACCCTGAACTCCCTCTATTAGGATCACATCCAACCCATGAGAAGATGGCACTATCATACTCAGACTAACTGTAGACACAACATTGAGCCTCTCATATCTAGAATGTCTCATAACCCAGCATGGAATTTCCTACCGTACACACTGCAATGTGAAAAACTCAGCCAACCTCTTTGTTTATTATTGGTCATGGGGTTAGAACTCTGGGCCAGGGCGCTGTCCTTCAGCTCTTCAGCTGAAGATGAGCACTCTACAATTTGAGCCACAGTGCCCTTTCCTGTTTTCTGGTGGCTCATTGGATATCAAGACCCACAAACTTTCCTACCTTAGCTGGCTTTGAACCGTGGTCTTTATATCTCAGCTTTATGAGTAGCTAGGATGACAGTTGTGAGCCACCGAAGGCGCCAGACTTCATCCATCTTCATATACCCAGAGGAAACCCAATTCATTAGGCCACAAATTTCTTGTAAACTTTTACTTCAGACTTTGACACCAAGCATCCAAATCCATCCTTCATTAGGGAGAATACAGACACAACAATCCCACCCCTGCACCCATTTGCCCACTCCCTGCCTGCCATATGCCTCGACCACTTGAGTCCTTGGTAAGGCACCATCCATTCTACTGTGGCTTCAAACTGGTGCAAACTTGGGGAGTTCTTTGAAATGTCTGTAAAGTGAGGCCAGCACCTGGTCTCTCAATCACAGCACCCTCCCACACACAACTCCATATTTTTGCAGCGAAAATGTTTTACTTTCTTTCTTTTTTTCGATTGTGGGCTTGAATGCTGGGCCTGAGTGCTGTCCCAGAGCTCTTCAGCTCAAGGCAAGTACTCTACTACTCGAGCCACAGCACCCCTTCTAGTTTTCTGGTGGTTTGTTGGAGATAAGAGTCTCAGGGTCTTTCCTGCCCAGTCTAGCTTTGAACCGTGATCCTCAGATCTCACCTCCTGATTACCTAGGATGACAGCCAGGAGCTACTGGCACCCAGCAAAACATACTTCTCAATGCCTGTCATTTTATCCTCTCAGGAGACTGAGATATGAGGACTGCAGTTGGATGCCACCCTTGGCAGCAAAGTGCATGAGAACCCTTTATCTCCAATTAAACACCCCTAAACCTGGAAGTGGAGCTGTGGCTCAAGCAGTAGAAGGCTCGCCTTGAGCTGAAGAGCTGAGGGATAGCGCCCAAGCCCAGAGTTCAAGCCCCATGCCTGACCAAAAAAAATTTCAGTTTTCACTATCTACTAGGAGCAAAAATGTGAGATTGAATAGTAACTAGAGCATTATCATAATGTTTATTTCTCAGTGATCATTCTAGTAATGATTAATGAGAGTTTTCCAGCCAGGTTTAGCTTGAGAGTTAGTGTTAAGTAATGGATTAGATGGTAAGTAAATCTGAAATTGTTCAGGGTACAGGGGTTCAGGAAAACGTAGGATCATTGGAAACTACAGTATTTTTCCTGATAAGAGAATTTGAGGACAAATAATATAATACTTCATGTTAGGAAACAAGATAACTTCAGAGGTAGAGTCAGAAAATTTGTGGGAATTAGGACAAATTGAAACGCATTTCAGATTGCAAACTGGAGTATCCATTAGAATGATTAAAAACTAGAGTCTTTTTCTTAAACATTAGAATTGAACTATCATTAAAGTGAAAGTTAGGTTTCAGTTCCAGCTGGAGTTAGAGTTAGCCTTAGGGAAATGGAAAGTTTAGGGTCAAACTGAAAGTAAATCTTCGAATAACAAGTCTAGTTAGAATTAGGATGAATGTGAAATAAGAAACTGCTAATAATATTAAGATTAGGGTATGATTAGTGTGAGGGTTAGCCTGAATATTCCAGTTAGGGTTCGGGTTACAAAAATGGCAAGATACTGTGTAAAACTACAAACTATTTTTAGAAAGATGAGTTGAATCAAAGCTAGGATGAATAAAAACTAATGTATTTGTATGGCTTTTAGAATCCAAAGGCTATTAGTTGTAGGGTTAGGGTTACTGTCCTAGTTCAGGTTAGACTTAGGCTTAGGGAAGGGTAAGCTTTACGGTAAAAGTTTTCTACTAACATTTTCAAGTAAAATAAGTTTGAAATTTAACAAAAACTACAGAGTTTTCCTAAGTTTCCTATTCACTTTTGAATAGGGTTAAAGTTAGAGTTAGGTTACTAGTAAGGTTTATATATAGTTAACGTTAGGTACTAAAGTAGATTTTAAAAAACCTGCAACTTCTTTTTGGAGATATAGGAGTTCAGTAAACGTTAAGATCAGTGGAAACTGTGATAGTTTTCATGATATGAAGATTTAACGTTAATGATTCATAATAGGAATGATTTCAGAGTCCAAGTCAGGGAATCTGTAGGATTTGGAGCAAACTGCAAATTATTTCAAAGACAATTAGTATCTGTTAGAATGTGTGTAAACTCGAGAATTTTCCATTAATTTTAGGATTGGGTTACTATTATCATCAAGATTACTCTTAGGGATCTGTCCAAGATTAGAGTTAGAATTAGGGAAATGGAAGGTTGAGAAATTGAGTGACTTACTTTCTTTGTGTATGTATATGCACTATTCTAAGGCTTGAACTCAAGGCTTCGGTTCTGCCCCTGAGCTTTTAGCTGTAGGCTAGCATTCTACCACCGGAGCCATGAGTGCACTTCCAGCTTTCTTTGACAGTGAATTGGAGATGAGAGTCTCACAGACGTTCCTATCTAAGCTGACATTGAACTGAAATCCCCAGATCTCTGCCTTCTGATTTAAGGTAGGATTAATGCATGAGCTACATGTGCCCAGGAAAGTGCCGGAATTATACTGATTGTTTTTACTTTTGTTCGAGATTGAGACTTGAATTCATTATCTGACAGCTTTGCTCACTAAGTAGTACTCTGCCACTTGAGCCATATCTTCAAAAATGATTATTTTAAATAGCTGGAAATGATTTAATTTTCTTCAGATGATATGTATCATTAGTGTTGTTCTAAAACTTACCCTAACCAAAAACGATTTATTGACCCTAGAGATTATCTGAGCAGATTCTCATGCTTTGCTTCTAATTGCATAACATTTTAGGGACATGATTTTTAATTATTATTTTAAGCAGCAAGCAGTTATCATTAAACAAAGCAGTTTATGCATACAATATACCTTGATCAATGCCAACCCTTGCAAAATTCTCATCCATCCCTCCCCTATACACCTCTTCCTTCACTCTTCTTAATTTTGTAGGATATTTACTGGATTCCTCTGCATTTTTCCCCCTTTTCTTCTATTCAATCTACTACCTTTTCCCACTTCACTCCTCTTTTGAATACCCACTTCCAGCAACTCTACTCCTGGGCATTTATCCGAAAGCTTATAAACCAGGATATAGTAACGGTATCAGCACAACCATGCTTACTGAATCAGCCCAGATACTCCTCAAGAGAGAAATGAATCAAGTAAATGTAATACACACACATACACACACACACACACACACACACACACACACACACACACACACTGGAAATTCTACTTACCCATCAGAAAGAATATTGTACCATTTGTATCTCTCATTTCTCATTTCATCTGCCTGGTATCTCATTGCCATCGTATTGTCCCTGTACTGCAGTAACTGATACATGCACACTGATGTAAAAGATTTTCAAGGTTATGGGCTAACCCTAGATTCCTGGGTATGAGTTCTCTGCTCATTCTCTTTGTCTATTCATGCCTTTGAGTAGTGATTGTACAGATTTATTTGTACCATTTGCTACACAGAAAAGAGATGAATCATACATATATATATATCTATCTATATATATGATTATATACATAAACACACATATATATATATACATACATGGATATATGCACACATATGAATATATATTAAACACTTGAGTACATTTTATGTTTTCAAGAATTATGGAGCTAACAAAAATCACATGCATTTTCCTACTTTTTCTATTTTTTCAAAACCTAAAGAACTTTGTCTCTTTTGAATACCTAATTTTTAAGATAATATCATCACTCTCATATGTCAGTGGCCTTGAAATTAGATGTTCAAATACGACAAAGTTAGTCTTTGAGGTGGAAGAAAGGAATATTACTGAGGTTCAATTCAGGGGTTCTCTGCTTGCTAGACAGGACTTTGTCTGTATAGCACCAAGCATATCAACTACTTTTGCCATACTTCTAGTCTATTTTATTTACTTGAGGTCTTGAACTTTTGCCTTGGTTGGATCTTAGATTGACTGACACTTTGCTACCTATGCCTCAAAACATAATTAGCTAGGATTACAGATGTGAAACACTGTGGGCAGCTCATTTGTTGAGATGGCTGTCTTGGCAATTATTTCTTTGGCCTGGCCTCAGACCAAGATCCTTGTCATTTCTGCTTTCCAATCAGCTGGGATTACAGATGGGGCTACTATACTTGGTGTACATGACACATTCTGGTTTATTTATTTATTTTTTTTTGTCGGTCGTGGGGCTTGAACTCTGGGCATAGGCACTGTCCCTCACTCTTCAGCTCAAGGGGAGTGCTCTACCACTTGAGCCACAGTACCAGTATCGGTTTTCTAGTAGTTTTATTGGAGATAAGAGTCTCACGGATTTTCTTTCTCGGGCTGTTTTTGAACCGTGATCCTCAGATCTCAGCATCCTGAGTAGCTAGGATTAGAGGCATGAGCCAACAATGCCCGGCACACCTTCTGATTTAAGAGTTTTTCATTGTAAAAATGCTGTGTAGAGGGTTATAGTTACATGAGCAAGTTATTGAGTACATTTTCTATCAAACATTGTTACCTCCTCATTTGTTTTTCCCCTCCCCTCCCCTCCAACCTCCACAACTTCATTCCCCTCTATTCCCTTCCCCTCTTCCCCGCCTATATTGCAAATATCCTTTTTCAACACAGTGTCTTGTGCATCTCATTGATACAATGGGTCAGCCTATATCACTATTTATCTATTTTGTTTTATCCCTTCCCCTCCCCAAGCTAGAGAAGGGTGTATACAAGATGCAGGGCACCGACCCTAAATACAGTGAAAACAAGGGTTAAACAATGAGGGAGGAACATAAAAAGAAAAAAAAAAAACACATGGTAGATTATAAACCCTATCTTGGGGTTCATTTCGCTTAACAGCATTGATTCTTGTCCTATGTACATAGCTTTTGAACTTTTATGCTTGTCCTAGACATATAATATTTAATGCAAATATGGGAAACCATAGGACCAATTTTTCTTTGCTTTTGGCTTACTTCACTTGATATAATGTTTTCTAAGACCTCACTTAGTGCTCCCCTATGATCCAGCAGTCCCCATTTTTGGGCATTTACCCTAATGATCACACACAAGACCATACTAAGCTACGGTTACAATTATGTTTATTGCAGCGTTATTTACCATAGCTAAGATATAGAACCCACCCAGATATCCCTCAGTAGATGAATGGATCAGGAAAATGTGATACAAACACACACACACACACACACACACACACACACACACACACACACACACACAATGGAATTCTATGCCTCCATCAGAGAGAATGACATCGCCCCATTTGCTAGGAAAGACACAGAAACATTGTATTAAGTGAAATAAGCCAGGCTCATATAACCATAAGTCCCATGGTTAATCTTACTTGGAGTAACTAGTACATGGTACCATATAACCATATAAGAGGATGTTATGTGAAATTAACCCCAAGATAGGGCACAAATGATTTTTATTCCATGAGATTCTTATCTCTATATAATCCCCCAAATAAAGTTGGAAGGGTAGCTGTCGTTCAAATAGAGAGCACCACCTTTAAGGGAAAAAGCCTAAGTGACAATGTAAGATCCTAAGTTTAAACCATAATATCAGCACTCAAAAAGGTTGATTTCTTTTCCTTGAAGTTTTTATTAAATTGCTCGGGAAAATAATCGACGTTGTATTTATGTTTAGCATTACTATTAAAATCATGTTATATTTATTTATGTTATTCTTTATTTTCTTAAATTTTACTTACACTTTAATATCCAGTAATGATAAGAGATGATTACTGTTTCACAAGTTTTTATGTCAGTTGACTATATGGATGAGAGGTGCATACAAGGTGTTTGGACTAAAAATAGATATTTGCAAGGTCTTCACATAAGAATTGATAGTTGAAGGAGCTGTGGGCATGTATGAAATAAACTAAAGAAACCAGCAAGGAAAGATAAGGTATGATTCTGGAAAGCAAACAATTTTGGAAGAAAAAAAAAGAAAATATGTAGCTTTTGGTAAGAACATGTTAACCCACCTACACATTTAATTCCTTATTTATAATGGAAGGCATTTCAGTTAACTTTATTTTACAAAGTTAAACATGATTGACATTTAATAATAACTGGATTCGGTCTCAGGTAAGCAATTATTCTAGCCAGGTGCAAGGGGCTCAGGCCTATAATCATAGTAACTCAGAGAGCTGAAACCTCTAGATCCTAGTTCAAAGCCATTCTGGAGAGAAAAATTGGTGTGACTTTTCTGTGGCACTGTCGCTCAAAGTGGCAGCACTAGTCTTGAGTAATAAATCTCGGGCACAGAACCCAGGCACTGAGTTCAATCTCTCTGAAATTATCCTTAAAATACTTGTTCTCAGTATTTCTTTAATTTGTCTAGAAGAATGTTTTAAACTTAGGGATTTTTTTATTTCATGTTGTCCAGAATTGATTTTTAAGATGTTCAAAGAAAAATTATTTATAGTAAGAACTGGTTTGTATTGCTTTGTTTTACGTTTTGCTTCTACACCTATAGATCAGCTGGAAAGTAGATGGCCAAACCTCTCCTCCTCCCACCAAAGTTGTAAAGTTCATTTTTCGACATAATTACTTGTATATCTCACGGTTGCTATGTGTCCACCAGTATCCCTAGTTAAACAATCTGTTTTTGCCCTTCTCCTCCACAAATTGTACCAACTTCAAATACAGTGAAAGCAGTGGAAGGGACATAAAAAGCAATATAGAAATCATCTTATAAATATGATAGAAACAACTGCATTAAAGAAAAAAAATTGAATACTTATCTTGGGGTTCATTGCCCTAGCATCAATTTATCTGACCTTTTATGCTTGACTCAGATATATACTAGTTATTGCAAATAAGGGAAACCATGGGAACTATGTTTCTTTGTGTCTGGCTTACTTCACTTAACAAAATTTTTTCCAATTCTTTCGATTTCCTCACAAATGGGGCAATGTCATTCTTTCTGATGAAGGGCTAGAATTCCATTGTGTATATATACCACATTTTGTTGATCCATTCATCTACTGAAGGGCATCTGGGTTGGTCCCATACCATAGCTACGGTAAATAATTCTGCAATAAACATAGGTGTGCTTTAGTATGGTCTTGTTTGTGATCATGTGGGTAAATGCCCAAAAGTGGGATTACTGGGTCATAGGGGAGCTCTATGTGGAGCCTTTTGAGGAACCTCCATACCACTTTCCACAGTGGTTGAACAAGTTTATACTCCCACCAAAAATGTAGTAAGGTTGCCTTCTGTCCACATCCCCTCGAGCATCTGTGGTTATTAGAGTTCTTGATTATAGCCATTCTAACTGGTGTGAGGTGGTACCCCAATGTTGTTTTTATTTGCAATTCTTTTATGGCTAGATAGGTTGAGCATTTCTTCATGTGTTTATTGGCCACCCTTCTTTCCTCTTCAGAGAAGTTTCTCTTTAAGTCTTTAGCCCACTTATTTAATGGGCATTTGTACCTTTGAAGATATGTTGTTGAGAGATTTCATTTTTTGAGTTCCAGGTATATTTTAGATATGAGACACTTGTCCGTTTTATGGCTAGTGCAGATCTTCTCCCAATCCATGGGCTTTCTAGTGATCTTGCTAGCTATGTCTTTTGCCATGCAGAAGCTCTGCAATTTTATGCAATCCCATTTGTCCCATTTGTCTTTGATTATTTTTGTATTTCTGGGTCTCTATTAAGAAAATTTCGGCCTGTGCCAAGGAGAACTACGAATTCTCCTATTCCATCCTGTAATGTTTTCAGAGTAAAACTTCAAACTTTTAAAGTTTCAAATATTACAGGAAGATCTTTGATTCATATTGAATGGATGTGAGTAGATTGAGCTGTTGCATACATTCGTGTGTGTGTGTGTGTGTGTGTGTGTGTGTGTGTGTGTGTGTGTGTGTGTGTAAGGGGGGGTAATGTGTATCATTAAAATCAAGGATAAAGAACTTGGTTCCTTTTTCTGAGATATACATTATGGTGTTTCTTTGTTGGTGGTACGCTCTGATTGCTTGCCTTTGCTGATGTGAACATTCCAGCTCAATTTTTCAATAAAATTTCTTAATTATTATTGAACATATAATGCTCTGATACTGCTTTTTCTTTAGTCTGCCATCTAGGATCTTCTTTTCCTCTTAAATATTAACATTCAATATGAATTTTATCTCCTGACTAATTTTCCCCTTTAATTTGCATTTTGAAATAAGAATTATAATACCTTTGATCTCTGTATTCCTGAAGAAAAACCATTTTGAATTTTCTGTGTGATGTAATAACACCTGGACAGATTTGTTAGCACCAAGACCTTAAATTTTCTTTTGTAATTTTAATTTAAAATAACCCTCCTCCATGTTTTTAGAATGGGTAGACAAAGAATTCACACAATGCCTCACAACTTTTATCTTTCACTTTGTCTATGTTTCCTTGTCACTGCTAAATTGTTCTGGATGCCTGTATTATCTACCCCAACCCCTGCAAAGCTGTTGCTGCTACCCAATTTCCTGCCACTGCAACTCAGCAATTACAGTCACAATTACCCTTTCCCTGGTACTCCCTTTCTCTGCTACTCATTTTACTACCCATAATTCTTAACACCATGGTTCCAGCCACCTGATCCCTGACACTCCTGTCTCTGCTACCACATTCCCAAACAAAGCAAGGCAATAGTAGGCACAGACAGTCGACTTGGGTACTCCTCTTGCAGGCATAATAGGACGTTATTCCTCAGGTATTTATCATGAGGGACTAACTAGTGGTGGAAAGAAAAGAGGTTACTCAGAGGGGACTAAAATCCAAGGATATCAACTTTTAACTTATTACTAGGAAAATCAGGCCCTAAGGTGAAACTTAATGAGAAAAGAAAATTAGACAAAAATATTGGGGATGATATAAATAAAAGTTTTAGCTTAATCTCTTCTACCAGTGATCTGAATGATTTTATGACATAGATATGCAACTACTTTGCATTTTAAAAAGTATATGAAGATGCACATTTATGTGGTACTTATATTAATTTATGGAATTATTGCATATGATCATGTTAATGACACTCAATAGATTATGCTTTATCATACGCTCATGAGTCTGCCTTTGACAATATGAATTGAGCTCTCTAACAATAAATGGAATTTCATTGCAAATACTACAAGGATATTACTGAGGCTAATACCAAAATGAAAGCTGGAACAAGAAAACTGAACAGAGAGTTCCGGGAAGATGGCGGAGGAGAAGCTGGAATCTGAACAAGCTCTTGCATAGAAAACAGTTTCAGAGTTCCAGTGAACAGTCCCAAGCCAGAGAATCACACCAAGTGTGCCATCACAGGACAGAGAGTTAGTCAAGAGAGGGGAAGCCAAGCAGACACATCTGAGCAGCTGCCGCTGCGGCGGCAGTGTCGCAGCGGCGACCACAGCCGCGGAGGCATACCTGAGACGCAGTCCGGGACGAAGGAGCCAGACGCAGCGGACGAGCGGATTCTACTCAACACCAGCAAGAACCGACAAGGAGCGGACAACTTCATCCTGCACTTTGCAGACCAGAGACGACCCGGGATCCAAGACTCTGCGTGAGTAGAAGCCCCACTTCCTCACTCCTTCTCTGGGAGAAGAGGAGGGAAGGCCACCCCTCCCCCCCCAGCACCGGTGATCTCCATCTTGGATACCGACAAAGCTCGGAGGAGCGGCTAGCTCCAGCTCAGGCCTTGGAATAAAACGAGTCATTTAGCAGGTCACAAGAACTTAACGGTGAAGTGACCTCACAGACTCAGTTCCATCCAGGGAAAAGTCACCCAGCTCAGGCGCCAGCCATTGGAGTGGCTCTCCTCACCGGGTAACCAGAGCCAGAGGCCCCGCCCTCTAGCAGCCACCACAATCAATTGAAAAACAGAAACCCTGAGAATGGCTCCAGGCTGGGTGCTGTGAGTTTTTTTTTCACAAAATAGCCCCAGGGAAAAGCTACTGTTCGTTGAAAGGCCTCAACTCTACCCAGAACCTAGCCTCATCACTGCATCCCCCTCTTTTGTGATTCTCAAAGCAGATCACCCTCCCAGTAAACTAACCTGGGAGGGGGATCTCAAAATCTTGGGTAAAGCAGAGCATTTTTCTGCCTGTTCCAACAAACTGACTTAAGAAACCAATCAAGCCACAGGACCTCAAGCTGACCAGAGACTCCAACCAGACTCTGATTACAGACAAAAGGGAGATACAGGACTCTTCCCACCCCTCCCCCAAAAAAAAAAAAAATCAAAGAACTTTTTTTTTCTTCTTCTTCTTTTCTTTTTTTTTCTTTTTATTGTTTTGTTTTTTTTTCATTTTTTTGTTACCTTATATATATATAAAATTTTTTTTTGCTTTTCTAAAACTTTTATTAATCTTTAATTTTTGCCTCTTCTGAAAAAATAATTGTTTTCCATTAACTTTTTTTTTTTTCTCCTCTTATAATTTTTATTTTAGGAATACGTGAATGTGTGTTTTCTTTTCTTTTCTTGTCTTCTTTCTCTTTTTCTTTCATTCTTAATTATCTTTTTGTTTTTTTTTCTAGCTCTACTGAACTTCTGATCTTTTCTTCTCACTTTCCTATCCTTTCCATCTTTTCCTCTTTGTTCATCTTTCTGTGACTTAACTCTTGTCCTGCACATCCTCAGATAAACCCGTAGTTAACCAGTAGACCCTATCCCCCATTGTGTACACACTTAATCCACAAACTTATTACTCAATTCAAAACCTCTGAGACTTAAATTCATTAATAGCAGTACTACCTCTTTATACCTATATAATATTTTAAGCATTTTTTTAAAGTTTTTCTCATCTCCTCTATGTCCCTCCCTTTCTCTCAACATATTCATATTCCTCTATAAATAGATGGTCTTTTAATCTCTAAAATAACATTAATTTTTACGTTTCTATCTTATTTTCTGGTCTCTTTTCATTCCCCTTTCCCTTTCTTCTTTTTCTCTCTCTCTCTACTTACATCCTACCCAACCTATTTCCTGCATTGTGATTAGGACATAGTTTACTCTCCCTGTGCCTCCCCACACCAATCTATTCCTATTTTTTACCCACATCTCTCCCGAACCCTAATAATTTCTGGTTTTCCAAATTCTTCTCTGCGGTTCGAAGTCCTTTAACATATAGTTGTTTGATGTCGAATAGATGTATCTGTTGAACTAGATTGTATCTGTAGACTATTGACTGTACAAATGCAAACTTTGGTTGATGGTTGCCTTAAGATAGTGTTCTAGCACAAAACTGGTGCTATCTTCATCTCAAATGGGCAGAGTAAGCCGGAAAAACACAAGAAAAATGGCACATCCGGGTATCTCAATTCCCAATCCTGATAATCAGGGGTTAGAACAGATAATGAATAATCCAGAGGAGAGTTCCCAAACAGCTCTACAAACACTGGTGGCAAACATGATAAATGAAAAGTTTGACAACGTACAAAGGACTCTGTATGAGCGTGATAGGGAGAGAGAGGAGGCATCCCAGAAGTTTATACAGGAATATCATAAGCGTGAGGAAGCTACTCAAAAACTGATACAGGATTTGCGTGAACAACTTCAGAATACTCAAAGAGAAAGAGAGGAATGGCGTGAGCAGGCTGAGAACACTCAAAGAGATCTGCAGGAATCCCACGAACGGGAGGAAGCTAATCAAAGAGTAATACAGGAATTGAGAGACCAGGTAGAGAACACACAAAAATCACTAAAGGCATTCATGGAATCCATTAACAAAGAGCTGAAGGAAGTCAGAGAGACCACAAAGGGAATGCTGAATGGAACCCAACAGAAGGAATGGGAGCCCAAAGAAACCATAACCAGTCAACTAAGTGATTTGAGGACAAACACTGAACACCAAATTAAGGAAGTAAAGAAATTCATACAAGACCTAAAACAGAGCTTCAACAAAGAACTTGAAGCCATCAAAGCTGACCAACTAGAAGGAAAAGAGATAAAAAACAAAGTAGAGAGTCTTGACAGCAGGTTAGACCATGCAGAAGATCGAATCTCAGGGATTGAAGACAGCCTAGATATTATAGAGAAAGAACATACAACCATCCAAGACAAGTCCAAGAAATATGATAGATCTATCCAACACCTGGAAGACACCATCAGAAGGCCTAATCTAAGGATAATGGGTGTAGAGGAGCACCTAGAAACAGAAGTTAATGGTCTAGGAAATCTGTTTAACAGGATCCTAGCAGAGAACTTCCCAAACATGCAAAAAGATAGGCCTGTCCAGATACAAGAAACCTTTAGAACCCCAAATACCCCAGACCAGAATAGGACATCCCACCGTCACATTAAAATCCACACAGGATCAACTCAGAACAAGGAAAAGATCCTTAAAGCTGTCAGAGAGAAAAGGGTAACCACTTATAAAGGGAAACCAATTAGAATCACCTCAGATTTCTCAGCAGAGACAATCAAAGCAAGAAGAGCCTGGAATGATGTATGCCATGCCCTAAAAACAAACAACTATCAACCAAGAATACTGTACCCAGCTAAACTCTCCTTCATAACTGAAGGCCAAATAAAAACCTTCCATAGCAAAGAAAAATTGAAACAATACATCTCCACCAAACCAGCCCTACAAAAGATTCTTAAAGATGTCCTACACATAGAAAACCAACAAGACCGCAATAAAGGCCAAGAAACTGCACCCAAACTGAGAATCCAAGAACCATAGGAAGAACCCAGTTTTCGCAGCCCCCAAGAAGGTAGATAACATGGCAGGAACTCCCAAATACCTCTCAGTCCTATCTCTTAACGTTAACGGACTGAACTCTCCAATTAAGCGACATAGACTGTCTAGTTGGATTAAAAAACAAGACCCTTCTATCTGCTGCCTGCAGGAGTCACATCTTGCCCGTAAAAACAAACACATTTTCAATGTTAAAGGCTGGAACAAAATCTACCAAGCAAACGGACCCCATAAACAGGCGGGAGTTGCAATCCTAATATCAGATAAAATAGACTTCAAATTAAAATTCGTGAAAAGAGATAAAGAAGGTCGCTACATACTAATTAAAGGATCTCTCCTTCAGGAGGATATTACAATTCTAAATATCTATTCGCCAAACAATGGAGCACCCAAATTTATCAAAGAAACACTACTTTCCCTCAAATCCCATATAGATCCAAAGACATTAATTGTTGGGGATTTTAACACACCACTCTCCCCACTAGATAGATCAACTCGGCAAAAACTCAACAGAGAAACCGCAGATCTAAACAGCTGCATAGATCAACTAGACTTAACAGACATTTACCGAACATTTCACCCAGCAGCATCAGAATACACGTTTTTCTCAGCAGCACATGGAACGTTTTCTAAAATAGACCACATTTTAGGCCACAAAGCAAACTTGTCTAAATTCAGAAACATTGAAGTTATACCTTGCATTCTCTCTGACCACAAGGGAATAAAGTTAGAACTCAACACCAAAAGCCACCAAAGAAAGTCCGGTATCACATGGAGGATGAACAACACACTGCTGAATCATGAGTGGGTCATGGAAGAGATTAGAAAGGAAATTCAAATGTTCATGCTATTCAACAAAAATGAACACACAAAATACCAGCTCCTCTGGGACACAGCAAAGGCAGTACTCAGAGGCAAGTTTATAGCTCTGAGCTCCTACGTCAACAAATTGGAGAGATCTGAAACTAACAATTTAATGACACATCTAAACCTCCTTGAAAAAGAGCAGCAACATAAACCCCAATCCAGTAGACGGAAAGAAATAATCAAAATTAAATCAGAATTAAATGAATTAGAATCCAAAAAAACTATAGAAAGAATCAACAAAACAAAGAGTTGGTTCTTCGAAAAACTTAACAAAATTGACAGACCCTTAGCAAATCTTATCAGAAAAAGAAGAGAACACACTCAAATTAATAAACTCAGAGATGAGAATGGAAACATCACCACGGAAACAACCAAGATTCAGAACATTATAAGGGAATACTTCTCAAAACTTTATGCTAATAAGTTCGAGAACTTGACAGAAATGGACCTCTTCCTAGCAAATATTGACATGCCAAAACTAAACCAAGATGAGGCAAACTATATTAACAGGCCCATATCAAGCATTGAAATAGAAACAGCAATAAGAGACCTCCCAGCTAAGAAAAGTCCAGGACCAGATGGTTTCACAGCGGAATTTTACAAGGCCTTCAAAGCAGAGCTCACACCAATTCTCCTCCAACTCTTCAATGAAATTGAAAGAGAAAGCTCACTACCGAACACATTCTATGAAGCCATCATAACCCTCATCCCAAAACCAGGCAGGGACTCATCAAAGAAAGAGAACTATAGACCCATTTCTTTGATGAACATTGATGCAAAACTTCTCAACAAAATTTTGGCCAACCGACTTCAACAATTCATCCAAAAAATCATACACCACGATCAAACAGGATTCATTTCAGGGATGCAAAGCTGGTTCAATATACGCAAATCAATTAATATTATTCATCACATCAACAGGAGCAAGAATAAGAACCACATGGTTATCTCAATAGACGCAGAAAAAGCATTCGACAAGATCCAACACCCCTTTATGATGAAGGCTTTGGAAAAATTAGGAATCCATGGAACATTCCTCAATACAATAAAGTCTGTATATGACAAACCTACAGCCAGCATTATACTCAATGGTGAAAAACTAAAGCCATTTCCTCTTAACTCAGGAACAACACAAGGATGCCCACTCTCTCCACTCCTCTTCAATCTAGTATTAGAATGCCTAGCTACAGCAATAAGACAAGATGCAGACATAAAGGGGATCCAAATAGGGAAAGAAGAAATAAAACTCTCCCTCTTTGCAGATGACATGATCTTGTATTTAAAGAATCCCATAGACTCCACTCCCAAATTACTCAAGCTGATTCAAAACTTTGGCAAAGTAGCAGGTTATAAAATTAACCCCCAAAAATCAATGGCTTTTCTGTATGCCAACAATGAGAAAAGTGTGGCTGAAATTAGGAAAGCAACTCCATTTGTAATAGCCCCACAAAAAATAAAATACCTCGGAATTAACTTAACTAAAGAAGTGAAGGACCTCTATGATGAAAACTTTAAAATCTTGAAAAAGGAAATCAACACAGAACTTAAAAAATGGCAAAACCTCCCATGCTCCTGGATTGGAAAGATTAACATCGTGAAAATGGCAATACTTCCCAAGGCTATCTACAAATTCAACGCAATACCTATCAAAATTCCACCCTCATTCTTCAAGGAAATAGAAGAGGCAATCCAAAAATTCATATGGAACAATAAAAGACCCCGAATAGCAAAAACGCTCCTCAAGGGAAAGAACACTGCTGGAGGAATATCAATACCAAATTTCAAACTCTACTATAAAGCCATAGTAATCAAAACAGCTTGGTATTGGCATAAGAACAGACCTCAGGACCAATGGAATAGAATTGAAAACCCAGAAATGAACCTACAGACCTATAGCCATCTAATCTTCGATAAGGGAGCTAAAACAATAGAATGGAAGACAGACAGCCTCTTCAGTAAATGGTGCTGGCAAAACTGGTTAACTACATGTAGAAAACTAAAGCTAGATCCTTATATATCACCCTGCACCAGAATCAACTCCAAATGGATCAAAGACCTTGAAGTCAAAGCAGACACTCTGAAAACATTACAGGATGGAATAGGAGAAACCCTGGGTCTCCTTGGCTCAGGCCGAAATTTTCTGAATAGAGACCCGGAAACACAACAAATCAAAGAAAGGCTGGACAAATGGGATTGTATAAGGTTGCAGAGCTTCTGCAGGGCAAATGACATAGCTAGCAAGATCAATAGAAAGCCCACGGACTGGGAGAAGATCTTTACTAGTCATACAACGGACAAGGGTCTCATATCTAAAATATACTTGGAACTCAAAAAATTAAACCACCCAACAACAAATCCTCAAAGAAACAACTGCCCAATAAGTAAGTGGGCGAAAGACTTAAAGAGAAACTTCTCTGAAGAAGAAAGAAGGATGGCCAATAGACACATGAAGAAATGTTCAACATCCCTAGCCATAAAAGAAATGCAAATCAAAACAACATTGAGATACCACCTCACTCCAGTTAGAACAGCAAAAATCAAGAACTCTAACAACAACAGATGCTGGAGGGGATGTGGACAGAAAGGAACCTTACTTCATTGTTGGTGGGAATGTAAACTTGTTCAACCACTTTGGAAAGCAGTATGGAGGTTCCTCAAAAGACTCCACATAGAGCTCCCCAATGACCCAGCAATCCCACTTTTGGGCATTTACCCAAATGATCACAAACAAGGCCACACTAAAGCTACCAGCACAACTATGTTTATTGCAGCATTATTTACCATAGCTAAGACATGGAACCAACCCAGATGCCCCTCAGTAGATGAATGGATCAAGAAGATGTGGTATATATACACAATGGAATTCTATGCCTCCATCAGAAAGAATGACATTTCCCCATTTGTTAGGAAATGGAAAGGCTTGGAAAAAATTATATTAAGTGAAGTAAGCCAGGCCCAAAGAAACATAGGTCCCATGGTTTCCCTTATTTGCAATATCTAGTATAGGTATGAGTCAAGCGGAAAAAGTCAGATAATGTGATGTTAGGAAAACGAAACCTCAAATATGTATTTTAATGTTTTTGTTTCTTTCATGCATGTGTTTCTAACGCATTTATAAGATTATTTCTTTGTTGCTTTGTATGTCCCTCCCCCACAGTGTAACCCCCGCTTTCACTATATTTGATGTCAGTATAACATGTGGAGGAGATGGGGACAAACAAGTCATTTAAGGATTCAGGTGGACCTACTGCAACAATGAGAAGTACAAAATGTCATGTCAAAACCAGCTTTACAATGTCGGTGGGGGGTGGGGGGTGGGGGGGTATGATTGGTTGGGAGGGAGGGGGGAGGCTGGGAAGGGAGGTGAAGGGTAAACAAAGGAGGAGGCTGCAATGCTTGGTAAGAAATGTATGCATTATCCTGCCCATGTAATTGTAACCCCTCTGTACAGTATGTTCTCAAATAAAATAAAATTAAATTAAAAAAAAAAAAAGAAAACTGAACAAAGCTACAAGTTTGAAGGGAAGGGGTCAGTGGTAAGGGCTATGATAAAAGAGAAATTCTTCACCATGGAATCTTGGAAGAATACAATGTGTCTTGTTGAAATACTAGCTTTTCAAACCTTCTTAGAAAGTAGAACATGATTTTTGATTCTTGCTTTTTGGAACCTGTTTAATGAGTGGTGACACAAAAATTATCGAAATGACTGAAAATCCACTGACATGAATTATTAGTTTAACATTATACTCAAAGTTGCCTTGAGATGCAGGCAGGCTGGATTCCTTTCCTATTAAATTAATGGAATAAGCTTCCTTTTGAATGGTTGGACAGTCCAAGACACTCGTTCCAAAATAAGAAAAGATACTGGAGAGAAAAAAAAGAGGAAGGAGAGTCAAGGCTGCTGAAATTAGCATATTTCCCATTTGGACTTTAATGGGTTGTTTCTACAAAGACTTAGAATTTTATCTTAAGATAATAATTTCAAAATGGATATGCTAAAAGATAGCTTCGAAATGTAATATTTAATGCTGTTGGATTACTTGAAGACAAAGGTTTACAGAAAACCTTAAATTCCAGAAAAACTGTAATGTACCAATAAATACCTAGAAGAAATATAATTTAACAATTCACCTGTTCAAAGCAAATCCTGGCATGAAAGTCTGTGAATCACTTATCTCCAAACAGGAAGTGCAACTGTGGCTCAATTGGGAAAGGGCTCCCCTTGAGCTGAAGAACTCTGGGATATATTAATTCTGAAGCCCTGAATTCAAGGCCCATGCCTGACAAAAAGAAATTTTAAAGAATTAAATCATTAGGGCTGGAAGAAGACGCAGTGGTAGAGTGCTTGTCTTGCATGCATGAGGTCCTGGGTTCAGTTCCTCAGAGCCACATAAGCAGAAAAAACCTGGAAGTGGCACTGTGGCTAAAGTGGTAATACGCTAGCCTGGAGCTGAACAGCTCAGGGACAGCACCCAGACCCAGAGTTCAGGCCCCCCTAACAACATCAACAACAACAAAAAAAAAAATAAAGCATCAAACAACCTGAAGATGTTGTCCAGAATAATGAATGCAGCATTATCCGTTGACATGACTTAGTGACTTGAAACCAAGTTTACCAGGGGAGATGGTGGGCATTTTGTGTGTGTATCAAAACCTGCAAAATTATTTTATACTTTCCCAGGGAGGGAGAAAGGAGGAAATGGGGGGGAGGAGTGAGGTACTTGGTGGACTTGCCTTTTGGTTCACTGACGGTTTTCTGGAGTAAAATTCAGAGAAATTTTGCTTGCAATCCTAGTTGCATGGGCAATGATGAAGCCATGTCCTGAAAGTGCTTTTGTCCTGTCCTTGGCCTGGTTCCAACCACCACTGGATAATTCAAGTCCCACTGCAGGACCAAGATGACTTGAAGATTACTGATCCATTGGGCAGGTGGACCTAACCAAAGCCAGAATAGGCAGATAATGCAATTCTGAGATCAGCACTGGAAATCTACAGCAGGCAGAGATTTTTTTAAATATATTTTTATTTTAAAAATAGTGTACAGAGGGCTCAGAGCTACAGGACTAGGTAATGAATACATTTCCTATACAGCATTGTTACCTCCTACTTTGTTTTTCCCCTACCGTCCTTTCCCTCCCCACCTCTCCAACTCTTCAGTCCTCGAACCCTGCCTGATATTGTAAATTCATTTTCAACACAATAACCTGTACATCTCATTGTCACAATGGTCAACCTGCATCCCCATTTAAGCATTCTGCTATATCCCTTCTACTCCCCAAATCAATATATATATATATATGTATATATATATATATACATATATATATATATATGTATATATATATATATACATATATATATATATGTATATATATATATACATATATATATATATATATATATATATATATGATAAAGTACATTGGAATCAAATACAGTGAAAACAGGGGTTTACTGTGGGGGAATAACGTACAAAAGAATCACATAGAGAATTATAAGCATATTAAAAACAAAAGAAAGAGAGGAAAAACCACTTGTGTCTCTGACTTGAGGTACATTTCGCTTAACATCATCTTGTATGGTCATATGTACCTAGCCTTTGATCTTCGCTGCTTATCCTAGACATGTACTAATCCTTGCAAACAAAGGTAAAACAAGGTAAACCATGGGACCTATGTTTCTTTGGGTCTGGCTTACTTCACTTAATATAATTTTTACCAAGTCTTTCAATTTCCTACAAATGGGGCAATGTCATTGTTTCTGATGGAAGCATAGAATTTCAGTGTGTGTTTGTGTGTGTGTGTGGGGGGGTGTATGTATGTATGTGTGTATGTGTACCACATTTTCTTGAACCATTCATCTATTGAGGTGCATCGGGGTTGGTTCCATATCATAGCTATGGTGAATAATACTGCATTAAACATCGTTGTGCTGGTAGGTTTGTGATCATTTGGGTAAGTGCGCAAAAGTGGGGTTGCTGGGTCACTGGGGAGCTCTACATGGAGTATTTTGAAAAATTTCCATACTGCTTTCCAAAGTGGTTAAACAAGTTTACACTCCTACAATAATGCGGTAGGGTTCCTTTTAGCCACATCCCCCACCAGCACTTGTCATTATTACATTTCTTGTTTATAGCCTTTCTAACTGGAGTGAGGTGTAATCTCAATGTTTTGATTTGCATTTCTTTTATGACTAGAAAAATTGAGCATTTCTTCATGTGTCTAATGGACATTTTTTATTTCCTCTTCAAAGAAGTCTCTCTTTAAGTCTTCAGCCGACATAGTTATTGGGCAGTTGTTTCTTTGAGGATTTGTTGGAGGGGGATTTATGATTTTGAGTCCTAAGTATATATTAGATATAAGACTTTTTCTGTTTTATGACTCATGAAGAACTTCTCACTGTAAGTGGGCTTTTTATTGATCTTGCTATCTATGAACTTTACCTTGCAGAAGCTCTGCTGTTTCATGCAATCCCATTTGTCCAACCTGTCTTTGATTTGTTTTGTTTCTGATTCACTATTAAGAATTTTTTGGCCTGTGATAAGAGCCCTAGAGTTTCTCTTATCCTTCATGTAATGTTTTCACGGTGTCTGCTTTTATTTTGAGGTCTTTGAGTCATTTTGACTTGATCCTCATGCAGGGTGAGATATATATATATATATATATATATATATATATATATATATATATATATATATATATGGATCTAGCTTTAGTTTTCTACAGGTGTTTAACCAATTTTACCAGCACCATATACTGAAAAGGCTGTCTTTCTTCCTTTCTATTCTTTTAGCTCCCTTGTCAAAGATTAGGTGGCTATAGGTCAGTGGGTTTATTTCTGAGTCCTCAGTCCTATTCCATTTGTCCTCAGGCCTGTTCTTGTGCCAATAGCAATCTGGTTTTATTACTATGGCTTTTTAGTATAGTTTGAAATTTGGAACTGATATTGCTCCAGTGCTGTTCTTTCTGCTAAGAGTTGACGAACCTACAGCCAGCATTATACTTAATGGTAAAAGATAAAGCCATTTCTTATTATTCAGGAAAGAGATAAGGATGTCTGCTCTCTCCACTCTTCTCCAACTTAGTATTAGAATGCTAGCTGGGGCAATAAGACAAGATGCAAACTTAAAGGGAATCCAAATAGGGAAAGATGAAGTAAAACATACAAGATGACCAATGGAATAGAATTGAAAACCCAGAAATGAACCTACAGTCCCATAGCCATCTAATTTTCAATAAGGGAGCTAAAAAAACAGAATGGAAGAAAGACAGCCTCTTCAGTAAATGATGCTGGCAATATTCGTTAACTACTTGTAGAAAACTAAAGCTAGATCATTATCACCCTGCACCATAATCAACTCCAAATGGATTAAAGACCTCGGAGTCAAAGCAGACACTCTGAAAATATTACAGGATGGAATAGGAGAAACCGTAGGTCTCCTTGGGGCAGGCCAGAATTTTCTTAATAGAGACCCTGAAACACAAAAAAAATAAAAAAAAGGTTGGAAAAATGGGATTGCATGCAATTGCAGAGCTTCTGCCTTGCAAAGGACATAGCTAAGAAGATCAATAGAAAGCCCACGGATTGGGAGATCTTCACTAGCCATTCAAAGGACAAGGTTCTAATATCTAAAATATACTTGGAAATTAAAAAATTAAATCCCCAACCACAAATCTTCAAAGAATCAACTGTCCAATAAATAAGTGTGCTAAAGACTTAAAGAGAAATTTCTCTGAAGGAGACAGAAGGATGGCCAATAAACACATAAATAAATGCTCAAACTCTCTAGCCATGAAAGAAATGCAAATCCAAACAGCATTGAAATAACACCTCACCCCAGTTATAATGGCTATAATCAAGATCTCTAATAACAACAGATGCTGAAGGAGATGCGGACAGAAGAGAACATTACTGCACTGTTCGTGGCAGTGTAAACTTGTTCAACCACTTTGGAAAGCAATATGGAGGTTCCTCAAAAGACTCCACATAGACCTCCCCTATGACCCAGCAATCCCACTTTTGGGCATTGACCCAAAAGTTCACAAACAAGACCACACTAAAGCTTCCATCACGACTATGTTTATTGCATCATTATTTACCATAGGTAAGATATGGATCCAACCCAGATGACCCTCAGTAAATGAATGGATCAAGAAAATGGGGTATATATACATAATGGAATTCTATGTCTCCCTCAGAAAGAATGACATTGCCCCATTTGTTAGGAAATAGAAAGACTTGCAAAGAATTATATTAAGTGAAGTATACCAGGTCCAAAGAAACATAGGTCCCATGGTCTCCCTTATTTACAGTAACTAGTATACGTCTGAGTCAAGCAGAATTGGTCAGATAAGTTGATGTTAGGGAAATGAACCCTAAAATATGTATTCAAATGTTTTTTTTTCTTTTGTGGGATTATTTCTAACACATTTATAAAATTATTTCTTTGTTGCTTTGTATTTCTCCCCCCACAGTATAACCCATGCTTTCACTGTATTTGATGTTGGTATAATTTGTGGAGGGGAAAGGAAAAAACAAATAGTTTAAATAGGGATACAGGTGGACCCCTTGCAACAATGAGATGTACAAGTCGTTATATCAAAAACGAACTTTACAACTTTGGTTGTGGGGAGAAGGATTGGGTGGGGGAAAGGGGGGAGGATGGGAAGGGATGGGAAGGGGAAAGAAATTAGGAAGCTACAACGCTTCAGAAGAAATGTACACATTTTCTTGCCCAGGTAATTTTAATCCCTCTGTACAATTTTTTCACAATAAAAAATAATAAATTTAAAAATAGAAAAAAGAAGAAAAAAATGAAAATGACATGATGTTGTATTTAATGGACTTCATGGACTCCATTCCCACGTTACGTGAGCTGATCAGAAACTTTGACCAACTAGAACAATAAAATATTGTCTCAATAAAAGCAAACAAGAAAGGAATAAAAAATAAACCAGAAAGTAATACACAGTTGGAAATTTGGGCTAATTTTGTTATTATGTTTTGAGAAGTCAAGTTTCCTATAGAAATGCAACTCATATATAATCCTCAGTTGTGTTTTAAATGTTGTCTTAATTATAGAACATTTCTAGATGCAAAAGAGCTCATGGTTCCCAACCAAAAATTTGAAAAAGTAAGTATCATTCTGTTAGAGTTCCAAGAAATGATGAAGGATTACAAAAGTTTAAGCCTAATGAAATGGGAAAGTTCATTTAATGTAGGACTTTGTAGACCTGGCTAAATTAGAATTTAGATTTAAAATAGATATTTTTATTTATAATTTAATATTCTATAGGATACTACAAAATTCTTTTCAAGTAAAAGATTTAATTTACAAATTCCCTAATGGATCTGGTATTCTAATTGACTAGAATATTCTTTCAAGTGAGGTATAATAAGAACTTAGTTAATAGATAATTCCACAAGTTCATTTGTAAGATGACAATGTAAATAATCTAGACAAATTGTCAACAAATTGATGATATTAATTTATAAATATAGAAAAGGAGCCATCTTTTGAGACTTTGGAGTAACGTGGTATGAAGAGAGTAATTGTGTGACATCTTTTTTTTTTCTACCTATACATAACACAGGAAGAAATTTCCTTAATTATGTACCTCTGTATACAATGAGAAAAATGGTACATTTGAGGTTTGTTTTTATTTTGTTTTTGTTGTTTGGTTTGTCCTAGGCTTAACCTCTGGGCTTGGGCACTGTCCCTGAGCCTGTTATTGCTCAAGGCTACTGCACTACCACTTGAACCTCAGTGCCATAGGGTCTGGTTTTTCATTATGAGTTTATTGGAGATAAGAATATAAGGAACCTTCCTGTCTGGGTGGGCTTTCAACCATATTCTTCAAATCTTAATATTAAGATATACAGATCTCTTGAATATCTATGATAGATAAAATATATAATAAAATATATATAATAAAAATAAATAATATTTGCAAGTGTTCTGATCTCAAGAACACCACTGTGGGGAAAATGATGTGGCAAAGATTAGTGTAGCATTCTTTCCATAATAGGAATGGCATCACATTAGCAGAAGTGTAATATTTTTTGACAATAGTGATAAAGTTGTCATGATGTGAATTTAGGGAATTTTAACGTGCACCTTACCAGTTGGAAATTGTTGGGCTAGGATGACTTTATGGCATAAAACCTTGGGATTGATTGTCATAGAAATAATACCTTACTCTGATAAACTAATGTTTACTCTTAAGGAATTAATTATCATAGACTTCATAGTTTTAACCTCTACCAGAATGTGTCTTTTCATTCTGTTGACTTTAAAATATGTAACGCCTCATTGGAAACTGCATCAATTGCTGAATTAATTAAAATGCAAACAGGTACTGTTTTGAATGTCTCTGGTATGGCATGTTCAGAATTTGAATATGAGTAGTTAGTAGTCATAGAATGTTGAGGAACAGATATATTCTGTCCTCTTAACAATTAGTCAGTTTTCAAAGTTAGGAGTTTCCATAGAATTGAACTGTTTTCTGTTTTAATATAAGATAATACTAAAATAATATTTTTTTCAAAATAATGGCAATTACATTCTGAAAATATTGAATAGTTTGGTAAAATTCCAGTTGAAGTCCCTCTGATAAAGAAAGAGGTCATTCAAATTAGCACGCAAAATGTTCATTTTTTAAAAAGGTAATACACATAGAATAATATTTACTGTACCAATACAGTGAAATTATGTTTTATGCAGCTCATTTTAACTTAATTTTATTGTCAAGCTGATATATATAGAAGGGGTTGCAGTAATTGTTAGGTAGTGGATACATGTCAAAATTTTTACCCCCTCCTTCATTTTTCTCACACTTTTCTTTCACCCCAATACTCCTCACAAGTTGTAAGGTAAATTTCTAACATGTTGTCTTGTGAATATTGCTATTGCATTGGTTTGCCTTTTGTCCTTTTTCTTGCCATTTTATTGTTCTGCTTCCCTTGCCAAATGAAGATAAATGTATATACAATACACAGGATACTGAAATTAAATACAACAGTGGGCAAACCAGAGGAAAACACAAAAGAAAAAAGAAATCACATAATACATTAAAAACAACAACCCCAAAAACCCTCTCTTTCCATAGCTAGGAGTTTATTTTGCTCAAAATCATTTTATGCGGTCATTTATAGACAGCTATTGATTCATTTTGCTCATCTGCTAGGACTATCCTAGATATTTCCTAGTTATTACAAATGGGGGAAACCATGGAATCTGTTTCTTTTGTTTTGCTTATTTTTCTTAGTAGGA
The DNA here is from genome assembly GCF_019054845.1 of Dipodomys spectabilis. Lineage (NCBI taxonomy): Eukaryota > Metazoa > Chordata > Mammalia > Rodentia > Heteromyidae > Dipodomys > Dipodomys spectabilis. The sequence continues at coordinate 1,176,084 of NW_024870710.1, forward strand.
TTTTTCCAAGTCTTTCCATTTCCTTATGAATTGGAAGCATAGAATTCCTCTGTACATATATAAACCACATTTTGTTAATTCGTTCATCTACTGAGTGGTATTTTGGTTTAAAACATGATTGTATGTAAGTATCTCTTAAGGCCATTCAAAAATGAGAGATGCCAACTCACCAGATATACTAATATGATTTCCAAGTAAGATAGTATTTTATGGTGGTATAAGTGTTGAGATATCTGGATGAGTCTAATGTATATCTTGCACTGAATTAGGCAGGAAGATATCCAATACCATATAGGATTAAAATGATAGTGACAAAATATTTCCCTTGAGAAAGATATAGGAGGCTGCCAAATGTATGAAGTAGTTCAGATAATTTTGAAGAATTTAGAAATGCAAGCTCAATTATATCTCTTTAAATAATAATTATGTAAGTGGAAGGGGAAAAGAAAGGTAAGAGAAGAAAGTAACTGTCAGAAGATCATTGTCCCAAGTTAGAATAGAAAAAGACATAATCTATAACTTCCAAGTTAAAGGGAGACAATATAATACGTCCCACTTAATTTAGGTACATGCAAAGTATTTACTTGGCTTTTCCCTACTTAAATGCTCCAAAATAAATGAAAACTTAAAAGAAAATTTATGTGATTGCCATTGCTTCAACTTGAACACTAACTGTGATCAGCCCTCTTTTCTTACTTTGCACTTGGAAAATAGTCCCTAAGTTGAAGATGTTGTGGCTGATTAGAGTCAGAGTTAGGGGCTTATAATTGTACAATTATCCCAGAATATTTTAAAACCGTTTTCTCCCAAGATATCCAACTACATTTTCTGAAACTGTACTTTGAACACACCCTCACATCTGAGCACATTATTTGAAGTTATACTTCAGCTTTTCTTGGCACATTCTCCTTTGTGTCTTTGTCTTCTTTGCACATTCCTTTTGAGTTCATAGTTGCTCTATTTGCATTTCATCTGTACAAACTGCTAAGAACATTGTTCAACTACCACTTCTTGTTTGCACACGCCCAGTCTATGTATGAAAGTACTTTGTCCATGTTAAGCAATAGGGTAATACTCACTCTCTGAGGAGAAAAGTTCCACAATATAACCTTATGCCCACATTAGAGCATGTAGAATTTAAGGCATTTTGAGAGAACAGTGATATTAGAATTGAAAGACTCCTTAGGGACATTTTCTTGGAGCTCATTAGATTATGCAGGAGAAATATAAATATCCACAAAATTTGGAGCTAATTAGTAAGTATTCAAATTAACATTAGATTCTAGATGTTGTGTTAATACAAGTCACGACTGTATTATTGTTACATCTGAAAACTTCACAACTTGACAATGTGTATGTGAAAATGAAAGAAAGGCATTAAAGCAAAATATCTTATCTTTTTAGGCATTTAATCCTAGTGGTGAAACGTAATGTCTGAATTTTTCCATTCAATAAAAGCTTGAAGTTTATAAGAACATTTTTCCACATATAAGAATTTGTGTCAGGTTGATTGACAGGGTTATTTCAGCATGGAGATATACCTAAGAAGAATTTGATTTCAATAGAGTATTTGGTGGTTATGATTTGTTAATGTCTATTGAGGCATTTTCTGTTCTAAAGAAGAATCAATTCAAGGAGTCTTCAGTCACATCAGTAAAACTATATGTTTAATCTAATACTTGGTGTTACTTGTCCTACATTTATAATGAGTAGGCTGATAAGATATCCAAACATATCTAAATATATTTCAATAAAATCCCAAACTGATATGGATAGATGGTCACTAATTGGAACTTTAGGACAAATTAGGGTTGTTTGTGCTTTAGTTCAGTCTATAATCTCCTGGCTAAATAAAGTTTTCAAAAATGTTCACAGAATACCTCTAAGAAAAGTTCATGACAGTTATATCTGTATAATATTTTTAAGGTCAGGATTAAAGCATTTGTTCCCAATATTTAAAATCAATAGGATCTGTTGAATTAATGGATCCAGAATTTTATGTTTTCACATTCATATCTCAACATTTTATCAATAAGACTTTCACCAAAACACTGTTCTTATTGAACTTGTCTGTGTCCTTTTACTTTTCAAATACAAATAGATTTCCTTCAATATCTTCCTGAAAATTCTTTCGTTCCTTTTCTTCTGTAAATCTGTGTTTATTACTTTTTTGTAACCTAATTTATCTCTTTCCTCCAATCTTATCCACACTCGTACTGACATTATTCACACTTTCGTCAGAACTTTCCTTTTCCTCTTCCTTTAATAATTTCCCTGATTTTATTATTATTTTTTATATTCATGTTCGTGGATATTTTGATGATGTTCAAACAGAACTACCTTTGCATCTGTTTAACATAAACCTTAGAACTAGCAGAGAGTTTTGTCCTTCTAAATCCATCTTTTCCACCTGAAGTCCTTATCACCAAGAATGTAACTAAAAGTTAGGAGACCGAGATGTGGAAACATTTTAGATTTCCTTTTACCCTACCTCCATCCATTAGATAAGATGAATGATCAAGATTTTCTCTGTTTCTGTCACTAATGTAATATCTATGTACTCCTTTTTGTGCCCCTGAAACCAACCTATTGCAAATATTCATCACCAGTCATTCAGTCCTAAAACAACTGTTTACAAAGTATGCATTTTTCCACATGGTCTTTTCATATTGGTCCTCTCCATCAACCAATGACTCTCCTTGTAAGCACACAGGGTGAGGAACTCAGACAAAAATTCTAGTACCATTATTTACTCATAACATTGACTTTTGGTCTTACATTTCTCATCTGTAAATGGAGGTAATCTGCCAGAAATATTGAAGAATATATTTGTTGATTTCTAGAGCAAGGAAAAAGAAAGCAAACAGTCCTTACATTTTCTACCTTAGCTTACAAATAAGGAAAGTGTCAAATTCAGTTTGTTGGTATAAAGTCAGAAACAGTTTCAAGCAGAAATAAAAATAAATTTTAACTCCTGGTTCTGCAGCTTGTGTCATTTTATGTTAACTTCATATATGTAAGTGTTATTATGTAAATTGTGTCATGTATTTACAGCTGTAATGAAGAACATACTCTTAATATATCATTGTAAAACATTGGTTATTGAATAGTATCTATATGAGAATGTTATTTGAACTAATCACACTAAGTTGAAACCTACATCTTAGTCCATCAAAATATGGAAATAAATGATTTTATTTATAAGAAAATAATAACACCAATTACAGTGAGTATTCATTAGAAAGACTACCTGTTTATGTGATTGTATTTCTTGATATTGAAACTCTCCTGTTTTTATTCTGTTTTTTTTTTTTTTTTTTGGTTCGTCATGGGGACTGGACTCTTGGCCTGGCACTGTCCCTCAGCTCTTCAGCTCAATGCACTCTACCACTTGAGCCACGGTGCCACTTCCCGCTTTTTCTGCTAATTTATGCTGAGGAATCAAACCCAGAGCCTCATGTAGGCAAGGCCAGCACTCTGCCACTGAGCCACCTTACCAGCCTTCCTCTTGTTATTGTTATTGTATGTAATCCAACGATGTTTATAACTATGTATTCAATGTTGGAAATTTAGCTTCAAAGTTATCTAAAGTTTTTATTTTTCCTTTTCAATCACAACATCGTCATTATCAGGCTACACTGTGGTCATCATCCTCTCCATCCAAATTATTATTAGCATCATAAGTGCTAATTATTGAATGTCGGATATCTGTCTATTATTTTATATTATTTGTCTTTTGATTAATAATTTTAATGTTACCGCTGTGCATGCATACATACTGAAATTTAGAACAAATAAACCAAAAAAACTAAACCATATCAGGTAGCTTGACTATGTGCTTGTAACAAATTATAGAATAGATTTTTTGAAGCATTGCAAATTCCTAATGGGCATGAATTAATTTCCTCTCTCTCCTTAACAACAAACAAATATTAAAGAGTTTGGGCAGAACATTTTAAAGTAATATACTGTAAATATTCCTACAATATCATGTGTATATCTAAAATTCCCTTGAAAGTAATGAACTCTACTTTCTATTGAAATATAGTTATTTTATTCTAGAAAACTTTTAGCAAAAGAGACTGTATATCTTTGAAATGAAAAACGTCAAAAATAGTAACATAAAAGTTTTAGAGGGAGTCTGTCATATATATATATATATATATATATATGTATATATATATATATATATATATTTGATCTCAGAAATATATACATATATCTAAAGTTATTTGCAGAATGATATACATCATAGTGAAACAAACAACTTAAAACATAATTAAAATTAAAAAAACAAAACTTCGTGAAACCAAGTGTTGGTAACAAACCCTGATAATACGAGCTATTCTGGGTGCTGAGATCTTAGAATTGTTTTCGAAACTAGCCCAGACAGAAAATTACTTCTTAGATTCTTATCTCCAATTAACCACTAAAAACAGAAATTAGTTCTTTTCCTCAAGTTGTAGAGTGCTGTCTTTGAGCATAAAATGGCTTGGGACAATGCCCAGGCCTTGCAAAAATCACCCACAACAACAAATTGTATCACATTAATTTGACAAAAGCATCTTTTAACTGCTGTGAACATTTCTTAGAAACATGAATACATACCCCTGGAAAATATTAAGTAAAAATGTATAGAACATTTACGTCTATGTTAAAGACATGACTATTAAATTGTTTAAGAAATTTAGGTAATGACTAGAGGTTAAGAATAATGACAGCTAGGTCATATATTGGGACTGGATTTTTTATTCTATTTTACAATAGTAATAAAATGATATTTATAATGATTATATAAAATTACCCTTGCTTGGTATTTGAATTACCATAAGTGATAAATATTGTTAAATGATTTCCAAAGCAAAGGAGTATCAATTCTTTTGTAATTTCAAAACAATTAAGAAAATGATTTCAAGGCTGATTCACTCTAAGTCTATATTTGTTTTCTAGTCCTAGTTTTCATATGTTAGTAGACTTTAAAATTCCAAAAATTTAATGGATATTGCCATTCAGGAACATATTCACATACACTAATATTGGAGTCCCTTAAGTGGAATTGTTTTATTTCATTTGTTACTTTCACAAATAAATCAAGATGATTGTGTATTTTGTTCTTTTCACTGCTTTTAGCTCTTATCTTGAGAATACGTTTATCCTAGCAAAGTAGAGATAAGCAATTGGATTGAGCAAGTAACATATAACTTTCATAAAATGCAGATGCATAGATTTGTGTCTTCTGTCATTTGCTAAAAGTTTCTTCCAGAAAAGTTTCTCAATTATTAGAAGTTTTTCCCCTTCCCCTCCACAAATTATACCGACATCAAATACAGTGAAAGCAGGGGTTATACTGTGGGGGAGGGACATACAAAGCAACAAAGAAATAATCTTATAAATGTGTTAGAAACAATCGCATGAAAGAAAAAAATACATTTGAATACATATCTTAGGCTTCATTTCCCGACCATCCCCTTATCTGACCTTTTCTGCTTGACTCAGACATATACTTGATATTGTAAATAAGGGAAACCATGGGAAAAAAAAATAGGGATACAGATGGACCCATTGCAACAATGAGATATACAGGTCGTTACGTCAAAAAATGAACTTTACAACTTTGATTGGGGGGTTTAGCGGGGAGGATTGGGTGGGGCTGTGGAGGAGGATGGGAAAGGATGGGAAGGGGAAACAAAGGAGTAGGCTAAAATGCTTGATATGAAATGTACTCATTATCTTGCCCATGTAATTGTAACCCCTCTGTACAGTATTTTCACAGTAAAAAAGTAAAAATAATAAAAAAAATTACTTAGAAATGATGCATAATTCCTAGGTATTCCAGTTTTCACATGTAGTTTTGCATTGAGTTATCTCTGTATAAACTGAAACGGAAAAAATACCCTCAAAATAAACAGAAATCACATCTTTGTTTTAAATGCAGTAGTTTAAGGGTTTTTAGCCAACACCAAAAACATCTTTTTAGCTATTCTGCATTTTGTGTGAAGAAGTTTTAACAATAGTTTTTTTTTTTTTTTTTCTGACATGCAATTCACTTACAATATATTATCTCCTTTTATTGTATACATTTTAGTGCTTTGGAAGTGAATTGTACCTTCATAGGTTTTCAAAGCCAAATTTTCACAAACTTGCATTTCTTCAAAGAGAAATGCTGTAAATTTTAGAAGAGACATTTAAAAAGATATAAAATTCAGTTACAGGAATTTGCCCAGCATACATCCTCTATAGTATGTCTTTTCAAAATTTGTTTTTGGGGATCGTTTCCAGGGACTCACACATACTATTCAAGTTCACTGTCAATTAACTACATTCTCTGTCCAAAAAAGTTTTTAACTTCTGATTAATACAGTCATAGAAGTGTAATGCCGGGATCCTATAAAATTCTCTTTCACCTTTTGAAGACTTGAAAACTTGTTTGCTAAAATGATTGCAGTATTATACAAATCGATCACTACAAGAAGTATATGAATTTCTCTACAAATGTATTACTATATTTTGCGTCCTCTTTTTATATCATGGTCATACTAGTGAATTTTCTTTTTATCATTTCTTAAACACTAAAGAGGAGCTTATTTCCTATGCTCCTCCTATTGACTATTAATTTACATATGTTATTTAAAGAAATATCCTATTCAGGAAAAAATTTATATAGTAGAATATATAAAAATACTTAAGGTTCAGAATCATTGTAGCATTAACATTGTAGCATTAACAAATATGTGCTCTCTGTTGGATATGGTTTTATTTCTGTTATAGCGTACCTTGAATTATGAAAGGTTATCACGATATAATCCAGGTCTGCTTTTCTTTAGCTACTAATGTTTTCCATGTCAAATTTTTAGAAACCTTTACTGATTAATGTCATGAATTTTTACATTTATGTTTTATAGGGTTTTACATCTCAGATTTAGTTTGGTAATCATTCTTTATAAGGTTTGAGGTAGGCCAGGTGCTGGTGGCTCACGCCTGTAATCCTAGCTACACAGGAGACTGATATCTGAGGATCGTGGTTTAAAGCCAGCCAAGGCAGGAAAGTCCATAACACACGTATCTCCAATAAACCACTAAAAAAACGGAAGTTTTGCTGTTGCTCAAGCGGTAGAGTGTTCACCTTGAGCTGAAGAGCACATGGACAGCGCCTAAGCCCAGAGTTCAAACTCCATGACTGACATACAAACAAACAAACAAAGGATTGAGGTAGTAGTCTAAGATCATTCTTTAAATCTAGAGAGGCAATAGTGCCATTACAACCATTTAAGATTCTGTTTTTATTTGATAAAGTCATAGCATCCTTTTCAAAATCTGTGCACTATAAAACTAAGAATGTATTTTTGACAAATCTGTTATCTTCTTCTATGTGTCTGTTCTTATAGTAGAACTATGTTGTCTTCACTACTAAACATGGTGATACTATTCAAAGCTAGTATGAAGGCTCAAGCTGCACCATTTTACAAGATTGCTCTGACTGACTTGTATTCCTTGAATTTACATACGAGATTATTGAGCAAATGGACCAATATTCTACAGAGATATCTAAATATTTGATATTCACTCATATTTCGCCCCTTGTGAAAATACAAACCCGTGATATTATATATAGAAAATGTATTGAGAGACTGTTCAATGCAACTAAAACTAACTTAGGAATGAGTTAAGATTTAGATAACAGTACAGCATAATAAAGCTGAATGATAACGACTTGAGCTGTACTGCCGAAGAGAGTGGGAGGGGGAAGAATGGTGGACCACATAGGAGCTGTAGGTTATTGGTATTGTTTCAAAAAAATATAGACTTCAGAGAAGAGAAGGAGAAAAATAAAGTGTCCTGAATCTAGTTTCTTTTTAACCCACCTGATAGTTTGGACTGAAAGTCAGATAACATGGGAAAAATAAAATTTTAAAAAAAGCATTGTATAGAGCTGTTACAATTTAAAGAAGTAATAGGAATATAATTAATTTCCAAAGAAATAAGAGAAAGAATAACAATAACAATTGCTAACGTGGATAGAAGATGGATCACATTTTGTCATATATAACTTTGAAAAAACATACTAGGAATGAAAACTTAAAAGTCATAATTTAAAATACAATTTTTATTATAACTAGATAGTATAGCTCAGTGGTAAAACTTTGGCCTAACATATGTGAGCAATTGTGTGATCTCCCAAGCATTACAAAGTACACACAAACACACACACACACACAAAACCCACATAAATATACACACAGACACACCACACAAACACATTTGTTATTATCATATTAAACAGTGGAAATTATCACAAATAGTAAAAGTATTTTAATATATGAAATCATAATATTGCTCATATTATTCAAACGTTTAGTAGAAATAAAATAGTCACAAGATACTTGGATTCTTATAGATTAATTAAATTGAAAATTAAGAAATAAAAGACATGAGAACTTTGCAAACAAGTTTTAAATAATGAACATTTTGAATTATGTGTCCTTTTCTTTTGACAAAAGATTGATCTTACTGGTGTTTTAACTCAAGATTTAGAATATGATAACCAGGTGCTCTATATCTTGCTGGGGATGGCTATATCCCTAATCATTTCAATATGGTAATTTTATGATAAGGTCTCATATTTTTTCAGTCTCTCCCGAATCACAAACCCTATTTACCCTTCCCCATAGTTAGAAAATGGAAACTACAAACACTATGCCCAGCTCAAATAGTTTTTTTTTTTAAATTCAAGTACAAATATTTCCAAAAAGTGACCATGTAATGAAGCCTTTTAAAATAAAGTATGTGCTTCTTGAAAATACAGTATTTGTTACCTGGACAAATATGTTTAGAACTATAAAAAAATAAATTTATTTAAATTCACCAATCATATAAAATAAGAAAATAATTTTTAAATATTCACATGTTAACTATTTTGAAAGCAAAAATATATGTCTGAATAATTTACATGTGTTAAAATTATGCAAAACTAAATTAACTAATCCTACAACTCTGAAAAAAGAATTACCCTAAAGAAACAGGACAAAATAAGTTCAAAATTTGAAATTTGGAAAATAAAATGAAGTGTACTCTTTAGTTGACTTAAATAACTGTAAACCCTCTGTATATCAATTTTATAATAAAAAATGCATGAACAAAATAAGAAAATTACACATTGGTCAATAGCGACAGGAAAAATATCAGTAGTTTTTTCTGAGTGTGCAAAAAATCAATGGAAGAGATAACAATGTTCCTTCCATAATAAATGTATTCATTTCCTTACTTATGTAACTGTATCCCTTCTGTACATTACCTTTACAATAAAATTAAATTGAAATTAAAAATAAACTAAATAATATACCAATAAAGAATTCGTAGAGAGTTAGGAAGCTGGCTCAGTGGCAGAGCTCTTGCTTTGCATGCTTGAGGCCCTGGGTTCAATTCCTCAGCATCACATAAACAGAAAAAAAAAGCCAGAAGTCGCACTGTGGCTCAAGTGGTCCAGGGCTAGTCTTGAACTAGCCTTGAGGAACAGTGCCCAGACCCTGAGTTCAGGTTCAATGCCCGGAAGATCCCCCCCCCAAAAAAACAGAATTACTAGAAACCATTGGTTAAAAACTTTTTTAAAAACTGCCTTAAGTACCCAAGTAATATAATTTGATGATACTATTTAAATACTTCAATTTTAGCAGAGAAGCCAAAAATTTACAAACTGTTAAAAAGTAAAGTAATAAATCAGAATATATTACTATTAATAATAATCATAAGATGAATTTATAGAGATTGTCAAATATGTAAGAAATGTGGCAATTTGCCATTCGTTTGCACTTAATAAGTGAGAAAGAATTTTCTAGGTCTTTTAAAATATATAATAAGTTTAATGAAGAAACTATTCTTTCACATCATATGATAATTAGATGAAGTTGATATTAGAGCAAAGAGCAGATTGTACTAAGTTTCTGGATGTTAAAGTATATATTTATTTTGGTTGTGGGAAATTGTGTTCAATTAGGGTATTGTTTTTGTTAGACTGGTGTCATATCTGTGGTTAATTTTAGGATAGGGGATCCCTTTCCACACGAAAATGCACCTGATCTGACGTTTTAGCCTTCCCATTATCAATGGCATAAGAGTTGTGCACCAACTTGTCTAGCTTCCTACCTTGCCAGGCTTGGATTCTGTAGTCCTTCCAATCCTAACCTGTAGATAGTGCAGAATGGTGGAAATGATCCAATGCACCCAGCTATAGATTGAGAAGGAAGTCCACTAAACTTTTGGCCTGGGTTCTGTTCTCAAGCCTCCTCAGTAGTTAAGTGTTCAGATGGGAGCCCTTGGCTCTAAGCAGTAAGAGTATTTCTTAAAGCAACTAGACATATATATGACTTAGGCATGTGAACACCTCAGGACAAGAATAAAAGAGCAGTGAAGTGTAGAGGACAGGCACAATTTTAACTAGCTATGTGGAGGCTGAATAAGCTTAGCTAGCTACTCTGGAGGCTGAGATATGAAGATCACTATTCAAAGCCAGTCCAATCATGAAAATACATGCGATTATCTCCAAAAAACAGGAGTGGAACGATGGTTCAAATGGTAAACCACTAACCTAGGTCACAGAAGCTTAGGGATGATGAATGAATGAGCACTTACACATGCGCGCGTGTGTATACACGTGCATGTGTACACACACACACATAAGCATTGCAATGAGAACTTCTTTTTTTACCTTGCTGTACTCTATTTCCCTGTATTAGTTTACAAATTAACAAAATCAGCTAAGCACCTATTTACATACAACTCATCATGTTTCTCTAAAGTCAACTCTCTTTTTGGAAGCATGCTTTTATTTGACCCAAATATAAACTATTCAGGAGTTTGATTCTTCTCCATCAATTCTGTAGAATTAGATGATTGTTTAGCTTCCTCCTAGCAATATAATTTTGTGAAATCCTGCATCAAGCAATGTATTCCTTTCACTAGAAGGGAAACCTCTTTCAAACAATTAATAGTAGTTTTTTCTTCTCTTTGCTTGCATCTGTAGTATTATTGTCTTCATATATTTCATGATCTGTCTGTGTATGACAAAGATTGCTGTGAAAATAAAAAGACCTTTTGCAGCACTTATCATTTATATACCATCCATAGATATAAAGGTATTTAAATATTACTGAAATTTCTTCGGAATAAATCATATTCACCTTGACTATCGTGAAAAAGAAGAATTGGTTTCTCAGCACTTTAGGTAAGAACTTGATTGAAAGAAACAAAAGGAAAAGTGAGGAACAGCTCAACATATACATTGAAATGAAACAAAACAACCCAAGAAAACAAATTCAGTACTCAAGAATCTGTAGGAAATGCAAAGAACAAAAAAAAAAAAAATCAGCTATGACATGCTTATGAAAATCCTGACTACAAGAGCGTCTACTCTTGTAAGGATAGAGGTTAAAGCCCAGACTGGACAAAGATCTGTACGCAATGCCATGCACCTGTTATTCTAAATTCCAGGAAGAATAACATAACGTGGACTGAGCCCAAGGTCATGCACAAGTATCTGAAAAATAATCAGGATAATTTATGGCTGGGGACATCACAATGTGGTAAGAACACCCATTTAGGGGACACAAGACACTCAATTCAAACTCTAATATTTGGGTATTAAAGTAAAAAGCTATGATTTTAAATAATTCGAATAATTGTAAGATTTGAGTTTTTGAGTGGAAAAATGCATGAGAGAGATAGAATGAACCCATGGTGCAATGCTTTCAACTTAAGTGAAAATGTTTTATGGTACTTCAGACAAAAGAGAGTTACCTTGCAAATGAACATGGTTGTGCATTTGGGTGATGGAAATACTTTACTTACACAGATGTTAATTAAATAGATTTTATTTGGGTAGATTGTACTTCTTGAACTAAGATCCTGGATGAAGTCCCTGAGATTTTTCTCTCAAGGCTACCACTCTACTACTTTGAGCCACAGTTCCAATTCTGATTTTCTATTGGTTGTTTGGTGATAAGAGGCTCCTGGTCACTCTTGCCCAGGATGGATTCAAACCATGATCGCCAGATCTCAGCCTCCCGACTAACCAGGATGCCAGGCATGAGGCGTCGATAGTTTTAATAATTTAGTAAATTGTACAGTTACTGAAGTTATACATTATCATTATAACCTGTGTAATATATGTGTGTATGTATATATCAATGCATAAGGATAGAAATATTTTAACATATTTTTGTATCTACAGTAGATTTATGAAATCATCCATTATAAAATAAAATGGAAACAAAAGTTAATAAGGAGCAAAACAAAGGAAATTATCACATGTTTCTTGTTGTTGAATAGAATACAAATTGCGAGAATCAGTTTGGGAAAACCATCTGTACGTTAACAAAATAGATAAGAGCTATTAATTCCAATCCATCTATGTGCCCATGTTATGCAACCTCACAAATGAGTGTGAAAATCAAACCACACTTTTTGCCTTTGTTTTTAACTCACCTGTTATAATTTTTTGGGTTCGATGAAGTAATCAAATAAAGATTAAAATAATATTATGTGAGACTATGAATTAGAGCTGAAAATGATTTTAAATATGATAATAGCTAATTAAATTGCATATTTCTTACTTTTACTCTGTCATGTCCCTCATTCCCACATTAGGAAAGTTTATAGAAGGTTTTCACTAAATTATATGTATAATTATGAAAAAAATGTATTGAAAGAATATGGGCACAGTGTGGTTTTAGCTTATTGAGACTTGTAGGGAGGAGTGTGTTTTTGAGGACTTGAAATACATTGTGATGAAGATGAAAGGAGGGATGTTCTTATTCTGGACAACTGGCTAGAGGATTGCTCCCATAAAGGTAGTGATGAATTCATCCAAAAGGTTACAGTAAAATCACTTTCACAACCATGTTCACTGCTGCACTATTCACCGTAGCCAAGTTACAGAAACAGTCCAGATACCCTTTGGCGGAGTGATGGTTGGAGAATGTGTGGCACATATACACAATTGGATTGCACCCATCCATTTTGAAGACTGTTACATTATTTGCAACGAAATAGATAGAACTAAAAATATATTAAGTGAACTAAGTCAGAGCCAGACACACAAAGGACCCATGTTCTGTCTCATATTTGGAAGCTAGAAATTTATACAAGTTTACACAAAAATATTAACCAAAGCATGCTATTTACAGAGGAGTATTTCAAAGGTGTAATTTCTTATGAAATTGAACTTTACTCCAACAAAATGAATATCAGGAAACTATCACTTGGAAGATGTGAGGGGAAGTCAGAAGGAAGGAATATAGAGAGTTGTGGAGGAAGAGAGTGAAGGTATAATATTCAATGCAGATAGTATGAAACTAGAAAAAATTAAAGTGGGGTGAGGTTTGGAAGGGGGTGGGAAAGTTATATAAAAATCCATTATACTTAAAATAATTGGTTTGTTGAATGGAAATTCCCTTGTACAAGTATTTAAGATAATAAATATATAATTAAAAACAATGGAGACATCTGACCTTAAATTCTATTTCTATCTATTTTAGAAAATAAAATTATTTGCTCTATAATTTGATCAGAGGAATGGATTTTGTGGCTAGCTAGATCAATGCACATCTGTCTCTCTCTTCTTTCCATTTCATGGTTCTCATAGGTAATATGATTGCTCCTTAATTATCCTAATTTATTTTGCTTTTATATTTTTGGTTGCATCATTTCACTTTCTGCTCTGTCATTCCCAATTCATTTACATAGAAGGCATTATTTCCTATTTTCTCATTCCTAGAATAAGCTGCACATGAAGACACCACTGGTCCTCATTTTCAGTCTGTACCTTTGAATACGCAGGAAAATCTTTCCTCTGCTCTCTACCAATTCCCTACTCTCCAGTTAGAGTAATTTAGAATAGTAAAAATGAAAAAAGAGAAAATAAATAATAGTGAAAAAAATAGATGCAAAAAATTCACCGGATTTTTCTGAACATTTCATCCAATGTGAACTATTGGGGGAATACATGGACAGCTCATTCTCACTGGCACTCAAAGTCTCTGGTTAGGCAATTCTGATGAAGTTGAGGAACAAGATGAAAAAGTGAGAAATGGTATCAATTGCAAGAAAAAAATGGAATAGGATCCAAGCAAATTTCTTCTTTGTTCTTCTGAATATAATCGATTTACTACAGTGCAGAGACGACTTTCCAAAAAGGCCACTCATGTGAATACTAGGGATGACGATGAGTATACCCCTCTTCATCGAGAAGCCTACAGTGGACACTTAGACATTGTCCATGAGTTGGTGGCTCAAGGCAGATATTCATGTAATAACTGAATGGCTGGACACCCCTGCACAGTACTTATACATGGAATAATACCAGAGTGGCTTCTTTATTGCATCATGATACAGATACCAATGCCCAAACTAAAGGCCTCTTGACCCCCTTGCATCTTGCTGCTGGGAATAGATATAGCAAAGATATGTTGGATCTCTTTCTGGTGAACCATTATATCAAACCAGGTCTGAAGCACAACTTGGAAGAAACTGCATTTGATATTGCCAAAAGGATAAGTACAAATTGTTCTCCTAAGTCCTAATGGTTCCGTTAAGTTTCTTAAATTTCAAAATTGCCAGTCCATCCTATGTGTCCATACAAAATATTTTCACAATACAAAGCAACAGCAAGATCTTACTTTAAAAATTCATGGATTCCATGGTATTCTTCCAAGGGAATTTCCTGACTTTGATGTCAAAATATATTCGAGTTGTTTGTATACATCTATAATGATTTCTATAGAGTTTGTGATTTTTTAATCATAAATAATTTTAATTTATCTGTTGAAATGAGTAGTAAAGAAACTAAAGATATTTCTGGTGCTTGTCTGGAAAAAGTATATTTAAAAACATATAATATTCTGTTTGTATAATGTCCATAACCTATTTCATTCTCTCCTAGATATAATACTTTGAATTCGACATTGTTTTATAATATATAGGTTCATTAATAAATGTGTCCTTTCAGATTGCATTCCATATAGAAACAGTTTAAGATTCCTTTAATTCCTAGGTCCTTATAGAATTTTATTTCTTTAGGATAAAATGGCAATGTTATCTTATTTCAAAAGTTTTATAAAGGTTATGCTATGTAAAGGCCTTTCTAAAAAGGTGAAGATTGAATGATGTCAAACTAACTTTTATTTCTATGAATTACATGTATTCTTACACTTGTATATTTGTAATCAACTTTTTAATAATTTCTTGCATCTCAAGAATAAAAAATATGCAATACTTCACAAATTTTCATATCATCCTTGTACAAGAGCCATGAAAATCTCTGTTTTGTAATTCAGGTAGACGTGCTGCTGAAGCATGTAGTATCCTGTAAATTTAAGTAGTTAATGATGCAATCTTAAGACAGGTATATATCTTTGGTTGCCTATTTATAACAAGGAAACCTTATTGTTCCCCAAATTGCTATTCATCTTATTTCTGTAAAATTCTGGGCATGGTGGAAAAAACTTATATTATTTGTTCGATTGCTCATATTTGCAATTTTTTCATTTGAAATTGGATCATACTTTGAAGCCTTTATAGCTTGGGCCAAAGGTGATGGATTTTCAAGTACTTATTTATTAACTGATTTAGCTTTGTGGAGCTAATGGGTTCAAAGTAAGCCTTGCTTAAGAGCTACTTCTAAACTTCTGCTGCTTAAAATTTCCCAAATGAGGTCTTTCTGGCACAAATGTCTCCCTGACCCTTTACCCTTGCTCCATGTAGGAACAGACCAACCAGAATCTTACCCTGACAGCATAGATTGTCTTATTGGAGCAAAACTAGTCTGTTACAAGGGATCATAGAGAGACGAACAGTTCAGACAGAACTGTTCAGACTAGAAGGTATTTTTTCAAAATATAATTGTTTATTACACCCTAACATTTCAAAAGAAACTAAAGCCAAGAAGGTGAAAAAATTGTTCATATGTATGATTACCTAATGTCTTGGCCTGTCTACCATCCAACCAGGCAGGAATTTACACCACCGATTTTCTATCACCAAAAATATTCCATAGCTCCAGGAGAAGTCCATATGTTTCTCCTCATTATTAGGCCTTAAATTGGTAATGTTTTAATCACAGTATTTCCTCTTGCCTCTAGGCTGCATATCTCCGAATGGTAATGTTTTAGCTCTAATTCTATCAAACACTGAGGTAGAGGTAATGGAATAATATTTAAAACCGTTGCCTCTGGTGGCTCAGTGGTAGAGCACTTGCCTTGCATGCCTGAGTCCCTGGGTTTGATTCCTCAGCACCACATAAGCAAAAAGAAAAAAAAATAAAATAAAACCGTTGCCTTTGATACCCTTACCACAAGAGAACAATGCAAAACATTTTTTAATATTATATATTATTATGTATTTTGTATTTATATGTGCTGATTTTATATTTCACATAGTGTATCTTATTAAAATTAATTGATAATTTGAAAATTTAATTGATATTTTTTCCAATAAATAGATTGGAATATTAATAATCAGCATTATAATATATATTAGAATATAAAATTATCAATGCAATGTTTTCGGTATAAACTTGTGATACCTTCTAAATGTTCTTGGTCTTTTGAATTCACATGGTAAAAAAAAAATGTTGTTTTCTTCTAATCTATAAGGGATTTTACTCTGCTGCTCTGTTTATTGTTTTAACTCGCTGGTCCAAAACTGTTTTTCTCCATGTTTCTGAAGCATTCCTACTGATTATACTCAAATTTTGCTGATATGATGTCTAAAAGGCATTATTCTTCTACAAGATCCATGGGTCCTAGGAGCCCAGGTCCCAGTTATCCACATCATCAGATAAATAAGGCAAGAGTTCTCACCTAGGCCTATGCAACATGCCAACAGAAAGTAATTGAAGACCCTTCTCAGTTTCTCATTTCCTATATTTCAGGGCCCCAATTCCTTGAAATGCAGGAATTAGCAGAAATCAATTGGGAAATGCAAGGCAACTTAAAATGCAAGATGAAATCACAAAATGTGAAAGTACAGTAATTCAAACTTTCAATTTTCAGATGACCATCATATATGATTGAACAAGACCACAAATGTCACAATATCATTTGTAATACCCCTCTCTTAATGATTAATGAATGATTTCAGTCCAGCATCAGCAGGCCAAAAAATAGTTCCTGGAATGATAGATCCATAATTGGTCTACCTATGCTAGGAATACTTGACATAGAGGTCAAATATAATTCAGAAAAACATTAATTGAGAATATCCTTGCTTCAAAACACTGGTACTTCAGTAAAACTTGGTTCTGTAGTATAAAAATGTTGTCATTGTCAAACAATGATAACCTACATTTAATCTCCTGAAAGTATATTCCTTTTCAAATAAACTTTTAAAAATTACATTTGCCAAATAACACTTTACAAGTAGATGATATTTAGTGATATAAATAGTTTTTGAAGTGTAGGGAGCAAATTACATTAGAGTTGATTTATTTACCCAGCACTAATGCCAAACAGGTTCATCCATTCATTAAAGTTTAGAAATTATACTCCCCACCATTTGTTTTTTCAGTAGGTGGCTTCAAAAATTTGTTAAATAGATCAGCCTCCCATATTTCAAACCAAAACATTAGCTAATAAAGTAAATTTCATCACATAATAAGTACACTTAAAAAGTCACAAATAGTTGCCTTATCATATAGTGTTTTATGTTTTCCATATCTAACATAGTAAGAAATATGACTTTAAGTCTTGAATACGGGTACTCATCAGAGATTTGACAAACATAAAATCTGTCTTCTATTTCTACCATAATCCTCTAGAGTAGTAAATTTTAGTTTTCTTCTTTTTCCAAAACTTATAGGTAGTAGAAAATATTATCCTATGTAAAATAAAATAACCACAAACCACAGTGCTAAGCCATTTATAAAACTGGTACTTAGGAATACATTCTAAGCCTTTTTTAAACTTTCTTGTTGACTACAGATCATTAAGCTCGGGTCTGGGGGTTTAGCCCAGCGGAAGGGCGCCCGCCTGGTGCGCGCAAGGCCGTGGGTTCGGTTCTCAGCCCTGGTTTAAAAAAAAAAAATTAAAAAAAAAAAGACACATAAAGCTACAGATCATTAAGCTCTTCCAATCATGGGGGCAGTTAAGATCAATGCTAAGGGTTTCGAACATCTGTTGAGCATTCGGGGAGTGTAACACATCTTCCTTGACAGTGGCCCTGTATTTTTGGGTCATGGGGGTACCATTGGTTAGGTCGTGCAGAGGTTCGGTGGACGTTTATAGGGAACATGAACTGGGGTTCATTTATAGGCTTGGCTGTCGTTGCCATGGTAGATGTGGGGCCTGTGAACAACTGTTGTATTACAGGGGGAACAACGAGTTTTTGTTCTTGGGAAAAGTTGGATATCTCTGCTCAAGGATACAAAGTTTTCTGAGGGGAGTTCCCAGGCTGGCCTAAACAGCCAAAAGAAGTGATTGGGCAGGCTTCCTGGGACTGATAGTGTGGGGGAGGCAGTTTTACAAGCATAACTGGCTGGCCCCCGGGTCACCTGATAGTGGAAGTTGTTGATTATCTGTGTTCTTGCTGGAATTGTTTGCTGTGTCACAAGAAGATGGGAGTGCTAGAGCAGCTTCGCTATTTTCCTTTTGTTCTGTTTCTTCTTGCAGCAAGGTGTTAAAGGCTTGCAGAGTTTCCCCTTCTTTCCCTGATAGACAGGCTTGAATAGCTACTACAATGGGGTAAAAGATTAGGGGCAGCTCAGAGCCATCACGGACTTCTTTTTATGAACTGCCTGAAGGATGTGGGTCCATCTGTCTGGATCTCAAATGGCCCCAGAGTCAATCCAGGGACACAATTCATTCACTATTTCCCATATTAATCTAGCTTCCTTTTGTAATACTTTTATCTGCCTACTCCGGAGCAGGGCAACAAGTGCTTGTGATTGAGGCTCTCCTGCTGCGGGGGGAAGGTTGCCCATGGAGGCATTAATTTTGCACTAGACCCTAGACCGTCCATCTGCCGAAAGCGATCAAGCTACTTGTAGGGCGCCACTTGTAGGGCTAGATCTCCAGCAGGAGGTAAGCATGAACGACTCACACAAAGAACCCACATTGGGAGAACAGGCTTATGCAGGTCTTGTTTATTTCTGCACAAGTGAGGGATTAGATAGCCCCAGTGTTCCCAACCTCCTGAGTCCTTCCCAGCCAATTACTTAGTGGGGAGTTGATGTAAGGCAATTGTGATGGGCACTGCATAGTGACAGGTACTGATTGGTCCCCCGGGGGCTTGTAGGGAGCATGGACAGCTCATGGCTGGCAAGCTAGGCAGACATGCCTGTGGGTCACATCTCTATGAGCAGAAAGTGTGCTTCAACTGCTACTCTAGCTGACTCAACCAGATCTGACCAGCTCTACCCACACTACATCTTCATGGTTTTCCTTTTAAAACTCTTTTATTTGGATGTGGAATTTATTTTCATGTCTTCATTCAATCTGTTCTGCATTGTAGTGAGCTAAATAGGCTCTGTAAAATCACTTTAGGTAGCAAAAATATTAAGACAATGTATATCAAAAAGTTTGGCCTCCCTCCACTCCTGAAGCCAATATGCTTAGCTAGGGCTTCTAAGAACTTGTTTTCTTGCCTTTTCAATTTGCTCAGTTCTTTTCTGAACCCAAAACTTTTTGGCTTATTTAAAAAGAGAAATCTTCACTATCTCATGTTAATAAGGATATTATATTTTGTAAGCTACTAAGAAATGTGAAATCATTGGTTTCAAGTATCCAATCAGATTTTTTTCTGTGGTTCAGTGCTTCACGTGCAAAGACATTGTGGAAAGTATTACAAACAGAAAAGTGTAAACCCAATACCTTCTTTCATTGTTGAGGGCACTTTCTCCCTAAATATTTGGACCCAAATTATCTTTTTCAAAGAATTACTGTTTGGTAATTAAAGTCAATTCACAAATTTTGATGCCTTTTTTTAAAGGACTTTGAATTTAAATTCCACTACAACCTTGTTTCACACAGTAAGAGTAGATTTCCTGGGTAAGGACAATTCTCAAGGGAACCTACAGGATTTATAGCAAGGTTTCTGAGGTTTGTTTAGTGTGAAAATGAGCCATCTTCACCCACATTGCTCCCTCTCAGCTAAGTCTCCATGGAGTACTTTGCATGAAAGCCTATTTTCCCAGGCAATTTTACATTTTCATAATAGGAAAACTTGTTAAAAAATTTGAACAACTAAAAATTTACCTGTTATAATTTTAAAACTCTTTTGAAATTCCTTTATTAGAACCGCGAATTCACCAATCCTAACTCCACCTTTACCATGAAAAACAGTTAACATGTTGTTTTCATGATATAGTTTCCATGAAACTATCATTTTCCAGTGGTTTTGTTATGCGTATATATAACCATATAAGCTGATTCTGAGCAAAATGAACTCCAAGATATGGAAACAGAGAGTATTATTTGCTGCTGTTGTTTTTAATGTACTATGTGATTTCTGTTTTCTTCGGGATTTTTCCCCTATGCTTCATTCCCTGCTGTATTTGATTTTTGTAGCCTGTGCATTGTGTATATATTTACCTTAATTAGAGAAGGAAAGAGGAACAACAAAATGGTGAGACAAAGGACAAAGGCAAAACAATGAAATAGCAATACTCACAAGACAATATGTTGTAAATGTACATTACAACATGTGAAGAGTATTGGGGTGAAGGAAAACTGAAGAAAATAAGGGAGGGGTAACAAGTTTGAAAAGTTATGTATTCATTACCTTAAAATTGCTGTAACCCCACTGTACATCACTTTGACAATAAAACTAAATTTAAAAAATAAGCTGCATGAAATAAAATTTCACTGTATTGGTATAGTAAATATTATTCTTTATGTAGTAACTTCTTAAAAATCAATACTGTTTGGTGTCTAATTTGAATTAATTACCCTCTTTTTAATCAGAGGACCATCAACTTGAATGCTATCTGACTAAACAATATTTTCACAATATACTTACCAATATTTTGAAAAAAGAATAAATATAGTACTTTCTCATACTAAAAGCGAAAACAGTTTAATTCTATCGAAACCTCTAAGTTTTAAAAGCTAATAAGTTGTTAAGAAGACAGAATATATGTGTTCTTCAACATTCTAATGACTAATAACTACTCATTTTCAAATTCAGAAGATTCCATACTTGAAAGATTCAAAACAGTACAGGCTTGAATGTTACGTAATTCTGCAATAGATGCATATTTCAATGGGGTGTTACAGATTAAGAGTCAACAGAAAAATAACCACATTCTGGTTTAGGATAAAACTATGTAGCATAGGTAATAATTCTTCAAGAGTAACCAGTTGTTTATCACAGTAAGCTATTATTTTTATGACCACCAATCCCAATATTTATGACATAGAGTCATCCTAGCCCAACAGTTTAGAACTTTTAGGGTGCACCTTAAACTTCCCTTAATTCACATCATGAATAGCTTATCTCTATTGTGAAAAAAATACAACTCTGCTAATGTGATGCCATACATGTTTTGGAAAGAACACCACAATAAACTGGGTTGCATCATTTCCCCCCCACTGGTATTCTTGAGATCGGAACACTTGCAAATAGTATTTATATTTATACTTTCTTAACTATCATATAAATTCTGGATGCTAAGGTCAGAAGATTACAGTTCAAAGCCCACCCAGGCAGGAAGATTCCCTAGATTCTTATCTTATAAACTTATCAGCAAAAGTCAGACACAAGTGACATTGAGGTTGAAGTGGTAGAGCACGAGCCTTGAGCATAAACAGGCTCAGACACAGTGTCCAGGCATAGAGTTCAAGCCCTAGGACAAAACAATAAAACAAAAATTAAAACAAAAACCAAAATTAACATTTTTCTTATAGTATACAGTGGCAAATAATTAAGGAAATTGCTTCCTGTGCTACATACAGGTAGAAGAAAGTAGATGTCACACGATTATTCTCTTCATACCATGTTATAACAAAGACTCCAAAAATTGATCTTATTCTAAATTTATAAATTAATATCATCAATTTTTTGGCAACTCTGTCTACAACATTCACATTATCATTTTATACATTAATTATTGTAATTATCTATTAACTAAGTTCTAATTATATAACTCTCTTGAAAGAATATTCTAGGCAAATAGAATGCAAAATCATTTGTGAATTTGTCAATTAAACCCTCTTCTTAAAAGAAATTTTAGCATCCGATAGAATATGAAATTAAAAAATAAATCAAAATATTTATGTTAAATCTAAATTCTAATTTAGCAAGATCTTCAAAATCCTACAATAGACGAACTGTGCTATTTTTCCAGGCTTAAGTTTTTGTAATCCTTCATCGTTTCTTTGGGTTAAAACAAAATGATGATTACTTGCTTTTTCAAATTTTGGATGGTAATCATGAGTAATTTTGCATCTAGGAATGTTCTGTAATGAAGAGAGAATTTAAAACACAAGTGAGGATTAAGTATGAATTGCATTTCAACAGAAAATTTGACTTCTCAAAACATAATGACAAAATTAACCCAAACTTCCAACTATGTATTCCTTTCTTGTTTGTTTTGTTTTGTTAAGACAAAATTATCCTACCTGGTCCAGGGAAGGTATCACTATGTAATTCCACTCTCTAATCTCCTGTCTTAATCTCAGTGCTAGAATTCTAGGCTTGTATCACATTGCCCTGTCATAGTTTCTTGGTTTATTTAATCTAGATACAGACTACCAATTCTGAAATTCTCCAGGGATATTATACACCATAGTGACTGTTCAGACTGCTTACCTACTATTTTCAAAGATGTTCTAACATTTGACACAGGATATGAATATTTTCAGATGCACTTGCGGGGTCTCTGATTCATTCCTTCATGGATGCGATGCCTATATTAATGATTAATTGACTCTCTTACTATCTCTGGTCCCTACCTATGTAATATTCTCAAACTTTTTTGAAGGAAGTTCACTTGATGACTTTCTAATATTAAAAATTATCACTTGATTCTAGTCTTATTCAGGATATATATTCTGTTGTTTTCTAACTTTTCTACACATTCTGGGAGTTGTTTCATTTGTGTATTTGTGTGTGCACATATAAGTGCCTCTGTGTATTTGTGTATGTTTGTATGTATGCATGCAAAAGCTTCAAGCTCTTATTCAGCAATCTTGCTCATAACTGGTATTCCATCACCTGAGCCATTCTTCCAATCCAGCTTTTCGTTGCTTTATTATATGTACTGTTGCAAAGACTGTTCTGCCCAAGCTGGATGCAAACTGAACTTCCCAGACTCCTTTTCATTCTAAGGTTTTAGCAGGAATATCAACTTTTATACTAAAAACATTTTTGTGAGGGTAATGTCTAAGCTGTAGCTCAGATTTTAACTCAAGAATTCTTTTTTTGTTTTGTTTTGGTGGGGGGGTCCGGTCGTGGGGCCTGAACTCTGGGCCTGGGTGCTGTCTCTCAGCTCTTCAGCTCAAGGCTAGCACTCTACCACTTGAGTCACAGCGCCACTTTCGGCTTTTTTCTTTTTTGCTTATGTGATGCTGAGGTATTGAACCCAGGGCCTCATGCATGCAAGGCAAGCGCCCTACACCTGAGCCACTTTCCCAGCCCCTAACTCAAAAATTCTTTAAAGATAGATGAACACACACATTATTTATCCTGAGTGTACACTGTTAGAAATGTGATTGTAAGCTGGGTTGTGGTGAGATATGAGGATTGGGGTTCAAAGCCAGCCCAGGTATGAAAGTCCCAGAGACTCTTTTCTCCAATTAACTAAAAGGAAACTGGAAATGGCACTGTGGATCAAGTGGTAGAGCATTAGCCTTGAGCTGAATAGAAGAGAGACAGCTCATGAGCCCAGAATTCAAGTGCCAAGACCAGAGCCAACAAAAAAATATACATATACAAGTGAAGAAAAAAAAAAGAAATGTGACCTTAGCTACCAGTTCATTGTTAGTATAATCCCTGCTCTCACAAGATGGATATTTTTTCCAGTTAAATCCAAACTCATATATCTGACTTGCTTTTGAAACAGTATTATTCTTCTATTCTACTTTATACAAAGTTGCATGATTAGCAAGCATGATTTAGAATGAAAGTGGCCTCATACTTCATGTTCCACGTAGGAGTCTTGCTTTCTGTATAACACTCCCATAAATCTACATAATAGATTGGCTTTATTGTTTCAATGTTGTCTTATTTGTAGTCTTCTATATTGTATTGAACCCTTATACTTAAACACAGAACTTCTCTTTCTCCTATTATTGCTATTGTTTCCCTTACTGTTCGCTCATGTACACTTGGGAAATTATGAACAGCACATACACTCACAAAAAGAATGTTCTGAGAACCTTCTTCCCATTTAAAATTCACCTTAATTTACAGAGAACTTACAAAGTTTGAACTCAATGTACTCATGTATAATGTATTTATAAGCAATATAAATTTCATATTTTCTATTTACTGATTTGTCTCTGAAACACGTGTTACCTCAGGTCCAAAGGTGTCCTAGTGTTATTTCAGTGAAGCCAGAAAGCATTCCTTACACTTCAAGCAGCACCATTGATTGTTACTGGAAGTAACTTTTACTGGATGTGGAAACTGACCCCAGGAGAGGAATGGAACATAGAGGAATAACAAAGTTCAAGTTACCTTGTGCTTTCCTTTTTACTGTAGAAGAAAAGTATCCTAACGCTTGAAGGAAACACTGTCCCTGGCTTTTTCGAGTGTGTTCTTTACTCATATAAAATTTTTCTGTAAACTTCTAGTTGAGAGTATCACAAAAGGAAATAATGTACCATTTGACGGCCAGCATAGAACAAAAGGAAATAACGTTGTTTTAAAAGTGTTCTCCTGCAAAGGGACAAAGACGTGAAGGTTTTAAAGTGTCATATGGAAGGATATTTCACCCCTGAGATGATTCTCTTGATGCAGGAGTCAGGTATCAGTTCTTTGGTCTGGTCCTGAGTTCTCCAGAGCAATAAGGATTCCATAAAAGCAGGATCCAGTGAGTATGATCAGCAAAAGGAGCCTCTTCTCTGACCAGTATTCTTTTAAGGAAGGTCCCAAAGGAATATCTGGGATTTTTGTTTGCTTGTTTGTTTTGTTTGTGCTGGTTCTGTGGCTTGAATCCAGAGGCTGGATCCTGTCTCTGAACAGTTGTCTTTCCTGCCCACTTACCCCAAAGCTAGTACTCTACTGCTTGAGCCAAAACTCCACTTTTGGTTTTTTGGTGTTCAATTTGTGATAAGAGTTTGACAGACTCTCCTGCCTGGTTTGGCTTTGAATTAAGATAATAAGAAATCTAAGTGACATCAACTGTATAGACTTTTCTTTTGGAACAAGAAATATTAGGTGAAATTTATTGTAAAGCTAATATGTGACAATTTTTAAAGGAAGAGAATATGTCTAGCAAAGAAACCATAACTTAAATAACTCAGCAAAAGTAGGTGCACTGAATCATTTTAAAATTATTTTTTCTGCTTGGGAAGATTATTGATTTTGTCCTTCCTCTTGGGAAACATAAGGTAATATTTACACTTTTTGTTGGTTGTGTGGCTTGAACTCTGATCCTGAGGGCACTTCCTCAACTCTTCAGTTCAAGTAGAGTGCTCTACCGCTTAAGCTACAGCACCACTTCTGGGTTTCTGGTGGTTAATTGAAGATAATGGTCCCATGGACATTTCTGACCAGGCTGGCTTTGAACCACAATCCTCTGGTCTCAACCTCCTTAGTAGCTAGGATTACAGGCGTGAACCACCAGCACCCAGCTCATATTTGCCCTTATGTGCACTGAATGACACTATGTAGACAAATAATGGAAATTTGAAACAAATGATGGCATTTCAGCTTTTCAGAAAATGTGAGGTATCACTAAATATGTCCTCCTTTCCATGTTGTTTCATTAATGACTCATGAGCTATTGGACCCTTACATTAGCATCCGCTGCCATCTTTGTAGGTGTATTTAGTATTAGGAAATGTTCATAGAGAAATATAGAAAGACTGAGATTTTTAGAAAGTAAAAAAGATAAGGTATGAAAGAACAGCACAGAAGGAGATACATTTATTACACAGAAATTAAGAAGTAGCCTAAGAGATTTAGAATGCTAAAGGCAATGAGGAATAAGACTAGTTGATAACTATTTGTTCAATAACCAAAAATTGTTCTCTAAAACAATTTCTGGTATAACTTAGTTACTTTCATTTGTTCATTAACTCTGGAATTGTTCCTTCTCTTCTGTCACTACTGTTAATTTGTCTCTGCTATTTTGGTGCCGTGAATGACCAAAAGTACTTCCAAATCTCACTTAGACTACCCCTCTCATTGTGATTAGCAGCCAAATCTCACTTAGACTACCCCTCTCATTGTGATTAGCAGTGACCATTCAAAAACCTGGAATCTTTGAATTTCCAGAATTAATCTTCACCTGACATCTAAGCACATTCAAGCCATTAATGGCTGTGACCTAATGAACAAACCTTTTTTTTTAACACAATATCCTAATATAAGTAAAGTACATGAATTAGGGACTACAGTCAGGCGTCAGTGTGACAGACCAGCTTAGCTGGAGCACTGGGACTGACGGGACAGAGATCTAGGGATAGGTGGGCAAGGAGTCGGAGAAATGACAAACAGACACAGACTCAAAAGAGTTGCATCTGAGTGTATCTTTATTGAGAAGAATTAACATTTTTAGACAGTGTGTGATTGTGACATAGATTCTTTGTTTATTTAAGCACGTAATCAATTTTTTAAAGGCAAAGCATTGATGAATTACATGAATATTGATGACTATCCCACCAACTGTTTAAGCTAAGTGGTGCGAAACAAGTTTAGCATATTGTTTAATAGAATGTGTCATCTATTCAGCCTTTTTATGTTTAATAATTAACAAACCTAAGACAGGGCTATGCTTATATTGTAATCTTTTTATTTTTATTTTTATCCAATTATTTTCATGTTTATAAGCTCATGTATAAGGAAATGGTTCTTCAGTTGGTTCGGGAAATATGTGCGTTACTAGCTTTATATTTTGTGTGAAACCACCATCTATTCCCTATAACGTAAGTTGAACTAAACGTAATCATAACTGTTGGGAGAATCTTTCTTTTTCTTTTTTAATCAGATGTCCCTTTTTTTTAGAACTCTCTGAACTACTGGGAGAACTTTCTAACTTAGTTTAATTCATTGATTTTGTCTGTTGGACATATCTGGAAATTTTAAGTCTCTATATTTACTATGCGTGAGCTGCAAAACCGCTTGTGAAGTTGTAGGAGTTTCTAGAGGCAACATCACATCAGATGATAGATTGATTGGGGCATTGCCCACATTTAATCTTTGGTTTTAGTCTTTAGTACTTAGAGAAGCCATCTCTATTGCACTGGAAAATTACAACATGCTCCGTTCGCAGATTAATAGAAAAATAGCCAAAAAGAGAATAAAGGAAACGAATGTACAGCCAAGAAGAATATAGTAAGAATAAAGGTAGAGGCTATAAAAGTGCAGCCAAGTGTATGGGAAGCCTTGAACCAGCACCCCCTTCCTGCAGGCATGCTTCCTTGAAGCTCTTTGTCTAATGCGATCTCTCACGCTGACTCCGCAGAAGGTGGCGTGGCACCACCCTGCCACAGAAAGATGTACTCAGCTGGAGATACCAGGAACCACTGCAAGTGCAGAAACTTAAGCGTTTGACCTTGTTTCTCTGGCCAGAGACTATTCATTGAATTTGCAACCCCTTATTCTGTTGCCGATGTCAAATCAGAAGCCATCTATCCACCACAGGCATTTTTATTAGATGTTCAAATTGGTTATGGACGTGCCCCGCCTACCTACGCCGTCCTCTCTTTGCTTAACCCAGCTAAGGACTCCTCATGGCTGCTTTGCCTGCTGTGATCTCTGCTCCTTTCCAAACGCTTGCTTCGGCAGCTTCCCCTCCATTGTGCTTGTGCCTCTTGGACTGGGTTTCCATGGTTGGATATTAAGCTGCTTGTTAGAGGAGGAAACAAGGGTTGTTGTGTACAATGGCAGGCCTGAACTGGCCTGGAGGCAGGACAGACGCTCTCCCAGGTGGGTCTTGTCAGGGCAGAGGGCAGGCATCCTGCCATTGGGCCCTGGGTCACTGTGGTGAGCAGCAGTCACACTGGAACTTCTTTTTCTCAGAGAACAATGGGTTAAGTCTGACCAGATTGTCTTCTCTAGGGAATCTGGTTCTTCACCAACTCCTGGGGGATGCCTGGGGCTTGAGTCTATGCCAGGCTCCACTCCTGTCCAGAACCTTTCATTCCAGAAGTTTCAACCAAGTGTATGTGGCGTGGAATGTCAGTATGGAGGAGCAATTATATATTCCAAGTATGGGTTCCTTATTTTGTATTTACTAACTAAATATATTTTGGTTTGGTTTTGTTTTGCTAGTCAAGGGGCTTAAAATCAGGACTTGGGAATAATTCATGAATTTTTGTTTTTGCTCAAGTCTATCACTCTACCACTTGAGGCACAGCACCATTTCCAGTGTTTTTCTTTTTATGTGGTACTGAGGAATTTAACTCAGGGTTTCTTGCATGCTATGCAATCACCGTATCATGAAACTACATTCCCAGAACCCTAAATGACTTTCTTAAGTTGACATTACATTTTAATTCCATAACTATGTACCATAATATTGACCATGTGCTAGAAAATGATATAGAAAGAATACAATAAAATAAATGCAATATGGCTAGTTGGACAATGAATAACCCTCACAGTCTAGCAAGGGCACAGAAGGCTTATGTCATGGAGATGTATCAACATGCTGAGTGAGACAGCTCTGACCCACAGCCCACCTCCAGAATGAGTAGGCCATCTTGGGTTCCAGCCACCTGGGGAAGTTGGGGCCACCTCCTACAGCACCCATTCAACCAGTTCCTGAGAGAGAGACAAAGGGAGACAGAGAGACAGAGACAGAGACAGAGAGACAGAGCAACAGAGAGAGAGAATCAGAATTACAGTAAAATCCGGTGCCAGTGGCTTAGAACTCTAATCCTACCTAAACAGGAGGCTGAGATATGAGGATCATGGTTCATAGACAACCCAGGCAGGAACGTCTGTGAGAATCTTATCTCCAAAGAACCACCAGAAAAATGGAAGGGGCACTGTGGGCTCAAGTGATAGGGTGCTAGCCTTGAGATGAGGAGCTCGGGACCAGTGCCCAATCCTAGAGTTCAAGACCCACGACTGAAAAGAATTGGACTTCCCACCACAAGAAGTGGACTGAATAGCAACCATTATGCTAGGGATCATGGTAGAGAAGTCAGGCCGAGCTTCCTATGAACTTGAGGTCATAAGTAGGTCACCTGGCTTTTCTGTGCCTCGGTTTCCCCAGCTGCAAAACTGAACAAAGTGAAGGATCCCCTTCCTCATGGGTATAGGGTAATAATGAAAGAGAGCCATGTTTCCGTTCATAATCCCACACCTGTTGCAATATTAATAACAGGCCCCACCTGAGCCCTTTCTGGTATCTTTCTGTCATATTCTCACAGAATTGCCAAAACCTTATCTGAAGGCTGCTCCCTCTCTGCCTAGCCATTCTCCAGAGAACTCTCTGTGTAAATCCCATGTTTCCTCACAACTGTCCTGTGAGGAGAATGAGGTTCAATGTCTGAGGCCTTACAAAGGGCTTCACGTGTGGTCAAGAATCTGCTGCTGAGGACTGAGTTTGGGATAATCCATCTAAACCAATGACTGAGCATGGTGCCACATGTCTACCATCCTAACTAGAGAGGACCAGGCCTGGTGCAGCATATCTTTCACAGGAGGACCGCGATCCAGCCCAGCCTGAGCATATATTTAGTTTCTATCTCAGAAATGCTCAAGACAGAAAGGTCTCTCATCAGAGCTGGGGAGAGGAAACAAGTAAAGGGGTCATGGTACCCCCAGAGGGGTGTTTGACCCGGGTTGAATTGGTGTTGGGGCGGCCACTCACCTGTGCTGCTGTGAGAAGCTGTTGGCAGCTCCTCCAAGTGGGGCAGCAGCGATGGCAGAAGCATTGCGGCACATAGGCCCAGAGCAGAAGACTAGGGGTAGGGACCAGGTCGGGGATTTAGGCTTGCTGGCAGCACGCCATTGTCTGAGGTTTGAAACCTGGCACCAGATGAAGGGAAGGAAGGGGCCAGGTGGGGGTGGGAGCATCAATTTCCTACTATACTCCAAAGTCACCTCAAGTCTTCCTCACCACTCAGCCACCTCTACATTCCTCAACTACTGGTAGTGATGTAAACTAACAGAGGGAATCCCAGTGCTACTGGGCAGCATGGAATGTGGGCATGGCCAGCATTCTTGTATCCCATTGGTCAGAAAGAAGCATGAAAGAATGGAGGTGTGGCCAGAATCCTGTGAAGCAAGCAGAATGGGTGAGTGTCAACAGGCCATCCTGGGGCAATTTGAGCTGACAATATGTTCCCAAGACCTGAAAACGAGCCCTAGGGCTTAACAAAATAAGAACAGATTGACATGCAGATGGCAGTATGCTAATAAATATATATCTTTATAGAGTGCCAGAGATGTCTATACATTATTCAGTTATACAGATTATATTCCTACCAATTCTTGAGTATTCATTATGTGTCCATGTAGTTAATGTTATTGTTTAAGTCCTTAAACTGTTAATGAAAGCACTCAGTGTCCTGAAATTATTGTGTTCCTGTAAGTAATAATATTCTTTTAATGCTTCATAAATATTAAATAAAATCAACCAGCCTTCTGAAATGATGCTGTTTAATTTTATAGGATTATCATGCACCAGGAACTCATTCAACTGTGACATTGACAAAATTCCAGTGACATTCCTTTGGATGGGAACCAGTTTCTTAGTATCTCCTGCCATTGGTTGGTGTCAGGACGGGGATTTGAAATGAGGACCTATGTTGCTACATGGGCCTATGGCTTCCATGATAATCTGTCAGCCTTCAGCAATGGAAGGTGAAGTACCCTTTGAAACAGTGTCATTCAGACCCAGAAGGGTCACTACAAAGGAAGAAAACATAAAAGGCAGTGTTTTCCCTGCAATTCCTGGGGTTCTAGGTTCACAGGAGCACCTGCATGTCCAGTGGCTTCACCTCATCCTAGGGTGATTGAAGCTGAGGCAGACTTGCCACGACCTGAGTTCAAGCCCCATGCTGAGAAAAAAAATTAGCTCCCTGGCTTGCAATTCACACAGTTTATTCTTACAGGCTTTGGATTTGAACTCAGGATCTGAGTAAATCTGCAGTAATGTGGATAAAGGGGAAGATCACCTAACATGAAGATAAAAAAGTCAGGCCTGTTCACTAGTCCTGAATTCAAGACCCAGCCCTGGAAAACATACTATTTATATATATTGTAAACATAGGATTTATATTAACCTATAGATGTTCATTCCATACATGTTTGGTTTGGTTGTTCCTTGTATCTTTTATTTTATTCATTTATTTACCATTGATTTTACTATGATGAAACCCATTCTGTTTATTACATTGATGACAACCTATCACAGAACATCTAGATTTGTAGAAATGTTCTCCATCATGCCTTTCCCCCAGGATTCTCAGAGAAAAGGAAAAAAAAGTTTCACACTCTCCTTCTTACTCCACCATAAACTTGTTGGTAGTGCTGGGATCTGACCTCAGGGCAGAGCAAAACCAATTGGCCAATCAGTCAAGGTGATCATACGAACATGTGAGCAACTAAGGAATGTGGCCAATCCCAGAATCTGACATTGATCCCCAGGGTGGTCCACTACAGTCATAAATTCATAATTTAAACATAGGATCTATATTGACATACATGTGTGGACAGCATCTTGTGTTCAGTGCAATTATTCTCCTTATTTTGTCTCTAATTCATGGAGGTATTGTGTATTTTAATAAGTATGGTGACAGGTATAACTGGGCTGACATGGATGACAACCTGATCCGATGGTTACAGGGTTGTTTATGCAT
The DNA here is from genome assembly GCF_019054845.1 of Dipodomys spectabilis. Taxonomy (NCBI): domain Eukaryota; kingdom Metazoa; phylum Chordata; class Mammalia; order Rodentia; family Heteromyidae; genus Dipodomys; species Dipodomys spectabilis. The sequence continues at coordinate 1,208,051 of NW_024870710.1, forward strand.
TCTCCATCGTATTTGAGACCCAGGACTTTCACAGGAGAGGATAAAAGGCACAACGACTGGCTTCTGATATCAGGATGAAATTTTGCCAGTGCTGGGATTTGAGCTCAGGTCTGGGTAACTCTGTTGCACTGTGGGGCAAGGGGAAGCTCACCATCTTTGAAGACTAGAATGTCAGGCCTGGTGCAGGGCCTGATTTGAAGCCCCAGCACTGGACAAAATAGCAAGTTCACCATTTTTAAACATAGGATTTCTCTTTACCTACAGGTGTGGTATACATTTTGCATTCAGTGTAGTTATTCATTCTATTTTGTCTTATTCATGGATGTATTGTGTATTTTATTGCATATGGGATGACAGATATAACTGTGCTGACATGGATGACAACCTATTCCCATGGCTAAGAGTTGCCTATATAGCATTCTCCATCCTCAATGAGATCCAGGACATTCTCAGGACAGGAAAACATGTGCCACCATAGGCTTCTCACATCAGAATGAATCTTTTGGTAGTGCAGGAATTTGAACTCAAAGCCTAGCAGGCCCAATTGTTAAATGGGTCATGGTGAGCACACCAGGCTGTGAGCCACTAAGGAACTAGGCCATTCCTGGGACCTGAGATAGAGCCCTGGTGGGGGCCAATATAGTCATAAATTCATAATTAAATAGAGGTTCTATATTTCCAAACATGGGTGGGAGGCATCTTGCATTTGGTGTAGTCATTCTCTTTGTTTTGTGTCTTATTCATTGATGTATTGTGTATTTCCTTGAGTATAGGATAACAGATATAACTGTGGTGAACTGCATGACAACCTATTCCCATGAGTATAGAGTCCCGTATACATTTTTCTTCCTAGCTGAGATCCATAACTTGCACAGTACAAGAAAACAGGTGCAACAACTGGCTTCTCACATCAGGGTGAATTTTTGGCAGTGCTAGGATTTGAACTTTGGGCCTAGAAGGCCCAACTGCCCAATGGGTCCACGTGATCACACCAGACTGTGAACCACTAAGGAGCTGGGCCATTCCCAGGAACTTAGAAAGAGCCCCAAGGAGGCCAAAATAGTCCTCAATGATCATTGAAACATGGGATTTATATTCACATCCGTGTTTGGACTGCATCGTGCATTGAGTGTAGTTATTCTCTTTATTTTATATGCTATTCATGGGTGTATTTTGTATTTTTTTGAGTATATGATGATAGATATAACTGGGCTGACATGGATAACAACTTATTCCCATGGCCACAGGGTGGCCCATGCATTCTCCATCCTAGCTGAGATCCAGGACTTGCACGGAAAAATAAACAAAAAACAAACAGGTGCAACGATTGACTTCTGACATCAAAATGAATCTTTTGGCAGGGTGGGGAATCTGAACTCAGGACCTAGCAGGATCAAGTGGCCAATGGGTCCAATTGAGCACACCAGCCTTTAACCCACTAAGGAGTTAGGCCGTTCCAAGGACCTGCTATTGAGCCCCCGACCCCAAGGGCAGAGCGGGGAGCACAACAGTCATCCATTCATAAGGTGAAAATAGTATGCAAATAAGTACACATTTGAATAGAGTAGGAGAGATGGTAATCTGTGGTGGAATCCAATCTGTGGACTACCGATTCTTAGATCTTTCCTGATGCCACCATTTCATGACTGTGATGATTATTGTCATGCATCATCTACTGTTCTTTACAAATAATTGATACCCCATGAGTCTTGCCTATCATTTCCTACTTGCATCATGCATGAACTACTCATTCAAGGATGAGATCAATCATATTCCATGACTCCACAAATGAGTATCTCAGGATCTCCTGCCATTCCCTCCTCATAGGGGGGCTGAATTCAAGCCTCAGGCCTGGAAAAGATACTCCTTATATACTTTTTTTTTGGTCCACTCATGGGTCTGAACTCTGGGCCTGGGCGCTGTCCCTCAGCTCTTCACCTCAAGGCTAGCGCTCTACCACTTGAGCCACAGCGCCACTGCCAGCTTTTTTTTCTGCTTATGTGGTGCTGAGTAATCAAGCCCAGGGCCTCATGCATGCAAGGCAAGCGCTCTACCACAGAGCCAGCTTCCCAGCCCTCCTTATATGTATTTTAAAGATATGATTTATACTTCAGTACAGATGTTCAGTCCATATTGTGTTTGTTGTGGTTATTTATTTTATTTCTTGTTTCATTCATTTATTTAGATTTAATTTATTGACTCTAATGGCACCTATACCATTTATTACATTGTTTAAATCCTATCACATAACATCCAGATGTTAGATTTGTTCTCCATCATGCCTGGCAGTGTCAGGATCTGAACTTAGTGCCTAGCAGGCCCAATTCATGATTGGGTGAATTTGAGCATGGCAGCCTCTAACCAATGAAGATGTCAGGTGGTTCCCAGGCTCTGAGATCTACCCCCAGGTTTGGCCTAAACAGCGATACATGGATAGGCAGACGGACGTATAGAAATAAATACATATTGGTAAGATTTCCATAGCCATTTCTCTATGATAGAAGGACACCTACTATGTTCCTACCAACTCTCAAGTATTTATTAAACCGCCATTGAAGGATTATTATTCTTCTCACGATTAATAGACTTTTAATTAAGATCAATCTGCATTCTAGGATTATCGCATCCAATTTTAGAGTAGACAGATGCTTAAACTACTTTTTCAATCGGTATTCCTATGCGTAGGTATGAGTCTCTTGTGATCTCCTGCTATTGGTGTCAGGACTGGGATTTGAACCCAGGGCCTATGTTGACAGGTTAGCCTATGGCTTCATTGATAGCCCACCAACCACCAGCAATGGCAGGTCAAGTCCAATTTGCAGGTTTGCCATTCAGACCCAGGATGGTCACTGTGCAAAGAAAAAAATCGTAAAACCCCAGCTCTCTGCAGCTCACCACTTTTTGTGCTTTCCAAATATTTTTTCTTCCTGAAAGTCCTCTTGACTCAGGATCTCATGATTGGCTATGGGCCCAATGAGTGCACCCCAGCCAAGTGAGATCCAAGCTGAAGCAGAGTTTCCACGACCTGAGTTCAAGCCCCATGCTTGGCCAAAAAAAAAAAAAAAAAAAAAGAAAGAAAAAAAGAACATATAAAAATTAACTATTTAACTAAATTAAAAAAAATGAAACTCCCTGGTTTGGAATTTTTGCCAGTTTTCTTCCCTAGCCTGGGATTTGAACTCAGGGTCTTGGTAAATCTGTAGCAGTGTGAGCGAAGAGTTGCCATTAATTGAGTTCAAACCCCATGCCAGCCTAAAATGAAAAACTAAGTCACTGACCTTGGCAGGGGGAGGTAGTTGTGGAGATGGGAGGGAAGGGATGGTAGGGGAAAAACACAGGAGTAGTAAACAATGCTCAATAGGAAATGTACTCATTACCTTGCTCCTGGAACTGTAACCCCTCCGTAGAACATTTTTACAATAAAAAATATACAAAAAAAGAGAAACAATGTAGTTCTCAGAGAAGCACTTTGCAGGTAAGGGAAGGATGTTTGAATAGCTGTACAAAACTCTACATTGTTTTTGTTAATGTTCAGTATATAACTGAATAAACATAACTGCTTCCATTTAAAAAATTAAGTCACTCTCTTGGAACTGGGTCCCGTATTTCTGCCATTGCTAGTTTTTGAGCTCACCGTCCAGATAACTCTTTTGCACCATGGGTGAATGCGAAGCTCATTGTCCTTGAGGAAAAGAAATTCAGGATAGAGTTCCCAGGGCCTGAATGAAGACCCTGCAATGGAAGAAATATTTCTATGAATGTGTAATTCATGACATATACTTATATATGCATGTTAATTTCATATTATGATTTTTATTATTGATTTTGTATTTTATTTTTCTTTGATTAATTTATTGATTATTGTATTTAGTATTGCTATAAACATATTATATTTTGCACATCTATTATAAAATTATACACAATAATTTAGGGCATTGAGTCATTTTTATTAACATTTTATTAAGTGTTGAAATATGATACATAATTAAATGGAAGCATTTGTCACAGTCTTCACATGTTTAGAGTCTCTCCCAAGTATGAGCATTGAGTTCAAGCCCCAAGACTGGCAAAAAAAATTGAGCCTGGTGAGACATATTCTTCTGGGACTCAGAGGAGGGCGGAGGTTATAGGTAAGAGGTAGGTAGAGGGCAGGTGTTGGTGGCTCACCCCTGTAATCTACTCAGGAGGATGAGATCTGAGGATCCCAATTGCAAGCAGGAAAGTCAATGAGACACTTTTCTCCAATTAAACACCCAAGAGCCGGAAGTAGAGCTGTAGTTCAAGTAGTTGAGTGCTACTACTAACGCCTGTCCTCCTAGCTCCTCAGGAGGCTGAGATGTGAGGATCACGTTTCAAAGCCAGCCCAGGCAGGAAAGTCTGGGAGACTCTGATCTCCAAGGAACCTACAGAAAACCAGAAGTTGCTCTGTGGCTCAAGTGGTAAGGTGAAGAGCTGGGGGACAGTGCACAGGCCCAGAGTTCAAGCCCCATGACCAACACCTGGCCTGCTTGGACCTTATGCTGTAGCTCTAGGCAGAGTTCTTTCCAGTGTGCCCATGAGGGTAGGGTCTCCTAATGTCTAGGTGTCCTAAAAGTCTTGGTAGCAGCCTGTTTGGAGGCCATTGCCTACAGAGCAGGCCACAGTACCAGAGAAGTATCGAGCCTTGGGGCATGAAGATCATCATAATGGCATCTGTCATGGGTGCAATGTGGATCCGAGCAGTAAATCAGTCTCAGACCATGGTTCTGGGCCAGGAGGAGCAGGAGCTCTAAGATGTCGCACCAGATAATGACGAGTCACACGAGTATCACAAGAGTGCAAATTTGTCAGTCAGACCTTGGGCAGGTGTTGAGTTGGGCTCATGAAAGTTTTGTAGGCTCAGGAATCCACAGCCAACTGGATGCTGCTTGTAGCAGTCACTATCCCAGGAGTCCAAGGTCTCGGTGCCCTGCTTTCCTCGCCAGTGGTTGGGGAAGAGGGGCAGATGAAGTTCTGCAATCATGGCCGACTACCAAGGAGCAACCCTAGTGTCCTTCCTTTGATACTGCAGCCCCATGTTGAGATCGAGGGGCAGGTTCCATGGAACTTACTGCCATGGCCCAAGCCCCTCCGCCCAAGAAGGACTTAGGGAGAAACCACTTGATCTGGCTTGACAGTTTACTTTGACTATGACTCAGGACTGCCCCCATTTCTAGCTCAGCTTATCCAGGTCAAAACTAATGCCCCAGAACATTGAGGTACTGGCTATACCATTCTCTCATCCCCCAGTTCCCTGGCCCTGGAATCTGAAGTATATTCCTTTGTATTCTGAGCATCCAGAATTGTCTAGAAGGACCTGAGAGGCCCAGCTGGGGCCAGAAGATAGATTTGCCTACGATAAGGTGCATTGACATTTCCTAGACATTGAACAATACATCCATGCCACCTTGGCCTCACTTCTCATGTAGCCCCAGATTATCCTTGTTTGGGGAGCCTTCAGTCAGCTATCAAGGTCGAGATGACCAGAGCCACTGGCAACCACCCTTCCTCCACACCACTACCAGCCTGCTGGGAGTGGGTCATGCAACCAGGGGTCCAGCTGAGAAAAGGACAGGAAACAGCATGACTGACCCTGCCCCCCCAGAGGCAGAAGAGAACATATGCTACCCGGCACTGAGGACCCAGAATCCCCTGGATAAGGACCAAGATATGGACAGCCTGACTTGGGTCCCAAGGAAAAGGTGGAATATGCATTCAGGTTTCTGGCAATTTAGGACTCATTGTAGACCATGACTAAAGACAGGGTTGCTGTTGAGGAAGGACCCCATCCAAGGTCAGGAAGAGGCAGACAAGCACCAAGGAAGTGGGCAGAGAATGATGAGGGCAAAATGCACGCACGCGCCCACACACACATTCACACGCATACACACACACACACACACACACACACACACACGGGTAGCCCAAGGCCTCAGCAGTCCCTGAGCAATTGAACATCCCAACCTCCGAGAAGATGGTACTACCATCCTCAGACCGAATGTTGACAAAACACGTCTGGAATGACTCATAAAACAGCATGGTATTTCCTACTGTACACACCACTATGAAGAAAACTCAGCCACATTATTTGGGTTGTCGGTAATGGGGTTTGAACTTTGGGCCTGTGTGCCTTCTCTCAGCTCTTCAGCTGAAGGTGTGCGTCCTACCACTGGAGCCACAACACTACTCCCAATTCTCTGGTACTTCACTTGAGATAAAGTCTCACAGACTTTCCTACCCAAGCTGGCTATGAACCATAATACTCAGATCTCAGCCTCCTGAGTAGCTAAGATGATAGTTGTGAGATACTGGCAGTGCCGGTTTCAGCCACCTTCTTACAACCAGGGGAAATCCAACTTGTCCGGCCATAAAGCACATGCAACCCTTCACTTTCAGACTTTGACACCAGTATCCAAAGCCATTCTTCCTTGGTTTGAGAGAATATAATCAACACTACCTTCCAACCCTGCTCCCATTTACCCAGTCCCTGCCTACAATAGGCCACAACCTCTGGAGTTCTTGGTAAGACATGCCCAGCCTGCTGTAACTTCCCACTTGGGCAAATTTCGGGAGTTCTTAGAAATGGCTGTACACTGAGGCCAGAACCTGGTGTCCCAACCACAGCAACCACACTCCTTCACCATCACTGCCAAGTAAGGGGTGTCTTTCTTTCTTGTTTTTATGGATGATGGGCTTGAACTCAGGGCTTGCGTACTGTCTCTGATGATGAATTTTGCTGAAGGCCAGTGGAATTCCACTTGAGCCATGGCACCACTTCCGGTTGGAGATTAGAAATGAGACTCTCATTTGACTTTCCACCCTGTGCAGGGATACAAGACCTTCTGAATCTCAGCTTCCCGAGTAACCAGGATGAGCCATCAGCGCATGGACCATGGTGTCTCATTCTTTACAATTTCCAACTAGTCCTCCTCTAGACACTACCACCTAGACCCTCCTCTACCTCCCTCAGGGACAGCAAAGGGAGGCTCAGAATCTGGGGAGGGCTATGGGCATTAAAGAGCCCCCTTCACATCACTTCCCCTTTCTATGCTCCCATCTGCTTCCTCGGGATGGCCTGGTTGTCTGGAGCATATTAGACCCACTAGGACTTCTTAGGCCTGCCCTGTATCATCCCGCCACACCCAACCAGGACCTGAGAATTTCTGGGGCTTGTTGCTCCATGTCTCAGTGGAAGCCTTTGGGAGGGTTGCTGATAACAGGGTCCAGGGGTGCCCAGGGCAGAAAGAGTGTCCAGATCCCCTCTGTCATAGAAGAAGACACAAAGCATGGATGGATCTACTAAGTGCTACAGGGCACACCATCAATCTGTCACCCAGGTCTCTTGGAGTGAACTTTTACGTTGACAGTGCTGGGGCTCAAACTCGGGGTACAGGCGCTGTCCCTGAGTTTCTTTTGCTTGATGTGAGCACTCTTCCACCTGAGCCTAGCTTTTTCTGTGTATGTGGGACCTAATAATCGAACCCAGGGTTTCCTGTGTGCTAGGTGAGCCCATTACTGCTAAGATAAAATCCCAACATTGGATAGCTGTTATATGACCCCTTGGGCCTGTTTCAGGACAGTCTTGCACATATTTACTGAGTATATAACCAGCAGCTTTGGCTGGAAAAGAACACGGTCTGCTATGTTGTCCTTGATCTATGGCATCTTTTCTCTCTGTGCTACCTGTCACATCCTCCTTGTTAAGCAAGACCCCCTTTCAAGTACTGCCTCTAAGAAGCCCGCTCCAATCACCCTGGTAGAGGGGGATCTTCTCTGCTCTGCAGGCTGCTGGCCTTGTCATGCTCTGCCTCAAGATGGTGTGGTTGAGAGCGTAAAAAGGTGAAGGCCTGGCTTTCACCACCTAATTTCTGAAGACTCTGATACACTACCCAGGGACCAGTGCGGTATCACACTCTGTGAGAGGGCACTTGAGGCCCAGGCAGTCTGGGGGCAACAAATGGGGCCATTTCTTGTGTGGGTTTGAACTGAGGATCTGGGAGCTGTCTCTCTCTCTGAGTTTTCATGCTCAAGGCTGCTACTCTACCACTTGAGCCACAACTCCACATTTGGATTTTTGGTGGTTCCATGCAGAGAAGGGTCTTATCGGCTTTCTAGCTTATGGCTGGCTTCGATCTTTGATCCTCTGATCTCTGCCTACCCAGGAGCCAGGATGTCAAGTGTGAGGCCTGAGTCAGAGAGGGTCCAGAACCTTTCCTTTGAGCTTCTGTTTATCTCGTGTCAACTAGCAAGCCCTACTTAAAATAGTCATTTATAAGAGATCAAGTTCCTCTCCTAGGTCAGTTAAACCAAGGAGATAAAATATCTTTGGAAAAGGCTAGTCAGAGTTGGCCTAGGTGAGTGTGTGTGTGTGTGTGTGTGTGTGTGTGTGTGTGTGTGTGTATGTGTGTGTGTGTGTGTGTGTGTCTGTGTGTCTGTGTGTATGAGTTTCAGGGATACCTACCCCCATCTCTCTGGTGCTTCTTTCACCCAGTGGTGAGTACATCCAGGATCCCCACCCCAAGAAAGGCGGGCAGGGGAGGGTACTTAAGGTCATATCAAGTGGGATGATCTGAATTCTATCCTGCAACTGAATCCAGGAGAAATAATAGACAGAAGGAGATGTTTAGAGGAACATAAGGGAAGCCACTTACCTTTGGCTACAAGTACCGGAGACAAGAATGAATCCATCCTTTTTGGTAGTAAGATAACATGTGTCCACTATTCATTTATTTTATTTTTTGTGAGTCCCAGGTCTTGGATTCAGGGACTGGGTGTCATCCCTGAGCTTCTTTTACTTAAGGCTGAGGCTCTATCACTTGAGCCACAGCACCACAACTGGCTTTTTTCGGGGGGAGGGGGAAGGAGGTAGTTTATGGGAGATAAGAATCTCACAGACTCGCCCGCCTAGGCTGGCTTTGAGTCACGACCATCAGAACTCAGCCTCCTGAATAGCCAGGATGACAGGTGAGAGCCACTGGCACCTGACTGCTACCATCCATTTATAGTCCCCTAGGGCCAGTGCTGGGCTACCTGCACTGCATCCTCCTTTTGGTGAGTGGGAAGCAGACATGGGTCGGTTTGATTCTTCAATAGCCTACCTACCTTTGAGCATTGTTCTGGCTCAGTCTGATGCCGATTTCCTCCTTATCTACACCAATGACTTCGTGCTGTCACAGAACAAATGTCCCCCAGGAGGTGTTGGATCTGGGGTCTTTACTCTGCACACTGCCCCCTATCCCCGAAACAACACACTGAAGCAATGTGAGGTACACATAGAGTGAATTCAGTTTCTTATAATCAGGGTCTGGCCAGATAGGTTGCAGTGAGGATCAGAGGCTTGGGATAGTGCTGTGTAGTTGTGGACAATGGGATGCCTCCTCATCCACTTTCCTTTAACTGTCTTAGCAGAGAGTAGTGGGGAAGGACTCACCAGACAGACTGACAATGAGTAACCATCACGTTCTACCCCAGGCACAGAGGGGCTTACCTAAGGAAGCTAGTTCCACAGTCCAAGCAAAAATGATACTGACACACAGCCTACCTCCAGAATGACAGGGTCACCTTGGGTCCCAGTCACATGGGGATGCTGAGCCAAAACCCCCAGCACACATTCAACATGTTACTAAGAGAGAGACAGAGACAGAGACAGAGACAGAGAGAGAGAAAGAGAGAGAGAGAATTATACTTAAGCTGGATGCCGGTGGCACAGGCCTACAATGGTAACTACACAGGAGGTTGAGATATGAGGATCATGGTTCAGAGCCAGCCCAGGCAGGAATGTCTTTGAGATGCTTATCGCCAAAGAACCACCAGAAAAACAGAAATGGTGTTATGGCTCAAATGGTAGAGCCCTAAACTTGATCTGAGCAGCTTGGGGACAGTCCGCAGGCCCAGAGTTCAAGCCTCACGACTGACAATAAGTGGACTTCCCACCACAAGAAATGGAGTGAATAGCACCCATTGTCCTAGGGAGCATGGCAGACAAGTCAGGCCGAGCTTCCTGTCATCTGGGGGTCATGAGTAGGTCACCCAGCTTTTCCGTGCCTTTTTTTCCCCAGCTGCAAAGCTGAATAGTGAAGGATCTCCTTCCTCATGGGGATAGGGTAAGGATGAGAGCCATGTTTTGTTTCCTAATCCCATACCTGTGGCATGATAAATAACAGGCCCCTTCTTGGTCCTTTCCACGTATCTTCCTGTTATATGCTCACAGAATTGCCAAGAAACTTATCTGATGACCGTTCCCTCTATGCCTGGCCCTGGCCCAGAGTTCCCCTTGTATTGATCCCTTGTTTCCTCACAACTGTCCTGTGAGTAGACTGAGGACCAATGGTTCCAGGCCGAACCAAGAGCTTCAACTGTGGTCAAGAATCAGCTGCTGTGGACTGAGTTTGGGACAACCATCTAAACCGATGACTGAACATGGTGCTACATATCTACCATCCCAACTACAGAGGACCAGGCATGGTGGCGCATGCCTGTCACAGGAGGACCATGATCCAGCCAAGCCTGAGCATATATGGAGTCTCTATCTCAGAAATGCCCAAGACAGAATGTTTGGCTCCCATGGAAAAAGACCTGACTGGAAATCCTAAGCTCTGGAGTTCAAACCCTAATATACCAAAAAGAATCTGAGGCCCCTGGGCCAGAGATTTATGCCTATAACCCTACCTGCTTAGGAGGCTGAGATCTGAAGATCACAGGTCAAGATTTAAAGTAGGTTTGGCCTTGCCCATCAGATATCATGATGAGATGACCCAGAGTCTGATCCATGCCAATAAGGTCCATACTAACAGGGCTCACATCCTTTCTAAGTGTTGAACACGCTCTCTGTCCCCCTGGGGAGCCAACCCCTATGGGCCCCACCCCTGGTCCTCCCGTGCTCCCTCTGCCACCAACCAGTCCCAAGGGAGTAAACAGTTCCAGGTCACAAAGATCCCTTGCTCTTATAATTTATAGGTGCTGAGTCCCCTTCAAACATCTCACCCTTCCAACCCCTAGACCTCAGCCACAAAGCACATGCACCCCCCCAAAGACAGGGATTAGAAGTTATCAAAGGCTCCAGCACTCTTTGTTACAACCAATATCTACACACACACACACACAGACACACACACACAACACAGGGCCATCAAGGGTGGCTCCTTGCTGTCATCCTAGTTACTCAGGAGGCTGACGTCTGAGGACCACTGTTCAAAGCCATCCACACAGGAAAGTTTCTGAGGCTCCTATCTACGCTGAACCACTAAATAGCTACAGGTGGAGCTGTGGCTCAAGTGTCAGAGCTCTAGCTTTGAGCAAGGTATCTCAGGGACAGCACCTAGGCCTTGAGTTCAAGGCCCAGTTCTTCTACCTCCAAACACACCCAGACACAGACACAGACAGTCAGACCGACAGACAGACAGACAGACAAACACTCACACACACACACACCCATACACACACACACACACAAACACACACACACACACACACACACACACACACACACACACACACAGGATAGCCCAAGGATTCAGCAGTCCCTGAGAACAGAAACATGAACTTCCTCAATTAGGATCAGATCCCACCCCCTAGAAGGTGGCAGTACCGACATCAGACCCATTGTAGACAAAACATTGAATCTCACACATATCTGAATGTCTCATAGACCAGCATGGCATTTCCTATCATACACACTGCTATGTGGAAAACTTTGTCACCTCTTTTTGTTGTTGGTCAAGGGGTTTGAATTCTGGGCCAAGGTGCTGTCCCTCAGCAATTCAGCTGAAGGTGAGCACTCTCCCACTTGAGCCAAAGCAACAATACCTGTTCTCTAGTGGTCTATCATCAAGTTTCACAGACTATTCTGCCCAAGCTGACTTGTAACCACGGTCCTCACATCTCAGCCTTCTGAGAAGCTAGGATGATAGTTGTGAGCCACCGGTGGCTTCCGGACTCAGCCACATTCATATAGACAGAGGAAACCCATCTCATCAGGCCACAAACTTTTTGCAACCCTTCATTCAGATTTTGATACCCAGCATCCAAATCTATCCTTCAATGGAAGAAGTAAAGACACAACAATCTCACACCTGCACCCCTTCGCCCACTCCTTGCCTGTCACAGGACATGTCCTCTTGAAGCTGTGGCTTCAAACTGGGGCAAACTTGGGGAATTCTTACAAATGTCTGTACAGTGAGGCCAGCACTTGGTCTCCCAAACACAGCACCCTCCCCACACCCCCACACTCCACCATCATTTGCAGGCAAAGATGTCTTTCTTTCTTTCTTTTTTATGTTGTGGGGCTTGAATTCTGGGGCTGGGTGCTGTACCTGAGCTCTTTAGCTTAACGCAAGCACTCAATTATTTGAGACACAGCACCGTTTCTGGTTTTCTGGAAATTCCTTTTAGGTAAGACTCTCAGGGTCTTTCCTGACCAGGCTGGCTTTTACCTGTGATCCTCAGATCTCACCTCCTGAGCACCTAGGATAACAGCCATGAGCTACTGGCACCCAGCCAAAAAAACGTTTCCATTCCTGTCATCCTCTCCCCACAGGATACTGAAATCTGAGGACTGCAGTTGGATGCCACTTAGCAGCAAAGCCCGTGAGAACTCTTTATCTCCAATTAAACACCCAAAAAAGCTAGAAGTTGAGCTGTGATTCAAATGGTAGAGTGCTATCTTGGAGCAAAAAAGACAAGATCCATGCCCTAGTTTCAAGCTTTTTCTAGTATAGACCCAAACAAGAAAGGGAAGCAAGTGGGCACACGGGAGCTCAAAGCAAACACATAGTATTCAAAACTCCCAGAACAGACCCCATCCAGCTCTGATTCCCTAGATATTATGTCCTACATCATGGCAGTCTTAGATGGGACTGACCATGCACCAATTTGGGACATTCAAGGACAATCTCATACGGAAGATCCCATGACCTTATCAAAGAATCAGGATCTCTCACTGTCCTGCCTAAACACTGGGCAGTGAGGTAAGGTCTAGGTATCCAACCACATGATATGGGAACCAAAGGGATTCCTGGTCAAGGGACGGAGACTGGGGGGGATCTAGGTCCCTCTTGGGGTGGTGAAAAGGGCTTCTCTATCAGAGAAATGTTCCTATGTTGTGAGTATTATCAAAGAAACAACCTTGCTCAGAGCCCAGTGACTCTGGTTTTCCCACCAGCCTCTACCCAGCTCTGTCCCACATTCAGCCTGCCCTCTCTGAATCCCAGATCTGCCATCTAGACTAAAGACTTAGCCAGCCAAGAGACCCATTTCCTGCCCTCATTCCCAGGCTGTCCTTTGGCAGTGGCATGCTTACCTCAGTCTTTGGTGAAGGAATGAACACCGGGGGGGGGGTATCATCAGATTGAGCCATGGAATGTCCTAGTCCCTAAGGATATAGTGCACAGGCATCCTGCAGTGAACGGCAGCCAGGTTTTCAATGATGATCCCAAGCCAGTACTTTTAATAGCAGTGTGGCTGGATCAAAGGCTAGTAGTCTATGTTGTCAGGCGAGGTCATGGCTTCAATGTCTTGACACACCTGACCTAGGATCATTCTCCCTCTTCAAATTCCTACTTATCCTTTGCCCCCCCCCCTTGAAACTCTCACTCCAATACCTCCCTAGCCCTTGGAAACTTTCTTCTGATCTGACCAGAAAATAAACTCTATGAAACCTGGTGACCCACCCTGAGCCCTAGGTTCTACCCGAGGCTGGTTCCCTCTATAGTCGGTGATTACACAGCTCCTGCCTGTGATGAAGATGCTGAGGGGTCATGTCCCCACATAGATTGTGAATAGTTGGCTTCTTTGATCCAGGGACTCCAAACCAAGGCTTGCATGTTCTCCCTTCTTCCTTCTTTTCCTCGTTTTCTCCCTCTGTCCTTCCCTCTCCTCTCTCTTCACTTTTTTGTGTCAGGCCTGGGCCTTGTACTCGGAGCCTATGTGCTGTCCCTAAACCTTTTTACTCAAGGCTAGCAGTCTATGGCTTGAGCCACACAACCACTTCTGGTGTTTTGTTTTTGGTAGTTAATTGAAGACAAGAGTCTTACAGGCATTCCTGCCTGGGCCAGAAGCCTCAATTCTCTGATCTCAGCCTCCTAAATAACTAGGATGACAGGCTTGAAGCACTGGTATCCAGATCAATCCAAAGTTTCTTCATGGGCTGTGGAACCAGTCCTGGAACTTTTCATGGACTATGACCACCCAGAGCCTGTTGCACACTGTAAAGGTATGTTGGATAAATAAATGAGCATCTGTCTATGATAATACTACAGAAAAGTCCCATCTGATTCAGGTAAGAATCTTCTGTGGGGGAGGGAGGACGGTGTCTGATGAAGCTCTCCCACAGTTCTCCCTCCTCCCTCTTACCCCCTCCTGGTGCCACCACACTGAACTGTTTTTGACTCTGAGGATGTGAGCCACTATGTACTCGCTACATTCCAGGGCCTCTGGGATGCCTATCATCTCAAAGATCTCTGTCCAGCAACTGACTAGCACTGTGGAACTCAATTCCCCACATAGGTGTGAATGAGGTTGCTGTGAGCTGAATGCCTGGCTCAAGGGGCCTCCTGTCCTCCCCCTTGGGACAGCCAGGATCTTTCACCACATCTGGCCCCTAAGTTTCATGCTGCCGAGGAAGGATCCTTGAGGCAGCCTGGGTTCTCTGAATCTCCCAGAGTCCAGTACAGGTGCTGGGAATCATCTCTGCTCATAGCTGGCAGGCTGAGGATGCCGAGGTCACAATCTCTACTCCCCACAATGTCCTCGAGTGGGGTGGTCACCCTAGAGAGATTCAACAGCTGCCAGAGAAAGGCAGTCAAGGCACAATGTTCAAAGCGGGAGACAGTCTGGCTTGGGAACTGTGCCGCTTTGAACAACATTGTTTGACGGCTGAAATCATCCATCTAATTTGATCCATAATCCCAGGCATTAGTCGAACTTGCCAGCTTAAATTAAAAAAACCTGGAAAATGTGGTATTTAATTTGTCCCAATCAAACTTAAAGGGTTCCAAAGTCAATGGTCCCCTTTTCCTTCTAGAAAACCTATAGCAGGTTACAGAAACTAGCATTCAGGGAGACCTAGCTAACTGCCACCTCCTGATACTGAGCGGGCTCCAATAGGGGGAATGGATTCGCCTACTACTGTCCAGCTAGAAACAGCCCAGGCGGGACACAGATTGGATTCTGCAGGACTCCAGGGTGGATTGACACTGGGCACTGCCCCAGGAAGGAATCCTCACCACCAGTGGAGGCCCAGAGCTCTGTGCCCGGATGCCCACGGAGAACGTTAATGCCCTAGATATGGTTCTCTTCTCATCCACTCTCATGGTTAACCATCTGCCATGTCCCACCGTATGCCAGTCCCCAAAACCTCATAGCTTCACAGCCCCTGCTCTATCCTTTCCCTCATCTTGTTCCCTAATTATGTTGGGCAGACACATTCCAAACCCTTGAATTACCTCCAACTAAACACACAAGAGCAGAGTGTCTAGGTGGAAGAGTGTGGCTGCGATC
The DNA here is from genome assembly GCF_019054845.1 of Dipodomys spectabilis. Classification (NCBI taxonomy): domain Eukaryota; kingdom Metazoa; phylum Chordata; class Mammalia; order Rodentia; family Heteromyidae; genus Dipodomys; species Dipodomys spectabilis. The sequence continues at coordinate 1,223,564 of NW_024870710.1, forward strand.
TCATTCGCTTCAACAAACTTCTGGCTGGGGATAGAAGGACAGGCATCCACTCCAGTCCAGGGTTCACACTGTTCTTCTAAGGGAGGCCCACTCAGGCCCAGCAGCTAATGTGGGCTACAGGAAAGGGGGAAGAGAGAGGTGGAAATGGGAGGAAAGTAATGTCTACTGAAATCTTCCATAAAGGAGCCATGAAACTGTGAAGGAGAAAACAAAAATTGTGGCTGGGCTTGTATTTGGTATTGATGAAGAAAGAACAACAATGAATACACACACACAGAGAGAAAGAAAATGCATTTGCTGTTTTAAACATGGTGACAAATATATTTTCATTGTTCTCATTTCCCTGCTTTCCCAACACACACACACACACACACACACACACACACACACACCTCCAGAATGGTGACAGATGACTCTTCGATGCAGCACCTGCAATTTGCCAACTAACTCCCCTGAGGACGGTCAGGCTGTACAAGGAGAAAGATTCTCTCTCTCTCTCTCTGTCTCTCTGTCTCTCTGTCTCTCTGTCTCTCTGTCTCTCTCTCTCTCTCTCTCTCTCTCTGTCTCTCAGACTCACACACACACACACACACACACACACACACACACAGACTCAGAGTAGTACCTCTCCTCAGTTTGTTGGTTCCTCATCTGGGACAATGTATTAGCTGGAGCACGCGGGTTCCAATTCTCTGTTCCCTTGTAAGAACCAAGGGCTCCCACCCAACGGGAGCACCACTCTAATGATACAGCACGACCCCGCCTCTCCACTTCTCCACGGCCAGACCCTTCCCCTTGGGAACAACCAGCCTTAACTCCCCATTCACCAAAACTCTAGGCCCAGACGCTGGGTGAAGGAATCCCCGGACAGGTGGCTCCTCAGAGCCAGGACTGAAACAAGCAGTGGGTCATGGGGTCACAAAGGGGGGTGTGTGACCCAGGGTGGGGGCGGTGTTGAGGAAATGGATGGGGTCCTAAAGGCTACATTCATGGACAGACTCCTATTTCCAGCCTAGATTATTCTGGGCAACTGGGCAGATTCTTGGGGAGGACAAAAAGACCAGATGGACAGGGAGCACCAGCAGATGCTGGCAGAGCTGGGAAATGTGATCACTCTGTGAGTACTGTTAACACCTGGGGTGGATAGACCAGGTATATGTGTGTCTGAGGGTGTGTGTTCCTCCCATATATTCACCTACTATCTGACCCCCAGTGCCCTCACCTCCCTCGTGTGTTTTTCTGGGACCCTCCTCAGATGAAAGGGTGACTGAGCACAGAGGACAAGGGCTCACACAGCAAGGGAGGTCTTCTGCATCCAACACCCCCCACTCTCAGAAAAAAGACCCAATAAGGCAGGTGCAGAGGTGCTGTTCCCCACCTCTGCCTAAAGCCACCAGGTTCCCACCAGGGAGAGAAAGGGTGCAGATGTGGGACTGTGTGGCTTCCACTACTCCAGCCAGGGGCTCAGTGGTGACCCCTTCTCACCCATTCCTGCATCTCCCCGTTTTCAGGGATACTGACAACTAGGGCTGGGGGTGAGTTCCCAGAGTCAACACCCAATCCCCCCCACCCCACTCCTGGGGCGAATTTGTGGCAGAGTCAAGGCTGGCTTGCCTGCTGCTAGGGAGGCGTGGTTGGCACACAAGAAGGGAGGCGGGATTTGCAGGGTGGGAGTAGTAATGGTAGGGGGAGGTGGCAAGGTGCTGACCTGCGGGCAGACACTCACTTGTGCTGCTGGGAGAATCTGTAGGCTGTGGTTCTGTGTGCAGCTTGCAGCGATGGCAGTGGCATGGTGGACGCTTGGACCCAGAGCAGAGAACCAGGGGCTGGTACCAGGTCAGGGCCTTAAACCGGCTTGGGGTGCACCATCACTGGATGACTCCAAGAGGCACCACAGGTCTGAGCCAGTGGAAATGCAATGCTGCAGAGAGTGCAGGAGATGGGGCAGGGGCAGGGGCTGGTGGATGGCTGGGCTGAGCCTGCCACTGCTTCAGCTGAGCTCCCAGCCAGGGGCCTAAGACTCAGGGCTTACCTAGCCTCTGAGCCTCCCTGGGGTGGTGTGAGGGATGTGACTTATGTGCTGGCTTTGTGTGCTCTGTGCTCCTGGCCCAGACCCATGCTCCTACAGCAGCAGAGGCATGGAGGCTGCCACCCCTGATGTATGTGCCTGGTCTTCTCTCTGCTCTCTCTCTGCCCCCACTTCTCTCCTGGGCTGCCCCGCCCCGCTGCACAAGTGCTCCAGCCCCTGTGTGCCCCTGGCTTCAGCATATATGTGCCCCCTCAGCCACGCCCTCTCCTCCCCTGGGTCACGCCTCTTCCCCCCTCAGCCACTCCTCTATCCTTGGCTTTGTGCTGTCCTGACTCTGCCCTAAGGCTATCAGGCCATGGCAGAAGCAGCTTCACCTCAGGACAGGGCTTCCCCCCAACCCCACCAGCTGCCCAGGGGGTGCATCTAATCTCCACTCAGCCCAACCACTGGGGGACTCTTCTCCATCCACCCCATACACCAAGCAGTTGCATGGTGTCCCTCCATGTTTGTGTGTGTATGTGTGTGTGTGTGTGTGTGTGTGTGTGTGTGTGTGTGTACGATTGTTGGGATATCTACCTCTCAAGGACTCAGAACCATTTCAAAAAATAGCACAAAGAACCGTGTGTAATGCACTCAGCACAATGAGCATTTTGAAGGACTCAGCACATAGCAACCTTTGGGATCCTCATGGTAATTTAATGACTAAGATAAGACATGCAATTTTGACATCACTAAACTTACATATCATAGTATTATAACATCATATGTCATAGTGACATTATAGACATATTGTGAATGCCTATTCTGTGATTTCATTCTATTTCAAGTAAGCAATATTGGTGGATATCAGAAATCCTTTATGACCTCAAAGCCATTGTGACATGAAAATCCCTTTGTGACATCACAGTGCCATTGTGATAGTAACCTGTTGTGCCATCACAAACTGGTCCTGTCCATTGTGACCTCATCACCAATGTGACATCACAAAGCCATTGTGATATCACATTGCTGTTGTGACATTACAATCACCTAGAGACCTCCCAAACCCATTATGACATCTTTAGCAACTTTGAAAAAACACATGGCCTTTGTGATATGATAGTCCCTTTGTGTGTCCATATCCTCATTGTGAAATGTCAATTGAGATCAGATATGCCAAACAACTATCACAAAGGTTTTACAATATAATCATTGATGTGACAGCATATTGTCATTATGACAACATCAGCTCATTGTGACATCAAAAATCTGTAATGACATCATACCACTATGACATCACATTGTCATTGTGACATGATATATACATTATGAATACCTATTATGTGATTTCATTATATTTCAAATGTGGCATGTGGGTTTATATCAAAAACACATTTTGACTTCATAATCATTGTGACATCACAATCCCTTTGTGATGTACCATTGAAATTGTGATATCTCTAAACAACTGTGACAACTCAAACATGTCCTGTCCTCCAAAGTTTTGTGACATGTTGCCACTGTGTTATGTTAGGCCCATTGATAGCTCAATCTATTTTCGACTTCATATTATTTCAGGAATGACATGAAATATTAGAAATATACATTGACATCATGAGCATAGTGATATCACACTGCTAGATGTAATGACCATTGTGTCATATTGTCACATCATAAATCTGTTCTGACTTCATCACATTTGTACCAACAAATGCTTTGGAATCCTCACAAGCCCGTTCTAAATTTATATACTTATTGTGAGTTAATGAAAATTGAGGTCTGGAATGCCATTGTCACATCACCCATCTACTGCGACATCACAAAACAATTTTGAACTTATCACTATTATGTATCACCAATTAATTAGAATTTGACATCATATAGCAATTGTGATATTACTGAACCATCATGCTTTCACAATCCTATTATGACCTAATCACATCTTAGAAAATGCATGGCCTTTGGGACATCAAGCTCCTTCTGTGAACTTGTATCATTGTGAACTTGTAGCAATTGAAATTTGAAATATGTGATATTACAAACTAGTTTAGACATCATTAACCCATTTTTATATCATTAACACTTTGACAACCAAAACCTGTTAGGAACTTTAGCACTTTTGACAAAAAACATGGCATTTGTGTCATCACAGTTAATTTGTGTATGTCATGGTGACTTCATTCTCATGTCCTCACTGTAAACTAATAGCAATTAAGATCTGACATACCATTGACACATACAAACCATTTGTGACATCATCACCAGTGTGATATCAATCATTATGTCACCATCAGCACATTGTGGCATCAACAAGCTGCAATGACCTCATAGCATTATGACATCGCATTGCCATTTTGCTGTCTTACACACATTGTGAATGTATATCCTGTGATTTCATTCTATTTAAAATGTGGCATATCAGTTGATATCAGAAACACATTGTGACCTCATAACCATTGTAACATTATAAACCTTGTGTGACATTATAACTGGTGTAACATCACATTGTTGTTATGACATCTTTAGCTTATGGTGACATCACAAAATGGCAATGACATTATAACATTTGCCATTATGTCATTGTGATATCATAGTCACATTATGAATGCCTAATCTGTGATTTCATTATATTTGAAATGTGGCATGTGGGTTGATATCAGAAACTCATTGTGATGTCACAACCACTGTCACATCAAAATCCATTTGTGACATCAATTTGGCAATGTGACATCACAATGGCAATGTGATGGAACTAAGGCATCGTGATATCAAAATGGTCATGAACACAAAACGGGTTTCTGATATCAACCGACATGCCACATTAGAAATAGAATCAATAACATAATAGGCAAACACAACATGTCTATGACATCAGAATAACAATGTGATGGTGCAATGCTATGATGTCATTGTAGTTTTACATGTCAAAATGAGCGGATGATGTCATAATGGCAACATGATGTCACAATTATGATGTCAGAAAGGATTTGATATGTTTCCTTGGTATGTGTGTTGTCAGTTGTCATTAGTTCCCCATGAGGTTATGGATCCAAAAAAGGTTCTGTGATGTTACAGAGGCCATGTGTGTTTTCAAAGGTGTTTATGTCATAATAGTTTTTTAACGGCACAATGTAATCCATAATGTCACAATGGAAATGAGATGTCCCATTGGGTTTTGATGTCACCGTGGTGATGAGGTCACAAGGGCTTTGTGATGTCACAGTTTGTTTGTAATATCGGAATGATATATCCAATTTCAATTACTCATAATTTAATATGAGGATACCAGTTGATAGAAGAAGCTTCATAGTGTGAGGTCATACTATGTGAAAATCCAACGGGACAGTGATTTCACAATGACAATGTGATGTCTCAACATCATGATATAATAATGTTTTGATGTCACAACTGGTGATGCCATACTGATGAGGAGGTCATAACTTAGTCATAACTTGTGTGATATGCTGCCATTAGGATATTTTAGGCTTTTAGTAAGCTTATAATCAGTTTTGAAACATAATAATTCAGGTAAGACATATGATATCAGAAATTGACTCTGACATCCTGAATATTGTGACATCATGAACATTGTAACATCACATTGATAGATATCAAGACCATGGTGGCATATTATGAACTCACAAATCTGTTAGGATTTCATCATATTTATGAAACACATGACTTTAGAGACAACACAGTCCCTTTGTGCACCTATGTCTTCATTGTGAATTAAAGACATTTGAGATCTGGCATGCTATTTTGACATTTCCAACCAATTGTGACAGCACAAACCTATTATAGTGGAAACACATTGTGATAGCACAATCCCTTTGTCACCCCATATTTCCATTTTGATAACACTAACTCACTGTGAAATTCCAATCCTCTCAAACCCAATCCAGATATGAAATGTGATACTCGAATCCAGTGTGACATCTAGATTATGGTGACATCACACTGATAGATGTTATGGGAATTTTGTCACATTCTCACACCACACCCTGTTAGGACTTCATCACTTTTGTGAAAATGCATATCTTTGTAGACATCAGAGTACCTTTGTGAGCTCATGTACTCATTGTGAGTTAATGACATTTGAGATCACATGTGTCATTTTGATATCACCAACCCATTGTGACATCACACACTTCTTGTGAACCCATCAGTGTGGCATCACAAATTGTGATATCAAAACATTATTAAGTCATCATATTGCAACATCACATTGCCATTGTGATATCACTGTCCCATTGTGTTTTCAAAAACCTAGTATGTCTTCATAGCATTTTAGAAAATTCATGGCATTTTATACTTGTCTTTTTCTGTGAACTCATATCTTATTGTGAAATAGTAGCAACTGAAATTGGACATGTTTTTATGAGATATGACTTAACAAAACTATTTCATCACCAATGTGTCATCACAAAACCATTGTGAGCTTTCATTGCCATTTGACATCACTATAACATTGTGACATCGCAAACCTATTAGGACCTCTTAGCAAAAAAACACATGAAAAAACACATGCCCTTTGTGACAACACAGTCCCTTTGTGGAACTATACCCTTATTATGAACTGACAATTGATATCAGACATGCCAATTTAACGTAAAGAACCCTTTGTGACATCACCAGAGTGACATAACATTGTCATTATGACAGCATCAACTACTTTTGACATGACAAAACTACAATGACAAGACAGCATTATGAGATCACATTGTCATTGTGATGTTATAAAAAGACTGTGAATGCCTAATTTTAATTTTTTTTTGTCGGTCGTGGAGCTTGAACTCTGGACTTGGGTGCTGTCCGTGCTCTTCAGCTCTAGGCGAGTGCTCTATCGCTTGAGCCACAGAGCCACTTCTGGTTTTCTAATGGTTTTTATTGGGAATAAGATTCTCACAGACTTTCCAGCCTGAGCTGGCTTTGAACTGCGATCCTCAGATCTCAGCCTCTGGCGTAGCTAGGATTACAGGCGTGAGCCACTGGCACCGGCTATTTCATTCTATTTCAATGTTGACATGTGTGTTAATATCAGAAACATAATGTGACCTCATAACCATTGTGACATCATAAATCAGCAATGACATCAAATTGTCATTATGACACCATCAGCTCATTGTGATGTAACCAAATGACAATGGCATCATAGCATTATAAATCACAGTGACATTGTGAATTAACAGTGTGAAGGCCTAATCTGTGAATTCATTCTATTTCAGAAGCCCATTTTGACCATATAACCTTTGTGATATCACAATCCTTTGTGACATCACATTGCCATTGTCATATCATTAACCTGCTGTGCCATCACAAACAAGTCTTGTCCTTATAAGTTTTGTGATATACTGCCATTGCCATATATTAGGCCTTTTGTGAGCTCATAATATGTTTTCAATCTCATATTTCAGGTAAGACATGTGATATCAGAAATCCCCTGTGATATCAAACTGCCAGATTTCATGACCATTGTGTCACATTTTGACCTCACAAGCCTGTTAGAACAGCATCACATTTGTAACAAAACATGCCTTTGGAGACATCACAGTCCCTTTTTGAACTGATATATTCATTGCTAATTAATGACAGTTGAGAGATCTCCCATGCCACTCTGACATTGTGAACCCATTGTGACATCACAAACTTACTGTGACCTCATCACGAGAATGGCATCAACAACTAATTGTTGTATCAAATCATAATTTTGACATGATATTGTGGTATTGCTGTTGTGATATCACTCTCCCATTGTGTTTTTACAAACTTGTTATTGCCTCATCAGATCTTAGAGAAAATTCATGGACTTTGAGCCTTCAAGCTCTTTCTGTGAACTCATGTACATATGACTTTTGAGGCAAGGAGACAAACCATCGAGTCACATTTAATATAATAAACAATTTTTCACTAGAAAGGGGACTGTGATTACCTTATCCTGGACTGGATACCCAGGTTCAAGACCAGCCTTGATCACCAAACGTCAGACCTCCAATGGGAAGCCCTGCCCTTTCTTAATTGTTCTGCAAACAATCAACCACAAAATTATTGTCTCCAAAGCTCCAACCAAACCTCAATGGGCAAGGCTTTTCTTTTCCATTCTTCCATTCTTCTCTACAGACCTGTCATTCTTTCCTGGTTTTTCCCTTTTTCCCTTCCACCACTTCCTTCTTCTCTTCAGACCTCTCCACTCTCCACAGGCCTGCCCTACTCTGACCCAGTGACCACTTGCCAACCTTCTGCTCTCCCTCAGCTTCCTCTCTTCTCAGGATTTTCCTTTCCTGCTGTCTCACCACTTTCTTCCAGCCAGGTAATTCCCATTTTTATCTCCCCTTAAAATGCTCTGAAAATGCAACTTATATACAGGTTGTATCCCTCCTCCTTCCAACGGATCTCCTGCCTAACAGTTTTCAACCATCACTTCCAAAACTGCCCAATGCTCAATCACTTCTTGACAGCTCACCGTGTGAGGCTTGACACCTCCACCTTTGGCAGCATTCCCCACACTCTCCGGTGGGCCACGCCAAGAATTTATAATGAATATCGGCTCCCACAGATAATTCTGGCTCCACTGGTTATTATAGTATCCTCATTGTGAATTAGAAGAAATTGAAATTGTATATGTCATTGTTATATTACAAACTTGATGAGACATCATTAACTCTTTGTGACCTCATCACCTCGGAGACATCACAAACTCATTGTGTTATCACATTCCCATTGTACCAACATGATCACATTGTGTAATCCCAAAACTATTATGACCTCAGAAGTTTGAAAGAAAGCATGGCCTTTGTGACATGACAGGCCTTTTGTGTACTCATATCCTCATGTTGAGCTAATGACAATTGAGATCAGGCATGCCATTTTAACATCGCAATACCTTTGTGACAACATCACCAGTGTAACACCACATTGTCATTATGATAACATCAGCCCATCATGACATCATAAAACAATAATGACATCAAATCACATGTAATTGTGATGTCACAGATACATTGGAATGCTTATTCTGTGATTTCATTCTTTTTCAAATGTTTGAGGTGGGTTGATATCAGAAATACATTGTGACCACATATGCATTATAATATCACAATACCTTGATGACACCACATTGCCATTATGATATCACTACCCCACTGTGACATAACAAAACAGTCTTATCCTCATAAATTTTTTGACATGCTGCCAGTGTGATCTTTTTGGTCTCTCTGAGTACATAAATTGTTTAACTCATAATAATTAAGGCATGACATGTGATATCAAAAATCCACTGTGATATCATGACACTGTGACATCACACTGCCAGATGTCATGACCACTGAGTCACATGAGGACATCACAAACATGTTAAGACTCATTACACTTATGCCAATATATGCCTTTGGATACATCATTATCCTTTGTGAACTTATATAGTCATTGTCAATTAGAGATCTGGCATGAGATTGTGACATCACCAATCCATTGTGAAATCACAAACCTAAGTGACCTCATCACCTGTATGGCATCACCATTTGTAACTTCAAAACAATACTATATCATGTAATGGTAGCATCATATTGCCAATGGGATATCTCTGTCTCATTGCATTTTCTTTTTTTATTACAAAAATTAAGTATGATGTATTATTTATTTATTTATTTTTATTGTGTATTGTGAACATATTGTACAGAGGGGATACAATTACATGGGCAAGATAATGAGTACATTTCTTATCAAGCATTGTAGAATCCTCCTTTGTTTACCCTTCACATCCCTTCCTAGCCTCCTCCAACACCCCCACGCAATCCTCCCCCCGCACCAAAGTTGTAAAGTTCATTTTCGACATGACAACTTGTAATTCTCATTGTTGCAGTGGGTCCACCTGTATTCTTATTTAAATGACCTTTTTTTCCCCTTCTCCTCCACAAATTTTACTGACATCAAATACAGTGAAAGCAGGGTTATACTGTGGGGGAGGGACATACGAAGCAACAAAGAAATAATCTTATAAATGCATTAGAAAGAAATGCATGAGAGAAAAAACGTTAAAATACATATCTAAGGGTTCATTTTCCCAACATCACATTATCTGACCTTTTCTGCTTGACTCACACACATACTAGATATTGCAAATAAAGGAAACCGTGGGGCCTATGTTTCTTTGAGCTTGGCTTACTTCACTTAACATAATTTTTTCCAAGTCTTTCCACTTCCTAACAAATGGGGCAATGTCACTCTTTCTGATGGAGACATAGAATTCAATTGTGTATATATATCACATTTTCTTGATCCATTCATCTACTGAGGGGCATCTGGTTGGTTCCATATCTTAGCTATAGTAAATAATGTTGCAATAAATATAATTGTGCTGATAGCTTTAGTGTGGTCTTGTTTGTTAACATTTGGGTAAATGCCCAAAAGTGGGATTGCTGGATCATAGGGGAACTCTATGTGAAGTCTTTTGAGGCACCTCCATACTACTTTCCAAAGTGATTGAACAAGTTTACACTCCCACCAGCAATGGAGTAAGGTTCCCTTCTGTACACATCCCCTCCAGCATCTGTTGTTATTAGAGTTCTTGATTTTTGCCATTCTACCTGTGGTGAGGAGGTATCTCAATGTTGTTTTGATTTGTATTTCTTTTATGGCTAGGGAGGTTGAGCATTTCTTCATGTCTATTGGACATCCTTCTATCTTCTTCAGAGAAGTTTCTCTTTAAGTCTTTAGCCCACTTATTTATTGGGCAATTGTTTCTTTGAGGATTTGTGCTTGGGAGATTTAATCTTTTGAGTTCCAAATATATTTTAGATATGAGACCCTTGTCCGTTGTATGGCTCGTGAAGATCTCCCAATCCGTAGGCTTTCTATTGATCTTGCTAGCTATGTCCTTTGCCATGCAGAAGTTCTTCAACTTCATGCAATACCATTTGATACCATTTGTCCAACCTTTCTTTGATTTGTTGCGTTTCCGGGTCTCTATTAAGAAAATTTCAGCCTGCGCCAAGGAGACCTATGGTTTCTCCTATTCCATACTGTAATGTTTTCAGAATGTCTGCTTTGACTTTGAGGTGTTTGATCCATTTGTGGTTGATTCTGGTGCAGGGTGATATATAAGGATCTAGCTTTAGTCTTCTACAAGTAGTTAACCAATTTTGCCAGCACCATTTACTGAAGATGCTCTCTTCCTTCCATTCTATTTTTTTAGCTCCCTTATCGAAGATTAGATGGCTATATGTCTGTAGGTTCATTTCTGGGTTTTCAATTCTATTCCATTGGTCCTGAGGTCTGTTCTTATGCCAGTACCAAGCTGTTTTGATTACTATGGCTTTATATTATAGTCTGAAATTTGGTATTGATATTCCTCCAGCAGTGTTCTTTCCGTTGAGGAGCGTTTTTGCTGTTCGGGGTCTTTTATTGTTCCATATGAATTTTTGGATTGCCTCTTCTATTTCCTTGAAGAAAGGTTGGAATTTTGATAGGTATCACATTGAATTTGTAGATAACCTTGCGAAGTATTGCAATTTTCACGATGTTAATCTTTCCAATCCAGGAGCATTGGAGGTTTTGCCATTTTCCAAGTTCTGTTTTGATTTCCTTTTTCAAGTGTTTAAAGTGTTCTTCATAGAGGCCCTTCACTTCTTTGGTTAAATTAATTCCTAGCTATTTTTGGGGGGATATTAAAAATGGAGTTACTGTTCTAATTTCAGCCACACTTTTTTCATTGTTGGCATACAGAAATGCAATTGATTTTGGGGCGTTAATTTTATACCCTGCTACTTTGCCAGTTTTGAATCGGCTTGAGTAATTTTGCAGTGGAGTCTATGGGATTCTTTAAATACAAGGTCATGTCATCTGAAAAGAGGGAGAGTTTTATTTCTTCTTTCCCTATTTAGATCCCCTTTTTGTTTGCATCTTGTCTTATTGCTGTAGCTAGGCATTCTAATACTAGATTGAAGAGAAGTGTAGAGAGTGGACATCCTTGTCTTGTTCCTGAGTTAAGAGAAAATGGCTTTAGTTTTTCACCATTAAGTATAATGCTGGCTGTAGGCTTGTCATATACAGTCTTTATTGTATTGAGGAATGTTCCATGGATTCCTAATTTTTCCAAAACCTTCATCATAAAGGGGTGTTGGATCTTGTCGAATGCTTTTTCTTCATCTATTTCTGTCTCATTGCATTTTCACCAGCCTATTATGTACTCATATTTTACAAAATTCATGGCCTTTCTGTCTTCTAGATCTTCTCGTGAACTCGTATCTTCATTGTGATCTTAGAATGAAATTGGACATGTAATGGTGATATTACACATTCTTTGTGACATCAATATCCAAGTGTGACTTTATCACCACTTGACATTACAAACCCATTGTGACATCATATTGTCACAGTGATATTATGATAACCTTGTGACATCCCAAACCTGTGGTGACCGCTTAGCACCTTTGAAAAAGCACATAGTGTTTGTGATATCATGGTCCCTTTGGGTAATCATGTCGTCATTCTGAAGAAAGACAACTGACATCAGACATGCCAGTTTACCATTACAAACGCGTTGTGACATCATCTCAAGAGTGAGATCACATTGTTGTTATAATACAATCAGCCCATTATTACATCCCAAAATGACAATCACATCATGGCATTATGACATCAAATTTTCATTGTGAGGTCCTAGAGACAATGCGTTTGCCTATTCTGTGATTTCTTTCTATCACAAATGTGGCATATAGGTTGATTTCAGAAACCCATTGTGACCACATCATCATTGTGACATTACAATACTTTTGTGACCTCATATTGACATTGTGATATCATTAATGCAATGTAACATCACAAACCTGTCTTGTCCTCATAAATTTTGTAACAAACGACTACCTTGGCCTTGGCTGGATGCCGAGAGCTAAATTCAGTCTCAACCATGAACCCTCAGACCTTCAAAAAGCAGTTCAGCCATTTGTTAACTGGTCTACAAACAACCAACCCCCAAAATAATGATCTCCAAAGCTCCACTTCAAAGGACAAGGCTTTTTCCTTTCTCTTCATTCTCCTTCTCTACAGATCTGTCCTACCTTTCAAGTCTTTTCATCTTTTCTTCCACCATTCCATTCTTCTCTTCAAGCTGCTCTACTCTTGACAGGCCTGCTCTGCCTTGTCCAGGTGGCCAGTTGCCGTCCTTCACCTCCTGCTCTCTCTCAATTTCCTCTCTTCCCAGGTATTTGCCCTCCATCAGTCTCATCACTTCTTTCCATCCAGGCCTTTAACCTTTTTCTCACCCCTTCTCTTGCTCTGAATGTGCAGCTTATATATAGGCTGTACCCTTCCCCAACTGCAATGTTTCTTGCCTTCCAGTTTTCAATTATCACTTACCAAATGTCCATGCCTAATCACTTCTTGGCAGCTAACCATGTGGTGCTTGACATCCTATCTCCTTCAGCAGCATGTCCTGCCCCCTCCAGTGTCATGCACCCCTCTCTCCATTGGTCCAGACTAGGAGGCCATGATGACTATCTGTTCCCATGGATTATAAGGGCACTTCTGGTTATTACAGTATCCTCATGGTGAACTAGTAGCAATCGAATTTGGACAAATAATTGTGATATTTCAAACTCGTGACATAACTAACCCATTGTGACCTCATCACCACAGTGACATCACAAACTCATTGTGACTTCACATTGTTGTTTTTGATACCAGGATCACATTATGACATTCCAAATCTATTATAACCTCTTATAACATTTGAAAAATACATAGCTTTGTGATATCAGAGTCTCTTTGTGTACCCAAAGCCTCACTATGAAATACTGACAATTGAGAATCAGACATTATGCCATTTGGATATCACTAACCAATTGTGACATCATAGCCCCCTTACTGTATGGCATCACCAATTAATTGTGACATCAAAACTTTTTGTGATATCACAATGTGACATGATGATCATGACATCTGTCAGTGTGATGTCACAATGGTCATGATGTCACAGTTGATTTCTGTTATCTCTTCATAAATGAGATATGAGGTTGAAAACAAATTATGAGGGCAAAAAGGTCTAAGATATCACAATGTCAGCATGTCACAAAAGTTATGAGGACAGGAGAGGTTTGTGATGTCACATTGTGTTAGTGATATCACAATGGTACTGTGATGTCACAAAGTTAGTATGATGTTAAAATGGTTTGTAGGCACAAAAATGCATTTCTGATATCAACTCTCATGCCACATTTGAAATAAAATGAAATCACAGAATAGGCATTCACAATGTGTCTGTGATTTCATAAGGAGTATTGTTGTCATAATGCAATTCTGTCATTGAGTTTGGTGATGTCACAATGAGCTGATGCTCTCATAATGAAAATGTGATGTCACACTGTTGAGGATGTCACAAAAAATTTTTGATGTTATAATGGCATGTCTGATCTCATCTGTCAGTTCACAACAAGGATATGGGTACACAAAGGGACTGTGATGTTGAAAAGGGTATGTTATTTTTCAAAGGAGCTAAGAGGTCATAATAGACTTGAGATGTCACAATGGAATCATGATGTCACAATGACAATGTTGTCACAAGGGGTTTGTTATGTCGTGGTAGTGATGATGTCAAAATGGGTTTGTGATGTCACAATGAGTTTGTCATACCACAATCAAATTTCCAATTTCAATTGCTACTAGTTCATAAGGAGGATACTGTGATAATCAGAAGGGCCAGATAATCTATAGGGTCCGATAATCAGCATGGGCCCATCTCCTGGCCAGCTGGAGAGGACAAAGAATGCCATGAAAGAAGGTGAGGCATCCTGTGGGAGGGACTGGTGCAATAATCACCACGTGTTGAGCTGTTAAGAAGTGATTGACTGTGGGCAGTTTGGGATATGATATTTGAAAACAAGCAGTTGGAGTGAAGAAGGGGTACAGACTTTATATAGGTTGTTTGTTCAGAGTAATAGAAGGTGAGAGAAAAAGAAAAAGTCCTGGAGGGAAGGAAGTAGTGTGATAGCATAAGGGGAAAGACATGGGTGGAGAAGAAGTTGAGGGAGGGCAGAAGGTGAAGGATGGTAACTGATGAGCCTTGCAAAGCATTTCAGGTCTGTGGAGAGTGGAGAGTCCTAAAGAGAAGAAGGAACTGGTAGAAGGGAAAAAGGAAAAGACCTCGAAAGAAATATTGTCTGTAGCGAAGGAGAGACAAAGAGAAGGGGAAAAGAGACTTTCCTTTTGATGTTTGGAGCTTTGGGATATCATAATTTTGGGGGTTGGTGATTTGGAGAATATTTATTATATAAAATGTGTCTTGATGAATTTTCTTGTACTATAGAGGTCCTTATTTTTGAAGACTTCATCGAGATAATCCATTTGGATTTCATCAGGCCTTGGCCCCAGGGAAAAATCCCCATAGATGAGAGTGTCAGCCCTCAGGATTGAAAGTCTACCTTGAGTGCTTGTCTCCGGAGGTCCAACATGGACAAAAGTCATCTATGTACCTCTAGAGGTGCATCTTGGCAAGCTTGCCAGCTTGTTTTGTACCCCTCTGGAAGCTAATTGTGGCTTCCTTGGGATGCCATCTGGAACCTATTTGAGAGATAATGTAGGGCTTCCGTGGGAAGCCATCTGGAACCTCATCAAGAGTATATCTGCGACTTCCTTGAGAAGCCATCTGAGACCTACACTGGAGGTCATCTGGGTCCTTCTCCAAGGGCCATCTTGGACTTTCTCCAGAGGTCACCTGGGGCTTCCTCAGGAGGCCACCTGAGACCTCTTCAAAAGTAGTCATGGGGCTTTCTTAAGAGGCAATCTAGGACCACCTCCTGAGGTCATCTGGAGCCTCTTTGGGAGGTCACCTCAGGCTACCATGATGAGAAATCTATTACCGACTTTGGACATCATCTGGGACTTCCTTGAGAAGCTTTATAAGACCTTCTCTGGGGGTCATCTGTCGCTTTCTCATGAGGGTTACCTGGGACTTTCTCTGGAGTTCATGTGGCCTCCTTGAGTGGCCATCTGGGAGCTACATGAAAGGTAATCTCAGCTTCATTGAAAAGACATCTGGAAACTCCTTTGGAAGTCATCTGATACTTCCTTGGGAATATATTTAGAACCTCCATGAGAGGTCATCTAGGGCCTCCTAGGGAGGACATATGTGACATCCTCCAGAGGTCATCTGTAGCCTCCTCAAGAGGCAATCTGGGACGTTCTCTCTGTCATCTGGGACCTCCTGTATAGGTCAACATTGAGAGGTATGGGACATGTGGGTTAAGTGTCTGTGGATCTTGGTCTTTGTATGTATGCCGATAGTTCTATCTATGTCCTGTATGCACCTGTTTACTCCTTTTCTCAGGATGGAAGAACAAGGCTTTAGGTTGTCATATCCAAAAAATATTCTCCCCCAGGTTTACAGAATCCCTCAGAGGAAGATGCACTGATGTACTCTCTCTCCTATTCTTTGTCATCAGCAACTTTAATGAGTCCTCCCATACTAAAAGTGGTTACTTGTACCAGACTGAGGTGGTACAATGTGGTATGTTACCCTTATTACCCTTGAGACAGGAACAAGGAGGAGATGGTGGGCAGGGCCCCTTTCTAATATATGTTCCCTTTACAACTAGTGACCTGTATAACTGGAAAGAGCAAAATCCATCCTTTTCAGAAAAAATAAAACCAGGGACTCATTGCCTCATTAGAGACAGTAATTTTCACACACAAGCACATCTGGGATGTCTGTCAGCAAATTTTACAGGTGTGTTTCACCTGGTAGAAAAGGGAGTGAATCCTGCTCAGTGACTTAAAGGTGGTCCTTGGAACACAGTAGCCCCACTATTGAACCAGACTATTTGGAACAAGTCTTTCCCCAGACTTACCCAAGCTGAGGCTTACAGCAGTCGAGGTATGGAGGTGTTTACCAATTATTTCCAGGTTCAGCTAGCAGGGATACCGCAGTGGCTAGAAAGCCAAGTCTTCAATCTAAGGTGAGTGAGATGGTACTCTTCCCCAGTGAGTACCCTAATGCTTTTTCTGGAACTTCTGCCAGAAGCCTGTAGGACATATAGGCTATAGATCTTTAAGTTCTGGAGAATCAAATAGCCCTAAATATGGCCTTTGTTGCCCAATCAGCCACGGATATTAGAAGAAAGCTTGAAAAGTTAGAAGGTTTTGAGGTAAAGTGGTTGCTCAGTTGGTGTTTGATAACAGAGACACCCTAAAAAAAACGAGTCTAAGAAAAGAGTTTGAGTTTTGGTAGGAACACCAGAACAGGGATCAAGAAACCTTTGACAAAGACAGTACAGATCATTTGCAAATGGCAGTAGGGAACCTCTAGGACTAGATCAGTGAGCTTAATGCAAGCAAAATGGACATTAGGAAAAGGAATGTCCAAGGAGGAGAAAGATAGAAAACGACAGGTTAAGTAATAACATTCACCACCTGGAAAATGTAAATGACAGGTTAAGTAATCACATTAACCACATAGAAAATGAGTTCATAGCTCTGAAGAAACATGCAAAGGACCTCTGAATTTCATTAAGAAATTATATCTATGAAAAAGGAGCTGGGGGGCTTGGAAGGTGTCTCAGTGGTAGAGTGCTTTCCTTGAATGCATGAGGCCCTGGGTTCAATTGCTCAGCACCACATGAGCAAAAAGAAAAAAGCCAGAAGTGGCAATGTGGCTCAAGTGGTAGAGTGCTAGCCTTGAGCTGAAGAGCTGAGGGACAGTTTCCTGGGCAGAGTTCAGGCCCCACGACCGGACCCAAAAGAAAAAGAAAAAAGAAAGAAAGATTTGGACCTGATATAAGAATATATCGATTACAAACTTTGAAAAGTGTCACCAGAAATTCAAAGCAACAGAGAAAGTAGGAAAGAGTAGTTAGCAGAGAAGACGGGGAAGTGCTGTGTCATAGAAGATGAGGCCAAGAAAAGAGAACAGGAAAATATCAGGCTCAAGAAAGAGATTGTTTCTCTTCAGAAAGAGTTAAAGACCACTTGCTTTGATAGAGAATGCCATGGAAAGGGAAAGAGCATTAGGAAGAAAAGCAGAAATGCTAAACAAACAGTTGAAAGGTCTGTCACAAAAATACACTGAAGTGGAAAACTAGAAAGAGAAACTACTAGAGTAAAAGCCCCAAAAGACTGCTGAGATCTTCACCATAAATGTAATGCAGAAGCATCGTGTCCCAGTGGAACAGGTGGAGGTGGGAAAAATACCTCTCAATAGCACCTTTGAGAACCTAAGGGAGGAGCTGAAGAGCAAGCAAAGGTGTTGTGAGAAGGAGCAGCACTTGGCCAGTCAAGGGAACTCTCCTGTGACCCTGCCAAAACACTTGCAGGTTAAGGAGCACATTGAGGAGAGTGGGATCATGAAAGCAAGTTTAAGATAAAAGGAGGAGGGCTGGGAAGATGGCTCAGTGGTAGAGCGCTTGCTTTGCATGCTCAAGGCCCTGGGTTCAATTCCTCAGCACCACATAAGCAAAAAGAAAAAAGCCAGAAGTGGCGCTGTGGCTCAAGTGGTAGAGCGCTAGCCTTGAGCTGAAGAGCTGAGGAACAGCGCCCAGGCCCAGAGTTCAGGCCCCACGACTGGACCCAAGAAAAAAAAAAAGATAAAAGGAAGAGAATAAAATTGAAGAAGTCTCCAATCTTCCGAGCACTTTACAGGAGTTAAAGAAACTAGAGACCCTAAGATACAGGGAAACATCTGAGCTGATCAGGTATCTTGGGAGACCACTCTAAAACTAGTTGGTTCTCTAGAAATACTGGTCATCAATAGTAAAGGAAGAAGCAAAAACATTGGTAATAAGTGTGCAAATGTTGACACTGAACTTGTGAAAAATGCATACAGGATCAAGATTTCTGTCATTTTACATGTAGATATTTGCAACCTGGTAAATTGCCTGAGGACACTGCCTAAAACTGTTCTGAAAACCGGTGTGGCCTCAGCCTGACAATACTTTGTAATGTGTGTAGGTAATTTCCAACAGGTAAATGCTGAATTGCTGGAACATATGAAAATAATTCATATTTGATGGTAAATTTTGGAAAGTGGACTCCACAGAGGTAAAGCCTGGAAAGTATGGCTATTAGTATCTGTTAGTAATAGTAGACATTTTTTCAGGCTGAGCTGAGTCATGTAATAATACATTGATTTGGCTTACCCTTATCTGTGGGGTCCAAAGATGGCCCTGCATTCATGGCCCAAGTTCTCAATTATTAACTAATTCCCTAGGAATAAATTGGAAGTTACAATCCATTTACAAGCCTCAAAGTTTAAGCATTAGAAAGAATGAATATGACCTTAAAGGAAACTTTAACTAAATTAAATAGAGAGACTGGCCATAGCTAGGTAAGCCTCCTCCACCTCACTCTCTTTCGAGCAAGATGCAGCCCTTATGTTAAAAGATTCAATCCCTTTGAAATATTTTAGTGTAGAACACCCCCTTGCGTTCCTAAAATTAGGAAGGCTATATTAACAGAAGTGTCTAACTTCAATCTGCAGGCTTTACAACATATTCTTTTATGTACCTATCTTTTGGTAACCAAGGCCCACCAGCCACCTAAGAAAAACTCCACCTGAAGGGGAGGGACCAAGAAGGTGATGGAACAGCAGGGAAACACCACAGCTCTCTCCAACCAAATACAGAGTTTGGATTTCAATGCTCTGTTTCTCCAAGTGACCCACAAACAAAGGCAATTACTCAGAGAGATAAAGGAAGTGCAAAAAGAAAAGGGAAAAACCTACACAGACAGTAAAGTGGGAAGACCCTTCCCCCACTCTTTGTTGGTGGTGGGGCTCCATGTTGCGCAGCTTAAGTGACGGGGTTTTGTGCCAAGCTGCTTAAGTGCCCCGAATCTGGACCTTCTGAGGACCACACACCCACAAGCATCCCAAGTCTCACAGGAACTCCCAAGAGCTGGGCCAACCCAGAATATACAAACAGAAATCTCAGAAGGCAGAGCTGGAACAAATACTCTCCTCACCCTCCCTGGAACAGCGCCTCTGCCTGGCTGGTACAAGTAGTCCAGCCCAGTCAGGAGCAGTAGCAGCTGTCAACATTGGTGAACGATCCTAAACTCTCAGGGTGAAACCTCTGTCCTGCTGATGTAAATAGCTTAGCCTAACCTGGAACAGCAGCAGCAGCTGGCAATGGTGGCAAACCACGCAGAATTGGGGCACAATGCCTCTTGACACTTGCCCAGACCAGCCTGGGGCGGCAGCAGTGGCTGAAGTGGGGACAGCTGCAGTGAACAAGTCCAGACCCATGGTGGTTTCTGCCTCTCCATACTGGCCTGCATAAGTGCCTTAGCCTAACCCGAGACAGCAACAGTGGTTAACACCTGACTTTTCAGCCATTCTTCTCTACCATGTATGGTGGGGGCAGCAGTTCGATAAATAAACTTCTTTTCATGCCTGAATACCTTGTGGTGTTCTCTTCATGGGCTACTTAATGAAATCTACCTATTTAATATACCTTACAAATGGTGCTATGACTGGGATGAGGTTTTTGAGTTGGAAATGCTAGAATTTCCTAACCACCCCTTTTCTGCAAACCAAACTGCCTTAAGACAACATGTGAGACTTTTCACCAATACCATTGCTGGCCTTCACATCCACATCCACACCATTTCTCTACTCTGGTGAATGAAACTACTCTCCACAGCTCTCTGTTGCTCAATCTCTGCTCAGATGTGGCGCCTTTCCACAGAACTCCTGCGGCCCTTAGCAGAAAGGATGGTCATCTCTGAAGTGGAGAATGCCTGGTTTGGGGGGCTTAGCCATTTCTCTCTATAGAGGCCTGGGGCAAGCCAGGACACCGCTTCTTCCTGATCAGCTCTCCTTCACTCACCAAACTGACTCTCTAACACATTTAATGGGGTCCTGTGAGTCATCCCCGAGCCGTAAAACGCCTATGACATGCCTCCTGCGCTCCCTGGATAGCCAAATAACCTAATATTTTTTGCTGTTCTCAGATTTAGACCATTTATGCCTCTGCAATGGTACATTGTCAGAAGTCTCTTTACCTTCAGGCTCTCTTTGCTCTCTACTATTCATGTCCAACTTTCTATATCTCTACAACTTTTTGGATTGTGCCCTGAAGCGTGCAACATGGACTGGTTCCCAGGGACCCCCTCTAGGTACCCTCTCAAAGGCTAGCCAAACTAGGCTTGATTTTTTTGTTCAGGGTTTCTTTGCATTTTTTTTTCAGAAATTCGCCATCTTGAGTTCACTATCTTGGCCACATGTTGGTTTAAGGGTTTGGCTCCATCCAACCCTTACACTTCCACTAAGCTTGCTACTCCTCCGTCCATCTACTCTAATATGCACTGCTAACGAGTTGCTCTTTTCACAGACCCTGGTAACTGAAGCCCAACCATCTGATGTGCTTTGTTAGCAAAGATGTCTCAATATTGTTATCAAAAATCTTAAATTTTGAGTTTTGCCTTTTTTGTTTTGTGTTGTGTAGTCTAGTACTGACTACGTGATTCTAACATATTGGACATATCTGTGCTAAGATTCTCACATCTAACGAGTTTTGTCATTGCAGAATATTTGGTCAATTCTTGTTAAGGACGAGGCAAGCTCTACTTATTATATTTGATCTCCTTGTTGCTTTAATTGGAAATAACAAAGGTTTTGTGGAAAAGATTGCAGTGCAAGCCAGCCTGGGCTGAAAAATCTCTCAAAATCTATCTCCCAACTAACCTGCAAAGAGCCAGGCTGGAAGCTGGCTCCAGCCTCTTATCTCTAACCAGCAAACACTACAAGTGGTACCATCACTCAAAATGGCAGTGCGCTAGCCTTGAGTTCAAGCCTCCTTGAATACCAACTGGGACTAACTATCCCAACAACGAGCACCTAGACTCAGCCAGTCTGGGGAACAAAGGAACATGGAGACGAGTAAGAGGAGATGATATCACATCAGCCACTTGGTGCCTGCCTTGTCAAAATTAACCAGAGCTGGGACGTCAATTGAAGTAAGAAGACTGCCCATCTAATGTCCATACCTGTCTAACTTTCAACTGGACAGGAATTTATATTCTTGCCTTTGTTAATTGACTTCTTCTCTATCTAGTCGCCAGGTGTCAGAACATGGTAGGGACATTTCTACCAACATTTTCAGCCCCAAGTCTTTCCTCTTGCCATTTATTTGCTCTCTAGTATTTTTTTTCAGTCCCTGAATGCATCATGAGTCATCTCCAGACTTTGTCCAAGAGACTTGCCTCCTCGTGACTTTATCTAAGGACTCAATGCCCAAGTGACAGCTATTGGCCTCTGCCTTCTCCTAGATGGGACCACATATCAGCCTTTTACCCTTACTGTCAATGCAGCTTGCAAACAGGAATTGCCAGAGAGAATCTTCACCCTTTTTTTCATAATTATCAAATGGCTGGAATGTAAGTTCTGAACAGGGACACCTCCCTCCCTCTTGGCTAAGTTTCCACCCAATATCTGTTACATAGGTAACTGGCAGATCTGGAAGCAATCACCTTCTCCTGCTAGGTCACATTCTAGGCCACCTCTGGTCACATGCCTCCCATCTGACCTTCGGAGGATGCCAGACCCTGAGGTCACATCCAGATCCAATGTGGTCACAATTTTCCAGCACCTGACCACACCTCTTCCTGTCCCTGGCCTAGATAAGTCTTGATCAGAGGTGGGTCAACCTCCTACCTTTTCGGTCATGCTTTTCCACCATGCATGGTGGGGGCAGCCTTTTGGTAAATAAACTTCTTTTCCTGCATGAAACAAAAGAAATACAAATTGCTCAAACAGAACCAAGAAGAAATAAATCAATTACAAATGGCAATAACCTACAATGAGATAGAAGTAATAAGAAATCTTCCAACAAGAAAAGCCCAGGACCTGATGGATTCACTACAGAATTCTTTAAGGCTTTAAAGAGGAGCTAATACCCATACTCTTCAAGCTCTTCATAGAAATAGAAACAGAAGAAGTAATCCCAAACTCATTCTATGAAGCCAATATTACATTCATCCCCAAACCAGGCAAAGACCCAACAAAAAAAGAACTACACACCAATCTCTTTGATTAAGACAGATGCAAAGCTCCTCAATAAAATTGCAGCCAACAGAATCCAGAAATATATCAAAAAATCATACATTATGACCAAGTAGGGTTCATTCCAGAGATGCAGGGATGGTTTAACATATGTAAGTCAATAAATGTAATCCATCACATCAACAGATCCAAGGTCAAGAACCACATGATTATCTCCATTGATTTAGAAAAGGATTTTGATAAAATTCAGCACTCATTCATGTTAAAAGCTCTGGAAAAAACAGGAATAGAAGGAACATTTCATAAGACAATAAAAGCCTTACATGGTAGATCAAAAGCCAATATTATGCTTGATAGGGAAAAACTACAACCAATGCCCCTAAAAACAGGAACAAGGCAAGGATGCCCACTCTCTACACTCCTCTTCAATATAGTTCTGGAATTTTTAGCCAGAACAATAAGGCAAGAAAAATACATTGAAGGGATACAAATAGAAGAGGAAGAATATAAACTCTCTCTTTTTGCAGATGGAATTATTTTATAAATTAACGATCCCTAAAGCTCCATCTCCAAACACTTAGAGCTTATAAACCAAATTGGCAAAGTACCAGGATACAAAATTAACCAACAAAAATCAGTCGGCTTTCTTTTTTTTGGGGGGGGGGTTGTCTGGTTGTGGAGCCTGAACTATGGGCCTGGCGCTGTCCCTCAGCTCTTCAGCTCAAGGCTAGTGCTCTACCACTTGAGCCACAGTACCACTTCCGGCTTTTTTTTTCTTTGCTTATGTGGTGCTGAGGAATCGAACCCAGGGCCTCATGCATGCAAGGCAAGCGCTCTACCACTGAGCCACCTTCCCAGCCCCAATCAGTCGGCTTTCTGTAAACCAACAAAGTACAAACAGAAATGGACATTGAGGAAACAACTTCATTTACAATAACCTCAAAAAAAAGTATTTAGGAAGTAACCTAATCAAAGTTGTAAAAGGTCTATTTCATGAAAAGTATAAAAGCCTAAAAAAAGGAATCTTAGAGTATACCAGAAAATGGAAAGATTACCCATGTTCTTGGATAGGCAGAAATAATATGGTGAAAATGGCCATACTGCCCAAAATAATAAACACATTCAATGCAATTCCCATTAAAGTTCCAATGACTTACATTACTGAAATAGAGAAAATACTCCAAAATTTCATATGGAACAACAAAAGCCTTAGCATAGCCAAAACAATTTTAGGCAAAAGAAAGTATGCAGGAGGGATCATGATGAAGGACTTCAAGCTCTAATATAGAGCCATAATAACAAAGACAGCTTGGTACTGGCACAAAAAGAGACCCTAAAATCAGTGAGACAGGTTAGAGGACCCAGAAATATATCCACATATGTACAGTCAGTTGATATTTGACAAAGGAGCCAAGACATATGGTGGAAGAATCATAACCTCTTCAACTACTGGTGCTCAGAAAACTGGCCACATGCAGAAAACTAAAAGTGGACCCTAGCCTATTACCATACACTAACATCAACTCAAAATGGATTGCAGACCTTAACATCAAGCCTGAAACTCTGAAACTATTGCAGGACCGAGTATGAGAGAGACTTGGACTTATAGGCAAAGGCAGGAACATCCAGAACAGATTCCCAGGGTCACAACAAATTGGAGAATGACTCGCTAAATGGGACTACCTTAAAATAAAGTTGCTGCACAGATAAAAACTAGTAACCAAACTAGAAAGAAAGCCAAATAATTGGGAAAAAATATTTACCAGCAATATATCAGACAAGGGTCTAATATCCATTATATATGGTAAACTCAAGAAACTAACCCTTTACAAACCTAAGAAACCAATTTTGAAATGGTCAAGGGAGCTAAAGAGAGTTCTCAGAAGAAGAGGTAAAAACACCAAGGAAACATTGAGGAAATGTTCATCATCCCTGGCCGTAAAGGAAATGCAAATAAAAACAACTCTGAGATATCACCTTACCCCAGTCAGAATGGCCCACATCCTAAATTCAGACAATGACAGATGCTGGAAGGGATGCAAAGATGAGGAGCATTACTTCATTGCTGGTGCGAATGTATACTAATACAACCACTTGGAAAGAAGTCTGGAGGTACCTCAGAAAGCTAAATATCGACCTGTCCTATGAACTCGCCATACAACTCCTGGGCATCTACTCAGATCAACAGGAACCTGTATACAAAGACACACACACCTTAATGATTATTGCAGCACTGTTCATAATAGCCAAGATTTGGAAACAACCCAGATGAGCCACTACTGATAAGCGGATCAAAAAACAATGGAATACTATGCAGCGATTAGACATGATAAAATGATGCCATTTGTAGGGAAATGGATGGAACTAGACCAAATTATTTGAGTGAGGTAAGCCAAGAACAAAGAGACAAATGGCACAGGGTCTACCTGATATGTGGATTCTAAAGCCAAAATGCAAGAAGGTATGACAAATTAAACAGGACTCGAGAAACAAAGGACAGCCACTCTTTTTGTTGTATCACCGTTAATGACTCCATGTTTTTGACTATGTAGATGGTTGAAATATGCACACAATGGAGGGAAGCCAGGAGGAGGAACAGAATAAGTGGAAAATGGAAGAACATACAACAAAGGTGTCCATCAGCTGCACTGGACATAGAAGAAAAATAACTAAGTAACCCAAACACACTGATAGGAAGGGAGGAATGAGAGGGAAAGAGGGAACAGCTTACACTAAGCAAAAGGGAACAAAATGTAAACATCACCTGAGGAGAGAAAAATAATTTGGATTGTCAAAGCTCATAGAATTAACAAACTTTAGACCATGATAACGATAATTTGCCTTGTCAAGGTTAAAATGTGTTTGTGACTTTAACTAAGTATCACAATTCCACAATGTTGTGAAATATGTGAAATATATGTAATCACGTATCTCAATTTTTACAAAAAATTGTGAGAAGGGAAGGGTTATGAGGGATGGGTGACAATGTTGTCAGACACCTTGTATTCATGTACTGTTTTGTAGAATGGGAACTTCTTTCTACAACTACTTAAAAATAATAATACAAACAATTTAAAAATAAATAAACATGATGGCAACAGATAAGTTCAAATATAAAATAAGAAATTAAATCCAATTGGAAGGCAAATTTCTTTGGAGAGAGTAACGTAGTTTAATCTATAGCAAGTCTCCTTCAGCAATAAATTCAAAAGCTAGACCTTAAGTAAGTGAAATAAACTAAGAAATGGAGATGAAAAAAAAACCTCACCCACTCTTTCTTGCCTGGACAGCTGGTGTAAAAATTTATCATGCTCCTGAATTAGAACCAAAGTGGCAAGGACCATATTTGGTGGTGCTAGGACCAATATACACAGAACGCTGCAAGATGAACTGTTCAGAGACACTCTGATGATCCCTTAAGGATAAGACTTACTGAGTGTTAATTACTGCTAACTAGTGTGTTTCTATAATTTACTTGTTTTCTATTAAATATATATTTTAAGCCTGTTCATTTGGTGAAGAGAAGGGAATTTTTAGGATTTGGTAAGAAGGAATCAAGGATCTAATTGGACATGAAAACCAGTAGGGTGTGTATAAAGCAGCGGGCCCAGTAGGGCCCACTAATCAATGTGGCCCCATGTCCTGGCCCACTGGAGTGCAAGGGACATGCCACCAAAGGGTCAGGGTATGTTGTTGGATGGGGTAGGATGTCATCCTCACATGATTAGCTGTGAAGAAGTTATTGGGGAACGGGCAGTTTGTGAAGTGATGGTTGAAAACTGTTAGGCAGGAGACCCACTGGAGTGATGGAGGTGTTCAACCTATGTATACGCTGCATGGTCAGAGAAATGGAATTGGAGAAAATCAAGGGAAGGAAGTGATGAGACAGAAGGAGGGGAAAGACTTGGGAGAAGAGGAATTTGAGGGAGAGTAGGAGGGAAAGTATGGCAATTGGCCACCAGGTCAGAGAAGTGTAGGCCTGTGGATAGTGGAGAGGCCTAAAGAGAAAAAGGAAGGGATGGAAGGGAAAAAGGGAAATGAAGGAAAGTCTATAAAGAAGGAGGGAGTAAGGGAAAAGGACAAAGCCTTACCTATTGACGTTTGGAGCTTTGGAGATGATAATTTGGGGAGTTGGTGCTTTGCAGACCAATTAACTATGTGTGGCTGCCCACTCACTGGAGGTCTGAGATTTCGTGGTTGGTGCTGGTTTGTCACTGAGTGTACAGCCCAGGACAAGTTAAATGCAGGCCATTTCGACTGTAAATAAAGGTATTTTCAATGTGCCTCATTTGATTGTCTTGTGTTTTATGCATCATAAGTATACTGGTTCACGTTAGTAGTCTCAAAGGCTACAAAATTTGATTACATTGACTAATTTTCACTTAATACTTTATTATGTATTCAACCATGATACTTAAAAGTGGAAGGAATAATTTGAATGTCAATAATGAGTTGTAATATAATATATGTAATTTCATAATATATAGACATTCATTCTCTTGTTTTATACATAGATATGTAAATATAGATATGTATATACATATATGCGAATCTACACATTTATCTGTTCATACACTTGTCACACCTGGGGCTCAGTGATATAATGATGGCTAGTACATACAAAGCCCTGGATTTGATTCCTCACTACCACATGCACATAAAAATCCAGAAGTTGTGCTCTCGCTCAAGCAGTCAAGCATTAGCTTTGAGCATAAAAGCTTAGGGACTGTGTCTAGACTCTTACTCAAGGTCCAGAATGGGCATGAAAAAAAGTTTGAATGTTGTGACTGCAACTCTATAAGGATAGGACTTCAAATACTTCATCACAGAGCAAGCCGGGAGTCTGGTGCTGACAGCTGCCATCTAAGCTGACTTAGTCAGAGGTATACGACTGCAAATCAGCCCCGCAGAACCAGATGCTGCTGGCTTGCTCACCCCTGTCACCAAGATACTCGGGGGCTGAGATCTGACACTGGTGGGTTTAAAATCCAGCCCTGGCGGGATGTCTGTGAAACTCTGAGCTGTGGATCAAAGTGATAGATCTCTAGCCTTGAGCAAAAGATCTTAGGACTGTACCCACAACATTTTAGTGCAATCCTGTGGCTGACTCCCCCGCAAATAATACCTCTCTGAATCATTAGATGTGAACTTTGTTCAGTTTGTGATGTGTTTCTGAAAGAATGGTGTTACTGATGAAGTACCCTAATACTAATGACAGCTTGTGAGATACATCTACGTGATGAGTCCTTTCTGGGGTGCTAGGGCCCTCATGGGGTGCTATGTGCTAAGTCCTGCACAGGATGCTATGTGCTGATTTCTTCACAGGTACAGTATGCTGCATCCTGCATTGGGTGCTGGGTGCTGAGTCTTTCACAGGATGCTGTGTGCTGAGTCCTGTGAAAAGGGTTATTTGTAGCCGGGCACCAGTGGCTCACGCCGGTAATCCTAACTAATATGGAGGCTGAGGTTTGAGGATAGTGGTTCAAAGCCAGCCTAGGCAGGAAAGTCGCTGAAACTGATCTCCAATAAACCATCAGACAACTGGAAGTGTCGCTGTAGTTCAAGTGGTAGAGCACTAGCCTTGAGCTGACGAGCTGAAGGACAGAGTGCAGGCCCAGATTTCATTCCCCATGACCGACAAAAAAAAAAGAGTGTTATGTATTTTGTCCTTCAAAGGGTGCATTCTCTCATCTTGTCCTTGTAAGAACTCCACAACTGACATGACTATGCAGAAAAGAATATTGAGGCTCAGATCTGTCCCCATGGCAAGGACAAAATTATGTATTACTGAAGACTAGTGAGTTGTCTACAGGAGACAATTGTTTTGTCTTGTTTTTTCTAAGTCATGAAATTTGAACTCAGGGCCTAGGCACTGACCCATACCTCTTGGTCTCATGGCTAGCACTCCTTCACACGGAGCCACGGACCCCCTTGCAGCAGAGTGCCACGGCTTAGGGTTCTATAACCGAGTTCTGTCATCCTGTCTTCTCAAGAAGCTGAGATCTGGGTTCCAAACTATTCCTGACACAAAAGGTACCATGAAACTATTATCTCCAATTCACCATTAAGAAACCTGAAGTGGAAGCTAGGTGCTTGTGGTTCATGCTGGTCATCCTAGCTACTCAGGATGATGAGATCTGAAGATCACGGTTCAAAGGTAGCGTGGGCAGGAAAGTCCTTGAGACACTTAGCTCCAATAAACCACCAGAAAACCGGAAGTTGCTCTGTGGCTCAAGTAGTAGAGCACAAGATTTGAGCTGAAGAGCTGAGGGACAGCACCCAGGCCCAGATTTCCGCTCCTACAATGACAACAACAACAAAAAAGACAGAAACAAACTAACAAACCTGAAGTAGAGGATTGGGAATGTGCCTTAGGGGTAGAGTGCTTTGCATATATGAAACCCTGGGCTTGATTTCTCAGAATCACATCAGTAGGAAAAACCTGAAGGGGCTCTGTGGTTCAAGTGGAAGAGGGCAAACCTTGTACAAGAGAAACTAGGTACAGTGCTCATGTCTTGAGTTCATACTCCAGGACTAGTGTATGCACACACACATGCACGTACACACACTCACACACAGAGAGAAAGCAGAAGCTAAGCTTGACAAAGTGGTAAAGCACTAGACTTCGGCTCTGAGTTCATGGTCAGCACCCAGGTCCTAAGTTCAACCCCAAACCTAGCCACCCAGGGCCCAACTAGGAGAGGTCAAAGGTTTCAAAACCTGATGAGTTTCACCAGTACTAGATGACAGGAAGCTTTGTGATGTCCAACATGTGCATGGATTTCCCAAGCTTCGGGAAACCTAGGAGAGGCATTATAGGCCCATCATTGCCAGTACTGAAACGTTTCATTATGCTCAGTTCCCTAGTTGTCTGCCTGAAGGCCTTCTGAATTATATTGAGCACTGTATCTGAACACTGGAATATAGTCTCATAAAGGCAGGATAAGAGCACAGAACTTGGCCTGCCATGGGAGGTGGCAAAAATAAAGGTCTCCTGTTAAAACAGAGCAGTAGGAAGAGAGATAGGTAAGGGTAAAAAGAGGCCTTTTTCTCCTGACCTTCAGAGCCCGCCCACACATCCTCAATAATTGGCCCAGATGGAGTTATTTGGTACACAGCTGTACAGGAGTGAGGTCCTTTGTGTTCCTATCCAGACAATGAGGGAGACTTCCTCCAGCAGGCCTGGGATGCAGAGAAACCCTCAGGCTACATTGAGAGCAGTGAGGGGAGCTCTGGAACATGCAATATCATAAAAGCAGTCTCTGTGTTATGAACTCGTATTGAATACAATTTTCCTTGCTTGGTGCAATTCATCATGGCTACTCAGGAGTTTCATCTATAGAAATACATCCATACATACACAAAGAAATTGAGGTACAGGTTTGTTTTTGAGGGGGCAGGTCCTGGGGTTGAACTATGAGCCTAGGCCTGGTCCAAGAACTCCTTTTGCTCAAGGGTAGTACATTAAGCTTGAGTCACAGCCCCACTTCTGGGTTTTTCTGTGATCTCTTAGAAATAACATTGTCAAGGACTTTCTCCCACTGGTTCGTTTCAAACTCAAATTCTCTACATCTCAGCCTCCTGAGGAGCTGGGATTACAGTCAGCAGCCACTTTCAACTTCTTTCTATTCTTCTTTGTTTTATAATCTGGACTGACTTCTTAATAGGGTCATTCCTATGGTTGGGACTTATAAGTAAACTACCCAATGTTCTTTATAGCTGTTTACTCTGAGAGTGTTTTCTCTCTTCATCTTACCCTCTGGTCACAGGTTTGAAGCCAAAAGTAGAAATGAGTGTTACAGCATTTAGGAGTAAATGTCAACAGGACATGCCAGTTCTGTCACTTAGCAGTGAGCTGCAGTGAA
Source organism: Dipodomys spectabilis (assembly GCF_019054845.1). NCBI lineage: Eukaryota > Metazoa > Chordata > Mammalia > Rodentia > Heteromyidae > Dipodomys > Dipodomys spectabilis. Next base: position 1,254,420 of record NW_024870710.1, read on the forward strand.
GTTACTGTCTCAGGATATGAGGACCGAAACCTGGACCTATCCTCATAATATCTGCATTGCTGCATTTGTCTATAAAATGATCGAATAATTATGAGTGTTTTGTATCTCCAACCTTAAGTATCTAGGACACACTATAAGCATGTTTCTGTATCTGTTTTTCTCTAGTACCTCTCGAGATTTAGACTAAAGTTTTGGGTGGGGCAGCTTCTAGGTGAATCCCTGAGGAAATCCACTTGAAGCCTCCTCAGGAGATCTCCATTCAAGGCCAGCCCAACAGGAAAGGTTTATTGTCTCCAATAAACCAACAGAAAACCAGAAGTGGAGCAGTGGCCTAGAGGGTAGAGCTCCCGCTTTGAGAGAGAAAGCCAAGCAGGAGATACAGGCCAGACCAGGCAGGAAAACCTGGGAGGCGCTTATGTCCATTGAACAGCCAGATGGCTGGAGGTAGAGCTGTGGCAGTGGTAGAACCTCAGCCTTGTGAAAAGCAGCTGAGGAATGCATCGCGTCCTTAGTTTAAGCCATGAGATGGCCACAAAAGAAAATTCATAAAGAGAAGGCCAAATTTATGAATAAGTGTCCTACTTACTTACATGAGTATATTACTTCCCTAAGTGTAAAAAGGCTGTACGCAAAACTTCTGCTTTTATTTACTGATTTATGTTTTAGATATGCTCATTGTACCCACTGTATCATTCTTTTCATTTCAGCCCCATTGCTTTTCTCTTCCAGGGTTCTAGGCCTGTTTCCTTATATGATGCACACTGAAGCTCTCAGGAGCCTTTATTTACATTTTATTATGAGGCCAATGCAGGAGCAGTCACAAATCAGGCAGGGGAAGAGAAGCTCAGAGTTCATAGAAATAAACGGTATTCAGAAATTAGAGTTGGGGACACAAAATGGTAGCATATATATGTAAAAAACTACCATTAAGAAAAAAGATGAGGGGACTGGGAATGTGGATTAGTGGGAGAGTGCTTGCCTAGCATGTATGAGGCCCTGGGTTCGATTCCTCAGTAACACATACACAGAAAAATCCAGATTTGGTGCTGTGGCTCAAGTAGCAAAATGCTAGAGACAGTGCCCAGGCCTTGCGTTCAGCCCAAGAAATGTGAAAGAGATAACTATGTATGTAGTTAGGTAGGTAGGTAGGTAGGTAGGTAGGCAGGTAGGTACATTTGTACATAGATAGATAGATAGATACAGAAAGAAAGACAGGAAGAAGAAAGAAAGAAAGAGAGAGAGAGAGAGAGAAAGAAAGAGAGAGAGAGAGAGAGAGAGAAAGGACACCAGCATCACCTTCACACAACAACAGAGCAGGACGAATGTCTCTTTCCCACTTCTCAGGCAGCCAAAGGCTCCAGAGCCAAGAGGGCAGAGACAGGTTCTAACTCAGCTGCTTGAAGCCAAAAGAGAAATGACCCTACCTCACCTTGTACTGGAGATTAGCATTAATGATGTGGAGAATGAAGGAAGGAGAAAAGACTGGCCGAGGTAGAAGAAGGGCCTTCAAATGTGATAGATGGAGAGTAAAAAACCCACTCCGTAAAACCAGAGAGCAGGGCTTTTCTACTCTCTTCCTCCCCTCTCCCTAACTAAACTGGCTCTCTATTGGTAACTTAAAGATAGCCTGAGGCTCCCTTCACGTGAGGGAGGAAGGTTAGTCATTGTTTGAGGAAGCTGAGAAAAGCCTGACCCTGGTATAACTCTAACAAATGTTTCAGGTTTCCCCCCATTGCTGGCTGTGCCTGGAATGAATGAAGTGGTTTTGCAGCTCAATACCCTGTTGAGTTTGTATATTCTGCCTCCTTATTCTCTTCACCTAGCCTGGTTTTTATTCTCTTCACCTAGCCTGGTTTTTGAAACTGTTTTCTGTCCTTCAAATACAGTTTTACACTGGAGTTCTTCCTGCTAATTGTTCCAGGGCTTGGATCCTGACAACTTCATTTGAGCCCAGGATGGGTTAATGGGCCAAGAACACTAAGAACATTTAGAGTAACTTCTCATCACCAAGGGAAAAATAAGAAGCTCTTGAACATCTGACCTTTTAGACGTGGAATTCAAAGTGTCATAGACTTTCTTGCCCTGGCTGGCTTCAGTGTGATCCTAAGACCTCAGCCTCCTGAGCTATGGTGATGGGCAAGAGCTACTGGTACTCTGCTAGGTTCAAACTTGTAATAACATTGACAATACAAGTCAACTGCTTATCACACAGGGCTTTGGGAGCATATTAAGCCTTTCAACATTGGACCTTTCAGAACCCTGTGGACACAAGGTTACAATGCTAGAGTCTGTAAGGCTGGACATGTGGACCTGCTACACTTAAGCCTGGAGATCTGACTCCAATTCTTTTTTTTTTTTTGGGGTCCGGTTGTGGGGCCTGAACTCTGGGCCTGGGCACTGTCCCTCAGCTCTTCAGCTCAAGGCTAGCGCTCTACCACTTGAGCCACAGCGCCACTTCCGGCTTTTTTTCTTTTTTTTGCTTATGTGGTGCTGAGGAATCGAACCCAGGGCCTCGAGCATGCAAGGCAAGTGCTCTACCACTGAGCTACCTTCCCAGCCCAACTACCTTCCCAGCCCTGACTCCAGTTCTTGTGTATATCAGTGCTGACTTTCCAGAGAATGTTCTCATAATTAGCGAACAGGAAAAGTACTTTGATTAACCCTCAATTTTTTTGCAGTTGTGTGTCTTGTATCAACCCTGGGCACTGTCCCTGAGCAATTCAGTCAACGCTAACTCTCTAACACTTGAGCCAGAGCTCCACATGGGATTTTTTAGTGGTTCATTGGAGATAAGAGTCTAACAGGCTTTTCTTGCCTAGGCTATCTTTGAACTGTGGTCTTCAAATCTCAGCCTCATTAGAAGGTTGTTTTCCAGGTGTGAGCCACCGGCATCTGGCCTACTGTTTTTGACAGTCCTGGGGATTGTTTTTCTCCAGGCTAGCACTCGACCATTTGAGCCACTCCACTGCATCTAGCTTTTTCTGAGTATGTGGCACTGAGGATTAAAACCCTGGTATTCCTGGTTGTTGAGTGAGCTCTTTACCACTAAGCCAGATTTCTAGCCTCCCCTTACAATTTTATCCCACAACTTGCCTGTCCTCAAGAAAAGGCTTCTCATCAGGGAGCAGAGGAGGGAAGACCATTCCTCCACCCCCCCAGTACCAGAGATCTCCAGCTTGGATACTGACAAAGCTCGGCAGAAATGCTAGCTCCAACTCAGGCCTTGGAAGAAAACTAGAGTCATTTAGCAGGTCAAAAGAACATAAACTGACCTGCCAGACTCAGCTCCAACCAGGGAAAAGTTACCCAGCTCGGGCACCAGCCCCAGGAATGGCTTTATTCACTAGGTTTTCAGAGCCAGAGGCTGCCCCTCTCTTTGGCAGCCTTGAAAATCAATTGAAATTCAGTAAACAGAAACCCTGAGAGTGGCTCCCGGCTGGGCTCCCTGAGTTTCTCACATACTATCCCCTGGGAAAAGCTAATGTTTGCTGAAAGGCCTCAACTCTACCCAGAACCTAGCATCATCACAGTATCTCCAAACTTGAGGAAAAAACCATCTCCCTCTTTTGTGATACTCAAAGCACATCTCCCTCCCGTTGAACTAACCTGGGAGGAGGATCACAAAATCTTGGGTAAAGCAGAGCATTTTTCTGCCTGTTAAAACAAACTGACTTAAGAAACCAACCAAACCACAGGAAAATCGAACACCACAAGCAGACCAGAGACTCCAAAAAGAAGCTAGTTTAGGACACAGGGAAATACAGGATTTTTCCCACCCCTCTCAAAAAAATCAAAGAACATTTTTTTCTTTTTTTTTTGTCCCTTTTATAAAAAATTTTTTTCTATAACATTTTGTTAATTTTAATTTTTACCTTTTTAAAAAAAATTCTTTCCTAGTAACTTTTTTTCCTCTTATAATTTTTATTTTAGGTGTATATGTGTGTGTGAGTTGTCCTTTCTTTTTTTTCTTTTTTAAAAATTGTTTTTGGTTTATTTTAGCTCTACTGAACTACTGATCTTTTTTTCTTTGTTTCTTATCCTTTTAACCTTTTCTTCTCTTTCGTTCTTCTTTATGTGACATAATTGTTTTTCTGCACATCCTCAGAAAAAACCGTAGTCGGTTATTAAACCTTATCCCCCACTGTGTACACACTTAATTCACAAATTTATCACTCAATTCAAAACCTCTTAGACTTAAATTCCTTAATAGCAGTACTACCTCTTTATATCGATATAATATTTTAAGTATTTTTATTTTAAGTTTTTCACATCTCCTTTATATCCCTCCCCTTCTCTCCTTATATCCACGTTCTTCTCTGGATAGTGTGTTTTTATTTCTGCAAAATATTGTTAGTTTTATTTTTCTATTTTTTCTGGTATCTTTTTTTTCTCTTTATCTTTCTTCTTTTGTTCTCTCTCCCTACACTCATGCTATCCAACCTATTTCCTGCTTTGAGATTATGACTTAGTTAAGTTAACCCATCCTATGCCTCCCCACATCACTCTATTCCTATTTTTAAAACATATCTCTCCCTAAACCTAATAATTTCTGGTTTACCAAATTCTTCTTTGTGTTTCATAGCCCATTAATATATAGTTGTTTGATGTTGAATAGATGTATCTGTTGAACTAGATTGTATCTGCAGACTATTGACTATGCAAATACAGACTTTGGTTGATGCTTGTCTTAAGATAATGTTCTATAACAAAACATGTTATTTTCATCCCAAATGGGAAGAGTAAGCCGGAAAAACACAAGAGAAATGGCAAGTCCAGGTATCTCTACTCCCACTCATGATAATCAGGGGACAGAACAGATAATGAATAACCCAGAGGAGAGTTCCCAAATAGCTCTACAAACAATGATGGCAAACATACGAAAAACTCTGTATGAGCATGATAAGGACAGAGAGGAGACAAACAAAAGTTCAATGGAGGTAAACAAATGGTCAATGCAGGAAAAGATTGAAAACCTACAAAGGATTCTGTATGAGCATGGAAGGTAGAGACAGGAGTCAATCCAAAGGTTTATACAGGAATATCATGAGCGTGAGGAAGCTACTCAAAAATTGATACAGGATTTGTGTGAGCAGCTTGAGAATACTCAAAGAGAAAGGCAGGAATGGCATGAACAGGCTGAAACACTCAAAGAGAACTACAGGAATGGCATGAACTTGAGGAAGCTAAGCAAAGAGTAATACAGTAATTGAGAGAGCAGGATGAGAATACACGAAGATCACTGAAGGCATTCATGGAATCCATTAATAAAGAGCTGAAGGAAGTCAGAGAGACCACAAACGAAATGCAGAATGGAACCCAACAGAAGGAATGGGAGTCCAAGGAAACCATAGCCAATCAAGTAAGTGATTTGAGAATAAACACTGAACACCAAATTAAGGAAGTAAAAGTTTATACAAGATCTAAAACAAAGCTCCAACAAAAAATTTTAGGCCATCAAAGCTGACCAATTAGAAGGAAAAGAAATAAAAAACAAAGTAGAAAGTCTTGACAGCAGGTTACACCATGCAGAAGATCTAAACATGGAGATTCAGAACAGCCTAGATATTATAGAGAAAGAACATACAAACCCCCCAGACAAGTCCAAGAAATATGATAGATCTATCCCACACTTGGAAGACACCATCAGAAGGCCTAATATAAGGATAATGGGTGTAGAGGAGCACCTAGAAACAGGAGTTAATGGTCTAGGAAATTTGTTTAACAGGATCCTAGCAGAGAACTTCCCAAAATGCAAAAAGATAGGCATATTCAGATACAAGAAGCTTTCAGAACTTAAAATAAACCAGACCAACATAGGACATCCAACCATCACATTATATTCCACAAAGGATCAACTCAGACCAAGGAAAAGATCCTTAAAGATCCTTAAAGCTGTCAAGGAGAAAAGATTAATCACGTATAAAGCAAAACCAATCAGAATCACCTTAGATTTCTCTGCAAAGACAATCAAAGCAAGAAGAGCCTGGAATGATGTATGCCATGCCCTAAAAACAAACAAATATCAACCAAGAATTCTGTACCCAGCTAAACTCTCCTTCATAACCGAAGGCCAAATAAAAACCTTCCATAGCAAAGAAAAATTGAAACAATACATCTCCACCAAACCAGCCCTACAAAAGATTCTTTTTTTTTTTTAAATTTAATTTAATTTTATTTGTGAACATACTGTACAGAGGAGTTACAGTTACTTGGGCAGGATAATGCGTACATTTCTTACCAAGCATTGCAGCCTCCTCCTTTGTTTACCCTTCACATCCCTTCCTAGCCTCCCCCCTCTCCCCCAATCCCAATCCTTCTCCTTCCCCCCTTTTCCCCCTTCCCTCCCTCCCCCCCCCCCCGCACTAACGTTGTAAAGCTCGTTTTGGACATGACAACTTGTACTTCTCATTGTTGCAACAGGTCCACCTGTATCCTTAAACAACTGGTTTTTCCCCATCTCCTCCACAAGTTATACTGACATCAAATATAGTGAAAGCAGGGGTTATACTGTGGGGGAGGGACATACAAAGCAACAAAGAGATAATCTTATAAATGTGTTAGAAACACATGCATGAAAGAAAAAAACATTAAAATACACATCTAAGTGTCAATTTCCTGACATCACATTATCTGACCTTTTCCGCTTGACTCGTACATATACTAGATATTACAAATAAGGGAAACCATGGGACCTACGTTTCTTTGGGCCTGGCTTACTTCACTTAATATAATTTTTTCCAAGTTTTTCCATTTCCTAACAAATGGGGCAATGTCATTCTTTCTGATGGAGGCATAGAATTCCATTGTGTATATATACCACATTTTCTTGATCCATTCATTTACTGAGGGGCATCTGGGTTGGTTCCATATCTTAGCTATGGTAAATAATACTGTGCTGGTAGCTTTAGTGTGGTCTTGTTTGTAAACATTAGGGTAAATGCCCAAAAGTGGGATTGCTGGGTCATAGGGGAGCTCTATGTGAAGTCTTTTGAGGAACCTCCATACTGCTTTCCAAAGTGGTTGAACAAGTTTACATTCCCACCAACAATGAAGTAAGGTTCCTTTCTGTCCACATCCCCTCCAGCATCTGTTGTTGTTAGAGTTCTTGATTTTTGCCGTTCTAGCTGACGTGAGGTGATTTCTCAATGTTGTTTTGATTTGCATTTCTTTTATGGCTAGGGATGTTGAACATTTCTTCATGTGTCTATTGGCCATCCTTCTTTCTTCTTCAAAGAAGTTTCTCTTTAAGTCTTTCGCCCACTTATTTATTGGGCAGTTGTTTCTTTGAGGATTTGTTGTTGGGGGGTTTAATTTTTTGAGTTCCAAGTATATTTTAGATATGAGACCCTTGTCCGTTGTATGGCTAGTAAAGATCTTCTCCCAATCCGTGGGCTTTCTATTGATCTTGCTAGCTATGTCATTTGCCCTGCAGAAGCTCTGCAACTATATGCAATCCCATTTGTCCAACCTTTCTTTGATTTGTTGTGTTTGCGGGTCTCTATTCAGAAAATTTCGGCCTGAGCCAAGGAGACCTAGGGTTTCTCCTATTCCATCCTGTAATGTTTTCAGAGTGTCTGCTTTGAGTTCAAGGTCTTTGATCCATTTGGAGTTGATTCTGGTGCAGGGTGATATATAAGGATCTAGCTTAAGTTTTCTACATGTAGTTAACCAATTTTGCCAGCACCATTTACTGAAGAGGTTGTCTTTCTTCCATTCTATTGTTTCAGCTCCCTTATCGAAGATTAGATGGCTATAGGTCTGTAGGTTCATTTCTGGGTTTTCAATTCTATTCCATTGGTCCTGAGGTCTGTTCTTATGCCAATACCAAGCTGTTTTGATTACTATGGCTTTATAGTAGAGTTTGAAGTTTGGTATTGATATTCCTCCAGCAGTGTTCTTTCCATTCAGGAGCGTTTTTGCTATTCGGGGTCTTTTATTGTTCCATATGAATTTTTGGATTGCCTCTTCTATTTCCTTGAAGAATGAGGTTGGAATTTGGATAGGTATTGCGTTGAATTTGTAGATAGCCTTGGGAAGTATTGCCATTTTCACGATGTTAATCTTTCCAATCCAGGAGCATGGGAGGTTTTGCCTTTTTTTAAGTTCTGTGTTGATTTCCTTTTTCAAGATTTTAAAGTTTTCATCATAGAGGTCCTTCACTTCTTTAGTTAAGTTAATTCCTATTTATTTTATTTTTTGTGGGGCCATTACACATGGAGTTGCTTTCGTAATTTCAGCCACACTTTTCTCATTGTTGGCATACAGAAAAGCCATTGATTTTTGGGGGTTAATTTTATAACCTGCTACTTTGCCAAAGTTTTGAATCAGCTTGAGTAATTTGGGAGTGGAGTCTATGGGATTCTTTAAATACAAGATCATGTCATCTGCAAAGAGGGAGAGTTTTATTTCTTCTTTCCCTATTTGGATCCCCTTTATGTCTGCATCTTGTCTTATTGCTGTAGCTAGGCATTCTAATACTAGATTGAAGAGAAGTGGAGAGAGTGGGTATCCTTGTCTTGTTCCTGAGTTAAGAGGAAATGGCTTTAGTTTTTCACCATTGAGTATAATGCTGGCTGTAGGTTTGTCATATACAGACTTTATTGTATTGAGGAATGTTCCATGGATTCCTAATTTTTCCAAAACCTTCATCATAAAGGGGTGTTGGATCCTGTCGAATGCGTTTTCTGCATCTATTGAGATAACCATGTGGTTCTTATTCTTGCTCCTGTTGATGTGATGAGTAATATTAATTGATTTGTGTATATTGAACCAGCTTTGCATCCCTGAAATGAATCCTGTTTGATTGTGGTGTATGATTTTTTGGATGAATTGTTGAAGTCGATTGGCCAAAGTTTTGTTGAGAAGTTTTGCATCAATGTTCATCAAAGAAATGGGTCTATAGTTCTCTTTCTTTGATGAGTCCCTGCCTGGTTTTGGGATGAGGGTTATGATGGCTTCATAGAATGTGTTCGGTAGTGAGCTTTCTCTTTCAATTTCATTGAAGAGTTGGAGGAGAATTGGTGTGAGCTCTGCTTTGAAGGCCTTGTAAAATTCTGCTGTAAAACCATCTGGTCCTGGACTTTTCTTAGCTGGGAGGTCTCTTATTGCTGTTTCTATTTCAATGCTTGATATGGGCCTGTTAAGCTGGTTTAACTCATCTTGGTTTAGTTTTGGCATGTCAATATTTGCTAGGAAAAGGTCCATTTCTGTCAAGTTCTCAAACTTATTAGCATAAAGTTTTGAGAAGTATTCCCTTTTAATGTTCGGAATCTTGGTTGTTTCCGTGGTGATGTTTCCATTCTCATCTCTGAGTTTATTAATTTGGGTGTGTTCTCTTCTTTTTCTGATAAGATTTACTAAGGGTCTGTCAATTTTGTTAAGTTTTTCGAAGAACCAACTCTTTGTTTTGTTGATTCTTTCTATAGTTTTTTTTGATTCTAACTCATTTAATTCTGGTTTAATTTTGATTATTTCTTTCTGTCTACTGGATTGGGGTATATCTTCCTGCTCTTTTTCAAGGAGGTTTAGATGTGTCATTAAATTGCTAGTTTCAGATCTCTCCAATTTGTTGATGTAGGAGCTCAGAGCTATAAACTTGCCTCTGAGTACTGCCTTTGCTGTGTCCCAGAGGAGCTGGTAATTTGTATGTTCATTTTTGTTGAATAGCATGAACATTTGAATTTCCTTTCTAATCTCTTCCATGACCCACTCTTGATTCAGCAGTGTGTTGTTCAGCCTCCATGTGATACCGGACTTTCTTTGGTGGCTTTTGGTGTTGAGTTCTAATTTTATTCCCTTGTGGTCAGAGAGAATGCAAGGTATAACTTCAATGTTTCTGAATTTAGACAAGTTTGCTTTGTGGCCTAAAATGTGGTCTATTTTAGAAAACGTTCCATGTGCTGCTGAGAAAAACGTGTATTCTGATGCTGCTGGGTGAAATGTTCGGTAGATGTCTGTTAAGTCTAGTTGATCTATGCAGCTGTTTAGATCTGCGGTTTCTCTGTTGAGTTTTTGCCGAGTTGATCTATCTAGTGGGGAGAGTGGTGTGTTAAAATCCCCAACAATTAATGTCTTTGGGTCTATATGGGATTTGAGGGAAAGTAGTGTTTCTTTGACAAATTTGGGTGCTCCATTGTTTGGCGAATAGATATTTAGAATTGTAATATCCTCCTGAAGGAGAGATCCTTTAATTAGTATGTAGCGACCTTCTTTATCTCTTCTCACGAATTTTAATTTGAAGTCTATTTTATCTGATATTAAGATTGCAACTCCCGCCTGTTTATGGGGGCCGTTTGCTTGGTAGATTTTGTTCCAGCCTTTAACATTGAAAATGTGTTTGTTTTTACGGGCAAGATGTGACTCCTGCAGGCAGCAGATAGAAGGGTCTTGTTTTTTAATCCAACTAGACAGTCTATGTCGCTTAATTGGAGAGTTCAGTCCGTTAACGTTAAGAGATAGGACTGAGAGGTATTTGGGAGTTCCTGCCATGTTATCCACCTTCTTGGGGGCTGCGAAAACTGGGTTCTTCCTATGGTTCTTGGATTCTCAGTTTGGGTGCAGTTTCTTGGCCTTTGTTGTGGTCTTGTTGGTTTTCTATGTGTAGAACATCTTTAAGAATCTTTTGTAGGGCTGGTTTGGTGGACATGTATTGTTTCAATTTTTCTTTGCTATGGAAGGTTTTTATTTGGCCTTCAGTTATGAAGGAGAGCTTAGCTGGGTACAGTATTCTTGGTTGATAGTTGTTTGTTTTTAGGGCATGGCATACATCATTCCAGGCTCTTCTTGCTTTGATTGTCTCTGCTGAGAAATCTGAGGTGATTCTAATTGGTTTCCCTTTATAGGTGATTACCCTTTTCTCCTTGACAGCTTTAAGGATCTTTTCCTTGTTCTGAGTTGATCCTGTGTGGATTATAATGTGACGGTGGGATGTCCTATTCTGGTCTGGTCTATTTGGGGTTCTAAAAGCTTCTTGTATCTGAATAGGCCTATCTTTTTGTATGTTTGGGAAGTTCTCTGCTAGGATCCTGTTAAACAAATTTCCTAGACCATTAACTTCTGTTTCTAGGTGCTCCTCTACACCCATTATCCTTAGATTAGGCCTTCTGATGGTGTCTTCCAGGTTTTGGATAGATCTATCATACTTCTTGGACTTGTCTTGGATGGTTGTATGTTCTTTCTCTATAATATCTAGGCTGTCTTCAATCCCTGAGATTCGATCTTCTGCATGGTCTAACCTGCTGTCAAGACTCTCTACTTTGTTTTTTATCTCTTTTCCTTCTAATTGGTTAGCTTTGATGGCTTCAAGTTCTTTGTTGAAGCTCTGTTTTAGGTCTTGTATGAATTTCTTTACTTCCTTAATTTGGTGTTCAGTGTTTGTTCTCAAATCACTTAGTTGATTGGTTATGGTTTCTTTGGACTCCCATTCCTTCTGTTGGGTTCCATTCAGCATTCCCTTTGTGGTCTCCCTGACTTCCTTCAGCTCTTTGTTAATGGATTCCATGAATGCCTTTAGTGATCTTTGTGTGTTCTCTACCTGGTCTCTCAATTCCTGAATTACTCTTTGATTAGCTTCCTCCCGTTTGTGGGATTCCTGCAGTTCTCTTTCCTCCCGTTCGTGGGATTCCTGCAGTTCTCTTTGAGTGTTCTCAGCCTGCTCACGCCATTCCTCCCTTTCTCTTTGACTATTCTCAAGTTGTTCACGCAAATCCTGTATCAGTTTTTGAGTAGCTTCCTCACGCTTATGATATTCCTGTATAAACTTTTGGGATGCCTCCTCTCTCTCCCTATCACGCTCATACAGAGTCCTTTGTAAGTTGTCAAACTTCTCATTTATCATGTTTGCCAGTAGTGTTTGTAGAGCTATTTGGGAACTCTCCTCTGGATTGTTCATTATCTGATCTGACCCCTGATTATCAAGATTGGGAATTGAGATACCCGGATTTGCCATTTTTCTTGTGTTTTTCCGGCTTACTCTGCCCATTTGAGATGAAAATAGCACCAGTTTTGTGCTAGAACACTATCTTAAGGCAACCATCAACCAACGTTTGCATTTATACAGTCAATAGTCTACAGATACAATCTAGTTCAACAGATACATCTATTCAACATCAAACAACTATATGTTAATGGGCTTCGAACCGCAGAGAAGAATTTGGAAAACCAGAAATTTTTAGGGTTAGGGAGAGATGTGGGTAAAAATTAGGAATAGATTGGTGTGGGGAGGCACAGGGAGAGTTAACTATGTCCTAATCTCAATGCAGGAAATAGGTTGGGTAGGATGCAAGTAGAGAGGGAGAGAAAAAGAGGAAAGGGAAAGGGAAATGAAAAGAGACCAGAAAAAAAAATAGAAACGTAAAAATTAATATAGTTATGGAGATTGAAAGACCATCTATTTAGAGAGGAATGTGAATATAATGAGAAAACAGGAGGGAGATAGAGGAGATGTGAAAAACTTAAAAAATACTTAAAATATTATATAGGTATAAAGAGGTAGTACTGCTATTAAGGAATTTAAGTCTCAGAGGTTTTGGATTGAGTAATAAATTTGTGGATTAAGTGTGTACACAATGGGGGATAGGGTCTACTTGTTAACTATGGGTTTATCTGAGGATGTGCAGGACAAGAGTTAAGTCACATACAGAAGAACAAAAGAAAGGAAAAGGTGAAAAGGATAAGAAAGGGAGAAAAAAAAGATCAGAAGTTCAGTAGAGCTAGACAAAAAACAAAAAGATAATTAAGAAAGAAAGAAAAAGAGAGAGAAGACAAGAAAAGAAAGGAAAACGTACATTCACGTATTCCTAAAATAAAAATTATAAGAGGGAAAAAAAAGTTACTGGAAAACAATTATTTTTTCAAAAAAGGCAAAAATTAAAGATTAATAAAAGTTTTAGAAAAGGAAAAAAATTTTTTTATATATATAAGGTACCAAAAAAAAAAAAAAAAAAAGAAAAAAGAAAAAAAGAAAAAAAAGTTCTTTGATTTTTTTTTTTTTGATTTTTTTGGGAGGGGTTGGAAGAATCCTGTATCTCCCTTTTGTCTGTAACCAGACTCTTGTTGGAGTCTCTGGTCAGCTTGAGGTCCTGTTGCTTGATTGGTTTCTTAAGTCTGTTTGTTCGAACAGTCAGAAAAATGCTCTGCTTTACCCAAGATTTTGAGATCCCCCTCCCAGATTAGTTTAATGGGAGGGTGATCTGCTTTGAGAATCACAAAAGAGGGGTGATGAGGCTAGGTTCTGTTAGTGTTGAGGACTTTCAACAAACAGTAGCTTTTCCCTGGGGCTATTTTGTGAAAAATTCACAGAGCCCACCCTGGAGCCATTCTCAGGGTTTCTGTTTTTCAATTGATTGTGGAGGCTGCTAGAGGGAGGGGCAGCCTCTGGCTCTGGTTACCCAGTGAGGAAAGCCACTCCAATGGCTGGTGCCTGAGCTGGGTGACTTTTCCCTGGATGGAGCTGAGTCTGGCAGGTCACTTCGCCGTTAAGTTCTTATGACCTGTTAAATGACTCGTTTTATTCCAAGGCCTGAGTTGGAGCTAGCCGCTCCTCCGAGCTTTGTCGGTATCCAAGATGGAGATCACCAGTGCTGGGGGGTGGGGGGAAGGGTGGCCTTCCCTCCTCTGCTCCCTGAGAAGGAGTGAGGAAGTCGGGCTTCTACTCACGCCGAGTCTTGGATCCTGGGTCGTCTCTGGTCTACAAACTGCAGGCTGAAGATGTCCGCTCCTTGTCGGTTATTGCTGGTGTTGAGTAGAATCTTCTCGCCCGCTGCGTCTGGCTCCTTCGTCCCGGACTCTCTGTGTGAGCGCTCAGGTATGGCCGCGGCTGCGGTCGCAGCTGCAACCCTGCTGCCGCCGCGGTGGCTGCTGGCAGGCGCTCAGATGTGTCTCCTTGTCTTGCCTTCCCCTCTCTTGTCTAACTCTCTGTCCTGTGATGGCACACTTGGTGTGATTCTCTGGCTTAAGACTGTTCACTGGAACTCTAAAACTGCTTTCTATGCGAGAGCTTGTTCAGATTCCAGCTTCTCCTCCGCCATCTTCCCGGAACTCTTTTTTTTTTTTTTTTGGTACCTTATATATATATAAATTTTTTTTTCCTTTTCTAAAACTTTTATTAATCTTTAATTTTTGCCTTTTTTGAAAAAATAATTGTTTTCCAGTAACTATTTGTTCCCTCTTATAATTTTTATTTTATTTTAGGAATACGTGAATGTACGTTTTCCTTTCTTGTCTTCTCTCTCTTTTTCTTTCTTTCTTAATTATCTTTTTGTTTTTTGTCTAGCTCTACTGAACTTCTGATCTTTTTTTTCTCCCTTTCTTATCCTTTTCACCTTTTCCTTTCTTTTGTTCTTCTGTATGTGACTTAACTCTTGTCCTGCACATCCTCAGATAAACCCATAGTTAACTAGTAGACCCTATCCCCCATTGTGTACACACTTAATCCACAAATTTATTACTCAATCCAAAACCTCTGAGACTTAAATTCCTTAATAGCAGTACTACCTCTTTATACCTATATAATATTTTAAGTATTTTTTAAGTTTTTCACATCTCCTCTATCTCCCTCCTGTTTTCTCATTATATTCACATTCCTCTCTAAATAGATGGTCTTTCAATCTCCATAACTATATTAATTTTTACGTTTCTATTTTTTTTTCTGGTCTCTTTTCATTTCCCTTTCCCTTTCCTCTTTTTCTCTCCCTCTCTACTTGCATCCTACCCAACCTATTTCCTGCATTGAGATTAGGACATAGTTAACTCTCCCTGTGCCTCCCCACACCAATCTATTCCTAATTTTTACCCACATCTCTCCCTAACCCTAAAAATTTCTGGTTTTCCAAATTCTTCTCTGCGGTTCGAAGCCCATTAACATATAGTTGTTTGATGTTGAATAGATGTATCTGTTGAACTAGATTGTATCTGTAGACTATTGACTGTATAAATGCAAACGTTGGTTGATGGTTGCCTTAAGATAGTGTTCTAGCACAAAACTGGTGCTATTTTCATCTCAAATGGGCAGAGTAAGCCGGAAAAACACAAGAAAAATGGCAAATCCGGGTATCTCAATTCCCAATCTTGATAATCAGGGGTCAGATCAGATAATGAACAATCCAGAGGAGAGTTCCCAAATAGCTCTACAAACACTACTGGCAAACATGATAAATGAGAAGTTTGACAACTTACAAAGGACTCTGTATGAGCGTGATAGGGAGAGAGAGGAGGCATCCCAAAAGTTTATACAGGAATATCATAAGCGTGAGGAAGCTACTCAAAAACTGATACAGGATTTGCGTGAACAACTTGAGAATAGTCAAAGAGAAAGGGAGGAATGGCGTGAGCAGGCTGAGAACACTCAAAGAGAACTGCAGGAATCCCACGAACGGGAGGAAAGAGAACTGCAGGAATCCCACAAACGGGAGGAAGCTAATCAAAGAGTAATTCAGGAATTGAGAGACCAGGTAGAGAACACACAAAGATCACTAAAGGCATTCATGGAATCCATTAACAAAGAGCTGAAGGAAGTCAGGGAGACCACAAAGGGAATGCTGAATGGAACCCAACAGAAGGAATGGGAGTCCAAAGAAACCATAACCAATCAACTAAGTGATTTGAGAACAAACACTGAACACCAAATTAAGGAAGTAAAGAAATTCATACAAGACCTAAAACAGAGCTTCAACAAAGAACTTGAAGCCATCAAAGCTAACCAATTAGAAGGAAAAGAGATAAAAAACAAAGTAGAGAGTCTTGACAGCAGGTTAGACCATGCAGAAGATCGAATCTCAGGGATTGAAGACAGCCTAGATATTATAGAGAAAGAACATACAACCATCCAAGACAAGTCCAAGAAGTATGATAGATCTATCCAAAACCTGGAAGACACCATCAGAAGGCCTAATCTAAGGATAATGGGTGTAGAGGAGCACCTAGAAACAGAAGTTAATGGTCTAGGAAATTTGTTTAACAGGATCCTAGCAGAGAACTTCCCAAACATACAAAAAGATAGGCCTATTCAGATACAAGAAGCTTTTAGAACCCCAAATAGACCAGACCAGAATAGGACATCCCACCGTCACATTATAATCCACACAGGATCAACTCAGAACAAGGAAAAGATCCTTAAAGCTGTCAAGGAGAAAAGGGTAATCACCTATAAAGGGAAACCAATTAGAATCACCTCAGATTTCTCAGCAGAGACAATCAAAGCAAGAAGAGCCTGGAATGATGTATGCCATGCCCTAAAAACAAACAACTATCAACCAAGAATACTGTACCCAGCTAAGCTCTCCTTCATAACTGAAGGCCAAATAAAAACCTTCCATAGCAAAGAAAAATTGAAACAATACATGTCCACCAAACCAGCCCTACAAAAGATTCTTAAAGATGTTCTACACATAGAAAACCAACAAGACCACAACAAAGGCCAAGAAACTGCACCCAAACTGAGAATCCAAGAACCATAGGAAGAACCCAGTTTTCGCAGCCCCCAAGAAGGTGGATAACATGGCAGGAACTCCCAAATACCTCTCAGTCCTATCTCTTAACGTTAACGGACTGAACTCTCCAATTAAGCGACATAGACTGTCTAGTTGGATTAAAAAACAAGACCCTTCTATCTGCTGCCTGCAGGAGTCACATCTTGCCCGTAAAAACAAACACATTTTCAATGTTAAAGGCTGGAACAAAATCTACCAAGCAAACGGCCCCCATAAACAGGCGGGAGTTGCAATCTTAATATCAGATAAAATAGACTTCAAATTAAAATTCGTGAGAAGAGATAAAGAAGGTCGCTACATACTAATTAAAGGATCTCTCCTTCAGGAGGATATTACAATTCTAAATATCTATTCGCCAAACAATGGAGCACCCAAATTTGTCAAAGAAACACTACTTTCCCTCAAATCCCATATAGACCCAAAGACATTAATTGTTGGGGATTTTAACACACCACTCTCCCCACTAGATAGATCAACTCGGCAAAAACTCAACAGAGAAACCGCAGATCTAAACAGCTGCATAGATCAACTAGACTTAACAGACATCTACCGAACATTTCACCCAGCAGCATCAGAATACACGTTTTTCTCAGCAGCACATGGAACGTTTTCTAAAATAGACCACATTTTAGGCCACAAAGCAAACTTGTCTAAATTCAGAAACATTGAAGTTATACCTTGCATTCTCTCTGACCACAAGGGAATAAAATTAGAACTCAACACCAAAAGCCACCAAAGAAAGTCCGGTATCACATGGAGGCTGAACAACACACTGCTGAATCAAGAGTGGGTCATGGAAGAGATTAGAAAGGAAATTCAAATGTTCATGCTATTCAACAAAAATGAACATACAAATTACCAGCTCCTCTGGGACACAGCAAAGGCAGTACTCAGAGGCAAGTTTATAGCTCTGAGCTCCTACATCAACAAATTGGAGAGATCTGAAACTAGCAATTTAATGACACATCTAAACCTCCTTGAAAAAGAGCAGGAAGATATACCCCAATCCAGTAGACAGAAAGAAATAATCAAAATTAAACCAGAATTAAATGAGTTAGAATCAAAAAAAACTATAGAAAGAATCAACAAAACAAAGAGTTGGTTCTTCGAAAAACTTAACAAAATTGACAGACCCTTAGTAAATCTTATCAGAAAAAGAAGAGAACACACCCAAATTAATAAACTCAGAGATGAGAATGGAAACATCACCACGGAAACAACCAAGATTCCGAACATTAAAAGGGAATACTTCTCAAAACTTTATGCTAATAAGTTTGAGAACTTGACAGAAATGGACCTTTTCCTAGCAAATATTGACATGCCAAAACTAAACCAAGATGAGTTAAACCAGCTTAACAGGCCCATATCAAGCATTGAAATAGAAACAGCAATAAGAGACCTCCCAGCTAAGAAAAGTCCAGGACCAGATGGTTTTACAGCAGAATTTTACAAGGCCTTCAAAGCAGAGCTCACACCAATTCTCCTCCAACTCTTCAATGAAATTGAAAGAGAAAGCTCACTACCGAACACATTCTATGAAGCCATCATAACCCTCATCCCAAAACCAGGCAGGGACTCATCAAAGAAAGAGAACTATAGACCCATTTCTTTGATGAACATTGATGCAAAACTTCTCAACAAAACTTTGGCCAATCGACTTCAACAATTCATCCAAAAAATCATACACCACAATCAAACAGGATTCATTTCAGGGATGCAAAGCTGGTTCAATATACACAAATCAATTAATATTACTCATCACATCAACAGGAGCAAGAATAAGAACCACATGGTTATCTCAATAGATGCAGAAAACGCATTCGACAGGATCCAACACCCCTTTATGATGAAGGTTTTGGAAAAATTAGGAATCCATGGAACATTCCTCAATACAATAAAGTCTGTATATGACAAACCTACAGCCAGCATTATACTCAATGGTGAAAAACTAAAGCCATTTCCTCTTAACTCAGGAACAAGACAAGGATACCCACTCTCTCCACTTCTCTTCAATCTAGTATTAGAATGCCTAGCTACAGCAATAAGACAAGATGCAGACATAAAGGGGATCCAAATAGGGAAAGAAGAAATAAAACTCTCCCTCTTTGCAGATGACATGATCTTGTATTTAAAGAATCCCATAGACTCCACTCCCAAATTACTCAAGCTGATTCAAAACTTTGGCAAAGTAGCAGGTTATAAAATTAACCCCCAAAAATCAATGGCTTTTCTGTATGCCAACAATGAGAAAAGTGTGGCTGAAATTACGAAAGCAACTCCATGTGTAATGGCCCCACAAAAAATAAAATAAATAGGAATTAACTTAACTAAAGAAGTGAAGGACCTCTATGATGAAAACTTTAAAATCTTGAAAAAGGAAATCAACACAGAACTTAAAAAAAGGCAAAACCTCCCATGCTCCTGGATTGGAAAGATTAACATCGTGAAAATGGCAATACTTCCCAAGGCTATCTACAAATTCAACGCAATACCTATCCAAATTCCAACCTCATTCTTCAAGGAAATAGAAGAGGCAATCCAAAAATTCATATGGAACAATAAAAGACCCCGAATAGCAAAAACGCTCCTGAATGGAAAGAACACTGCTGGAGGAATATCAATACCAAACTTCAAACTCTACTATAAAGCCATAGTAATCAAAACAGCTTGGTATTGGCATAAGAACAGACCTCAGGACCAATGGAATAGAATTGAAAACCCAGAAATGAACCTACAGACCTATAGCCATCTAATCTTCGATAAGGGAGCTGAAACAATAGAATGGAAGAAAGACAACCTCTTCAGTAAATGGTGCTGGCAAAATTGGTTAACTACATGTAGAAAACTTAAGCTAGATCCTTATATATCACCCTGCACCAGAATCAACTCCAAATGGATCAAAGACCTTGAACTCAAAGCAGACACTCTGAAAACATTACAGGATGGAATAGGAGAAACCCTAGGTCTCCTTGGCTCAGGCCGAAATTTTCTGAATAGAGACCCGCAAACACAACAAATCAAAGAAAGGTTGGACAAATGGGATTGCATATAGTTGCAGAGCTTCTGCAGGGCAAATGACATAGCTAGCAAGATCAATAGAAAGCCCACGGATTGGGAGAAGATCTTTACTAGCCATACAACGGACAAGGGTCTCATATCTAAAATATACTTGGAACTCAAAAAATTAAACCCCCCAACAACAAATCCTCAAAGAAACAACTGCCCAATAAATAAGTGGGCGAAAGACTTAAAGAGAAACTTCTCTGAAGAAGAAAGAAGGATGGCCAATAGACACATGAAGAAATGTTCAACATCCCTAGCCATAAAAGAAATGCAAATAAAAACAACATTGAGATATCACCTCACGTCAGCTAGAACGGCAAAAATCAAGAACTCTAACAACAACAGATGCTGGAGGGGATATGGACAGAAAGGAACCTTACTTCATTGTTGGTGGGAATGTAAACTTGTTCAACCACTTTGGAAAGCAGTATGGAGGTTCCTCAAAAGAATGCACATAGAGCTCCCCTATGACCCAGCAATCCCACTTTTGGGCATTTACCCTAATGTTTACAAACAAGACCACACTAAAGCTACCAGCACAACTATGTTTATTGCAGCATTATTTACCATAGCTAAGATATGGAACCAACCTAGATGCCCCTCAGTAGATGAATGGATCAAGAAAATGTGGTATATATACACAATGGAATTCTATGCCTCCATCAGAAATAAGGACATTGCCCCATTTGTTAGGAAATGGAAAAACTTGGAAAAAATTATATTAAGTGAAGTAAGCCAGGCCCAAAGAAACGTAGGTCCCATGGTTTCCCTTATTTGTAATATCTAGTATATGTACGAGTCAAGCAGAAAAGGTCAGATAATGTGATGTCAGGAAAATGAACCCTTAGATGTGTATTTTAATGTTTTTTTCTTTCATGCATGTGTTTCTGACACATTTATAAGATTATCTCTTTGTTGCTTTGTATGTCCCTCCCCCACAGTATAACCCCTGCTTTCACTATATTTGATGTCAGTATAACTTGTGGAGGAGATGGGGAAAAACCAGTTGTTTAAGGATACAGGTGGACCTGTTGCAACAATGAGAAGTACAAGTTGTCATGTCCAAAACGAGCTTTACAACGTCGGTGTGGGGCTGGGAGGGAAGGGGGGGAAGGGGGGGAAGGAGAAGGATTGGGATTAAGGGGGGAGGGGTGAGGCTGGGAAGGGATGTGAAGGGTAAACAAAGGAGGAGGCTGCAATGCTTGGTAAGAAATGTACGCATTATCCTGCCCATGTAACTGTAACTCCTCTGTACAGTATGTTTACAAATAAAATTAAATTAAATTTAAAAAAAAAAGAAAAAAGAAAAGAAGAAAAAAAAGTTCTTTGATTTTTTTTTTTGATTTTTTTGGGAGGGGTGGGAAGAATCCTGTATCTCCCTTTTGTCTGTAACCAGCCTCTTGTTGGAGTCTCTGGTCAGCTTGAGGTCCTGTGGCTTGATTGGTTTCTTAAGTCAGTTTGTTCGAACAGGCAGAAAAATGCTCTGCTTTACCCAAGATTTTGAGATCCCCCTCCCAGATTAGTTTAATGGGAGGGTGATCTGCTTTGAGAATCACAAAAGAGGGGTGATGAGGCTAGGTTCTGGTAGAGTTGAGGCCTTTCAACAAACAGTAGCTTTTCCCTGGGGCTATTTTGTGAAAAATTCACAGAGCCTACCCTGGAGCCATTCTCAGGGTTTCTGTTTTTCAATTGATTGTGGAGGCTGCTAGAGGGAGGGGCAGCCTCTGGCTCTGGTTACCCAGTGAGGAAAGCCACTCCAATGGCTGGTGCCTGAGCTGGGTGACTTTTCCCTGGATGGAGCTGAGTCTGGCAGGTCACTTCGCCGTTAAGTTCTTATGACCTGTTAAATGACTCATTTTATTCCAAGGCCTGAGTTGGAGCTAGCAGCTCCTCCGAGCTTTGTCGGTATCCAAGATGGAGATCACCGGTGCTGGGGGGGGAGGGGTGGCCTTCCCTCCTCTGCTCCCTGAGAAGGAGTGAGGAAGTCGGGCTTCTACTCACGCCGAGTCTTGGATCCTGGGTCGTCTCTGGTCTGCAAACTGCAGGCTGAAGATGTCCGCTCCTTGTCGGTTCTTGCTGGTGTTGAGTAGAATCTTCTCGCCCGCTGCGTCTGGCTCCTTCGTCCCGGACTCTCTGTGTGAGCGCTCAGGTATGGCCGAGGCTGTGGTCGCCGCTGCGACCCTGCCACCGCTGCTGTGGCTGCTGGCAGGCGCTCAGATGTGTCTCCTTGTCTTGCCTTCCCCTCTCTTGTCTAACTCTCTGTCCTGTGATGGCACACTTGGTGTGATTCTCTGGCTTAGGACTGTTCAATGGAACTCTAAAACTGCTTTCTATGCGAGAGCTTGTTCAGATTCCAGCTTCTCCTCCGCCATCTTCCCGGAACTCTCACAAAAGATTCTTAAAGATGTCCTACACATAGAAAACCAACAAGACCACAATAAAGGCCAAGAGACTGCACCCAAACTGAGAATCCAAGAACCATAGGAAAAACCCAGTTTTCACAGCCCCCAAGAAGGTGGATAACATGGCAGGAACTCCCAAATACCTCTCAGTTCTATCTCTTAACATTAACGGACTTAACTCTCCAATTAAGCGACATAGACTGTCTAGTTTGGATTGAAAAACAAGATCCTTCTATCTGCTGCCATCAGGAGTCACATCTTGCCGTAAAAACAAACACATTTTCAATATTAAAGGCTAGAACAAAATCTACCAAGCAAACGGCCCCCATAAACAGGCGGGAGTTGCAATCCTAATATCAGATAAAATAGATTTCAAATAAACATTTGTGAGAAGAGATAAAGAAGTTCGCTACATAGTAATTAAGGGATCTCTCCTTCAGGAGGATATTACAATACTAAATATCTATTCACAAAACAACGGAGCACCCAAATTTATCCAAGAAACACTACTTTCCCTCAAATCCCACATAGATCCAAAGACATCAATTGTTGGGGATTTTAACATGCCATTCTCCCCACTAGATAGATCAACTCGGCAAAAACTCAACAGAGAAACAGCATATCTAAAAAACTACATAGATCAACTAGATTTAACAGACATGTACCGAATATTTCACCCAGCAGCATCAGAATACACGTTTTTCTGTGCAGCAAAAGGAACATTTTCTAAAATAGACCATATTTTAGGCCACAAAGCAAACATGTCCAATTTCAGAAACATTGAAGTTATACCTTGCATTCTCTCAGACCACAAGGGAATAAATTTAGAACTCAACACCAAAAGCCACCAAACAAGTCCAGTAACACATGAAGGTTGAAGAACATACTGCTGAATCGAGTGGGTCAAAGAAGAGATTAGAAAGAAAATTCAAATGTTCATGCTATTCAACAAAAATGAGCACACACAATACCAGCTCCTCTTGGACACAGCAAAGGCAGTAATCAGAGGCAAGTTTACAGCTCTGAGTTCCCATATCAACAAATTGGAGAGATCTGAAACCACCAAGTTAATGAGACATCTGAACCTCCTTGAAAAAGAGCAGCAAGATAAACCCCAATACAGTAGATGGAAAGAAATAATTAAAATTAAATCAGAATTAAATGAATTAGAATCCAAAAAAACTATAGAAACAATCAACAAAACAAAGAGTTGGTTCTTCAAAAAAATTAACAGAATTGACAGACCCTTAGCAAATCTTATCAGAACAAGAAGATAACACACCCAAATAAATAAACTCAGAGATGAGAGTGGAAACATCACCACGGAAAAAACCAAGATTCAGAACATTTTAAGGGAATACTTCTCAAAACTTTATGCTAATAAGTTTGAGAACTTGACAGAATTGGACCTTTTCCTAGCAAATATTGACATGCCAAAACTAAACCAAGATGAGTTAAACCAGCTTAACAGGCCCATACAAAGCCTTGAAATAGAAACAGCAATAAGAGACCAACCAGCTAAGAAAAGTCCAGGATCATATGGTTTTACAGCGGAATTCTACAAGGCCTTCAAAACAGAGCTCACACCAATACTCCTCCAACTCTTCAATGAAATTGAAAGAGAAAGTTCACGACCGAACAAATTCTATGAAGCCATCATAACCCTCATCCCAAAACCAGGCAGGGACTCATCAAAGAAGGATAACTATAGACCCATTTCTTTGATGAACATTGATGCAAAATTTCTCAACAAAATTTTGGCCAATCAACTTCAACAATTCATTCAAAAAATCATACACCACGATCAAATAGGTATCATTTCAGGGATGCAAAGCTGGTTCAATATACGCAAATCAATTAACATTATTCACCCCATGAACAGGAGCAAGGACAAGAACCACGTGGTTATCTCAATAGATGCAGAAAAAGCATTCGACAAGATCCAACACCCCTTTATGATGAAGGTTTTGGAAAAATTAGGAAACCTTGGAACATTCTTTAATACAATAATGGCTGTATATGACAAACCTACAGCCAGCATTACACTTAATGGTGAAAAACTAAAGCCATTTGCTCTTAACTCAGGAACAAGGCAAGGATGTCCACTCTCTCCATTTCTCTTCAACATAGTATTAGAATACCTAGCTACAGCAATAAGACAACATGCAAACATAAAGGGGATCCAAATAGGGAAAGAAGAATTAAAACTCTCCATCTTTACAGATGACATGATCTTGTATTTAAAGAATCCTATAGACTCCATTCCGAAATTACTCAAGCTGATTCAAAACTTTGGCAAAGTAGCAGGGTATAAAATCAACCCTCATAAATCAATGGCTTTTCTGTATGCCAACAATGAAAAAGTGGGGCCGAAATTAGGAAAGGAACTCCATTTGTAAGAGTCCCACAAAAAATAAAATACCTAGGAATTAACTTAACCAAAGAAGTGAAGGACCTCTATGATGAAAACATTAAAACTTGAAAAAGGAAATCAAAACAGAACTTAGAAAATGGCAAAAACTTCTATGCTCCTGGATTGGAAAGATTAACATTGTGAAAATGGCAATACTTCCCAAGGTTATCTACAAATTCAACGTGATACTTATCAAAATTCCAGACTCATTATTCAAGGAAATAGAAGAGGCAATCCAAAAATTCATATGGAACAATAAAAGACCCGGACTAGCAAAAACGCTCCTCAATGGAAAGAACACTGCAGAAGGAAAATCAATACCAAATTTAAACTCTCCTATAAAGATATAATAATCAAAACGGTAATCAAAACTGGCACAAGAACAAACATCAGGACCAGTGGAATAGAATTGAAAACCCAGAAATGAACCTACAAACTTATAGCCATCTAATCTTTGATAAGGGAGCTAAGCAAAGAGGTGTCTGGAGAGCACTGCGCAGCACATGAGAACAGATGGGAAGGGTAAACAAAGGAGGAGGCTACAATGCTTGATAAGAAATGTACTCATTATCTTGCCCATGTAATTGTAACCTCTCTGTAAAGTATTTTCACAATAAAATATATATTAAATTTATAAAAAAGGCTTCTCTGTATAAATCATCTAAAGACATCCCTATAGGAAGGTGTCCAAAGATAAATAAGACAAAGCTCATTCTTGGGAGAGACTCTAAACGTGAGAAGACTGTGAGAAATGCCTCCAATTATGTATCCTGTTTCAACGCAAAAATTATAATGATAAATGAGTCATTGTCCTAAATTATTGTGTATAATTTTATAATAGATGTGCAAAATGTAAATGGGAATAATAATATAATAAAATAAACATTAAAAGAATGAATCAATTAAAAATAAAAATACAAAATCAATATTGAGAATCATAACATTTAATAAACATACATATGTAAGTATATATCATATATTACTCATGTATAGAAATATCTTTTCCTTTGCAGGGCCTTTATTCAGGCCATGGAAACTCTAGCCTGAATTTCTTTTCCTCAATGACAGTAAATTTTTCCTTCACCCATGGTATAAAAGAGTTACCTGGACGGTGAGATCAAATCCCACCAATGGTATAAATCCTGGCCCCAGTTCCAAGACAGTGACTTAATTTTTTTAATTTTAATTTTTGTGAATATACTTTACAGAGGGGTTACAATTGCATGGGCAAGATAATGAGTACATTTCTTATCATCCTCCTTTGTTTACCCATCACATCCGGTCCCAGCCTCCCCTCCCCATCCCCCCACCCAATTCTCCCCACCCCCTGCACCAAAGTTGTAAAGTTCGTTTTTGAAATGACAACTTGTACTTCTCATTGTTGCAACAGGTCCACCTGTATCCTTAAATGACTTGTTTTGCCTGATCTCCTCCACAAATTATACTGAGTGACAATTTTTTAATGGAAGCAGTTTATTCAGTTCCATACTGAACATTAAATTAAAAGCAGTGCTGAATTTTGTATATCTATTCAGACATCTTCCTCTTAACCCAAAAGTGCTTCTCGGAATACTACATTATTTCTTTTTTTGTTTGTTTTTTTATTGTAAAAATGTACAGAGTGCTCACAGTTACATGAGCAAGGTCATGAGTATATTTCCTATTGAACATTGTTACCTCCTCCTTTGTTTTCCCCCTATCATGCCTTATATCCCATCTTCACAACTACGCCCCCTGTCAAGCTCAGTGATTTAATTTTTTAGTTTTGTCTTGGCACGAGGTTTGAACTCAAGTAGTAGCAAATCTGCACTTTCCCTCAGATTGCTACAAGTTCCTGAGTTCAAATCCCAGTCTAGGAAAGAATACTGGTAGAAATTCAAAACCAGGGAGCTCTATTATTTTTAAATTTAGTTAAATAATCAATTAGATTTTTTCTTTTTTCTTTTTTTTTTTTTTTTTTGGCGAATCATGGGGTTTGAACTCATGTCGTGGCAAATCTGCCTCAGCTTCGATCAACCTAGGCTGGGTGCAGCCTCGGGACCCATACCCAATCCTGGAATCCTAGTCCCAGAGGGCTTGCAGAAAGAAAAAAAAAGTAAGCTAGCACAAAAAGTGGCAAGCTGCAGAGGGATGGGTGTTTATTTTTTTTTTCTTTGCATGGTGACCATCCTGGTTTTGAATGCCACGGGTGCAAATTGGACCTGACCTGCCATTGCTGAAGGCTGGCAGGCTCGCAGGAAATCCATAGGCCAACCTGTCAACATAGGCCCTGGATTCAAATCCAGGTCCTGACAACTACCAATGGTAGAATATCACAAGACACTCATTCCTATGCATAGGAATACCAATTGAACGAGAATTTTGTGCATTGGTCAAGACTAAAATTGGATGAAATAATCCTAGGACAATGATTGATCTTAATTTCATGCTTTATTAAGGATGGAAAGAAAAGTATGGTATAATAAATATGGCATAATAAATTATGGTATAATAAATACCTAAGAGTTGGTAGGAATGTAGTATATGTCATTCAATCATACATAGGCGGCTATGGTGCTTTATACCAACATATATTTATTTGTATAATACTCTCTGCCTATCCTTGTATCGCTGCTTTGGCCAATCCTGGGTCACGATCTCAGCACCTGGGAACCACCTCACAGCTTCATTGGCTAGAGGCTGTTGTGTTCACACTCACCCATTCATGAATTGTACCTGCTAGGCCCTGAGTTCAGATCCTAGCACTGCTAAAAATTTAATCTTGGAGTATGAAGCCAAGTGTGACACCTGATTTCCTTTTCTGGGAGAGTCCTGGGTGTCCGGCATAATGGAAAACACATCTACAAGTCTAGATGGTATGTGATAGGATGTAAGCAATGCAATACATAGGATTTCTCCCTAGAAGGTCGGGACAGTTGAATTTATTTCTATTCACGGTTATTTCTACAATTATGAACTCTCTGCATTTGGGTCCTATGAGTTTTCCTCAGTGCCTACCACGAAATATACTAGGGGAGGCCTCATAGCACAAAAGGTTGGGTTTCTGAATAAAACCTCACTTCTGTGGGGACAGTAGGTACTTTTTAGCATTTTGGGAATAAACTGGATTGTAAAATGTAAAACAAAACAATGGGACTGTGAGGTATCTCAATAGTGGAGTACTTGCCTAAAGAGCATAAGACCCTGGCAGAAAAGTTTCCTAAAGCTCAGAATGTTAGAATTTTATTATCTGCATGAACAAACTTCTTTTTTTATTTATTTTTTGGTCCTGTTGCTTGAACTCAGGGGTTATCCCTGTGCTCTTCAGCTCAAGGCGAGCGATCTACTACTTGAGTCATAGTGCCACCTCGGTTTTCTAGTGGTTTATTGGAGATAAGAGTCTCTTGGACTTTCCTGCCTCGGCTGACTTTGAACCACCAACCTCAGATCACAACTTTCTGAGTAGCTAGGATTATAAGCATGAGTCACCGGTGCCAGGCACATGAACAAATTTCTTAAAGATTGATTCTGAAAAAAGAATTTGGAATACACTTTTAGTATAAATAATGTATAATGCCATGGTTAAGGTACTAATTCAGAAGTATTTATTCATTGGCTGGTTTCTTATTTTATTTAAAGATATATATATATATATATATATATATATATATATATATATATGTAAAGTTATACAACTGCACAAGCTTCATTTTTTTTCAGCTTGGTTGGTACCTTAAATTAGGTGGGATTTGTGTATTGTCGTTTTGTTTTCTGTTTTTGGAGGATTTCTCTCCCTTTTGTCTCTCTACCTCCTCTCCTCACATTTGAAGTCAGCTTGCTCTTTCTTGGCTTTGTTGTTCATAGCTGATTTTCTACCACTTCAGCTATGCCTGTAGCCTGGCATTTGCCAGTTAATTAGAGATGATATCTCTCAGGCTTTTCTGTGTTCATTGGCTTTAAAATTTCATCTTCCAGTTCTCAGCCTTCTGAGTAGTTTTCAGATGTGAGCCACTGTGGTGCCTAAGGATAAATTAGCCTTTAGTTGGTGTGTTCTTTTTGTTTTTCTAAGCATGGGATCATCTAATATAGTATTTCTGTGAATGTCCTAGGTCTAAATTAAGATATAATACATATACAAATCTGTATAATTTTCATAAAATGTAGTAAATTTAATATGTGTTATAAGTGTAATAATAGTCAATATATATAATGAATAAATAATACAAAAACCAATATGCAGTAAACATAAGTATGTAGATAATAATCATTGAAAATTGGATGAAAATTAATTTACAGGGCTGCGGATTGAATTGAGGCCTAGAGAGCAGGCCTGAATTGCTTGCATTCAAAGAGGGTGAGTTTCCCCATTCCCCACAGTGCACTAGAGTTTCCCCAACTCCAAGTTCAAATCCCAGGCCTGGAAAAAAAAAATGAGCACGCATTCCAAGCCAGGGAGCCCCATCAGTATTTTTAATATTTTTTAATTTTTTTAATTTTCAATATATTTTAATAATTTATTATTTTCTTATATATTTACATATATTAATGAATTTATTTATTTATTTATTTAGACAAGCACAGAGCTTGAAGTTAGGTCGTAGCAACTCTGCCTTAGCTTCCATCACCCTTGCCTGGGTTGGTCAGCCTCTGGACCCACAGCCCATCCTGGGATCCTAGGCTTCAGGGGCTTACAGGAAAAAAAAAGTAAAAATGGCAAGGAAAAATAGCCATGAATTGCGAGACTTGGTTTTCCTTCCTTTCATGGTTACCATCCAGGGTCAAAATGACACAACTGCCACCTGTAGGTCACCTGGCATTGCTGTCTGCTGGCTGTCAGTGAAGCCATAGGCTTCTGTGCACCTAGACCCTGAGTTTGAATCCCAGTCATGACATTTACAAAGGGCTGGAGAGCCCAAGAAACTAATGCCTGTCCATAGGAACACTAGAGGAATGTGGTCAATGTCATGGTTGCATGAGTAGTTTCTCAATCAGTCTAGCAAAAATTAAATCCAGTTCACAAGATATGGATTGATTTTAATTTATAGTTTATTATGCATTAAATGGAAACATTGTGTGTGTATGTGTGTGTGTGTGTGTGTGTGTGTGTATGTGTGTTTTGTCAGTATTGGGGATTGAACTCTGGGCCTGGGCGTTGTCCCTCAGCTTTTCAGCTCAGGGTTAGGGTGGGGCCATGTGAGACACAGTGCCATTCCCTGTTTTTTTTTTTTTTTTTTTTTTTTTTTACCATGTGTTGCTGAGGAATCGAATCTGGGACTCTTGCATGCAAGATAAACACTGTCCCAATGAGCCACCTTCCCATCCCCTAAAAGAATACTATTGATTAAATGGAGTCCACACTAAATACCTGAAAATCACTAGGAAATAGTATATGTCATTGAATACTAGGTAGACATCACTGGCAGTATCTAAATATCTAAATATATATTTATTTGTATACCACCGTCTGCATAGAAAGGTATTGCTATTTTGGCCAAATCTGTGTCTCCATCCTAGGTCCTGGGATCCACCTGGCACCTGAATGTGCTAGAGGTTGCGGTGCTGACACTCATCCATTCGTGAATTGGGCCTCTAGACCCTCAGTTCAGGTCCAGCATTGCTAAAAATGTCTTCCTGGAGTAAGATTGCAAGTGTAATACCTGTTTTCCTTTTCTCTGCAAGTGCTGGGTGTCAGGTATGATGTTTATAATTTGTCTGCAAAGCTACATGCTATGGAATAGATTTGAATGAATGTAATAAATGTTATAGGTACACTCACAGTCCATAAAATAAATGGTAAACAAATAAATATATAATAAAATATAATGAATCATTCCAAAAAACAAGATATAGACTGAATACATGGGTGTAAGTATAAATGATATAATAACAATGTATATAAATGTTATGTTCTCCAAGGCTGGGGCTTGAATTCAGGCTTAGGGAACAGGCCTGAATTCCTTGTCTTCAGGGGAGGAAAGCTTTCCTTTTCTCCCATCCCCTGCCCCAAGTGCATCAGAGTTACCCAGATCCCAGTGACATTCCTGGCCTGGTAGACAACAAAATGGCACAAAATCCAAGACAGGGAGCTTCAATAGTGGTGTTAATTAATTAATTTTTGCCAAGCACGGGGCTTGAACTCAGGTTGTGGCAACTCTGCCTCAGTTTCCATCAACCTAGGCTCAGATGGTGCAGCCTCTGGACTCACAGCTCATCCTGGGGTCCTAGGCCTCAGGGGCTCACAGGTAAAGAAAATGAAAACAGCACTGAATAAAAGCCACAAACCGCGGGCGGTCAACAATTTCTGTTTTCCTTCCTTGCACATTGACCATCCTGGGTGTGAATGACATGGCTGCAACCTGTAGGTCACCTGGCATTTCTGAAGGCTGGCACTATCAGTGAAGCCATAGGCCAACATGGACAGTAGGCCCTGAGTTCGAATCCCAGTCATGCCACTTAGAAGGGGCTGAAGTGTCTAAGAAACTATTGCTTGTCCATAGGAACAGCAGAGGAATGTGATTAATATCATGGTTGGAAGAGTAGTCTGTCAATCAGTCCTGCATAAAATTAGACCCAATAATCACTGGACAGGGATTGAATTTAATTCATAGTTTATTATTCATTAAAAGAATACTATTGATTAAATGGAGTCCTCATTAAATACATGAGAATCAGTAGGAAGGTAATAAATGTCATTGAATACTAGATAGTCACCTCTAGCAGTACCTAAATATCTAAATTTGTATTTGGGCTGGGAAAGCGGCTCAGTGGTAGAGCACTTGCTTTGCATGCCTGAGGCCCTGGGTTTGATTCTTCAGTACCACATAAACAAAAAGAAAATAGCCGGAAGTGGCACTGTGGCTCAAGTGGTAGAGTGCTAGCATTGAGCTGAAGAGCTAAGGGACAGCGCCCAGGGCCAGAGTTCAGGGCCCACCACCGAACCCCAAAATAAATAAATAAATAAATAAATAAATTTATATATATTTATATACCACCATTGTCATAGAAATTTACTGCTATTTTGGCCAAACCTGGGGCTTGATCCCAGGTCCTGAGATACACTTGGCAGCTGAATGGGCTAGAGGCTGCGGTGCTGACACTCACCCATTCATGAATTGGGCCTCTCAGCCCTTCCTTCACATCAGGTCCCATTATTACCAAAAATTTCTTCCTGGTGTAAGATTTCAAGGGTGACACCTGTTTTCCTTTTCTGTACAAGTTCATAATATGTCTGCAAAGCTATATGCTATGGAATAGATGGGAATAAATGCAATAAATGTTATAGGTGCACTCATGGTCCAAAAAATAAATGCTAAATAAATAAATAAATGATAAAATATAATGTATCACTCCAAAAAACATGATATAGACTGAATATATTTATGTAAGTATAAATCATATATTTAACATGTCTATAAATGTTATGAGGTGCTTGAATTCAGGCCTAGGGAAGAGTTTAGTTCATGTATGATTTTCATAGGAAATGATAGGCAAGATGTATGGCACAACAATTAGTTTTAATTAAGAGTTCATGAAGTGTGACAAAAAGAATCACATTCAGGAACTGGAGCCATTGATAAAGATCCAAGAATCGGTATTCAAATGGTAGATAGGATACGAACACAGCTCACTACATCTCCTACTCTATCCAAATAGGTAATTAGCATACAAGCTTCAGCTTATGAATGGATGAATATTGTGCCCCATCCCCATCCTGGGGCTCGATCTCAGGTCCTTGGTATGGCCTAACTCCTTAGTGGCTCACAAGCTGATGGGCTCATGTGGACCTATTTGGCTGCTGGGCTTCCTAGACCCCAAGTTCAAATCCCAGCACTACCAAAAGCGTTATCTTGATGTGAGAAGCCAATCCTTGCACCTGTTTCCCTGTACTGTGCAAGTGCTGGGTTACAGCAAGAATCCAGAAAGCATAGGCAACTCTAGACCCGTGGGACTAGGTTGTCATCAATGTCAGCACAGTTTTATATGTCATTCTATGCTCAATAAAATACACAATACATCCTTGAAAAAAAACACAAAATAAAAAGAATAACTATACTGAATGCAAGATGCATACCACACCTGTATGTAAATAGAGATCCTACGTTTAAAATAGCTGGGCTTCTTATTTTGTCCAGTGTTGGGTCTTCAAATCAGGCCCTGGACCAGGCCTGACATTCTAGTCTTTAAGGATGGTGTGCCTCCCCTTCCCCCACAGTGCAACAGAGTTACCCAGAACTGAGTTCAAATCCCAGTACTGACAAAAGATTCATCCTGATGTCAGAAGCCAGTCATTGCACCTGTTTTCCTCTCCTGTGAAAGTCCTGGGTCTTAGCTAGGATGGAGAATGGATGCATAGGCAATCCTATAACCATGGGAACAGGTTGTCATACATATCAGCACAGTTATAACTGTGACCATATTCAGTAAAATACACAATATCTCCATGAATTAGACACAAATTAAGGAGAAGAAGTTCACCGAATGCAAGATGCTGTCCGCACATGTATGTCAATATATGAATTTAGGACTATACTGACCTCTGTTTCAATCACCTCAGGGTGGCAGGCTGCCATGGGACAATAGCCAATCCTGGGATCCTAGGCCCTGAAGTCTTGCAGGAAAACACACACACACACACACACACACACACACACACACACGGAGAGAGAGAGAGAGAGAGAGAGAGAGAGAGAGAAAGCCGAGGGATGGATTTTTAACAATGGTTTCCTTTCCACGGTGATTATCCTGGGTCTGAATGACATGCCTACAAAGGGTACTTCACCTTACATTAGAGAAGGCTAGTGGGCTATCAGGGAAGCCATAGGCCCTTGCAGCAATGTTGGCCCTGAGTTCAAGTTCTGGTCCTGACACCAACCAATCGGGGCATTTCCCAAAAGACTCATTCCTATGCATCAGAATACTGATGGAATGTGAGCAAACTCATGATTGAGAAGTTTCTCCATGGATCGGTCTAGTCTAAAATTAGACACAATGATCCTAGGATGCTGACTGATCTTATTGAATAGTTTATTAAGCATGAAAAGTATCCTATTCCTTCAATGGTGGCATAATAACTACCTAAGAGTTGGTAGGAACGTAGATTTCATTGAATCCTAGGTAGATGGCTCTAGCACTCTATACAAATATATATTTATTGCTATACTACCACCTGCCTATCCATGTATGGCTATTTTGTCCACCCCTGTGGCTCGATGTCAGGGTCTGGGAACTGCCTGGCAGTTTCCTTGGCTAGAAGTTGCCGTTTTGTCACACCCATTCATGAATTGGTTCTGCTGGGCCCTGAGTTCAGATCCCAGCACTGCCAACAATTGAATTGTGGAATAAGAAGCCGAGTGTGACACTTGTTTTCCTTTGCTCTCAGCATTCTGGGTGTCAGACATGATGGAGAACACGTCTACAAATCTAGATACTATGTGATAGGATGTCATCAAAATAATGAATGGAATGTGTGCTACCACTGTCAATAAAATAAATGGTAAATAAATCAATAAAATAGAAATACAATAAATAACCACAACAAAGAGGATATGTACTGAACATCTATAAGTACAAATCCTATCATTACAATGTACATAAATAGTATGTTTCCCAGGGCTGGGGCTTGAATTCAAGCCTAGGGACTAGGCCTGACTTTCTTGTCTTTAAGCATGGTGAGCTTCCCCTTTGTCCACAGTGTTGCAAAGTTACCCAGACCCTGAGTTCAAATCCAAACCCTGGCAGAAAAAACGGCACCAATTGCAAGCCAGGGAGATAATTTTGTTGTTGTTGTTGTTGTTGTTTTTTGCGAAGCCAGGTCTTGAACTCAGGTACGGCAACTCTTCCTCAGCTTCCATCACCCTAGTCTGGGGTGCATCCACTGGAACCACAGTCGATCCTGGGATCCTAGACCTCCAGGCCTTGTGTGTGGGGGGGAACTCATAGAGAAGAAGTGGTGGGATGAAGTTTTAACATTTTGCACCATGACCATTTGGGTCTGAATGACACAGCTCCAAAGGGTACTTCACCTTGTATTGCTGAAGGCTGGCAGGGTACTGGGGAAGACATAGTCCTGCAGGGCAATATAAGCCTAGAGTTGAATCCCAGTCATGTCATGTCCGAATTGTGGGAGATCCTAAGAGTCTAGTTCCCGTTTGTTGGAATAATGATTGAATGTTGTGTCATGGTTGAATGAGTTGCTTATTAAAATACAACTATTTCTTACAGGGACACAATAATTTCAGTACACTGATTTACTTAATAGTTTATTAAGGAAGAAAACAATAATATTAATAATATGGAGGCATAATAAATACCCAAGAATTGTTAGGAATGTAATCTATATAACTGAATAATGGATAGACATCTCTGGCACACTATAAATATATATATATATGTATCTATGTATATATAAATATATATATATATATATATATATATATATTAGCATACTACCATGTGCATGCCAATCTGTTCTTATTTTGTCAACCCCCGGGGCTCAATCTCAGGTCCTGGGAAATGCCTGTCAGCTCAGTTTGCCCCAGGATGGCATGTTGACACGCAATCATTCATGAATTTGGCCCTGTAGGCCATGAGTTCAGATGCCAGCACTCCCAAACAATGAATCGTGGAGTAAGAAGCAGATGGTGACACATGTTTTCCTTTTCTGTGAAAGTCCTGCGTGTCAAGTATGAAATGGAATACATATGCAGACCTATATCCTATGTAATAAATGTAATCAATATAATCAATATTCTATGTGCCATAATAGTAAATAAAATAAATGGTTACTACATAACAAAACAAAAGGTAAAATGAATAAGTACACTGAATGCAATATCGAGTCAATATATGTATGTAAATATAAATCATATATTTAAAATGTACACAAATGGGAGGTTTTCTAGGGGTGGAGATCGATTTCAGGCCTAGGGAACAGACTTGAATTTCTTGACTTCAAGAAAGCAATCTTCCCCTTCCTACACAGTGCAACAGAGTTGCAATCCCAGACCATGAGTTGCAATCCCAGTCCTGGCAGAAAAAAATTGCATCTCTATGCTATGTGACAACCAATTTTTAGATATTTCATTATTTCTCCTTTTAATGAATGTAATTTTTTAAACGCTTCATAAAGTATTGATTAAAATCAATCAGTATTCTAGAATATAATTGTATATAATTTTATCCTAGAATCATTCAAAAACTGCCCATTCAATCATGACATACATCACATTCCATTGGTATTCATATGGATAAAAATTAATTTCTTAGTATCTCCTGCCATTTGGAGGTGGCAGGACCAGGATTCGAATTGTGGGCTCCAGCTCCCACCACTTAAACCCAAAGATAGGGAACTCACCAGTCTGTCCAAGAACATCAGCAAGACCAATGATTAAGCAGCCACCAGTGGCTCTCAGCAGTCCTCCATGATACTTACAAGGCTGTGAAAGGAGATTCATGGTCAAAATCACCCTAGGCTGGAAAGTACTTGAGACCTCTGTCAAACTTCAGTGTCAACAAACCAGAAATCGAGCCGTGTGCCTCCAGTGGTAGAGGGGTAGCTTTGAGCAAAAGCAGCTCATGGACTGTGCCTAGATCCTGAGTTCAATGTCCAGGACTGGCAACAAACAGACATACACAACAATCTGTGCAGCCTCCGGCATCTGTTGGTTGACACCACTACCAGCATTTGAGGAAGGTAGAGGTAACTGAATGGTAAGCAAGAGTCTCGAGGCGAATTTGGGGTACAATAAGAAATTGACGACCTAGCCAGTGAGTGGGAGAGTAGAGGATTTCCCAGAGCCTGGGAATGTGTCCAGCCCATCTTTCCCATCAAAGTACTCAGATGTCTGAAACAAGAAGACTCCGAGACAGAGCTGCGGGCAACAAACTACTGCCAGAACACCAGTAGAAGAATCCTCTCGTCAGACCTTCAACATTCAAGAAAACAAAGAATACAAAAAAGAGAAGGATCCCAAAGACAAACACCACTGGGGAGGGTGATTCAACGGAGGGTCTGGCCAACGTTGATGCCTACCATAGGCTTTCCCTGCCTTTGGACACAGTCACAGATACCAGGGTCCAGAGTGTCAAGGTTCTTGATACCACCAAGAATCTAAAGAGGTGCTACCGTCATGTGGTGCCTGCCCTATACTGCAGCAAAAGAAGAAACCAGGTGCTCTGTGACAAGATCCAAGCACTGAAGCAGGAAAAAACAAACCTGCATGATTGACAAGAGAAAGAGAAGGAGAAGATAGCCCAAGTGCACAAAGCACCGAAAACTGAGCTTAGACATCCACAAGCTACCCATACAGAGGTTGGTTTTGGCAGAAAGTGATTTACAATTGGTACCAGCCCACATGCAGCTCATGGCTGATGACAGAGAAATGGAGCATGAAGCTCTCACCAGCTGCCTACAGGCCACAGAGCAGTGTATGGGGGAGTTGGAGGAGGTGGATTCTCTGGTTACTACTTACAGAAGGAGACTGAAATGTTGTTCGAACAGCTGAATGTTGTAACACTTCAGCTCAAGGAAAAGGCCAGAAGCTTCTATGGCCTGGAGCAAGTGAACACAAAGTTTTAGGAGAAGGTGGAATCACTCTGGATATCGAGGAGCAACAGGAAGAACAGAATCTGCAAGTTCCAACAAGTGCTGCAGAGTTGTGATGTACCAAAGAGACTACAGGACAACCTGAGCTGAATGGTGACTGCAGCGAATCTGGAGACAGACACCTTCTCCCAGAACCTGAACATTGAGAGGTCCGTGCAGAAGGAGGGAGCCTGGTGGCTGACTGAGCAGGTAAACCAACTGACAGAGGAGCAGGAGTGAGGATCGAGGTAGGTGCTGCCCCTAGAGAATAGCTGGGGGAACTGAGAACAAAGCTGGCAGAGCCATGACCCCCTGAGCATCCATCTCAGGAGGAGCAGCAACTGCAGGCCTAAGCCTACCGCATGCAGATAGGATTGGAAAACCTGGAGGAACAATTTCACATCTAGGTACAGGAAAACCAGAGGCTCTGTCTCCAGATTGCGGAGCAGAAGGAGAAACTGGGAAGACTAGAGGAGAAAACCAAGGATTGGCAGGAGATCCCCGAAACCCCACGATGTGCATGTGTGTGCAAACCACAGCTGGAGGAACAGGTGGCCTTGCTGCAGGACGCTCTCCACAGGGTGAGCAATGAGAAGGAGGATCTCACCAGCATCATGGACTCAGAGCAGCAGTTGAAGAAACACCTGCGGGAACAGCTGACTGCTCAGAGGAGAAGATAGAGGAAGGGAAAGAGGTGGCAGAGAGAGAGAGACAAGCAGCTCAGGAGCTGCAGGAGCAGCAGGAGCAGTCCCTAGCCTAACTGCAGGAACTCAGAGCCACCTGTGTAACAGCACATCACTTCAAATGACCAGCTGTGCTCCAAGTAGTAGGTCCTGCAGTAGCACCTGCAGAAGCAGACTCGACTGTTGGGGCAGCTGAAACAAGTGCAGGGTCCGACCAAATGGGGGGACTAGGTGGTGCCCCCAAAGTGGCAGGATATTTTCAAGTGCCTGGAAGTGACCAGTCCACAGGAGGAGCACCTGCAGGCCCAGGTGAGTTTCCTGACTTTCCTTGGGGAAGGGGAAGCTGTGAACCCTGGAGAAGCAAAAGCTGAGGAAGTGACTCTCTCCTCAATGTGCCCATGGCAGATGTTGGAGATGGCCCCCAAACTGAGAGGAACATGGCTTTGTTAGCACTCTCGGAGGCTGAGATCCACAGGGGGAAACTCCTGCCGGACTGCTGCAGGCACTCCCTCTACCCTGGACAGCTCAGTGCCAGATAGAGCTGCAGCCACAGGTCCCCCGCACCGTGAGCTGTCACCACAACTTGTGAGAGAATGGGAAGTGGGACATGTGGGCATCTGTAAAGAAAATCTACTTCATCCACGACCTGCCTGATGAAGTAGACATCCAGAGTCCTGCAGATGAGCTCCACCATCGATGCAACCAGTTGTCGGCACATATCCGCACCGTCCAGGAATCCCTCCTGGCATGTAAAGGACAGATGTTCATTCTGGATCAGCTGTGTCAGGAGAAAGCCAAGTGCATGTGCCGGTTGTCCCAGGAGAAGAAGAGTAGATAGCTGCAGGAGCTGCTGTCGCTCCTACACAGGGCTCCAGTTGCTGACACAGGCTGAACTCCCCACCAGTGCAGATGCTTCAGATTCCTCAGGCTCCTGGGTGGGCAAAATGAGGGAGAAGCAGAAAGGATTTGAAGAATTGCAACTTCAGGATAGTGTGGAAACTACAAGAGGAGAGGTCAGTTGCTGACACAGGCTGAACTCCCCACCAGTGCAGATGCTTCAGATTCCTCAGGCTCCTGGGTGGGCAAAATGAGGGAGAAGCAGAAAGGATTTGAAGAATTGCAACTTCAGGATAGTGTGGAAACTACAAGAGGAGAGGTCAGGGTTCCATGCCCCGTTCAGGACTCCCCCACAGAGCATGTCCTGCTGCTGATCCCCACATCCAGATCTTCCCACAGCTGGTATGCTCAGGCTTGCAGTGCTCCATCCCTTCTTTTCTGTAGACAGAAGGGGATGATGACTCCCTATGTGACATACTGAGTCCCAAAATCTTCAGCAGCCTCCAGTACTAGGTGGCCAGGTGGGCTTCTCTAGGACTCCATTTGCCTGGTGATAAGAAGAAAAACTGTGGGCTGAGTAGAGCAGAGGCTGCTGGGAGGAGGCCCAAATTCCAGGGACATCTAATGGCCCATTGGTGGCCAGGGAAGAGGCCCATGTTATGCTTATCACAAAGAATAAATTGTTTCCAAAGGGAAAATAAAGCCTCCACAAAGATTTGTTCTTCCAGTTATGGGGCTTGAACTCAGAGCCTGGCCACTCTCCTTGAGCTCTATTTGATCAAGACTGGAGGTCTACAAGTTGAGCCTCACCTCCCCTTCCAGCTTTTTCTGTGTGGAATCGAACCCAAGGCTTCAGGCTTGCTAGGCGACCACTCTATCACTGAGCCACATTCTCAGCTAGGATGATCCCCCGCCCCCATACCCATATGGCCAAAACTCAGATAAATAGGAATTAGGGGCTAGGATGAATATGAAGTACAAGTCTGGTTCACACAGAAATACTTCCCTGCCCCCTCTTTGACATCCTTATTTAAAGTTTCTCTTTTACTATTGAGGGATGAGAGAGGGAGAGGGACGTCCGAGAGAGGAGTACCAAGAACAGTGGCCCCCTGAGTCCCACAGCCTCCCCCACACAAGTGGTCCTACAGATTCCTGTCTTATCTGACTCAATGTTGTGTCTACACTGTCTCCCTACCCCTGCAAGGATCAGAATGAAATAAATGTTAGCCCTGGCCTCATCTCACACCCAGAGTAGAAGCTCCTAGTCCCAGGCTGACTTCCACCTCTGACTTCCTTGGGTTAGGCTGGACCCACCACTCACCACTGTGTTGGTGTCAATGAGCTCATGGATGGATTTCAGCAAGAATGTCTATGGCAAAGAGCAGAAGCAGCAGTGTGAGCAGGGAGGAAGGAGCCGGGGCAATAGGTCTGCGATCTTCCTCCTTGGAGCCTTCAGGTCAAGCCAGAGCCATTTTGACCTGAAGCACGGCCAAGGCTAGGGTGTGTACAAGATAGAGGATCACGGGACTAAAGGAGGTACTGTTTTATGTTGGCACACTTGAAATTTCCAATATGTGGAACATGCCAATCCCAAAGCCAACATGCAATGCCTCTCCTTGTTGTTGTTGTCCATATGCGTTGTCGCTGAGCTCTTTTTCTCAAGGCTTGCACTCTACCACTTGAGCCACAGGGACACTTCTTGTTTTCTGATGGTTCTTTGAGGATAAGGGTCTCACACAATTTCCTGCCAAAGCTGGCTCGGAAGCCAGATCTCACCTTCCTGAGTAGCTAGGATGAGAGGCGTGAGCCACCAGTGCCAAGCATGTGATGCCTTTTTAAAGGATCTTGGCGAGTCTGTAAATGAACCCCAAAGGGTCTCGATAGACCATGACCCAATCAAGGAGCTAGGGGTTGAGGAAGTCTGACGTTATAGCCATTCGGTTCCCCAAAATTATATATGTCAGGTGGTGTTGGATGCATCGAACGCTTAGGCCAACAACCACCAATTTTAGTGGGGAAAAAGATAGAGAATACCCAAAGGTAACAGTGTAGAAATCTCTGATTTGCATGCATATGGGTTGTGTGTGTGTGTGTGTGTGTGTGTGTGTGTGTGTGTGTGTGTGTGTGTGTATGTGTGTGTGTTTTCCAAGGCTTGAAGAGCCTAGGTGGTAACCTTTAGATTGTTTGCACAAGTTTGGTGCTCTAACATTTGAATTATAGTATTTCTTCTTCCCAGCTTTTTGGTGATTCTTTGGAGATAAGAGTATGCCCAAACTAGCTTTGAATCTTGATTGATCCTCCAGTGTCTGCCTTGAGTAGCTAGGATTATAGGCATGAGCCACTCCCATGCAGCTGCACGGATGTCTTTTCATACTTTCTGTTCTAACAGCTGTCTACTTGCCCTGGCCTAGATCTCTGACCTCTACATCAGCTCCCAGCAGCCCCTGATTGTGTGGAGAACATAATGCTCAAACCTGTCATGCATCCTATTTCTTTGTGCTCAGGGGCGGGAATGTTTCCTCTGAAGCCCAGAGGGTTAGGGGAAGGGGAAGGAGGGATAGCTGTAGATGGGTGCTCGACTAGGAAATAGGTATTCTGTTTTATCCAAGAAGGAAAGCGTGGCCAGATGCTAATGGCTCATGTCTCTTATTCCTAACTCCCTCAGCAGGCTGAGATCATAGGACTGACATTCAGATGCAGCCCAACAAGAAATATCTGTGAGAATCTCCTCTCCCAAGAACCACCTGAAAGCTAGAAGAAAAGCTGTGGCGCAAGTGGTAGACTGCTATCCTTGAATGAAAAAACTGAGGGACAGAGCATGGGCCCTGAATTCAAGCCCTACTACCAAGATGCACTCATACAAATGCATGCGCACGCACACACACACACACACACACACACACACACACACACATACACACTCACACACACACACACACACATACACACAGAAGAAGGTAATAATGATAAGCTGAGCTAGAACTGGGGGCAGTCCTGAGGCATAATCATAGTAAACTCTCAAGCTACATCAGTTGTTTCTCCTTAAGTCTTTCTTGGGCTGAGGAGTCTGGCCTATGACAGTAAGTTCCATGGAACCTGCCCCTCCATCGCAGCACGGGGCCATAGAACCAAGGGAAGGACACTATGGATGCTCCTTTGTAGTTGGCCTATAATTGCAGACCTTCATCTGCTCCTGAGCACTGGTGAGTTAAGCAGGGCTCTGAGCCCTGGGACTCCTGGGATATAGTGACTGCTACAAGCAGCAGCCAGCCTGCTTTGGATTCCTCAGCCTACACGTCTCACATGAGCCCAACTCAAAACCTGTCCTAGGTGTACCTGAAAAATTCACATTCTTGTGATTCCCTTGTGAGCCGGTGTTAACTGGTCTACCCCTTCTGGCCCAGAACTGTGGTCTGAGACATTGATTTAGTACTCAGATCCACACTGCACTCATGGCAGATGCCCTTCTGATGACCCAGCCGATGACCTCCATGCCACAAGGCTTGTTCCTGATCTTGTACTGTGTCCCGCTCTGTAGGCAAAGGCCTTCAAGGAAGCTGCTCTCTAGACTTGTAGGACACATAGACATTGGAAGACCATCAGGAGCCCATTGGAAAGTACTCTTACTAGAGCCACAACATGAGGTCAAAGCAAGCCAGGTATTGGTCATGGGGCTCTAACTCTGGGGCTGGGCACCGTCTCTCAGCTCTTCAGCTTAGCACTTCAGCCACATCATCGCTTCTGGTTTTCTGGTGGGTCATTGGAGATCAGAGTCTCCCGGACATTCCTGCCCAGGCTGGCTTTGAACAGCAATCCTCACATCTCAGCCTCCTGAGGAGCTAGGAGGACCAGCATAAGCCACCCATGCCTGGCTGATCTGGCTTTCAACACAGTGGACTAGGAGCTCCTGAAAGCTTTCCTTTATTTTTTAGGTGCCAGTACTGGGGCCTGAACTCAGGGTCTGACCTGTAGTCTCTTAATGTTTCTCTCAATGTGGACATTCTACCACTTGAGCCACAGCTCCATTTCTGGCTTTTGTTAGTTCATGGGCAAGAAAGTCTCAGTAACTTTCCTCCTCTGAGATGGCTTTGACCCACGACCTCTGATCTCAGTCTCCTGAGTAGCAAGGATTTACAGGGTTTGGGCCACTGGTGGGATTGATCTAGAAGCTTTTCTTAAGCAAGAGTTCTTCCCTGCATTTGTCCTGACTCCTCCATGCAGAGGGCCTGAGGGTCAGGAGCTGTGAAAAATAGGCTTCCAGTCACGGAAATTGGCTGGGATAGTTGGTGAAAAGTCAAGTTAATATTTCACTGGGCCTCATTCTGGTACCCCACCCTCTTCCCCACCTGTGACTCAAGTACAAAACTTGACGCAACCTTCAGTGTTAGGCCAGACTTGTCTGAAGCCACAGAACCTTCATTCCATCCACACCACCTGCTTTACACCACACCTCAATACCTTTGCCATTGCTGTACCTTGTGCCTGAGGCTCTCTGTCCTGTTCCACATCTTAGAAATCCTGCAGACATTTGGCACTGATTATATCACCTCCTGGAACAAGTCTTTCCTTCCCTCCTCCCTCTTTTTTTTGAATACTGAGTTTCTAGAGGTGGAATTTGTGCAGGCTGACTCTCAAACTCTCTATCTTGTTGTGTTTGTGTGTGTATGTGTGTGTATGTGTGTGTGTGTGTGTGTGTGTGTGTGTGTGTGCGTGTCTGCGTGTGCCATTCCCGGGGTTTGAATTCAGGGCCTGGACGATATCCCTGATCTTTTGTGCTCAAGACTAGCACTCTATTACTTCAACCATAGCTCTACTTCTGGCTTTTTGGGAGTTTAATTGGAGAAAAGATTGTCATATATATTTTCCTACCTGAATTTGGGATCCTCAGATCTCAGCCTCCTGAGTAGCTAAGGTTACAGGGGTGAGCCAACAGCACCTGCCCTCTACCTGTTACCCATAACCTCAACCCTCTTCTTAGTCCCATTAGAAAATGTCTCACCATGCTCACTTTTTATTTTGGCCAGTCTTGGGGCTTGAACACAGGGTCTGGGCATGTTCCTGAGCTTCTTTTGCTCAAGGTTATCACTTTTATTTCTTAAACCACAGTGCCACTTTTGGCTTTTTCTGTTTCTGTGGTAGGGAGGAATCGAACTCAGGGCTTCATTTGTGCTAAGTAAGCACTCTACCAGTAAGCCATATTCGAAGCCCAAGGCTTATTTTTAACGGGAGTTATGACGGTGGGATTTATTGGATTACCCCTTTGGGCACAGAAATTGCTGCCTATTTTCTATCTTTCCCAGGATTTGGGACCAGCCTGAGACTCTGGAATGAGGAATGGTGAATGAGTTATGGCACCAGCCCCCAGAGGCCTAGGCTCACATCCTACCGAGGGATAGAGGATATGGAGCCACAACCTTCGACATCACCTACAGCCTAAGAATTGTGGTTTCCCTTGACAAGTGCCAGGACATAATTCACCCGTTTTACACTCCAGTTGCACACACCAGCCCACGCAAAGATTTCCTGGCTTTAGTTCTTAAACTGCAGTGAAGGATGCTTGTTCAAGCTGCCTGCTCAGACTTAGTAATCTCTGAGGGCTTGTTCCAGCTTGCCCATTTTGGGGGGCTGGGCATGGGCAACCTGCTGAATGCCCATCATCCAGGCCCTGTCCCTGAGCCCTTTTGCTCAAGGGTAGTGCTCTGCAACTTGAGCCACGGGGCCACTCACGATTTTTTGTTATTATTTTGTTTTGATTTCCTGTGATCTCTTAAGAAATATGAATGTCGCAGTCTTTACTACCCAGGCTGAATCCA
This sequence comes from Dipodomys spectabilis, assembly GCF_019054845.1. Classification (NCBI taxonomy): domain Eukaryota; kingdom Metazoa; phylum Chordata; class Mammalia; order Rodentia; family Heteromyidae; genus Dipodomys; species Dipodomys spectabilis. Next base: position 1,298,680 of record NW_024870710.1, read on the forward strand.
AATTGGCATCTCAGCCTCCTTAGGATCTAGTATTACAGGCAAGAGCCACTGACACTTGGCTTCCTTTTCTTCTTGTTCTTTTTTTGGTGACAACCTGAAATCTTCACGGTGTCATTCCAATGGTTTGCATTCGAAGTAAACGTCCCAGGCCTGGAATTCGAATGCTAGGACAGCCACACACAAATGGAGGGAGATCCTCACTAACTCATTCCTATTCATGTGAATGCTAGTGGAATGTTATAAAATAATAATTAAATTTGCAGTTAATTCATGACTCTATTTTAGAATGCCACACAAAAATTATTGAATTTATGTCTTCCATTTTAGCACCATGGTATGATTAAGGATAATATTGACTGATTTTTTATTAATGATTTTATAAGTATTAGATGATGATACTTCATTAAATGGACGCATAATTTAATAACTATTAATTTGTAAAAATATATAATTTAATAATGTCCTCACATTCCCTCTGTCAGTATATATATATATATATATACATGGCACTAATTTGGATTGATCACAGGTCCTCAGAACTTCCTGGCAGCTCAGTTTTCTGGAGGCTGGTGTGCTAAGACTGTGACCCCATTTATGGATTGTGCATTGTAAGCCTTGAGTTGAAATCCCAGCATGGCCAATAATGTATTCATGGAGTAAGAAGCCAATTTTGACACATTTTTTCCTTCTCTGTGAAAGTCCTGGGTCTCAGTATATGTGATATGCTGTGATAAAGTAAATGGTTTATGTGAAATAATAGTAAATAAATAAGGGTAATAAATGTCATATAGAATAAAATCATGTATGTAAATAGATCTCATATATGAGTATTATTTTTTCCAATGCTGGTACTTCAATTCAGGCCCTTGGAACTTTTCTGAACTTCTTGTCTTCAAGGACGGTGATCTTCCCCTTAACCCACAGTGCCTCAGTGTTACCCAGACCCTGATCTTAAATGCCAGGCCTGCCAGTGTAATGGTGCAAATTCCAAGACAGGGCCTTAATATTATAATTATTGTTGTTATTGTTATTGCTATTGTTATCATTATTATTATTATTTGGTTTTAGGTAAAGCACCAGGCTTGAACTGAAGTCTTGGCATCTCTGCCAAAGTCCATCCTGGGAGCCTAGGTCCTGAGTTCAAATCTCAGGGCTGGCAAAAAAATAAAAATAAAAAGGAAAATGATAAAACTGAGAAGTTCAATCGGGTGGTTTTACTTTTTTTTTTCCTTTGTATTGTACCATCCTGGGTCTAAATAACAATGCCCAGACAATATACATGACCTTACATTCTGATGTTTAGCGGGCTATTAGGGAAGTCAAGCAGAAATCAGCAACTTCAGCCTGAAGTTTGAATCCCAGGACAACCACTAATGAATGGCTGGCTGGAGATTCTAAGAAACGCTTTCCAGGGCTGGGAAGGTGGCTCAGTGGTAGAGCGTTTGCCTTGCATGCTAGAGGCCCTGGGTTCGATTCCTCAGCACCAGATAAGCAAAAAGAAAAATGCTAGAAGTGGCGCTGTGGCTCAAGTAGTAGAGCGCTAGCCTTGAGCTGAAGAGCTGAGATACAGCGACCAGGCCCAGAGTTCAGGCCCCAGGACCGGACCCCAAAAAACAAACTAAAAAAATAAAAATTAAATTTAAAAAAAGAAACGCTTCCCAGTAGACATCTGTACAAATAGAATGTTGTAAATGTAACAATTACATTAGTAGTTAGTGTAGGATTATATTATAAAATTATACACAACAATTATACTACATTGACTAATTTTCAATTAGTACTTCATTATATATTCAATCATGATACTTAAAAAGGAAGGAATAATTTCATTGGCAATATTTGGCAGAAATATCATATATGCAATTTCATAATTTACAGATATCTCTGGTTAAATATATCTACATCTATCTATCTATCTATCTATCTATCTATCTATCTATCTATCTATCTATCTATCTATCTATCTATCTATCTATCTGTGTGTCTGTCTGTCTGTCTGTCTACCAATCTACACATTTATCTGTTTATACACTTGTCACTATTGGGGCTCAGTGGTAGAGTGCTTGCTTAGTGAGTACGATGCCCTTGGTTGGATTCCTCACTACCATGTGCATAGAAAAATGCAGAAGTTGTGCTGCTCAAACACTAGAGCACTAGCTTTGAGCATAAAGGCTTAGAGACTGTGTCTAGACCCTTACTAAAAACCCAGGACTGGCACCAAAACAAAAAAATAAAAGAAAATATAGAATGTTCTGGCTGCAACTCTATAAGGATAGGGTTGCAAATACCTCTTCACAGAGAAAGCTGGGAGTCTAGTGCTGACATTTGCCATCTAACCTGAATTAGCCAGAGGTAAACCGCTGCAACAGTTCCATGGACTAGATGTTTTTGGCTTGCTCATCCTGTCATCCAAGATATTTGGGGGCTGAGATCTGACATTGGTGGGTTTAAAACCCAGCCCTGGCAGGAAGTCTGAGCTGTGGCTCAGACTCTGAGCTGTGGCTTAAAGTGGGAGAGTTCTAGCCTGATCAAAAGATCTTAGGACAGTACCCCCAACATTTCAGTGCAATCCCCGTGGCTGACTCCCCCCCCAAAAAAAACTCACCCCTCTAAAATCTAAATTTGGACTGTTTCTGGTGTGTTTCTGAAAGAATGTTGATACTGGTGAAAGCACCCTAATTCTAATGACATTATGTGGGTTACAGCTATGTGATGAGTCTTTCATGAGTTGTTGTGTGCTGAGTCCTTCATGGGGTGCATTTTTTTCATTTTTTCATCTGGTTCTTGTAAGAGCTCCACAAGTAAGATGATTGTGCAGATGAGAAACTTGTGGCTCAGATATGTCTTCATGTCAGGGCCAAAATTATGTATGTACCTAAGTCTAGTGAGTTGTCTCCTGCAGACAATTGTTTTGGTTTTTGTTTCTTGATCATGAACCTTGAACTCAGGGCCTACCTACTGACACTTACCAGTGGGGATCATGGGTAGTGCTCTACCACATGGAGCCAAGGACCCCCTTGCAACAGACTGTTACAGTCTAGGCGTGTAGTAGCTAAGATCTGTCATCCTGTCTACTCAGGAAGCTGAGATCTGACGATCTGGGTTCAAAACTATCCCAGACACAAAAGGTCCCCTGAGACTATTATCTCCTATCCACCACTTATAAACTTGAAGTGGAAGTTAGTCGCTGCTGACACGTGCCTGTCATCCTAGGTACTCAGGACGCTGAGAGCTAAGGATCACGGTCCAAAGGCAGCCTGGGCAGGAAATTCCTTGAGATGCTTCTCTCCAAAAACCTCAAGGGGTGCTGTTGCTCAAGTGGTAGAGCGATTGGTTTTAGCTAAAGAGCTCAAGAACAGCACCCATGCCTAGACTTAAATTCCTCCAACTTCCAACAAAAGAAAGAAAGAAACCTGAAGTAGAGTGCTGGGAATGTGTCTTAGGAGTAGAGTGCTTTGCATGTATAAATCCCTGGGTTTGATTCCTTAGTACTACATCACTAGAAAAAAGCCTGAAGTGGCTGTGTGCCTCAAGTGGTAGATTGCTATCCTTGTGCAGGGAAAACTCAGGTACAATGTTCAGGTCCTGAGCTGAGGCTTCAGGACAAGTATATGAACACACATACACACACAGATACCAGAAGTGAAGCTGTGACACAAAATGATAAAGAACTGAGCTTCTGCTCTGAGCTCATGGTCTGTACCCAGATCCTGTGTTCAACTCTGAAACACAGCCACCCAGGGTCCAACTAGGATAGGTCAAAGTTTCAAAATCTGTTGAGTTTCACCAGCACTAGATGACAAGAAGCATAGTGATATTACAAATGTGCTTTGATTTAGCAAGTTTCTGGAAACCCAAGGAGGCATCATTGCAAATAATGAATCATTTCATTAGGTTCAGCTTGCTAGTTGTCTGCCAGAAGGACCCTTGAATTAATTGTAGCAGATTATTTCAACACTGGAGCATAGGCTAACAAAGACAGGATAAGTGCAGGGAACTTGGACATGGGAGGTGCACAAATGAAGTCTTCCTGTCACAACAGAGCTCTTGGCAAAGAGATAGCTTGAGCTATATAGAGGCCTTTTTCTCCTGGACTTCAGAGCCCACCAACATTCCTCATTAATTGGCCTAGAAGGAGGTTTTTTTTTTTTATCACTCAGCTGTACAGGAGTGAGGCCTGTTCCAACATTGAGGAAGACTTCTTCCAGCAGTCCCCGATGTGGAGAAAACCTCAGGCTACAATGGGAACAGTGAGAGGAGCCCCGGAAGATGCACTGTCTTGAAAACTCTCTCTGTTTTATGAAATCATTCTGTTCAAAGCAAATTTCCTAGCTGGATATCTTCAATCATAGGAACTCTAGACCGTCACCAATAGAAATATATGTATACATACATGGGGAGAAGTGTTGTTACTGGCTTTTTTTTTTTGGCAGGTCTGAGGGTTTTACTATGAGCCTAGGCAATGGTCTTAAGCTCCTTTTGCTCAAGGGTAGCGCTCTGCCCTTGAATCATAGCCACATTCATGGGAATTTTTTATTCCTGTAATCTCTCAGAAAAAAGAGTGTGGTGGAATTTCCTGTCCTGGCTGAATTCAAACTGGTATTCTCTACCTCTCAGCCTCCTGAAGAGCTAGGATTACAGGTAGGATCCACTGACACTTAGCTTTCTTTTCTTCTCATTTTTTTTCTTTCATCCTGACAGTCTGAAATCTTCACAGTGTCATTCCAATGGTTTGCATTTTGAAGTAAAATACCCAGGCCTGGAGTTGAAGTGCCTGGACTGCCACCTATAAATGGAGGGAGATCTTGAGAAAATCATTCCTATCCATGGGAATGCCTAATGGAATGTTATAAAAGTAACAATTAAATTTGAAGTTAGTTCATGATTCCTTATAGAATGCCACACAAAAAGTATTGGATAATGTCTTCCATTCTAGCACCATGGTATGATTCTCCCAATTAAGGAATACTGACTACTTTTACATTAACGCTTTAATAAGTATTCAACCATGATACTTCATTTCATTAAAAGGAGACATAATTTAATAACTAATAATTCATAGTATATATAATTTAATATCCTCACATTCTCTTTCTCATATACATAGCAAACTACACATCTATCCATCTATCCATCCATCCATCCATCCATCCATCCATCCATCCATCCATCCATCCATCCATCCATCCATCCATCTATCTATCTATCCATCTATCTATCTATCTATCTATCTATCTATCTATCTATCTATCTATCTATCTATCTATCTATCTATCTATCTATCTATCTATCTATCTATCTATCTATCTATCTATCTATCTATCTATCTATCTATCTATCTATCTATCTATCCGCCACTACTATTGCTTGATCACAGGTCCTCAGAAATGGCTGGCAGTTCAGTTTGCCAAAGGCTTTTGTTTTACAACTGACCCATTCAGGATTTGTGCATTGTGGGCTGTGAGTTCAAATCCCAGCATGGCTAAAATTGTATATATGGAGTCAGAAGCCAATTTTGACCCATTTTTTTTCTTCTCTGTGAAAGTCCTGGGTCTCTGTATTATGTATAATCTATATGCAAATAAGGCCATGTCATATGATGTAATAAATGAAATAAATGTTATATATGTAATAATACTAAATAAAATAAATGAAAAATAAATAAAGGTAATAAATGTCTATGGAGTAAAAACATGTATGTAAAGAGATCTTATGTATGAATATTATTTTTTTCCCATGCTGGGGCTTGAATTCAGGCCCTGTAATCTGCTCTGAAATTCTTGTCTTCAGTGATGGTGTGTTTCCCCTCCCCCACATTGCCAGAGAGTTAATCAGACCCTGAGTTAAAATCCCAGGCCTGTCAGAAAAATGGTGCAAATTCCAAGCCAGGGTCTTAATTTTTTTTGACCAGGAACATGCACTGTCTTGAAAGCACTCTCTGTGCTATGACATCATTCTATTCAAAGCAAATTTGTTAGCTGGGAGCTATTCTTCATAACGACTATGGATGTTCACTGAAAGATATACATGCATATATACACAGACACATGCAGTTAATGGCTCTTATTTTTTTAGTGCAGATCTTGAGGCTTGAACTATGAGCCTAGAAAATGTCCCTGAGCTCCATTTACACAAGGAAGCACTTTATTGTGCCTTAATCCATGATACTTCATTAAATGGAGGCATAATTTAATACCTAATAATTATTAGTAATATATTACATGTAATTTAATAATATATAGACCTCTCACATTCTATAAATATATTTATATTTAAATGTACAGTGGAATACACATATACATCTCTCTCTTTCTCTCTCTTTATATATATTTATATACACGTATTTGCAGCAATTTACACATCTATCTATTTATATATTGGCCACTCCTGGGGATAGAACTCAGGTCCTGTGAACTGCCAGGCATTGAATTTGTTTGAGGCTGCTGTGCTTAAACTGACCCCTTGATGAATTAGACATTCCAGGCCCTGAGTTCAAATTCCAGGAGTGCTGAAGTAAATAGGTGGAGTAAGAAGCCAATGTTGACCTGATTTCCTTTCCGTGGAAATATTGTGCCCTAGGTACAATATGTAATATCTATTCAAATACATATATATGATATATTTTATACATGCATATAAATATTATTTTTGCCAGTTCTAGGGCTGGAATTCACACACTGGGAAATGTTCCGGATTTTTTTTTCTTCTAGGTTAGCTTTCACTTCACCCAGAGCATAATAGTGTTACCCAGTCCCTGAGTTCAAATTCCAGGTATGGCAGATAAAATGGCCCAAACTGCTAGCCAGGACCTTAATGTTTTTTGGGGGGCAGGCACGAGGCTTGAACTCAGGTCGCCACAACTCTGACTCAGCCTTGATTACCCTAGACTGGGGTGCAGCTTTTACACTCACAGATGATCCAGGGATCCTAGGACCCAATTTCAAATCCCAGCTCTGGCAAAAAAAATCATCCAACCAAGATGGAGGAGGAAAAACCAGGAAGTTTTAGACAATACTTTTACCTTTGTTTCATTTGCACTATGACCATCCTGGCTCTCAATGACTCAGCTTGAAAATTGTACATGTCCTTGCATGGCCGAAGGCTGTGGGCTGTCAGTGAAGCCTGAGCCTAACCAAGACACGTAGGCCTTGAGTTTGATGCTGGGACTTCTACCTACTCGTTCTTATCTATAGGAACAATAACAGAATCTTTGTAATATAGCAATTGAACTACTAATTAGCTAGTTATGGTAGTATAAGATTGTACGCAATAAATATAGGTCATTGATTAATTTAATTAACACTTTATTAAGTCTCCTACCGTGATTAATTAATGGAGGCATAATTTTAGACCAAATAATTCATAGTAATAGAATATATAAAATAAGATATAGGTCATCATTCTTTATATAGAGTTATACACTAGAATCTACATAAATGACTGTCTCTCTATATAACTTTATTTATATATTCATATACATATATAAATACACACACACGCTGCAATCTACACATCTATCTGTTTTTCTATTGGCCACTCCTAGGGCTTCATTTCAGTTCCTCAAATTTGCCCGACAACTTCACTTGCGTCAGACTGGTGTGATAACATTTACCCATTCATGAAGTTGGCCTTTTAGGCCCAGAGTTCAAATCACAGAACTGCCAAAAAATCCTGGTGGAAGAAGGCAATTGTCCCACTTGTTTTCCTTATCAGTGAAAGTCCTGGGTCTCAGGAATGATGTATAATACATAGGCAAATCTATGTTCTGTGTAATAGGATGTAAAAATTGTTATACATGTAATCATACTCTTTAAAATATATAATAAATTAATAAAAACAAAATAAAATTCATAACTACACTAACTGCAATATGCAGTAAACATGTGTATGTAAATACAAATCATGTATTTAAAATGTATACGAATATTGTTTTTGTGAGTACAAGGAACAGGCCTGTCTTTCTTGTCTTCCAGCATTGTGAGCTTTCCCTTCCCTTACAGTACTGCAGATTTAGCCAGACCCTGAGTTCAAATCCCAGGCCAGGTAGAGAAAATGGTGTGAATACAACGCCAAGTAGCCTAATAATTGTTTAAATGTTTTTAATGTCTATATGTACATATGCATTTATGTATTATGTATTTTTATTTTGTCAAGCACAGGACTTGAACTCAGGGCATGACAACTCTGCCTCAGCTTTGATCACTCTAGGCTGGGTTGCAGCCACTGGACTCACAGCCTAACCTAAGTTCCTGGGCCTCAAAGGCTTGGCAGGAAAAATAAATAAATCAAACGACACAGAAAAAAACCCAGTAACTTGCAGATGGCTGCCGGTTTTACATTTGTTTTCTTTTCAAGGTGACCATCCTGGGTATAAATGACAGGGCTGAAAAGTGTTGGTAACCTGGCATTGATGAAGGCTGTCAGGCTTCTAGAGAAGCCATATGCTAACACGGCAACATAGGCCCTGTCTTCAAAGCCAGGTCCTGACCCCTACCAATGGAGGGAGATCCTAAGAATCTTGTACCTATTCATAGGAATACCAATGGAAAGTTATGAATATCAAGGTTGAATTACTTGTTCATGAATTATACTAGCATAAAATTAGAGAGTGATTTTCGGGGGCCGATGGATTTTAATGAATATTTTTGACACATTAAAAGAATACTATTACTTACATGGACACTATAGTTTCGAGACAGTGGTCGCTATAATTAATAATTCATTAAAGATGAAAACAGTAATATTAAGTAAATGCAGGCATAATAAATACCCAAGAATTGGTAGGAATGTAGCCTATATAACTAAATAATGTATAGACATCTCTGGCACTCTATAAAGATCTATATTTGTTTGTGTACTACCATCTGCTGTTTTGTCAACCCCTGGGGCTCAATCTCAGGTGCTTGGAACTGCTTGTCGGCTCCATTTGCCACAGGTTGGTGTGCTGACACGCACCCATTCATTAATTGGGCCTTGTAGGCTGTGAGTTCAGATGCCAGCACTCACAAAAATTGAATTATGCATTAAGACTCAGGGTGACACTTGTTTTCTATTTCTGTGAAAGTCCTGGGTGTCAGGTGTGAAGTTTCATACATAGGCAATTCTATATCCTATTTAACAAATGTAATAAATATTCCATGTGTTATAGCAGCCAATAAAATAAATGATAAATGAATAAAAAAATAAAATGAATAACTACACTAAGCACAATTTGGAATCAACATAAGGGGCTCAATCTCAGGGCCTGGGCACTACCTGGCAGCTGAATTGGCTAGTGGCTGCTGTGCTGGCAGTCCCCCATTCATGAACTGAGCCTTTTTGCCCTGAGTTTAGATCCCAGCACTCCCAAAAATGTAATCTTGGAGTGAGAAACCAAGCATGACACATGTTTTCCTTTTCTGTGAAAGTACTCAGTGTCAGATAGGATGTATAATTTGGATGCAAATCTATATGCTATGTAATAGGATGTAATAAAGGTAAAAAACATCATAGGTAGAAGAATTGCCACTACAGTAAATGATAAACAGATTGAATTAGTAGTGAATCATTCTAGGATAAAATTAGATGCAATAAGTGTATTATGTGCACTAATTTTAATTAATACTTTATTAAACATTAACAGAATAAAAATTACATGGAGACATAATTAAATAACTAATAATTGGGAGTAACAGACGATGCATAATTTAATAATATAGAGACATTGGTCTCATTCTATGAAATATCTAATTGTATGTATGGATATATGTACATATATGATAAACAATTATAGGATATTGAGTAATTATTAATTTATGCTTTATTAATTGTTAACTGAGACATATCATTAAATGGAGACATAATTTAATACCTAATATTTGGTAGCAATATTATCTATAATTTGATAAAATGCAGAATTCTCTTTTTCTGTATATAATATTTTTATACAGGAATCTCTATCTATTTATACCTCATTCACTCCTGAGGCTCGGGAGTTGAGTGCTCTCATAGTAAGCACAAAGACCAGGGTTCGATTCCTCAGTGCCACAAAACAAAAAACTCAGAAGTTCTGCTGTCTTTTAATCAATTGAGTGCTAGCCTTGAGCACAAACGTTTAGGGACAGTGTCTAAGCTCTAACTCAAGCCCCAGGTTTTATGCCAAAAAAAAAGGTAGGATATTCGAACTGTAATTATAGAAGGACAGAACTTCAAAAACCTCATTACAGTGCAAGCTAGGAGTCTGGTGCTGACAGCTGCCACCTAACCTGACTTAGCCACATGTAAACCGCTTCAACCCAGCTCCACCGGTTACCCATGTCATCCTGGCTTATGCCCGTCATCCTAGCTGCTCAAGGTCTTCAAAACCCAGTCCTGGCAGGAAGTCTGAGAAATACCTCAAAATGTGGCTCCAAGTGGTAGAGCTTTGAGTTCAAACCCCATGGCTAACACCCTCTCCCCAGAAAAACACCCCACTAAACCATTAGATGTGAACTTGTTTGGTTTGTAAAAATTTTCCTCAAAGAATGTTGATACTGATGAAAGCACCCTAATTCTAATGACAGCTTGTGGAATGGAGCTATGTGCTGAGTCCTCCATAGGGTGCGCTGTTCTGAGTCCTGCACAGGGTGCTATGTGCTGAGTCTTTCACAGGATGCAGTGTGCTGAGTCCTGCATTGAGAGCTGGGTGCTGAGTCTTTCACAGGATGTTGTGTGCTGAGCGGTGCAAAGAGTGCCATGTGCTATGTCCTTAACCGGGTGCATTCTTATATCTTGTTTATGTAAGAGTTCCATAACTTAGATGATTATACAGACAAGAATATTGAGGCTCTGATAGGTCCCCATGTCAGGGACAAAATTATGTATTATTGAAGACTCGTGAGTTGTCCACAGCAGACAATGGTTTGGTTTGGTTTTTCCTTGGTCATGAACCTTGAACTTGGGGGTGAGGCACTGACTCTTACCTCTTGGGCTCATGGGTTGCACTCCACCACGTGGAGCCATGGACCTCCTTGCAGCATAGGCCATGACCAAGTGGTCAGTAGCTGAAGACTGTCATCCTGCCTTCTTGGAAAGCTGAGTTCTAAACATCTAAGATCCAAACTATCCCAGACACAAAAGGTACCATGAGACTATTATCTCTAATTCACTACTAAGAACCTGAAGGGGAAGCTGGGTGCTTGAGCTCATGTAGGTTATCCTACCTACTCAGGAGGATGAGATCTGAGGATCATGATTCAAAACTAGTCTAGGCAGGAAAGTCCTTGAGATACTTAGCTCCAATGAACCACCAGAAAACCGGAAGTAGCTCTGTGGCTCAAGTGGTAGAGCACAAGACTTGAGCTGAAGAGGTCAGGGACAGCACCAAGGCCAAGCATCAACTCCTTCAATCGACGACAACAACAATAAAAAAAGACAGAAATAAAGTATCCAAGCTGAAGTAGAGGACTGGGAATGTGCCTTAGTTGTAGAATGCTTTGTATATATGAAATTGTGGGCTTCATTTTTTAGGACCACATCACTAGGACAAAGCCTGAAGTGGCTCTGTGGCTCAAGTGGGAGAGGGATATCATTATACAAGGGAAACTAGATACAGAGCTCAGGTCCTGAGGTCAAGCTTCAGGACTCATGTATATGTGTGCATGCACACACACACCCGTGCACACACACACCGTGGTGTGCACACACACACACACACACACACACACACACGCACACACATACATCACAGACCAGAAGTGATGTTGTTACACAAAATGGTAAAGCACTGGGCTTCTGCACTGAGCTCATGGTCAGCACCCAGCCCTGTGTTCAACCCCAAAACCTAGGCACCCAGGGCCCAACTAGGAGAAGTCAAAAGTTTTAAAACCTGATGAGCTTCACCAGTCCTAGATGACAGGAAGCTTTGTGATATCCAACATGTGCTTGGATTTCCCAAGCTTCTGGAAACATAGGAGAGGCATCATAAGCCCAACATTGCCTGCAATGAATCATTTCATTATGTTCAGTGCCCTAGTTGTCTGCCTGAAGGACTCCTGAATTATATTGAGCACTGTAACTGAACACCAGAATATAGTTTCACAAAGGCAGGATAAGTGCACAGAACTTGGCCTGCCATGGGAGGTGGCACAAATGAAGGTCTCCTGTTAAAACAGAGCACTGGGAAGAGAGATAGCTAAGGGTACAAAGAGGGATTATTTTTTGTGACCTTCAGAGCCCTCACTAACTGGCCCAGATGGAGTTGTTTGTTACCCAGCTGTACAGGAGTGAGGGCATTTGTGTGTCTGTCCAGACAATGAGAGAGACTTCCTCCAGCAGGCTTGTGATGCAGAGAAACCCTTCGGTAACATTGTGAACAGTGAAGGGAGCCCCGGACCATGCACTATCTTGAAAGAAGTCTCTATGTTATGAACTCATTGTACTGAATACAAATTTCCTAGCTTGGTGCTATTCATCATAGCTACTCTGGAATTTCACCTATAAGAATACAATACATAGACAAAGACATGGAAGTACAGGCTCTTTTTGAGGGGGCAGGTCCTTGGGTGGAAATATGAGCCTATGCATGGTCCTTGAGCTCCTTTTGCTCAAGGGTACTGCATTAAGCTTGAGTCACAGGTCGACTTCTGGGAATTTCTATGATCTCTTAGAAATAACTGTGTCATGGACTTTCCTACACTGGCTGGATTCAAACTAAGTTTCTCTACATCTCAGCCTCCTGAGGACCTGGGATTACAGACAGCACCACTGGAATCTTATTTCTACTCTTCTTCATTTTTAATCTGGACAATCTGACTTCTTAACAGGGTCATTCACAAGGTTTTAATTTATAAGTAAACTACCCAATGTTCTTTATAGCTGCCCTGAGAAGGGTTTTCTCTCCTCATCTTCCCCTCTGGTCACAGGTTTGAGGCCAAAAGTGAGAAATGAGTGTCACAGGATTTGGGAGCAAATATCCACAGTACATGCCAGTTCTGACACTTAGCATTGAGCTGCTGTGAATTTACTGTCTCAGGATATGAGGACCAAAAGCTGGACTGATCCTCATACAGTCTGCATTGCACCTTTTACCTATAAAATGATCTAATAATTATGAGTGTTTTGTGTCTCCAACCTTAAGTGTCTAGAACACACTAGTAGCATCTTCATATGAAGGGTTAAAGTTTTGAGGCAGTGATCTCAAAACTTGCTTGTTTCTAGCAGAGCAACACGTGGTGGTAATCCAAACACCTGGTTGGTTGTGTGCCTCTAAAAACCCTGCAAATCTTTAGCTCGGGGTTCTCCTCCTAGGCTCCGCTGTGTTGGAGTGTAGGATGAGACCCGAGCTGCAACCTGTTTAAATAAAACCTTAAAACAGCTGTAAAGTTTGACAATCGATGGTCTGGGTGGGGATCCTGCGACCTGGGTATAACATATTAGTGGGGGCTCGTCCGGGATCCCCCCAAAGACCCCCGAGATATCAGACTCCAAAGGTAAAACAGTACTGTCTTTGCTAATTTGTCTGGTCCTGTCATTTGTCTGTTTTACTTTCATTTTCCTTTGTGAGGATGGCCACCCGATTAGTAAAGGGTTGTTGAAGCAGGCAACCTTGCACCACAACCCTGGAGGAACTGAGAGATGTCCTAGATCCTCTTGTGGAGTGGGGGTCCTTGGAACCCTGCCATGTGGGGCGGGTGTCCTTGGAACCCCACTGTGTGGGGAGGGGGGGGCGGTCGTTGGAATACCGCCATGTGAATTGTGGTGTGGGGTTCGGTTCAGTGTTGGGCCAGAACTGACGAAGGCCTCCTAACAGAGGCCCAACTTGCCCACTGTGGCTCTGCTCCTTCTGCTGTGTGGCCTGGGTGTGGAACCACACCGTGACTGTAGTCAGTGGACTAATTTGGGAGATCTCCACTTTGTAAGCTTTTTTGTAACTGTCAAGCCTGCATGTGTTTTGTTTGTACTGTTTATAGTTTTTTGGACTGTACGTCTGATGGGACTGGAAACCATAGGCACCACTCCATCTAGCCCCCTAGACTTACAAAAAGAAACTGAGACAGAGGGAAAGAAAATGTAGCCCCCAGTTTTTCAGGGAGATAACATGGAAGAAGAAATGTTTCCTCCCCCATATTTTCTTTCCAGGTTCCTTTTGCAGAACCTGAGAATGATCAAGAGGAGGAGGGAGCTATAGAACACTCGGCACCTGCCATTAAAGTTACTGAGGGGCCAGTCACTCGACCATACTGAGGGATCAACCCCCCTTCTAATACAGCTGTTTTTCCCTTATGCACCATAGGATGTGGATGGTCAACAGCAACTCTAATATTGGCCATTTTCTACCAGTTACCTATACAATTGGCACACCAAAAATGCCCTCTTTTCTGAGAAACCCTAGGATTTAATTTGTTTGCTTGAAATTGTTCTCTTTACCCATCAGCCCACTTGGGATGATTTTAGTCAGCTTTTATAGGTCCTTTTTAACACCGAAGAGAGAGACTGTATCCAAGAGGCAGGCCGGAAACATATCCCTGGCCCCACAAGAGCACCTATCACAGATCCTGTCATGATCACTGCCTATTTTCTTGAGATCTGACCAACATGGGACTCCAATACAGTTGAAATAGGGAGTGACTCCTTGTCTATTTCCTAGCTCTGTTGGCAGGCTCAAGGCAGAGGCTTGCCAACCTACTAATATGGCCAAAGTTTATGATGTTAGACAGGGAGGAAAAGAAAGTCCCGCAGCATATCTTCAGCTGCTCAGGGAAGCTTTTAGTCAATATATCCATATGATCTTGAGACCCAGGAGTTGGCTCAGATGATTATGTTTGCCTATATGAATCAAGCTGCACCAGACATAAAGCGGAAGTTGCAGGCTCTAGACAGACTTGGTGAAAAGTCTACTAGGGTCTCTAAAAGAGACCTTAACTAAATTGACTAGGGTGAAAAGTCTACTAAGGTCTCTAAAAGAGACCTTAACTAAATTGGCCTTGGAGACTGGCCCAGACTAGGTATCACTGCTTCCTTTTGCCCTGTTTAGAGTAAGAAATTCACCGTATCCGCTTGGCTTTACCCTTTTGAAATAATGTATGGACACCTTCCACTCATTATCCCTAGCCTTCAGACTGAATTGCTTGATGATTTGGATGATATTGAATTTCTGTGTAAGCTTGTCTATTTACAGCTGGTGAATAAGAGGATGTGGCCCCAGCTTAGAGCATTAGATGATTCTGCTTCTACTCCTACCCCCCATTTGTTTAAACCAGGGAACTGGGTGTTTGTGCGAGGGCACAACCTGAGATCTCTGGAGCCACGGTGGAAGAGACCTTACATGGTTCCATCCTTACATGGCGCTACTGGTGTGTAGCCCTGCTTAAGGGTGTGCTACTGCCCTTAAGGTGGATGGCATTGCTGCTTGGATCCACTGTTCCCACGCCAGACTGGCTGACCCCTTTTCCCTGGACAACCGTGGGGAAACATGGGAAGTCTCCCAGCATCCTACACAACCGCTCTGCATACACTTCAAGAAAAGAAAAATGAACTGATTGTTATTGGTATTGTTGTTTAATAGTATGGCTATACCCGTTCAAGATCAAGAGCTGTTGGAGTTTGTTTGAGGCTGGAGCCACAAGATTGTGTCTCAGGACCATAAGTCAAGGGGGGAGAATGAAGGGTTAAAGTTTTGAGGCAGTGACCACTTGTTGCTTATTTCTAGCAGAGCAACACGTGGTGGCAATCCAAACACCTGGTTGGTTGTGTGACTTTATATACCCTGCAAATCTTTACCTTGCGGCTCTTATCCTAGGTGCTGCTGTGTCAGTGTAGGACAAGGCCTGAGACACAGCCCATTTAAATAAAACCTTAAAACAGCTGTAAAGTCTGACTCTCGGTGGTCTTTTTGGTGGGGGTCCTGCACCTGGGGTATAACAATGTTTCCATTTTTCGCTAGTACTCCTTGAGATTTAGACTAAGGATATGTGTGGAGAGGCTCCTCGGTGAATCCCTGAGGAAACCACTTGAAGCCTCCTGAGGAGAAAGCCATTCAAGCCAGCTGAGCAGGAGAGTCTCTGTGACTATTTTGTCCAATAAACCACCAGAGAACCAGAAGTGGAGCAGTGGCCCAGAGGGTAGAGCTCCAGCTTTGAGGAGAAAACTGAGCAGGAGACCAGACAGGCAGGAAAGTCTGGGAATTGATTATGTCCAATTAACTACCAGCTGGCAGGAAGTGGAGTTGTGGTTGTGGTTAGCCTCAGCCTTCAACAAATCAGCTCAGGAACACATCGGTCCCTGAGTTTAAGCCCTGGGATGGCCACAAAATTTCAAAAGAGAAGGCCAAGTATATGTATCAGTGCCCTACCTACTTATGTGTGTAGGTATATTACCTCCCATAATGCAAACTCTGCTTTTATTTACTGGTTTATTTTTCAGATATGCTAGTTGTGCATACTGCATCATTCTCTTCATTTCAGGACCATTGATTTTCTCTTCCAGGGTTCTAGGCCTGTGTCTTTATATGATGCTCACTGAAGCTCTCAGCAGCCTTTATTTACATTTTATTATGAGGGCAATGCAGGACCAATCACAAATCCGGCAGGGAAACAGAAGATCAGGTTTCTTAGAAGTAACCGGTATTCAGAAAATTAAACTTGAGAACATAAAATAGTAGCATACTTATGTAAAAAATACCATTAAAAAAAAATGAAGGGGCTAGGAATATGGATTAAGGAGAGAGTGCTTGCCTAGCATGCAAGAAGACCTGGGTTCAATTTTTCAGGCACCCATACACAGACAAAGCCAGAATATGTGCTGTGGCTCAAGTAGCAGAGTGCTAGAGACAGTGCCCAAGCCTTGAGTTCAACAACTGGCAAATAGATAGCTACCTAGGTAAGAAGGTAGGTAGATAGAAAGAAAAAAAGAGAAATAAAGAGAGATTGAGAGGGAGGGAGAGAGAAAGAAAGAAAGAAAGAAAAAAGAAAGAAAGAAATGAAGGAAGGAAGGAAGGAAGAAGGAAGGAAGGAAGGAAGGAAGGAAGGAAGGAAGGAAGGAAGGAAGGAAGGAAGGAAGGAAGGAAGGAAGGAAAGAAAGGAAGGAAGGAAAGAAAGGAAGGAAGGAAGGAAGAAAGAAAGTTGATAGATGAATCTGGTTTTGACATCAAATGGAAAGAAGGGAACACTTCCCAGTCATGAGGCTTTCTGCAGTGTGCCTGGACACCAGCATCGCCTTCACACAAACAGAAAGCAGGATGACTGTCTCTTTCCCACTTCTCAGGCAGCCAAATACACCAGAGTCAAGAGGGCAGAGCCAGGTTCTAACTCAGATGCTTGGAAACAGAAAAGAAATGGCCCTGCCCTTCCTTGGACTAGGGATTTGCATTAATGATGTGGAGAATGTAGTAAGTAGAATGGACTGGCAAAGATAGAAGGGCCTTCAAACTTGACAAACGGAGAGTCAAAAACCCACACCTTATCACCAGAGAGCAGGGTTTTTCTACTCTGTTCCTCCCCTCTCCCCCACTAAACTGGCTCTCTATAGGTAACCTAAAGATAGCCTGAGGCTCCCTTCACCTGAGGGAGGAAGTTTGATTAGTCATCGTTTGAAGAGACTGAAAAAAGCCAGACCCTGCTGTAACTCTAGCAAAAGTTTCAGGTTTCCCGCATTGCTGGCTGTACCTGGAATGAATGAAGTGGTTTTGCAGCTCACTTCCCTGTGGAGTTTGTACATTCTGCCTCCTAATCCTGCAGGCCTAGTTCTCTGCACCTAGCCTGGCTTTTGAAACTGTTTTCTGTCCTTCAAATACAGTGTTACACAGGAGTTCTTCCTACTAATATAGCTAGGGCTTGGATCCTGAGAACTTCATTTGAACCCCGAATGGGTCAATGATATTTATTTCCTTCTTCTGTAACTCAAGAACTCCAAGAACATTTAGAGTGCAAGTAACTTCTCATCACCAAGGGAAGCACAGGAATTTCTTAAGCACCTGACCTTTCAGAACAGGAAGTCAGAATGTGCTAGACTTCCCTGCCTTGGCTGATTTCACCTTGTGATAGAGACCTCAGCCTCCTGAGCTCGGGTGATGGGTGTGAGCTATTGGTTCTCTGCTAGGGTCAGAACTGTAATGACATTGATAATACAAGTCAACTGCTTATCACAAAGGGCTTGGGGAGCACATTAAGCCTTTCAACAATGTGCCTTTCAAAACCCTGTAGGACACAAGTTTATAATGCTAGAATTTGAGAGGCTGGGCTTATGGATGTGTTACACTTGAATCTTGAGGTCTGACTCCAATTCTGGTGTACATCAGTATTCATTTTCCAAACAATATTCTCATAATTAGCAAATAGGAAAAGTACTGTGATTATCCCTCACTCTTTTTCCAGATGTGTGTCTCAAACTGAAGCCTGGGCACTGTCTTTGAGCCCTTCAGCTCAGGGCACACACTCTATCCCTTGACCCACAGTGCCACATGGGGTTTTTTTGATGGTTCATTGGAGGTAAGAGTCTAACTGGCTTTCCTTCTTTAGGCTGTCTTCAAACTGCAATCTTAAGATCTCAGCCTCCTGAGAAAGTAGGTTTCTAGAGGCACTGGAATCTGGCGTATTGTTTTTGCCAGACCTGGGGCTTGAAATTAGGGCCTGGGTACTGCCTTTGAGCTTCTTTTTCTCAATGCTACCACTCTAGCACTTAAACCACACCACAGCTTCTGGCTTTTCTGAGTATGTGGCACTGAGGATTCAAACCCTGGCATTCAAGCATGCTAAGCAAGCTCTTTACCACTAAGCCACATTTCCAGCCGCAAACTTACGATTTTATCCCTCAACTTGCCTATCCACAAGAAAAAGCTTCTGAGTATAAATCATTTAAAAAAATCCCTATAGGAAGATAAATAAGACAAAGCTCATACTAGGGACAGACTCTAACCATGTGATGACTTGACAAATGCCTCCATTTAATTATGTATCATGTTTCAATATTTAATAAAGTATTAATGAAAATGATTCAATGTACTGAATTATTGTGTATAATTTTATACTATATGTACATAACATAAATATTGTGTGTATAATAATACTAAATAAATAAAAGAAAAATTAAATACAAAATCAATAATAATAATCATAATATGAAATAAACATACATATGTACCTATATATCTTATATTACACATATATACAAATATTTTTTCTATTGCAGGGCCTGAATTCAGGCCCTGGGAACTCTAGCTTGAAAATCTTTACCTCAAGGACAAGGAGCTTAGCCTTCTCCCAAGGTGCAAAAGAGTTACTTGGACAGTGAGCTCAAATCCCAGCAATGGCAGAAATACTGGCCCCAGTTCCAAGACAGTTACTTAACATTTGTAACAGAAACAGTTATGTTTATTTAGTTCCATACTGAACACTGAAAAAAATCAGTGTAGAATTTTGTACAGCTATTCAGACATCCATCCCTTACCCCCAAAGTTCTTCTTGAGCACTACATAATTTTTTGTACGTTTTTTACTGTAAAAATGTTGTACAGAGGGGTCACGGTTACATGAACAAAGTAATGAATACATTTCCTATTGAGCATTGTTGCCTACTCGTTTGTTTTTTCCCTTCCATCCCTTCCCTAGCATCTTTACAATTAACTTCCCTGCTGAGGACAGTGACTTAATTATTTATTTTTGGCTTGGCATGGCGTTTCAACTCAAGTAATGGCAACTCTGCGCCTTCCATCACATTGCTACGGATTCATCAAGACTCTGAGTTCAAATCCCAGGTTAGGAAAGAAAACTGGCAGAAATTCCAAACCAAGGAGCTTTATTATTTCAATTTAGTTAGTTAGTTAGTTAATTAATGAATTAATTCGTTAATTAATTTTTCCAAACACGGGGATTGAACTCAGGTCATGGCAACTCTGATTCAGCTTCACACTCCCTAGGATAGGGTGCAGCCTCGGGACCCAAAGCTGATTCTGGGACCCTAGACCCAGAGAGCCTGCCGGAAGAAAAAAAAGCAGAACAGCACAAAAAGTGGGGAGCTGTAGAGGGTTCAGGGCTTTACAAGATTTTTTTTGCATGGTGACTATCCTGTGTCTGAATGACATGGTTTCAAAGTGGACCTGGCCTACCATTGCTGATGGCTGGCAGGCTATCAGGGAAGCCATAAGCTAACATGTCAAAATAGGCCATGGGTTCAAATCCTAATCCTTACACTTATCAATGGCCCAATGGCAGGAGATCACAAGAGAATCATTCCTATGCATAAGAATACAGATTGAAAGAGTAGTCCATGCATTTGTCTAGTCTAAAATTGGATGCAATAATCCTAGGATGCTGATTGACCTTAATAGTTTATTAAGCATAAAAAGAATAATATTGTTTCAATGGAGTTATAATAAACACCTAAGAGTTGGTAAGAACGTAGTAGATGTCATTCAGTCATAGATAGACAGCTCTGGAACTCTTTAACAATATATATTTATTTGTATACTACCCTCTGCCTATCCATGTATTGCTGTTTTGGCCAAACTTGGGGCTTGATCTCAGTGCCTGGGAACCACTTGACAGCTTCATTGGCTAGAAGCTTCTGTGCTCACACTCATCCAATCATGAATTGGGCCTCCTAGGCCCTGAGTTCAGATCCCAGCACTGCCAAAAATTTAATCTTTGAGAGAGAAGCCGAGTGTGACATATGTTTTCCTTTTCTGGGTGAGTCCAGGGTGTCAGGCATGACTGAGAACACATCTACAAATCTAAATGGTATGTGATATGATGTAAACAATGTAATGTTATAGGTGTCATGAAAGTCAATGAAATAAATCGTAAATAAATGAATAAAAACGAAATAAAATGAATAACCACACTAAATGTGATATGGACTGAACATCTGTATGGAAGTATAAATCCTACCACACCAAACACGGTATCTACTGAACATCTGTATTGAAGTATAAATCCTGTCTTTAAAATGTATATAAGGAGTATGTTTTCCATGCCTGAGGCTTGAATTCAGCCCACCCCTATGAGAAAGCAATGGTGGGAAATCCTGAGATACTGGTTTCTGGACCAGGTAAAGTCATGGAATGCTATCAATCTCATTGAATAAGTAGTTCATGGATGATGTGACTAGGAAATGATAGGCAAGACTCATGGAGTATCTCTTATTTGTAAAGCAGTGTTGATTAAGCATGACAATAATCATCAGTCATGAAATAAAGGCATCTGGAAAGATCCAAGAATCAGTAGACACATGGTAGATTGGATTCCATCACAAGTTATCGTCTCTCCTACTCTATACAAATGTGTACTTATTTGCATACTACCTTCACTTTATGAATGGATGACTACTGTGTGCCCTCCCCCCACACCCTCACCTGGGGGTCCATCTCAGGTCCTGAGAACGGCATTACTCCTTAGTGGCTCACAGGCTGGTGTGCTCACATGGACCCATTCGTCAATTGGGTCTGCTGGTCCCCGAGTTCAGATCCCAACAGTGCCAAAAGATTCATGCTAATGTCAGAAGCCAATTGTTGCACCTGTTTTCCTTTCCTGTGCAAGTCCTGGGTCTCAGCTAGGATGAAGAATGCATGGGCCACCCTGTGGCCATGGGAATAGGTTATTATCATGTGAGCCCAGTTATACCTGTCAACATATACTGAAGAAAATACACAATACATCCATGAATAGCATACAAAATAGAATAACTACACTAAATACACAATGCAGTCTACACACGGATTTGAATATACATTCCATGTTTAAATGATGCATTCCGGACAATTGTGGCCCCCCTGGTGCTCGACCTCTGTTCCTAGAAAACGACCATTTCTTTAGTGGCTCAAAGTCTGGTGTGATCACATGGACCCATTGGGAAATTGGGCCTCCTAGGCCCAAAGTTCAAATCACAGCACTGCCAAAATTCAACCTCAGGTGAGAAGCCAGTCATTCCACCATATTTCCTGTGCTGTGCAAGTCCTAGGTCTTAGCTAGGATGGAGAATGCATAGACAACTCTATACTCATGGGAATAGGTTGTCATCCAGGTCACCACAGTTATATCTGTCATCCTATACTCAAGAAAATACACAATACATCAATGAATAAGACACAAAATAAAAGAATGACTTCACCGAATGCTGCCCATCCATATATGGAAATATAGATCCTCCGTTTAAATGATGAATTTATGACTATATTGGCCCCCACCAGGGCTTCATCTCAGGTCCTTTGAATGACCTACCTCCTTAGTGCCTCACAAGCTGGTGTGTTCACCATGACCCATTCACCAATTGGGCCTGCTAGGCCTTGAGTTCAAATCCCAACACTGCCAAATGATTTACCTTGATTTGAGAAGCAAATCGATCCACCTGTTTTTCCGTCCAATGAAAGTCCTGGGTCTCAGCGAGGATGGAGAATTCTATATAAACAACTCTATAACCATTCGAATGGGTTGTTATCCATGTCAGCATATTTATACCTATCTCCATACTCAATAAAATACACAATACATACATGAATAAGACAAAAAATAAAAAGAATAACTACACTGAATGCAAGATGCATACCACACTTGTAGGTAAAGAGAGATCCTATGTTTTAAAAAGGTGGACTGGGAAGGTGGCTCAGTGGTAGAGTGCTTGCCTTGCATGCCTGAGGCCCTGGGTTCGATTCCTCAGCACCACATAAGCAAAAAGAAAAAAGCCAGAAATGGAGCTGTAGCTCAAGTGGTAGAGCGCTAGCCTGGAGCTGAAGAGCTGAGGGACAGTGCTCAGGCCCAGAGTTCAGGCCCCACAACCGGACCAAAAAATACAAAAAATAACAAGGCGGGCTTGTTATTTTGCCCAGTGCTGGGGTTTCAAATCAGGCCCTGGACCAGACCTGACATTCTAGTCTTCAAGGACGGTGAGATTTCCCTTCCCCCAAAGT
Organism: Dipodomys spectabilis; assembly: GCF_019054845.1. Taxonomy (NCBI): domain Eukaryota; kingdom Metazoa; phylum Chordata; class Mammalia; order Rodentia; family Heteromyidae; genus Dipodomys; species Dipodomys spectabilis. The sequence continues at coordinate 1,321,534 of NW_024870710.1, forward strand.
GCAACAGAGCTACCCAGACCTGAGTTCAAATCCCAGCACTGACAAAAGATTCATTAGGTTGTCAGAAGCCAGTCGTTGAATATGTTTTCCTCTCTTGTGAAAGTCCCGGGCTTCCACTAGGATGTAGAATGCATAGGCTACCCTATAACTATGGGAACAGGTTGTCATCCATGTCAGCACAGTTATTCCTGTGACCATACTCAGTAAAATACACAATAACTCTATGAATTAGACACAAATTAAGGAGAAGTGCACGAAATGCAAGATGCTTTCCACATATGTATGTAAATATGGACCCTATATTTAAATTATGAATTTATGACTGCCTGGACCTCCCTGGGACTCGACGTCAGGTCCTGAGAATGGCTTGTCTCCTTCGGTGCTCACAGGCTGGTGTCCTCACCTTTACCCTTTCCCCAATTGATCCTGATAGGCTCTGAGTTCAAATCCCAAACTGCCAAAAGATGAATCCTGATGTGAGAAGCCCATCAATTCACCTATTTTCATGTCCTGTGAGAGTCCTGGGTCTCAGCTTGGATGGAGAATGCATAGGAAACCCTATAGCCAGGGCAATATGTTATCTTCCATTTAAGCACTGTTATATCTGTTACCTTACTCAGTAAAATACACAATACTTACATAAGACAGAAATTAAGGAGAAAAAGTACTCCAAAGGCAAGATGCTGTCCACACATATATGTAAATATTGATCTTATGTTTTAATTATTAATTTATGACTATCGTGGCCCACCCTGGGGATCAATGTCAGATCCTGGGAATGGCCTAACTCCTTTGTTGCTCACAGGCTAGTGTGGTTACCTTGAACTATTCACCAATTAGTCATGCTAGGCCCTGAATTCAGATCCCAACATTACTGACAATTGGATCATGCAGTAAGAAACCAAGTGTGAAACTTTTTTCCTTTTCTCTGAGAGTCCTGGGTGTCAGGCATGATGGAGAACAAGTCTACAAATTTAGATTCCATGTGATAGGATGTCATCAATGTAATAAAGGGAATGGGTGTCATCATAGTAAAATCAATGGTAACTAAATGAATAAAACAAAAACTACAAGGAACAACCACACCAAACATCTGAACATCTATAGGTAAGTACAAATCCTGTATTTAAAATGTATATAAATAGTATGTTTTCCTAGGCTAGGGCTTGAATTTTGGCTTACAGTTCAGGCCTGACTTTCTTATCCTCAAATACGGTGAGCTTCCCCTTCTTCCACAGTGCTGCAGATTTTCCCAGACTCTGAGTTCAAATCCAAAGCATGGCAGAATAAACGGGGTGAATTGCAAGCCAGGGAGCTAACCTCATTTAATTATTTTTTGCTCAGCATGGGGCTTGAACTCAGGTTCTGGTAACTCTGCCTCAGCTTCGATCAACCTATGCTGGGGTGCAGCCATTGGACCCACAGTAAATCCTGGGATCCTAAACCCCCAGGCCTTGTGTGGCAAAAATGTACAGAAAAAAATGCAGCGAGATGGCCTTTTTATGTTTTCTTCCTTTGCACGGTGACCCTCCTGGGTCTGAATGACACTGTTGCAAAGGGTACTTCACCTTCTATTGCTGAAGGTTGTCAGATTATTGAGGAAGTTATAGGTCCACATGACAATGTAGGCCCCGACTTTGAATCCCAGTTCAGACACCAATCAATGGCAGGAGATACTAAGAAACTTGTTCCCATCCATGGGTATAACAAGGTAATATTATCAGTTGAATGAGCTGATGGTGAATGAAGCTCTTATAAAATTAGACAGCATCATTTCAGGAAGTTGATTTTATTTAATATTTATGAAGATTAAAAGAATACTATTACTTACACAATGCAATAATTTCAGGATATTGATTGATTTACTTAATAGTTTGATAAGAATGAAAACAGTAACATTCATTACATGTAGCATAAATACCCAAGAATTGGTAGGAATGTAGTCTATATAACTGAATAATGTATAGACATCTCTGGCACTCTATAAATATATATATTTATTAGTGTACTACCATCTGAATATAAATCTGTTCTCATTTTGTCAACCGCTGGGGCTCAATCTCAGGTACTCGGAAATGCCTATCAACTCAATTTGCCACAGGATGGCTGGCTGACACTCACCCATTCATGAATTGGGCCTTGTAGGCTGTGAGTTCAGATGCCAGCATTCCCAAAAAATGAATCATGTAGTAAGAAGCTGATGGTGACACATATTTTCCTTTTCTGTGAATGTCCTGGGTGTCAGGAAGGATGTGCAATGCATATGCAAACCTATATCCTATGTAATCAATGTAATCACTGTTCTATGTGTCATAATAGTCAACAAAATGTGTAGTCAATACATGAATAAAACAAAAAATAAAATAAATAACTACACTGAGGGGAGGGGGGACCAAGATGGCGACGGGGCAGTAGGGAAACTCCACAGCTCTCTCCAACCAAAAAGAGAGTTCGAGTTCCAACGTTTAATCTCCCCAAGAGACCGACAACAACAAAAAGACGAACACTCAGAGAAAAACCAGAGGTGGAAAATAAAAAAAAAAGAAAGAGAGGAAAAGAAGAAATTCAGAACAGAGAAGAGCGAAGACCCCTCCCCCAACCTTTACTGGCCGCGCGGCAGTGCGCCAAGCCGCCGGCCAGCCGGCCCGGCGGGGGCTGCCAGAGCCACAGAGACACAGGGGGCTGCTTGCAGATCACCAGGTACCGGATTGCAGAACAGCGGATCGCCAGGAACAGAGAAACCTACCAGCCTGGAGTCTCCACGAGGATCCCACCCCCATGCCTCACTCTCCACCGGAGCGGAGAGGCTCCATCCCGCCAAAGCCGCCGGCACCAGCAGCGCGGCGACAAAGGGACCTGTCGGCAGACCACCCGCCCAATCGCGATCGCAACTACCCGGCGGGGGGCCGCCCAACCCAGCCCGCAACCACCCCAACTGAACTCGGACTGCAACAACAACTGACGACCTACAGGGTAATTACCAACAGGGGACAGTGAATCCATCAAGGGAGACCAGAGCTGGAGGGAATCCCCAGACCCTGACCTAGACTCCCTACCCCAACACCCGGACCACAGGACCCACTAAAACTGGAAACTGTTTGAGAGCTCCACCAGCCAGTGGAGCACACTCTGCTGGCCAGGCCAGAGCAAGAGCACCCCTGGAAGGGAGCTTAAATGCCCAAGCCAGGAACAGTGCCCCTGTGTCAAGACTACCAACAGTAGAAGAAATTTGAACTGTGTCCTCCAGGCTGCATAACCTAGGTGGTATACACATTAGCACAGACCTAACGAGCATGCTCCAGGCTGGGGCCGGAACCAGGCCCGGGGACCGGCGCCTGAACAAAGCAAAGGGTCAGAAGTGGGGCTGTGGCTCAAATGGTAGGGTGCCAGCCTTGAGCTGAAGAGCTGAGGGACAGCACCCAAACCTAGAGTTCAAGCCCACAACCAGCCCAAAACAAACAAACAAAAACACATCAGGAGCCCATAGCAGACTCCAGGATTTGGGAGAGTGCATCCAGAGCATCTGATCTTCCCAAGAGCACCCGCAGGAGCAAACACAAGCAGTCTAGGCTGCTCAACCCTTCCAAAGGCAGGAATTGCTACAGCAGAGAGCTGAGAATCCTAAGTAAGTCAGAATAGCAGCTGGAAATAGGCTCCCAACAGAATCCAGATCAGGCACAGACTCTCTCTACCAATACAGAATCAGCAACCAAGCAAAGACAGACACACCAAAACAAGATTGAAGAGCAGTCTCCTGAACCCCCATGCGAAAATCACAGAGAAAAATCACAAGGTTTACCACTACCCAGGACAGCAAGCTCACCTCAAAAGCCAGCAGCCACGCAGAGGAGAGCCCCAGTGGGAGCAAAGCAGGAATGGAAGACAAAAACTACATCCAAGGGTTGCTGGAGGCAATGACTCAAGAAATAAAGCAAGAAATGGATCAGAAATTGAAAGAGCACAAGGATGAACTATCAAAAGATATACAGGATATCAAACAAAAGTTGGATGCAAAAATAGAAGCTGCACAAACCTCAGTAAGAAGTGAGATAAACGCCAAATTAGAGGTAATGCATACTGATCTCACCTCATTGAGAGGTGAGATCAGTACTCTGAGAACCAACATTGAATCCATAAAGGGATCCATTTCCACCATGCAAACCACAATAGAAGCCACGGTCAACAGAGTGAATGAAATGGAAGGTAGAGTGTCAGATACAGAAGACAGAATACACCAACTGGACCAAAAAGTGACAGATATGGAAAAATCACTCAAATTAAACCAAAGGGAAATTCAAGAGCAAGCAGATAATGCTAAAAATTTTAACCTTCGCATAATCAGAGTGGACGAAGGTGAGGAATTCCAGAGCAAGGGAATGCAACACCTATTTAACAAGATAGTCAATGAAAATTTTCCCCACCTCAAAAACGACCATCTTAACTACATCACAAAAGCTTATCGAACACCCAACAAGCAAGATCCCAGGAGAAACACTTCTAGGCACATTATAGTAAAAATGATGGATCTGAATAATAAGGAAACAATCCTGCATGCAGCAAAAATGAAGAAGGAGCTGTACTACAACGGGAAAAAATTAGAATCACTGCAGATCTCTCCACACAAACAATGAATGCAAGAAAAGCCTGGGAAAGCACCATACGAGCCCTGAGAGCCAATAACTGCCAACCCAGACTGATATACCCGGCAAAGCTAGCATTCACATTCGATGGAGAACTGAAAACTTTTAATAGCAAAGAAAAACTAAATGAATACATAAACATTAAGCCAGCATTACAAAGAATTCTAAGAGGGGGGACACAACCTGAAGAAAGCAACCAGGAACTGGGACCTGCCCCAAACAGGCATTACTCAAAGTCTAACTGAGCAAGCACAGGAGGAAAGGAAAGAAGAAAAACTTAGGAAAACGGAATGGCAGGGACAACAATGCATCTCTCTATACTTTCTCTTAATATAAATGGGCTGAATTCGCCAATTAAAAGAAAATGAACTGAGGACTGGATCAGAAAACAAGACCCATCCATCTGTTGCCTTCAGGAGACCCACCTCTCAGCCAAACATACAAACAAACTCAGAGTGAAGGGGTGGAAAAGGATCTACCAATCAAATGCCCCCAATAAGCAAGCAGGTGTAGCTATCCTGATATCTGACAAAATAAACTTTTCATTAAAATCAGTACAGAAAGACAAGGACGGACACTACATATTAATAAAGGGAACAATCCAAGAGGAGGATATAACCATCATCAACTTATATGCCCCAAATATCGGTGCACCCAGATATGTTAAACAAATGCTCTCAAACTTACAGAATAAAATAGATCCCAATACGATAATACTAGGAGACTTTAACAAGCCACTCTCACCAAAGGACAGGTCTACCAACCAGAGGATTGGCAAAGAAGCTACTGAATTAAGTGAGGCCATACTTCAAGCGGAATTAACTGACATCTACCGAGTATTTCACCCTAAAACAACACAGTACACATTCTTCTCAGCAGCTCATGGAACTTTCTCCAAAATAGACCATATCATAGTTCATGCAAGGAACTTAAGCAAATACAAAGAGATCGACATAATCCCCTGTATCCTATCTGACCACAGTGGAATCAAGCTAGCTCTCAATAACAAAGCATACCGCAGAAATTTCTCTAATACATGGAAATTGAACAGCACACTCCTTAACAAGGCCTGGGTAACAGAAGAGATCAGAGAAGAAATAAAGCATTTCCTACAACACAATGAAAATGAAAACACCTCACAAAGAAACTTGTGGGACACAGCAAAAGCAGTCCTGAGGGGCAAATTTATTGCCCTCAGTGCCCACATCAAGAGAATGGAGACAGACCAAGTAAATAATCTCATGTTGCAACTAAAACAGCTAGAAAAACAAGAAAAAATCGGACCTAAAGCTACTAGACAAAGCCAGATAACCAAATTGAGAGCAGTGATTAACCAATTAGAAAATCAGAAAACCATAACCAAAATAAACCAAACAAAAAGCTGGTTCTTTGAAAAAATAAACAAAAATGATGGCCCGTTGGCAAGATTAATTAAAAAAAGAAGTGAGGAAACCCATATTAATAGGATTAGGGATGCCACGGGAAACATCACAACACGTACCCAAGATATCCAAACAATTCTAACAGACTACTTTCAAAAGCTATACTCTCTAAAGGAAGAAAATCTGGTGGAAATGGATGCATTTTTAGAGAAATACAAGTTACCCAAACTGAGCAAAGAAGAAGTTAACCAATTAAATAAGCCAATATCCTATAATGAGATACAGGAAGCAATCAAAAGTCTTCCAACAAAAAAAAGCCCAGGACCAAATGGATTCACAGCAGAATTCTATAAGACCTTTAAAGAAGAACTAATACCCATACTCCTCAAGCTCTTCAGAGAAACAGAGAAGGAGGGAGCTATCCCAAACTCATTCTACGAAGCCAATATCACACTCATCCCCAAACCAGGCAAAGACCCAATCAAAAAGGAGAATTACAGGCCAATCTCCTTGATGAACACAGATGCAAAGATCCTTAACAAGATTCTAGCTAACAGAATCCAGAAACACATTAAAAAAATAATACACTATGATCAGGTAGGCTTCATCCCAGAGACACAGGGATGGTTTAACATACGTAAGTCAATAAATGTAATCCAGCATATCAACAGAGCCAAGGTCAAGAATCACATGATTATCGCCACAGATGCAGAAAAGGCCTTTGATAAAATTCAACATTCATTCATGCTAAAAGCTCTGGAGAAAATAGGAATAGAAGGAACATTTCTAAAAACAATAAAAGCCATTTATGACAGACCAATAGCCAATATTATACTTAATGGGGAAAAGCTACAACCAATCCTCCTAAAAACAGGAACAAGGCAAGGATGTCCACTGTCTCCACTCCTCTTCAACATAGTCCTAGAACCCTTAGCCAGGGCAATAAGGCAAGAAAAAGACATTAAAGGGATCCGCATAGGGAAAGAAGAAGTGAAACTATCCCTTTTTGCAGACGACATGATACTATACCTCCACGATCCCAAAAACTCCATCCCCAAACTTTTAGAAATCATAAGTCACTTTGGCAAAATAGCAGGATACAAAATAAACCCACAAAAATCAGTTGCCTTCCTATACACTGATAACGCACAGGAAGAGAGGGAAATAAAGGGAGCAACCCCATTCACAATAACCTCCCAAAAAATAAAATATTTAGGAATTAACCTAACCAAAGATGTAAAAGAACTATTTAATGAGAACTATAAAAAGTTAAAGAAAGAAATTGCAGAAGACACTAGGAAATGGAAAGACCTCCCATGCTCCTGGATAGGCCGACTTAATATAGTAAAGATGGTGATACTTCCAAAACTAATATACAAATTCAATGCAATTCCTATTAAAATCCCAATGACGTACATCACTGAAATACAGAAAACAGTCCAAAAATTTATATGGAACAACAAAAGACCTAGAATAGCCAAAACAATTCTAGGGGATAAAGACAATATGGGAGGGCTATCCATGCCGAACTTCAAACTCTACTACAGAGCTATAATCACAAAGACAGCATGGTACTGGCACAAAAACAGACCCGAAGACCAATGGAACAGAATAGAAGATCCAGATATAAATCCACAGGCCTACAGCCAGCTGATATTCGACAAAGGAGCCAAAGACATACAATGGAAGAAACACAGCCTCTTCAACCGCTGGTGCTGGGAAAACTGGGCAGCCACATGCAGAAAACTAAAAGTGGACCCCAGCCTATCACCATGCACCAACATCAACTCAAAATGGATTAAAGACCTTAACATTAAACCTGAATCTCTGAAACTACTGCAGGACAGAGTAGGAGAGACACTTGAACTAATAGGCACAGGAAGGAACTTCCTGAACAGAGTCCCAGGGCCACAACAAATTGGAGAGAGACTCGACAAATGGGACTACCTTAAAATAAAAAGCTTCTGCACAGCTAAATCTATCGCAACTAAGCTAGAAAGACAATCAACTAATTGGGAAAAAATATTTACCAGCAATATATACAGGTTTAACATCCTGTATATACAGGGAACTCAAGAAACTAATCCCTCCCAAACCTAACAAACCAATTACTAAATGGGCAAGGGAACTAAAGAGGGACTTCTCAAATGAAGAAATAAAAATGGCAAAGAAACACATGAGGAAATGTTCATCATCCCTGGTGGTGAAGGAAATGCAAATAAAGACAACCCTGAGATACCACCTTACCCCAGTCAGAATGTCCCACATCCACAAATCAGCCAACGACAAATGCTGGAGGGGATGTGGAGAAAGAGGAACCCTATTACACTGCTGGTGGGAATGTACACTTATACAACCACTTTGGAAAGCAGTCTGGAGGGTCCTTAGAAAGCTAAAGATTGACCTCCCTTACGACCCAGTCATACCACTTCTAGGCATCTACCCTGAACAACAGGAACCAATATACAAGGACACGTGCACCTCCATGTTTATTGCAGCACTGTTCGCAATAGCTAGGATATGGAAACAACCTAGGTCCCCACCACAGATGAATGGATCCAAAAATTGTGGTATCTATACACAATGGAATATTATGCAGCCATTAGAAATGACAAAATAATGGCATTTGCAGGGAAATGGATGGAGCTAGAAGGAATCATGTTGAGCGAGGTAAGCCAAGAACGAAGAGACAAACGGTACATGGTCTCCCTCATAAGTGGATGCTAAATCCAAAAGGTTAGGTGATACGACAAAACTAACAGGACTTATGAAACAAAGAACCCCGGCTCATCTGGTTGAACCACTACTAAATATCCTCATGCTGCTGATCACAAATATGGTATATAACATGTGAACACTGTTATATATTACAGACTGTGGTAGACAATTTGCTCCAGGGAAGTTAGAATGAACTTGTGACTTTGAAATTATGTAATCATTTAATCACAATCAAAAAAAAAAAAAAAAAAAAGAACCTCGGGGAAGGGAGGGAGGGAGGGGATGGTAGGGGGAAAACAATGGAGGGGGTAACAATGTTCAAGAGGAAGTGTACTCATAACCTCACTCATGTAACTGTAACCCTCTGTATAGTAGCTTTACAATAAAAAAAAATGCAACAAAAAAATAAATAAAAAAAATAAAACGTTTGAGTGTGCCAAAAAAAAAAAAAAATAACTACACTGAATGCAATATGGAATCAACATATGTATATAAATATAAATCATATATTTAAAATGTACACAAATAGGATGTTTTCTAGTGGTGGGCATCGATTTCAGGCCAAAGGAACAGACGTGAATTTCTTGAATTCAAGGAGGCAAGCTTCCCCTTCCCACACAGTGAAACAGCAGGGTTACCTAGACCATGAGTTCAAATCCCAGTCCTGGCAGAAAAAAAATGGCATCTCCATGCTATGTGATGCCCAATTCGTACGTATTTCATTTGGCCTCCATTTAATGTGATTGATTAAATGCTTCATAAAGTATTTATTATTATCGACCAGTGTCCTATAATGTAATTGTGTATAATTTTATCCTCGAATCATTCAAGTACTGCCCATTTAATCATGACATACATCACATTCCTTTGGTAATCATATGAATAGGAATGAGTTTCATAGGATCTCCTGCCATTTGTTGGTGGCAGGACCAGTATTCAAACTGTGGGCTCCAGCTCCTACCAATTAAACCTGAGGATAGGGAACTCACAGGTCTGTCCAAGAACATCAGCAAAACCAGGCATCATTGGCTCTCATCAGTCCTCCTTAAAACTTACAAGGCTGTGAAAGGAGGATCATGGTCAAAGTCACCCCAGGCAGGAAAGCTCTTTGAGACTCTTGTCCAACTTTTGCCAACAAAGCCAGAAGTAAAGCCATGTGGCTCCAGTGGTAGAGAGCTAGCCTTGATCAAAAGCAACTCACAGATTTTGCCCAGATCCTGAGTTCAAGGTCTGGGAACAAACTGACATACACAACAATCTGTGCAGCCACCGGCTAAAGCAGGTCACCCTCTTGTCCCCAACTGGCTTGGACAGAGCTCCGGGAGAAAGGGGCTGACGTCATTTTGACTCCGCCCATTCTGCCTGCATCACAGGATTCCAGCTACACCCCCATTGTTTCATAGTTCTTTCTGACCAATGGGATACAAGAATGGTAGCCACGCCCACATTCCATGCTTCCCAGTAGCACCTTGATTCCCTCTGTTTGTTGACACCACTACCAGCAGTTGAGGAAGGTAGAGGTGGCTGAGTGGTGAGCAAGAGACTCGAGGCTTAGGAGGAAAGGCTTTCCTCAGGCCCATCATGTGCCTGCCTGAGCCCCGGCTCCCTCACCCCAGCCCTCCCCATGGAGCAGCATTTCAAACCTGGTGCTGTGGGCTCAGAACCATGATTTCCTTAGGCAATGGTGCAATGGTGTGCCATGAGCCAGCTTGTGGCCCTGACATGGTCCTGGCTCCCCTGTCCTCTGCTCAGGGCTTGAGTGTCTGTCATGCCTCTGCCATTTCTGCTTGCCCCACCTGGAGCTGCTGCCAACAGCTTTTGCCAGCAACACATGTGAGTGGCTGCCACACAGCCCCGCAACCTGCTACCCTATATCCCCTCCCCTCCGACCCGGACTGGTGTCTCCCCTGGGCCCCACAGTCTGGGCCACACCCTGCCACAAATGTGCCCCAGGTGTGTTGCTGGGTGTTGACCTGAGGATCTCACCCCCATCCCCAGCGGCTAGTGTCCCAGGAAACGGGGAGATGCACGTTTGGGAGAGGAGTGGGCGCCACAGATCCTCTGGCCTGGAGCAGTGGGAGCCACACTGCCACACGTCTGCGCCCTTCCTCTCCCTGGTGGAAACCCGGTGGATTTAGTGAGAGTTGGGGAGCAAGATGTCTACACCTACCTTCTGGGGACTTTTTCTTTTATTCTGGGGATGGGAGGTGTTGGATGCAGAAGATAGACACCCTTGCTGTGTGAGCCCTTGTGTTCTGTGCTCGGTCAAACTTTCTCCTGAAAACAGAGAGACAGATAGAGACATAGGCAGAGAGACAGAGAGACAGAGAAATCATCTTTTTCCTTGTGCAACCTGACTGTGCTCAGGTGAGTGATCAGTTGGCAAATTGCAGGTGCTGCATCGATGAGTCTTCTGTCACCAGTCTGGATGTGTGCGTGTGTGTGTGTGTGTGTGTGTGTGTAGAAGTGGGTTGTAACAAGGAGGCTGAATGCTTTGGTAACTTCTACCTGTTAATTTTGGGGCATGTATGGGCTTCACAGCTGAGGTCTGGGGCCCTGGAAGGATGAGAGGCTTGAAGGGGACACAGCACTGTTTAATTACAAGAATAAGGGATCTGTGTGCAATGGAGCTGTGTACTCCCTTGGGCCTGGTTGGTGGCAGTGGGAGCTTGCGAAGAACTGGGAATGTGGCCTATAGGGTATGGCTTCCCAGGGGGACAGATAGCATGACCAACACATAGTAAGGATATGAGTTCTGCTAGTATGGAGCACAACAGCATAGATCAAACTCTGGGTCTTCTCACCATGACGTCTTATGGGTGAGGCCAACCCTATTTTAAATCTTGAGCTGTGATCTTCAGATCTCAGTGTCCTGACTACCTAGGATTATAGGCATGAGCTTCTGGCACTGGGACTCTGGTTCTTTTCGGTATATTAGGGTTAGACCTCAAGTCCTTAGGCTTTCCAGTCAGGTATTCTACCATGCGAGTCAAGATTTTCTGTCTTGGGCATTTCTGAGATGGAGAATTAATATATGCTCAGGCTTGACTGGATCATGGTCCTCCTATCTGTTTCAGGCATGAGCCACCAGGCCTGGTCTTCCGTAGTTGGGATGGTAGACATGTAGCGCCACGCTCAGTCATTGGTTTAGATGGATTGTCCCAAACTCAGTCCACAGCAGCCGATTCTTGACCAGAGGTGAAGCTCTGGGATGGACCTCGACCATTGGACTTCAATCTCCTCATGGGACAGTTGTGAGGAAACAAGGGATTAATACAGAGGGATCTCTGGAGCAGGGACAGGCACAGAGGGATGGGCCATCTGATACTGTTCTTGGCAATTCTGTGAGCATATGATAGGAAGATACCCAGAAAGATCTCAGATGGTGTGTGTTATTAATGGTGCAACAGGTATGGGATTGTGAAACAAAACAGGGCTCTTTTTCTTTATTACCCTATCCCCATGAGTAACGGGATCCTTCATTTTGTTCAGTTTTGAAGATGGTGAAACTGAGGCACAGAGAAGCCAGGTGACCTACTAATGACTCCCAGCTGACAGGAAGCTCAGCCTGACTTCTCTGCCATGCTCCCTAGGACAATGGGTGCGATTCAATCGATTTCTTGTGGTGGGAAATCCACTTATTTCAAGTCATGTGGCTTGACTTTGGGCCTAGGGCAGCTCCCTGAGCTCCTTAGCTAAAAGCTAGCACTCTAACACTTGAGTCACAGCACCACTTCCAGTTTTCTGGTGGTTCTTTGGAAATAAGAGTCTCATAGGTGTTCCTTCCCAGCCTGGGTATAAACCACTATCTTCATAACTCAGCCTCCATTGTACTTAGGATTATAGGCCTGAGCCACCGGCACCTGGCTTAAGTGTAATTCTGACCTTCTTTCTTTCTCTTTCTCTCTCAGGAACTGATTCAATGGGTGCTGGAGGAGGTGGCACAGCATCCCCATGTGGTTGGAACCAAGGTGGCCCTCTCATTCTGAAGGTAGCCTGTGGGTCAGGAGCTGTCTCGCTCAGTCTATTGTACCAGCTCCATGAGGTAAGTCCCTCTGTGCCCTGGCTACATTGTGAGTTATCCATTGTCCATCTAGCATTACTGGACTCAGTTCTATGTTCAATGCTCTTTTCTAGCAAAAATTTCTGGTTAAAATTATGATACATAGTTACAGAATGAAAATGTAATGCCATCTTAAGAAAGTCATTTAGGGTTCTGGGAATGTGGCTTCATGGTATGGTGATTGCCTAGCATGCATGAAACCCTGGGTTCAATTCCTAAGTACCACATAAATTGAAAAGGAAACACTGGAAGTGGTCCTGTGCCTCAAATGGTGGAGGGTTAGCTTTGAGGAAAAAAAAAAAGCTGAGGAATAATTCCCAAGCGCTGAGTTTCAGCCGCAGGACTGCCAAAACAACAACAGCAGCAACAACAACAATGAACATTTAGTTAGTAAATGCAAAATAAAGAACCCATATTTGGAATATATAATTGCTCCTTCCATACTGATACCTGACAATAGCCCCTAATTCATGTACTTTACCTGTGTTAGGATACTGTGTTGAAAAAAAATATTTTGTTCATCAGGTCATGGCAATTAATGCCAGGAATGTGCTTAGAAGTCAGGTGAAGATTAATTCTGGAAATTCAAAGATTCCAAGCTTTTGAGTGTGGTCACTGCTAATCACAATGAGAAGGGTAGTCTGAGTGAGGTTTGGAAACTCTTTTGGCAAGTCATCGCACCAAAAGTGCAGAGGTTAATTAACAGTTGTGACAGAAGAGAAGGAATAATTCCAGATGGAAAGAAAAATGATAGTAACTAAGGTATAGCAGAAACTTTTCTAGGGAACCATTTTTGGTTATTGAAGAACGAGCTATCAACTAGGCTTATTCATCATTGCCTTTAGCATTCAAAATTTCCTAGGCTAGTTCTTAATCTCTGTGTGATAAATGTATCTCCTTCTAGGCTGTTCTTTAATACCTGATCTCCTTTGCTTTCTAAAAATCTGTCTTTCTATATTTCTCTATGAACATTTTCTTATACTAAATACACCGATAAAGATGAAAGGATGCTAGTGTAAGAGTCCCATAGCTCATGAGTCATTAATGTAACAAAATGGGAAAGGAGGATATATTTATTGCTGGGAAAGGAGGATATATTTATTGCTACCTCAATTCTGAAAAGCTTCAATGTCACATCATTTGGTTCAGATTTCCATTCTTTGTCTACATAGTGACATTAAGTGCACATAAATGCAAATATGAGCCAGGTGCTTGGCTCATTCCTCTTATCCTAGCTACTCAGGAGGTTGAGACCAGAGGATTGTGGTTCAAAGCCAGCCTGGTCAGGAAAGTCCATGAAACAATTATCTTCAATTAACCCCAGAAATCCGGAAGTGGTGCTGGAGCTAAAGTTGTAGAGTGCTCATGTTGTACTGAAGAGCTGAGAGACAATGCCCAGGATCAATGTTCAATCCTCCCAACCAACAAAAATTGCAAATATGGCTTTAAATTCCCCCCAAAGGAATGATGAATTCAATAGTAATCTTCCCAAATGATTTAGTAGTGCACCTACATTTGCTGAGTTATTTGTTGTGGATTCTTTGCTAAACATATTCTCTCGTTAAAAATTGTCAAGTAGTAGCTTTATAATAAACTTCATCTAATATTTCATGGTTCAAAAGAGAAGTTCATCCAGTTGATGTCACTGAGATTTCTTACTGTCTTAGTTCAAAGCCAACCTAGGCAAGTTTACAAAGTTTTATATGAGTAAAGGACACACTCAAAAAAGTCAGGGACAGATTTTCCTTCCAGCCTTGGATTCTTTTATTGTACAGTAAAAAGGAAAGCAATAGTTAACTTGAACTTTGTCATTTCTCTATGTTCAATTCCTCTCCTGGGATCAGTTTCCACATCCAGTAACAGTTGCTTCCACTTACTTCCAGTAACAATCTATGGTGCTGCTCCAGAAAAAAATGAATGCTTTCTGGCTTCACTGAAATAGCACAAGGACACTTTTGGACATGAGGTTACAGGTGTTTCAGAGACAACTTAGTAAAGAGAAATGAAATTTAAATTGCTTATAAATACATTATCCATGAGAACATTTTGTTCAAACTTCTTATGTGCTCTGTAAATTAAGGTGAATTTTAAATGGGAAGAAGGTTCTCAGATCATTTTTTGTGAGTCTGTGTGCTGTGCATTAATTTCCCAAGTGTACATGAGTTAACAGTAACAGAAACAATAGCAATTATAGGAGAAAAAGAAGTTCTGTGTTTATGTATAAGTGTTCAATACAATATAGAAGACTCTACAAATAAGAAAACATTGAAACAATAAAGCCAAGTCCAGTATGTAGATTAATGGGAGTGTATAGAGAAAGCATTACTGCTAAGTGGAACATGAAGCATGAGGCCACTCTCTGTCTAAATCACGCTTGCTAATCATGTAAATGTGCAAAAAGGAGAATGGAAGAATGATTCTGTTTCCAATGCAAGTCAGATATAGGAGAATAGACTTAACTGGAAAAAAAGAGTTCATCTTGAGTGAACAGGAATTATACTAGCAATGAACCTGGTGGCTAAGATCACATTTCTTTTTCTTTCCTTTTCTTATATATATATATATATATATATATATATATATATATATATATATATATATATATATATATATTTGTTGTTCGTGGCACTTGAAATATGGGAAAGGGCGCTGTCCCTCTGAAATGTAGCCCAAGGCTAGTGCTCTTCCAATTGAGCCACAGTGCCACTTCCATTTTTCTGGTAATTATTGGAGAAAAGAGCCTCTGGGACTTTCCTACCCGTGATGGCTTTAAACCCCAATCCTCAGATCTCAGAACAACTTTGTTTATGATCACATTTCTAACAGTGTACCCTCATGATATGTAATATATATGTTCATCTATCTTTATATGAATTCTTGAGTTAAAAATATGAGCTACAGCTTAGACTTTACACTCACAAAAGTGTTTGAAGTTTAAAAGTTGATACTCCTGGAAAAATAAAACCTAAGAATCTAAAGGAGTCAGGGAAGTTCAAATTGCAATCAGCTTGGAAATTATAGGCTTTGAGACACTACCTATAGTTAACCAGCCAAAACCTGGAATACCAGTCAAGAGCAAGATTGCTGAATATCAGCTTTAGATTTTTCCTTACATACATATAGACATACACATACACACAGAGGCACTTATAGGTGCACACAAAAATACACAAATGAAATAACTCTCAGAATATGTAGAAAACTTAGAAAACAATAGAAAATAGGTCCTGAGTAAGACTAGAATCAAGTGTTAATTTTTAATATTAGAAAGCCTTCAAGTGAGCTTTCCCACAGAAGTTGAGAATATTACATAAGTAGTGACCAGAGATAGTAAGAGAGTCAAGCAATCATTATTAATGGTTTAGGATCCATGGTGGAATGAAACAGGGAACCCTGCAGGTGCGTCTGAAAATGTTCATATTCTGTGTCAAATGTTAAAACATCATTGAAAATAGTATATGAACAGTCTGAGCAGTCAGTCTAGTGGATAAGATCATAGGAGAAGTTCAGAATTGCTAGTCTGCTTCTAGATTAAATAAAAAACTATGGCAGGGCAATGTGCTCCAAGCCTGGAATTCTAGCACTCAGACAGGAGGTTAGAGAGTGGAATTACATAACGATAACTTCCCTGGACCAAGTAGAATAATTTTGTCTCAGTAAAACAAACCAAACAACAAGAAAGGAATACACAGAAGTTTGGGTTAATTTTGTCATTGTTTTGAGAAGTCAAGTTTCCTATTGAATGCAACTCATATGTATCCTCACTTGAGTTTTAAATGCTCTCATCATTACAGAACATTCCTAGATACAAAATAGTTCATGATTCCCACCCAAAAATTTGGAAAAATAAGTAAGCCTCATTCTGTTGGATTCCAAATAAATGTTGAAGGATTACAAAAGCTTAAGTCTGGAGAAATAGCAAAGTTCATCTAATGTAGGACTTTGAAGACCTTTGTAAATTAGAATTTACATTTAAAATATATTTTTTGGTTTTGCTTGTAATTTCATATTCTATAGGATACTACAAAATTCTTTTTAAGTAGAGGGATTAATTGAAAAATTCACAAATGATTCTGGCATTCTATTGGCCTAGATATTCTTTCAAGAGTGTTATAATTAGAACATAGTTAATAGATAATTCCCACAGTTTCATGTATACCATGTAAATGTGAATAATCTAGACAGAGTTGCCAAAAAAATGGGTGACATTAATTTATACATTTAGAAAAACCAATTTTTTAAGGTTTTGGTTTAATATGGTATGAAGAGAGTATTTGTGTGACATCTACTTTCTTCTACCGATGTGTAACACAGGAAGCCATTTCCTTATTTACGTGTCTCTGTATACATGTAGAAAAATGCTAGGTTTGGGGTTTGTTTTCAATTTTGTTTTTGTTTTATTGGTTCGTCCTAGAGCTTGAACTCTTGGCCTGGACAGTGTCTCTGAGCCTGTTGGGCTAGGATTATTTTATGGCATAAATCTAAAGATTGATGGTCATAGAAATAATAGCTTACTCTGATAAACAATGGCTTACTCTTGAAGAATTAATTATTACACACGCTTCATAGTTTTATCCTCTACCAGAATTTGGCTATTTTTCTGTTGACTTCTCAATCTGTAACACCCCATTGGAAACTGCATCTATTGTAGAATTACATAACATGCAAACAGGTACTGTTTTGAATCTCTCAGGAATGTTGAGAATTTAAAAATGAGTAGTTATTAGTCATAAGAATTTTGAAGAACACATATATTCTGTCCTCTAAACAACATACTTTAAAAAATTATGGTTTCCATAGCATTAAACTGTTTTCTGTTTTAGAATGATAAAATACTAAAATTATTCTTTTTTGAAAAATTTGGCAAGTATATTGTGAAAATATTGTCTAGTTGGATAACATTCAAGTTGATTACCCTCTAATAAAGAAGGGGTAATTAATTCAAATTAGATGCCAAATAGTATTGATTTTTAAAATATTACCACATAAAGAATATTATTTTCTGTGCCAATACAGTGAAAGTATATTTTACGCAGCTTATTTTTTCAATTTTATTATCAAAGTGATGTACAGTGGTGTTACAGTAATTGTAAGGTATAAATCATAACGTTTCAAACTTGTTAACCCTCTCTCATTTTCGTTCATCCCTTCACAAGTTGTAATGTACATTTCCAACATACTGTCTTGTGAGTATTGCTACTGCATTGGTTTCCCTTTTGTCCTTTGTCTCAACATTATGCATTTCCCCTTCCTTTCGCTAATTAAGTTAAATGTATTTACAATACAAAATGATATACGGCAGGGATAACCATAGGGGAAAAACCCAAAGAAAACTGAAATCACATAGTTCATCAAAAACAACAACCACAAATGAAAAAAATCTTGTTCCATATCTTGGAATTCATTTTACTTAGCATCAGCTAATATGGATATATACACGCATAACAAACCCACTGCAAAATAATAGCTGCATGGATACTATATCATGAAAACAGCATGTTAACTTTTTGATGGTAAAAGTGGAATTAAGATCAGTGAATTCGCGGTTCTGATAAAGGATTTTCAAGAGTTTTAAAGTTATGACAGGTAAATTTTAATTGTTCAAAATTTTAACAACTTAGCCTATGAAGAAAATTTGAAATTGCCTGGAAGAATAGGCTTTCATGCAAAGAAATCCAAGGAGACAGTAGAGAGGGAGCAATGTGGATGAAGATGGCTCTTTTTCACACTAAACAAAGAAACCTGAGAAACCTTGCTGTAAATCCTGTAGGTTCTCTTGGAATTGTCCTTACCTAGGAACTATAATTTCACTGTTTGAAACAAGGTGGTATTGGAATTTAAATTCAAAGTTCTTAAAAAAAAATAAGGCATCAAAATTTGTGAATATACCTTTAATTACCAAACAGTAATTCTCTGAAAAAGATAATTTGAGTCAAAATATTTAGGGAGAAAGTGCCCTTTACAATGAAAGAAGTTGTTGGGATTACACATTTTTTTTAACACTTTCCACAATGTCTTTGGATGTGAAGCAGTGAAACACAGAAAAAAATCTGATTGGATACTTCAAACAAATGATTTCACATTTCTAAGTGGCTCGCAAAAAATAATATCCTTATTCATATGAGATAGTGAAGACTTCTGTTCTTACATATGCCAAAAAGTTCAGAAATGCAAATGGAAAAGTTTAATTAAAAAGTTTTCTTAGAAGACTTAGCTAAGCGTACTGTCTTTAGCAGTGAAGGGAGGCCAAAACTTTTTGTTATAAATTGTGTTAGTATTTTTACTCCCTAAAGTGAGTTTACAGAGCCCATTTGGCTCATTACAATGCAGAACTGATTGAATGAAGACATGAAAATAAATTCTAAACCCAAAAGAGGCAATTAAAGAGTTTTAAAAGAGAAATAATGAAAATGTAGTAGTGGTGGAGCCCGTATAGTCCTTCAGGTTCACTAGACATGAAGCCAAGAAGCTGTGATTAATTGGAACTCCGGCAAGAGCTAAGAGGAGGACATAGAAGTAGGACATAGAAGTATTGTCCTTTTGTAACAGACACTGTCTTCCAAGGTATGGGTGATTTAACTCTATTCTCCTCCATACATCATTGATGAAGAAATGCAAGACCAAGAGAAAAATAATCAATTGAAATAATTTTGCATAGAGTAACTTCACTGTCCCTGATGTGTTATCTAAGGAGAATCTTAAGAGAGAGGATAAAAGTGCAATATTTTTTTGTTTCCTATAAGCATCTTGTTAGCAAAATATATCGTTGAGTTTAGACAATTCTGATTGAACCAACAAGTGATGGCGTACTTATTTTTGTGGGCACTTTAGACACAAGAAGTCTTTCAAGGTAAAAGAAAAAAGTATAGCCAAATATTTGTGATCAAAGCTTCTTGGACTGTTTTCTGGAGACCAAGTTATACATTAGATTTCTCCTCATTAACATAGACGTTGTTTCATGGCAACCAAATGCAAGAGGGAAGTTTAATGGACTCACTTGGCCAATTAAACAGCATGAAAGAAGAAAATGGCAAATAATATTTAATGAATTACTTTGCCAGAAGAAAGAAGGAAAAATATAATTCAAAATCAATTGACTTAAAAGTATGAAGAAAGAGTAGTGAAGAGAGATTAGAGAAAATAAAGAGTATTGTTTTCTCTCCAGTGGAGTAATGGGTTCTTGATCTTGTTTCTTCCATTCTATCCTCACAAACTACCAAGTGTGTCTCAGGACTGGATTATCCAGTTCAGACAGAAAACTCGTAGAAGAAATATACTATTTGCAGCAGATGTAGTGATTTATAACCTTAGATAATCTATTTAATTCTGTTCAAAATTCTCCCCTATCCCAAACTTCCCTCTTTGAACAGCTTTGTTTGCTTTCCCAAGACTGCCCTTCATTAACTGATTAAAATTTTGAGACGTCATATTCATACTCTCTGGAGATTGCTGTTTGGTTGTGATTTTTGAGTGTTTTTTGTTTCTTGTTGTGTTTTTGAACTGAATTTTAATAGGTTGTGCAATTGTTTTACAATTAAATATATCTATCTAATTGTCCAATGCTCCTAGATCGGAGTCACTCCTTCCATCATTCTCAACCAACCCTTTCTCCAAGATTTATTTTCAATTTACTACTTCCTTTATCATATGTGTCCATTGAGTATTCTAGCTGTACTTGCCCCTTGTTCATTTTTCATTCATTCTATATCTTTACTATAATTCCTCTGCCCTTTGTTCATTTTTCATTCATTCTATGTCTTTACTATAATTCCTCTCTGGTTTCAACTTCCAGATAGTCATTCTGTTAAACTGTCTACTAATACTTTTAAAGGTTTATATACAATCCATGGACTTTCAATCCTGCATATTCTTAAAGTGATGTCAGCTTATATTTCCATAATTGATTCATCTGCAGCAACAATTTGCAAGAATGCAGACGTGAAGCACCTAAACATGATTTTATTCTCATCCATTTGGAAGATTAATCTTTAGTCAAAAAGAAAGTTAAAAATGGCTTAGAATGTATTACTAACTACAAATTTTTATAAATGGCTTTGTACAATGGTGAGATTCTTTTATTTTACAAGGAATAATATTTTCTACTACCTATAAGTTTTGGAAAATGAAGAAAATTAAAATTTATACCTAGAGAGGAATAGGATAGAAATAGAAGACAGATATTATGTTTGTCATATCTCTGATGAGTACTCATATTCAAGACTTAAAGTTATATTTCTTACTATGTTAGACAGAGGGAAAACATAAAATAACATATGATAAGACAACTATTTGTGACTTTTTAAAATGTACCTTATGAAATGATGAAATTTATTAGCTAACGTTTGGGTTTGAAATTTAGGAGGCTGATCTATTTAACACATTTCTGGAAGGCCCTTACTGAAAAACGCAAATTGTGGGTGGTACTATTTCTACACTTTAATGAATGGTTGAACGTGTTTGGCATTAGTGCTGTGTAAATAATTCTACTCTATTGTAACTTGCTCCCTACACTTGAAAAACTTGTAATGTCACTAAGCATCATCAACTTGTCAAATGTTATTTTGGCAAATGTGATTTTACAAAGTTTATTTGAAAAGAAATACACTTTCAGGAGATTAAATGTAGATTATCATTGGTTTGAGAGTGACATTTTTATACCACAGAACCATGTTGTACTGAAGTCCTAGTGTTTTGAAGCACTCCTTAGTGCTTCAGATGTATTTCTGAATTACATTTGACTTCTAAGTCAAGTTTTCCGGGCTTTGGTAGACCAATTATGGATCTATCCTTCAAGGAACTATTTTTTGGCCCACTTATGTTGGAATAAAATCTTTCATTAATCAAAGGAGAGGGGTATTAAATATAATCTTATGACACTTTGTGAACTAGTTCACTCGTATGGGCTGGTCATCTATAAGTTGAATATTTGACTTACAGTACTTTCTCTCAAATTTTGTTATCTCATCCTTCATTTTAAGTTGCCTTGCATTTCACAATTGCTTACTGCTAATTCTTGCATCTCAAGGAACTGGGGCCCTGAAATATAGGAAATGAGAAATTGAGATGGGTCTTCAATTACTTTGTGTTGACATGTTGCATGGGCTTGGGTGAGAAGTCTTGGCCCTGTTATCTGATGATGCAGGTAACTGGGACCTAGGATCCTAGGACCCATGGGTACGCAGAAGAATAATGTTTTTTAGACATCTTAGCTAAATTTGGGTATTATCAGTAGGAATGCTTAAGAAATGTGGAGAAAATCATTTTGGGACAAGCGAGTTAAAGCAATAAACAGAGCAGCAGAGTAAAATCCATTATAGATTAGAGGAAAACATTGTTTTTTTTGCCATGTGGATTCAGAAGACCAAGAACAGAATGTATCACAAATTTAAACTAAAGATATTGCATAGACACTTTTTATATTCTAATATATATTTTAAACCTAATGATTTTAATTCCAATTCTATTTATTGGAATAAATAAATATCAATTTATTGGTCAAATTATCAACTAATTCTAGTAAGTTTCACTGTGTGAAATATAAAATCAGCACATATAATTATAAAATATATAACTATATATACTATAATTAAAAGGCACACGTTTTGCATTGTTCTGTTGTAGTTACTGTATCAATGGCAAATCTGTTTTAAAGTATTATTCCATTATCTCTTCCTCAGTGTTTGATAGAGTTAGACCTAAAGCTTTACCATTTGTAGATTTACAGCATGGAGGCAATAGGAAATACTGTGATTAAAACATGATCAATTTAATGCCTAATAATGAGGAGAAACATATGGACTTCTCCTGCAATTATGAAAATATTTGGTGATTAAAAGGCAGTAGTGTAAGTTCCTGCCTGGTTGGATGGTAGACAGACCAGGACATTAAGTAATCATCCATACCAATATTTTTTCACCTTCTTGGCTTCAGCTACTTTTGAAATAGAAGGTATAATAAACAATTATATTTTGATAAAATACCTTCTAGTCTGAACAGTTTTGTTTGAACTGTTCATCTCTCTATGATCCCTTGTAACCAAGATTAGTTTTGTTCCAGTAAGACAATCTGTGCTGTCAGGGTAAGATATTCTGGTTGGTCTGTTCCCACATGGAAGAAGGGTAAAGGCTCATGTATACATTTATGCCAGTAACACCTCATTTGGGAAAATGTCAGCTGAAGAAGTTTAGAAGTAGCTCTTAAGCAATGCTTACTTTGAATCCATTAGGTCCACAGAGCTAACACAGTTTGATAAATAAATATTTGAAAAAGTCATCACCTTTGGACCTATCTATAAATATTTGAGAGTACAATCAAATTCCAAATTAAAAGATTTGATAGTCATTGACAAAAATTTTGCAAATGTGAGCAATTGATTGATCAATATAATGTTTTCCACTATTCACAGAATTTTAGGGAAATAAGATCGATAGCATTGTTAGGAAAAATAAGGTTTCCTTGTTACTAGTGGGCACCCATAGATATAAGCCTGTATAAAGATTTCATCATTAACTACATAATTTAGAGGATACTACATGCTTCAGCAGCAGGTATACTCAAATTATAATACAGAGATTAACATGGCACTTGCACAAGGATAATATGAAAATTTGAGAAGTATTCCATATTTTTCATTCTTCAGATGCAAGAAATGAAAAACAGTTATTAAAAAGGTGATTACCAAATTATAAGTATAACAATACACATAATTCATATAATTAAATTTAGTTTGACATCAGTGTATTAAATCTTCACCTCAGAAAGGCATTTACATAGCATAATCTTTACAAAACTTTTCAAATTAGACAACATTGTCATTTTATCCCAAAGAAAATTAATATTAAGACCTAGAAAAAAAAAGGAATCAAACTGATTCTATATGGAATGCAATCGGAAAGGACATATTAATGAACCTATATATCATAAAATAATGTAGAATGCGAAGTATATCTAAGAGAAAATAAAATAAATTATGAATATTATGCAAACATATAGAATATTTTAAAATATACTTTTTCAGACAAGCACCAGAAATATTTTAGTTTCTGTACTACTCATTTCAACAGGTAAGTTAAAATTATTTCTGATTAAAAAATCACAAACTCTGAAGAAATCATTATACATGTATACAAAAAACTATTTAATACATTTTGACATCCAATGCAGGCAATTCACTTGGAAGAATTCTGCTGAATCTATGGATTTTTACAGTAAAATATTGGTGTTGTAGGGCACTGGTGGCTCATGCCTATAATCCTAGCTACACAGGAGGCTGAGATCTGAGGATCATGGTTCAAATCCAGCCTGGGAAGAAAAGTCTGTGGTATTCTTATCTCAAATAAACCACTAGGACACTGGAAGTGGAGCTGTGGCTCAATTGGTAGAGCACTCACCTTGAGCTGAAGAGCACAGGGACAACTCCCAGGTCCAGAGTTCAAGCCCCATGACCGACCAAAAAAAAAAAAAAGATATTGCTCTTATTTGGATTGTGAAAATATTTTGTAGGGACACAAAAGATGGACTTGCATTTTTGAAATTTAAAAAACTTAACCCGACCATTAGGACTTAGGTTAACAATTTGTACAGCATTCCACAACACCATAGAGATAGTGATACATACTTATCCTTTTGGCAATATCAAATGCAGTTACTTCTATGTTGTTCTTCAGGCCTAGTTTTATATAATGGTTCAAAGAAGGGGATCCAGCATATCTTTGCTATCTCAATTCTCAGCAGCAAGTTGTAAGGGGGTCAAGAGGCTTTTAGTTTGGGCATTGGTATCTGTATCATGATGAAGTAAGAAAGAAGCCACTCTGATATTATTCCATGTATATGCACTGTGCAGGGGTGTGCAGTCATCTAAAGTTATTGCATGTGCCGCTTGAGACACCAACTCACTGACAATGTCTAAGTGTCCACTGTAGGCTTCTCGATGAGGAGGGGTATACTCATCGTCATCCCTAATATTAACATGAGTGGCCTTTTGGGAAAGAAGTCTCTGCACTGTAGTAAGCCGAATATTTTTG
The DNA here is from genome assembly GCF_019054845.1 of Dipodomys spectabilis. NCBI lineage: Eukaryota > Metazoa > Chordata > Mammalia > Rodentia > Heteromyidae > Dipodomys > Dipodomys spectabilis. The sequence goes on from NW_024870710.1 coordinate 1,346,360, forward strand.
GCAGCCCAATGAAGAAATTTGCTTGGATCCTTCTCCACTTTTTTTCTTGCAATTAATATCATTCCTTACTTTTTTACCTTGTTCTTCATATTCCTAAGAATTGCCTAACCAGAGACTTTGAGTGTCAGTGGGAATGAGGTGTCCATGTATTTCCCTTATAGCCCACATTGGTTGAACTGGTCAGAAATATTGGGTGAATTTTCTGCATCTGTTTATTCACCATGATTTATTTTCTCTTTTTCCAATTTTACTATTTGAAATTATTGTAACTGGAGAGTAGGGAATTGATGGAGAGCAGAGGAAAGATGTTCCTCCGTATTCAAATGTACACACTGAAAATGAGGACCAGTAATGTCTTCATGTGCAGCTTATTCTAGGAATGAGAAAATAGGAAATAACGCCTTCTATATAAATGATTTGGGAAATGGCAGAGCAAAAAGTGAAATGCTGCAACCAAAAATATAAAAGCAAAATAATTAGGATAATTATAGAGCAATCATATTATCTATGAGAACCAAGAAAGAGAGAGACAAAGAGAGAGACAGATGTGTAGTGACCTAGCTTGCCACAAAATCCATTCCTCTGATCAATTAATAGAGCAAACAAAATATTATTTTTTTAAAAAGATGGGAGTTCTGGGAAGATGGCTGAGGAGAAGCTGAAGGTTAAACAAGCTCTCACATAAAAAGCGGATTTAGAGTTCCAGTGAACAGTCCTAAGCCAGAGAATCACACCAAGTGTTCCTTCACAGGACAGAGAGTTAGTCCAGAGAGAGAAAATACAAGCAAAGAGACAGCTCTGAGCAGTTGCCAGCAGCTGCTTCGGCAGCGGCAGCGGTGATGGTGATGACTACAGCCACCATACCTGAATCACAGAGAGTCCGGGGACGAAGGAGCCAGACGCGGCAGGTGAGCAGATTCTACACAACACCAGCAAGAACCGACAAGGAGAAGACCAATTCATCAAGCAGTTCGCAGATCAGGGACGACCCAGGAACCAAGACTCGGTGTGAGTAGAAGTCTAACATCCTCACTCCTTCTCAGGGAGTAGAGGAGGGAAGGCCACCCCTCCCCCACGGAGATCTCCTGCTTGGATACGGACAAAGCTCGGCGGAAATGCTATCTCCAACTCAGGCCTTGGAAGAAAACTGGAGTCATCTAGCTGGTCACAAGAGCCTAAACTGACCTGCCAGACTCAGCTCCACACAGGGAAAAGTCACCCAGGTCGGACGCCAGCCCAAGGAGTGGCTTTCTCCACCGGGTAATCAGAGCCAGAGGCTGCCCCTCCTTTTAGCAGGTTCGACAATCAATTGAAATTCAGTAAACAGAAACCTTGAGATGCCTCCAGGCTGGGCTCTGTGAGTTTCTCACAAACCAACCCCCAGGAAAAGCCACAGTTTGCTGAAAGGCCTCAACTCTACCCAGAACCTAGCCTCATCACAGCATCTCCAAACTCGAGGAAAAAGCCATCTCCCGCTTTCATGATACCGTTTTTGTGATACTAAAATCAGATCTCCCTCCCATTGAACTAACCTGGGAGGAGGATCGCAAAACATTGGGGAAAGCAGAGCATCTTTCTACCTGTTCAAAGAAACTGAATTAAGTAACCAACCTAGCCACAGGAACACAAGCAGACCAGAGACTCCAACAAGAGGATGGTTACAGACACAAGGGAAATACAGGATATTTCCCACCCCTCCAAAAAAATCAAAGAACTTTTTTTTTTGTACCTTTTATTAAAAATTTTTTTTTTCTAAAAATTTTTTTAATCTTTAATTTTTACCTTTTTTGAAAAAAAATTGATTTCTAGTCATTTTTTTTCCTGCTAGAATACTATTTTAGGGGTATAAGTGTGTGTGCGTTTTTCTTTCTTTTTTTTTGTTTGTTTTGTTTTATGTTTAGCTACACTGAACTTCTGATCTTTCTTCTTACCTTCTTATTCTTTTCTCCTGTTTTTCCGTTTCGTTCTTCTTTATGTGACTTAATTGCTGTTCTCCACATCCTCAGATAAACCCGTAGTCGATTATTAGACATTATCCCCCATTGTGTACACACTTAATACACAAATTTATTACTCAATTCAAAGCCTCTTAGACTTAAATTCCTTAACAGCAATACTACCTCTTTATACCTATATAATATTTTAAGTATTTTTATTTTTAAATATTTCACATCTCCTTTATATCCCTCCCCTTCTCTCATTATATTCACGTTCTTCTCTGGATAGTTTGTTTTTCGATCTGAATAATATTTTTAATTTTTTTACCTTTCTATTTTTTTCAGGTCTCTTTTTGTTCCCTTTCTCTTTCTTCTTTTTTCTCTCTCTCTCTACTTTCATCCTATCCAACCTATTTCCTGCTTTGAGATAAGGATTTAGTTAACACTCCCTGTGCCTTCCAACATCACTCTATTCCTATTTTTTACCCACATCTCTTCCTAAACCTAATAATTTCTGGTTTACCAAATTCTTCTATGGGGTTAATAGCACATTAATATACAGTTGTTTGATCTTGAATAGATGAATCTGTTGAACTAGATTGTATCTGCAGACTATTGACTGTGCAAATACAGACTTTGGTTGATGCTTGGCTTAAGGTAGGTTTCTAGCACAAAACTGGTGTTACTTTCATCCCCAATGGGCAGAGTAAGCCAGAAAAACACAAGAAAAATGGAAAGTCCGGTATCTCAACTCCCACTCATGATAATCAGGGGACAGAACAGATATGAATAAAACAGAGGAGAGTTCTCAAATAGCTCTACAAACACTGCTGGCAAACATGATAAATGAAAAGATTGAAAACATACAAAGGACTCTGTATGGGTGGGATAGGGAGAGAGAGGAGGCAATCCAAAAGTTTTTACAGGAATATCATGAGCATGAGGAAGCTACTCAAAAACTGATACAGGATTTGCCTGAGCAGCTTGAGAATACACAAAGAGGCAGGAATGGCCTGAGCAGGCTGAGAACACTCAGAACTACAGGAATGGCATAAATGTGAGGAAGCTAAGCAAAGAGTAATACAGGAATTGAGAGAGCAGGATGAGAATACACAAAGATCACTAAAGGCATTCATCAAATCCATTGACAAAGAGCTGAAGGAAGTCAGGGAGACCAACAAGGGAATGCTGAATGGAACCCAACAGAAGGAATGGGAGTCCAAGTAAAACATAGTCAATCAACTAAGTGATTTGAGAATAAACACTGAACACCAAATTAAGGAAGTAAAGAAGTTCATACAAGATCTAAAACAAAGCTTTAACAAAGAATTTGAAGCCATCAAAGATGATCAACTAGAAGGAAAATAAATAAAAAACACAGTAGAAAATTTCAACAGCAGGTTAGACCATGCAGAAGATCGAATCTCAGGGATTGAAGACAGCCTAGACATTATAGAAAAAGAACATACAACCATCGAAGACAAGTTCAAGAAATACGAGAAATCTATCCAACACTTGGAAGACACCATTAGAAGGCCTAATCTAAGGATAATGGGTGTAGAGGAGCACCTAGAAACAAAAGTTAATGGTCTAGGAAATTTGTTTAACAGGACCCTATCAGAGAACTTCCCAAACAAGCAAAAACAAAGGCCTATTTAGATACAAGAAGCTTTTAGAACTCTAAATAGACCAGACCAGAATAGGATATCCCACCCTCACATTTTAATCCACACAGGATCAATTCAGACCAAGGAAAAGATCCTTAAGGCTCTCAAGGAGAAAAGATTAATCACCTATAAAGGGAAACCGATTAGAATCACCTCAGATTTCTCAGCAGAGACAATCAAAGCAAGAAGAGCCTGGAATGATGTATGCCATGCACTACAAACAAACAAATATCAACCAAGAATACTGTACCCAGCTACATTCTCCTTCAAAACTGAAGGCCAAATAAAAACCTTCCATAGCAAAGAAAAATTGAAACAATACATCTCCACCAAACCAGCCTTACAAAACATTCTTAAAGACTTCCTACATATACAAAACCAACAAGACCACAATAAAGGCCAAGAAACTGCACTCAAACTGAGAATCCAAGAACCACAGGAAGAACCCAGTTTTCACAGCCCCCAATTAGGTGGATAATATGGCAGGAACTCCCAAATATCTCTCAGTCCTATCTCTTAACATTAATGGAATTAACTTTCTAATTAAGCTACATAGACTGTCTAGTTGGATTAAAAAACCAGATCCTTCTATCAGCTGCCTTCAGGAGTCACATCTTGCCAGTAAAAACAAACACATTTTCAATGTTAAAAGCTGGAACAAAATCTACCAAGCAAATGGCCCCCATAAACAGCCGGGAGTTGCAATCCTAATATCAGAAAAATAGACTTCATATTAAAATTTATGAGAAGAGATAAAGAAGGTCGCTACATACTAATTAAGGGATCTCTACTTCAGGAGGATATTACATTTCTAAATATCTATTCACAAAACAACGGAGCATGCAAATTTATCCAAGAAACACTACTTTCACTCAAATCCCACATAGATCCAAAGACATTAATTGTTGGGGATTTTAACACACCACTCTCCTCACGAGAGAGATCAACTCGGCAAAAACTCAACAGAGAAACCGCAGATCTAAACAACTGCATAGATCAACTAGATTTAACAGACATCTCCCGAATATTTCACCCAACAGCATCAGAACACACGTTTTTCTCAGCAGCACTTGGAACATTTTCTAAAATAGACCACATTTTAGGCCACAAAGCAAACTTGTCCAAATTCAGAAACATTGAAATTATACCTTGCATTCTCTCAGACCAAAAGGGAATAAAATTAGAACTGAACACCAAAAGCCACCCAAGAATGTCCGGTAACATGGAGGCTGAAGAACACACTGCTGAATCTTGAGTGGGTGAAGGAAGAGATTAGAAACGAAATTCAAATGTTCATGCTATTCAACAAAAATGAGCACACAAATTACCAGCTCCTCTGGGACAAAGGAAAGGCAGTACTCAGAGGCAAGTTTATAGCTCTGAGTTCCTACTTCAACAAATTGTAGAGATCTGAAACCAACAATTTAATGAGATATCTGAACCTCCTTGAAAAAGAGCAGCAAGATAAACCCCCATCCAGTAGACCGAAAGAAATAATTAATATTAAATCAGAATTAAATAAATTACAATGCAAAAAAAAAAAAGGAAGAATCAACAAAACAAAGAGTTGGTTCTTCGAAAAAAGTAACAAATTTGACAGACCCTTAGCAAATCTTATCAGAAAAATAAGAGAACACACCCAAATAAATAAACTCAGAGAGGAGAATGGAAACATCACCACGTAAACAACCAAGATTCCGAACTTTTTAAGGGAATATTTCTCAAAACTTATGCTAATAAGTTTGAGAACTTGACAGAAATGGATCTTTTCCTAGCAAATATTGACATGCCAAAATTAAACCAACATGAGTTAAACCATTTTAACCGGCCCATATCAAGCACTGAAATAGAAACAGCAATAAGAGACCTCCCAGCTAAGAAAAATCCAGGATCATATGGTTTTACAGCGGAATTCTACAAAGCCTTTAAAGCAGAGCTCACATTTTTAAATTTAAATATTTGTCTTTACATTTTTTCCTGTCTCTTTTCTAAATTTTTTCTTCTCTCTCTTCTTTCATTCTTTCCAATCCATTTCCTTCTTTAAGATTAGGACTTGTTTAATTTCACTCTCCAGTTACCTTTCCACATCCTTCTAACCCTATTTTCCCCCACCTTTCTCCCTAAACATAATAATTTCTGGTTTGCCAAATTCTTCTTTGCTATTCTTAGCCCATTAATACATAGTTGTTTAATGTTGAATAGACTGTATCTCTTGAACTAGACTGTATCTGCAGACTTTTGACTATGCAATTACAGGACTTTGATTGTTGCTTGCCTTAAAATGGTATGCTAGCACAAAACTGGCATTACTTTCATCCCAAATCGGAAGAACAAGCAAGAAAAACACAAGGAAAATGGCAAGTCCGGGTATCTTAATTCCCACTCAAGATAATCAGGTGACAGAACAGATAATGAATAATCCAGAGGAGAGTTCCCAAAAAGCTCTACACACGCTACTGGTAAACATGGTGAATGAAATGATTGAAACTGTACAAAGGAGTCAGTGTGAGCGTGACAGGGATAGAGAAGAGGCAAACCAAAGATCAAAACAGGAATCTCATGGGCTTGAGGAAGCTACTCAAAGATTGATAGTGGAACTGTGTGAGCAGATTGACAACACTCAAAGAGAAATAAAGGAATTGAGTGAGCAGGCTGAGATCAGTCAAAGAGAACTACAGAAGTTGCATGAACGTGAGAAGTCTAATCAAAGAGTAATAGAAGAATTGCAAGAGCGGGATGAGCATAGACAAAGATCAATAGAGGCATTCATGGAATCCATAAACAGACACCTGAAAGGAGTCAGTGAGACCACAAATGCAATGCTGAATGGATCCCAAAAGAAGGAATGTGAGTCCTTGGAAACAATAACCAATCAACCACGTGATTTGAGAATTAACACTGAACACCAAATTAAGGAAGTAAAGAATTTCATACAAGATCTAAAACAAAGCTCCAACAAAGAATTTGAAGCCATAAAAGCTGACCAATTAGAAGCAAAGAAATGAAAAATAAAGTAGAAAATCTTGACAGTAGGTTAGACCATGCAGATTGAAGCTCCGGGATTGAAGATAGCGTAGGTATTATAGAGAAAGAATATACATCTATCCATGAAAAATTCAAGAAATATGTTAGATCTATTCAACACTTGGAAGACACCATCAGAAGATCTTATGTGAGGGAAATGGGTATAGTGGAGCACAGAGAGACAGAAGTTAATGGTCTAGAAAATTTGTTTAACAGGATCCCAGCAGAGAACTTCCCAACATGCAAAAAGATAGGCATATTCAGATACAAGAAGCTTTTAGAACTCCAAATAGCCCAGACAAGAACAGGACATCCCATCCTCACATTATAATCCACAAAGGATCAATTCAGACCAAGGAAAAGATCCTTAAAGCTGTCAAGGAGAAAAGATCAGTCACCTATAAAGGAAAACCAATTAGAATCACCTCAGATTTCTCAACAGAGACAATTAAAGCAAGAAGAGCCTGAAATGATGTATGCCATACCCTAAAGACAAACAACTATCAACCAAGAAGAGACAAAGAAGGTTACTACATACTAATTAAAGGATCTCTCCTTCAGGAGGATATTAAAATTCTAAATATTTGCCAAACAATAGTGCACCCAGATTTATCCAAGAAATACTACTTTAAATCTCACACAGATCCAAAGACATTAATTGTTGGGGACTTTAACACACCACAATCCCCAATAAATAGATCAACTCGGCAAAAACTCAACAGAGAAACCGCCGATCTAAACAAATACATACATCAACTGATTTAGCAGACATCTAACAAATATTCATCCAGCAGCATCAGAGTACACTTTTAACTCAGCAGCAAATGGAACGTTTTCCAAAATATACCACATTTTAGGTCACAAATGAAACTTGTCAAAATTCAGAAACATTGAATCCATATCTTGCATTCTCTCAGACCAAAAGGGAATAAAATTAGAACTCAACACAAAAAGCCACCAAAGAAAGTCCAGTAACACATGGAGGCTGAAAAACACACTGTTCAAACACCAGTGGGTCATGGAAGAGCTTACAAACGAAGATCAAATGTTCATGATATTCAACAAAAATTAGCACAGAGATTATCTACTCCTCTGGGACACAGCAAAGGCACGATTCAGAGGCAAGTTTATAGCTCTGAGTTCCTACATCAACAAATTGGAGAGATCTGAAACAACAATTTAATGAGATATGACACTCCTTGAAAAAGAGCATCAAGATAAACCCCCATGTAGTTGATGGAAAGAAATAATTAAAATTAAATCAGAATTAAATGAATTAGAATAAAAAAAAACCATAGGAAGAATCAACTAAATGACAAGGTTCTTGGAAAAAATTAACAAAATTGACAGTTCCTTAAAAAATCTTATCAGAAAAAGAAGAGAACACACCCAAGTAATAAACTGAGAGAAGAGAATGGAAACATCACTACAGAAACAACCAAGATTCAGAACATTATAAAGGAATGCTGCTCAAAACTTTATGCTAATATGTTTGAGAACTTGGCAGGACTGGACCTTTTCCTGGGAAATATTGACATGCCGAAACTAAACCAAGATGAGTTAAACTATGTTAACAGGCCCATATCAAGCATTGAAATAGAAACAGCAATAAGAGACCTCCCATCTAAGAAAAGCCCAGGAACAGATGGTTTTACAGCAGAATTCTACAAGGCCTTCAAAGCAGAGCTCACACCAATACTCCTTCAACTCTTCAATGAAATTGAAAGAGAAAGTCCACTACCGAACACATTCTATGAAGCCATCATAACACTCATACTAAACCCTCATCACTGAAAGAGCACTATAGGCCCATTTTTTTGATGAACATTGATGCAAAGCCTCTCAACAAAATTTTGGCTAATTGATTTCAACAATTCTTTCTAAAAGTCATAAACCACGAGAAAACAGGATTCATTTCAGGGATGCAAACTTGCTTCAATATGCAAATCAATTAACATAATTCATCATTTCCAAATGAGCAAGGATAAGAACCACATGGTTATCTTAATAGATGAGGAAAAAAACCTTTGACAAGATCAAGTACCCCTTTAGGGTGAAGGTCCTGGAAAAATTAGGAATCCATGGAACATTCCTCAATACAATAAAGGTTGTGTATGACAAAACTACAGAAAGCACTATACTCAATGGTGAAAAACTAATGCTATTTCCTCTAAGCCCCAGAACAAGACAAGGATGCCCACTCTCTCGACTGCTCTTCAATCTAGTATTAGAATGCCTGTCTACAGCAATAAGAATAACTGTGAACATAAAGGGGATCCCAATAGGGAAAGAAGAAGTAAAACTCTCCCTCTTGGCAGATGACATGATCTTGTATTTAAAGACTCCACTCCCAAGTTACTCAAGGTGACTCAAAACTTTGGCAAAGTAGCAGGGTATGAAATTAACCCTCAAAAATCAATGGCTTCTCTGTATGCCAACAATAAGAAAATTGTGGCTGAAATTAGGAAAGCAACTCCATTTGTAATAGCCCACAAAAAATAAAACACCTAGGAATTAACTTAACAAAATGAGTGAAGGACCACTATGAAGAAAGCTTTAAATACCTGAAAAAGGAAATCAAAACAGACTTAGAAAATGGCAAAAACTCCCATGTTCCTAGATTGGAAAGATCACCACCATGAAAATGGCAATACTTCCCAATGCTATCTATAAATTGAACGTGATACCTATCAATATTCCATCCTCATTCTTCAAGGAAATAGAAAAGGCAATCCAAAAATTCATATGGAACAAAAAAAAACCCGTATAGCAAAAATGATCCTTAACAGAAAGAACAGTGCTGGAGGAAAATCAATACCAAATTTCAAACTCTTCTAGAAAGCCATAGTAATCAAAACATCTTGGTACTGGCACAAGAACAGACTTCAGGACCAATGGAATAGAATTGAAAACCCAGAAACAAACTAAAGACCTACAGCCATCTAATCTTTGATAAGGAGCTAAAAAAAATAGAATGGAAGAAAGACAGCCTCTTCAGTAAAAGGTGCTCTCAAAATTGGTTAACTACTTGTAGAAAACTAAATCTAGATCCTTATATATCACCCTGTACCAGAATCAACTCCAAATGGATCAAAGACCTCGGAGTCATGAAGACACTCTGAAAACATTACAGGATGGAACAGGAGAAACCCTAGATCTCCTTGGCACAGGCCGAAACTTTCTTAATAGAGACCCAGAAACACAAAATATCATAGAAAGTTTGAACAAATGGAATTGCATGAAATTGTAGAGCTTCTGCATGGCAAAGGACATTACTAGCAAGATCCATAAAAAGCCCGCGAATTGGGAGAAGATCTTCATTAGTCATACAATGGACCAGGGTCTCATATCTAAAATATATCTGGAACTCCAAAAAATTAAATCCCCCAACAACAAATTCTCAAAGAAACAACTGGCCACTAAATAAGTAGGCTAAAGACTTAAAAGAGAAACTTCTCTGAAGAGGATTGAAAGATGGCCAATAGACACATGAAGAAATGCTCAACCTCCCTAGCCATAAAAAATGCAAATCAAAACAACATTGAGATACCACCTCACCCCAATTAGAATGGCTATAATCAAGAACTCTAATAACAACAGATGCAGGAGGAGATGATTATAGGGGAACCCTACTGCATTGTTGGTGGTAGTGTAAACTTGTTCAACCACTTTGGAAAGTGGTATGGAGGTTCCTCAAAAGACTCCACATAGAACTCCCCTATGACCCAGCAGTCCCCCTTTTGGGCATTTACCTGAATGATCCCAAAGAAGATCAAACTAAAGCTCCCAGCACAACTATGTTTATGGCAACATTATTTACCATAGCTAAGCTTGGAACCAACCCAGATGCCTTTCAGTAGATCAAGAAATTGTGGTATGTATACACAATGGAACTCCTTGCATCCATCAGAAAGAATGACATTTCCCCATTGTTGGAAAAAATTATATTAAGTGAAGTTAGCCAGCTCCAAATACACATAGGCCCCATGGTTTCCCTTATTGGAAATAAATAGTATATGTCTGAGATAAGCAGAAAAGGTAAGATTCGTTGATGTTATGTGAAATGTACTCCAAGATAAGTATTCAAATATTTTTTCTTTCATGCGATTGTTTCTAACATATTTATAAGATGAATTTTTGTTGCTTTGTATGTCCTTCCCCCACGATATAACTGTTTTCACTGTATTTTATATTGGTATAATTTGTGGAGGGGAATAGAAAAAACAAATCATTTAATAAGGAATAGAGTTGGACCCATTATAACAATGAGATGTACAAGATGTTATGTCGAAAAACGAACTGTAAAACTTTCACAAGGAGGGGTATAATGCGGGGGGGGGGGGGCAGAAGTGGTGAGATGGAAAGGGATAGAAAGGAGAAACAAAGGAGGAAGCAACAATGCTTGATAAGAAATGTACTGATTATCTTGCCCATGTAATTGTAACTCCTCTGTATGGTATTTTCACAATAATAAAAGAAACCTTCCTACCTATTAATGGTATACCAATTCTATATGCTTAGAAGGGTCTTTTTATTTTCACAGCAGTCTTTGGCATACACAGACAGATCATGGATTATATGAAGATAACAAATTTCTAGATGCTTGCCAGGAGGAGTAAAACCTATAGTTTTTTTCCCCCCAGAGGCTTCCCTTTTCATGAAAGAAATATGCTGCTTGATGCAGGATTTCATAAAATTATGTTGCTAGGAAGAACTTAAACACTCATCCAACATTACAGAGTTGATGGAGATGAATTGATCTCCTGAAAAATTTGCTTTTGTGTCAAATAAATACAGGCTGCCATAAGGAGAGTAGACTTTAGAGAAACATGTTGAGTTGTATGTAAATAGGTGATTAGTTGATTTTGGTAATTTGTGAACTAATACAGGGAAATAAAGTACAGCAAAGTAAAAAAATAAAGAACTCTGCATTGAAATACTCATTTGTGTGTGTGCACACACGTGCCTGTACACACACGTGCATCATGTTCATGTGCTCATGCATGCATTCATCATTCCTGCTCTAAGCATCTGTGCAGAAGGAGAGTGGTCTACCACTTGAGCCACTGCTGCACTTCTGTTTTTTGGAGATAATCACATGTTTTTCATGATTGGACTGGCTTTGAACAGTGCTCTTCAGATCTCGGCCTCCTGAGTACCTAGCTAAGCTAATTCACCATTTGAGTAACTAGATAAATTCTGTCTGTCCTCTATGCTTCACTGCCCTTTTATTCTTTTTCTGAGGTAATCACAAGCCTGTCATATATATGTCTAATTGCTTTAAAAATACTGTTGCTGCTTGGCACCATGAGCTCCAATCTGTACTCTTAACTACTTAGGATACTTGAGAACCAAAACCACGACAAATTTTAGGGGAGTTCCTTCTCAATCTATACCTGGGTGCATTGGATCATTTCCACCATCCTGCACTATCTAGAGACTAATATTGGAAGGACTGCAGGACCCAGGAAGCTAGATAATTTGGTGTGCAACTCTGATGCCATTGATGATGGGAAGGATTAAAGGACAGATGAGGTGCGTGTTCTTGTGGAAAGGGAACCCCTATCCTAAAATTAATCACTGATATAATGCCAGCCTAGCAAGAACAATACCCCAAGTTGAAATCCTCACAATTTTCCAAAACCAAAATAAGTACATAAATTAACATCCCAAAACTTAGTACAATCTGTTCTTTGCTCTAATATCATCTTCATCTGGTTATCATATTATGTGACAGAATAGTTTCTTCATTAAACTTATGATATATTTTAAAAACCTGGAAAATTCTTTCTCACTTATTAAGTGCAAACGAATGGCATATTGCCTCTTTTCTTACATATTTGACTGCCACTAAAAATCCATCCAATGATTATTACAGTAATATATTCTGATTTATTACTTTATTTGTAACAGGTTTTAAACATTTGCTTTTCTGCTGAAGTTTAAGTATTTAAAAAGTATCATCAAAGTATATTCTTTGGTTACCTGGGGAGTTTTTTTTATAAAGTTTTTAACTAATGGCTTCTAAGAATTCTTAATTGTTATATTATTGTTTTATTTTTAATTTCAATATAATTTTATTGTAAAGGTAACGTACAGAGGGGTTACAGTTACATAAATAAGGTAACGAGTACATTTCTTTTGAAAGGAACATGGTTATCCCCTCCATCGATTTTTTTTGTACACTCAAAAAATTACTGATGCTTTTGCTGTTGGTATTGTTCAAATGTACTTTTGCTTTCTTTGTTCACGCATTTTTATTATAAAATTGATATAAAAGGGTTTACAGTTACTTGAGTAAACTAAAGAGTACACTTGATTTTATTTTCTATATTTAAAATTTTGATGTTAATTACTTTTTTCTTGTTTTTATAAGATAATTCTTTTTTCAGAGCTGTAGGATTAGTTAATTTAATTTTGCATGATTTTTACACATGTATATTATTCACATATATGCTACTTTTAAAATATCTAACATGTGAACATTTAAAATTATTTTCTTAATTTTTATATGGTTGGTGAATTTAAATAAATTGATTTTCTTATACTTCTAAACATATTTTTCCAGGTAACAAATAATTACCGTATTTTCAAGAAGCACATACTATATTAAGAAAGGCTTCATTTCTGGGTCACTTTTTTGTAAATATTTGAATTAAAAAAATACTTGAAAATTAAAAAAATACTTGTAAATAGTTGAATTAAAAAAAAGTTTGAGCTGGGCATGGTGATTTGTCGCTTCCATTTTCTACCTATGGTAAGAACTGCAAATAGGGTTTGCAATTCGGGAGAGCCTGAGAAACTATGAGACCTTATCATAAAAATATCCAGAGTGAAATGATTAGAGATATAGCCACCCATAGCGAGATATTGCGCACCTGGTTATCATATTCTAAATCTTCAGGTTTAAACACCCGTAGCATTAATCTTTTGTCAAAATTAAAGGATACATGTTTCAAAATGTTTATTATTTACAACTTATTTGCAAAGGTTCTCATGTCTTCTATTTCTTAATTTTCAATTTACTTAATATATAAAAATCCAAGTATATTGTGACTATTTGATTTCTACTAAACGTTTAAATAGTACGAGCAATGTTATGATATCATATTTTAACCTATTTTTATTATTTGTGATAATTTCCTCTATTTAATATCATAATATTAATATTCCAAATGTGTGTATGTGGTATGTGTGTGTATGTGTGTGTGTGTGTTTGTGTGTGTTTATGTGGTTTTTGTGTGTGTGTGCTTTGTGTGTACTTTGTAATGCTTGGGAGATCACACCATTATTTCACATATGCTAGCCTAAGATTTTACTACTAAACTATACTATGTAGTTATAATGTAAATAGTGTTTTAAATTATGACTTTTAAATATTCATTCCTAGTATGTTTTTTCAAAATTATATATGATTAAATGTAATCCATTTTCTATCCAGGTTAGCATTTTTTATTGTTTTTTTTTGTTATTTAGAATATTTCCACTGCTTTTTCACTTCCAAATTCTTGTGTTTGTTATTGATAAAGGTTTTACTTTCCTTCTTTTCTCTCTTCATTCTTTTGGCCTTTAGAGTTTACCTATTGTTTCCTTTATTTCTTTGGAAATTAATTATCATATTCTTATTACAATTTATAGAGGTCTATACAATGATTTATTTTCTATTTTATTTTTCCCATCGTCTCTGACTCTCAGTCCACACTATTAGGTGGATTAAAAAGAAAATTGCTTAAGGACACTGATTATTTTCCTCCTTCTATTCTCTGAAGTCTTTCTGTTTTTGAAACACAGTAACAATGACATACAGCTCATAGGTGGTCTATAATTCTATCCCCTCTCACTCTCCTCTGTAATAAAGCTCAAGTCGTTATCATTCAACTTTATTATGTTATTGTGTTATCTAAATTTTAACTCATTCCTAAATTAATTTTAGTTGTTTTAAGCATTCCCTAAAGACATTTTTCCCTATATAATATCTGGGGTCTTGTGTTTTCACAAGGAGGGAAATATGAGTGACTATCAAGCATCTAGATATCTGTAGAATATTGGTCCACCTGCTAAATAAACTTGTATGTAAACTCAAGGAATTCAGGTCAGTCAGAACAAACTTGTAAAATGGTGTAGCTTGAACCCCCATACTAAATTTGAATCTTATTACCATGTTTATTAGTGAAAGAACTGACACATAGAAGAATGTAACAGATTTATCAAAAATAAACTCTTAGTTTTATTGTAAATAGATTTTGAAAAGGATGCCATGACTTAATGAAATAAAAATAGAATCTTAAATGGGTATATTGACACTATTGCCTCCCTAGTTTTAAAGAATGATCTTAGACTACTACCTCAAACCTTATACAATAATTTAAAATAAGAAATGATTATCAACTAAATGTGAGTTGTAAAAACCTACAAAATATAAATGTAAAAATTCATGACAATGGATCAGTAAAGGTTTCCAAAAATTTGACATGAAAATCATTAGTGGCCAAAGAAAAGCAAGAATAAACTAATATCAATTGATAACCTTTCTTAATTCTATGAAAGTAGTGAAAACATATCCAACAGATAGAGGGCACATATTTGTTAATGCTACAATGTTAATGCTACAATGATCCTGAATCTTAAGTACTTTTATATCTTCCAATTCTCTATAAATTTTTCTCGAACAAGATATTTCTATAAAGAACATATGTAAATTAATAGTCAATAGGAGGAGCATATGAATTAAGCTCCTCTTTAGTATCTAAGAAAAAAGAAAAAAGCTTACTAGTATGACCATAATATAAAAAGATGACACAAAATATAGTAATGCATTTGTGGAGAAACTGATATAATCCGCATAGCAGAATGATTTGTGTAATACTGTAGTCATTTTAGCAAGCAAGTTTTCAAGTCTTCAAAAGGTCAAAGAGAATTATATATGTTCTAGCCATTACACGTCTATGTATATATATTAAAGAGAAGTAAAAATCTTGTATGGATCGGGAATGTAGTTCATTGACAGTGCACTTGGACAGTATGAGTGAGAACCTGGAAATAATTCCCCAAAACAAATTTTGAAAAGACACCCTATAGAAGATGTATGCAGGACAAATTCCTGTAACTCAATTTTATATCTATTTTAATATCTGTTCTAAAATTGATAGCCTTTCTATTTGAAGAAATGCAAGTTTGTGAAATTTAGGCTTGGAAAACCTATGATTGTACAATTCACTTCCAAATCACTAAAATGTATACAATGAAAGGAGATAATATAATGCATGTGAATTTCATGTCAGCAAAAAAATAAAACCATAGTTAAAAATTCTTCACACAAAATGTAAAATACCTAAAAAGATGTTTTTGGTATTGGCTAAAAATTCTTTGTAAACTACAGCTTCTAAAACAAAGATGTGATTTCTGTTTATTTTGAGTTTTTTGTCTGTTTTTTGAGTTTATGCAGAGATAACCCAATCAAAAAATGTATGTGATAACTGGAATATCTAGGAATTATACATCACTTATACGTAATTGATAAAATTTTCTGAAAGAAACTTTTAGCAAATAATAGAAAACACAAATCTATGCATCTGCATTTTATGATAGCCATGTGTTACTTGCTCAATCCAATTGCTTTTCTCAACTTTGCTAGAAAAAAGTATTCTCAGGATAAGAGCCAATAACGTGAAAAGAAAGAAAATACACAATCATCTGGATTTATTCATCACAAAAACAAATGAAATAGAACAATTCCACTTAAGCGACTCCATTATTACTATCTATGAAGATGATCCTGAATGCCAACATCATTGAATTTTTGGAATTTTAATTTCTACGAACATATGAAAATTAGAATGAGAAAACAAATATCGTCTTAGAGCAAACCAGCCTTGGAATAATTTTAATTGTTTTGAAATTACAAAAGAATTAATACCATTAAAATTATACTTTCTTTTGAAAATCATTTAAAAATGTTTATCACTTATTTATAATTCAAATACCAAGCAAGAGTAATTTTACAGAATAATTACAAATATCATTTTATTCTTATCAAAAACTAGAATAAAAGACCAGTCCCAATATATTATCATTATTCTTAATTTCGAATCATTACCTAAATATCTTAAACAATCTAAATAGTCATTTCTTTAACATAGACGTAAATATTCTATACTTTTTACCTAACATTTTACATGGGCATGTATTCATGATTCTAAGAAATGTTCACAGCAGGTAAAAGATGCTTCTGTGAAATTAATATGGTATATTTTGTTGTTGTTCTTGATGTTGTATACAAGGTTAGGCATTGTCTCTAAGCCATTTTGTGCTTAAAGCCAGCACTTTACAACTTGAGGCATAGAGCTAATTCCTGTTTTTAGTGGTTAATTGGAGATAAGAATCTAACAAGTACTTTTCTGTCTGGGCTAATTTCGAACACAATTCTCAGACCTCATTACCCAGAATAGCTCGAATTATAGATGTGAGTCACTGGCACTTGGTTTAATGTATTTTTATAATTTTAATTATATTTCAAGATTTTTGCTTCACTATTATGTACATCGTTCTACACATAAATTTAGATATATGTATATATTTCTAATGAAATAATCTCTAAAAATGTATGTCTTTCTACACATAATAGATATATATACAAATATATTTCTGAAGACAGTCTCCCTCTAAAACTTTTTATGCTACTATTTTATAACTTTTTATTTCAAAGATATACTATCTATTTTTCCAAAAGTTTCCTAGAATAAAATAACTAATATTTCAATAGAATGTAGCATTTATTACTTTTAAGGGAATTTTAGATATACACATGATATTGTATTAATATTTATAGTATATTACTTGAAATAATGCTGTTCAAACTCTTAAATATATGTGTCTAGTGGTGAGGAGAGAGGAAGTTAACTCATACTGGTTAGGAAATTGCAATACTTCAAAATCTATGATATAATTTGTTAGAAGCACATAGTCAAGCTACTTGTAATGGTTTAGTTTTTTATTTCTTTGTTCAAAATTTTAATATGGATGCATGCACAGTGGTAACATGAAAATTACTAATCGAAAAACAAATAATCACAAAATCATAGATACATATCAGAGTTTCAATAGCACTTATGATGCTAATAATAATTTTGATGAGGATGATGATGACCACACTGTACCCTGATAATGACAATATTGTGATTGAAAAGGAAAAAACTTTATCCATTTTTGAAGCTATATTTCCCACATTGAATATATAGTACTAAATAGCATTGGATTACATACAATAAGAATATAAAGAGGATAGTTTCAATATCAAGAAATACTATCACATAAACAGGTAGAGACAGTAAAAACCCTAATGTTATTCCTGCAATCTCTCTAATGTATACACACTTTTCTTGGTGGCATTATATTCTTATAAATAAAATTATATATTTCCACATTTTGATGGACTAAGATGTAGTTTTTAGCTTAGTGTGATTAGATCCCAAACATTCTCATATAGACACTATTCAATAACCAATGTTTCCCAAGATATATTAAGGGTATGTTCTTCAATATATCTGAAAAAACATGACACTATTTACATAGTAACATTTACATATCTGCAGTTACTTTAAAAAGACATAGACCTTAGAGCCAGGAGGTGAAATTTATTTTTATTTCTGTAGGAAACAATTTGTGACTTTATAACAACAAACTGAATTTGACTCTTTCCTTTTTTGTAAGGTAAGGTGGACTTTTCTTTATTCTTGCTCTAGAAGTCAACACATATATTCTTCATTATTTCTGGTAGATTACATCCATTTATAGATGAGTATTGTAAGGCCAACAGTCAATGTAGTGAGTAAATACTGATACCAGAATTTGTGTCTGAGCTCTTCACTCTGTGTGCTAACAAAGAGAGTAATTTGGTGATGGAGAGGACCAATATGAAAAGACTATGGGGAAAAAGCATACTTTGGAAATGTTTGTTTTAGGACTAGGTGACAGTGTTGAGTAAATGAAACAGGCTGGTGTCAGGAGCATAAAAAGGAGTATATAAAAATCCTTTGAGTGGAGGCTTGGAAGGTGGCTCAGTGGTAGAGCGCTTGCCTTGCATGCATGAGGCCCTGGGTTCTATTTCTCAGCACCACATAAGCAGAGAAAAAAATCCGGAAGTGGTGCTGTGGCTCAAGTGGTAGAGTGCTGAAGAACTGAGGGATAGCGCCCAGGCCCAGAGTTCAGGCCCCATGACTGGACCCACCCAAAAAATAGAAATCGTTTGAGTGACAGAAACTGAGAAAATCTTGATCATTCATCTT
Source organism: Dipodomys spectabilis (assembly GCF_019054845.1). Taxonomy (NCBI): domain Eukaryota; kingdom Metazoa; phylum Chordata; class Mammalia; order Rodentia; family Heteromyidae; genus Dipodomys; species Dipodomys spectabilis. Next base: position 1,365,272 of record NW_024870710.1, read on the forward strand.
ATCTAATGGGAGGGAGTAGGGTAAGAAGAAATGTAATGTGCTTCCACGTTTGGCTGGCAAATGTGTTAGTGCTATTCTTAGTTATAAGGACCACAGGTGGAAATGATTGATTTGGGGAAAAAATCTGATAGTTCTAAAGTTTATATGCAAAGATCGGTCTGTTTAGACATCATCAAAATATCCACGACCATGAATATGAAAAAGAATAATGAAATTGAGGGCATTATTGAAGGGGAAAGGAAAAGGAAAGTTCTGAAACAGGTGTGAGTAATGTGGGCACCACTGTAGACAAGATTGGAAGAAAGCGATAAATAAGGAAATAAAAAAGTAATAAACACAAATTTACAGAAGTAAAGGAAGGAATTTTCAAGAAGATATTGAAAGTAATATGCTATTTGTATTTGAAAAGTAAAAAGACATAGACAAGTTCAATAAGAACATTGTTTTGGTGAAAGTCATATTGATAAAATTTTGGGATATGAATATGAGGCCATAAAATTCTGGATCCATAAATTCAACAGGTCCTGTTGATTTTAAATGTTGGGAACCAATGCTTTTATCCTGACCTTAGAAGAATTATACAGATATAGCTGTCCTGAACTTTACTCATAGGTATTGTGTGAATATTTTTGAAGACTTTGTTTATTCAGGAGTTTATAGATTGAACTACAGCACAGACAAGCCTAACTTGTCCTACAGTTCCAATGTGTCGCCCATGTATCCACCTCAGTTTGGGGTTTTATTGAAATGTCTTTAGATATATTTGGATGTCTTATCAGCCTATTCAATATAAATGTAGGACAAATAACACCAAGTATTAGGTTGAACATACAGCATTACTGATGTGACTAAAGACTTCTCAAATTGATTCTTCTTTAGAAGAGAAAATGCCTCAATAGCCATTGACACATCATAACTGCCATATACTCTATTTAACTCTAGCTCTTGTTAGGGATATCTCCATGGTGAAATAACCCTGACAATCAACCTGCCACAAATTCTTATATGTAGGCAATGCTTTTATAAACTTCAAGCTTTTATTGAATGGAAGAGTTCAGACTTGACCCTCACCAGTACGACTGAATGCCTAAAAAGATAAGACATTTTGCTTTAATGACTTTCTTTCATTTTCTCATAACTATTGGCAAGTAGGAAAGGATTCTGTAACAATAATACAATGGTGACTTGTACTAACACAACATCTAGGATCTAGTGTTAATTCGGATACTTACTAATTAGCTCTAGATTTTGTGGCTATTTATATTTCTCATGGGAAAACTAATGAGCTCCACGGAAACTGACCTAAGGAGACTTTCAAATCTAATATCAGTTTGTCTCAAAATGCATTAAGTTCTACATCCTCTAATATGGGCATAGGGTTACACAGTGGAACTTTTCTCCTCAAAGAGTGAGTACTACCCTATTGCTTAATATGGACAAAGTATTTTCATACATAGACTGGTCTTCTGCAAACCAGAAGTGGTAGTTGAACAAAGTTCTTAGCAGTTTGTATAGATGAAATGGAAATAGAGCAACTATGAACTCAAAAGGAATGTGCAAAAAAGCGAGAGGCACAAAGTAGAATATGCCAAGGAAATGCTGAAGTACAATTTCAAATTATGTGCTCAGGTGTGAGGGTGTGTTCAAAGTACATCTTAAGAAAATGTAGTTGGGTATCTTGGGGAAAAACTGCTTTAAACTCTTCTGGGATAATTGTACAAGTAGAAGCCCCTAACTCTGACTCTAATCAGCCACATCATCATCAACTTAGGGACTATTTTCCAAGTGAAAAGTGAGAAAAAGAGGGCTCATCACAGTTAGTGTTCAGGTTGAAGTAATGATAATAGCATAATTTTTCTTATAAGACTTCACTTATTTTGGAGGGTTAAAGTAGGAAAAACCCAAGTAAATATTTTGCATGTACCTAAATTAAGTGAGACATAGTATATTACTCTCTTTTTAACTGGGAAGTTGTAGATTATGTCTTTTTATACTCTAACATGGGACAATGATCTGCTGTCAGTCATTTTCTTCCCCCTCCCCATCTTTTGCCCTTCCAATTACATAATTTTTATTTAAAGAGACATACTTGAGCTTGCATTTCTAAATACTTCAAAATTATCTGAACTAATTCATACTTCTGGAAGCCTGCTATATCTTTCTCAAGGGAATATTTTGCCACTACCATTTTAACCCTTATGATATTGAATATCTTCCTGCCTAATTCAGTGCAAGATATACATTAGACTCATCGAGATATCTCAACACCTGTACCAACATGAAAACCTATCTTCATAAAAACCATGATTTTAGAATATCTGGGGAGGTGTCATCTGTAATTTTTGAATGACCCTAAGTGATACTTACATGTAATCATGTTTTAAATCAATATGCCTCTCAGTAGATGAACGAATTGACAAAATGTGATATATATATCCACTGTGGAATTCTATGCTTCCAATTCATACGGAAATGGAAAAATCTTACTAAGTAAAATAAAGAAGACACAAAGAAAGAGATTCCATGGTTTCCCTAATTACAATTTTCAAAGAAGTTCTAACATTTGACACAGGATATGAACATTTTCAGATGCACCTGCAGGGTTCTCTGATTCATTCCTCCATGGATTTGATCCCTTTAATAATTATTACTTGACTTTCTTAATATCTCTGGGCCCTATTTTTGTAATATTCTCAAGGTTTTTTGGGGAAAGTTCACTTGAGGACTTTCTAATATTAAAAATTATCACTAGTTGTAGTCAACTCAGGATATATTTTCGATTATTTTCCAACTTTTTCTACACATTCTGAGAGTTGTTTCATATGTGTGTTTACACATATGAGTGCCTCTGTGTATGTGCATGCTTGCGTGTATGTATGGCAAAACCTCAAGCTCTTATTCAGCAGTCTTGCTCATACCTAGTATTCCATCACTTCAGCTATTCTTACAATGCAGGTTTAGTCTGGTTAATTATAGGTATTGTTGCAAATACTTTTTTTCCCCCCAGGCTGGATGGAAACTGAACTTCCCAGAATCCTTTTCATTTTTAGGTGTTATCTTTCCACGAGTATCAATTTTTAAACTTGAAACAGTTTTGTGAGTGTAAATTCTAACCTGTGTCCCAGATTTTTAGCTTAAGGATTCATATAAAGATAGATGAACATACACATTACATATATTGAGTGTACACTGTTAGATATGTGATTTTAAGCCAGATGACAGTGGATCACGCCTATAATCCTAGCTACTCAGGAGGCTGAGATCTGAGGATTGCAGTTCAAATCCAGTGCAAGTAGGAAAGTTTCTGAAACACTTATCTCCAATTAACAACCAGAAAACTGGATTTGGCACTGTGGATCAAGTGTTAGACTGCTAGCCTTAAGCTGAAGAGTAGAGGAAGAGTGCGCAGGCCCAGACTTCAAACCCCACAATACCAAAGAAAAAGAAAAGGAAGGAAATAAAAAGATATGTGAACTTAGCCACCAGTTCATTGCTAGTATAATTCCTGCTCTCTCAACATGGTTTTTTTTTTCCCAGTTAAGTCCATGCTCTTATATCTGATGTGGTTTGAAACTAGAATTATTCTTCCATTCTAGTTTTTACAAATTTGCATGATTAGTTGCCATGATTTAGAGCTAGAAGAAGAAACAGAGTGGCCTCATCCTTCATGTTCCACTTAGTAGTAATGCTTTCTCTATATCACTCTTGTAGATCAACATACTGGCCTTGGCTTTATTGTTTCAAATTTGTCTTATTTGCAGAGTCTTCTATACTGTATTGAACAACCATACGTAAACACAGAACTTCTTTTTCTCCTATTATTCATATTGTTTCTCCTACTGTTAACTTATGTACACATGTGAAATTATGCACAACACGCACACACAAATATTTCTGAGAACCTTCTTCTCACTTAAAATTGGTCAATATTCATAGAGCACTTAGGAAATTTGAACTTAATGTAGTCCAGGATAATGGTTTTTTCATGTTTTTTATAGTAAAAATGTTGTACAGAGGGGTTAGAGTTATATATGTAAGTAAATTAGTACATAATCTATCAAGCGTTGTTACATCTTCTTTTGTTTTTCCCCTGCCTTCCCTTTCATCCTCGCCACCCCCAAATCCCCCTCCCCTCCCCAAGTTGTAAAGTTCATTTTCTACATAGTGTCTAGTATAAATCATTGTTACAATGGGTCATACTGTATCCTTGTTTCAGCATTTTGTTATTTTCCTTCCCCTCCACACATTAGAAAAAGGTATATGCAAGATGCAGATCACCGACATCAAATACAGTAAAAACAGGGGTTGTACTGTGGAGGTAGAAAATAGAAGAGAAACAAAAATATCACATAGTACCTTTTAGGTAACAATAAAGAAAAATCAAGTTGTGTCCTATCTTGGAGTCTATTTCACTTAACATCATTTTATATGGCCATATGTACATATATAATGTTTTATAAGAGATTTAATTTCCGTGCTTTCTCCTAAGTTGTTTCTGAAACACATGTTACCTCATGTACAAAGATGTACTTGTGCTATTTCAATGAAGCCACAAAACGTTCATTTCACCTGGAGCAGCACCATAGATTGTTACTTGAAGTAACTGGAAGAAACGGTTACTGGAAGTGGAAACTGATTCCAAGGGAGGAATTGAACATAGAGAAATGACAAGTTCAACTTAATTTGTGTGCTTGTTTTACTGTACAAGACAAGAATTCAAAGCTTGAAGGAAACTCTGTCCCTGAGTTTTCGAGTGTGTTCTTTACTCACAAAAAACTTGTCTGTAAATTTCTAGTTGAGACTATTACAAAAGGAAACAATATGCCATTTGAAAGCCAAAATAGATAAAAAGGAAATAACATCGTTTTAAAAGGGTTCTACTGCAAGGAAACAAAGACATGTAGGTTTGAAGGTAACTTATGCCTAGATATTTCACTCCTGACATGATTGTCTTGTTGCAGGAGTCAGTTATCCATTACTTTAATCTGGTCCTGAATTCACCATAGCAATAAGGATTCCAAAAAGCAGGATCCAGTGAGTATGATCAGCAAAAGAAGGCTCTTTTCAAACCAGGGCTTTAAGTATGGTCCAAAAGAAAAATGTGGGTTTTTTTGCTTGCTTGTTTGTTTAGTTTGTGCTGGTTCTGGGGCTTGAACTCAGAGTCTGTACCCTGTCCCTGAACAGTTGTCTTTCGTGCCCTCCTGCCACCATAGGTAGTACTCTACTGCTTGAGCCAAAACTCCACTTCTGGCTTTTTTGGTGTTTAATTACAGATAAGAGTTTGACAGACTCTTCTGCCTGTTGGCTTTGAGATTTTAATAAATCCAAGTGACATCAACTGTATGGATTTCTCTTTTGAACCAAGACATGTTAGATGAAGTTTATTATAAATCTACTTTTCGACAATTTTTTAAAAGAAGAGAATATGTTTAGCAAAGAAACCATAACTTAACTCAGTAAAAGTAGGTGCACTGAATTATTTTGGAATTATGTTCTCTGCTTGGGAAGATTAGTATTGACTTCGTTGTTCCTTTTGAGGAACTTTTTCTGTTGGTCATGGGGCTTGAACTCTGATCCTGGGCGCTGTCCCTCAGCATTTCAGCTCAAGTTAGGTGCTCTACCACTTTAGTAACAGCGACACTTCCGGATTTCTGGTGGTAATTGAAGATAAGATTCTCATGGATTTTCCTGACCAGGTTAGCTTTGAACCACAATTCTCTGTTTTCAACCTCCTGAGTAGCTAGTATTACAAATGTGAGTCACCAGCACCCAGATCATATTTGCATTTATGTGCACTTAATGACACTATGTTGACAAAGAATGGAAATTTGAATCAAATGGTGTGACATGGCAGCTTTTAAATAAAATGGAGGTAGCAATAAATATGTACTCCTTTTCCATGTTCTTACATTAATGATTGATGAGCCATGGGACTCTTACATTAGCATCCTCTGTTGTCTGCGTATGTGGACTTAGTATCAGAAATTGTTCATAGAGAAATAGAGAAAGACAGATTTGTACAAAGCAAAGGAGATCAGGTATGAAAGAGCAGCATAGAAGTATATACAACTTATCACACAGAGATTACGAACTAGCTTAAGTTATTTGGTTATTGATAATCAAAAATGGTTCTCTAGAACAGTTTATGGTACAACTTAGTTATTATTATCATTTATTCCTTCCATCTGGAGTTATTCCTTCTGTCAAAACTAATAATTAACCTCTGCCTTTTTGGTGCCATGACTTACCAAAAAGATTTCCAAATCTCACTTATACTACCCTTCTGATTGTGGTTAGCCGTGGGCACTCAAGAGCCTAGAATCTTTGAATTTCCATGATTAATCTTCACTGATATCTAAACACATTCTTGGTATTAATTGCCATGACCTATTAACAAAACGTTTTTTTGTTGTTCCACACAGTATTCTAATATAGGTAAAGTACATGAATTAAGGACTATTGATAGGTATCAGTTGGAAGGAGCAATTATATATTCCAAGTATGGGTTCTTTATTTTGCATTTCCTAGCTAAATGACTCTTTTGCCAGTCCTGTGGCTTGAAATCAGGGCCAGGGAACTGTTCCTGAGCTTCTTTTTTTTTTTTTTTTGATTGAGGGTAGCACTATAACATTTGAGGCAAAACACCACTTCTGTTGTTTCTTTTTCTCTTTATGTGGTACTGAGTAATTGAACCCAGGGTTTCATGCATGCTAAGCAATGAAACCACATTCCCAGAGCCCTAAATGACTTTCTTTTTTTATATTAATAAGTTTTTTGTGAAAATACAGTACAGAGGGGTTATAATTACATGAACAAGGTAATGAGTACATTTCTTATCAAGCATTTTTGCCTCCTCCTTTGTTTCCCCTTACCATTCTTGCCCACCGATCACCCTCCTACCACCAAAGTTGTAAAGTTCGTTTTTCGACATAATGTCTTGATGCAATGGGAATTTCTTAACATGCCATTACTTTTTCATTCCGTTAATATGTATTACAATTTAGGCCAGGTAGAAAATGAAGTAGAAAACAATACTAAGTCCAGTAAGGCTGACATTCCTATCACATCACTAAGGAAGTAGTATTAAGACCTGCAGGACTCTTAGAGCTGTTATATATGACATTATTATGTAAAACACTATTAACTGTCATCCCCGACATCCATAATATTCTGCTTCCACTTTCCAGGTAAAGAACCACACATCTACGCCATTTTATTGATTGGGTGTATTTTCTAGGAATGGAGAAGGAGGATTTAGTAGGTGATGGTGGAAAAATATGTATATTGCCTCCCAGTCCACATTTTTTGCATTTTTAAAAAGTGCTACTGATGAACTCCCACTTACATCTAATTGACTTGCTGTTTGTACAAGATGCAGATAAATGAAGACATTTATTCTGGTGGATAGTCACATATATTAACGAAATCCATTTCTGGAAAAATAAGATACTAAGTAAGAAATTATAAATTATTATGTGTAAAATGATTTCTTTCCTTGGAGAACAAAAAGTAGTATTGAAATGATTACTCCAACTTTCTTTGAGATTTTATGCTGTCTCAGTATCAAAATGTTCTCTAATTTCTGTAACATCCAAATATAAAAGACATGATTTGAAGAACTCAGTCGTTTTAGAATATAAGGAACGTAAGAGCATCCTTCCTGCAGAGACGCCTATGCGATGGCAAGTATGATTGATTGTATTATGGTTCTCTTTTTTTCCTCTTTATCTCAAGTGTTGCATATCTTGGCTTATTCTCTGTGTCCTGAATCAGCTTCCTGTAGGAGAGGTTTACCTCTACCCTTCAGTGTCAAGATGGGTCATGTGACTTACTTCAGCTTACGAAAGTGAACCAAAAGTGGTGAAAGGCTATTTCTAGGGGAAGATTTCTATCTCATTATCTGTGTCTTTTTTTTCCTTAGCTATAAAAATAGCATATTTCCAGAGGGAATCTTCTTTCAACTTATATGTTGGAAGAGTATAGCATGTGAAATTGAGGCAAAACTTACAGTCTCATACATATAACACAGACAGAACTAAGCAAATATTAGAATATGATATTAAGATGCTAGTTTCTTACCATTCTTTTATATCTTCATGATAGCTGACTACAGCACACCAGAATTTAACAAATCCTAAACAAGAACTAAACAAATTGATAACATTTCCTATTGGAAGATATTACAATTTTTTTTCAGGTAAGGGGTAGGTTTATTCAGTAGACCTGCTGAGACCAGGCAAGGTTGCCACTCCACATGGCTGGGAAAGGCCTGGGAAAGAGTGAGAGCTGGGAAAGAGAGGAAAGACAGAGGAAAGAGAGAGAAAAGAGCAGAAAGAGAGCACGTCTGGGAAAGGTGGGAAAGAGAAATCTAAGAAAGAGAAGGGAGCTAGAAAAAAGAGAGGAAAGAGGAAAGAGAAAAGAGCTGAGAGAGCTAGAAAAGAGCAGAGTGAGCAGAGAGAGTGCAGAGTGAGAGCAGAGAGAGCTAGAAAAGAGCAGAGTGAGCAGAGAGAGTGCAGAGTGAGAGCAGAGTGAGCTAGAAAAGTGCAGAGAGAGAGCGTCTGGGCCTGGCTTAGACCTTACGGGTGGAGAAAGGTATGGCCACATCAAATTCAGATGTGACCTCTTCCAGGTGTCCCAGTTACCTAGGTAACGCAGGTACTAGGTGGAGCATTCCAGCTGGCACCAGGCCATCTTGGTCCTCCGTGCGGTGGGGAAAGGCCTGGGAAAGAGAGCTCGGAGAGCTGGGAAAGAGAGAGAGCTGGGAAAGAGAGAGAGAAGAGCTAGAAAAGAACAGAGAGAGAGCAGAGAGCAGAAAGAGCTAGAAAAGAGCAGAGAGAGAGCAGAGAGAGCTAGAAAAGAGCAGAGAGAGAGCAGAGAGAGCTAGAAAAGAGCAGAGAGCAATATTACAATTTTTTATAAATAAGCATTCTCCATGTGATCACTTGTGGGATTATCTATTTCTATAGATGTGTTTAATCACTCTAGAGCACTGTATCTAATACCCACAATCATTATCCAGAACTTGTGATTGAGATGAGGAAGAAAAAAATATCTAGATTACTCCTTCTCTTTTCCTCTTCTCCTTTTTCTAGTGTGGATTCTCATCTTTTCTCCAAATTCTCCAATTAATAAAGGAAGAATGACACATTGTGGATATGACGCAAAAGGCTTCAAAGCCAGAATTTTATTCTTTCAGAAATAGATGAAGTGAATCAGAGTGGCTCAAGGAAGAATAAAAACATGATTTTTTTTTTCCCTGTCTGGATTTCACCAAAGACTCTAAACATGACTATGAATAGATAGTGAACCATTTGTCTTGGCTAACTTTTTTTTGTGAAAATACTGTACAGAGGGGTTACAATTACATGGGCAAGATAATGAGTACATTTCTTATCAAGCATTGTTGCCTCCTCCTTGTTTCCCCTTCCCTTCCCTTCCCAGCCTCCCATCGCTCCCCCCCCTCTACTCCCCCCCACCAAACTGTAAAGTTCATTTTCGACATGACAACTTGTACTTCTCATTGTTGCAACTAGTGCACCTGTATCCTTATTTAAACGACTTGTTTTTCCCCTTCCCCTCCACAAAATATACCGACATCAAATAGATAAGTGCATAGGACCATATATAATGAAATGTATCAACATTAGCTCCAAGAATTGTAAAAAAGAGGTTCTTATGTCGTGTATATAGTTATTAATTTTTTCTATTTATTCTTTTTCTGTTTTTTCTTTTCAATAAAGATAAAAAATAAAAATAGTAGATAAAAAGTAAATATTAAAAATGAAATTTGAAATCTGAAAAAAATGTTAAAATAGTTTGCTTGGTCAACATTCCTGCATATAGTTCACTGTCTTAAAATATATATTAGTTCCTAGAATCAAAATATATTTTTCTTGTATTCTTTTTTAATTTTTTTTACAGTATAATATTTATTTTTTTGTGAAAATACTGTACAGCGGGATTACAATTACATGTGCAAGATAGTGAGTACATTTCTTATCAAGCATTGTAGCCTCCTCCTTTGTTTACCCTTCCCATCTCTTCCCATCCTCCCCCCCTCCACACAATCCTCCCCCCCCAAGTTGTAAAGTTCATTTTTGACATGACAACTTGTACTTCTCATTGTTGCAACAGGTCCACCTATATCCTTATTTAAACGACTTGTTTTTGCCCTTCCCCTCCACAAAGTATATCGACATCAAATACAGTGAAAGCAGGAGTTATACTGTGGGGGAGGGACATACAAAGTAACAAAGAAATAATCTTATAATTGCATTAGAAACAAATGCATGAAAGAAAAAAAAACATTTAAAATACATACTTTAGGGTTCATTTTCCTAACATAACCTTATCTGACCTTTTCTGCTTGACTCATACATATACTAGATATTGCCAATAAGGGAGACCATGGGACCTATGTTTCTCTGGGCTTGGATTCATTCACTTAATATAATCTTTTCCAAGTCTTTCCATTTCCTAACAAATGGGGCAATGCCATTCTTTCTGATGGAGATATAGAATTTCATTGTGTATATATACCACATTTCCTTGATCCATTCATCTACTGAGGGACATTGGGTTGGTTCCAGATCATAGCTATGGTAAATAATGCTGCAATAAACATAGATGTGCTGGTAACCTTTGTGTGGTCTTGTTTGTAAACATTTGGGTAAATGCCCAAAAGTGGGACTACTGGGTCATAGGGGAGCTCTATGTGGAGTCATTTGAGGAAGGTCCATACTACTTTCCAAAGTGGTTGAACAAGTTTACACTCCCACCAAAAATAAAGTAAGGTTCCCTTCTGTCCACATCCCCTCCATCATCTGTTGTTAAGAGAGTTCTTGATTTTTGCCATTCTAACTGGTGTGAGGTGGTAGCTCAATGTTGTTTGGATTTGCATTTCTTTTATGGCTAGGGAAGTTGAGCATTTCTTCATGTGTCTATTGGCCATCCTTCTTTCTTCTTCAGAGAAGTTTCTCTTTAAGTCATTAGCCCAGTTATTTATTGAGCAGTTGTTTCTTTAAGGATTTGTTGTTGGGGGATTTAATTTTTTTGAGTTCCAAGTATATTTTAGATAAGAGACCGTTTTCTGTTCTATGGCTAGTGAAGATCTTCTCCCAATCTGTTGGCTTTCTATTGATCTTGCTAGCTATATCCTTTGCCATGCAGAAGCTCTGCAACTTCATGCAATACCATTCGTCCAAACTTTCTTTGATTTATTGTGTTTCCAGGTCTCTATTAAGAAAATTTCGGCCGGAGCCAAGGAGACCTAGGGTTTCTCCTATTCCATCCTGTAATGTTTTCAGAGTCTCTGCTTTGACTCTGAGGTCTTTGATCCATTTGGAGTTGATTCTGGTGCAGGGTGGTATATAAGGATCTAGCTTTAGTTTTCTACAAGTAGTTAACCAATTTTCTCAGCACCATTTACTGAAGAGGCTGTCTTTCTTCCATTCTATTGTTTTAGCTCCCTTATCGAAGATTAGATGGCTATAGGTCTGTAGGTTCATTTTTGGGTTTTCAATTCTATTCCATTGGTCTTGAGGTCTGTTCTTGTGCCAGTACCAAGGTGTTTTGATTACTATGGCTTTCTACAAGAGTTTTAAATTTGGTATTGATATTCCTCCAGCATTGTTCTTTCCGTTGAGGAGCGTTTTTATTATTCAGGGTCTTTTATTGTTCCATATGAATTTTTGGATTGCCTCTTCTATTTCCTTGAAGAATGAGGTTGGAATTTTGATGGGTATCGCATTAAATTTGTAGATAGCCGTGGGAAGTACTGCCATTTTCTCGATGTTAATCTTTCCAATCCAGGAGCTTGGGATTGTTTCCCATTTTCTAATTTCTGTTTTGATTTCCTTGTCAAATTTTTAAAATTTTCATCATAGAGGTCCTTCACTTCTTTGGTTAAGTTAATTCCTACGTATTTTATTTCTTGTGGGGCTATCGAAGTTTTTTATTTGGCCTTCAGTTTTGAAGGAGGGTTTAGCTGGGTACAGTATTCTTGGTTGATATTTGTTTGTTTGTTTGTAGTGCATGTTATACATCATTCCAGGCTTTTCTTGCTTTGATTGTCTCTGCTGAGAAATCTGAGGTGATTCTAATCCGTTTCCATTTATAGGTGATTAATCTTTCCTCCTTGACAGCTTTAAGGACGTTTTCTTTGGTCTGATTAGATCCTGTGTGGATTATAATGTGAGGGTGGGATGTCCTATTCTGGTCTGGTCTATTTGGAGTTCTAAAAGCTTCTTGTATCTGAATAGGCTTTTGTTTTTGCATGTTTGGGCAGTTCTCTGCTAGGATCCTGTTAAACAAATTTCCTAGACCATTAACTTCTGTTTCTAGGTGCTCCTCTACACTCATTATCCTTAGATTAGGCCTTCTAATAGGGTCTTCCAGGTTTTGGATAGATCTCTCATATTTCTTAAACTTGTCTTGGATGGTTGTATGTTCTTTCTCTATAATGTCTAGGCTGTTTCAATCCCCGAGATTCGATCTTCTGCATGGTCTAACCTGCTGTCGAGACTTTCTACTTTGCTTTTTATTTATTTTCCTTCTAGTTGGTCATCTTTGATGGCTTCAAATTCTTTGTTAAAGCTTTGTTTTAGATCTTGTATGAACTTCTTTACTTCCTTAATTTGGTGTTCAGTGTTTATTCTCAAATCACTTAGTTGATTAGTTATGGTTTGCTTGGGCTCCCATTCCTTCTGTTGGGTTCCATTCAGCATTCCCTTGGTGGTCTCCCTGACTTCCTTCAGCTCTTTATTAATGGATTTCATGAATGCCTTTAGTGATCTTTGTGTATTCTCATCCTGCTCTCTCAATTCTTGTATTACTCTTTGCTTAGCTTCCTCACATTTATGCCATTCCTGTAGTTCTCTTTGAGTGTTCTCAGCCTGCTCATGGCATTCCTGCCTCTTTGTGTATTCTCAAGCTGCTCACGTAAATCCTGTATCATTTTTTGAGTAGCTTCCTCCAGCTCATGCTATTCCTGTATAAACTTTTGCATTGCCTCCTCTCTCTCCCTATCATGCTCATTCAGAGTCCTTTGTATGTTTTCAGTCTTTTCATTTATCATGTTTGCTGGCAGTGTTTGTACAGCTTTTTGGGAACTCTCCTCTGTTTTTTTTCATTATCTGTTTTTCCCCTGATTATCATGAGTGGGAGTTGAGATACCAGGACTTTCCATTTTTTCTTGTGTTTTTCCGGCTTACTCTGCCATTGGGGATGAAATTATCACCAGGTTTGTGGTAGAACACTACTTTAAGGCAAGCATCAACCAAAGTCTGTATTTGCACAGTCAATAATCTGTAGATACAATCTAGTTCAACAGATACATCTATTCAAGATCAAACAACTGTATATTAATATGTACGAACTCCGTAGAAGAATTTGTTAAACCAGAAATTATTAGGTTTATGAAGAGATGTGGGTAAAAAAAAGGAATAGGGTGATGTGGGAAGGCACAGGAAGTGTTAACTAAGTCCTAATCTCAAACCAGGAAATAGGTTGGATAGGATGAAAGTAGAGAGAGAGAAAAAAAGAAGAAAGAGAAAGGGAACAAAAAGAGACCAGAAAAAAATAGAAAGGTAAAAAATTAAGAATATTATTCAGATTGAAAAACAAACTATCCAGTGAAGAACGTGAACATAATGAGAGAAGGGGAGGGATATAAAGGAGATGTGAAAAACTTAAAAATAAAAATACTTAAAATATTATATAGGTATACAGAGGTAGTATTGCTATTAAGGAATTTTAGCCTAAGAGGTTTTGAATTGAGTAATAAATTTGTGTATTATGTGTGTACACAATGGGGGATAAGGTCTAATAATCGACTATGGGTTTATCTGAGGATGTGCAGAACAGCAATTACGTCACATAAAAAAGGGAAGGGAAGAATAGGTGAAAAGGCTAAGAAAGAAAGAAAAAAGTTCCAAAGATCAGTAGAGCTAAACAAAAAACAAAACAAAACAAAAAAAAGGGAGAAAAACACACACACACTTATACCCGTACAATAAAATTCTAAGAGGAAAAAAAACTTACTAGAAAACAATTTTTTTTCAAAAAAGTTAAAATTTAAAGATTAAAAAAGTTTTTGAGAAAAAAAAATTTTTATAAATCGTATAACAAAAAAAAGTTCTTTTATTTTTTTGGGAGGGGTGGGAAAAATCTTGTGTCTCCCTTGTCTCCATAACCAGCCTCTTGGAATCTCTGGTATGCTTGTGTTCCTGTGGCTTGGTTGGTTACTTAAGTCTGTTTCTTTGAACAGGCAGAAAAATTCTCTGCCATCTTCCTCCCAGGTTAGTTCAATGGGAGGAGATGGCTTTTTCTTCAAGTTTGGAGGATGCTGTGATGAGGCCAGTTTCTGGGTAGAGTTGAGGCCTTTCAGCAAACAGTTGCTTTTCCCGGGGGCTGGTTTGTGAGAAACTCACAGAGCCCAGCCTTGAGCCACTCTCAAGGTTTCTGTTTACTGAATTTCAGTTGTTTGTTTAGGCTGCTAAAGGGAGGGGCAGCCTCTGGCTCTGAAGAAAGCCACTCCTTGGGCTGACACCCAAGCTGGGTGACTTTTCCCTGGGTGAAGCTGAGTCTGGCAGGTTAGGATAGGCTCTTGTGACCTGCTAGATGACTGTAGATTTATTCCAGGGCTTGAGTTGGAGCTAGCAGCTCCGCCCAGCTTTGTTGGTATCCAAGATGGAAATTTCCGGTACTGGGTGGGCGAGGGTTGGCCTTCCCTCCTCTGCTCCCCGAGAAGGAGTGAGAATGTCAGGCTTCTACTCATGCTGAGTCTTGGTTCCTAGGTCATCTCTGGTTGGCGAACTGCAGGATTAAGATGTCCGCTCCTTGTCAGTTCTTGCAGGTGTTGAGTGGAATCCGCTTGCCCACTGCGTCTGGCTCCTTAGTCCTGGACTCTCTGTGATTCAGGTATGGTGGCTGCATTCGCCTCTGCCACCGCTGCCACCTCCGCAGTGGCTGCTGGCATGTGCTCAGGGCTGTCTCCTTGCCTGTATTTTCTCTCTCTGGCCTAACTCTCTGTCCTGTGAAGGCACACTATGTGTGATTCTCTAGCTTAGGACTGTTCACTGGAACTCTAAAACTGCTTTTTATGTGAGAGCTTGTTTAGCCTACAGCTTCTCCTCTGCCATCTTCCTGCCTTTTCTTCTGTCTTGGCTAACTTTTTAAAAATATTGTTTTTTAAAAAAAAGATAATTAAAAAATTTTATAAATAATTTTAAAATAAATAGTAATTTCTTGTTTGCTTTTGGGAGGCATGAAATAAGACTGCATTAACATTGTGTGAGTTGAGAGGCTAAATTTTATCAGAATCTAAACAAAATGAAAAATAGATGATTTTAAGATAAATAGCTTGTAGATACATTTTTACCTTAACATACCCTCAGAGACATATATTTTTCTTCTTTTCCTCTCCACGCTGAATCAACTTCAATAAGCAGTTAATGTAATTCAAATGGCTGTGTTTCTTTCCGAAATAGAATAGACCCAAAAAAGTTAGAAAAATAGAACGAGTATTGGGTAATGCATTCTTTAAAAATAGCAGTCAGGTAAATATTAACCATAATTCCAAAATAATAACAATCAAATGCTCTTGAAAAGAGAAGACTGTAAGCAGAATATACAAAAAATGATAGTGCCACAACTACTTCAGGAGCTGCTCTCTGACATTTAGGATTTCTAGTTCATGACAATGTTTTAATCAGGATTAATTGCTTTCCAGGACTAATTTTTTTTAGTTATATTTCATTGAAGAAATATGTTGTTCAAAATTAATGAAAGGATAACAGTTTATAGTAGAAAGAATGCTACGAACTTATTTTACATAGCAAAATATCTTCCCATAATATCTGTCTACCCCAAATAACTAATCCCTCAAATGTACATTTGCATTATATGTATATAAGTTTGTAAAATAATCATCTTTCATAATCCAATGAACACAAATATGAAGAATTACCAGATGGGGGAAATATATTCAAATGGGTACTTTAAAGTCCCAGGTGTAGTTGGAAAGGACATGATGAGGTTAGAACCATCAGAGACATGTAAAGATGCTACATTAGAAAATAAAGAAAACAACAACAACCCAGATTCTGAATTTCTGGAAAGCAGAGCAGCAAGAAAATGCTTTTTCCACTAGAATCATTTGAAAAATATTTTAGCTATGGAGGTGACTCGATTTTAAAATTCTGTCCTTTAGAACTGCAAAATGATAAATATGGATTATTCAAGCCAACTAACATGTAGAAATATTTTAGAGCAGATTTAGATTAGTAAACTAATTCAAACACAGCCTTTTCCTGATGCAACTACAGGGACACCACATTTCCTAGTTTTTGAGAATAAGAAAATGTTGCCACTGTCTTTTTACACATGTATGGTATGCATAATACTTACGGGCTTTACATAAAGAAGACTTGAAATTCTAAATAATATTTAAATAAGAGGTTCTTATCTTTATTTTCACATTTTGGGATCACTAAATACCAAAATTATGTAGAAGGCTAGGGTAAGAATATGGAAATGAAATCTGTCTCCTAATATTATAAAGATAATTTATGTCATTTTGAGTTACAGTTTCTAAAGTAATAAAAAATAAGGCAACACAGATACAAAAACTCACTTTTCTCTCCTTCCTAACTTTCCAACAGCAATTAGAGAATCCAGTAAATGTACAGCCATCCCAGGATGGTATAAGATGGTATAGGATCACTAGATGGTAAAAAAGAAGATAACAAAAATGGTTCCCCTGGAACAATGGGAAACAAAATCTACATCTACACATTGTGATATAACTAGAAACTAGTTTCCACTATTCTAAGTTTTTGATACTTTAGGTTTGTTGGCACAGCATCTTTCCACTCTTAAGAAATGACTCATTATTAAAACTCAAGTGTTTACAGCTTATAACCCAGAAACAAACAATGCTTCTGAATGTAAAGAAGAATGATATTAAGAGCAATCTAGGCTACTTTTATAGCAATAGCTGATAAATAATAATGATATTGGGGAATAGTCCAATAATTTTGAACTTTTTCATAACTTACTCTTCTCCAACACGAGAAGTCCTAAACAAAATATGATAAATATTAATAGAGGATTTTATATTTTTTATTGTTCACACCAAAGCAAATACTTTCCTCTTTGGAAGCCTGACATTGAAAGAGTCAGACCCTCAAAATTATTTTATAGACAAAAGTTTACTGCTTTGACTTAGGTGTTTTCCTGCCTTTGGGTGTTGCTCTCTATTACTTTGGCAACTGCATAGAAAAACAAGATAAATCCATTATGCTTGTGTTGAATTGTTCAAAGTCAAGCTGTCTTCAAACAAAGTTTTCTGTTCCCTTCTTCAGTGCTAATTAAAGTTTAACTATTGCTCTTTAAATGCAACAAAGCGTTATACTTTAACGTACATTCTCATTGAAATTGATGAAAACAGGAGTGTCTGTGATTGCTTAGTTTATAGTTTTCAAGTATTTTCCTTGGCTATTTTCATTATTGCCTTTGTTCCAGTCTTCTAATCAGGAACAGAGGGTTACCCATAAATATCTTCCTAAGATATAGGATGTTAGGTGGATGTTAAAGATTTTCATCTCCTTAAAGACTGAAAAGCTCAGAAGACATTTTGCTACTACTGGAATTGCTAAGATGATTTGAATATTTTGGTTCTTAAACTAAGTGAAATTCATGTGAAATGTTACTTGTTCCAACAATGATTATGGCTTATACTTTTCTGCTCCAATGAGATGAAATGTCTGACTATTTTGGAGGGCATATTGATTTGAGGGTAGGAGGCTTAATTATAGAAAGCCAAGGCAGATTCCTAAAACAGGATTGCCTTTCAAGTATCACTTAATTATACTTAAAGTATATAAGTATAGAAATATACAAATATGAATTGAGTGACAAATGTGTGATTTACAAAATTGATTCAATGTCAACAAATCCAGAAAGCAATTCTCTATATTTATATAAACTAGTATACCTAGTAAAGATTTAAAATTGTTAGAATATATTTTTTAACATTTATGTCAAAATAATTGTTTATTTGTAACTGTTTGTTTTAATTTTTGTTAGTCGTGGGGCTTGAAATATGGGCCTAGACATTGTCCCTCAGCTCTTCAGCTCAAGACTAGTGCTCTACCACTTGAGCCACTGCCAGTTTTCTGGTGGCTGATTGGAAATAAGAGTCTCATGGACTTTCCTGCCTAGGCTGGCTTTCAACCATGAGTCTCAGCTCTCAGCCTTCTTAGTAGCTAGGGTTATAAGCATGAGCCACTGGCTCCTAGCTACACAATTATGTTTTACATAGCTATGAAATATTCATTTATATGTTGTGTAATGATAGAGCAGCATCATATCCATTAATTTCTGCATGTAACAATTCTTTTTAGTGAGAATGCTCAGAAACCTATCTTCTCGCTAGGATGAAGTATCTATTCTTAACTATAATCACTTTGCTTCTTGTGGTATACAAATAATATATTTAGTTTTAGTTCTGGAAGTCTGCTAATTGAAGTTACATAAAACAGGAATTGAAAAGTGAAAGAAATTCATGGTTCCATTACTTGTTTCAGAAAAACAATTATGCCTTTTGTTTCCAATTATATTTCTGTGGGAATGTGTAATATTCATTGATTTAATTGTTAAAAATTATAACAGTTACATTATATCAAGTTGATTCAAACTTGTTTGGTCTTGGGGCTTGAACTCAGGGTCCCTGAGATTTGTTGAAATTTTTTAACAATTTACCTATAGTTTTAATGCCAAATTTAAGACTGCTTCATCTCAAAATTGTCAAAACATCTTCCTTTGCTTTACATTTACATCTCTTTTTTTTGTTTTATATGACATGTTTTAATCCTGCTTGAAGTTAACATTTGAATAAATTGTTATGTTTAAGTCAATGTTCACTTTTTAATTTTCCCAAATACTGCCTAACTTATCACCTCTTATTAAACAGAACGTCATTCCACAAATGTTTGGTTTTACACCTTATTAAATATTCCTTTATAATATTTATGTGGATCTAATCTGGTGCCCTACAGACCCATTGAGCTGTATAATCTTTCCTCTAAAAATATAACAATTTTACACTAATATTGGGCAGAAATATATTCCAGTTTATTTTTCTTTGTCAATGACTCAAAGAGTGCTAGTCAGGTGTTTCTAGAAATTGTCATAAACATAAATAAAACTGAAGCTGAACGCTGTTAGATCATGCTTAGAATCATAGCTGTGTAGGAGACTGAGATCTGAGGATTGTAGTTGAAATCTAGCTGGAATGGGAATGTCCATAAGACACTTATGTCCAATTAACCACTGGAAAACCAGAAATGGCACAGTTGCTCAGTGAGTAGAGCATTCACTTTGAAATGAAGAGCAGAAGGACAGCACGAGGATCAGATTTCAAGCCACATGAATGACCAAAAAAAGGGGAAGAGACAATTTATATCTTTTCTCAATTGTATCCTCCAATCGACAAAAATTATGTCTCCATTTATTTAGATTTTTGCTTTTATATTCAGCATTGTATGATTTTCAATTATGGTGAGTAAATAGCACTTTAATACATTTTGACAATATGTGAAGGTAGCACAAAGGAATTCACAGAAAACAGTTGAAATATAAAGGGCAATGGGAATGGAGAATGCCAGAAATGGGTTAATCAGACCCTTCATCAATATGTGAGAGTGTAAGATATTTCAACAAGGTATCTTCATACAATTAATATACATCAATTAATAACTATCTTCCAAAGGCTTTGGTATTCAAGAATGACATAAAGGATAAAAACACATTCTGTGGTGAAATGAAAGAAAGATAGATGAGAAAATGCATACTTATAATGATTGTGTAAATAAACTAAGAAATTCAGTCAACATTCTGAGGGCTCATGGCTCATTGGACTCGAAGGTTGCTGCTATCTAAGATAATTCTAAAATGTTAGACTTGATCGTATCTTTAAGACTGCTTAATACGATTGCTTTTTGAGTCAGTATTCTTTTTCTTCTTACTAGTTGTGGTGGTGGTTCTGGGCCTTGAACCCTGGGCCTGAGCCCTGTCCCTCAGCTCTTCCACTCAAGGCTAGAGCTCTACCACTTGAGCCATAGTACCACCTCCGGCTTTCTGGTCGTTTATTGGAGATAAGAGTCTCATGGACTTTTCCTGCACAGGCTGGCTTTGAACCATGATGCTGAGATCTCAGCCTCCTGAGTACCTAGGATAACAGGTGTGAGCCACCAGCGCCTGGCTCCTCCTTACAATATCTTAAACATAAAATAAAATAAAGTAAAATCAATAAAGGGCATGATTAGCAAATAAAGTAAAACGATAACTTACAGACAAATGAAAATAACACTATATATATATATATATATATATATACATGTATGTACACATCTGTATATTCTTATATATGTATACATATATAGGTATTTGAATATATACACATGTATGTATGAATATATGCATATGTACATGTAGTGTGTACAGATATATATTTATTTAAATAGACTTGAATGAGAAATATATTAAGAGCATATTAATGCCAATGACATACTTTAACCATCCTGAAAAAGTTATTCAAAAATCCAAATACATATCTCTATAGTAATATAACAACAATCAAGGAACATATGGAAAGATCATAACATACCTAGACAATGCATACATATAGAGATTAGTGGAAAAAGAAACAATAAGATAGCCCAGCACAACAATTATGTAGAAATTGCAATCCTTATACATTGGTGCTTGACACTTAAAATGATATAGTCAGTTTCTTAAACATACTGGAAATCTTTAAGACATTACACATAGAATTGTCTCTATGATCCAGCATTTTGAATTATAATTTTATATACAAAATAGATTTCAACATATATCCAATGAGACACATGTACAAGAATATACATAGTAAAACCCTTCATAATAACATATAATAAAACATTGAAATGTCCATTGAGGATGTTATTCCAATATACACATGCATAAAAAACAATATGCTCTATCCATGAATAAAATTTACAGGGACTTACTTTGGAAATGGTGATATTACATGGGAGAAATGGATAAAATAGACTACATTTTCTAATTATATGAGGTTTTTAAAATTGGCACATCTGTAGAGGTAGAATATGAAATAATAGCTGCTCAAGGGGAGAGTAGGTGGAAATGATGACAGGAAATGACTATTAATAAATATTTGAGTATTTTGAGAGGGTAGTAATGATAAAATGTTCCTGAACTGAAGGTGATGTTCTTATTCCAACTCTTTAACATTCTAAGAATCATTGTACTTTATTGAAGAATTACAGATTGCATTTGCATTAACCTTAGGAAAATTTTTAGAATAGTAGTGGGTGAATCTGAGTGATAATTTAGAATTTAAAATCACAGAATTCTATAATGCACAACTTTAGTATGTTGATGAATAAGACTATCAAGAAAATATGATCTGTGATATGACCTCTGAGTAACTATACATGACATTAAGAGCCAGTGAATATTCTACAAATTCATGTAAGTTGAGCAATGAGATAGGATTGAGAAGAATGAGGGATAATGATCATCAAAATGCATTGTATTGGCGATGGAATGTGGCTTACTGGTAGATGCTTGCCTTGCATGTTTGAAGCCCTGGGTTTGATTTCTCAATACTACATAAACAAAAATTAGGAACTGGAACTATGAAACAAGTGATAGAGTACTAGCATGAGGAAAAGAAGCTCAAGGACATTTCCAAGGAATGAATTGAAGCCCCAGGACTAGGCAAAAAAAAGGTGCATTTTATTAAGCTGGGCACTAGAGGCTCACGGCTGTAATCCTAGATAATCAGGCGGCAGAAAATTGAGGTTTGAAGCCAGCCCAGGCAAGAAAGTTTGTCATATTCTTATCTCTAATTAAATCTCAGAAAAATCAGAAAGTGCTGCTGTGCCTCAAGTGATAGAGTTCTAGTATTCATGCAAAGGAGCTCAGGGACAGCTCCCAGACACAGAGTTCAAACCTCAGGAGAGGAAAAAGAAAAAAAAAAAACCTCACTATACACTGTTAATACACTGCTTTGTCAAACAGCAAGTCCCACACAACTACTTAACGTTAATTAAAAAATGATAAAATGCAGGTCATTTTGGAAACCAGACAAAGATAGTATACATGGGACAAAGTAAATGTTATATCATGCAGTTTGAGTTGAAATTTGTTCTATAGTCTTCTTAAATCACTTATGAAATTGACAATACTGCCAATTATAGGTCAATTTCCTTGAGGAACAGTTTGTATTCTGCTGTCTTGTATACAAAATAATAGAGGTGATTTTTTTGCCATGTATTGAACTATATCTGATATTTTAAAGTAGATTTGTCCTAATATAATATTGAAGTAAGCCAGGCCCAAAGAAACATAGGTCCCATGGTCTCCCTTATTTGTAATATCTAGTATAGGTATGAGTCAAGCGGAAAAAGTCAGAGAATGTGATGTTAGGAAAACGAACCCTCAAATATGTATTTTAATGTTTTTGTTTCTTTCATGCATGTGTTTCTAACGCATTTATAAGATTATCTCTTTGTTGCTTTGTATGTCCCTCCCCCACAGTGTAACCCCCGCTTTCACTATATTTGATGTCAGTATAACATGTGGAGGAGACGGGGACAAACAAGTCGTTTAAGGATTCAGGTGGACCTGTTGCAACAATGAGAAGTACAAAATGTCATGTCAAAACCAGCTTTACAATGTCGGTGGGGGGGGGGGAGGGGGGGTATGATTGGGTGGGGGGGAGGGGGGAGGCTGGGAAGGGAGGTGAAGGGTAAACAAAGGAGGAGGCTGCAATGCTTGGTAAGAAATGTATGCATTATCCTGCCCATGTAATTGTAACCCCTCTGTACAGTATGTTCTCAAATAAAATAAAATAAAATTAAAAAAAAAAAAGAACTGAAAAAAAAATATTTAATCAATCATTTCATTAGGGTGATGTTGGTTAGATTTTTTTCCAGTAAATCTTATCCGCTATAATAAATGAGAGCATGGTATGACAGTCTCCTATTAATATGAAAATATACTTTATAAAATCGACTTAAAAGGGGGAAAGATTAAACTTGACTTCTGATTTTATACATTTCAGATTATGTTTCTTATCCTTATTGACTGGGTTGGTGTGGGACAGTACCCCATGTCAAGAATATGTGTTGGAAAATGTGTATTCATGAAAGCCAGGGAGTAAAGAAGAAGAGGAATAGGAGTGGGAGAGGGACAAGGAGGAAGAGGGAAGAGAGAGTGGGAGAAGGAAAAGAAGAAGGAGAAGGAGATAGAGAAGAAAAAGAAAGAAGAGGAGGAAAGGACTTTGATCTTAACACCTTTGATCACAAGTTTTCAGTGACCAAATCTCTACAACTATGCCCACATGAAAGGTTTCACTTCTTTATGGCAACTTAGTGAAAGCTAATTATTAATCTCAATCTTTAATGATTTCAGATTTAATTTCTAGAGTGGTGGGTAGATATTTCTATACATTGTGATAACTTCTGTTCCTAAATATTTAATTGAATTAATCAAAGAAGCTATTTGGCATGGAGGTGGTTTGGTTATACCATTCCTGGAAAAATATTTTGAGTGCAAATACATTTTATTTAACAGATAATGAAGTTTCAGAGATTTCATTTTGTGACCTTCAAAAATGACTATTTCATCTAACTCAAAATGACTTTAATTTTTCATAATTTTATGACATTTATATTCAAGTTTTTGTCATCTATAGTTAGATTCTTTCTTTGTAATTTAAGAAAAAGTAAACACTATCACAATCATTTATTTCTTAATTATTTTATAGAGTAGGAATAATATGAATTTCCTACCATTCAAAAATAAGTTATATTCAAATCTATAGGAATAACTGCATAAGTCATGGAATATCTTGCTTTATCTCATATGGAGTTTGATTCAATTTCTAAAAATCACTGTTGACATAAAATACATGAAATTCCATGTTTCTCTGAAATGTCTCGGTACTCAAACCTCAGAAATATATAACCAGTAATTAAGAGTTTTTGTATACTCAAAAAATATATGAATCTATATTTTATGTCAAAAAAGTTTAGGTTTAAAAGAAGAGAAAATCATGTGACCAGAGTAGATATTATTTAATTTAATGAAAAATTACTTCATTCACCCTGACACAGCCTATTGCTTTTAGCTTACATGAGAAATTTCATTAACGATCCCTTCATCACTTTTGAATATTAGAGTATTTCAATTTGTTCAAGGATTCTGTCATTTAAAACTATAAGTGTATTTTTTTCATAAAAATGAAAACTTTTTTTTCACACTAAATGTTAATTTGTTAAATTGAGCCTCTAGAATTCAAATAATAAAAAATTATTTTATTCTTACATATATTATATCAGTGCTGAATATGGGTATCTCAAGGTTGTAATCCTCACTACTCAGGAAGCTGAGGTTCAAAGCCAGCCTTGACAACAAAGATATCATCTTATAAATATGTTAGAAACAATTACAAGAAAAAAACATTTGAATATTTATTTTGGGGTCCATTTCAACTAACATCAACTTATCTGACATTTACTGCTTTTCTCAGACATGTCCCTCCCCCTCTGTTTTCATTGTATTTGATGTTGGTGTAATTTGTGGAGGGGAAGGGAAAAAACAAATGGTTGAAATAAGTATAGAGGTGAACCCATTGCAAGTATGAGGTGTAAAAGTCGTTATGTTGAAAAACGAACTTTACAACTTTGGTGGGGTGAGGGGCTGAGGGGGGATAGATGGGAAGGGTTGGGTAGGGGAAACAAAGGAGGAGGCAACAATGCTTGATAAGAAATGTACTCATTACCTTGCTCATGTAATTATAACCCCTGTGTACGGTATTTTCACAATAAAAAAAATTTAAGAAAACCAGACTTGCAAGAGTTTGTGAGTCTCATCTCAATTAATCACACACACACACACACACACACACACACACATCAAAACACACGCACACACACACAAAGCCAGAAGTGGAGTTGTGGCTCAAATGTTAGAGCAATGTCCTTGCTAGGAAAAAAATCAAGGGATAGGTCTGGAGTTCAAATCACAAGAACAACACACACATAATATTATGTATAAACTTTTATTTTAGTTGGAAGAAATAGACAATATCATGGAAAGTAATATTTCTTACATATCCTGAAATTTTGTGAAGATGTTTTTATTACAATTTGTCTTAAGATATAACTTAAGTTATTAAAATTAATATTAATATAGTATATTTATAATTACTCTTAACACCTTGGAATATAACAGTTGGTATTTTTTCTATAGCCATAAGAAATAGTCTGAATAAAAGAAAGAAAGGAAGAAAGGAAGAAAAAGAAGGAAAGAGAGAAAGAAAGAAAAGGAAGGAAGAGAGAAAGAGAGAGATGGATAGGTATGGAGGGAAGGAGGGAAAAAGGAAAGAAGAAAAGAAGGAAGGAAGGAAAAAAAGGAAGGAATTAAGGAATTAAGGAACAAAGAAATGAAGGAAGGGAGGGAGGAAGGAAGTGACAAAACAATTTAATTTATAAAATGTGCTATTTAGCCCAACATAAACTTTTAATTAACCCTTTAGTAAATGCAAGTTTGCAATTTTCATTTCTCTGCCTGTTCCCCATGCATGAATGAAACCAACAAATGAAGGTTCAGAAATAACCAGGTGAATCTGTTTGCATCTGTAGTAAATATGTATGCAATTCTTTTTCTCATTTTCCATACATCATCAAATAATTATTTGCAAACAGTTTACATTTAGTTATAAATATTCTAAAAATTGAGGTAACCAAGGGATGTCAATATATTATATAATGTGAATACTAGTAAATATAATGCTATTAATATTAGTCTTCATGTTATATTCATTGTAACATTTTTATTATGTATTTTATCAGATAAATTAGCATACTCTGATTTTGGTGTTTGTGGGAGTCCTAATAGAAGACAGTAATTAAAATGAAAGGAGATCTGTATTTGTTGGCACAAACGAATATTTCTGAAAGCAATTAAGTCATTGGATATTGTTCAAATACATCAGAAGGGCATTAGAAAGGCTGTACCACATTAACATGGTTACCTATGATGTGATTCAAGAGACACTAAACAATCATACTTTATGTTGCCGTCACTGTAATTATTCTCATTGTAAGAAGTATCATTCACATAATTTACATGATATAATCTTGTCCTTAAGTTATTATGTTCTATGAAATAATATCCAAATGATACACTACACTGAGTTAAAGAAAACGTTGCAAAATGTATTGCACATTGTAACTCCTTCCGATTACACGTATTGAAATTCTATTCCTCTGTCTGATGACATTAGAATCAGTCTTTCAGAGATGACCCTGCAATAATGACCCTGATAAAAGAAGCCCAATATACCTAGTCTGCCATGTGAATGTCCAGCAAACAGATTATAATGAACAAGAAAGTAGACCCCCATTAGACAAAGATTTGCTTTGAATAACCATTTTTAAAATCAATGTTTAAGCTTCTGGAGTATGGATAATATACTCCTGATGTTTTTAAGCCACTTACTTTGAAATATTTTAACAGCCCAATGGCTGACAAAAAGTAAAGTTTTGATTTAAAATTCACAAATTCTGATAAAAAATATTCATAAGGTTTTATTATTTGAATTTTATTCTCCAAGTCTCCAGGTTTTTAATGGGAATTGATTTGAGATTCAACTCTCTATTCAACTATAATACTAATTTTTGAATATTTTTATTATCTTTAGTTGTACAAAGGAGTTGCCATTCACTGAAACAGTGTATGGATACAGTGCATCTTGATCAATGTCACCCCTTTCAACACTCTCATCCACCCCTACCAATCACCCCCAATCCTTATGTATCTCAATATTATGTTATGGAATTTCTTGCAATTTAACAAAGCAGTTTATTGTACAATGCACATGGAATTGTGTTACCACTTCAACATCTTCAACCCAATTTCACACTACAGCTTGCTTTGCATATTTCAATTCTGGGAAGTATACAATGGATTCTTGCCTGTATTCTATCCTTTTCTCCTTCAATTTCCTACCCCTCTCACATTGCCCCCCACTATCCTCTCTTGCACTACACATTTAATGGTATTTATTTTGTTGGGCTTTGACTTAGCCTTTTAAGAGAATTATATTATTTTCATTCTCCATAGATTATGACACTTCAAATAATTCATTTGTACCTCTTTGCATAACATCCAGTGTGTTTACTTTTACATTTATAGACACTCCTATGTACCACAAGTGAGGAAAGTCATGCAAACTAAGTTTCTCTGGGTCTGCTTTATTTCACTTAATATTACTTCTTAATTTTATTTTATTTTTTTGTGAACGTACTGTACAGAGGGGTTAAAATTACATGGGCAAGATAATGCATACATTTCTTATCAAGCATTGCAGCCTCCTGCTTTGTTTACCCTTCACATCCCTTTCCAGCCTCAGCCCCCACCCCCCCACGCAATCCTCCCACCCCACCCCCCGCACCAACGTTGTAAAGCTCGTTTTCAACATGTAAACTTGTACTTCTCATTGTTGCAACAGGTCCACCTGTATACTTAAACGACTCGTTTTTCCCCATATACTAGGTATTGCAAATGAGGGAAACCATGGGACCTATGTTTCTTTGGGCCTGGCTTACTTCATTTAATATAATTTTTTCCAAGTTTTTCCATTTCCTAACAAATGGGGCATTGTCAATCTTTCTGATGGAGGCATAGAATTCCATTGTGTATATATACCACATTCTCTTGATCCATTCATCTACTGAGGGGCATCTTAGTTTGTTCCAGCTATGGTAAATAATGCTACAATAAACATAGTTGTGATGGTAGGTTTAGTGTTGTGTTGTTTGGAAACATTTGGGTAAATGCCCAAAAGTGGGATTGCTGGGTCATAGGGGAGCTCTATGTGAAGTCTTTCAGGAACTTCCATACTGCTTTCCAAAGTGGTTGAAACAAGATTACATTCCCACCAACAATGAAGTAAGGTTCCCTTCTGTCCACATCCTCTCCAGCATTTGTTGTTGTTAGAGTTCTTTATTTTTGCCATTCTAACTGGGGTGAGGTGGTATCTCAATCTTGTTTTGATTTGCATTTCTTTTATGGCTATGGAAGTTGAGCATTTCTTCATGTGTTTATTGGCCATCCTTCTTTCTTCTTCAGAGAAGTTTCTCTTTAAGTCTTTAGCCCACTTATTTATTGGGCTGTTGTTTCTTTGAGGATTTGTTGTTGGGGGATTTAATTTTTAGAGTTCTAAGTATATTTTATATATGAGACCCTTGTCTGTTGTATGGCTAGTCAAGATCTTCTCCCAATCTGTGGGCTTTCTATTGATCTTGCTAGCTATGTTCTTTGCCATGCAGAAGCTCTACAACTTCATGCTATACCATTTGTCCTACCTTTCTTAGATTTGTTGTGTTTCTGGGTCTCTATTAAGGAAATTTCGGCTGGAGCCAAGGAGACCTAGGGTTTCTCCTATTCCATCCTGTAATATTTTCAGAGTGTCTGCTTTGAGTTCGAGGTCTTTGATCCATTTGGAGTTGATTCTGGTGCAGGATGATATATAAGGATATAGCTTTAGTTTTCTACAAGTAGTTAACTAATTTTGCCAACACCATTTACTGAAGAGGCTGTCTTTCTTCCATTCTTTTTTTTTAGATCCCTTATCAACAATTAGATGGCTATAGGTCTGTAGGTTCATTTTTGGGTTTTCAATTCTATTCCATTGGTCCTGAGGTCTGTTCTTATGCCAATACCAAGCTGTTTTGAATACTATGGCTTTACAGTAGAGTGTGAAATTTGGTTTTGATATTCCTCCAGCAGTGTTCTTTCCGTTGAGGAGCGTTTTTGCTATTCAGGGTCTTTTATTGTTCCATATGAATTTTTGGATTGCCTCTTCTATTTCCTTGAAGAATGAGGTTGGAATTTTGATAGGTATCTCACTGAATTTGTAGATAGCCTTGGGAAGTATTGCTGTTTTCACGATGCTAATCTTTCCAATCCAGGAGCATAGGAGGTTTTGCCATTTTCTAAGTTCTGTTTTGATTTCCTTTTTCAAGTGTTTAAAGTTTTCTTCATAGAGGTCCTTCACTTCTTTTGTTAAGTTAATTCCTAGGTATTTTATTTTTTCTGGGGCTATTACAAATGGAGTTCATTTCCTAAATTCAGCCACACTTTTCTCATTGTTGGCATACAGAAAAGCCTTTCATTTGTGGGGGTTAATTTTATACCCTGCTACATTGCCAAAGTTTTGAATCAGCTTGAGTAATTTGGGAGTGGAGTCTATGGGATTCTTTAAATACAAGATCATGTCGTCTGCAAAGAGGAAGAGTTTCATTTCTTCATTCCCTTTTTGGATCCCTTTTATGTCTGCATCTTTTCTTATTGCTGTAACTAGGCATTCTAATACTAGATTGAAGAGAAGTGGAGAGATTGGACATCCTTGTCTTGTTCCTGAGTTAAGAGGAAATGGCTTTATTTATTCACCATTGAGTATAATGCTGGTTGTAGGTTTGTCATATACAGCCTTTATTATATTGAGGAATGTTCCAAAGATTCCTAATTTTTCCAAAACCTTCATCATAAAGGGGTGTTGGATCTTGTCGAATGTTTTTTCTGTATCTATTGAGATAACTATGTGGATCTTATTCTTGCTCCTTTTGAGGTGATGAATAATATTAATTGATTTGCGTATATTGAACCCACTTTGCATCCTTGAAATGAATCCTTTTTGATCGTGGTGTATGATTTCTTGGATGAATTGTTGAAGTCGATTGGCTAAAATTTTGTTGAGATGTTTTGGATCAATGTTCTTTAAAGAAATAAGTCTATAGTTCTCTTTCTTTGATGAATCCCTGCCTAATTTTGGGATGAGGGTTATGATGGCTTCATAGAATGTGTTCGGTAGTGAAATTTCTCTTTCAATTTCATTGAAGAATTGGAGGAGTATTGGTGTGAGCTCTTCTTTGAAGGCCTTGTAAAATTCTGCTGTAAAACCATCTGGTCCTGGACTTTTCTTCGCTGGGAGGTCTTTTATTGCTGTTTCTATTGCTTGATATGGGCCTGTTAAGATGGTTTAACTCATCTTGATTTAGATTTGGCATGTCAATATTTGCTAGGAAGAGGTCCATTTCTGTCAAGTTCTCAAACTTATTCGCATAAAGTTTTGAGAAGTATTCCCTTGTAATGTTCTGAATCTTGGTTATTTCCGTAGTGATGTTTCCATTCTCCTCTCTGAGTTTATTTATTTGGGTGTGTTCTCTTCTTTTTCTGATAAGATTTGCTAAGGGTCTGTCAATTTTATTAATTTTTTCAAAGAACCAACTCTTTGTTTTGTTGATTGTTTCTATAGTTTTTTTGGATTCTAATTCATTTAATTCTGATTTAGTTTTAATTATTTCTTTCTGTCTACTGGATTGGGGTTTATCTTGCTGTGCATTTTCAACGAGGTTTAGATGTGTCATTAAATTGTTGGTTTCAAATCTCTCCAATTTGTAGATGTAGGAGCTCAGAGGTATAAACTTGCCTCTGAATACTGCCTTTGCTGTGTCCCAGAGGAGCTGGTAATTTATGTGTTCATTTTTGTTGAATAGCATGAACATTTGAATTTCCTTTCTAATCTCTTCCAAGACCTACTCGTGATTCAGCAGTGTGT
Organism: Dipodomys spectabilis; assembly: GCF_019054845.1. Classification (NCBI taxonomy): domain Eukaryota; kingdom Metazoa; phylum Chordata; class Mammalia; order Rodentia; family Heteromyidae; genus Dipodomys; species Dipodomys spectabilis. Next base: position 1,395,969 of record NW_024870710.1, read on the forward strand.
TCTTCAGCCTCCATGTGATACCAGACTTCTTTGGTGGCTTTTGGTGTTGAGTTATATTTCTCTTCACTTGTGGTCAGAGAGAATGCAAGGTATAACTTCAATATTTCTGAATTTAGACAAGTTTGGTTAATGGCCTAAAATGTGGTCTATTTTAGAAAATGTTCCATGTGCTGCTGAGAAAAACGTGTATTCTGATGCTGCTGGGTGAAATGTTTGGTAGATGTCTGTTAAATCTAGTTGATCTATGCAGCTGTTTAGATCTGCGGTTTCTCTATTGAGTTTTTGCCAAGTTGATCTATCTAGTGGGGAGAGTGGTGTGTTAAAATCCCCAACAATTAATGTCTTTGGATCTATATAGGATTTGAGGGAAAGTAGTGTGTCTTGGATAAATCTGGGTTCTCCATTGTTTGGTGAATAGATATTTAGAATTGTAATATCCTCCTGATGGAGAGATCCCTTAATTAATATGCACCAATCTTCTTTATCTCTTTTCACGAATTTTAATTTGAAGTCTATTTTACCTGATATTAGGATTGCAACTCCTGCCTCTTTATGGGGGCCGTATGGTTGGTAGATTTTGTTCCAGCCTTTAACATTGAAAATGTGTTTGTTTTTACGGGCAAGATGTGACTCCCGATTGCAGTAGATAGAAAGGTCTTGTTTTTTAATCCAACTAGACAGTCTATGTCGCTTAATTGGAGAGTTAAATCCGTTAACGTAAGAGATAGACCTGAGAGGTATTTGGGAGTCCTGCCATGTTATCCAGCTTCTTGGGGGCTGCGAAAACTGGGTTCTTCCTATGGTTCTTGGATTCTCAGTTTGGTTGCAGTTTCTTGGCCTTTATTGTTGTCTTGTTGGTTTTCTATGTGTAGGACATCTTTAAGAATCTTTTGTAGGGCTGGTTTGTTGTAGATGTATTGTTCCAATTTTTCTTTGTTATGGAAGGTTTTTATTTGGCCTTCAGTTATGAAGGAAAGTTTATCTGAGTACAGTATTATTGGTTGATAGTTGTTTGTTTTTAGGGCATGGCATACATCATTCCAGGATCCTCTTGTTTTGATTGTCTCTGCTGAGAAATCTGAGGTGAATCTAATCGGTTTCCCTTTATAGGTGATTAATCTTTTCTCCTTGACAGCTTTAAGGATCTTTTCCTTGGTCTGAGTTGATCTTTTGTGGATTATAATGTGAAGGTGGGATGTCCTATTCTGGTCTGGTCTATTTGGGGTTCTAAAATTTCATATATCTGAATAAGCCTATCTTTTTGTATGTTTGGGAAGTTCTCTGCTAGGATCCTGTTAAACAAATTTCCTAGACCATTAACTCCTGTTTCTAGGTGATCCTCTACACCCATTATCCTTAGATTAGGCCTTCTGATGGTGTCTTCCAATTGTATGATAGATCTATCATATTTCTTGGACTTGTCTTGGATGGTTGTATGTTCTCTCTTTATAATATCTAGGATATCTTCAATTTCTGAGATTTGATCTTCTGCAAGGTCTAACCTTCTGTCAAGACTTTCTACTTTGTTTTATATCTCTTTTCCTTCGGATTGGTCAGCTTTGATGGCTTCAAACTCTTTGGTGAAGCTTATTTTAGATCTTGTATGAACTTCTTTATTTCCTTAATTTGGTGTTCAGTGTTCATTCTCAAATCCCTTAGTTGACTGGTTATGCTTTCCTTGGACTCCCATTCCTTCTGTTGGGTTCCATTCAGCATTCCCTTTGTGGTCTCCCTGACTTCCTTCAGCTCTTTGTTAATGAATTCCATGAATGCCTTTAGTGATCTTTGTGTATTCTCTTCCTGCTCTCTCAATTCCTGTATTACTCCTTGATTAGCTTCCTCCCGTTCATGGGATTCCTGTAGTTCTCTTGAGTGTTCTTAGCCTGCTCAGGCCATTCCTGCCTTTCTCTTTGAGTATTCTCAAACTACTCACGCAAATCCTGTATCAGTTTTTGAGTAGCTTCCTCACACTTATGATATTCCTGTATAAACTTTTGGATTTCCTCCTCTCCCTCCCTATCACGCTCATACAGAGTCCTTTGTATGTTTTCAATCTTTTCATTTATCATATTTGCCAGCAGTGTTTTAGAGCTATTTGGGAACTGTCCTCTGGATTATTCATTATCTCTTCTGTCCCCTAATTATCAAGATTGGGAATTGAGATACTCAGATTTGCCATTTTTCTTGTGTTTTTCCGGCTTACTCTGCCCATTTGAGATGAAAATAGCACCAGTTTTGTGCTAGAACTCTATCTTAATGCAAGCATCAACGAAAGTCTGAATTTGCACAGTCAATAGTCTGCAGATATAACCTAGTTCAACAGATATATCTATTCAATATCAAATGATTACATGTTAATGGGCTACGAACAGCAAAGAAAAATTTGGAAAACCAGAAATTATTAGGGTTAGGGAGAGATGTGGGTAAAAAAATAGGAATAGATTGATGTGGGGAGGCACAGGGAGAGTTAACTAAGTCCTAATCTCAAAGCAGGAAATAGGTTGAGTAAGATGAGAGTAGAGAGAGAGAAAAAAAGAAGAAAGGGAAAGGGAAAAGAAAAGAGAACAGAAAAAAATAGAAAAGTAATAATTAATAATATTATGCAGAAACGAAAACAATCTGTTTAGAGAAGAGCGTGAATACATCGAGAGAAGGGGAGAGATATAAAGGAGATGTGAAAAACTTAAAAATAAAAATACTTAAAATATTATATAGGTATAAAGAGGTAGTACTGCTATTAAGGAATTTAAGTCTCAGAGGTTTTGAATTGAGTAATAAATTTGTGGATTAAGTGTTTACACAATGGGGGATAGGGTCTAATATTCAACTACGTGTTTATCTGAGGATGTGCAGGATAAGGGTTAAGTCACATAAAGAAGAACGAAAAAGAGGAATAGGTGAAAAGGCTAGGAAAGGACGAAAAAAAGATCAGAAGTGCAGTAGAGCTAAACAAAAAACAAAAAGATAATTAAAAAAGAAAAAAAAGAGAAAGAAAACAAAACAAAAAAATAGCACACTAACGTATCACTAAAATAAAAATTATAAGAGGAAAAAAAGTTACTAGAAAACAATTTTTTTCAAAAAAGGCAAAAAATAAAAATTAAAAAAAGTTTTAGAAAAGAAAAAAAAATTTTTATATAAGGTACCAAGAAGAAGAAGAAGAAGAAGAAGAAGAAGAAGAAGAAGAAGAAGAAGAAGAAGAAGAAGAAGAAGAAGAAGAAGAAGAAGAAGAAGAAGAAGAAGAAGAAGAAGAAGAAGAAGAAGAAGAAGAAGAAGAAGAAGAAGAAGAAGAAGAAGAAGAAGAAGAAGAAGAAGAAGAAGAAGAAGAAGAAGAAGAAAGAAGAAGAAGAAGAAAAAATATTTCTTTAATTTTTTTTGGGAGCGGTGGGAAAAATCCTGTACCTCCCTTGTGTCCTAACCAGCCTCTTGTTGGAGTCTCTGGTCTGCTTGTGGTCCTGTGGCTTGGTTGGTTTCTTAAGTTAGTTTGTTCAAACAGGCAGAAAAATGCTTTGCTTTACCCAGGATTTTGCGATCCTCCTCCCAGGCTAGTTCAATGGGAAGCAGATCTGCTTTGAGTATCACAAAAGAGGGATGTGCAGTGATGAGGCTAGGTTCTGGGTAGTGTTGAGGCCTTTCAACAAACAGTAGCTTTTCCCGGGGGCTAGTTTGTGAAAAACTCATAGAGCCCAGCCTGGAGCCATTCTCAGGGTTTCTATTTACTGAATTTCAATTGATTGTCCAGGCTGCTAGAGGGATGGGCAGCCTCTGGCTCTGATTACGCAGTGAAGAAAGCCACTCCTAGGGCTGGCGCCCGAGCTGGGTGACTTTTCCCTGGGTGGAGCTGAGTCTGGCAGGTCACGCCGCCCTTAAGTTTTTGTGACCTGCTAAATGACTCCTTTTATTCCACGGCCTGAGCTGGAGCTAGCAGCTCCACCGAGCTTTGTCGGTATCCAAGATGGAGATCTCCGGTACTGGGGGCGAGGGAGGCGTAGCCTTCCCTCCTCTAGTCCCTGAGAAGGAGTGAGGAGATTGGACTTCTACTCACGCTGAGTCTTGGTTCCTGGGTCGTCTCTGGTCTGCGAACTGCAGGATGAAGATGTCCGCTCCTTGTCAGTTCTTGCTGGTGTTGAGTAGAATCCACTCACCCGCTGTGTCTGTCTCCTTGTCCCAGACTCTCTGTGGCTCAGGTGTGGCGACTGCAATCGCTGCTCCCACCGAGAGCTCAGATGTGTCTCCTCGCCTGGATTTTCCCTCTCTGGCCTGACTCTCTGTCTTGTGATGGCACACTTGGTGTGATTGATTCTCTGGCTTAGGACTCTTCACTGGAACTCTAAAACTGCTTTCTATGCCAGAGCTTGTTTAGACTCCAGCTTCTCCTCCGCCATCTTCCCGGAACTCTCCTCACTTAATATTATTTCTGAGTGTTTCATTTTTCCTTTAGAATGGTGCAATATTATTCTTTCTGATGAATGAACAGAATTCTATTATGTATGTATTTATATGTTTGTATACATGTGTATATATGTTTGTATACATACATTTATATACGTACAAATACACTTGAAAATTGGGACCAATAAAATTAGATATATATATATATATAATTTATATATACATATATAATTCTTGATCACTTTTTACAATGAGAGGCATCTGGGCTGATTCCATGTTGGCTACAGAAAATAATGCAATAAAGAAGATGATTATGCTGGTAGCTTCAGTGTGGCGTTGTTTCTGCTCTACTGGATAAATGACCATAAGTGGAATTGCTGGATCATAGGTAGGTAGCTCTCTATTCAGTTCTGTGAGCAATTTCCATAGTGTTTTCCAAAGTGATTGAACAAGATTACATTCCCACCAACAGTGTAATAGAGTTTCCTTTGGGCCAAATCCCTATAACTATCTGTGATAGTTCGTTTTTTCATAATGACATTGTAAGACGGGTGAGATGAATCTCAGTGTTGTTTGGAATTGCATTTCTTTTATGGAGAGAGATGCATATATTTGTAATTCTTGCTTCTTCTTCTAAGAATTTATCTTTAAGCCTTTATTCCACATATTAATTGGATTCTTGTTTTTTTGAGGGTTTATTTTTGTTGGGTTTAACTTTTTGATCTCTAAATATGGGTTAGTTATGAAAACACTTGTCTAATGCTTAGCTAGTAAAAATCTTCTTCCATTCTGTTCTCTTTCTATATATCCTGCTAACTTTTTCAATTGCCATGTAGAAACTCTTCCGTATGTTGCGATTCTATTGATCCAGAAAGAGTGATATTACACCATTCATAAGGAAATGGAAAGACATGGAACAAACTTATATTAAGTGAAGAAAGACAGACTCAAAGAAACATAGGTTGCCTAATTTCCCTCATTTGTTGTAGTAGAATGAGCCACTAATTCTACAAGTAAACACAATTTTATGGCAAAAGAGAAAACATTACACTTGGACATGATAAATTACATGCGATTCTAAACACTTATACAGTGAGATCAAAGGAGGATGCCCTTTGGAGAGGATCACAAAGGATCAATAGCTGTACGAATATCATCATATAAAATAATGTTCATTAAAATCATCTCCAAGAAATGATTATGAGAGTTTCTATATTATTTTGCTTTTTCCTTCAGTGTTCTGATGCCGTTTTTTAAAAATTTCTACATCTTTGGTGTTATATGTACGTTTGGATAGGGCAAGGGGAATACAGAAATGGTGGGACAAAGGCTTAAATGCAGCAGTGCTACTCAATTGACACTACATTGTAAATGAAATATACAACTTATGCGAGAAGGAGGTTGAAATGGAAAAACTGGCAGAACATTTGTGAAGAGGTGACACTGTTCAAAAGAAATGTGCTCATCATCTGACTTATGTAATTGTAACCTTTCTGTACATCATCTCTAAAATTAAAAATGGACCTCATAAACAGGCTAGAGTAGCTATACTAATATTAGATAAAATTGGCTTTAAAATAAAAGTGGTATGAAAGTAAAAAGAGACAAAGAAGGACAGTAAATATTGACAAAGAAAACTCTCCATCTGAGGGATATAACAATTCTAAATATCAATGTCCTGAATCCTAGAGCTCACAAATTCATCAGAGAAATACTACTTACCCTAAAAACATGCATATATCCAAATAAATTGTTGGTTGCTTGAACAAATCATTGCTACCTCTGGACAGGCCATCTAGGTGAAAACTTAGCAAAAATTTTTAGAGCTAAATAACTGTACTGACAAACTATACCTATGAGATATCTACAGAGTATTTCACCTACCAGTGTCACAATATATATTCCACTCAGCAGCCGATGGAATGTTCTCCAAAGTAGACCATATCTTAGATCACAAGGAAAATCTTTCAAAATTCAAAAATAAAAATGAAATTACTCTTTGTATCCTGTCAGACCATGATGGGACCAATTTAGACCTCGACATCAAAAGGCATCTCATAACATTCTGAAACTCACAGAGACTGAATAATACATTGCTAAATCATCAGTGAGTCACTGAAGTTCCAACGTTTATGGAAATCAGTGGAAGTGAACACACAAAATACTACCTCCTATGAGACACAGCAGCAGCACAGACAATACTCAGAGGAATATTTATATCTTTGAGTATGTATATCAACAATTAGAACAATCTTAAATCAGCAATAATGATGCACCACTAAGTCTTTGACAAAACAGGAAAAACAAAACCAAAAACCAGTAGACAGAAATAATACAAATTAGATTAAAGTAATAAATGTATCAGTCTCAAAAAACGTATAATCATAATTGACTTTTATCTACTAGTAGCTCAAAAGTTTGCCCAATGAATGTCAATATAGCTATTTTCAGAGATAAACTCAACCAGCTCAAACCAGTGAACAAAACAAACTTCTGGGATTCTAAGAAACATTTTGTTTGCCTTTTTAACAGAAATTTTCTCTGTTGTTCTTATTAAGGTGATTTATAGATGGCTTATAATTACAAGGGTCAGGTAATGAGGACATTTCCTTTTATGAAATGTCTTCAGTTCCCTCAGTTGTTCCCAGTCCCACCCTCCTGTCCCCAACCATGTGTTAAATAGTTCACTTTCATCAATGTCCAATGATCTCCACTGCTTCAATTTTTCACTCTTTTCCCTAAAGCTCTGTACCCTCCCCTCACCTTCCTGAAGGCATACAATGAATATACCAGGCATAAGGTAAAAAAGACAGAATTATCACAAACTATAAACAACAACAAACACAAAACAAAAAAGTTTTCTGTTTCCATTTCTCATAGTTCATTTAAGTATGTATATCTTGTTATATAAACCTAATTGTTTTTTATCATGAAGTCAATTCAGGATTAAGGCGTGATAACATAATTTTGCTTTCTATTTAATAATGCGTTTATTTCAATATTAAAGTTGTAAGTAACACAATTCAAGTCCTAGAAATTTGAAAGTTCAGATTTAAATGTTCCAAATGCCTAATAATTGCTTTTTGGCAACCAAAATTAAAAACAGGCATGTTCTGTCCTCACGAATGTCATTATTTGATGTGTAAAAAGGTAAAATAAATGTAATGTTAATTCAGTGGACATAAGGAATCAATTACTTATGCAATGCATCAGTACCATAGATTATGACATCTATTAATAAAATTAATAAAACTTCTTTTAAGTAGATTACTTAAGACATGAAGCAAGTGATAATTTTCTTTTCTAAGAGAAGTTATATAGAAATCATAGTCCAAAGATTCCAGAATTCTGTGTGCTTTATACATGTCAATTTACACATATGCTAGGCTCATCTCAATGTTATTTGAAGATAACTGAGAACAGGATTATAATAAAACAATCACTCAAATGGTTAGCTGTATTTTGTGACTAAATAGGTCTATTTTATATCTCATTATTTTATTTGAAAAATCTGGAAAATTTATTCAAGTCACATAAAAAATAATGAGAAATAAACACACTTAGCTCCTTAAAAGACAATCAATAAAAAAAGGAAACAACAAAGAAAAAATTGAACCTCATTTTGCACGTGGTCTTTGTATATTGTGGTGCTTTGTTATTGTGGATTATGTGACTATCCCATGAATCTGGGCTCATATCACAAGGGCTACAGGAAGAAAATTTCAAAATCTAGAGCAGCTAATATACCTGTTCAGTTGTTTGTAGGTTTCACTAAAGTCGCAGCTGGACATCAACCGTACAAAGGAAATAATTCTACTGTTTACACGCAAGAATGTGATGGAAAGCATAGTGTTGTCTTCTTAGATGAAATAAGAAGACTACACTTTAAAAGCTGACTAAATGATTAGCCCTTTGAATAACAGTGCCATTTTTAATGCATTCTAGATAATTCAAATCCTTCATCCCTCCACAACCATTAATGGCATTCACAAATCTTTGCCGAGGGGAATTTCTAGTTCTATTTGATATTTCAAAAGGATTAGGAGTAAGATAAACAATAATTCAAGTTGTTGAGAATATTTAATTTAGAATAAGCAAACAAATCAGATCCAACTCCATAGCATAACCTTTAGGAAAAGTGAATTAAGGTATATGGCATGTTCTTTGTAATTTAATTATAGACATTAGGGCAAAATTCCCGAAACACTCTGCAAGAAGAAACAGAAGTCTTTGAAAAGATATATTAAAGATTACAAGTAATTTTATCTACAATATCTATTATATGATAGCATATTTTTTCTGCTAATCAGAGACAAAAATATTTTTAAATATGATATGAAAAATGCATCATCATGAATGAATGAAATCAGGGCGTAGATGGCTCAGTGCTGGTTGGTTCTGTTAAATATTCTCATTATTTTGAATGATCTGGTGTTTTTGTCTGTGTGGAATTGTGAATGTATTTTATGTCTGGGCGGAAAATTTTTTTATTAGATCACTGCTGACAGCCAATGTCAGGAATCTAACCTGAGTCAGAGTGGTAAATATATATGGGTGCGTGTGTGATTGTGTTAGTGCCAGCAAGTCTGTATTTAGAGGGAAGTATCTTATTTCCCTCAGGATGTATACTTAATTCTGTTAGTTATACTTGATTACTGACAGCAGATAAAAGTATTTAACATTTTGAGACATATGTTTATGTTCCTATGTTTGCATGAACAAACTAAAAAGTTATATTTTGGGTATGAGTTTTGTGGAAGGTCAGATGAAAGTATAAATATCTTGAGAAAGATGTCAATGGCAATCATTTCAGTGTTGATCAATTGTCGACAACACTTGGAAGGATGTGTAATCACATGAAAATGCAACATTTATTGATTTTCCAAAGCTACATTATTCGAGAAATACTTAGGAAAACAAGTTAAATTATGGAAAGATAAAAATAATGTGATTATTTATTGTATACAGTTTTATATATTAGTTTTGTCTAGTAAAAATGCCATTTATTTCTACTGTATAGGAAGGAAAACCCTAAATATTACAATTTATTCCATATTTCACATTGAGAAGCTTTGTTTATATCAATAAGTTTATTTCTTTTGTTTCTGCTGTCCTATTCATAATTCTGCTTCTCATAGTATTCTTCTAAGGACTTTTTCTTTCTGCCAGATTGGGACTTGAACATACATCATCCTCTCAGTTTTTTGTTATTTCGTTTTTGTTAACAGTAGTCAGTCTACTATTGAACCATGCACCAGCAGAGAAATTTTTGTAGTTAATTGGAGATAGAACCTCATGAACTTTCCTACCAGCCTGAAAACCATTATCCCCCAAGTCTCCTACTTCTTAATCACTAGGATTATAGAGATGAGTCTTGGATCCGAAGAGTCAATGACTTTTCGTGTCTTATAGCTACCACATGTTTGCTAGTAATTGCAATAAAAAACTACCACAGATTGGGTAGCATTAACATTGTAAATACATTGTCTCTGTGTTGGTGGAATTAGAACTCCAAGATTAGAGTTGGCTTCTGATTACTCTTTCCTTGGTATATTCAAGGCATTCTGCTTCTCTTGGAGTAGACTTCAATTTAAATGCTACCTTTGAGATTCTGTTTCCATTTGCAGTCACTTTGTAAGACAATGATTTTTTTTTTATCGTTAGTCTGATTTCAGTGGGACATAACAAAATAATAGATACAAGAAAATGTCTAATATGAAATTATTTTTTGGTACATGGAAGTTATGGTTATACTTTATAAAAATAGCAAAATAAGTAAAGGTTTTATTAGAGCTTGTAACACAAGTATAAAATCTTGACCTTAGACATGCCACTTTTAAATTCCCAGCGCTACTGGAGGATTGAACTCAAACCATATACTTGTGAAACAGCATCTCTACTACTACCATACCTGCAGATTATAATATGATTTCTTATTTTGAGGTAGTATCACTATGCCTGTGCCCGCTAGGACTGAGGTCCTCCTAACACAAGCATAAAACATTTTGCCTGGAACTAGAATTCTCTAAGCTCTGTTTTCCAAGTAGATAATATTATAGATTTGAGCCACTTTAACCAGTAAAAATATACAATTTCAAAATATCTTGATATTGCCTATTTTTGTGCTTAACATATATAGCTAACCTTAATTTTCTCCCTCTTTTGTTTAGTACTCTGAGTTGAAACCATTAGCTTTCTTGATATACATAGCTTTGTTTTGGATGGAATCCCACCACAATCAAAAGTTTATGTCAAAAATCATGGAAAGAAGGCTTCAGGTTGGAAAAAACACTGATCTCTAAGTTATAATTGCAGTATTATTAATAGTGTTAGTCAATAACTGCGTAAGTATCAGGAGGAAGGCAGAAATTTGAAAGATGTCAGGTCTCTGTAAAAATTTTGTAGTTGTCCCTTCATGATATCTTCCTTCCTTAAAGCTTGTTTTATTAAAACCCTCTGTGTGTATATTGGTTGGACTGATTGGTAATAATCTCTGGAAATAAAGCTGATTTTAAAAGGCTGATGGTGTGGTAAATAAAGGAATAATCAGAATGAGCACAGATAATATCACAGATTGAGCTGACCAGGTTAATTGCTGAACAGCAAAAATAAGCAAAGTTTCAAGTTTGATGATTCACATTGGAACATATACAGATAGACAGATATATACATATACATATACATTTTCATATACATACATATATGAATAATTAAATCTCCAGTAGAATATAGAGAAACTTGGCATTACAGGTATTAAACTATATCAAACTGGTTGCAGGAAAGGTACAGTAAAATATCGATAGTTTAGCATAGATTTTGCATAGATTTTGTAAAGGGATGAAAATTCTTCCTTCAATATATACTTTATAAATATCCTTATTATGTTTTAAGTTTTTTTGTGAAAATACCATACAGAGGGATTACAATTACAGGAACAATGTAATGAATATATTTCTTATCAAGCATTGTTACCTCCTCCTTTCTACCTTTATCAACCCTTTCCATCTCCCCTCCCGACCCTCTCTCCCATCTTGAGCCAAAGTTGTAAATTTCATTTTTCTACATAATATCTTGTACATGTCATTCTTGCACTGGGTCCACCTGTATCCATATTTAAACAATTTGGTTTTTCCCTTCCCCTCCACAAATTATCCCAACACCAAATACAGTGAAAACTAGGTTAAGTTTTTTTAATATATTTTAGTAGGAGCATCTATACAATGCTGAATATTAGAATTACAAAAAATATGCAACATGGGTAAGCACTGGTGGCTCAAGGATGTAATCTTGGCTAGTTAAGAGGCTAAGATCTGAAGATCACAGTTCAAATCCAGCCTGCAAAGGAAAGTTCATTAGATTCTTATCTCCATTTAACCAACAGGGCAAATGGAGTTCCAGTTCAGATTGTATGTCAAGCACTGGCTTAGAACACAAAAACACCATCCAGGCCCTGAGTTTAAGCCCTGGGATCAACAGAAACAAAAATATAAAATAACACATGGAGTTAGATATTTTATAAAGAAAAATAATTTAATATACTCTACATTGTTAGAAAGACTAGACTTCTGGGTTAGCTTTATAACCTACCATAATAAGGGATGTTGTCGAATTATTGAACAGAAATGATTATTCAGATTTACAAGTTTGAAGGATTCAGTATATATTGAGTTGGTTTTATTGCTTTGGGAGCCTGTGACAAGACAATGCCAAGATGGGGATTATGTCAAAGAGAAAAGTTTTTTTTGTTTTTTTTTTTTTTACCTAGACTGATTAAAAGATAAAATAAGAAAGTAGTTGAGAGTCTATGTTCTCATAGCTTTCACGCTGAAGAACTTATTCTCCAGACCTGTTGAGATATTCTCCATAGTCTGTGAGGAAATAGAAAGTCATTTTTCTTTAACACATAGATCATTCTGGGGCATTCTAAATTCAATTGGCCACACCTTCACAAATGATAATGACTTGTCCAGGGGAAGAAGCAAGTAGATATTTCTGTAAATTCTAATCAGAACTCAGCAGACTAAATATTTTATGGAATTCCTATTAAAATATTTTCTTCCAGACGGAGTGGGTCTTTATAATAGAAATGTGTGTATCTGTACATTTGTATGTGTGTATGTGTGTGTTTGAATAAACTAATATAACAGTGTAGCAGAGAAAAGTATTAGTGGGGCTGAGGAAGTGGCTTAGTTGTGGAGCCCTTGCCTTGCATGCATGAGGTCCTTGGTTCGATTCCTCAGCACCTCATAAACAAAAAGAAAAAAGTCAGAAGTGGCGCAGTGGCTCAAGTAGTAGAGCGCTAACCTTGAGCTGAATAGCTGAGTGACAACGCCCAGGTCCAGAGTTCAGGCCCCACAACCAGACCCCCCCCCAAAAAAACAGTATTATTATGGCCTTTCATTTTACATCTTATAATATGAAAGTCTGCCACAATTCCCAATCAAATCCTATCCAAAATTCAAACATTAATGCTGTCCCAACTATTTTGCATGCATGAAGGGCTGGGAAGATGGCTCAATGGTAGAGCACTTACCTTACTTACCAAAAGTTTTGCATGCCAACCCAAGTACATCTACCTCATTTAAGATGGCCATGGTATATAAAATTTTAAGTCCTCCAATTACGTTTTACCAAGGAAACAACATATAATATTTCTTTAAAAATACCTAGATTGTAGAACACTCTACCCAGAAAATTGAAGGAATATACATTATGGGATTTAATTTAAATATTTAGTCACTGAAATGGATGTTCTATATACACAACTCAGAACACTATTAAACTACATAATTGCAAAACTCATCTATTACCATCTTCCATAAACACAGTCCTTCCTGAAAACAAACCAGATGTGGTAAACAAATTAACGTGTATGCCATTGTCAAGTGCAGCTGTTCTAAAGCATGGAACTGACAGAGAAATTAATGCCTGTAAATAGCTGTTTCTAAGGAGTATGGAAAGTGATTTTTCCACTATAAGTGGAAAAGTCGACAGATGTTACAGATTGTGTTTCATTGTTGGCATTGGTGAGATATATTTTGGAAAACACAATAAATGAAAGCACGCTGTTTTGTAAAACTTTGCTGGCTGAAACACCAGGGAAGGAAAACTTTTGAAATGTTTCAAATGAAAAGACAAATAGGGTGGGTAAGTTGTGGTATGCAGCTTAAATACAGACTGAGGCAAACCAAAGAAAGGGAAAAAATCATTTTCCTTAAGAAATGCTTTCTGGGTATATTGCTATACGCTATAATGATGAAATGATCATTTCTTTGGAAAAGTAAGGAAAAAACACTCACCTTTTGAACTTCTTTTTAAAGTGAATCTTAAAAGACAAGGATGAAGAAATTTAAGTGGGTTCATATTATCCAGTATTACTTTAATTTTTGATTAAAAGTTAAAACAAACTGACAGGCTATTAGTCCATGAAGATTTACAGAGTAAGTGTCTGGCATATATTTTATTTTGTTCCTCTTTTTTGGGGGGTGATATAAATATTTTATTTCAAAAAGGAAAATTGGTTTTAACTATTACCCACAAAATTTATGCAGTCATAGAATAAGAATTTTTTTGATTAATTTAAGACAATAGTAGGCTCATTTTATGAAAACATAAAATATAAAAACCAATGATATTTTCACTGAACAACCACTCATAAAAAATCATGAAATAATATAGTAAAACTCCATGCCAATTTTTTTGTTGGTTGTGGGCCTTGAACTCTGAGCCTGGGCACTGTCCCTCAGCTCTTCAGCTCAAGGCTACCACTGTACCACTTGAGCCACAGTGCCATTTCTGGTTTTAAGGTGGTTTACTGGAGATAAAAGTCTCACCGACTTTTCTGCCCAGGCTGGCTTTCAGCCACTATGCTCAGATCTCAGACTCCTGAGTAGCGAGGATTACAGGTATGAGCCACCAAAGTCCAGATCCAAGTCAATTTTTAAAAATCAAGCTTATTGAAACTTCTAGCTTTTTCCAGTACACAATCTTATTTTTTCAGTATTAGCTTATAACTGAGTTATTTTTAGATGTAACCGTGAATTTTTTTTATAGAATCAAATATAATTCTATTACTTAATATTTCTCAAAAATCCACTATAATTGACTTTCCCCAAAATCAATTATTACATACTATCTCACACACCATAATCATTACATTCTAAATAGTTTGGACCATTTCATATAAATTCTAGGTGCTATTTTACATTATAAATTCACATCTGTGGTTTTAAACTAAGGAGAAAAGATTTTAGAGGTAAAATCAAATATGAATGTGTAGTGTGGCCCAATAATTGTGAATTCATACAGACAAAATTATTTTCTTTCCACTAAATGTATTGAAGTAATACCATTGGAAATAGTGATGCAGGAAGTGCCAGAATTCAAATTTCATCACACAATGTCTCTTTTATTCTGCTAACCCCTCCACTAAGAAGACCTCCTTTTCCCAGTTGTCACAAAACTTCAAGTATCTCTCTTTGAATTCTATTTGGAAAAGTTCTAAATCACTGATTCTTTTTGTATTTTCTGTTATATGAAACAAAATATAGGCACAAAACTATTGAAATAAAATGTACACATATGTTGAAGTCATCACAGCTGGAAAAATAACCAACAAATTGGAACTTCCACAGGAACAAAAACATGTTGTGCCGAGTTTATTTTTTTAAACTACAAAACGTTCAAACACATGTTAATTTAAATAGAGCTATAAGTATAACTGTCTCTCAGAAATAAGGTTGTGTTAATTTGTAATTAAATTCATCTGGATCAACCTAATATAGAAAATCCCTTGAATGGTTCAAATTGTTAAAACAAATGTAATTGCATGTAAAGTAAGATCTGCACATACTTAAAAGAAAAAATCCTACAGTATTAAATCACAAAAATCATAACATTCTTAAAAATTCTGAAATGCAACCAGTAATTTCAAAATATCCATAATGAGAACTAATAACTACTTACTTAACAAGAACAAAATGTGCAAATAATAGAATCTGAGCAGTGTACATGAGTGTACATAATTTTAAAATGCTCCAAATTATACTGTTTTTAGAAGACTGAATGTGGATTATCTAAAGGAAAACATCAGCACATTATATAAATGAAATTAAAAATCTCATGAAAAGAGAGAATAGTAGTAGTTTCTGGAAAATAATGTTTTAATAAATGGTGATCAAAATCTAGTACTGACTAAGTTTTATACCTCATTAGTTAGATCCAAAGAAGATCGAAGTTACTTGAGCTGATTTGAAACTTTGGGAAAGTAGTAGAATACAACTGTAACATTTATATGGATGTTGATTCTGGCATGGAATTTATTTCCTCTTTTATCTTACAAGTGAATATATGAAAGAACATAACTTCTCCAACTAAATATCAAGATCTAACTAAATATATAGCTAGAAAAGTCATCATGCAATCCGTATTGCAACTGGGATAAAAAGAAAAATCAGTCATACTGATTCTGTATTTATTTTAAATGTTGGCTTTTTTCAAAAATTATTTCCGTTGTCTTGCATTTTTTAAACATTGTGTTAAATGATTTATATCTTGGTAACTAATTTTGGATGCCTCCTTAAATTTTGTTCTGGGTATAATATCTCACTTCAGTTCCTAACCCATGAAATGATGTTGTTTACAAAGCAAATGCTAATAACCACCGTTTATAATACACAAAATCTCATAAGCGTGATTTGAGGAAGCATAGGTTCACATTTTGATAACGTGGTCTCATGACTGATCAGGCCTATCTCCATGAGTAAAGTTGTACCTGGATTCCTCAGCCTAAATTTAGCCACTGTTAAAAAATGCTTATACCTTTATCTGTCACCTATCAGAGGTTAAACCTGAGTATAAAGTCTAAGGAAAATAATAAGGTAAGAATTTAGCTCTTCTGGATATAAAATAAACCAAAATGCAGCAAAGAGTAACTCATTTGACTAAAGTCAACCTATTTCTCTAAGACATGTTAAGCATTCCCTGACAGTGTGTATTATTCTCAAGAAGGGAATGAAGAATGTGAGAAGAGGACTAAGCAAATATTGTCTTCAAATATACATAATTTGGATTTGCCTCTTTATTTCGTTATAGGAATTTTTGATAAAAATTGTTTGAATAATTGATTTCCTGGTCAGGTATAATATATCCTAGTTACATATATCAAACTGCATTCAGAAAATGGTATATGGTAATTGAGTAGAAATATATTCAATAAATAGCAAAAAGTATATACCATAGGGTAATATTTTGAAGAGTCAATTGGAAATATTCTTATATAATAACTTGAACAAATTCACATTGACAATAATTATCTAGAATACTTTAATGCTATTTGGAAAAGATTGTCCTTCTAAATGAGCAACACCAATTTCTCCTTTTACTTTATCAGGGAACTATCTGAGCTAAAAAATAGAAATTAACATATGAATCTATAAAAACTGGAAAGAATTTTACTTTTTTTAGCAAATATTAATTTCAAAAAAGTATTTTATTGTGTTATACACATATATCCACATAATGTAGCTTGTTAAATTTTATTCCTTTTATTAATTTCATTATCCTATTTTTATACTTATATTTTATTATGTCATCATACTAACTTATGAAATATTTGAACATGTTTACTCCACAATATTTCTCTTCATCTCCTCTCTTACTTTTTTCCAGACTTAATCAGTTCCATCTTTTACAGCTGGGTCACTCATTTTAATTTCTAGGTCTAGAGTTTGCATATGAGAAATCTAATATTTGTTTTTCACAGTATCGCTAATTGCTTTAATAAGAAATTTTCCAATTCTATTTTCTTGAAGATGATATGATTTCATAATTATGTGTGGCTAAATAGTAAATCATTGCGTGTGTGCATATATATATATATATATATATATATATATATATACATATATGTTACAGTTACTCTCTTCAATGAGTGATTAAGGAACATATAGTTAATTCTGTATTTATTTATGCTTTTTTATGTGGGAGAAGGAAGGATGGAAATAATGATGTTTGGAATAAGAAACATGCTCTTTAGGCAGGCATTCTACTATAAGGATACAGGTGGATCCGTTGGAACAATGAGAAGTACAAGTTGTCATGTCGAAAACGAACTTTACAATTTTGGTGGGGAGGAGGATTGGGTGGAGGTTGCGGGGAGCCTGAGAAGTGATGGGAAGGGCAAACAAAGGAGGAGGCTACAATTCTTGATAAGTAATGTACTCATTATCTTGCCCATCTAAGTGTAACCCCTCTATACAGCATTTTCTCAATAAAAATAAATAAAAATTTTTAAAAAAGACACATCTCTCAGCTGCTCTTTCATCAGTATTTCAATAATGCATTGTATTTAAAAATAAAATATAATTACATTTGCAAAGGTTTTCTTTTTCAGTATATATATATTATTTTTATTACAATGCTACCTTTAGTATGTCATGTGAGTATGGGGATGTATGTGAGCATGAATATCTAGGCATGTTTGTACATGTAGCTGACTCGAATGAAACTGAGTATATGTGAGCTACAGGATTCAAATAAAAGTTTGAGACCTGTAAGTTGCTAAATTGATGTATATGTCCAGTTTGTGAGTCGTGATTTCAAGATCACATTTGGGTAGGTTTTATACCAAGTAAGTAGATGCTTCTAATCCAAAATCGTAAGGAATAAAACAACAACTCTGTTTCATAATCATTCAGTCTTAGTACTCCAGACATAACTGGAAAAAATGATTGAAAGTATGGTGGGTCAGTAGTAAGCCTTTAGACACTCTACATTTTCCCCAAAATCTTCAGATGTACTCTTTGGATATAAATTAAAAGTATATTTATCAACATACAGATATAATATGATCTTATATATGTATATATTATAAATACATCATATATTTACTTATATTTTAAATGTGTATCACAAATATTGATTTATATTTAAATGTAATTCATCTCATCATAGACACATAGAAATACAGACAGACAGATAGATAGATAGATAAATAGATAGATAGATAGACAGATAGATAGATAGATAGATAGACAGACAGATAGATAGATAGATAGATAGATAGATAGATAGATAGATAGATAGATAGATAGATAGATAGATAGATAGATAGATAGATAGATAGATAGATAGATAGATAGATAGATAGATAGATAGATAGATAGATAGATAGACAGATAGATAGATAGTTTTTTTTTGGTCAGTCATGGGGCTTGAACTATGGGCTTAGGTGCTGTCCAAGTGCTCTTCAGCTCAAGGCAAGAACTCTACCGCTTGAGACATAGCGCTATTTCCAGTTTTCTGGTAGTTTATTGGCGATAAGAATCTCATGGAATTTCCTGCCTGAGCTAGCACTGAACTATGATCCTCAGATCTCAGCCTCCTGAGTAGCTAGGATTATAGACATGAGCCACGGACACCCGAATATACTTATATCTGAGATTGTTAGTGGAACAAAGGGTACAGAAAGTATTATTCTTATTATGAAAGGACTTCACACTGACAGGTATAATTACAAGAAGAAAAACAATAACTATTCTCAGTGGCACAAAAATCCCTTAGGTACCTAGCATGACAGCATGTGTTTCCAGAAACTGCATGTGGTGTGAGCAGTTTGCAACCCAAGCGACTGTGGAAGATATTGGACCCTAAACAAACCTGACAATTGCATAAACACTGCCCTCTATGACAGATTTAGCAAGGCCTATCTTAGAGATTATTGTTAGGGACATGATGAAAAAATTTATACTTTAGTTGTGATTACAGAACTCTTTCACACATATCACTCAACCATTAACCATATTTAACATAGTTTCTATTGCTCTAACATATTTTCTTGGCTCAGTAAACTGTTTTTTATTTGTGAAAACTTACCTGTTAAAAACATAGACAAGGGTTTTTAATGTTTTTGAAATTACTGTCTGCATAATGTTGTATGAGATGAGCTTCTCTTTACCATATCATAGGAATAAACTTCATCTGATTCAATCTTGTAAACAGGTAGCTTGTTCTCTCTCCTGGAAAACCATCTATATAGACTTCTTTACATGTAAACAGACCCTCATTTACTTGCAAAAGTCTGTCAGTGAGTCAAACCTAACTCACCCAAGTGAGGTGAATTCTTCTCTCATGCTTTCTTTACATTAAAAATGGTAAGAACTGTTCAGTAATGTGCAATCTTTTTAATATGAAATGTGACTCCTATTTTCCATAATATGAATCAAGCAGAGGTATCAGTTTAAGATGTGAAAGAGCCTTAAAAAGAGTCTCGGACCTTGAAAATTGTCCTGGGTATGAATTTTTGGAGAAATATCCCTTTTCAAAGCAAAGGACTCATTTTTTTAAATATTGTGCTGGTATTGGGGTTTGCACTCCTGGCCTTGAGCTCTATCTGGGCTTTAAATCTCAGTGTTTGCTCTATACCACCTGAGCCACACCTTCACTTCTTCCATTTACCACAAGTGGAGAAAAGAATCTCTTAGGTTTATCTCCTTGGAATAGCTTCGAATTGCAATTGTCAAATTAGAACCTACCGACTATCTAGGTGTAAGCCACTGGTGCTGTGCTAAAACTCACTTCTTAAGAATGAAAAATCACAAAAAGAGGAGAAAAATATGTGTTCAATTATTTATGTGTTGGCTGATAAACCAAAGCACTTGCTACTTGCAGGAAAAAGAGAGAAGATAGAGATGAATATGCAGGAGAAAGACACCAAAAAAGAAGAAAGGAAGGGAGGTTAAAAGAGTGGAGGGGAGTGGAAGGGAGCATATGAGAGGAGGGGGTAGCTGAGTAGAATTGTCTACTCCTCACTAAGGTTTTGTTGGACAATCAGTACCTTTGCATTTATGTAGCCAAAGGTTTTTATATTTGGTAGTAGTAAGCTGAGATATAAAATACCAATTTACGGGTAATATCTGTTAGTTTGCTTCCTTCTGCACCAAGGAAGAAACAGTTAGGTTACTGTCAGAGAGAAGGCAAGAGTAAGCAATTTAAGTGATTCTGAGAAACAATAATTGACATGCCAGGAATGCTCCCTTGTATGGTGAAGTCAAGCATCACTCTTGTTCCCTGCTCCAGTCTTCCTCTCAACAAGAACAGAAGAAACAGAAGAGGAAGGAGATATCTGAGTAATGATCATCTCTCTGTTTACCCTCATCCCTTAGTCTCTCAAAAAATAAAGTGAAAGGAGACTTAACCTGAACTAGTGGGGAACATGAGAGGAAAAATTTCAGTCTAACTTATTGTGAAACTTTAAAAATAATTGGAGCAGCATTTCAAATAGGGAAATAAAACTTTTTAAATTATTAACAAAAAGTAACTCGAAATTTATCAAAAATTTAGAAGACTACAGAGCTCACTACATAGTGGAATCTGAAAATTGAAACTGATTCCTGCTTCTATCATCAGAAATTGAAGATCGTCCCTAAATGTCCAATACTAGGTAAATTACCCTTGATATTCACCTATACTTTGTGAATATAATGCCAAAAATATGACTTTAAATTTAGACTGCTGAAGTGATAAGGGATGGGAATTCATGATGGATAACATAATGCTGACAGCATAGAAATTATTTCCCTTCCATTTTCATTGTGTAGAGAATTAAAATGCTCTATTGGATGGCCCTGAAAGTCCAATTCTAAATTTAGCACAGAAGGTGAATATAAAAATCTATCTTAGCCATTCTAAGATTAGAAATGTGGAGAAATATACTCATTTATGTAGGTCAAATATGGAAGAGAGGATGTGGCAAGCCCATAGCCAAATGCCAAAGTAGAGATATTTAACAAAATACCATGAAGTTGAAACAAGTCTTAAAAGGGGATCTGGGCTAAAAGGGAGTAGGGTAGAAGAATGGAGAGGGAAATGGTGGACTAATACATTCATAACCTTCAATGTACACATGTCAGAATATAAGTAGGAAACATGAAGGGATAGGTGGGTTTGGGGTAAGGGAAGGAAGAAAAATGTGAAGTTTGACAATGATCCAGATGCACTGTATATTGAAATGCACATACACTCTATTCAACACTGACATGATGAAGCAAAACTCCTTTGCACAACTAGCTAAACTCAATTTTTTTAAAGTTTTAATATTCAGAAAGCAGAAGCATAAACCTTTAGAGATAAATAAGAAGAGAGAATTGACATATTGTCGAGGCTTGTTTTCCTTTCAATATACAAAAATGTGTCAAGTCTGCTGCAAATATAAATTTTATTTTGCCTATTCTTTTAAGCAAATTGCCTAAAATGTGGAGAACCAAATTCCAATATCCCTTCATTTCCAATAAAAAAAATCTTATGCACCTTAAATTTTCTCAGTTATTTCTAAATACAAATGCATTATTGGAACTAATTTCATTCCATAGTTAATTTTATTTTTTTTTGATGTTGTGAAAATACTTTACAAAGGGGTTTCAATTACATGTGCAAGATAATGAGTACATTTCTTATCAAGCATTGTAGCCTCCTCCTTTGTTTCCCTTTCCCATAATTTCCCGTCCTCTCCCCGCACCCCACCCAATCCTCCCACCCCACCAAAATTTTAAAATTTGTTTTCGACATAATGACTTGTACATCTCAATGTTGTAATGGGTCCAACTGTATCCCTATTATTTAAACGGTTTTTTTTTTCCCTTCCCGTCCAAAAATTATACCAACATAAAGTACATTGAAAGCAGGGTTTGTACCATGTGGGGAGGGACATACAAAGTAAAAAAGAAATAATATTATGAATGTGTTAGAAACAATCACATGAAAGGAAAAAACATTTGAATATATAGCTTAGGGTTCATTTCCCTAACATCAACTTTTCTGACAGTTTCTGTGTCTCAGACATATACTAGTTATTGGAAATAAGGGAAACCATGGCACTTTTGTTTCTTTGGGCCTGGCTTACGTCACTTAATATTTTTTTTCCAAGTCTTTCCATTTCCTAACAAATGGGACAATGTCATTCTTTCTGATGGAGGCATAGAATTCCAGTGTGTATATATACCACATTTTCTTGATCTTCTCTTCTACTAAGGGGCATCTGGGTTGGTTCCATATATTAGCTATGGTAAATAATGATGCAATAAACATAGTTGTGCTGGAAGCTCTACTGTGGTCTTATATGTGAATATTTGGGTAAATACCCAAAGTGGGATTGCTGGGTCATAGGGGAGCTCTATGTGTAGAATTTTGAAGAACCCAATACTGATTTCCAAACTGGTTGAACAAGTTTACACTCCCATCAACAAAACAGTAGTGTTCCCTTCTGTCTACATCCCCTCCAGCATCTGTTGTTGTTAGAGTTCTTGATTATAGCCATTCTAACTGGGGTGAGGTGGTATCACAATTTTGTTTTGATTTACATTTCTTGTATGACTAGGGAGGTTGAGCATTTCTTCATTTGTCTATTGGCCATCCTTCTTTGCTCTTCAGAGAAGGTTCTCTTTAAGTCTTTAGCCCACTTATTTATTGGGCAGTTGTTTCTTTGAAGATTTGTTGCGGGATTTAAAATTTTGAGTTACAGGTATATTTTAGATATGAGACCCTTGTCCATTTTATGGCTATTGAAGAAATTCTCCCAATCCGTGGGCTTTCTGTTAATCTTGCTAGCTATGTCCTTTGCCAGGCAGAAGCTCATCAATTTTATGCAATCCCATTTGTCCAACCTTTCTTTGATTTGTTGTGTTTCTGGGTCTCTATTAAGAAAATATCGGACTGTGCCAACAAGAACTAGGTTTTCTCCTGTTCCATCCTGTAATGTTTTCAGAGTGTCCTCTTTGACTCCAAGGTTTTTGATCCATTTGGAGTTGATTCTGGTACAGGGTGATATATAAGGATCTAGCTTTAGTGTTCTACAAGCTTGTTAACCAGTTTTGCCAACACCATTTACTGAAGAGACTGTCTTTCTTCTATTCTATTTTTTAGCTCCTTTACCGAAGTTTAGATGGCTATAGGTCTGTAATTTCATTTCTGTGTTTACAATTCTATTCCATTATTCCGGAGGTCTGTTCTTGTGCCAGTACCAAGCACTTTTGATTACTATGGCTTTGTAGTTGAATTTGAATTTGGCATTGATATTCTTCCAGCACTGTTCTTCTGCTAAGGATCATTTTTGCTATTCAGAGTCTTTTATTGTTCCATATGAATTTTCTGATTGCCTCTTCTATTTCCTTGAAGAATAAGGTTGGAATATTGATAGATATCACATGAAATTTGTAGATAGCCTTTGGAATATTGCAATTTTCACGATGTTGATCTTTCCCAATCCAGGAGCATGGGAGTTTTTGCCACTTTCTAAGTTCAGTTTTGATTACCTTTTTCATTTTTTTTAAAGTTTTCATCATAGAGGTCCTCCGCTTCTTTGGTTAAGTTAATTCCTAGGTATTTTATTTTTTGTGGGGCTATTACGAATGGAGTTCCATTCCTAATTTAAGCCACTCTTTCCTTATTGTTGGCATAAAGAAAATCCATTGATTTTTGAGGGTTAATTTTATACCCTGCTACTTTACTAGAGTTTTGAATCAGCTTGAGTAATTTCGGAGAGGCCTCTGTGTGATTCTTTAAATACAAGATCATTTCATCTGCAAAGAGGGAGAGTTGTACTTCTTCTTTCCCTATTTGGATCCTTCTTATATTTGCATCTTGTCTTATTGCTGTAGTTAGTTATTCCAATACTAGATTGGAGAGAGTAGGCATCCTTGTCTCATTCCTGAGTTAAGAGGAAATAGCTTAATTTTTTTACCATTAAGTATAATGCTGGCTGTAGGTTTGTCATATACAGCCTTTATTGTATTGAGGAATGTTCCATGGATTCCTCATTTTTCAAGAACCTTCATAAAAAGGGATGTTGGATCTTGTCAATTGCTTTTTCTGCATCTATTGAGATAACCATATGGTTCTTATCCTTGCTTCTGTTGATGGGATGAATTATATTAATTGATTGCTTATATTACAGCAGCTTTGCATCCCTGAAATGAATCCTGTTTGATCGTGGTGTATAATTTTTTGGAGGAATTGTTGACATAGATTGGCCAAAATTTTGTTGAGAAGTTTTGCATCAATGTTCATCAAAGAAATGGGCCTATAGTTCTCTTTCCTTGATGAGTCCCTTCCTGGTTTTGGGATGTGTGTTATGGCCTCATAGAATGAGTTCAGTAGTGAACTTTCTCTTTCTGTTTCATTGAAGAGTTGAAGGAGTATTGATGTGATGTCTGTTTGAAGGCCTTATAGAATTCGGCTGTAAAACATTTGGTCCTGGGCTTTTCTTAGATGGGAGGTCTCTTATTGCTGTTTCTATTTCAATGCTTGATATAGGCCTTTTAAGATAGTTTGACTCATCTTGACTTAATTTTCGCATGTCAGTATTTGCTAGGATAAGGTCCATTTCCGCCAAGTTCTCAAACTTATTAGTAGAAAGGTTTTAGAAGCATTCCCATATTATGTTCTGACTCTTAGTTGTTTCTGTGATGATGTTTCCATTCTCATCTCTGAGTTTAATTGGGTGTGTTCTCTTTTTTCTGATCAGATTTGCTAAGGGTGTGTCAATTTTGTTAATTTTTTCGAAGAATCAACTCTTTGGTTTCTTGATTCTTTCTTTTTTTACATTCCAATTCATTTAATTATGATTTAATTTTAATTATTCATTTCCAGCTACTGGATTGTGTTTAATTTGCTGCTCTTTTCCAAGGAGGCTCAGATGTCTCATTAAAGTGGTTTCAGATCTCTCTAATTTGTTGATGTAGGAATTCAGGGGTATAAACTTGCCTCTGAATACTGTGTTTGCTGTGTCCCAGAGGAGCTAGTAATTGGTGTGTTCATTTTTGTTGAATATCATGAACATTTGAATTTCCTTTCTGATGTCTTCCATGACCCACTCATGATTCAACAGTGTGTTGTTCAGGATCCACGTGTTACATGACTTTCTTTGGTGGCTTTTGGTATTGAGATCTAATTATATTCCCTTGTGGTCTGAGAGAATGCAAGGTGTAACTTCAATGTTACTGAATTTGGACAAGTTTGCTATGTGGCCTAAAATGTCTATTTTGGAAAATGTTCCATGTGCTGCTGAGAAAAACGTATTGTCTAATGCTGCTGGGTGAAATATTCAGTAGATGTCTGCCATTTATCCAACTACTTCTGGGCTGCTGCAACTATGTCTTTCCTATGGTTCTTGGATTCTAAGTTTGGGTGCTGTTTCTTGGCCTTTATTGTTTTCTTGTTGGTTTTCTCTGTGTAGGACCTCTTTAAGATTCTTTTGTAGGGCTGCTTTGGTGGGGATATATTGTTTCAATTTTTGTTTGCTCTGGAAGGATTTTATTTGACCTCTGATTATTAAGGAGAGTATAGCTGGGTAAAGTATTCTTGGTTGATAGTTGTTTGTCTTTAGGGCATGGCTTACATCATTCTAGGCTATTCTTGCTGTGATTTTCTCTGCAGAGAAATCTGAGGTGATTCTATTTGGTTTCCCTTTATAGGTGATTGATCTTTTCTCCATGACAACTTTAAGGATCTTTTCCTTGTTCTGAATTAATCCTGTGTGCATTTAATGTGACAATGGGATATCCTGTTCTGGTCTAGTCTATTGGGAGTTCTAAAAGCTTCTTGTATCTGAATTAACCTAGCCTTTTGCATGTTTGGGAAGTTCTCTGCTAGGATCCTGTTAAACAAATTTCCTAGACCATTGACTTCTGGCTCTAGGTGTTCCTCTACACCCATTATCCTCAGATTAGGCCTTCTAATATTGCTTTCCTAGGGTTGAATGTTGAATAGCTCTCTCATATTTCTTGGATTTGTCTTGGATGGTTGTATGTTCTTTCTCTATAATAACTAGGCTGTCTTCTATCCTCGGGATTCAATCTTCTGCATGGTCTATCCTACTATCCACACTTTCTACATTTTTTTCTTTTCCTTCTAGTTGGTCAGTTTTTATGGCTTCTAATTCTTTGTTGGATCTTTGTTTTAGATCTTGTATGAAATTCTTTCCTTCCTTAATTTGGTGTTCAGTGTTTATTCTCAGATCACTTGGTTGATTGGTTATGGTTTCCTTGGACTCCCACTCCTCCTGTTGAAATCTATTCAGCATTCCCTTTGTGGACTCCCTGGCTTCTTTCAGCTCTCTGTTTATGTATTCCATGAATGCCTCTATTGATCTTTATGTAGGCTCATCCCGCTTTTTCAATTCCTGTATTACTCTTTGATTAGCTTCCTCACGTTCATGCAATTCCTGTAGTTCTCTTTGACTGATCTCAGCCTACTCATACAATTCCTTTATTTCTCTTTGAGTGTTCACAAGCTTCTCATGCAATTCTTTTATCTATCTTTGAGTAGCTTCCTCACGCCCATGAGCTTCCTGTTTTGATCTTTGGTTTGCCTCCTCTCTCTCCCTATCATGCTCACACAGAGTCCTTTGCAGGTTTTCAATCTTTTTATTTACTATGTTTTCCATTAGTGTTTGTAGAGCTTCTTGGGAACTCTCCTCTGGATTATTCATTATCTGTTCTGCCACTGATTATCATGAGTGGCAGTTGAGATACCCGGACTTGCCATTTTTCTTGTGTTTCTCCAGCTTATTCTGCCCATTTGGGATGAGAGTAACACCAGTTTGGTGCTAGAAAGCTGTCTTATGGCAAGCATCAACAACGTCTGTAGTTTCACAGTCAAAAGCCTGCAGATATAATCTAGTTCAACAGATATATTTTTCAACATCAAACAACTATGTATTAATAGGCTATGAACCGCAAAGAAGAATTTGGCAAACCAGAAATTATTAGGTTTAGCAAGAGGTGTGGGTATAAATAGGAATAAAGGGATGTGGAAAGGTAGAGGGAGAGCTACTTAGTCTTAATCTCAAATCAGGAAATAGGTTCGGTAGAATGATAGTAGAGACCGGGAAAAAAAAAGAAAGAGAAAAAACAGACAAGCAAAAATAGTAAAACAAAAATTAAAAATTAAAAAGTGAAACACTTAAAAATGATGTAAGTTAAAAACCTAATATTCAGAGAAGGACAGGAATAGGAAGACAGAAGGGGAGGGATAGAAAGGAGACATGAAAAGTTAAAAAATAAGAATTCTTAAAATTTTATATAGGTATATAGAGGTAGTATGGCTATTAAGGAATTTAAGTCTAAGAGGTTTTGAATTCAGTAATAAATTTCTGGATTAAGTATGTATACAATGGGGGATAAGGTCTAATAATCGACTACAGGTATATCTGAGAATGAGCAGAACAGCGATTAAATCATGCAATGAAGAACGAAAGAGAAGAAAAGTGAAAAGAATGAAAAAGAAAGGAAAAAAGGGTCAAAAGGTCAGTAGAGCTAAAAAAAATGAAAAATAAGCACACACATAAAAAAATTAGAAGAGGAAGAAAAAAGTTAATAGAAAACAATTTTTTAAAGTAAATATTAAAAATTAAAAATTTTCTTAATAGAGACCCAGAAACACAAAAAATTTTTTAAAAGGTTGGACAAACTTGATTGCATGCAATTGCAGAGCTTCTGCCTGGCAAAGGACATAGGTAACAAGATCACTAGAAACCCCACGGATTGGGAGAAGTTCTTCACTAGCCATAAAACGGCCAAGGGTCTCATATCTAAAATATACTTGGAACTCAAAAAATTAAATTCCCCAACAACAAATCCTCAAAGAAACAACTGCCCAATAAATAAGTGGGCTAAAGGCTTAAAGAGAAACTTCTCTGAAGAAGAAAGAAGGATGGCCAATAGACACATGAAGAAATGCTCAACCTCCCTAGCCATAAGAGAAATGCAAATCAAAACAACATTAAGATATCACCTCACCCCAGTTAGAATGGCAAAAATCAAGAACTCTAACAACAACAGATGCTGGAGGGGATGTACACAGAAGGGAACCTTACTTCATTGTTGGTGGGAGTGTAAACTTGTTCAACCACATTGGAAAGTAGTATGGAGGTTCCACAAAAGACTCCACATAGAGCTCCCCTATGACCCAGCAATCTCACTTTTGGGCATTTACCCAAATGTTCACGAACAAGACCACTCTAAAGTAACCAGAACAACTTTGTTTATTGCAGCATTATTTACTATAGCTAAGATCTGGAACCAACTAAGATGCCCCTCAGTAGATGAATGGATCAAGAAAATGTGGTATATATACACAATGGAATTCTGTGCCTCCATCAGAAAGAATGACATTGCCTCATTTGTTAGGAAATGGAAAGACTTGGAAAAAATTATATTAAGTGAAGTAAGCCAAGCCCAAAGAAACATAGGTCCCATGGTTTCCCTTATTTGCAATAGTTAGTATATGTATGAGTCAAGCAGAAAGTTCAGATAAATGAAGTTAGGAAAATAAACCCTAAGATACGTATTTAAATGTTTTTTTTTTCTTTCATGGATTTGTTTCTAACGCATTCATAAGATTATTTCTTTGTTGCTTTGTATGAACCTCCCCCACAATATAGCGCCTGCTTTCACTGTATTTGATTTCGATGTAATTTGTGGAGGGGAAGGGGAAAACAATTCGTTTAAATAGGGATACAGTTGGACCCTTTGCAACAATGAGAAGTACAAGTTCTCATGTCGAAAATGAACTTTACAGCTTTCTTGGGGGGGGTTGGGGGAGGATTTGATGGGGGGGCAGGAGAAGGCTTGGAAGGGATGGGAAGGGGAAACAAAGGAGGCGGCTACAATGCTTGATAAGAAATGTACTCATTATCATGCCCATGTAATTGTAACCCCTCTGTACAGTTTTTTCACAATTAAAAAAATTAATAAAAGGTACCAAAAGAGTACTTTGCTTTTTTGGGGTGAGATGGGAAGATCCTGTATCTCCCTTGTGTCCATATCCAGTCTCTTTTTGGAGTCTCTGATCTGCTTGTTGTGTTTTATTTTCCTGTAACTTGGTTGTTTTCTTAAGTCAGTTTGTTTGAGTAGGCAGAAAAATGGTTTGCTTTACCCAGGATATTGTCATCCTCCTCCCAGGCTAGTTCAATGTGAGGGATATCTGCTTCGAGTATCCCAAAAGAGGGTGATGGTTGTTTCTTCTAATTTGGAGATGCTGTGATGGGGCTAGGTTCTGGGAAGTGTTGAGGCCTTTCAGCAAACAGTAGCTTTGCTCTGAGGGGCTAGCTTCTGAGGCAGTCACAGAGCCCAGCCAGAAGCCATTCTAAGGGTTTACTGTTACTGAATTTCAATTGATTGTCTAGGCTGTTGTAGGGAGCTGCAGCCTCTGGCTCTGTTTACCCAGTGAAGAAAGCCACTCCTGGGGCTGGTGCAGGCCCGGGCTCGGTGAATTTTCCCTGGGTGGAACTGGGCCTGGCAGTTCAGGTTAGATTCCTGTGACCTGCTAAATGACTTTTTGTTTTCATTCAAGGACTGAGTTGGAGCTAGCTGCACAGCCAGGCCTTTGCCAGTATCAAAGGGGGAGATCTCTGGTAGTGGGCAGGGAGGGGTTGCCTTCCCGTCTCTGCTCCCTGAGAAGTAGTGAGGAATTCAGGCTTCTACTCACACAGGAGTCTGGTTCCTGGGTCATCTCTGGCCTGCAATCTGAAGGATGAAGATGTCTGCTCCTTGTTAATTCTTGCTGGTGTTGAGTAGAATACTCTCGCCTGCTGTGTCTGGTGCCTTTGTCCTAGACTCTCTGTGTTGCAGGTATGGCGGCTACAGCCACCACCTCCCCCACCACAGTCGCAACCACGGCTGCTGGCAAGTGCTCAGGTTTGTCTCCTTGCCTGGATTTTCCCTCTCTGGCCTAACTCTCTGTACTGGGTGGCACACTTGGTGTGATTCTCTGGCTTAGGACTCTTCACTGGAGCACTAAAGCTGCTTTCTATGTGAGAGCTTGTTTAGCTTCCAGCTTCTCCTCCGCTATCTTCCAGGAACCCTAAATTTAAATTTTAAATGACAAATTCTTTTCAAATCCTTTCACTCA
This sequence comes from Dipodomys spectabilis, assembly GCF_019054845.1. NCBI lineage: Eukaryota > Metazoa > Chordata > Mammalia > Rodentia > Heteromyidae > Dipodomys > Dipodomys spectabilis. The sequence goes on from NW_024870710.1 coordinate 1,426,266, forward strand.
GGCACAGGTATGGATAGATAAGTTATGTGGGCAGAATCAGAATTATTCAGAAGGTTGTAAATGGATGTTTACCGAGTTTTCTCTCGGCTGAATCAAAGAATAGACTGTCCTAATTGGAATAAGTTAGCCTTCCGAGATTTTCTGCATATAAACACTCCATCAACATTTTGACTACCAAGGTATTAGTCCCTGGTCCCTTTTTTTTTGTCGGTCATGTAGGCTGAACTCTGGCCCTGGCACTGTCCCTCACCTTTTTAGCTCAAGGCTAGTGCTCTACCACTTGAGCAACTTCTGGCTCTTTTCTGCTTATGTGGTCCCGAGGAATCGAGCCCAGGGCTTCATGCATGCAAGGCAAGCACTCTACCACTGAGTCAACCTTCCGGTCCTTCCATCAACATTTTATTAGAGGATTATTCAAGATTAGGTATATATTCATTGATAGTGACTGATCATGACAGAAAGTTGAGAGAAAACCATCTACACTTCAGTAAGGTTCTAATTTGTGCTCCACAAACAGTTATGAAAGCTCTACATGAGAAATCTAGCAGCTGCATTTCTAAAAAGTCCTTGGATTGTTACATTTTCTGATATTGTCTCAATTCAAGTAGTTCTCCTTGGAGTTCCATACTATTCAATGATGCTGTATTAGATCCTTGTTACAATTTGCAGACTGGTCTTTTTGATGAAATTTGTGCTTTTCAAAATTGCTCTCCATATTCCATCCACAAACTGCATACAAAATTTATCTGAAAAAATTTGTATCTGTTTATAGTGCATACACTTTTAGTTTTCATTACAAACATAGAATGTAGTAAAAAATTCTCATAGCAATTATACTGCACTAGTTGTGGGCAGATTCTAATGTAAATAATATATTGTGTTCATGTAGAGTTTTTGAGTATCCAAAGTAATAAGCCTGTGGTTCTAAAACCAATACCTTACTCATATTGAGTGACAAATACAATTTCACATAAGCACAGAAGTTTTCCTTGTATCTTTTTAACATATATTTTATTATAAATACTGTATAGAGGGGTTACAGTTACATAAGTAAGGAAATGAGTATATTTCTTATTGAGCATTGTTACCCCCTACTTTGTTTTTCCCCTACCATCCCTTCCCTTCACACCTCTCCACCTCCCCCTTTCACCCATCCTCTAGTAGAGTGTCTTGTATATTTCACTGTTACATAAGTCAACCAGTATCATTATATCTTAAATGAAGAAATGCTGGCTTGATTTATGCTGATTCTGCTTGTGTAGACACATCTAAAATCACTGTCCAAGTCCAAGAGCACATAAATGAAATGCCATCATTTTTTTGTCAGTTGGTATAATTGTGTTCTACACATTTATTGACAGGTTACAAATTATTCTCAAACTTTAAAACGTTAAAAATACTTTCTTTTTCTTTCTTATTTTCTTGGCCAGGAAATCAGCAAGACCTCAGTCAGCATTTCTCACATAGGAATTTATACATGGGTTAGTTAAAATTATATGTAGAGTCCAGTTTTCTGAGGACTCACTCATCTGCCTAGGAATTCACGCTGGATGTTGGAAAAAGAGCTTAAGTAAGGATGCCATTTAAACCCTTATAACTTTACTCTTTACCAGGGTATTCTCCTGCTACTTTGGTTGTTGAGAGTGTCTACAAGAGTAAGCATTCCCTGAGGAGCAGGGAGACACCATATGACTTATACTTACTGAGATTTCCAAGTGACTTGCTATCACTTGTACTGCATTTTGTAAGTCAAATCTCTCTAAAAATTCCTGTTTTAAGATAAGACGAGTGGTAAAAGAACTCTTAGGGACAAATACATCTTCAACATATATTGTTCCAAGTATTCTGTTTAAGATATATTCAACAGCTGGTGAAACTTGTGTTGGCTGTAATTATGTGTCTTTCTCCATGTGTGCATGTATACATGTGTATATGTATGTGTGTGAATAGTAACATACATGTGTACATTATGGCTTATATCATCATTTATTCCTTGCTAACAAATAAAGTAAGGAATCCCAAAAGTTTTAACAGAAACTGTGTAGTTAAATTCTTAACTCTTAAATCTTCTTCTTTACACAAAGACTTTGCAACTTCTCATTAATAAAATTTCCATAAACTCTGAAATGTACATACTTAGTACTTAATGTCTGCTACCATAAATCTTAAATACTTTACAGAAAAGTTTTATACCTGGCAAACAGTCCTATTTTTGGCATATATAAGTAAAATCCCAAAATTAAGCATATTTAAAACATTAAAACGTTTAACAAAACTTAACATTTGCTTCAATGTTCATTTGGACAGGTGCCTTGTATAGAATAATTGAATTCTTCCTCCTACACATCTCTTGAACTACAAATATCTGGAATTATTTTGTTTTTGACATGTCTATCTTGATTTTATTCTTAAATGTGTGCTTATGTAAGAAATACATGATTCTAAAATTTCACAACTGTTCTTTTGAACTTGCTTTTTGTTGAATTGTCTAGTTTAATGAAATCAATAAAATTATGCTTTATATATAAAAAATGTTCTGTGCTCAAATTAGCATCATATACACTAACATTGTATTGATACAGAGAAGAATAGCATTCACCCTGTACAAGGATGACATGCAAATTCTTGGAACCTTCCATATTTTTACAACAACAGATGCTGAAAGGTATGTGGCCACAAAGGAACCATACTGCATTCTTGGTGGAGTATAAACTTGTTCAACTACTTTGGAAAGCAGTATGGAGGTTCCTCAGAAGACTCCACATAAAACTCCCCTATGACACAGTAATCCCACTTTTGGGGATTTACCCAAATGATCATGAACAAGACCATACTAAAACTACCAACACAACTATGGTTATTGCAACATTATTTATGATAGCTAAGATATGGAACCAACCCGGATGCCCCCATTAGATGAATGGATCAAGAAAATGTGGTATATATACACAATGGAATTCGATGTCTCCATCAGAAAGAATGATATCTCCCAATTTGTTAGGAAACAGAAAAAAAATATTGAGTAATTTAAGCCAAGTCCAAAGAAACATAGGTCTGATGATTTCCCTTATTGTCAATGACGAATGTATGTCTGGGATAAGCCAAAAAGTTCAAAAGATATGTGCATATAACCAGATAAGATGATGTTAAAGAAATTGAACCTCAAGATAGGGACACAAGTGGTTTTTTTGTTTCTTGCTATTGTTTCTAACGTACTTATAATGTGCGATGTCATTTATTTCGTTTATTTGTGTTTATCCCCACGCTATAACCCCTGTTTTCTCTGTATTTGAAGTTGGTGCACTTACATATTGTATGTATGCTTCTCTAATTTGGGGAGGGGAAGGGAAAAAATGCTCAAATAGGTTAACAGGTTAACCCATTGTAACAATAAGATGCACAAGACAAAATGTTGAAAAATGAACTTTACAATTTTGGCCGAGGAAGGAAGGGGGAGGGGAGTGTACTTGTGGAGGTGGGAGGGAAGGGATGGTAGGGGAAATATAAAGGAGGAGGTAACAATGCTTGTTAGGAAACATACTAGTTTCCTTGTTCATGTAAATGTGACCACTCTGCACAGTATTATTACAATAAAAAACATAAAATTGTTCTGAGATGGAAGAGTTTATTTCCTCTATTTTACCCATATAATATCGTTAACAAAGAAATGAATGCAGAACACTGATATGAAGGTAATTTGAATAAATTTGTGTGTATGTGTGTGTGTGTGTGTGTGTGTGTGTGTGTGAGTGCGGCAGCGCACAAGCAAACACACACGTGCATGCGAACACACGCCATGCATGTATATTGGCGTGCTCAGAGTATAAAATCAGGGCTTCAAGGTCTTGCTAGTCCTTTCCTGTCTAGATTGGTGAGCTACTATATGAGCTGCATCTCAATTCCTGGCTCTTTGCTAGTTCATTAAACATTTTGAAAAATAATTTCATGAAGTTTTTTTTTTTTTTGACCCTGATTGGCTCCCAAGTGTTATCCACAGATCTCAGTCTCCTGAGCAAATATTCAGAGTAGATAGGATTATAGGTGTGACCAGCCAGCACAAGGCTTTTAGAATAATTTTAAATATAAAAGAAAATTTACTTCATGGGGGCCTGTTTTATCATCTAATTTGAAAGCCTTTTACAGTGATTATATGTCAATTTAATTCGTTTGCAGATTGTTAAAAGATAGTAAGTGATGATATTTGAAAGTTTTAGTACTTTTTAAAAAAGAAACTGGAACTGTGGGACAGAAGAAATTTGGCTTTCTTTGGACCTGTAAACTCAGCTCTGTGCATGATAACCCAGTGTCACCAACACAATCTGTGTTGAAGACAAAATGTGACAGAAAACAATCACCATGGGCAATATTTGCTATGCTATCATTTCTTGGACAATATGAATATTGAATTGAGAGTGTAAGAGAATGGAGAGATTTTTCCAACCTTTTTGTTATTGCTGAAAGACTTTTAGAAATTTTGACTCATTTCCTTCCTCACTGTGTGTGTCTTTGGGCCATGCACTTACTGTCTTTAATTACAATTTTTCCCAACACTACAATACATTAGCATTATAGCAAATGTTATCTTAAGAATTAAGAGAATAAAACTTGTGAAACACTTAACATAAACCTATGAATGAGCTTTGAGTTTAGCCAGCATTCTTTTTTAAATACTAAATAGAATGTGATAAGTAGTACAGAAAACATTACATGTAGTGTGAACAAACATAAGTAATATCTATTGACGATGCTCTGCTTCCAAGGAAGCCAGGTGGATAACTTCTCATGCTGTAAATCAAACTGGTTATCTTATGTCGTGATAGTGTAAAAATATCAGAGACAGAACGATGAAGGAAGGTTGTAGACTGAGGTGAAATCCATATGAAAATGTGCAAAACTGATAAAACATAAAAGTATCTGAGCAGCATGTTGTGTTTTACATCATTTAAGTTACATCGCAAAGATAAGGAAGACCTAGAAGAATAAATTGTCTTTTTGATATTCTATCATAGGTCCTTAGAAGGATGAACACTTTCCTCATTCTTGTAGAGGCATCATCAGATGAGGGGAACTATATATTTTGTTTGCTTCCTTGCATTCATTCTTCAGTTTGAAATCAGAACTACATGAGACTGAAAGAAACCAAGTGAAATTAGTCATGCAGGCTTTGGAAAGAACAAAGTAAAATAAATAAAATATATATAGCCTTGTAAAAGGTCTAACTAAATTAAGTTATATAGTCTCAAGCGTTAACAGAAAATGATTTAAGCAATATCATGTTATTAAAAAATTAAAAATGTTAGGAGCTGCTTAATTTTTTTCCTTTCTACTACCTTGAATTAATTATTGATTTTCTATAGAGAGATTAAAGATGAGATTAACAAGAAACTTGATTAAAAATGGGCAAAAGTTCTGAATAAACATGTTTTCCAAAAAGCCATGAAAATCGCCTGTGGATTTACAAATTTGTATGCTGGCTTAATGCTTTGTGAGCAGAAGTCATTAGAGAAATGCAATTCAAAATTACTATGATACTACTTCTTAACTGTTATAACTCATCAAAAATATCCCAGGAACCAGGTGTGGTGGTAAAGGCTCATAATTCCAAGTGATTGTAGGTTGGAGTAAAAGGATTTGAGTCTAAGGCCAGTGTTGGGTAATGCACACAATAAAAACCTGCCCTTTAAACAAACTCAAAAGGTAATAATGTTGGCTGGCGACACTAGAGAAAAGGAAATTTTCTCCACTCTTGGTCAAAATACAGGTTAGCGTTCTCATTGTTGAAAGTAGTATGCACTTTTCTAAAGACATTCAAAGTTGAAATATCATCTGACCCACCAATCATGTGATCATTTCTCTCTGGGTAACTCATAATTATATCTGTAGTTCATTGTTATTCACATTATTCACAACAACAGCCAAGATATAAATCGAAGTCCAGTGTTCACCTACAAACTAATAAAGAAACTGTGGTACATGCACAAATATCTTTCTTTTTCTGTTGATCCCAAAGTAATTTTTTATTGTTTCCTTGCTTCCATGTGATTAACCTCTAAATTAGAAATCCAGATATATAATTTAATTTAACCAATACTATTTATTGAGTATAAGGAACTTCTACTCTCTGCATTATTCACACTAAGATCACCAAATATGATGACTCTGAAATAATTAGTCTCTTTTTGACCTATGTTAATATTCTTTACAATGTGAGTGAAATGTTTAAAAAGTAGTATTTGTTTTAGCTTAATTGCTCTGAAGAGACAATAAATGATATTATCAATGCTTAAAAATGATTTGATTTAAAATTTAGAATTCAGGAAATGGTTTTGACTTACTGGAGCCTTCACTACAACCTCATGAGACAATTTATATTGATGAAGCAAAAATATGACGTTAGACATTTATGAATAAAAAATCATCATTCTGAATATGTAGAGCTACATATAAAACATAGAAAATTTAGCTTGTAAATACCTGAATATGCTAGTACATTTAATTGCAAGGTAAGTACTTGTTCTGAAAGCAGATAAAATTGCACTTATTTTGAAATGTAAACCTAAGTATTTATTTGAATAAAAGACAATGTTTAAAATATCACTCATTCAAGAAACAAGATGTACAGTTAGTTGTTTTTCATGCCAATTATGTTCTCTAAACTTACTACAAATACTGGATTAATAAACCTAATTCATTGCATTGTAGGGAAATAGCAATTCTGTTTCTTAAAACTCATGACAATAACTTTTTCTCAAACAATTGCTAAGTAACTGTTTTATATTTTTTGTCATGGAATCTTATTCGAAAATTTTTTATTCATCAAGTTAAATAATTGGCAAACAATATAAATTACGCATGGACAAAGTTTATTTAACACGAGTTTTTTTTCCAGAAGACAGATCATAGCTCTCTTAATGAACACTAGAAGGCAGTGTGCTCTTTATTAATTTTTAGTTATTTTGTTAATAGATATTAATTGTCAGAAGTGACAATTCCATAATATATTTAATGTATTTGATTATACTCCCTCTATTTCCTTCTCATTCTCCTTCCTCCAAAGATCTTCTGTTTTTCACATAAATTACGTCTTTATATATGTGCATATAAACTAATTTGGAACATTTAAGCTAAACTGCAAGTTAATTCAAGATGTACAGTGAATTACTAGAATGAATAAAAACCGGAATATTTTTGTTAACTTTTGAATTGAGCTATCATTATTATTATGGTTAGGGTTAGGATTCCAGACAGAATTAGAATTAAGATTAGAGAAATAGAAAATTTAGGTTCATCACAGGATGACCCATTGCAACAATAATACTCACAAGACACTATGTTGAAAATGAAGTTTACATCATGGGGAGGGAGGGGTATGAGAAGCGGGGAGGGACGGGATAGTGGGAGAACAAGAAATAAGTGGGTAACAATGCTCAACAAGAAACGTACTCCTTACCTTACACATATAACTAATCCCTTTTTAAAGCATCTTTTCAACAAAATAAAATTTTTAAAAAATAATGAAAAATAAAACCTGACAGGAAATAGAAAAACACTTAAAAATTTATGTTCAAAATGCAAGTAAAATTTAGACTTACCGCTAAGCAAGAGTTAGGATATATATGAAAAAGTTGCTTGCTATTAACATGATGATTTGGTTATACATAGGTTTAGGATTAGGCAAGGTGTGCCAGTTAGAGCGGGGTTAGAATGAGAAAAACATGTAAGACATTGTGTAAAACTGCCACATATTTTAAGAAGAATGAATGGCAAGAATGAATGAAAACCAGTCTCTGTTACTTTAAACATTCAGATATAATTTGGTTTAAAGTGTGAGATACTTTTTTGTTCTGGTTAGGATTAGGGAAGGATAAGCTTTAAGGTAAATTTTAGTTTTCCAATAAGAAGTAGAAGCCAAAAAAATGTGCGATTGAATAGAATCTAGACAATTTTCCTTACATTAACCATTTGGTGTTAAATCAGAATGTGATTTGGATTAGGTTTCTGGTTAACCGGAGTTGAGAATAAAGAAATTGGTTAAACTAGTGGCTCATGCCTATTATCCTAGCTACTCAGGAAGCTGTTTTCTGAGGATCGCAGGTCAAAGGTAGCCCAGGTAGGAAAGTCCATGAGACTTTTATCTCTAATTAACCACCATGAAACACAAAAGCGGTACTGTGGCTCAAATGGTAAAACGCACACCTTGAGCTAAAGAACTCAGGGATCATGCTCTGGCCCAGAGTGCAAGCCCCACGACCGACAAAAAGAAAAAAAAAGAAATGTTAAATATTAAGTAAAGCTGAAACTTTTTTTTAGGAATTCTAGGAATTCAGGAAAAGCTGGGCTAATGGAAGTAAAATGTATTTCATAAAATCAGGATTTGAGATCAATGGGTATAATGATTCCTGTTATGGAACAAAATACTTTCAGAGTTAAGAGTGAAAAATCTGTAGGGTTTACAGAAATCCTGCAATTTATTTCAAGAATTACCAGTGGAATTTCAGTTAGGATTGCACAAAATGAGCATTTTTCATAAATTTTAGAATTGGGGTACGATTAGTGTCAACGTTATGGTTAGGATTCCAGGCATGGTTAGGCTTAGAGTGAAGGAAGAAAAAGAATGAGGGTCAAAATGAAGGTAAATTTTAATATAAGCCTGGTAAGAATTAGAATGAATGTAAACTAGAATATTGCTATTAATATTAGAATCTACTTACAATTAGGCTGATGGTTATTCTCAATGTTCCAGTTAAGAAAGATTAAGTTTAAGGTTAGAAAATGACTAAGATATTGGAAAAATTGAAACCTATGTTTGGAAGGGTGAGTGAAAACTAGTGTACTTGTGTTAGTGTTAGTATTATCATATAATTCAGATTAAGATTAGGGTTAATATTTTCTTCTGATTATATTTACTGTTATGAATAAGAAAGCTTTTAGTATAAAATTGTGTTCAGTAACAAGTAGAAGCAAATATATGAGGCTGAGTATTAACTATAACATTATTATTATATTTATTTCTCAGTGATCATTTTTGTAGTGGTTAATGAGAGTTTTCCAGCCCGGTTTACGTTGAGAGTTAGCGTTAAGTAATGGAATAGATGGTAAGTAAATCTGAAACTGTTTTCAGATACAGTGGTTCAGGAAAAGGTAGAATCAATGGAAACTACAGTATTTTTCCTGGTAAGAGAATGTGAGGACAAGTAATATAATGGCTCATGTTAGGGAACAAAATAATTTTCGAGGTAGAGTCAGAAAATCTGTGGGAATTAGGACAAACTGAAACTCATTTCCAGAGTGAAAACTGAAGTATTCATTAGAATGGTTAAAAACTAGAGTATTTTTCTTAAACATTAGAATTGGATTATCATTAGGATGAAATTTAGGATTTAGTTCCAGCTAAGTTTAGTGTAAACATTAGGGGAATGGAAAATTTAGGGTCAAACAAAGTAAATCTTCAAATAACATGTAGAGTTATAATTGGGATGAATGTGAAATAGAAAACTGCTAATAATATTAAGATTAGAGTATGATTAGGGTGAGGGTTAAGGTTAGGGTTACAATAAAGACAAGATAATGAGTGAAATGACAAACTATCTTTAGAAAGATAAGTTGAATTGAAGTTAGGATGAATAAAAACTAATGTATTTGTGTGGCTTTTAGATTCCAAAGGCCATTAGTTCTAGGTTTAGGTTTACTTTCCTAATTCAGTTTAGGATTAGGGTTAGGGAATGTTAAGCTTTAAGGTAAAACTGAGTTTCTACTAACACTTTCAAGTAAAGTAAGTACGAAATTTAACAGAAACTACAGAGTTTCCCTAATTTTCCTATTCAGGGTTCAATATGGTTAAATTTAGAGTTAGGTTTCTAGTAAGGTTTAGATATATAGTTAGGGTTTGGAAGTAGAGTAGATTTTATGTAAACTCGCAGCTTCCTTTTTGGATATACAGGAGTTCAGTAAAAGTTAAGATCAATGGAAACTATGGTATTTTTCATGATATGAGGATTTGAGGTTAATGATTCCTAATATGGAACAAGATATATTTCAGAGTCCAAGTTAGGGAATCTGTAGGATTTGGATCAAATTGCTAATCATTTCAAATACAATGGGTATCTGTAAGGATGCATCTAAACTCGAGTAATTTCCATTAATTTTAGGATTGGGTTACTATTATCATCAAGGTTACTCTTATGGTTCTGACCAGGATTAGAGTTAAGATTAGGGAAATGAGCCGGGCGCTGGTGGCTCACACCTGTAATCCTAGCTACTCAGGAGGCTGAGATCTGAGGATCGCGGTTCAAAGCCAGCCAGGGCAGGAGAGACCGTGAGCCTTCTATCTCCAAAAAACTACCAGAAAACCGGACGTGGCGCTGTAGCTCAAGTGTTAGAGCGCTCACCTTGACCTGAAGAGCTGAGAGACAGTGCCCAGGCCCAGAGTTCAAGCCCCACGGCTGACCAAAAAAAGAAAAAAAAAAAAGATTAGGGAAATGGAAGGTTGAGAACTTGAGTGACTTACTTCATTTTTGTATATATACGCACTATTCTAAGGCTTTAACTCAAGGCTTGGGTTCTGTTCCTGAGCTTTACGCTGTAGGGTACAAGCTACGAATCCACTTCCAGCTTTCTTTGGCAGTGAATTGGAATCACACAGACTTTCCTATCCAAGCTGATACTGAACTGAGATCCCCAGATCTCTGCCTTCTGATTAAAGTTAGAATTAAAGGCATGAGCTACCAGTGCCCAGGAAAGTGTTTGATTTTATTGATTGTTTTTACTTATGTTCGAGATCAATATCTGAGAGCTTTAGTCCCGTGGTAGCCAATGTCACTTGAGCCATATCTCCTAAAATGATTATTTTAAATAGCTGGAAATCATTAAATTTTCTTCAGATGATAGGCATCATTACTGTTGTTCTAATACTCATCGTAACAAAAAAAGCTTTATAGACACTAGAGATGATCTGAGCACATTCTCATGCTTTGCTAATAATTGCATAACATTTTAGGGACATGATTTTTAATCATTATTTTGAGTTATCATTAAATAAAGCAGTTAATGCGTACAGTATACTTTGATCAGTGCCAACCCTTTCAATATTTTCATCCATCCCTCCTCTATGAATATCTTCCTTCACCTTTCTTAATTTTGTAGGAAATTTACTGGATTCCCCTCTGCACTTCCTCCAATTCCTCTTGTTCATTCTACCTTTTCTCCCTTCACTTCTCTTTTGACTACCTACTTCCTTATTATCCATCAACTCTACTCCTAGGCATTTACCTGAAAATTTACAAACCAGGATATAGTTAAAGTTTCAGCACAACCATGCTTACAGAATCAGCCCAGATACCCCTCAAGTGAGAAATGAATGAAGACAATGTAATACACACACACACACACACACACACACACACACACACACACACACACACACACACTGGGAATTCTACTTACCCATCAGAAAGAATATTGAACCATTTGTATCTCTCATCTCTCATTTCTCTCATTTCTTCTGCCTGGTATCCCATTGTCGTCTTACTGTGCCTGTAATGCAGTAACTGACCCATGCAAATTGATGTAAAAGATTTTCAGGGTTATTGGCTAGCCATAGATTCCTGAATATGAGTTCTTTGCTCCTTCTCTTTGTCTATTCATGCCTTTCAGTAGTGATTGTGCAGTTTCATTTGTACCATTTGCTACACAGAAAAGAGATGAACTACTTGGACATATATTTACATACATGTATATACATACATACATGGATATATGCATTATATGTTTTCAAGAATTTGGAGCTAACAAAATCACATGCATTTTCCTTCCTTCTCAATTCTTTCAAAGCCTAAATAACTTTGTCTCTTTTGAATACCTAATTTTAAAGAGAATGTCACCATCTCTGATGTCAGAGGCCTTGAAAATAGATGTTCAAATAAGACAAACTTATTTAGGCTTTTTGGTGGAAGAGAGGGGTTCTATCCAGGAGTTCTCTGCTTGCTAGACAGGACTTTGCTTGTATAGCACCAAGCAACTCAACCACTGTTGCCATACTTTTAGTCCATATTATTTGCTTGAGGTCTTGAACTTTTTGCACAGGTGTGATTTTAGATTGACTGAGACTTTATTACCTATGCCTTCCAGATAAGTAGCTAGAATTTCAGATCTGAATCACGATGGCCAGCTCATTTGTTGAGATGGGAGATGGCTGTCTTGGCAATTATTTCTGTGGCCTGGCCTCAGACCATGATCATTGTCATTTCTTCTTCCCAATCAGTTGGGATTACAGAATTGGACTACTATACTTGGTGTACATGACACCTTCCTTTTTTTTAAGAGGTTTTTTGTTGTAAAACTACTGTATAGAGGGATTATAGTTACTTGAGCAATGTAATGAGTGCATTTTCTATCAAGCATTGTTACCTCCCCTCTGTTTGTCCCCTACGACCTTTCCCTCCCACCTCCACAACTTCAATCTGCCTTTCCCCTCTTCCCTGCTTCCCTGCTTAAATTGTAATCCTCTTTTCTCACAAGAGTCTCTTATGCATGTCATTGTTACAATGGTTTGGCTTGTATCCCTATTTAAACATTTTGTTTTTTCCCTTTTCCTCCCCAATCTAGAGAAATGTGTATACAAGTTGCAGGGCACCGACATCAAATACAGTGAAAACAGGGGTTATACTGGGGGGGAGGAACATACAAAGAAACAAAAAAAAAATCACATGGTTGATTATAAACCCTATCTTGGGGTTCATTTCACTTCACATCATCTTATCTGGTCATATATACATAGCTTTTGAACTTTTATCCTTGTCCCAGGCATACACTAGTTATTGCAAATAAGGAAACCATAGGACCTATGTTTCTTTGGGTTGGATTACTTCATGTAATATAACTTTTGCCAAGACTCCACTTAGATCTCCTATGACCCAGCAATCCCACTTTGGGTCATTTACCAAATGATCACAAACAAAACCATACTAAGCTACCAGCACAACGACGTTTATTGCAACATTATTTAACATAGCTCATATATGGAACCAACCCAGGGGCCCCTCAGTAGAAGAGCTGATCAAGAAAATGTGGTATATATACACAATGGAATCCTATGCCTCATTAGAAAGAATGGCATAGCTCCATTTGTTATGAAATGGAAAGACTTGGAAAAATTATATTAAGTGAAATAAGCCAGGCCCAAAGAAACATACGTCCCATGGTTTCCCTTATTTGGAATAACTAGTACATGTCTGAGACAAGTAGAAAAGGTCATATAAGTTGATGTGAGGTGAAATGAACCCCAAGATAAGGCTTCAAACGTCTTTTTTTTTCTTTTGTTTGTTTCTAACATATTTATAAGATTTTTTTTTTTTGTTGCTTTGTATGGCCTTCACCCATGGTATAACCCCTGTTTTCACTATATTTGATGTTGGTATAATTTGTGAAGGGGAAGGGAAAACCAAATTGTTTAAATAGGGATATAGGTGGACCCATTGCAACAATGAGATGTTCAAGACATTATGTCAAAAAGAACTTTACTACTTTAGCTTGGGGTGGGGGGACATGGGGTGGGGGGAGATGGAAAGGGATGGGAAGGGGAAACAAAGGAGAAGGTAATTGTTGATAAGAAATTTACTCATTACATTGCCCATGTAATTGCAAACCTTCTGTACGGTACTTTCCCAATAAAAAAAGAGAAAATGTGATATATATGTATATTTATGTATATATATGTTTATATATATGTATATATATGCACGTGTGTGTATATATATAATGGAATTCTATGCCTCTGTCAGAAAAATGACATAGCCCATTTGTAAGGAAATGGAAAGATGTGAAAAAACTTATATTAAGTGAAATATGCCAGGCCCAAATAAACATAGGTGCCTTGTTTCCTTTACTTGTAGTAACTAGTACATGGTACCATATGACCATATAAGATGATGTTAATTGAAATGAACCCCAAGATAGGGACACTACTGATTTTTTATTCCATGAGATTCTTATCTCTATATAATCCCCAAAATAAAGTTGGAAGGGGAGCTGCGGTTCATGTATAGAACACCACCCATTAGGGAAAAAGCTTAAGTGAGAAGGTAAGATCCTGAGTTTAAACCACAATATCAGCACTTAAAATAGTTGATTTCTTTTCCTTGAGGTTTTTATTAAATTGCTCAGAAAATAATCAACATTGAATTTATGTTTAACATTAATATTAAAATCTAGTTATATTTATTGATGTTATTCTTTGTTTTCCTAAATTTTACTTACACGTTAATATCCAGTAATGGAAAGAGGTGACTATTGTTTCACAAGTTTTTATGGCAGTTGAATATGTGGATGATAGATGCATATAAGGAATTTGGACTGAAAATAAATATGTGCAAGCTTTTACCTAAAGAAATTATAGTTGAAGAAGCTGTGGGCATGTGTGAAATAAACTAAAGAAACAGCAAGGAAAGATATGGTATGATTCTGGAAAACACACAATTTTGAAAGAAAAAAAAACAAGTAAAATATGTAGCTTTTAGTAAAAACTTTGTAACACACACATTTTATTCCTTATTTCTACTGTAAAGCATTTCAGTAAAGTTTATTTTACAAAGTTAAACATGATTGACAATTAATATTAACAGGCTTCTGTGTCAGGTAAGCAATTATTCTAGCCAGTTGCCAGGGGTTCATGCTTATAATCCTAGCTACTCAGAGGGCTGAGATCTCTAGATCCTAGTTCAAAGCCAAGTTGAAGAGGAAAGTTGGTGAGACTTTTCTGTTCAATTAACCATGAGATAAGTGGAAGCCTCACTGTGGCTCAAAGTGCAAGCACTAGCCTTGAGAAATAAATTTCAGAGACAGAACCTAGGCCCAGAGATTTAGCTCTCTGAAATTATTCTTAAAATACTTGTTCTCAGGATTCCTTTAACTTGTCTAGAAGAATGTTTTAAACTTAGGGATTTTTTTTATTTCATGTTATCATCATTGATTTTTAGGATGTGCAGAGAAAAATTATTTATAGTCAGAACTGGTTTGTATTGCTTTGTATTACACATTCCCTCTACAGCAGAGATCAGCTGGAAAGCAGATGGCCAAATCCTGGTGTTTGGCAATGAAGATACATATGTGTTCTTTGAGCAAAGAAACAAACTTATGAAATAGTAGCCTTTATATATAACACCTTAATAGTAACAATAAAATTAATGTTATTACTATTATCATATTTTTGTCATTTGTGGTGTTTGAACTCTGGGTCTGGGCATTGTCCCTCAGCTCTTCAACTGAAGTCTAGCATTCTACCACTTGAGCAACAGTGCCACTTCACATTTTCTGAACCTTTAATTGGAGATAAGGGTCTCACAGACTTTCCTCCTTCGACTGGCTTTGAACAGAGACTCTCAATTCTCAGACTCTTTAGTAGCTAGGATTACAGGTGTGAGCCACTGGCCCCCGGCAGGAAAATTATTTTGAAAAAGAAAAAAACCCACAATTGTGTCCTTAAAAAATTACAATCTAGAAAGTGTATCTGTAATGTTAGTTGTGTCAAGTCACCATAGGCAGCAATCATTTTTATTTTTTATTATTTTTTAATTTTTTTTCTTATTTTTTTATTTTTATTTTTTAAATTTAATTTTATTTTATTTGTGAACATATTGTACAGAGGGGTTACAATTACATGGGCAGGATAATGCGTACATTTCTTACCAAGCATTGCACCCTCCTCTTTTGGTTTACCCTTCACATCCCTTCCCAGCCTCCCCCCGCCCCCCCAATCCCAATCTTCTCCTTCCCCCCCTTCCCCCCTCCCCCCCGCACCGACGTTGTAAAGCTCGTTTTGGACATGTCAACTTGTACTTCTCATTGTTGCAACAGGTCCACCTGTATCCTTAAACAACTGGTTTTTCCCCATCTCCTCCACAAGTTATACTGACATCAAATATAGTGAAAGCAGGGGTTATACTGTGGGGGAGGGACATACAAAGCAACAAAGAGATAATCTTATAAATGCGTTAGAAACACATGCATGAAAGAAAATAACATTAAAATACATATCTAAGGGTTCATTTTCCTGACATCACATTATGTGACCTTTTCCGCTTGACTCATACATATACTAGATATTGCAAATAAGGGAAACCATGGGACCTATGTTTCTTTGGGCCTGGCTTACTTCACTTAATATAATTTTTTCCAAGTTTTTCCATTTCCTAACAAATGGGGCAATGTCATTTTTTCTGATGGAGGCATAGAATTCCATTGTGTATATATACCACATTTTCTTGATCCATTCATCTACTGAGGGGCATCTGGGTTGGTTCCATATCTTAGCTATGGTAAATAAGCAGAAATCATTTTTAGACCTCACTATGTCCTGTCAAATGCCAGATGATATTTCATTAATTTATTTTACTTTTTCCTAACAAAGTTCATCATGAATGGCTACAGCAAAATTTTCTAGTGAGCATCAACAATTCTTCAACCTATTTATTTCAACAAACAACATTTTGCATTTGGTTGTTGTTGTTGTTGTTTAATTTTGCCAGCGGTGGGGCTTGAAATTAGGGCCTGGGCCCTCTCCCTGGGCTTCTTTGATCCAGACTAGCACTCTACCAATTGAGCAACAGTACCAATTCCAATTTTTCTGCTTATGTCAAACTGAGGAATCAAATCAAGTGCTTCATGCATGTGAGGCCAGCTCTCTACCACTAACCACATTCCCAGTTACTGGGACTTTTGTTGTTGTTGTTTTTGTTGTTTTAAGATAGCATTTTACTATGTGTCCTTCTGTTGGCCTAAAACATAGGCTGGTCTCAAGCTAACTTCTAAATCATCCTCTCATGTTCAGAGTTTACAAACATTGACCACCATATTCGGCTCAGAATTCTTGGTGAGAGAATACCCTTTCAGATATAGAAAGAGTTATTCTGTCTTCCTCGGACTCAATGGATTTTGCATTCAGCATTTTAATCACATTCTGTCCTGGTGTGTTTCCACTTCTAGATCAATAGAAATATTTCAGGTTCTGAACTTGAAGCTGATCCCTGCCATCCAACAACATCACATTCTTGTGAATAGCACTAGCTGGACTCATGAGCATAGCAGCCAGCTGGAGCTCAGCTATCTGATGGCCTTGGGCTTCAACAATGCAATCATTTCTGTGCACAGACTGAAAACTGTCATAGGTAATTTTGATTTATTCCATTGTATTATCAGCTAAATTCTATTCTCAGCTTTGTATGCTTTAAAATCTCTTAAATACTAATTACTATTTTCCTACATTCTCAAAAGTAACATCTATGTCTTACTCTAAAATTCATTCAAACATGGAAAAATATTAATGTAGTTGCTGTCGACCTATGGCTCATATTTTAAAACCTGGCTACTTTAGAGGAAAAATTGGAGGATCTTGGTTTTAAGCAGCCTATCCAGAAAGATCTGAAATATTGCTCCAATTGAGAAACCAAAATCCTGAAGTGGAGATGTGGCTCTCTTAGTAGAGTGTCAGCTTTGCGCAAAAAGACTATACAGGAATATTAGCTCTACTTCTGACGCCATTATTTACTCATGGAACTCATACAAACACACACACACACACACACACACACACACAAACACACAAACACACACACACACACACACATACACACACACACAATCTATATTCTCTTTGGCTCCCCTTCTGGAGCAGTATTCAGTGCCATTAACTTAATGCATGTTTTCACCAAATTATTATGGTAGGAAATAAACTACATTAGCATTTATGATAATGCACTTTTTGTACTTTTTGTTTTGCAGTTTTTTGTACTTATGTGAGAGAACAGTGTTTTGTGAAGACTAAACAGAAATTAATGTGTCAGTAAATAGGTATTTGACAGACTGAAAAATGCAGATAATACCACTTTAAATTCTATTTCTCAAAATTTAAATATATATACATATGTGTGTATTTAAAATTTCTGCCAAGATTTTATTTCCATTAACAATAATCAATTTTTCCATTATATAAATTTAACATATTGTATGTCTCATAGTAGATTTATATTTATAGATTTTCTTTCCTTGGAGACAAGGTTCTGCAGTGTAAATCTGGCTTTCCTCAACTCCTAATTCTGTCTGGCATTACCATGTGGTAGAATAATACCATGTCCAGCTATATTATTTACATTTTGTACAGTAGAATAGTAATATGAAGAGCTTTAAGTCACATATCTTCATGAGTATGAATGAATTGCTTGCAAAAAATGTTATTGATAGAGTTACTGTGTGAAGTTAATTATGGTAGACATGCCTGTAATCACAACACCCAGGAGGATTGTAAGCTTAAGAACAGCCTGAGCTACACAGCAAGTCCCTCTTAAAACAAAACAAAACAACTTGTGAGCTTGGAAGTGGGAAAGTATTGTTAAGTGGGGTGATAGGAACATACAAAATTGTGTGTGTGTTTGTGTGTGTGTGTGTTTGTGTGGTGTGTGTGAGTGTGTGTGTGTGTGCGTACTTGTGCTTGTGCTGGTCCTAGGGTTGAACTCAGGGCCTGAACACTGTTCCTGAGATTTTTGCTCAAGTCTAGCACTCTACAACTTGAACCAAACTCCACCTCAAGCTTCTTTAGAGGTCAATAGAGATGAGTCTGATCCATTTTCCTGTTCCGGGTTAGAACTTTGATCCTCTTTTCTCTGCCTCTTTTGTAAGATAACAGGCATGAGCTGTATAGTTGCTGTGTTACTGTTAAGAATTATAGTAAACATCATACCAGTTTATACTCATTCCAGCAGTGTTTGAATGTTGCACACACACCTAAGATAAAACCCATTCCAGGTTTCATGACATCCAGATCTCATAATGAGATATGTATTGTTATGCTCACTTTAACTATGAAGACTTTGAGCTCCAGAAAGTTTAGTTAATTTTGAGTCCCTATCTCGTATACAGTGGAGCCTGTATTCAAGTTCAACTAGGTCTGTTTATTTCAGAAAACATGGAGTCATCATCTGTTCCAGTCAACACATGTTCTAGCAAGTACTGCTCCTTAAAAGCACAGTTCTGTGCCTGACAGCTTACTTTTCTCTCTCTTTAACTGTTTGCACCCCTGTTCATAAGCTAGGGAAAGCACACATGATGAGAAGAACCATTTTTCAAGGGGAAATTGATAATGGGTTTTGAACTTCGTATCACATACATATTAGTCGGATCTTCCATTTGAGTTATGCCTCCAGCACTATATTTCTGTTTTTTTCTTTTGTATTATTAATACAAAGATGAGTTACACAGAGTTTATAGTCATATAAGTCAGGTATGGATATATTTCTTTTTTGAAATGTCACCCCTTCCCTTGCTCTCTCAATTTTTCTCTCTCACTGGTTTGGTTTTATTAACTTTCTCCTCCTGTCCTCCTGCTCCCGCTCCTGCTGCTGCTGCTGCTGCTCCTCCTCCTCCTCCTCCTCCTCCTTTTCCTCCTCCTTCTCCTCCTCCTCCTCCTCCTTCTTCTTCTTCTTCTTCTTATTATTATTATTAGCATTTTCATTGTTATTATTATTATTATCATTATTTTACTTTAGAGGGGATAGTTACATACGTGTGGTAATTACTACATTTCTTTTGTAGTTGTTTTTGTTTCAGTCAGTAATCCAGCTTGAACCAAGGGCCTGAGCACTGTCTTTGAGCTCTTTTGCTGAAGAATGGCACTGGTATTGAGCCACAGTTCTACTTCCCTTAGTGCATTTCTTTCTGGACAATGTTATCCTTTCCCTTCATCTCTTAGTTTTCCCATCCTTCTCCACAAATAAGTTGCATAGGTCATTTTCAATATAGTACCAATTGAGTACCACTGTTGCACATGTTCATCATTTATCTCTCTTTTAATATGACCCCTTTAACTTCTCAAAGAGGGATAAATGAAGAAACATGACAAAAATGAATGAAAACAAAGAAAATATCATCTTGTTTCTGTTTCCTGGTCACTGGCTATTTTTGAGATAAAATGTGTTTTTGTGTGTTTGTGTGTGTGTGTGTGTGTGTGTGTGTGTGTGTGTGTGTGTGTGTGTGTGTATACTTGGACTTGAAATCAGGGAGTTGACTTTTAGCTTTATATTCAAGGGTAACTGTGTGTGTGTGTGTGTGTGTGTGTGTGTGTGTGTGTGAATAATGGAGCTTGAACTCAGGGAGCTGACCTTTAGTTTTTTAACACAGGAGTAGCCGTATGTGACTTGAACCAACCTTCACTTCTTGATTTTGAATGGTTAATTGGAGATCAAAATTTCACAGATTTTTCTAACCTGGTCTAGCTATAATCCACTTTCCTCAGATCTCAGCTAGAGTTACAAGTGTGAACCACTGGCCGTGATTGGCCTACAATCTTTTTGTTAAGTAGTTGAAATGTAAAAGACAGTTGCAACCATAGTAAAAAAGAAATCCATTTAACTTTCCCAGCTTCAATAACTTTTAATACTTTGTCACATATGATATGTACAGAAAAACAGTTTTGGTTTTTGTCTGGGTTTTTTCCTCATGATGAACTTGATTTTATATAGCTTTTAACCTAGTAAATATTGATGAGAATATGTCAGATGCCATTAATGACATTTTGTTGTCTTTCATAAGGAAATGGTGCAAACTAACACTTGTGATAAATTTGTATGCAGGACCCTGATAATATATCCACATTCTTAGCCAGAAGACAGTAGTGACTGTTACAAATCATCTAGATCTGACAAAACCCTGACTCAGGCCTTATTACCACATTCCTGTATGTCATGTTAGAGTGTAATCCTGACTCTCCAGTGAACATTACAGAGCCTTGCTGGACCTTCTCAGGACACAGCCAAGGTCACCAGTCAGGCGTGGCACCTACAGTGTGATGGGAGACTGGTGACAGCTTCCTAAGATGGAACGACACAAGAAATGTTAACTCCTTAAGCTGTCATCAGTCCATAGAGTTCCTTATTGAGCATTCGATCCTAAGATTTAAGGAGAAATCAAACTCTCACTTCCTTGTGCCACTTGTGGACCTGTATGTCTTCTGCTGCTGTCATATTCTGTGGAAAGAAATGATCTGAGCTCTATAAGCCATTTTGCTTCTTCTAGGTCCTTAGGGTAAGTCTGGCTTCTATACTTAGACGGAAAGAAATGTAGTGATGTAAAATAGCAAACTTAAACTTTTTCTAGTCTATTTATTACCCAAATATTTTTTTCAGATTCCACCAATAATTATTATTAGTAAGAGGTCATTAATTACAGTCATTTTCGCAAACTCCTAAGTTCCTCAGTAAGCTGTGCAAGAGAAACAACAGCAAGTGTGAAGGGTCTTCCAGTCTAACTTCTTGACCAGGGAGGAGTGCCTCCAAATTGAACAAAGAATACTACTTATATCTCAGATTACAAATCTGTTATACATACCAAAGAAAGTTAAGGACAATAGATTAGTCTGACTTGGGAACAGCACAGATAACAAACACATATTCTATGTTAACAGAAACAAAAGCAAAATTTCCTTTATTCATCTAACAAAGTAAAAAGCGCTACTTTTCTCATTATCTCTTAATTGTGCTTATATGTACTTAGTACTAGCTTCTTGAAAGTCCTGAAAAACTCTGACACGAACTCAGAAGTTCCATTGGTATCAGCTTGAGATTTTATAAAAAAAATACAATTTTTATATTTTTAAAATCTATTGTATTATAAAGATGCTGTATAGAGGGGTTACATTTACGAGTAAGTTACATTTCTCATTGAACATTGTTATCCACTCCAGTGTTTATCTCCCTCTGTCCCTTCCCTCCAATTCCCTCCCCCCCCCCATTGTAAAGTTAAATTCCACCATAGTGTCCTGTGAATATCATTGTTGCAATGCATCACCATTTAAACTTCTTTCAGCATTTTGTTATTTCCATTTCCTTCCCCCAATCAGATAAATGAATATACAGAATGCAGTGTACCGGAATCACAGATGGGAATTGCCATGGATAAAACCAATAGGAAAAGAAAAATAACATAAACTAAGAAAAATGTACTATCTGCAGCTTAGCAACTAAACAAAAGAAGACCTGCCATTTCTATGTATTAGCATTCATTTCAGTTAGCATCATTTTGTATGGTCATGTATATATTCATAACTCCTGCTCTACTATGATCCACTTTCAGGAGTAATAGTCTAATGCTAATTATTGCAAGTGAGGGAAATCATAGTGCTCATGTTTTTTGGGACTGGCTTGATTAACTTAGTATGATTTTTTCCAAGTCTTTTCATTTTCTTACAAAAGGGACGATGCCATTCTTTCTGATAGAAGCATAAAATTCCATTCTGTAAATATACCATATTTTTTGATCCATTCATCTATTGAGGGGCAACTGGGTTGGCCCTATATATTAGCTATGGTAATCAATGCTATAATGAACATAGTTGTGCTGGTAGCTTATTTTGCCCTAGTTTGAGATCATTTGGATAACTGTGAGGAGTGGGATTGCTGGATCTTAAGGGAGTTCTATATTTAGTCTTTTGAGGAACCTCCATACTGCCTTCCAGAGTGGTTAAACCAGCTTACATTCCTACCATCATTTAGGCATATCCACCCCAGCATCTGTTATTATTTGTTTTTTTGATAATGGCCATTCTAACTGGGGTGAGTGGGATCTGAATGTGATTTTGGTTTTGATTTGCATTTCTTTTATGACCAGTGATGCTGAGCATCCCCCTTCTCTTTCCAAGAGGCCACACTATAACAAGTTTCTAATGTCTCAACAGAGGCATAGAAACTTGTAATATTGTATGCTTTTTGTTGTACATTCACTTCACTTGGAACTTCCAATGACTCCTATAACTTACAGTAAAGGTTTATACTATTTACCTTACTGAAAAAAAACACCAATTTTCAAAAAGCATAGAAAAAGGTCTTTTTTTCAGGGGTCCCAGTGAATGCTAAGGAAATTTCTTTACTGGGAAATTTTACTTGCTTGCTTGTTCATTATGTCATTTGAACACATGTTGAATTTGGGGTTTCCTCGCCAACTCTTCAACAAACTAGCAACTATGTTGCCTCATTGGAGTTTGCTTCACAAGTTACAAAATATTTTGACATATTTTAGTTTTGGTGTTTGGGGAGAGGTTGGCTTTTGTAGTACTAGTGGGCCAGTACTCAGGCTTGAACTGAGGGTCTGGAGCTCTTGCTTAGATTGCTTTACTCAATGCTGTCACTGTGCCACTCGAACAACATCTCCACTTCTGGCTTTTTCTACTTAATTGAAGATAAGAATTTGAGGATTTATTAGCTTGGGTTGGCATCAATCCATCCTTGTGAACAGCTAAGATTACAAGAATGATCCAGAGGCTGGATATATTGTGTTCCCTTTGAAACCTAAACAAAGGCACATAATTCTGAAGCATGTGTGTAAGATTATGCATTTCTCTGTACAGTATTTTCACAATAAAAAAGAAAATTGGTTAGAAAATATAGCCCTTATATGTATGTATACATAATATAAATTTGCAGAGGGAAATGAGGATGTATCTGCTGATTTTGAGGAAAGATTTCACCTATGGCTTTTCACAGACTGGGCTACGCTGTACAGAATGCTTGAGACTAAAGGTGAGGTAATTGATGTCATCATTCCATTCATCTACATCCCTTGTTAACATGTGCATATACTGTGGTGTAATCATGATTATTTTGTGTATGAGAGGCAGAACTGGGGTTAATTCAGGACCTAGGTACTGTTGCTTAGCTTTTATATGCGATGCTAACACTCTACCATTTGAAGCAGAGTTCAGCTTTCTGTATTTACTGTTTAAATGGAGGTAAGAGTCTTCTTTGCTCAGTTGGCTTTGAATTGAGTTCCTCATAGCTCAGGGTTCTGGGTAGCTAGTTTTACCGGCCTGAGCTTCCAATGCCTAGCTTTTCATTGTTACTTTTACAAGTTAAATGCTCACACACATTCCTTGCATTCAAAAGTCTCACTGTTCAGGCTGACAAGATGTGAGGAAAGATATTTGAGTGGGTAAGTTTCCAAATGGGCCTCTAGCCCCATTAATATCATTCTGGCAGTAACTTACATTTCAGTCAGTGAGTACATATTTCCAATTTCTCTCTGCCTTTTTAAAGTGCCTTTTTGAACTGTCTTTGATACATCTTTTAAACATTATCTCCCAAACAGGAGATATTATGTGAATGCATTTGATCATATTTCAAATAGGGGTGTTGTTGTGTGATGGATGTCTGTTGTCAGAGGCCGTCCATCTCGGCTTCAGGAACAGAGCTAATGTTTCCTGTCTGCTGGTTGCAGACAGGAAGGTTATTCCTGGCCAGGCTTTGACTTGGTATCCATTCATCTTAGACTTCTAAGTAGGTAGGATAACAAGCTTGAACCACCACCAACCGGCTTGTTTTAGAAGCATTGCTTTTCATTCATTGATTTTTTTTCCTGGAAGGTTGATCTAGACAGACTGCTTGTACCTCATGATAATGTGATTTGAATAATACCCTTTGCCTCTGTCATTTCTGAAACTGATTTCCACAGTTCTACATAAATGAAATTTTTCTAAAGCCAATAGCATTTTCCTTCTGAGATGTTTGGTCGCTTATTTAAATCTCTTATCCTTTCTTTGGCAAAACAATCAGGGTGTTTCTGTAAAACCTTATTTCTTGAGATTATTAGAGATAGAAGATATCATGTGTACACTTTCAAATAGTCTATACTTTTATAAACATATTTTACAAGATTGGGTGGAAGAATGATGACTATTGAAGTAATTTGATAACCATTCTAAAATTTTTAAGTTTTAATGCTTATTAACTCAAAGGCGGATTATAAACATTCAAAATAGTGGAATGTGGCTACTACTCATTTGATGTATGTGGAAAGATGATCAGAATTCTTATGGTAAATAAAATATATCTTCAAATTTCCAATGATTGACTGTTATGCTAACTGGGAGGAGACATTGGTGCTGCCAGGGGTTTGAAAGTTGGTAATGAAGCAAACTATCTGGGGAGAACATTTGCTAAGGATATAATTTCCAAGACTCATACCAAATACATTGAACTAGAATGCTAAGTGATGAATGACTGAACACCAAATTTTATTTGTTGGCTTCTTTGTTTTTGATGTCCTCGGTTTTGGTCCTAAGGCCTCAGTGCTGTTTCTTAGTTTTTTCCTCAAGGCTGTGATCCTCCAGTTGAACCATAGCTTCATATCCATATTTTTGGTGTTTAATTGGACATGACTTACCAAATTTCCTCTTTGGGCTTCCTTAAAACTCATCCTCAGATATCAGCCTCCTGAGTAAATAGGATTCCAATTGTGAGCCACCAGAGCCCAGCAAGAATCACATTTTAGAAGTATTATTTTGGTGAATCAGATGTGTCTGACTGCTAATTTAGCACTTTGTTTCCAGTGGGTCATGTCAGTTTTATACTAAAATCAGAACTTTTCTTCTTGTAATCCACAGTATCCCTTATCTATCTATTTTATTCCTATCTTCATTTCTGACCTCCCTCTTTTTTCTTCATTGTACATTTCCATTCTTACTTCACAAGCAAGCATGTCAGTGCTGTTTTCCTTTTCTGAAGTAAGTCAGGTCCATTCCCCTCAATGGGGGATGTACTTGCTGTTCTTACTGCCTGAAGTACCTGCTCCTAGATAATTGCCTGGATGATGGCTCTCATATCAACTATCTCTTGTTCAGGGTTGTCTCTTCCCATCCTCACTGTGAAGTTGTTGCTACAAAATCACCAATGTCATGTCTCTGATTTATAGGAATTATCATTATGATTTCTGGTTTTCGTTTCAACATGAAATTGGTGAGGAGAGAGCCACATTCACTTCTGTTTCTCCAAAACCTATAATAGTGCCTAATCCTTAGTGTTCAGGAGTCTTACATGGAGATCAGCCTTCCCCAGCTCAATTTATCCTAGCTTCTGGTCAGGACAGCTCTTCAAGCTGAAGTGTGGTGGCTAGTAGTCATTCCCTCTCATTCCTTGTGCCTGTTGGTGTGATTGAGTCCACTTCAGGCCAAAACCACTACCTGACACCTATTTGTTGCTATGGCAAAGGTGGCTGTGACATCATAGAAGTTATAGCCATTATTTTGTGAAGCTGTGTGAGGATATTCACCTCCACTTAATTTTTTCCATATATGTATCTCCTTTGCCCAGGAGTGCATTCAACAATTCAGCAACCAAACTGTCACTGAGTTCCTGATACATTCAGAGTATGTTTCCATTTCCTTTAAAAAAAAAGAAAAAAGAAAAGTTCAAGATATGCTTTGGTGATTTGTCATTGAATTACTGAAACAGAGTATATAATTTTATGTATTTGTAAGTCTTTGTCCATTTCTCTTAAGCCCTTGCCATATTTCTATGTGTTTGCAGCTTGGGAAGAGAAATAAGGTTTAATTCAGTATAGTAAGAGATTATAGTTCAGAAGGCTCTTTTTAGACTCTTTTGGAGGCAATGCCTACTTTCTCTCTGATGTTCCTACAGATGGCCATCTTGGTACAGAAACTGAGTAGAGTGTCATAAGAGGCTTGTCCTGAATTCTACTGACTTTCCTCTGGGTTTGGGGAGTGTGATCCCACTGCATATGTGTCTCTTGGCTACACTGAAGGGCCCAGACATCCTCTGAAAATCTAAGGCTTTGGGGGTAAGAGAGACTAAACCTCAGAACCCAGCTTCCCACATCGCTAGGATTATAGGCCTGAGTCTCTTGGACTCAACTCATAGCTGCATTTTTATACATAGTGTAGTCAGTTTCATTATATTCACTTGATAGATATATACAAATATATGTATATGTTTATTCATCTATTAATAATCAGTGTTAGATCTAGAACACACAAATATACATTCATATAATCATATAATTAGAATCAAATTATAGCTGTATTTCCCTAAAAATATTTTACACTAATATTTTGTGAAATAATTACTTAAGACTAAAAATTTAAATGCCTTTGTAGTTTGAAAACTTATATTAAATTTTATATATTATATAATATACTATGTATTACATCAAGAATATAACATGTATTTACATACAACAGATTTAATTGTGTTATTTTCCTTCCTGATTTTGTGTTTGTTCATCTATGTAAACTTCTTTCTTCTATTGATGATGGTTTTTACTTTCCAGTATACATATTTCCTATATATTTTGTCAAATATCAACCATAAGTAGATTTTTATATTATTGGAGCCAAATTTTTCTTCCATATCTACCCAAACCACAAAGGAAATGTATACAGATTTGAACTCACTATTGGAAGACTGTCCCACATACCACTATAAGTATTATGTCATTTGTCCCAATTGACAGAATAGCTTTCTAGGACATTTTATCTGCTGTCCAAGACCTTTTCTAGCCACCTTATCATCC
Organism: Dipodomys spectabilis; assembly: GCF_019054845.1. Lineage (NCBI taxonomy): Eukaryota > Metazoa > Chordata > Mammalia > Rodentia > Heteromyidae > Dipodomys > Dipodomys spectabilis. Next base: position 1,453,605 of record NW_024870710.1, read on the forward strand.
CAGCCAGGCATGGCCTGGCTTCTTTGCCACTTCCTGTGCATTTAACAGTTCCATTTATACACAGTAGGCTCTTACAGCCCCCTGTCACTCTGTGTTTTCCCCCCAACAGCACACATATGCACGATGCTTCAGGTTGTAGGCTTAAAAAGAAACGTATTTAGGATTCATGAGTCTACAATATATCAAAAACATTGACATTTTAATAAAGTTAGAAAAATAAATAGAATTAACACTTTACAACAATCAGAACAAAAAGAAAAATAAAGATTTTTCCAGGAAGAGGGAATGGAATGTCTAAATCTAGATTGGCCTCTAAGTTGCCTTCAGGCAGAAATTCTGCCTCTCAGACCTCAAAGGGATTTACTTCCTCATTAAAGACAGGATTTTCTTCCTGAGTCCAGGGAGGGACAGATTCTAATTTTTTAATTGGAAATTGGATCCCCTGCAGGAGGACAGATTGGTCTGGGTATTCTGTGAGGTAAGATTGTCTTTCCTCAACTAAATCCAGATTTTGTACCTCTCTTATTGGTTTTCCTGAACATAGACTTGGGTCATTTTCCATTAGCACACATTTACCCTGCACACCAAGACGAGTCTTTTTGACTGGTTTGGCGCCGATCTAGATGGATTATGAATATCAATGGGAGACATTCTGGATCATCTTCTTCCTTGCTTGTCTGTGCAGGTGCACCTGCATCACATGTGGTGTTCAGAACCAGTGAGATGTCCACAAGACTCAAAACTTGCTTGGGCCTTTCCACAAATTAAAAAAAAAAAGCCCTCTATGTTCACATGCTTTCTGGAGATTAGTGATGGCTTCCAAAGTCTATCAGTCACCATAGATGACATCACTGATGGGTTCTTTATCTGGAGTTCTGCAGGAGTTGTTCTATGGTGATGCAAACCTGAGCATGGAAATAGGTTTAAGAGTCTTAGAACTATAGAAGTTAAGGTGTGACTAAACTTTCATGAGGATCTAATGGGGGATGCTGTAGAACTTGAGTTTGGACTGAACACTGATGAGAAGGTAGTGTGTTTCTAATGATTGATTACTTCCAAGTTCTTTCAAAAGGAGAAAAGATATTACCTGGCAAAGAATATCAATAAAAGGATATTTTGCCAAGCTGTGGTGTACTAAGGGCTCTTGGCCAATCAGGCACAGACCTAGATACCCAGGTTCCATCCGTATTCACCAGCTCTAAGGTATCTAAACAAGGATTTCTTCCTCTTTTTCTTGGTCTCAAGGATCATGCGTTCTTCCAGCTGCTCCAGAAGAATATGTGAGCAGAAGAGCAAGTCTGAAGAAGGCATGTTGAGCTTGACATACTGTGTAAGTTCTTTCATGGTGTCATGGTACTTGTGCTCATAGAAATCATCATGGTAGAAGTTCATCCACATAGGAAAGATGGAACAAACCATGCTGTGGGCAGACAAGGAAAATGAGAGCCCGCCCTCCACATCCTGAGCCTATAGCATTTTTCCAGTGGGACATGCATGTTGGGAGGTGGGAAGAGACTCCTGCAAGCAGGATGCTCCTCACAATTTCTCAAATACAATACTTTAAAATTCTCCCCGTGATAGGAGGAGAAATTTGTTTCCCAACTGAATCTGACTTGTTATACACAGACCTCCTTGTCATCCATGAGAGTCCAAAACAACAACCTCATCCACAATGTGTAATCTGCTATCCACTGAAGTGCCAAGCCTCAACCCCCTGGTGAAAATCACAACTGGTGTGCAAAGAAGAATGTTGACTTTGAATCAGAAACCTCAAAGATACCCATTTTTCAAGGACAGAACTTCTCTTTGTCCCAACGTCCACTTACTTTTTCTTCTTGTTCATCTTCCTCCCAGTTTCTGTAGAAGGATCTGTACCAATGGGAGGAGAGAAGGAGATTAACTCTGTGCTTCTCCTTGTTCTGAACTAACAGGACACACATGGTACTGGTTAAGTCACACAGAGTAATGTAAGCATGACAGAAAAAAAGTGGATATATGTCTACACAATTTCAAGGAAATTCTGTGAGGATGTTTATATGCATCTGTCGAAATAGTGCACAATGGCTTATGCCTCTAATCCTACTAACCAGGAGTGTGAGATCTGAGGATCACAGTTTGAACACAGTCTAATTTGTAAAATTCTAAAGATACTTCAATTAACCAGCCAAATGCCTGACCTGGACCTGGGAATCAAATTATAGAGTGCTACGAACCGGACAGCACTCAGACCCCGAATTCAAGCTCAAGTTGCATTCTTTCTTCTGTCTATATTCCTTCAAAGGCCTCCAAGATAGTGGTTTCCTAGGTGAGGGTGGACGTTGGGTGCCACTGTCTCATTCCTTTAATCCTACTTTCTCAGCGAGCAAACTGCTAAGGCTCCACTAGCTTCTGAGGCAAATGAAGTGTTCTGGCAGCCCAGTGCTAAGGAGTTAGCCAGGGAGTGAACTTCTTTGTCTCAAGACAAGCTCCTGTGATCAGACCCCAGTGAAAGAGTCTCAGAGAGGTACCAAGTATTCCAATCATCTGCCAGGGTGTTTCATCAGCCCTGTTTGAAAGAGGAGCACTCACTTTTTAAACAATATCCAGCAACTGCTCCATTGTCTCCTACTCTATAGTGGTGAAGGATGTTTCCAACATAGAAAAGATTACCATTCTGGTAGGCAGGGACCAGGTCCATTACCAGCATTTCAAACAAGCCTGAGTCCAAGCTCCCTATATTATATGTCACATTCAGGGTTTGGGCTGACTCATTGTCACACTGAGGTGGTAAAAAGAATGGATTTTTGAAACATGGAATTGGGAGTACACTTTAAAATGAGTAACAGGGTGGATTTAAAAGTACATAGTAAATATTTTCTCAGTATACACATATGAAGCACACAAGAAGAAGGTTGTCCTGTGGGCTAGGATGAGATTAATTAGGTTTCCTGTCAGTTATAACTGGCCTGAGTTGCCTTGTGATTTCCTTGGTTTCTTCTTATAAAAAGGCTCAAGAATATGGATTCGTGTTTTGGCACTGATCCAATGTCTGCAGCATTGAGTGAGGCACTCACACCTCTCATGCCTGAGACCTGAGTCTCTTGAACGTTGAAAACAACACAGGAATATCTTTCTTGTTCCTGAGCTACAGGCCACTTGAGCTGGCTTGAGCTGACAGGTAGAGAGTGTCATCTCTCAGAGCCCAATGATCTAAGCTGATGGCTCACATAAAACCATCCCAAAGACATACTGGAGACTGAAATCTTCCATCATACAGCACTCTATACACATGTGAACATTGTCAAATCCCAATATCCTCAGCTAGGTCTGGGAATCAGCATGCTCTCAACCTCAAGGAACACTTCCTAGGTCAGATCCATGCCTTATTTGTCACTATTTCTCTCATCCTGCAGAAATCATTTTGCCTCTCAGGGCCCTCTCAGCCTGCCATGTACTTCTTGCATCTATTTTTCACATCTAAATCCAAGGACTTTGTTAGTTTTTTGTTTCCAAATCTTGTTTGCCCTTGAAGCCCCAGTGTGCTGTCATCTGGAAAAAACGTAAGTACTTAGAGGTGGGAAAATCATACAAGTTTTGAAAAATAAACCTTACACATATTGTCAGACATTATTATAGATGTACATTCTTGTAAGATAAGAGCATTTTTGATACTTTTGTCATATTTTATGACAGAGCGGAGGGGGAGGAGGGAAGAGGTGCTGCATTGTCTTCTCGTAATTCAATGATTATTATAGAAAAATACTATAGTTGAAGGAATGTAAGTTTTAAATGTAAAAACTGTTCTCCTGTTTTTTTTTTATAAGCTAGTCATTTATAAAGAATTCCTTACTAAAGTCTTGTCATCTTTGTCCCATGAACTATCCTCCTCCTTCAAAATAATCAGGAAAAAAACCTTCACAAATTAGTGGCCTGTTGTCCAATCTCTGGATAAGAATTTAAGATACAACATTGCCAGAGAATCTGTGTGTGTACATGTGTGTTGAGTGTGTGTGTATGTGTGTGAGGTGTGTGTATGTGTGTGTTGTGCATATCTGTGTTTTAGGTCTTGAATTCAGGGGCTATATGACAAGCCTGAGTATCTTTCTGGTGACTGTAGTGATCTACCAATTGTGCCACAGTTCCACTGCAAGCTTTCTGTAGTGAACTGGAGAGGAGAGACTCATAAAATTTCATGCTCAGGCTGTCTGAACTAAATCTCAGGTCTCAAACTCCTGATTAGTTGGAGTTATACTTATCAGTCTCCATAACCTGGTGATAAAACTGTTGCGGGAGGCAGTGGGGTTGCAAGTTTCACTCTAGCTTCACAACAGTTTATATCATAAAACAGTAACAGTAGAACCCTATAAAAAATACAATAATAAGATGTAATTAGAATAAAATTGAGTGATACAGTCTGTTAGTATAAATTTCAGGAAACCATGGTCTTAAGGATTTAGCATTACAAATCCAAACAAAATGAAATAGTTTCAGTAGACTCTACACATTTTTAATTCAATCATATAAAAATTTCAAAACATTATAATAAACAGGAAAACATTCATACTTATAATTTAAAAAGATGTAAAAGACGAGGATGGCAGATTGTGAAACGGGAAATTCTACACTGCAGGAAAATTATTGTCATGGTGAATATATGGTGGTATTGTCATGGTGAATATATGATAATATTCTTCAGAAGAGCAATAGATAAATGTATATTTACTACACATAGTCTAACTTGTCTCTATCTCTATCAACTTCCAATATTCTGCACATTGTCAGTTTATTCGTGTTTATGGTATATTCCCAAATAGCTAGCAGAGTTAGGGATTAACAAACTACATAAGCTTGAATGTTTTAGGAGATAAACCTGCTAATTATATTGACTATTTTATATATTTTACATGTAGTGTGTTATCATTGTACTCTCTAAGTATATACATAAGCTATCCAAAGTGAAATGGAATATAACATTGTTTTGCCTGTAAAAGTAGGTATTTGGGACATCAGTTCCAGACCAGTGTAGAGTTAACTGCAATGCTCCCCAACCACTGGCTATGCGTGATGGAATACTTCTATCATCCTAGGCCCATGGGGAGCTGAGAACAAGAGGATTACAATTCCATGCCATTCTAGGAAAGATCGTCCACATGGATTCATCTCAACCAAAGAAAGTTCAACACTGGCTAGCACTTATCACTCCCACATAGGTGAAAATAAAAATAAGAGCATTGTAGTATAAGAAACAAAAAATATTAAAGCATGGCATTACAAATAATCATGAACAACACTTAACTAGTGTTTCTTTCTCATAACTGTAATCCTAACTATAGCTAGGATTATATATGTGAGCCAGAGGCACCAAGCAGTTCATTTTAAAAATGACTGTTTGAAGCCAGGTGCCAGTCTCTCATGCCTGTAATCCCAGCTAGTCATGAGGCTGAGATCTGAGGATCGCAGTTCAAATCCAGCCCAGGAAGAAAAGTCCCCATAAGACTCTTATCTCCAATTAACAACTGATAAAACAGAAGTGACTCTGTGGCTCAATTGGTAGAATGATAACAACCTTGAGCACAGAGTCTCAGGGACAGTGCCCAGGCCCTGAGTCCAAACCCCACAACTGTCAAAAAAAATAAACATTTTAAAGTCGCAATTTCTTGTAAATTAAAATGACAGCTGTGGTATACAATTCTACAGACTACTACAGATTTCATTATATTTGTAGTTAGAAAAATTAGCAGCACTTGAATAAATGACATTTTTTCATAAACTAGGGCAGATTGGTCTCTAATTCGAGGAAATTGCTGGACTCATGCATAATAGTTTTTGGTGGCTTTTTGTTTTGTTTTTAGAACAGGATGAGAAACCTTATTTCTGCCAATTGCCATTTGGATGTGTCTAACATCATTCACAGGCCATGCAAAATTAAAAGTAAAGACAGGACACAGTCAACTGGCAATAAATTTACTTGTCTTTATGCCATGTTCCAAATGATTTGTTTAGCTTATATGTCCCTATGGCCTATAGTTTCCTAATCCTGCCTTCCTCAAAATACAAGCACGTTTCACCAATTCAGATTTGAGCCAGGAAATATGTAGCATTAGTACCAAGAGTTGAGGAAAATTGTAACACAACCAGGGAAGCATGAAACCAACACGATAGTAGCTGGACACTGGAGACTCAGGCCTATAATCGTAGCTACTCAGGAGGCTGATGATCACAGTTCAAAGACAGCAGGAGTGAGAAAATCTGTGACTCTTCTCTCCAGTTAACAACCAAAAAGCCATAAATGGAGCTGAGACTCCAGAGTTAGAGTAGCCTTGATTACAAAATCTCAGGTGCAGGAACCAATCCTGAGTTGAAGCTGATGGTTAGGCACAAAAACAAAAACAAACTTCAACAAAACAAACAAAAACTGGGAGAAAGCTCAGGAAAGGATGGCATTGTCTATAAGGCAAATGTACACATTACATGAATTGTGATATGGTAAACTCACTCTACACACCTTAGTAACAATTACATTTAAAAAAGAATCTGAGAAATCCCAAAGCCATGGACCTTATAATGTGCATCTGCTTTCTATTATTTCAAAGTCCCATCATCTGAACTGGTAGGACACAGGTTGTAGCCCAGGGTGATTACAAAATATGACGGCAGAGATCTTTTCAGATTATCCGACCAAATCTTTGATTACTTTAAGCTAAAAACAAAACAAAGCAAAGCAAACAAAATAGACTTTAAGGTTAATTAGGCTGCTATTAAAAGTTCAGATGTTGGTAGTCTTTGTGGAGGGGAAGGGAAAAAAACAAATTATGTAAATAGGGATACAGGTGGATCCATAGCAACAATGAGATGTATAACACATTACCTCAAAAAAGGAACTTTACAACTTTGGTGGAGGAAGTGGGAGATGGGAAGGGATGAAAAGGGAAAACAAAGGAGGAGGCACCAATGCTTAATAAGACATGCACTCATTATCTTGCAAATGTAATTGCAACTTCTCTGTACATTATTTTCAAAATTAAAAAATTGAAAAAAAAGACTCCAGGCAGAATTATACTGTTAAATGATGAGTTAGTACATATGTTTTGTAGATACTAATCTCACATATTTCAGAAAAATATCCATTAATTCATAACTAGAAACTATGAAGTGTAAGGTATATTTAATGTGGTAAGTTTCATTAGGTAACCAATGAAGAGAAAACCACATGGTATTCAGTCAGGTAAAGTAGTTTATTTACTGAACTGCTGCCTATGCAATATGTGGTGGAGAGGCATGTGAAAAAAAGGGGATTGACCCAACCTCGGGCCAGGACATATCTAGGCCAAGGACCGGATTACATATGGCCTGGTGGGGGAAAATTTTGGCCACACTGGATGTGACCTAAGGGTCTGGGAATCTCCTCTGGTCAAATGGAAAGTATGACCAGAGGCTGACCAAGTTGTGACTTAACAGGAAGGGGATGTGTCTGCCTCCAGGCATGCTAGATACCTGGGTAACACATAAAGGATGGAAACTTAGCCAAGAAGAGGGGAAGTATCTGCATTGGGTCTGCATGGCTTGGGCAGACCTAATACCAAATACAGGTAGCACCTCTGCCATGTAACTCCTGACTCCAAACCGTTCATTCTCAATCATTATCTTTCTTTTCTTTTCTTTTTTCTCTCTCTCTCTCTCTTTCTTTCTTTCTCTCTCTTTCTTCCTTTCTTTCTTCTTTCCTTTCCTTCGATCCTTCTTTCTTTCTTCTTTCCTTCCTTTCTCCCTTCCTTCCTTCCTCACTTCCTTCATTCCTCCTTTCCTTCCTTCCTTCCTTCCTACCTTCCTTCCTTTCTTCTTTCCTTTCTTCCTTTCTTTTCTCTCTCCCTCTATCTATCTCTCCTCTCTTTCACTCACCCTCCCTCTCTCCCCTACCTCAGTATTCTCAACTCTGAAAAAATGGACAATTGTTGAGTTGAACTCACAGGCTGTGAAGAACAGCTCAATTGGCAAATGTGAAATTTAATTTACTGTTACCTTATACCTCTACCACAGGTCACTGGAATCAAATAATGAGCACTTAGCAGCATAGCATCTCAAACCATTTGGAGGAGGAAAGCAAGCACATTCACTGCATTCTGGAGGTCCACCCTGGGAAGGTGGGGGAGACTCCTCCCTCCTCTTGGCTATATCTCAGCCCAGTTTCTGCATCAGGAGAGGTGACTGCCTCCAAGTGAGCCAGTTACCTAGGTGACACAGGTACTGGGCAGAGACTTAGCCTCTTGTGGTGTTGAGATTAATGGCATAATTCAACATGATCCACTAGATTGTTGAGATTGAGACTTCCTAAATTTTTCTTAGGCTATGTTCAAATTGTGATCTATTTATTACTGATTGCAAACCATGATTATAGATGTGAACCAGCACATCAGACCATTCAAAGATCTTTACCACGCATGGAAGACATCAAGTTTATTTTCCCAAATGACATACAAGTTGACAGACAGCAATATAAGTCCTGAATTCTGGTCGAGGTGTTTTTTAGTGTGAAGCAAAATTTACTTAGCAAAATATCTGACTACTGTGATTGTACTTTCAAACTCACCCTACATTTTAATATCAAATCACCTATTAGCCAATGATTCACTCAAATTACCTGTAATCATTAATTCCTGTCATATCTTCTAGAGGTAGGCAGAACTGGAGCACACACTATTAACTAAAGTGGTAGAAATTTGAGAGGATCACAGTTCTGAATCAGTCTAGGAAGGAAAGTATCACCCATATCAACCTACTAGGTAGGTATATTGGAATGAAATCATTGTCCCTGCTTTTGGGGCTGAGTGCAAAAATTGCTACTCTATGAGTAAAGTAACTTAAACAAGAAAGGATTGGTGGAGTGACTCCAGTGGTGGAGTACCTGTCTGGCAAATACTACATCAAAACTGAAATCCATATCCTAAAAATAAAATAAGAAAATGAAAGCAAGAACAACTCATACTTAACATGTGTTCAATGTAAAGATTTACACTAACTTATTGTAGTTATAATGCCATCATTTATTTCTAGGGCAAACACATTTTGTGTCAAGCCTAAATGAAAAAAATAACACACTATATACAAAGCTTTGGTAAAACACAGGTCTGGATTACAATTGTGAACACTTAAGTTTGCATGTGCAGTGGTGTTGCAGGGTTATTAAGGTTTATGGAAGTCCATCCCTTTGATGAACTTGACATGATGAAATTACCTAACCATGCAGTTCACTGGACAGATATTGATTATATATATATATATATATATATATACATATATACATATATATGCATATATATGTATATATAGATATATGTATATGTACATATATATGCATATATATGTGTGTATATACATATATATCTATATATATATCTTCACACATGTATGTATTTATATATTAAGTGACATGTAAATAAAATAAAATTTACAATGAGGCTGGGAAGGTGGCTCAGTGGTAGAGCACTTGCCTTGCATGCATGAGGCCCTGGGTTCAATTCCTCAGAACCACATAAGCAAAAAGAAAAAAGCCGGAAGTGGCGCTGTGGCTCAAGTGGTAGAGCGCTAGCCTTGAGCTGAAGAGCTGAGGGACAGCGCCCAGGCCCAGTGTTCAGGACCCACAACCGGACCCAAAAAAAGAAAAATTTACAATGAATAAATTTAGTGATAATTATTTAATGAATAAATTCATGTCTTATAGTCTCCAATGCTATATCACACTTAAATGGTTGCTGATCCCCTCGTGCTTTTTTATGATATTTTTTTCAGATGTAAAACCCTGCCAATAAATACACTTGTATGACATTCTTTTCTTTATGAAATGAAAAGAAGCTGTGTAATATGGCTCTTTATGTGTCATCAACATATTTTTTTATAGTTTCAAGTACATATTGCCTTATACTTAGATTTCACTCATCTTCCAATAATACCTATGGGAAGGAGAAAATAAAGAATCATTCTGTTACTTTGGGAGCTTCTATTATTAATCACTGCAATAACTATTATGAAAATTAAACTGAAATTATTTAGAGAGATCACTTGAAAGTTTCCTTTCTACACACTCATGCTACTCCCTCAACTAAATCATCGAACTTAAAATAAGTAACATTTTAGCTGGGAGCCAGTGGTTTATCCCAGTAATCCTAGCTATGCAAGAGCTGAGATCTGAAGATGTTAGTTCAAATCTAGCCCTTTCAGGAAATCTGTGACACTCTTTCCTCCAATTAAACACCAGAAAACTGGAAGTGGCACTGTGGTTCAATATTTGGAAAGCTATTTTTTGGACATGTTGTTGGAGTGACAATTGCTGCAGTTTGTTCAAGTGTCAATAAAAGGGTACAGTTTTAGCACAATGATAGAAATCTTTCCGGGATCTGGTAGATTTTCCCACTGTCTTCAATTTCCCTTCTTTTTCTGAGAACTAAAATGTCATTAAGTTATCAGATATTCCGTCTATCACATGTCTAAATAATAGAGAATGGGACCAGGTCTACATTGAGCACTCACAGTAGACAGATGTCTGGACATTCTCAGGAAGAGACTTCTGCAATTGTGGGATTGAGAGGGCTGGATAATTTACAAAACAGCCATCATAGATGGAAAGTATTCTGCTAATTTTATCCCTGAGATATTGGATGTTTATCAGCATTATATTGACTTTATGAATCAGTTAATCAGATTCTTTCTACTATATGATGTTACTAAATTGTGAAATGCATGTTTATTGCATTTCCTTTGTATAACATATAGTATGTTTTGAAATTTGGTATATGTTTTTATTTTTTCAATATGGATTACTCCTAGTTCTCACGAGTGGGGAAATGCTTTGGAACTTTGTAACTTGAAGTCAAATGTTGCCATGTGCCATATCCTATTTTCCTTGTACAGAGTTGGTAATAAATTATATGTAATTTATTTTTTATTTTTATTTATTTTCTATTGCAGAGTTTGAACTTGGGTCCTGAGCACTGTTCCTGAGGTTTTGGCTCAAGGTTATCTTTCTACAACATTGAGCAACAGTATCAATTTTAGTCTTGATTGATTAATTGGAGATAAGCGTCTCATGGCAACTTTTCTGCTCAAGATGGCTTTGAACTGTGATTCTCAGAAATCAGCCTCCAGATTAGTCAAGATTAGAGGCATGAGCTACCAGCACCTAGCTATTTGTAATTTCAACTGTAATTTTCTTCAAGTATTTCATTCTGCACTGAAGTTTATTTTTCTGACAAACTTCCTAATAAATATGTAATCTATTTAAAAAGTACTGCTGTACCTCCTACTTATTTGTGGCATTTCTGAAATCCAAGTTCCTCTGTGTGCCAAGGTAGATACTTTTGCTTGTAACAAGTATTGTTGTTGAACACATGACATATGGCTACTAAGAGAACAAAGGATGTGAATCTACAGTAGCCAGATAAAGAACTCCCAGGACAATTGAAGTGCAACTCAAGTACTCTCTGTGTAGGTGCGTAAGGAACATAGAAAATACATTTTTTTTGAGGGGGTCCGGTCATGGGGCCTGAACTCTGGGCCTGGGTGCTGTCCCTCAGCTCTTCAACTCAAGGCTAGTGCTCTACCACTTGAGCCACTGTGCCACTTACAGCTTTTTTCTTTTTGCTTATGTGGTGCTGAGGAATTGAACACAGGGTCTCATGCATGCAAGGCAAGCTATCTACCACTGAGCAATCTTCCTAGCCCGAAAAGAAATTCTTATACTTGAAAGTGATTGAGTGTGTGTGCACATAGATGTTGACTTAATTATCTGTTGCTATAGTTATACACATTCAATAGTATAAAATAATATTTCATATATATATGTGCAGATCACAGTTTCCAGAATCCAGAGAACCACCTCCATGGGCACCACTTGCCTATGTTGCTCTTTGGGTAATAAGAATGAAACCTGGAATTGTCCAGTGGTAGAGAAATTTCTCAGAGATTCAAGCATTTGTCTTTCAATATGTTGCTTGTTCCTAACTCTAAAATTAAGAAGTCTGTTAATATATTTTAATGTTTTTGTTTCTTTCATGCATGTGTTTCTAACGCATTTATAAGATTATTTCCTTGTTGCTTTGTATGTCCCTCCCCCACAGTGTAACCCCCGCTTTCACTATATTTGATGTCAGTATAACATGTGGAGGAGATGGGGACAAACAAGTCGTTTAAGGATTCAGGTGGACCTGTTGCAACAATGAGAAGTACAAAATGTCATGTCAAAACCAGCTTTACAATGTCGGTGGGAGGGGGGAGGGGGGGTACGATTGGTTGGGAGGGAGGGGGGAGGCCGGGAAGGGAGGTGAAGGGTAAACAAAGGAGGAGGCTGCAATGCTTGGTAAGAAATGTATGCATTATCCTGCCCATGTAATTGTAACCCCTCTGTACAGTATGTTCTCAAATAAAATAAAATTAAATTAAAAAAAAAATATTACCTAAAATATCTTTGTAATGTATCAGGGCAATAAAATTCTATGACTCAGGCAGCATGACAAGAAAAAAAAAAAAAAGAAGTCTGTTAATATATAATATATGATATACTATAATACATTTATTATACTATATAATGTATAATATATTGTACAATATATATTACATATAATAGCTGAAAGAATTATATATTTATAAGGAAAAATGTAATACACACATAAATGTCCATACTTTCCTAGTCATGATTAAGTTCATCAGAGTTAGGTGCATTACATCTCAACAGGAAACCTCTACTGAAATTCTGATGACCTTGAACTAGATAAGAATTCCTGTTTTAAAAAAAAGCCTCTCCTCAATTATGAGAAAAGATAAGTTTGGAAGCTTTGTTTTGTTTTGTTTTTTGGGTCTTTTTTGGCAGGTCATGGGGCCTGAACTATGGGCCTGGGTCCTGTCCCTCACCTCTTCACCTCAAGGCTAGTGCTCTACCACTCGTGCCATAGCAACACTTCTGGCTGAGGAATTGAACCCAGGGCGTCAAGCCTGCAAGGCAAGCACTCAACCAATGAGCCATGTTCTAATCCCAGGTTTGGAAGTTTTGGAGAAGAGGAATTTGGCATTTGCATTGCATCCTTGATTAGTAATGAATAGGTATCATTTTGCTCCAAATTTTGTCTCCTTTTATGTTCCCTAGACAGTTACACAGGATCATCATTCCATCGTATATCTTTAAGTCCTTCTTCTATTTCTTTTTAACGTTATGGTTTTGTTGTTGTTTTGATGACCCTGAAGCTTGAACTCAGGGCCTAGGTAGTGTCTCTGAGCTGCAGGCTAGTGCTCTACCACTTGAGCCACAGCACTACTTCTGGCTTTTTCTGCCTGGGCTTGCTTTGAATCACAATACTCAGATCTCACCCTCCTGGGTAGCTAGGATTACAGGTGTGAGTCACTAGTGCCCAGCAAGTCCCTCTTTTTTAGATATTATTCTAAAAGCCTCCTATCCAAGGTCACTCCTCAGATAGTAAATGGACCTATACCAACAATTCCTTCACACTCTCATCTCCTGTTATGGCTATTATGTGTCTTTTCCATGTTATCTTGAATCTACTTCACTGTTTTCTTCCTAATCCATGATTGTATATTTGTTACTAATAATTACATAAATTTAGTGGCTATGCACCCTAAATTACTCAAACATTAATTTCATTTACTGATTTTTTTTCAATATGATTGTTCTTCAGTACCAATCTGAGCTTATACTCACTTTCTCTACCTCTTGGCATGTGCAAAGCCTGGGCCTTTGGCTAACCTCCAATGCAAGAAGTTAGCCAAAGTATATCCTACAATATTCCTGCTTAGGATTCAGGACAATTAGTTGATTGCCTGAAAGAAGCAATGCATTCTTGGCATGGGAAGAGGTGGAAGAGACAACAGCCTGGAGAGTAAACTGGTAGACACAACATTTAACAACTTCTTTGAGGAAACTGACCTCCCGCATAGTGGCAGTGAGATAACTCACCTAGTGAATTTTCATATATAAAGGTAGTTGTCATGTCTCACTGCACAACTCACTTTCAAAGAGAGGGTCATTCTTTTGTGTACTCCTTAGGCCTAGTCTCACTTTATCTCCATTGTAGACTTTGCCCAGACTCTGTTCCCCCCAGAAAGGTGTCTGATGAGGAGGAATATGTGATCTCTTGGTTTCTGACTGGCCCTGTGAGAACTGAGGTCACTTTTAGTTTTGAACCTATTCCTCCTGACAAAGCTGTGGTGAGTGTTGCTAAAGCTCATTCTCTGAATTATGCCCTAGTACCAAATCTCTTCAGAGAAAGTCAAGGAATGATAATCCCACCTGAGGGATTGAGTTTCTCTATTTCCAAAGAGGTCATTTAATATCTGATTCTGAGTTCCAGGTGGAGGTCTTTTACCAGATCCTCCAAGCTGGACTGGATGTTCCTCAGATTCCAGACCATCCTCACATTTCTCAAGCTTTTTCCCATAAACCAAAAGGTCAGAGGAGTTGAGTTCAGAAATAAGGAGAAATGAGAAGAGCAAAAGAATTATTGGCAGGGGAAGGAATTAGAAATTTTGGGTTAAGAAGGGCTCAGAAAATCTAGGATCACTCACATTGTTTGGGAATCACATCATAAGATTAGGGAATAAAAGTAATAAATTACTGCCTAAATTAGTAACTCCACTGTTCTGACTACATTACAAGTGCTCTGTCAAGTAGCTGTCCTAGCTCAATGTTGATGAGCAAAATGGAACACATTTTTTCCTCACAACGTTCTACTGAGTATCTTCATCTATGCCCCAGGTTGTTCTTACTCTCTACTTCTCTGTTACTTTCCTTTGCTGGATTCAATCAATGATACTTGAATGTGTTATCATCTTCAGACATGTAATCACATTTTCTTTGAATCCATTTGTTATAAATTAAAACAAATTATGGGGAAACATATATCTATGGTATATTTTCTTCCATGGCATACTTATTTGATGTTATTAAGTATTATTTTAATTTTTTCATTTTTAAAACTTGAGGAAAATATTTTGTTAGTATTAGCACTAATCAGTTGCACATTTTTTTTAAATGTTCCATGTCTGTGTTTTTGTTATTAAGCTTCTAAAATGGTCTTGTCCCCCAACTGTTGCCTTCTTAAAATTGGATCAAGTTACAAACTGTATATGATGGTCCTTTTTGTGTTCATTGATATATTTAAAATTCTTCTAATATTCACATATTATAGGATATCTTCAACCTATTGTAACTCCTCTAAAAATGAATGTGGAGGCCCCTTTTAAAGAAAAACACGAATCCACAAAATCTGTGAAATTAGGATTAGGTATATATCCAAAAATATTTAGCAGTGATATTGGAGAAATTTACTTCTCTTATATACCAGAACAGGTTTATAGTTATGAATAGCATATTTCCTTTATTCCCTTCTTTTTGTGCATGTAGGTTGATTACACAGCTTTCTTTCTTGCTGCCATGCACATGGATGTTGATGTTGATTTATATTCCTTCTTTATGTATTAAGGTTGCAGTAAAGGTCATCAACACATGTGTCTTTTTGGTATTTTCTAAACTTCCATTATGATCTCCATATGGGTTGCACTAGTTTACAATTATCACAAAACCAAATACAGTTCCTGATTTATTTCAACCTCTCCAGATGTTTATTTATTCGAGTGGTGATAGCTGTTCTGGTGTGTAGGATGGGATTTCAGTGACTTTCCTATTTATTTTCCTTTGTATTTCCTATGTGGATAAGAATCTCAAACATTTCATTTATTTATTAAACACTTACATTTGTACTGCATTCCTGATCAGTGTCTTTGTTTTTCTTTTGGTATTTGATCAGTTTTTAATTTCTATAATAATTGATTTTTTCATATTCTAAATACTCACTTTAGTAAGAAGATTTTTTTCATTGCTGTGGTGCACACTTAACAAAAATCAACAGATTGTATATTTATACCACTGGATTTTTTGTTTGTTTCACAGCCAGGAAATTGTTTCAATAAAGATGCTGAACTTTTTTCACTAGATAGACTGAAATGATAGTATCTCATATTAGCCTAAACTAATCTCAAAACTAAGTCACAGCCTGGGCCACAACAGTCTGGGCTAAGTAAAACCACTAACACAGCACATGCTCCATTTAAATGGAGCAAAGGGCTTCATAAAAGTTAGAAGAAAGGCACCCTCTTTATGAAGCAAATTCTGAAGTTCACAAACAGATATTAGGAATCTGAAAATTAAGAAGATATAAGGATAAAACTATATAGAAGAAGAAATTTAGAAGTCAGAATTCGGGAGGAAGACCAACCACAAGATACCAAAACTCAATGCTGAAAGGAAGATGTTTTTACACCAAACCTCAGTTGTGTCTGACTCTCTCACACCAAACACACACACACACACACACACACACACACACACACACACACACACACACACACCTAGTGAGAGACCTTAGCCAAAGTATAGCCATTCTTGACTTAGTCCATTTTGAAGCCCTATACTGAAAGTATCCATTGTGAAGGCATTTACTGAAAGTATCCATTGTAAAGATTTTACTGAAATTTAGGATTCAGATTCCTGGAAAAACCATGAAATGTCCCAATAACATTCTTCCCGTAACTCTCCTAGCAATAGCCATAAGCGGATGACAGGACGGTACCTAAAGCTACAGATGTTTCTTAAGATTCCATAGTTAAAATAATTTGCTTCTTACTGCTAAGCCTGCACATGTTAGCCAATAAGATTGTTACAATATCAACTCATTAAATGTCAACCAATCATGTAACTGACAAGCTATGAACCCACTTACCTCAGCCCTATGCCCTATAAAAACCCTGTTAACTGAAGGTTCAGAGCTCTCAACTCTGACCCACTGTGATGCTGACAGTTGTGAGTCCAGGCTCGAGTTTGCAATAAATGACCCTCGTGTGCTCGCATCGGAAATGGCTTGGTGGTCTTTGGGGATCATTATCTCAGCACAAGTCTAGTGTACACAGAAAACTCCAAGGGCAGCTGTATCTGGGACAATGAAGCTTTCTCCTCTTCCGAGCTTAAATGGGGGTACACTTTGCCTGGAGGATGGCACCCTCTGAGCCCTGCATGCACGGTGAACCAGACATGGGAAGCCCTGTGAACATCTCCAGGATGCCCTCTTAGAGGCTAGAGAAGTTTACTCCTGTAGTTGGACATGGCACGAGGCCGGAGGACAGTGGGAATCCAGAAGATGGGAGAGGCACAGGAGCAAATATGCCTATCCGTGGAGACTCCTTTGCCATGTTAAGGAATTTCCAAGCCCACACATAGCAGCCACCAAGCAAGTCCCCAGAGGCCACTTGTCTGGGGGGCAGTCCCTGGTCCTGATCCAGAGCTAGAACTTCTCCAGTGGCCCTGTGCCTGACTAGGGTGGAGCAGTGCCCACCAGACATTCTTCCTCTGCCCTGCTGCACATAACCTCCCTGCAGCTGCCCAGTCCCCAATACTCATGGCAAGCCAGCTCTGTGGGGCAGGTTGAGGCTGTGCCTGCGATTTCTGGTGCCTGCTTCAAGGCAAGAGTGAGGCCTAGTGCACAGCAGAGGTGGCCCTATATCACTTCAAGGGCCCCAGGAGGCACACTGGCTCAGCACTGCGGCCCTCCACACCCCCAGTGTTTACCTACAAGTCCCTGCCTTTTTTCTTGAAATTCTTCAGCCACTGGTTGTCTCATTTCTCATTGCTTGTTTGGGTGGGAATTGAGACTCCTTCCTCTCCTCACCCAGCCACGAGGCCCCAGGGGCCTAACTCCGCACCTCACAGACACTCCCCGGAACCCAGCTGCCTTTGGGGCTGCTGCTTCCTGAGCCATTGGCTTACTGCCTCCTTCCTCCCTTCACCAGCCTCTGCCAGGACCCCCCCGTATTCTCCCTACTACCCCCAACCCCAACCCCAGCCCAGCCTCCCTCTAGGTCTCCCATCCTCTCCACACAGCTCCCATTGCCAACCTCAGCAGGGCCACTGCTCTTGGAAGACAACTGTGGGCCTGGCCCAGCAGAATCAAGGTTCCACAATGTGCAGCCGGCTTAGAAATGGAGGCAGCATAGGTCACTAATCAGTGTCTTTCACTTCGCTTACACAAGTATTAGTTGTATTAATTTGGTATTTAATTTTGGATTTTGTAACATCTTATTAAGCCTTTGAAGAATAGCTGGTAGAAATATAGTTCCAAAATTCGGATTGTCTCTTTTTTAATTCTTTCGAGATTCAAAGATGTTTAAGTAGTTATAACCATCATGAACTCTCATTTCTATAGCAGAGTCTATTCAGAAAATAATTGCTTATGCATCTCTTATCAATTACTTACAAGACTTGAAACTTTTAAAGTTTCAAATATTACAGGAAGATCTTTGACTCATGTTGAATGGAAGTGAGTAGGTTGAGTTGTTGCATACAATCGAGTGTCTGTGTGTGTGTGTGTGTGTGTGTGTGTGTGTGTGTGTGTGTGTGTGTGTGTGTGTGTGAGTGCGTCTGTGTGTAGGGGGGAATATGTGTATCATTGAAATCAAGGATAAGGATGTTGAGCCAGGGTCTGTACTTGTTTCCTTTTTCTGAGATATACATTATGGCGTATCTTTGTTGGTGGTATGCTCTGATTGCTTGCCTTTGCCTGATGTGCATATTCCAGCTCAATTTTTCAATTAAAGCCTCTTTTTTTATAATTCAGCATAAAGGGCTCTGATAGTGTTTTGTCTTTAGTCTGCCATCTAAGATCTTATTTTCCTCTTCAAAATTAACATTCAATATAAAATTTACCTCCTGACTGATTTTCCCTTTAATTTTCATTTTGAAATAAGTATTATAAGTCCTTTAATCTCTGTATTTATGAAGAAAAATCATTTTGAATTCTCTCTTTAGTGTAATAATACCTGGACAGATTTGTTAGCACCAAGACCTTAAAATTACTTTTGTAGTTTTAGTTTAAAATACCTCCTCCATGTTTACAGCATGGGGAGACAAATAATTCCTAGTAACAATGATAACAGTTTTATTCATTAAAATATCAGATAAATCATAATTTTGATTATGTCTAATGGCGAATGAATACATTTTCTCAATAGATTTGCTTGATAGACCCTTGCACAAAAATACCACTTATGGGGGCAGAGAAGGTGGATCAGTGGTAGACAGCTTATTTTGAATCCATGAGACCCTAGGTTTGATTCCCCAGCACCACCTAAGCAAAAATAGTTAGAAGAGGTACTTTAGTTCAAGTGGTAGAGCACTAGTATGGAGCTGAAGAGCTGAAGGATAGCGACAGTTCACCATCATCATCAAATTAAATAAATAAAACTCATATTCAAGTACATGAATTTCAAAGGTTGAATACCATTTTAATTAGGGGCAGGGTGCCAAAATACAGCAGAACTCTGTTGCAAAACTGTAAGAGGGATTTCAACACCTAACAAATACTAAAACCAGAAAGTAAAACATTAGCTCTGCCCACAACATATAGAATTGCTACTCAAAGAGAAACCAGTACTAAGAATGAATTACTTGTTATAACATTTCTTAAGAGATTATGGCTTTATATTAATTATCATATAAATTGACCTTCAAAAACTCCATCGGTGGGCCTGAGTCTTAAGGGCACCTACAAAAATTGGAGGAGAGAATCATCAACCCAGATTTTTAAAATTGTTATTGTATTTTTAAAATTGTTATACAGATAACTATTTTGTAAGTCAGGTAATGAGTTCATTTCTTGTTTGACAATCCCATCTCTCCTGTCCCTGTCCACAGTCGTATAGCTCATTGTGAACACAATATCTACAGTGTACAAGTGCTGCATTTGTTTCCCTGTTCTCCTTGACTATCTCTGTCTCCCTCAATGCCATAAATGGATAAACTAGAACAGAAAAATCCCTCTTGTTTCCAATTCCTGGAATACCTTTCAATATAAACATCAGTAGTTTTATGAGATTGTCAGGCTCTGTACACACATCCCAAACACGTATACTTCCTACACCCAGTCATAACTCCCACCTGATTCTAAGGTCCACACAGTAATTCTTTTCACTTTGTACACAGGAAGTAATTGAGATTCAGAAAGATTATGTAAGTCACTGGAAATACTGGGCTGAGCATAATGGCTCACTCTTATACCTTACCTACTCCAGAGAGTAAGATCTGAAGATCATAGTTTGAAACCAACCCAGTTGACATAACTATTACACGTTTATCTCCATTTAACCAGAAGAAAGCGAGAATTTTGTGTTTCAGGTGGTAGACCTAGAATGCCACCAGACATGAGTGGGAAACCTAAAGGATATTGACAATATGATGATTTTTAAGAACAAATGTTGTCCGTAAATAATCTCAGACACCACACACACACACATACACACACACACACACACACACACACACACACGCACACACACACACGCACACACACACACACACACACACCACAATCACACTCCTTAAAACAGATGTTAGTACTGAAATCCAAATAGTTTTTTTTTAATTTTATAAGGTTTATTTTTAGCTTTAGTGAGGTTTGACTTGATAGTTTCTACTGATGAGCCACAACTTAGATCTTTGTTATAATTATACCCATATCTGTATTCAAAAGAACATTCTCCTAGTTAAGTCTTCCTCCTTTTGCAGCAATGATGAGTTTTCTCTTCTTGGTCCACTTTCTTTTTGGGATCTCAATCTCTTAGAATTTTCTGTTTTGCATGATCTGTAAGTTCATTGATCCAGTAGATCTCAGCCATCCTAATAACCTGGATAGAACCAGCCTTGGGAAAAATGTTCCAAGCTCACCATTCAGTGGATGTTTTTAGTACTCACCCATAATCATGTTCTCTTCAGAATTGGGAACTTGTTAGGTCCAGGAATTCAGGGAAAGCACTCACTGTGTGCTATTTCATGCTTTTTTTTAAATTGCAGCTTCCACCTATTGTCTACTTTAAGCATCGTATGAATAGAAGGATTGCCCCTAAGAGACAGAAGCACTGTACTAACTGTGGCTCTCAAAACATAGAAGGAGGGAAAGAAGTTCTGAAGGAACCATGGAGCCTAGAAACTGATTTCGTAAAAACTCAAAATTCCTTTTATTTTTCCTTCAAAATAGAAAGTCAGAGACTGCAGTTACTTGTATGCTTCATTTATATTCCTGAGCAAGGGGCTCCCTTTCCCTTTGCCCTTCTGACAATTTACATCAGGAGCAGGTGGGAAGATGTAAGAAGAACACCTAGAGTTTGGGCCTGGGATTAAAAACTCCTTTTTGTGACCATAAACATTCCACCACTTCCTGAATTTGATCTGAGGGGCAGAAGGAAAAAAGGTTAGAAATTCAGAAACTTATAATTACTTCTAGGTTTGCTATCTAAACTCATCCCTTTCCACCCCTCAGAATCCTATTTCCCAACTATGTAGACACCCTTACACTCTGTTCTCCTGTAGCTTTTGAGTGTGAGGCATCATCTCCTTCTTATGTGTACTGCTTTACCAATGGAGATTTTCTCCTAGGCTCAAAATGATATCATTGATTGGGGCATTGTGCAATATGCTAAACAGAGAGTTGCCTGGAAGGAAGGTCCTAGAAGGCAAAACATCTACTAAGACAATGGAAACCTATGGTTTGGCATGCTTAATGTTTTAACTTGTGCACTGAACTAACAGGAGAAAATGACACACTAAGAAATCTGCCAGTTATGCCAAATAAAGAGATATGATGAAGATCAGAGAGAGAAAGGACATTGATTCCATGGTGGTCATGACAAGACAACACCTTACCACACCTTCAAAATACTAATCCATACTCACCTACATTTTTATTCACCCATGTCATTAGGTCTGAGTTGTATGTAGGAGTCCTCAGGGCCTTCAGAACAGGAAGCTCTCAGGGACAGATTAAAACTGGTCTGCCATTTTGGGCATAAAATAACCAGTTTGATGAAAGCTCTTAGTAATATCCTACAAATATGTGTATTTATCCTACTACACTTGGTAACTATCCCCTCACTAAAATATCTTTGGTTTCATCACTTGCTGACATAGCAGCTGTCTGGTAGCTCCATTGTGAATTTACTTTATTCTGCTGAACCAGAAATGGAGGAGGAGAGACTGACAAGTACACATTTGCATCTTTCTCAATGAGCAGTGAATGGCAGGGGAGTATTTAAGACACTCCCCATGTTCTCAGTTAGATAGTACCATCTTGGATTCCGACTCAAATCTTGATAAACAGATACAGAAATTAACTTGTTGTACCAGATTCACAGCTAGAGAGTTAGATGAGAAAATGGAAGGGCTTGGTGTGAAAGCCACGGGTTGATATGAAGCACAATTCAAAAGATGTGGAGATGAAGCGAGCTACCTGGAGGGAAATGGAGAGGCAGCTGAAACAGAAAAGCACCTAGAGAGAGAAGATAGAGCAAGTTTGATGCTACCTGGACATCAAAGTAATCCACCTGAGGTATAACAATCTGGTTGTGCAGACCCACAGAGAGAAGTTGGAAGAACGTCAGCAAGTGCTCTTGCCCATTTCTAGGGAGCTCCCCAATTGCGATGGTAAGAATTGGTAGCTTCTCAGAGCACTGCTGCTGAGCACATCTCAGATCCCTTGCTACCATGATAATTGATACTGGAGAGGAGCAGCAAGAGAAGTATGAGGTGATTGCAGCTCACTATGTGGAGCCTGTTCTGTAGCATTGTGGAATGTGGTCTCTCAGGATGCTTAGAGCAAAGATCCTATAGCTGGTGTCAAAGAATGCAATCTACTTGGAGTAGACATTTATAGATGGCACGTGCCTGAATACAAGCTGATAATGAGCTGCTAGAGGTAGTTTCCTAAAGATCTAACAGCCAAAACTGAACAGGCAAACCCAGAGCTATGCACCACATCAGGACACCATGCCAATTGCTACTCCCATAGTACTGGCTACCCACTTTGTACACCCATGACCTTGTTACCCTGATTGTGCCCCACAATCCCTCGCAACTTTTACTCTTTCACTTTGTATATGCTTCCTTGTCCCTGTTAAACAGTTCTGGATACCTGTGTTAGCTACCCCAACCCCTGCAAAGCTGTTGCAGCTAACCAATTTCCTTACACTGGAACTCAGCAATTACAGTCACAGTTAACCTTTACCTGGTATCCTACTCTCTACTACTATTTCTGCTACCCATAATTCAAAACACCATGGTTCCAGCCACCTGAACCCTGACACCTCTGTCTCCCCTGTCTCTGTTACCCCATTCCCCAAAAAAAAGCAAGGGAAGAGGGGGCACAGACATTTGACTTGGATACTCCTCTTGCAGGCATATCGGGACAAGTTATTCCTCGGGTATTTAACGCGAGGGACTAACTGGTGGTGGAAAGAAAACAGCTTACTCAAAGTTGACTAAAATCCAAGGACATGACTTATAACTTATTCCTACGAAAAGAAGGCTCTGCAGTGAAAATTACTGAGAAAGAAAATTTTACAAATAGTATTGGGAACAATGCAAAATGTTGAGCTTAGTCTCTTCTACCAGTTGTCTGAATTATTTTATGAGATATGATATGTAACTACATTGCATTTAAAAATTATATGAAGATGCACATTTATGTGGTATTTATATTAATTGATGGAATATTTGCATAGATCACGTTGATATTTAATAGTTTATGCTCTATGATATGCCCATGAATCTGCATTTGGCAATATGTATTGAACTCTCTAACAACAAATGGAATTTCATTGTCAAATACTAGAAGGAGATTTTTCATGCTAGTACCAAAATGAAAGCAGGAACAAGAAAACTGAATGAAACTACAAGTTTGAAGGGAGAGGGTCAGTGGTAAGGGTTATGATAAAAGAGAAATTCTTCACCATGGAATCTTGGAAGAATAGACTGTATTTTCTTGAATTACTAGCTTTTAAAACATTCTTAGAAAGCAAAACATTTTTTTTTTATTCTTGCTATTTGGAACCTCTTTAATGAATAGTTTAACAAAACATTATCAATACAACTTTGAAAATTCAATGATGTGAATTATCAGATTAACATTATACTCAAAGTTGGTTTGAGATGCAGGCAGGCTGCATTCCTTTTCTATTAAATTAATGGAATAAGCTCCCTTTTGAATGGTTGGACAGTCCATGACACTTGTTCAAAAACAAGAAAATATACTGGAGAGAAAAAAAAGAAGAGTAGTTTCAGGAAGATGGCAGAGGAGAACCTGGAGGCTAAACAAGCTCTCACCTATAAAGCAGTTTTAGTGTAACAGTGACCAGTCCTAGGTGGGAGAATTACACCAAGTGTGCCATCCCTGTACAGAGACTTTTGCCAGAAAGAGAAAATCCAGGCAAGGAAACAGATCTGAGCACTTGCCGGTAGCTGTGGCTGCGGTGGCGGAGGCGGTAGCAGTGGCCTTGCTGCCATACCTACAACACAGAGAGTCTGGACAAATGTGCCAGACAGAGAGTGATTGGATTCTACCCAACACCAGCAAGAACTGACAAGGTGCAGGTATCTTTATCCTGCAGATCACAGACCAGAGATAACCCAGGAACCAAGACATAATAACACCTTCTCAGGGAGCAGAGGAGGCAATGTCACCCCTCCCCCTCCTCCTCCCCACTATGCCACTACCTGAGATCTCCATCTTTGATACTGGGAAAGGCCTGGCTGAGATTATAGCTCCAACCCAGGACTTGGAGGAAAAAAAAAAGAGTCATTTAGCAGGTCACAGGAACCTGACCTGACTTGCCAGGTTCAGCTCCACCCAAGAGAAAGTCACCCAGCCCAGGCAGTGAAAACTCAGCCCCCAGAGGAATGTCTTTCTTCACTGGGTAAACAGAGCCAGAGGCTTCCCCTCCTTATAGCAGTCTAGACAATCAATTGAAATTCAGTAAACATAAACCTGAGAAAGTCTCCATGCTGGGCTCTGTGAGTGTCTCAGAAGCTAGCCCCTCAAGGAAAAGCTAGTGTTTGCTGAAAGGCCTCAAATCCACCCAGAAACTAGCCTCATCACAGCATCTCCAAACAAGAGGAAACTGCCAACTCCCTCTTTAGTGAGAAACAAAGCAGATCTCCCTCCCACTGAACTAGCCTAAGAGGAGAATCACAAAATTCTGGGTAAAGCAGACCATTTTTCTGCCTGCCAAACAAACTAACTTAAGAAACCAATAAAGACATAGGAAAACCAAACACCACAAGCAGACTGGAGACTCCACCAAGAGACTAGTTATGGACACAAGGGAGATACAGGATCTTCCCATTCAACCCCCTCCCCCACCCCCCAAAGAACACTTTCTTTTTACCTTTTCATTAACTTGTAATTTTTTTAAAAAATTGTTTTCTATTAATCTTTTTTTCCTCTTATAATTTTTATTTTAAGTGTATATGTGTGTGCACATTTGTATTGTTATTTTATCTCTACTAAATTTGGATCCTTTTCCTTTCTTTCTTTCTCATTCTTCTCACGTTTTCTTATCTTCATTCTTTTTTAGGTGACTTAATTGCTGTTCTGCTCATCCTCAGATATACCCTTCATTGATTATTAGACCTTATTCCACATTGTTTACACACTTAATCCAGAAATTTATTACTTATTTCAAAAACTCTTAGGCTTAAATTCCTTAATAACAGTATTATCTCATAATACCTATATAATATTATAATTTTTTTATTTTTATTATAAGAATTTTTAGTTCTTCACATCTCCTTTCTACTCCTCCCCTCCTCTCATCCTATTCCTTTTCTTCTCTCAATATTCTTCTTTAAACTTGCATCATTTTTGTGTTTCACTTTTTAAATTTAAATTTTTGTTTTTCCATTTTTACTTGCCTCTTTTATTTTCTCTTCTCTTTCTCCTATCATTTTGTCCAATCCATTTTCCTCTTTGATATTAGGACTTGGTTATTTTCACTCTCCTTTTACCTTTCCACATCTCTCTAATCCTATTTTTCCCCACTTTTCTCCCTAAAACTAATAATTTCTGGTTTGCCAAATTCTACTTTACTTTTCATAGCCCATTAATACATTGTTGTTTTATGTTGAATAGATAGTATCTGTTGAAATAGATTGTATCTGTCGACTTTTGTCTATGCAACTACAGGACGTTGGTTGATGCTTGCCTTAAAATAGTGTTCTAGCACAAAACTGGTGTTACTTTCATACCACATAGAGGCATTCATGGAATCCATTAAAAGACAGCTGAAAGAAGTCAGGGAGACCCAAAGGCGAATGTTGAATGGAGCCCAACAGAAAGAATGAGAGTCCAAGGAAACCATAACCAATCAACTAAGTGATTTGAGAATAGACACTGAACACAAAATTAAGGAAGTAAAGAGATTCATATAAGATCTAAAAAAATTTTTCCAACAAAGAATTTGAAGCCATCAAATCTGACCTATTAGAAGGAAAAGAAATTTAAAAAAAAAACCAAAAACTCTACTTTTTCTCACATCTCCCATAGATGCAAAGATATTAATTGTTGGGGACTTTAACACACTCTCTCCACTAGATTTTTCAACTCGGCAAAAAATCAAAAGAGAAACCACGGATATAAATAAATGCATAGATCACCTATATTTAACAGACATCTACCAAATATTTCACCCAGCAGCATCAGAATGCACGTTTTTCTCAGTACACAGGGAACTTTTTCCAAAAGAGACCACATTTAGGTCACAAAGTAAACTTGTCCAAATCCAAAAACTTTGAAGTTATACATTGCATTCTCAAACAAGGGAATAAAATTAGGACTCAACACCAAAAGCCACTAGTGAAAGTCCTGTAACACATAGAGGCTGAGCAACACACTGTTGAATCACCAATGGGTCATGGAAGAGATCAGAAACGAAATTCAAATGTTTATAATATTCAACAAAAATGAACACTCAAATCACCAGCTCTTCTGGGACAGAGCAAATGCAGTACTCAGAGGCAAATTGGAGTGACCTGAAACTAACAATTTAATGAGACATCTGAGTCTCCTTGAAAAAGAGCAGCAGGATAAACCCCAATCCAGTAGATGGAAAGAAATAATTAAAATTAAATCAAAACTAAATGAATTAGAATCCAAAAAACCATAGAAAGAATCAACAAAACAGAGTTGGTTCTTTGAAAAATTAACAAATTGACAGACCCTTAACAAATCTTATTAGAAGAACAAGAGAACACACTCAAATAACTAAACTCAGAGATGACAGACTCAACCAAGATTCAGTACATTATAAGGAATACCTCGCAAAACGTTATGCTAATAAGTTTGAGAACTTGTCAAAAATGTACCGTTTCCTAGTAAATATAGACATGCCGAAACTAAACCAGGATGAGTTAAACCATCTTAACTGGCCGATATTAAGCAATGAAATAGAAATAGCAATAAGAGACCTCTCCTCTAAGAGACCTCCCATCTAAGAAAAGCCCGGGACTAGATAGTTTTACAGCGGAAATCTACAAGGCCTTCAAAGCAGAGCTCACGTCAATACGCCTCCAAGTCTTCAATGAAATTGAAAGAGAAAGTTCACTACCGAACTCATTCTATGAAGCCATCATAAACCTCATCCCCAAACCAAGCAGGGACTCATCAAAGAAAGAGAACTAGAGATCCATTTTTTTGATGAACATTGATGCAAAACTTCTCAACAAAATTTTGGTCAATCGACTTTCACAATTCATCCAAAAAATCATACATCAAGATCAAACAGGATTCATTTCATGGATATAAAGCTGCTTCAATATATGCAATTCAATTAAAACAATAACTCACATCAACAAGAGCACGGATAAGAACCACATGGTTACCTCAATAGATGCAGAAAAAGGATTTGACAAGATCCAACACCCCTTTATGATGAAGGTTCTGGGAAAATTAGGAATTCAGGGAACATTCCTCAATACAATAAAGGATATGTTTGACAAACCTACATCCAGCATTTTACTGGTAAAAAAAGGTATTTCCTCTTAACTAAGGAATGAGATATGGATGTCTACTCACTCCACTTCTCTTCAAACTAGTATTAGAATGGCTAGGTACAGCAATAAGATAAGATTCAAATATAAAAGGGAATCCAAATAGGGAAAGAAGAAGTTCTCCCTCTTTGCAGATGAAATGAACTTGGATTTAAAGAATCCCACGGACTCCACTCCCAAATTATTCAAGCTGATTCAAAACTTTGACAAAGTAGCAAGGTATAAAATTAACCCTCAAAAAACAATGGCTTTTCTGTATGCCAAAAATGAGAAAAGTATGGCTGAAATCAGGAAAGCAACTCCATTCGTAATAGCCCCACAAAAATAAAATACCTAGGACTTAACAAAGAAAAGAAGGGCCTCTATGATGAAAACTTTAAAAATCTGAAAAAGGAAATCAATACAGAACTTAGAAAGTGGCGAAAACTCCCATGCTCCTGGATTGGAAAGATCAACATCGTGAAAATGGCAATACTTCCCAAGGCTATCTACAAATTCAATATGATACCTATCAATATTCCAGCCTCGTTCTTTTAGTAAAAAGAAGAGGCAACCCAAAAATTCATATGGAACAATAAAAGACCCCGAATAGCAAAAACAATATTTAACGGAAACAACAGAGCTGGAGGAATATCAATACCAAATTCAAATTCAACTACAAAGCCAGAGTAATCAAAACAGCTTGGTACTGGCACAAGAACAGACCATAAGACCAATGGAATAGAAATGAAAACACATAAATGAGCCTATAGACCTATAGACATCTAATTTGATAAGGGAGCTAAAAAATTAGAATGGAAGAATCACAACCTCTTCAGTAAATGATTCTGGCAAAATTGGTTAACTACTTGTCGAAAACTGAAGCTAGATCTTTATATATCATCCTGCACCAGAATGAACTCCAAATGGATCAAAGACCTCGGAATCAAACAGACACTCTGAAAACATTAAAGAATGGAATAGGAGAAACTGTAGGTCTCTTTTGCACAGGCTGAAATTTTCTTAATAGAGACCCAAATTACAACAAATCAAAGAAATGTTGGACAAATTGAATTGCATGAAATTGCAGAGCTTCTGCATAGCAAATGACATAGTTAGCAAGATCAATTGAAACCCCATTGATTGGGAGAAGCTCTTCACTACCATACAACAGACAAGGGTCTCATATCTAAAATATACCTGGAACTCAAAAAAATTAAATCCCCCAACAACAAATCCTCAATAAAACAACTGCCCAATAAGTAAGAGAAACTTCTCTGGAAATGAAAGAAGGATGGCCAATAGATACATGAAGAAATGCTCAACCTCCCTAGTCATAAAAGAAATGTAAATCAAGCCGGGCTCTGGTGGCTCACGCCTGTAATCCTAGCTACTCAGGAGGTTGAGATCTGAGGATCGTGGTTTAAAGCCAGCCCGGACAGGAGAGACCGTGAGACTCCTATCTCCAATAAACCACCAGAAAACCGGAAGTGGCGCTGTAGCTCAAGTTGTAGAGCGATCGCCTTGAGCTGAAGAGCAGAAGGACAGTGCACAGGCCCAGAGTTCAAGCCCCACGGCCAACCAAAAAAAAAAAAGAGAAATGTAAATCAAAACAACTTTGAGATACCACCTCACCCCAGTTAGAATGGCTATAATCAAGACGTCTAATAACAACAGATGCTAGAGGGGATGTGGCCATAAGGAAAATTTATTGCATTGTTGGTGGGCATGTGAACTTATTCAACCATTTTGGAAAGTAGTATGGATGTTCCTCAAGAGATTCCACATAGAGCTCCCCTATGACCAAGCAATCAGACTTTTGGGCCTTGACCCAAATGGTCACAAAGAAGACCATATTAAAGCTACCAGCACAATTATGTTTATTGAACCATTATTTACCAAACCTAAGATATGGAACCAACCCAGATGCCCCTAAGTAGATGCATGGATCAATAAAATTTGATATATATATAGATATAGATATAGATATATGTATATGTATATATATATACATATATATATATATATGTATATATATATATATATATACAAGAGAATTCTATGCCTCCATCAGAAAAAATGGCGTTGCCCCACTTGTTAGGAAATGGAAAGACTTGGAAAAATTTATATTAAGTGAAGTAAACCAGCCCCAAAGAAAATTAGGTCCCATTGTTTCCCTTATTTGCCTTATCTAGTATATGTCTGAGACAAGCAGAAAAGGTCAGACAAGTTGATGTTAGGTGGAATGAACCACACAATAAGGATTCAGTTTTTTTTCTTGCGATTTTTTCTAACATATTTATAAGATGATTTCTATATTGCATTGTATGTCCCTCCCCCACAGTATAGCCCCTGATTTCATGGTATTTGATGTTGGTATAATTTGTGGAGGGGAAGGGAAAAACCTAATCTTTTAACTAGGGATACAGGTGGACTCATTGCAACAATGATATATACAAGTTATTAGGTCGAAAAACGAACTTTACAACTTTGATGGGGGGGTGGGGGGAGGATCAGGTGGGGATAGGGGGATAGTATGGAAAAAGATGGGAAGGAGAAACAAAGAGGTGGCAACAATGCTTGATAAGAAATGTACTCGTTATCTTGCCCATGTAATTGTAACTTGTCTGTTTGGTATTCTCACTATAAAAAAATAAACAAATAAAAAATAAAAGAAAAACGAACTTTACAACTTGGCCGGCGAGGGTGGGGGATGGGCAAAGGGGTGTCTGGAGAGCACAGCCGGGGGCAGATGAGAACAGATGGGAAGGGGAAACAAAGGAGGAGGCAACAATGCTTGATGAGTAATGTACTCATTATCTTGCCCTTGTAATTGTTACCCCTCTGTATGGTATTTTCATAAATAAATAAATAAGAAGGAGACTCAAAGCTGCTGAAATGAGCATATGTCCCATTTGGACTTTAATGGGATTTTTCTACAAACAACAAGATTTTCATCTTAACATAATAATTTCAAAGTGTATTGCTACAGAATAGATTGTAAATATAATATTTAATACTATTGGAATACTTGAAGACAAAGTTTTACAGAAAACTTTAATTTCAGATAGACTGCAATATTCCAATAAATACATAGAAGAAATATAATTTAAAAATTCACTGATCAAAGCAAACCCTGGCAGGAATGTCTGAAAGACGCTTATCTGAAAACAGGAATTGACACTGTGACTCAACTGGTAAAGGGCTCCACTTGAGCTGAAGAATTCAGGGATATGTTAACACCCTGATATTAAACCCCAGGACTGACGAAAATAAAATTTAAAGAATTGAAGCATTAAGTCTGGGAAGGAGACTCAGTGGTAGAGTGCTTTTCCTGAATGCATGAGGTCCTGGGTTCAATTCCTCAGCACCATATAAGCAGAAAAATGTGGGAATGGCTCTGTGGCTCAAGTGGTAGAACACTAGCCTTGAGCTGAAAAGCTCAGCAGGTACAGCAACCAGACCCAGAGTTCAGGCCCTCCTACCACCACCACCACCACCAACAAATTAAAGCATCAAACAACCTGAAGTTGCTGTCCAGAATAATGAGTGTGGCATTATCCGTTTACATGACTTAGAGACTTTGAACCTAGTTTAAAAGTGGAGGTGGTGGGCAATTTGTGTGTTTGCCAAAACCTGCAAAACCTGTAAAATTATTTTGTACTTTCCCAAAGAGGAAGAAAGAAGGGAATGGGGGGAAGAGGGGAGGTATTTGGTGACCTTGCCTTTTGGTTCAGTGATTGTTTTCTGGAGTCAAATTCAGAGAAATTCTGCTTGCAATCCTAGTTGCATAGGGGGAAATGAAGAAGCCATGCCCTGGAAGTGGTTTTGTCCTGTCCTTGGCCTAGATCCAACCATCACTGGATAATCCAAGTCCCATTTCAGGACCAAGAAGCATTGAAGATTACTGATCCACTATGCAGATGAACCTAACCACAGCCAGAAAAGGCAAAAAATGCAATACCGAAGACAGCACTGGAAATCTATACCAGAAAGAGAGTTTTATATTGTTTATTGTAAAAATACTATACAGAGGGTTTACAGTTACATGAGTAGGGTAATGAGTACATTTCCTATTGAGCATTGTTACCTCCTCCTTTGTTTTTCCCCTACTATCCTTTCCCTCTCCAACTCTCCAACTCCTCCCTCCTTTACCCCTACCCGACATTGTAAATTCATTTTCGACACATTGACCTGTACATCTCATCTTCCCAATGGGTCAACCTGCATCCCCATTTCAGCATTCTGCTATAATCTTTCCACTCCCCAAATTACAAAAATGTATATAAAAATACAGAACACTGGAATCAAATACACTGAAAAAAGGGATTATACCATGGGAGGATGAACCTACAAAAGAATCACATAGTGCATTATAAGTATATTAAAAACAAAAACAAGAAAGAAAAAATCACTTGTGTATCTGACTTGGGGTGCCTTTCACTTAATGTCATCTTATATGGTTATATGTCCATAGCCTTTGACCTTCTCTGCTTGTCCTAGCCATGTCCTAGTCCTTGCAAACCAGGGAAACCATGGGACGTATGTTTCTTTGGGCCTGGCTTACTTCACTTAATATAATATTTACCAAGTCTTTCCATTTCCTAACAAATGTGACAATTTCAGACAATTTCATTCTTTCTAATGGAGGAATAGAATTCCAGTGTGTGTTTGTGTGTGTGTGTGTGTGTGTGTGTGTGTGTGTATCACATTTTCTTGATCCATTCATGAACTGAGGAGCATCGAGGTTGGTTCTATATCTTAGCTCTTAGCTATGGTGAATAATGCTGCAATAAACATGGTTGCACAGGCAACTTTGTTATGACCTTGTTTGTGATCATTTGGGTAAATGTCAAAATGCCCAAAAGTGGGATTGCTGGGACATAGGGGAACTTTACATGGAGTCTTTTGAAGACCTTCCATCCTGCTTTCCAAAGTGGTTAAACAAGTTTACACTCCCATCATCAATGAAATAGGGTTCCGTTTTAGCCACATCCCTTCCAACATGTTACCAAATTTCTTGATTATAGCCATTCTAACTAGAGTAAGGTGCAATCGCAATGTTGTCTTGATTTGCATTTCTTTTGTGGCTAGATTAGTTGAGCATTTCTTCATGTGTCTAGTGGCCATTTTTATTTACTCTTCAGAGAAGTCTCTCTTTAAGTTTTTAGCCCACTTAATTATTGAGCAGTTGTTTCTTTGAAGATTTGCTGTTGGGGGATTTAATTTTTAGAGTCTTAAGTACATTTTCGATATAAGACCTTGTCCGTTTTATACCTCTTGAAGATCTTCTCCCAGAACGTATGCTTTCTATTGATATTGCTATCTATGACCCTTGCCTTGCAGAAGCTCTCATGTTTCATGCAATTCCATTTGTCCAACCTTTCTTTGATTTCTTTTTATTGACTATTGTAATATGTTTATTAAATACAGACTGCATCAGCACTTGGAATTTATAATTCCATCTCATCTTGTAATAGTAAATTACTTGTTTCCTAAAGAGATGAATTAAAGAATGAATTTCTTAACTGATTTTTCTTTACTCTTTATTTCTAGCTCTCTATTAAGAAAATTTCTGTATGTGCTAAAAAGTCTTAGTTTATTCTATTCTTTCATGTAATGTTTTCATGTTGTCCTCTTTTATTTTGAGGTCTTCATCCATTTGGATTTGATTCTTGTGTAGGGTGTTATATATGGATCCAGCTTTAGTTTAACAGGTGTTTAACCAATTTTGCCCACACTATTTCCTCAAAAGGCTGTCTTTCTTCCATTCTCTTCTCTTTTTTTTAGCTCCCTTAACAAAGATTAGGTGACTTTGGTGAGGGGGTTCATTTCTGAGTCTTCAGTCCTACTCCATTGGTCCTCAGGTCTGTTCTTGTGCCAGAACCAAGCTGTTCTTATTACTATGGCTTTTTAGTAGCGTTTGAAATTTGGAACGATATTGCTCTAGTGCGGTTCTTTCTGCTAAGAATTGATAAAACTACAGCCAACATTGTACTTAATGGTGAGAAGTTAAACCCATTTCTTATAAATTCAGGAATGAGATAAGGATGTCTGCTCTCTCCACTCCTTTTCAACTTAGAATTAGAATGCTAGCTGGGGCAATAAGATAAGATGCAATCTTAAAGGGATCCAAATAGCAAAAGATGAAGTAAAACTCTCCCTCTTTGCAGATGACATGGTCTTGTATATAATGAAACCCATGGACTCCATTCCCAAGTTACTTGAGCTGATCAGAAACTTTGGCAAACTAGCAGAGTATAAAATTAACCCTCAGAAAATAAAGTCTTTCCTGTATTCCAATAACGATAAGAGTGCAGCTGAAATTAAGAAAGCAACCCCTTTTTACTAGCCACACAAAAAATAAAATACCTAGGAGTTAACTTAAGAGCTGAAGGACCTCTATGATGGGAACTTTAAAAACCTGAAAAAGAAAATTAAAGCAGAGTTATGGAAGTGGGAAACTCCCCATTCTCCTGGATTGGGAGGATTAACATCATGAAAATGGCAATAGTGCCAAAGGCTATATCCAAATTCAACGTGATACCTACCAATATCCCAGTGTCACTCTTCAATGAAATAGAAGAAGCAACCAAAAATTCATATGTAACAATAAAAGACCACGAATAGCAAAGAAGTTTATTGTGACACTCCTTTTGTATTGCCACCTTGATTCTACAAAGTCATTTATGAATTTTAACTTTCTTCCCTCCCTTTGGATAAAGCTCACAAACACCCTGCCTCTAGCTCCCAGACACTTAACTCTTAGCTCTGGACAATTGTTCCTAGATAATGTGTTACTTAATTGTATTTGGAGTGCATAAAATATGCATATAAAACTAGCATATTTTGATCTTATGAGAAAGCAGCCTTTTTTCCCTCTCAAATTTATTTCCTGATAGGCATTTTTATAGAGAATCTGTTTTCATTTTTAAATGAAAGACTGGTAGGAAACTATGTTCATAATCTGGCTCCTTCTCTCGCACCTCAACACCTAAAACACAAAATTCACAAAGCATTTACAAGAAACAATGCAAAAACCAAACATTGGGAATGCTCAGATGCAGAACGTTCTACAAAACCCAGAGTAACTCTGCTGTCTGAGGGAGAGGCTGTCTGTATAAATTAACAAACAAACCCAAAAGAGCAGCCAGGAGTACCAGACGTGAGTGTCCCTGGCTGCTACTCCATGGACAAGGAGCATGGAAGGGCTTCCTGAGCCTGCTGGAGAGTGCATGGAGGAAAGTTTCCTTGCCAGCTTGAGTACAAATTGATGGCTTCACCCGCCTGGGTCTGTCTTTCTTGTTTTCTCCCCACAGCAGAGCAGAATTGTCCCCTGCTCTAAGAAGAAAAATATTGTACCAGCCAATCAGCAGAGTGGCTTCTGTTTGGTCTGCACACCTTCGTAGGTAGGCGCCCCTTGCCCCACGTTGTGTGTGTGCTCCCAGGGGCTGATCCTCAGGGCCCAAGCCCACAGGGCAGGCATGTGTTAGATGTGAGTCAGTGACACTGTCATTCACACAGCAGCTGCTGTGTTGCTGCCCTAGCTGAACAGCAGGTGCACGCTGATCTTCTCCCACAGTCCCATGCGAGGTGCCCACAATGGCCCAATATGGGCAGGCTGCCACTAGGATCCTACTTCACCACACAGACCAGCATGCCAGATGAAGTGGCTGTCACCTGAATTATTAATTATTTTATGGAGAAGTATTAAACAAAGTGATACACATTACTGTATGATATGTAATGTTATATCCTTGATTCTCTAGTCCAAAACCATTGAACTTTATACTAGCAAGAATGGATTTTATTGTTTGTATTCATAAGGCCATAATGGAATACTGAAATAAAAGTACAACAAAACTCTTACCCATAAACACGTGATTAAATCTCAGAATTTGAATAAAAATTGTATGTAAGTAGTGCAAATGAAATTATACTAGAATAGTAAAATACACACAAAATACATTACATTAGTTACATTCAAATGTAAAATAAGTAATTACAGACAGAATTCCTACTGGATAAAAAGTATTGCAATGGTTTAAAACGTTGAAGTGATATTGGTTATATATTTTGTTTCTATAAAACTTATTTAAATCTCCGAGTTCTGTTTATCTCAGTGAAGGAAAATGTTAGAAAATAGAAATTTTATGTGGCACCTCTTGCTTGCAGTACTACGAAGGGGAGTGGCACTTCCTAATGGGAGTCCTGAAATGAAAACCACACCCCGCCCAAGTAGACCCATCAGAGGTCCATGTGGTGACCCAGGACACCGCATTGCTGCTGCAGCAGGTGCAGGACTTTTGCAGTGGGCTGTAGCCAACAAGGTTCCATTAGTGACCAAACCAAGCAACCCAGACTCAGGTGCCAAAGCTAGGGGGGAAGGCAGGGCAGAAGCCAAGTCCTAGCTACCATCTGTGCAGCCTACATTTCCAAGGACAAGCCCTTTCTCCTGGTTTGGAGAACAACAAGGGTAGGGGGTGAGCCCATTGGCTCCAAATGGAGTATCTCTAGAATGGCACCCAGAGCTGGGCCCATGTGGGCCAGAAGGGCGACAGAGGAGGCTATACAGCAAAGAAAGAGGGGATTCATTCCCCCGGTGCTGCAGCTGGCGTGCTGCAAGTCCAGGCTTCTCTGGCACTGATTGACATATGTAGGGTTGGCCCTGTACTGAGTCCACAGGACCAGAAAATGGAGGTCCACAGAGATGCTGAAGGGGCTTCAGGTTGTTGAGCTGCTGCAGCTGTCACAAGCAAGCTGGTAGAGGGGCCAACACATGGCTCCAGTACCCAGACTCCCTTAAAGACTGATGAGGTGAACAAAGGCTGGGCTGCCTGGCCCCAAGGGGGCAGACTTCATGCCCAGCCTTCCTTTACTCATGGACTGTGTAGTGTACAAACATGGTGTCCCCCACCCCGCACTCATGGGGGCAGGGAGTGACCCCAGAACAGAGTCTCCGTAGGATGGGCCAGGCACTCAGGAGCACAGAAGACCAGTACCAGCACAGCTGGAGGAGGAGAGGGCAGCAGTGGCCTCAACTCCAGACCCATGGCTGCCAGCTCCTGGGTGAAATGTAGCAACTGAGACTGGGAAGTTAGGTGGGAAGGGTGGGCAGGGCTCATCTGGCAATGCTGGGGAGCATGCATACACATCCACTCACTGCACATCCACCGTAAAGGAGTTGGCCACACATCTCAACGGGTGGCCTGAGGAGGCACCCACACCCACAGGGAATACAGAAATGGAGTTTCACGTGGTGACTTGGAAAGGGCTCCAGGGCACAGCCTTGGAGCAATAAACAACTGGCAAAACAAAAACCAAACAAAAAGAAAAATGAAAAACTTCCAGTAAAACTTTTCATCAATGATAACCTATTATACTTTAAAAACATTTTTACTTCCCTTTTGTCCTATATTTTTGCACGGGGCCCTCTGAATTAACCAGAAATCTCCAGGATTTCTTCATGCATAGTAATACAAATAAATATAGCTTCTATTCTTTTTTAATTAAGGGAAGTTGCATTTAGTTCTTTCCATTGTTTGATTCATGAAAAAGAATTCCTGAAGTATATCTGTAAAACACCGATCTCAGCATTTCTTCTGAACTCCTCAATGAAGAAAGAGAATAAAATGACTGAGCAACAGGTATTACCCATATTGTCACTGTGCTAGCTGTCTCTCTGAGTAGAAAATAATCCTGCCATGCATATGCAGATCGCTTATGCAAAATGTTTTCCAACAACTCTTGTTGTTATATTGCATTTATTTTCCTCTTCCTGCCCCCTTTCCTGCTCCTCTTCTCCAGGGTCCTGTTTCCCTCTTCCTTCTCTCCTACCTCTACTTTCTCCCTGTTCGATCCTCTTCTCCCTACTGTTTTGCCCTTCCTCCTCTCTTACCCCTTCCTCCTCCTTTCCTTTCCTCTTTCTCTTACACTTTCTCTCCTAATTCTTTATGGTCCTGGGGGTTGGACACACACTAAGCAGATGCTCCCGGGCTCGCTACAGGCCTCCAGTCTGGACTTCATTTCAATGACACTCTATTTCTTTGGTGCTAAGGCAACAAGGTCTTTTGATTCAGGATTTAATTCGTTGTACATATTCTAAATCATGAATATGTGATATTTCATACAGTGTGGCTAATAGGTTTGGATTTTGCTTTGGGCTTCAGTTAAACTCATCAGAAATAATGTGTTTGAAGGCAATCTAATGTGATCCTGTTACTCTCACATTAATGAACTGGTTACTTCATATCTTGCACGAATACTTCCATATTGCTCCCAGTTTAATGAACTGTCACTTTGTGGTAGCACCCACAGTAACACTAACGCAAGGATTGCTGGAGATCTGAAGATTAAGTCCAGACAGGAAAATCCATGAGATATGTATCTCAAAATAACTACTAAAAATTCAGAAGAAGCCTATGGCTATGTGGTTTAGTGCCATACTTCCACAGAATAAGCTGACAACAGGGCCCAGGCCTCATTTGAAGAGCTGTGGTGGGTGCATATACACACACACACACACACACACACACACACACACACACACACACACACACACACATACACACACACACAATTTCCCAGCAAGAGCAAGTATCTGTTTTCCCAATAACATATATGAGTTCCAATTTATGTGTTTCGATATTTTTGAAAGTTTTATCATCAACTTACCTAATTTTAATGAATGACACCCTGTTAACTATTATTTAATCCTGGATGGAAAATGTTTTAAGACACATTTTCATTTAGAAAATTGTTTTTTCCCCAAATTGTGACTGTCTTGGTTTGTAAGAATGAAAGTATTGTGCCTTTAATTCATTAGTTCATTAATTAGAAAAGTAACCCTAACCCTAGAACCAATTGCCTTTGGATTCTAAAAGCCACAAAAATACATTAAATTTATACATCCTGTCTTTGATTCAACTCATCTTTCTTAAAATAGTTTATAGTTTTACTCAATATCGTGCCATTTTTCTAACACAACATTCAGGCTAACCCTCACATTAATCATACCCTAATCCTAATATTATTAGCAGTTTCCTATTTCCTATTCATCCTAATTCGATCTTGAATTGTTATTCACAGATTTACTTTCAGTTTGACCATAAATTTTCCATTTCCCTAATGCTAACACTGAGCCCAGCTGGAACTGAAACCTAATAGTCCAAAATTAATATTAAAAATACTCTAGGGCTGGGAAGGTGGCTCAGTGGTAGAGCGCTTGCCTTGCATGCTCAAGGCCCTGGGTTCGATTCCTCAGCACCACATAAGCAAACAGAAAAAAAGCCGGAAGTGGCGCTGTGGCTCAAGTGGTAGAGCACTAGCCTTGAGCTGAAGAGCTGTCGGACAGCGCCCAGGCCCAGAGTTCAGGCCCCACGACCGGACCCCCCCCCCCCAAAAAAAAATACTCTAGTTTTTATTCATTGTAATGAACATTCCAGTTTGCACTCTGGAAATGAGTTTCAATTTGCCCTAATTCCAACAAATTTCCTGACTCTACCTCTGAAGTGATCTTGGTCCCTAACATGAACCAGTATATTACTTGTCCTCAAATTCTCTTACTAGGAAAAATAGTGTAGTTTCCATTAATCCTACCTTTTCCTGAACCACTGTATCCTAAAACAATTTCAGATTTACATATCATCTAGTCCTTTACTTAAAGCTAACTCTCAACGTAAAACTCGCTGGAAAACTCTCATTAATCATTACAAGAATGATCACTGAGAAATAAATATAATGATAATGCTCTAGTTACCATTCACGCTCACATTTTTGTTTCTAATTGTTAGTGAAAACTCAATTTTATAGTAAAACTTTCCTACTCATAACACTGATCATAAGCAGAACAAAATACTGACCCTAATTTTATCCAAAATATATGTCATTACTAACACTAACTAGTTAGTGTTACACTAGTTTACATTCATCCTAAGTTGATTCAAATAAGCCTTCCAAGCATAGGTTTCAATTTTTTTCCCAATATCTTAGTCATTTTCTAACCCTAAACTTAATCTTTACTGGTATATTGAATATTGCAAGTAGATTCTAATATTAATAGCAATACTTTAGTTCACATTCATTCTAATCTTTACCAGGCTTATATTAAAATTTACGTTCAATTTGACCCTCATTTTTTTTCTCCTTCATTCTAACCCTAACTATGGCTGGAATCCTAACCATATCCTTGCCACTAACCGTATCCCAATTCTAAAATTTATGAAAAATGCTCATTTTGTGCAATCCTAACTGAAATTTCACTGTAATCCTCAAAATAAATTGCAGGTTTTCCCAAACCCTACAGATTTTCTCACTCTTATCTCTGAACTTATCTTGTTCCATAAGAGGATTATTATACCCATTGATCACAAATCCTGATATTATGAAATACACTGTAGTTCCATTATCCCAGATTTTCCTGAATTCCTGGAACCCAAAAAAGTTCAGCTTTACTTAACATTTTTTTAAATTTAATTTTATTTTATTTGTGAACATACTGTACAGAGGGGTTACAATTACATGGGCAGGATAATGCGTACATTTCTTAACAAGCATTGCAGCCTCCTCCTTTGGTTTACCCTTCACATCCCTTCCCAGACTCCGCCTTCCCCCACAATCCTAATCCATCTCCTTCCCCACTTTGCCTCCCGTCCCCTGCACCAACGTTGTAAAGCTCATTTTGGACATGACAACTTGTACTTCTCATTGTTGCAACAGGTCCACCTGTATCCTTAAATAACTGGTTTTTTCCCATCTCCTCCACAAGTTATACTGACATCAAATATAGTGAAAGCAGGGGTTACACTGTGGAGGAGGGACATACAAAGCAACAAAGAGATAATCTTATAAATGCGTTAGAAACACATGCATGAAAGAAAAAACACATTAAAATACATATCTAAGGGTTCAATTTCCTGACATCACATTATCTGATCTTTTCCGCTTGACTCATACATATACTAGATATTGCAAATAAGGGAAACCATGGGACCTATGTTTCTTTGGGCCTGGCTTACTTCACTTAATAAAATTTGTTCCAAGTTTTTCCATTTCCTAACAAATGGGGCAATGTCATTCTTTCTGATGGAGGCATAGAATTCCATTGTGTATATATACCACATTTTCTTGATCCATTCATCTACTGAGGGGCATCTGGGTTGGTTCCAGATCTTAGCTATGGTAAATAATGCTGCAATAAACATTGTTGTGCTGGTAGCTTTAGTGTGGTCTTGTTTGTAAACATTTGGGTAAATGCCCAAAAGTGGAATTGCTGCGTCATAGGGGAGTTCTATGTGAACTCTTTTGAGGAACCTCCATACTGCTTTCCAAAGTGGTTGAACAAGTTTACATTCCCACCAACAATGAAGTAAGGTTCCTTCCTGTTCACATCCCCTCCAGCATCTGTTGTTGTTAGAGTTCTTGATTTTTGCCATTCTAACTGGTGTGAGGTGGTATCTCAATGTTGTTTTGATTTGCATTTCTTTTATGGCTAGGGATGTTGAGCATTTCTTCATGTGTCAATTGGCCATCCTTCTTTCTCCTTCAGAGAAGTTTCTCTTTAAGTCTTTCGTCCACTTACTTATTGGGCAGTTGTTTCTTTGAGGATTTGTTGTTGGGGGATTTAATTTTTTGAGTTCCAAGTATATTTGAGATATGAGACCCTTTTCTGTTGTTTGGCTAGTCAAGATCTTCTCCCAATCCGTGGGCTTTCTATTGATCTTGCTAGCTATGTCCTTTGCCATGCAGAAGCTCTGCAACTTTATGCAATCCCATTTGTCCAACCTTTCTTTGATTTGTTGTGCTTCCTGGTTTCTATTCAGAAAATTTCGACCTGAGCCAAGGAGACCTAGGGTTTCTCCTATTCCATCCTGTAATGTTTTCAGAGTGTCTGGTTTGACTTCGAAGTGTTTTATCGATTTGGAGTTCATTCTGGTGCAGGGTGATTTGTAAGCATCTAGCTTTATTTTTCTACATGTAGTTAAACAATTTTGCCAGCACCATTTACTGAAGAGGCTGTGTTTGTTCCATACTATTGTTTTAGCTCCCTTATTGAAGGTTAGATGGCTGTAGGTCTGTAGGTTCATTTCTGGGTTTTCAATTCTATTCCATTGGTCCTGAGGTCTGTTCTTATGCCAGTACCAAGCTGTTTTGATTACTATGGCTTTATAGTAGAGTTTGAA
The DNA here is from genome assembly GCF_019054845.1 of Dipodomys spectabilis. Lineage (NCBI taxonomy): Eukaryota > Metazoa > Chordata > Mammalia > Rodentia > Heteromyidae > Dipodomys > Dipodomys spectabilis. The sequence goes on from NW_024870710.1 coordinate 1,495,659, forward strand.
ATTTGGTATTGATATTCCTCCAGCAGTGATCATTCCATTGAAGAGCGTTTTTGCTATTCGGGGTCTTTTATTGTTCCATATGAATTTTTGGATTGCCTCTTCCATTTCCTTGAAGAATGAAGTTGGAATTTTGATAGGTATTGCGTTGAATTTGTAGATAGCCTTGGGAAGTATTGCCATTTTCACGATGTTAATCTTTCCAATCCAGGAGCATGGGAGGTTTTGATTTTTTAAGTTTTGTGTTGATTTCCTTTTTCAAGATTTTAAAGTTTTCACCATAGAGGTCCTTCACTCCTTTGGTTAAGTTAATTCCTAGGTATTCTATTTTTTGCGGCGCTATTACAAATGAAGTTGCTTTCCTAAATTCAGCCACACTTTTCTCATTTTTGGCCTACAGAAAAACCATTGATTTTTGGAGGTTAATTTTATACCCTGCTACTTTGCCAAAGTTTTGAATCAGCTTGAGTAATTTGGGAGTGGTGTCTTTGGGATTCTTTAAATATAAGATCATGTTGTCTGGAAAGAGGGAGAGTTTTATTACTTCTTTCCCTATTTGGATCCCCTTTATGTCTGCATCTTGTCTTATTGCTGTAGCTAGGCATTCTAATACTAGATTGAAGAGAAGTGGAGAAGGTGGACATCCTTGTCCTGTTCCTGAATTAAGAGGAAATGGCTTTATTTTTCACCATTAAGTATAATGCTGGCTGTAGGTTTGTCATATACAGCCTTTATTGTATTGAGGAATGTTCCATGCATTCCTAATTTTTCCAAATCCTTCATCCTGAAGTGGTGTTGGATCTTGTCGAATGCTTTTTCTGAATCTATTGAGATAACCATGTGGTTCTTATTCTTGCTCCTGTTGATGTGATGAATAATATTTATTGATTTGCGTATATGGAACCAGTTTGCATCCCTGAAATGAATCCTGTTTGATCATGGTGTATGATTTTTTGGGTGAATTGTTGAAGTCGGTTGGACAAAATTTGGTTGAGAAGTTTTGCATCAATATTCATCAAAGAAATGGGTCTATATTGCTCTTTCTTTGATGATTCCCTGCCTGGTTATGGGATGAGGGTTATGATGGCTTCATAGAATGTATTCGGTAGTGAACTTTTCTTTCAATTTCATTGAAGAGTTTGAGGAGTATTAGTGTGAGCTCTGCTTTGAAGGTCTTGTAGAATTCCGCTGTAAAACCATCTGGTCCTGGACTTTTCTTAGCTGGAAGGTCTCTTATTGCTGTTTCTTTTTTTCTTTTTTTTTTTTTTGAGTCCTGTTGTGGGACCTGAACTCTGGGCCTGGGCGCTGTCCCTCAGCTCTTCAGCTCAAGGCTAGCGCTCTACCACAACTTCCGGCTTTTTTCTTTTTGCTGATGTGGTGCTGAGGAATCGAACCCAGGGTCTCAGGCATGCAAGGCAAGCGCTCTACCACTGAGCCAACTTCCCAGCCCTCTTATTGCTGTTTCTATTTCAATGCTTGATATGGGCCTGTTAAGCTGGTTTAACTCATATTGGTTTGGTTTAGTTTTGGCATGTCAATATTTGCTAGGAAAAGGTCCATTTCTGTCAAGTTCTCAAACTTATTAGCATAAAGTTTTAAGAAGTATTCCCTTATAATGTTTTGAATCTTGGTTGTTTCCGTGGTGATGTTTCCATACTCATCTCTGAATTTATTCATTTGGGTGTGTTCTCTTCTTCTTCTGATAAGATTTGCTAAGGGTCTGTCAATTTTGTTAATTTGTTCGAAGAACCAACTCTTTGTTTTGTTGATTCTTTCTATAGTTTTTTTGGATTCTAATTCATTTAATTCTGATTTAATTTTAATTATTTCTTTCCGTCTACTGGATTGAGATTTATCTTGCTGGTTTTTTTTTTCAAGGAGGTTTAGATGTGTCATTAAATTGTTGGTTTCAGATCTCTCCAATTTGTTGATGTAGGAGCTCAGAGCTATAAACTTGCCAATGAGTACTGCTTTTGCTGTGTCCCATGGGTGCTGGTAATTTGTGTGTTCCTTTTTGTTGAATAGCATGAACATTTGAATTTCCTTTCTAATCTCTTCCATGACCCACTCGTGATTCAGCAGTGTGTTGTTCAGCCTCTATGTGATACTAGACTTTCTTTGGTGGCTTTTGGTGTTGAGTTCTAATTTTATTCCCTTGTGGTAAGAGAGAATGCAAGGAATAAGTTCAGTGTTTCTTAATTTAGGCAAGTTTGCTTTGTGGCCTAAAATGTGGTCTATTTTAGAAAATGTTCCATGTGCTGCTGAGAAAAACGTGTATTCTGATGCTGCTGGGTGAAATGTTCGGTAGATATCTGCTAAATCTAGTTGATCTATGCTGCTGTTTATATCTGCAGTTTCTCTGTTGAGTTTTTGCCGAGTTGATCTATCTAGTGGGGCGAGTGGTGTGTTAAAATCCACAATAATTAATGTCTTTGGATTTATATGGGATTTGAGGGAAAGTAGTGTTTCTTGGATAAATGTGGGTGCACCATTTTTTGGCAAGTAGATATTTAGAATTGTAATATCCTCCTGAAAGAGAGATCCCTTAATTTGTATGTAGCGACCTTCTTTATCTCTTCTCACAAATTTTAATTTGAAGTCTATTTTATCTGATATTAGGATTGCAACTCTTGCCTGTTTCTGGGGGCCGTTTGCTTGGTAGATTTTGTTCCAACCTTTAACATTGAAAATGTGTTTGTTTTTACGGGCAAGATGTGACTCCTGAAGGCAGCAGATAGAGGGGTCTTGTTTTTTAATCCAACTAGGCAGACTATGTCGCGTAATTGGATAGTTCAGTCCGTTAACGCTAAGAGAAAGGCCTGAGAGGTATTTGGGAATTCCTGCCATGTTATCCACCTTCTTGGGGGCTGTGAAAACTGGGTTCTTCCTGTGGTTCTTGGATTCTCCGTTTGGGTGCAGTTTCTTGGTCTTTGTTGTGGTCTTGTTGGGTTTCTATGTGTAAGACATCTTTAAAGATCTTTTGTAGGGCTGGTTTGGTGGAGATGTATTGTTTCAATTTTTCTTTGCTATGGAAGTTTTTTATTTGGTCTTCAGTTATGAAGGAGAGTTTAGTTGGGTACAGTATTCTTGGTTGATAGTTGTTTGTTTTTAGGGCATGGCATACATCATTCCAGGCTCTTCTTGCTTTGATTGTCTCTGCTGAGGAATCTGAGGTCATTCTAATTGGTTTCCCTTTATAGGTGATTAATCTTTTCTCCTTCACAATAAATTGGATTTACTTTTAAGATACACTCATGGAGTGATTTGGACTGACTTGACCAAACAGGTATTACTCTCTGGTTATTCTTTTGAAACACAATTTGGATAAACTCTTTCCGGATTTCTGTTGAAAATCACTTTCTTTGCAATATTATATCTATTCTCATTAAGAGATTATCAAACCCATATTACGTTTGAATATCACATTTTATTTATTGAAAATAAGTATTGCGGATATGCTAGTTAGATATTCCTTTCAAAAATGAACAAAAAGCATGTGTCATGTCCAGATTGTCGATGCATTTGAAGGTGTTTTGTACATGCACAGGGATCTTTACTAATGGCTCTTTTGTGGAAGTAACTATGACAACTTTACCAAATAAGGCTTTTTGAATATCTTTTCCAATATACATAACATCCCAGAGCAAGTCTTGCAATTTCTGAAAACCCTTTGAATATTTTAGTATTATTTCAGTTCATTGACTGTAGAGCTAACATTTCTGAAATAAATATTGCTAAGATTTGAAAATGTAAGTGGGTATAAAAGCTTTTTTATGCTTCATTTTATGAAAACCCAGTTTTTATGAAAGCAAATGGAATAGAATAAAAGACTGTTAGTGAATTGGGTAAGCTAATTATTAGTATAACTTGGTTTTCTATTAACAGTCCATTGAATGTAGATGATGCAGTTAAATTATTTCCTCTGTACTTCAGTTAGTTTTAGAATCTTTATAGTTATGAGTGAACTTTTAGTATAAATAAAGGTCTTTCAAAATGATTAGGTTTAACCTTGTGTTTTGTGTCCTACTCCCAAGAAAATGAGTTATTTTTAAGTGTTAATAATTTATCATTATCATTATCATAGGGAATCATAATCATTATCATAGGGAATTAAAAATGCAGTAGTATTGATGTCTTTTTAAACCAATTGTATTCACAAGTTGGAGAGTCTTTAATTCATAATTAGGTCTTGGTGTCTATGATTTTCAACCTCTCGTTCCTAACATTAATGATAGGTCAGATTGCATTTTTTGGTATATGAAAGGTAAAATATTTATCTGGGGTCAAAAGTGATTTTTATATATTTTTCTTTAATAACATTTTAAAATAGTACATTTCTCTCAAAATGTTGGGTATAAAAAGCAATCAAAATACTTCTAATGGTAAACAATTTAGGTGAGCTACAATGTGGAAATGATTGCTCCAAAAGACCTGCAGTCTGTTTCCATCAGGAATTAGGCAGGTCATTCTTTCAGTTAGACTGTGCTAACCAGAGATGGGTTCCCCAGGCAGTGCAGTGTTGAGTGAAGGGATAAAATATGATTTCTACTATTTTGAGCTAGAAATCAAGAATGTTATAGTTTATCAGTTCCTTTCACCAGTGAGGTATAAATTGATTATGAACTTGGAGTTTTCATATTACAGTTATTTATTTTCTTTTTTTGTTGTTGTTGGTCAGGGGGCTTGAACTCTGGGCTTGGGTGCTCTCCATGCGCTCTTCCACTCAAGGCGAGCGCTCTACCACTTGGACCACAGTGCCACTTCCAGTTTACTAGTGGTTTATTAGAGATGAGTCTCACAGTCTGTCCTGCCCTAGCTGGCTTTGAACCACAATCCTCAGATCTCAGCCTCCAGAGTAGCTAGCATTATAAGCATGAGCCACCGGTGTCTAACTTAGTTACCTATTTTCTAACAAAGATAAAGTGAAATATTATTAGAGTGTGCACAATAATTTTGGGAAATTTTCCTAGAATTAGTAGACTGAGTGCTGGTATTTAGTTATAAAATAGAATGAGGTTATTTCATATGGTGGGAATGGAACTCAGGCTAACACTTACTGTGTGTGCAATGTTGTACTAGTAATTCCAACTCTGAAGACTTAAATATCATCATATTACAATTAAAAATAGAAGTAGTTCCATTTTATGGGATTATTGTGAGGATTAAATTAGATACCAAAGGTAAAGTACTTGGAAAACAATCAGAGTTTGATACTTTCTTGTAGAGAGCTATGTGCAGCTGCACCTTGAAGATGGCACCGGCTTCCGCCCTCCGCCTTACCGATGGCGAGTGCTCTCTGTGGTAAACAACTCCTTATATGGCTAAGGCATAGAATCTGGCTTGCTTCCGCGCACCTGGACCTATTGATGGCTCTCACGTGGCATATCAGGGTTGGCTACCCAGCGGGTACTTAAGGCGGTGTGGGATTCTCCCTGGGGTCAGTCAGAAGATTGCTCAAAGGTCCTGAACAAACTGCGGAGAGAAGAGCTCGGTGTTGCATCTTCCTTGCTGGTCGAGGTGGTCGTGACAGGTTGGTGGCCCATACAGGGATTCAGCCATAACCTCAACGAGGACTCAGAACTCTCTTCGGTCAGGGTGGTGCACTGGTAAGTTCCCAGGAAAAGGGGGAATCCGCGACAAGAGTGAGGGGTAAGTTCCCAGGTAAAAGGAATCCGACAAGAGCGGGGGGGGGGGGGGGGGGGTGGATTTTTTCTCTTCTCTGTAGATAAAGAGAGAGAGAGAACCCGGGGCTAGTCGGTAGAATAGCCAAAAGTAAAAGTAAAAGATTGTTTACCAGGTTAAGATTTTTAAAACATGGGCGCTTCTTCTTCGCACCCTATTTTTTTGGCTCTCAATGAGCTACTGCACTCAAAGAAGTTAAAAATAAAAAAGAGTACTTTAGAGAGATTTTTGGATGAATGTGACATTGTTGCCCCGTGGTTCACTGTCTCTGGAAGCCTCATGGTGGCCTCTTAGGAGAAACTAGAGAGGGACCTAGATTTTGCCTCTGAGCAGGGAACGCTTAAGAGTGGAGTGGGACCAATATGGAAACTGATGGGAGGCTGTCTTGAGGACCAGCGCTGAGGTGGGTCGGTGGAGAATGGTCGGGCTGCCCTGGAAATGCTGCAGGAAGGAAGATTGGAGGGGGCAGGCAGTGAAAAGGGGAAGAGCATGGGGGGCTGGGAAAGTGGCTCAGTGGGGCTGGGAAGGGGGGCTGGGAAGGTGGCTCAGTGGTAGAGCACATGCCTTGCATGCATGAAGCCCTGGGTTCGATTCCTCAGCACCACATAAGCAGAAAAAAAAAAGCCAGAAGTGGTGCTATGGCTCAGGTGGTAGAGCTCAAGCCTTGAGCTGAAGAGCTGAGGGACAGCGCTCAGGCCCAGAGTTCAGGCCCAGGAAAAAACCTATTCAAAAAACGCTGCAAATTTGCCTAAACAGTTGTCTAGTTATCTTTTAGGTAATTGAACTGGGGAGTTCGACAGCCTGATGGATCAGCTCAGGGTTGCCATCGTCACGGTGAACTCGACCCGAGTGGATGCCAGATTGGCGGAGGGGTTATCTTCATGGATCTCTGCTGCCATGAACCATCTTAAGGAGTGGGCGGGTGTGGGAGCCCTGACAGGCCTCCTGGTATTAGCCTCCTTGGTATGTCTGTGGTGCATTTGCCAAATTAGAGGTTCTCAGCGTCCCAGTGCAGCCATGATTATCCAAGCCTTTACAGCCATTGAAGCAGGACAGTCCCCCCATGTATGGCTTGCTACTAGCCCTTTTTGAGCACAGGATGCGAGGCTTGAGCACTGAACTTGAGGTCCACCGAGGTTGTGGGCCCCAAGAAGAGCATGTCTGATTGCATGTGGGTTGATGCCCTAACTCCCACCTCTGTGAAAAAGGGTATTGGACGGGTCTGGTAATCATCGGGTGGATAACACCTGCGTGAGGATCAGTACAATGTCCCAAATTTCTTCTACAGAGATCAGACCTCTACTCTTGCCTGTTGCAAAATAAAAAAGGGGGAACTGTAGAGAGCTGCGTGCAGCCGTACCTTGAAGATGGTGTCGGCTTCCGCCCTCCGCCTTCCAGATGGCGAGTGCTCTCTGTGGTAAACAACTCCTTATATGGCTAAGGCATAGAATCTGGCTTGCTTCCATGCACCTGGACTTATTGATGGGTCTCACGTGGCATATCAGGGTTGGCTACACAGAGGGTACTTAAGGTTGTGTGGGATTCTCCCCGGGGTCAGTCAGAAGATTGCTCAAAGGTCCTGAACAAACTGCGGAGAGAAGAGCTCGGTGTTGCGGCTTCCTTGCTGGTCGAGGTGGTCGTGACACTTTCTACCTGTTATTTTATCATATGTATATTCTAATATTTTTACTGTGATTTTTATATTGTGTCTATTTAGGATATACAAAGTGATGTATTGATATTCATTGCGCTGTTCACTTTTCTGTCATTATGAGGAAAATACCTGCAAAGAAAATTTCTGAGAAGCATTATCATATTGACTGATGGCTTAAGATCAGATGTCTCCATTGTTTTTAATTATATTTTTATTAAATAGTTGTACGAATGGTTTTCCATTTAACAAATCAATTTGTAAGTACAATGGACCTTTACATAATTTTCTAACATCCTTCCAAACCTCAACGCACTTTCCTTTTTTCTAGTTTCATACTATCTGCATTGAATATTATGACTTCACTCTCTACTTCCATAAGTCTCTTTATTTCTTCCCTTTGACTTCCCCTCACATTTTCCAAGTGATAGTCTCCTGGTATTCATTTTGTTGGATTAAAAGTTCAATTTTATAAGAAATTACACCTGTTAAATACTCCTTCGCAAATAGCATGCTTCGATTAATATTGTTGTTTAACTAGCATAAAATTCTGGCTGCTAAATATGGGTCCTTTTTGTGTCTGGCTGTGACTTTGTTTACTTAATATAATTTTAGATCTATCCCTTTCTTTGCAAATGCTGTAACAGTCTTTATAATGGATGTGTGCAATCCAATTGTGTATATGTGCAACACTTTCTCCAACCATCCCTCTGCTAAAGTCCATCTGGGCTGTTTCCATAAATTCTCTACAGTGAATAGTGCAGTAGTGAACATGATTGTGAGAGTGATTTTACTCTAACCTTTTGGAAGAATTCATCACTATTTTTCTGGGAGCAATCCTCTAGCCAATTTTCCAGAATAAGCATGTCCCTTCCTTCATCTCCATCACAACGTTTTTCAAGTCCTCAAAAACACACTAAACCCTACAGGTCTCAATCAGCTAAAACCACACTGTGCCCATATTCTTTGTTGTTGTTGTTGTTGTTTCTGTCCGGTCGAGGGGCCTGAACTCTGGGCCCCTCTGGCACTGTCCCTCAGCTTTTCTGCTCAAGGTAGCGTTCTACCACAGCGCCACTTCTGGCTTTCTTCTTTTTGCTTATGTGGTGCTGAGGAATCAAACCCAGGGCCTAATGCATGCAAGGCAAAAGCTCTACCACTGAGCCACTTTCCCAGCCCCAATATGCCCATATTCTTTTAATACATTTTTTCATAATTTTATACATAATTTAGTGAGAACCTTCTATGTACTTCCTTAATGTGGGAATGAAGTATATGACAATAGATTAAAAGTAAGAGTTCTGGAATTTAATTACCTATTATCATATTTAAAATAATTTTCAGCTCTAACTCATAGCCTCACTTACTATTATTTTAATCTTTATTTGATTACTTCATCTATCCACTAAATTATAACATGTGATTTAAATACAAAGGCAAAAAAGTGTGGTTTGACTTTGACACTCCTGTGTGAGGATGCACAATATGGGCAAATAAAGGGATTTGAATAAATAGCCATTATCCATTTTGTTAAATGGTTTTCTCAAACTGATTTTCATAATTCATATTTCATTCAACAACAAGAAACGTGACAATTCCTTTTGCTTTGCTCCTCATTAAGCTTGTTTCCATGTTATTTTATAATGAAGGATGATTTCATAAATCTACTATAGATACAAAAATATGTTAAAATATTTATATATGTATTCATTGATATAAATATACACACATATATTATGAAGGTTATAATGATATATTATAACTTCTGTAACTGTACAACTTACTAAATTATTAAAAACATGGACGACTCAGGCCCTGGAATCCTGGTTACTCAGGAGGCTGAGATCTGACGATCATGGTTTGAAGCCATCCTGGGCAGGAATGTCCATGAGCCTCTTATCTCCAAACAACCAACAGAAAATCAGAATTGGAACTGTGGCTCAAAGTAATAGAGTGATAGTCTTGAGAGAAAAGACTCAGAGATATCACCCAGGCTCTTAGTACAAGAACTAAAATCTACCCCCAAAAAGTATTTAATTTACACCTGTGTAAGTAGAGTATTTCCTTCACCCAAATGCACATCCATGCTCATTTGCAAGGTAACTCTGTTATATCTGAAGTACCACATAATATTATCACTTAAGTAGAAAGCATTGCAACATGGGTAAACTCTATCTCCACTCAAATGGATTTTTCTCCACTCAAATATTCAAATCTTGCAATTATTTCCATTATTTAAAGTCATAGATTTTTTTCTTTAATACCCAAATTATTAGAATTTGAATTGGGTGTCTTGTGTCTTCTAAATGGATGTTCTTACCACTTTGGCATGTCCCCAGCCCTAAATTATCCTAATTAACTTTCAGATAGAATCTTGCTTCCTACTTGTGTATGATTGTGGGCTCAGTCTACTTCATGCTATTCTTCCTGGAATTTAGAATAACAAGTGCCTGGCATTGTGTACAGATCTTTCTGTCCAGTCTGAGCTTTAACCACTATCCTCACAACAGTAGACTCCCATGTAGTCAGGATTTTCATAAGCTTATCATAGCTTTTTTTAAAAAAATCTTTGCATTTCCTGCAGGTTCTTGAGCACTGGGTTAATTTGTGTTTTCTTGGGTTGTTTTGGTTCTTTTGAATGTATGTGTTGAGTTGTTCCTCATTTTTCCTTTTGTTTCTTTCACTCAAGTTCTTACCTATAGTGCTGAGAAACCAATTCTTCTTTCTCAAGATAGTCAAGGTGAACATTATTTATTCCAAAACAATTCCAGTAATATTTAAACACCTTCAGGAATTTCGAGAAGATGGCGGAGGAGAATCTGGTGACTAAACAAGCTCTCGCATAGAAAGCAGTTCTAGTGTTCCAGTGAACAGTACTAGTCACACCAAGTGTGCCATCACAATACAGAGAGTTTGGCCAGAGAAGGAAAATCCAGGTAAGGAGACAGATCTGAGCATTTTCCACCAGCCATGGCTGAGGCAGCTTTGGGGGCTGTGGTGGCATCCATAGCCGCCATACCTACAACCCAGAGAGTCTGGGACAAATGTGCCAGATGCAGCGGGCGAGCAGACTTTACTCAACACCAGCAAGAACTGACAAGTAGCAGATAGCTTCACCCTGCAGATAGCAGACCAGAGGCTACCCTGGAACCAACACTCCAGCTTGAGTACAAAACTGACATCCTCACTCCTTCTCAAAGGGAGCAGAGGAGGGAAGGCCACCCCTCCCCCAACATCGGAGATATCCATCTTTGATGTAGACAAAGACCTGGCTAAGCAGCTAGCTCCAACTCAGTCCTTTGATGAAAACAAAAGAGTCATTTAGCGAGTCACAAGTGCCTACCCTGACCTGTCATTCTCAATGCCACCTATGGGAAAGTCACCACAAAGAGGCAGAGAAAGCTACACCAAGGAAGGTGTGGTTTTCTTCACTGGGTAAACAGAACCAGAGGCTGACCCTACCTACAGCAGCCCTGACAATCAATTGAAACTCAGTAAACATAAACCCTGAGAATGGCTCCAGGCTGGGCTCTGTGAATGTCTCAGAAGCTAGCCCCTCAGGGAAAAGCTACTGTTTGCTGGAAGGCCTAAACTTTATGCAGAACCCAGCCTTATCACAGCAACTCCAAACTAGAGGAAACAGCCATCTCCCTCTTTTGTGATACTCAAAGCAGATCTCCCTCCCACTGAACTAGCCTGGGAGGACTATCACAAACTTCTGGGTAAACCAACAGAATTTTTTCTGCCTGCCCAAACAAACTGACTTAAGAAACCAATCAAGCCACAGAAAACCAAACACCACAAGCAAACCAGAGACTCCACCCAGAGACGTGTTACTGACACAAGGGAGATACAGGATCTTCCCATCAACCCCCCAAAAACAAAATCAAAGAAGTCTTTTTTTGTATCATTTAAAAATTTTTACTTTTGAATTATAAAAATTGTTTTTATTAATCATTTTTTTCTTCCTCTTATAACTTTTATTTTAGGTGTATATGTGTGTGTGTGGGGGCTTGTTTTTTTAAAAAAAAAATCTCTACTGACCTGTTGGTCTTTTTTGTTCTTTCTTTCACATTAGTTTTACTTTTTCATCTTTTGTTCTTTTTGCATGAATTATTTGTTGTTCTGTTCATCCTCATATATATCTGTCATTGATTAGAACACCTTATCCCCCATTGTGTACATACTTATTCCAAAAATGTATTACTCAATTCAAAACCTCTTAGGATTCAATTCCTTAATAGCAGTATTATCAATTTATACCTATAAAATATTTGAAGTATTTTTATTTTTTAGTTTTTCAGGTCTCCTTTGTATCCCTCCCTTCCTCTCATCCTATCATTTTCTTCTCTCAATATCATCTATAAACTTACATAATTCATAAGTGTTTCACTTTTTAAATATAAATTTTTGTTTTTCCATTTTCTCTCAATATTACTTCTTTAAATTTTCATTACTTTTAAGAGTTTCACTTTTTAAATTTAAATATTTGTCTTTCCATTTTTTTCTTGTCTCTTTTTTTAAATTTTGTTTTCTTCTCTCTCTCCTATCATTCTTTCCAATCCATTTCCCTCTGCGAGATTAGGACTTGGTTAATTTCACTCTCCTTTTACCTTTCCACATCCCTCTAACCCTATTTTCCCCACCTTTCTCCTTAAACATAATAATTTCTGGCTTGTCAAATTCTTCTTTGGTATTCTTAGCCCATTAATACATAGTTGTTTAATGTTGAATAGACTGTATCTGTTGAACTAGATTGTATCTGCAGTCATTTGACTATGCAATTACAGGACTTTGGTTGATGCTTGCCTTAAAATGGTGTTCTAGCACAAAACTGGAGTTACTTTCATCCCAAATGGGCAGATCAAGCAAGAAAAACACAAGAAAAATGGCAAGTCCGGGTATCTCAATTCCCACTCAAGATAATCAGGTGATAGAACAGATGAATAATCCAGAGGAGAGTTCCCAAAAAGTTCTACAAACACTACTGGTAAAAATGATGAATGAAAAGATTGAAACCTTGCAAAGGACTCAGTGTGAGCGTGATAGGGAGAGGAGGCAAACCAAAGATCAAAACAGGAAGCTCATGGGCTTGAGAAAACTACTCAAAGATTGATACTGGAATTGTGTGCACAGGTTGAGAACACTCAAAGAGAAATAAAGGAATTGTGTGAGCAGGCTGAGATCAGTCAAAGAGAACTACAGAAGTTGCATGAACATGAGAAATCCAAAGAGTAATACAAGAATTGCAAGAGCGGGATGAGCATAGACAAAGATCAATAGAGGCATTCGTGGAATCCATAAACAGACAACTGAAAGGAGTCAGGGAGACCACAAAGGGGATGATGAATCGAGCCCAACAGAAGGAATGGGAGTCTAAGGAAACCATAACCAATCAACAAAGTGATTTGAGAATAAACACTGAACAACAAATTAAGGAAGTAAAGAATTTCATACAAGATCTAAAACAAAGCTCCAACAAAGAATTTGAAGCATAACAGCTGAGTAATTAGAAGGAAAAGAAATGAAAAATAAAGTAGAAAGTCTTGACAGTAGGTTAGACCATGCAGAAGATTGAATCTCTGTCATTGAAGACAGCCTAGGTATTATAGAGAAAGAACATACAACTATCCAAGACAAATTCAAGACATATGATAGATCTATTCAACACTTGGAAGACACCATCTGAAGGCCTTATTTGAGGGAAATGGGTGTAGAGGAGCACATAGAGACAGAAGTTAATGGTCTAGAAAATTTGTTCAACAGGATCCCAGCAGAGAACTTCCCAACAAGCAAAAAGATAGGCATATTCAGATATAAGAAGCTTTTAGAACTCCAAAAAGACCATGCAGGAACAGGACATCCCATCGTCCAATTATAATCTGCAAAAGATCAATTCAGAACAAGGAAAAGATCCTTAAAGCTGTCAAGGAGAAAAGTTCAGTCACCTATAAAGGAAAACCAAGTAGAATCACCTCAGATTTCTCAACAGAGACAATTAAAACAAGAACAGCCTGGAATGATGTATGCCATGCCCTAAAGACAACTATCAACCAAGAATAGTGTACCCAGCTAAACTCTCCTTCATAATTGAAGGTCAAATAAAAATCTTCCATAGCAAAGAAAAACAAACAATATATCTCCACCAAATCAGCTCTACAAAAGATACTTAAAGATGTCCTAAACATAGAAAACCAACAAGACCACAATAAATGCCAAGAAAACATACCCAAACAGAATCCAAGAAGCATAGGAAGAATCCAGTAAGCGTAACACCCAAGAAGGTGGATAAAATGGTAGGAACACCCAAATACCTCTCAGTCCTCTCTCTCAATATTAAGGGATGTAACTCTCCAATTAAGCGGCATAGACTGTCCAGTTGGTTTTAAATGCAAGATTCTTCTATCTTCTGCCTTCAGGAATCACAACTTGCCCATAAAAATCAAACACATTTTGAAAGTGAAAGGCTGGAACAAAATCTACCAAGCAAACGGCCCCCATGAACAGGCAGGAGTTGCAATCCTAAAATCAGATAAAATAGACTTCAAATTAACATTATTGAGAAGAGATAAAGAAGGTTACTACATACTAATTAAGGGATCTCTCTTTCAGGAGGATATTAAAATTCTAAATATTTGCCAAACAATTGTGCACCTAAATTTATCCCAGAAATACTACTTTAAATCTCACATAGATCCAAAGACATTAATTGTTGGGGACTTTAACACACCACAATCCCCAATAAATAGATCAACTCGGCAAAAACTCAACAGAGAAACCACCGATCTAAACAAGTGCATACATCAACTGATTTAGCAGACATCCACGAATATTCATCCAACAACATCAGAGTACACTTTTTACTCAGCAGCACATAGAACATTTTCCAAAATACACCTCATTTTAGGTCACAAATCAAACTTGTCAAAATTCAGTAACATTAAATTCATATCTTGCATTCTCTCAGACCAAAAGGGAATACAATTAGAACTCAACACAAAAAACTACCAAAGTAAGTCCAGTAACACATGGAGGCTAAAAAACACACTGTTGAAACACCAGTGGGTCATGGAAGAGCTTAGAAACAACGTTCAAATGTTCATGATATTCAACAAAAACTAGCACAGAGATTGTCAGCTCCTCTGGGACAAAGCAAAGGCACGATTCAGAGGCAAGTTTATAGCTCTCAGTTCCTATATTAACAAATTGGAGAGACCTGAAACCAACAATTTAATGAGATCTGACACTCCTTGGAAAAGTGCATCAAGATAAACCCGAATCCAATTGATGGAAAGAAATAATTAAAATTAAATCAGAATTAAATGAATTAGAATCCAAAAAAACTATAGAAAGAATCAACAAAACAAAGAGTTGGTTCTTCGAAAAAATTGACAGACCCTTAGCAAATCTTATCAGAAAAAGAAGAGAACACACCCAAATTAATAAACTCAGAGATGAGAATGGAAACATCACTACAGAACCAACCAAGATTCAGAACATTATAAAGGAATACTGCTTAAATCATTATGCTAATATGTTTGAGAACTTGGCAGAAATGGACCTATTTTTTTCCTGGCAAATATTGACATGCCGAAACTAAACCAAGATGAGTTAAACCATCTTAACAGGCCCATATCAAGCATTGAAATAGAAACAGCAGTAAGAGACCTCCCATCTAAGAAAAGCCCAGGAACAGATGGTTTCACAGCAGAATTCTACAAGGCCTTCAAAGCAGAGCTCACATCAATACTCCTCCAACTCATCAATGAAATTGAAAGAGAAAGTTCACTACCGAACACATTCTATGAAGCCATCATAACCCTCATCCCAAAACCCTCATCAAAGAAAGAGCACTATAGACCCATTTCTTTGATGAACATTGATGCAAAGCCTCTCAACAAAATTTTGGCTAATCAACCTCAACAATTCATCCAAAAAATCATACACCATGAGCAAACAGGATTCATTTCAGGGATGCAAAGCTGCTTCAATATGCGCAAATCAATTAACATAATTCCTCACATCAACAAGAGCAAGATAAGAACCACATGGTTATCTCAATAGATGCAGAAAAAGCCTTTGACAAGATCCAACACCTCTTTATGGTGAAGGTCCTGGAAAAATTAGGAATCTATGGAACATTCCTCAATACAATAAAGGCTGTGTATGACAAAACTACAGAAAGCATTGTACTCAATGGTGAAAAACTAAAGCTATTTCCTCTAAACACTGGAATGAGACAAGGATGCCCACTCTCTCTACTGCACTTCAATCTAGTATTAGAATGCCTATCTACAGCAATAAGACAAGATGCAAACATAAAGAGGAACCCAATAGGGAAAGAAGAAGTAAAACTTTCCCTCTTTGTAGATGACATGATCTTGTATTTAAAGACTCTGCTCCCAAGCTACTCAAAGTGACTCAAAAGTTGGGCAAAATAGCAGGGTATGAAATTAAGCCTCAAAAATCAATGGCTTTTCTGTATGCCAACAATGAGTAAATTGTGGCTGAAATTAGGAAAGCAACTCCATTTGTAATAGCCCCACAAAAAATAAAATAGCTGGGAATGAACTTAACAAAAGGAGTGAAGGACCTCTATGATGAAAACTTTAAATACCTGAAAAACGAAATCAAAACAAACTTAGAAAGTGGCAAAAACTAACCTGTTCCTAGATTGGAAAGATCAAATCGTGATAATGGCAATATTTCCCAACGCTATCTACAAATTGAATGTGATACCTATCAATATTCCAACCTCGTTCTTCAAGGAAATAGGAAAGGCAAACCAAAAATTCATATGGAACAATAAAAGACCTCGAATAGCAAAAATGATCCTTAACAGAAAGAACAGTGATGGAGGAAAATCAGTACCAAATTTCAAACTCTTCTACAAAGCCATAGTAATCAAAACAGCTTGGTACTGGCAAAAGAACAGAACTCAGGACAAATGGAATTGAATTGAAAACCCAGAAATGAACCTAAAGACCTACAGCCATCTAATCTTTGATAAGGGAGCTAAAAAAAAAATAGAATGGAAGAAAGACAGCCTCTTCCGTAAATGGTGCTCTCAAAATTGGTTAACTACTTGTAGAAAACTAAAGCTAGATCCTTATATCTCACCCTGCACCAGAATCAACTCCAAATGGATCAAAGACCTCGGAGTCATGAAGACACTCTGAAAACCTTACAGGATGGAATAGGAGAAACCCTAGATCTCCTTGGTACAGGCCGAAACTTTCTTAATCGAGACCCAGAAACACAACAAATCATAAAAAGGTTGACAAATGGAATTACATGAAATTGCAGAGCTTCTACATGGCAAAAGACAAAGCTAGCAAGACCATAGAAAGTCCACAAATTGGGAGATGATCTTCACTAGCAATACAATGGACAAGGGTCTCATGTCTAAAATATATCTGCAACTCCAAAAAATTAAATCCCCCAACAACAAATCCTAAAAGAATAAACTGCCCAATAAATAAGTGGGCTAAAGTCTCAAAGAGAAACTTCTCTGAAGAGGAAAGAAAGATTGCCAATAGACACATGAAGAAATGCTCAACCTCCCTAGCTTTAAAAAATGCAAATCAAAACAACATTGAGATACCACCTCACCCCAGTTAGAATGGCTATAATCAAGAACTCTAACAACAACAGATGCAGGAGGATATGTGGATAGAGGAACCCTACTGCATTGTTGGTGGTAGTGTAAACTTGTTCAACCACTTTGGAAAGTGGTATGGAGGTTCCACAAAAGACTTCACATAGAGCTCCCCTATGACCCAGCAATCCCACTTATGGGCATTTACACAAATGATCACAAAGAAGACCACACTAAACCTCCCAGCACAACTATGTTTATGGCAACATTATTTATCATAGCTAAGTTTGGAACCAACCCAGATGCCCCTGAGTAGATGAATGGATCAAGAAATTGTGGTATATATACACAATGGAATTCTTTGCCTCCATCAGAAAGAATGACATTGCTCCATTGTTAGGAAAATGAAAGTCTTGGAAAAAATAATATTAAGTGAAGAAAGCCAGGCCCATGTACACATAGGCCCCATGGTTTCCCTTATTGGTAATAAATAGTATATGTCTGAGACAAGCAGAAAAGGTAAGATTCATTGATGTTAGGTGAAATGTACCCCAAGAAAAGCACTCAAATATTTTTTCTTTCATGCAATTGTTTCTAACATATTTATAAGACGAAATTTTGTTGCTTTGTATATCCCTCCTCCACAATATAACTCCTGTTTTCATTGTATTTTATGTTGGTATAATTTGTTGAGGGGAAGGGAAAAAACAAATTGTTTAAACAGGGATAGAGTTGGACCCACTGTAACAATGAGATGTACACGACGTTATGTCGAAAAATGAACTTTAAAATTTTCGCAAGGCAGGGCATAATGGGGGGGGGCAGGAGGGGTGAGATGGAAAGGGATAGGAAGGGGAAACAAAGGAGGAGGCAACAATGCTTGATAAGACATGTACTCATTATCTTGCCCATGTAATTGTAACTCCTCTGTATGGTATTTTCAGAATAATAAAAAAAATTCATACCTATTAATGGTATGTGAATTCTATGTGCTTAGAAGGGTCTTTTTATTTTCACAGCTGATTTGGCATACACAGACATATCATGGATTATATGAAGATAATAAATTTCCAGATGCTTGCCAGGAGGAGTAAAACTTATAGTTTATTTTTTTCCAGAGGTTTCCCATTTCATGAAAGAAATATGCTGCTTGATGCATGATTTCACAAAATTACATTGCTAGGAAGAACTTAAACAATCATCTAACATTACAGAGTTGAGGGGGATGAATTGATCTCCTGAATAATTTACTTTTTGGTCAAATAAGAGCAGGTTGTCAAAAAGAGAGTAGACTTGAGAGAAACATGAAGAGTTGTATGTAAATAGGTGCTTAGCTGATTTTGTTAATTTGTGAACTAATACAGGGAAATAAAGTACAGCAAGGTAAAAAAATGAAGAACTCTGCATTGAAATGCTCATTTGTGTGTGTGCACACACGTGCCTGTACACACACGTGTATGTTCATGTGCTCATGCATGCATTCATCATTCCTGCTCTAAGCATCTGTGCCCAAGGTAGTGGTCTACCACTTGAGCCACTGCTGCACTTCTGGGTTTTTTTTGAGATAATCACATGTTTTTTCATGATTGGACTGGCTTTGAACAGTGGTCTTCAGATCTCTGCCTCCCGAGTAGCTAGCTAAACTGATTCACTCTCTGTGTAGATAGCTAAAATTCTGTCTGTCCTCTATGCTTCACTGCTCTTTTATTCTTTTCCTGAGGTAATCACAAGCCTGTTATATAAATGTCTAATTGCTTTGAAAATACTGTTACTGTTTGCCACCAGGGGCTCCAATCTGTACTCTTAATTACTTATGAGGCTTGAGAACAGAAACTAGGACAAATTTTAGTGGAGTTCCTTCTCAATCTATAGTTGGGTGCATTGGATCATTTCCAATATCCTGCACTATCTAGAGACAAAGGTTGGAAGGACTGCAGGAACCAGGAAGCTAGACAAGTTGGTGTGCAACTCTTATGCCATTGATGATGGGAAAGATAAAAGGACAGATCAGGTACATATTCTTGTGGAAAGGGAACCCTTATCCTAAAATTAACCACTGACTTAATGCCAACCTAGCAAGAACAATACCCCAATTTGAAATCCTCACAATTTTCCCAAACCAAAATAAGTACATACATTAACATCCCAAAACTTAGTACAATCTATTCTTTGCTCTAATATCATCTTTATCTGTTTATCATATGACGTGACAGACTAGTTTCTTCATTAAACTTATGATATATTTTAAAAGACCTAGAACATTCTTTCTCATTTATTAAGTGCAAACGAATGGCATATTACCTCAATTCTTACATATTTGACTGCCACTAAAAATCCATTCAATGATTATTATAGTAATGTATTCTGATTTATTACTTTATTTGTAACAGTTGTTAAACATTTTGCTTTTCTGCTGAAGTTTAAGTACTTAAATAGTATCATCAAAGTATATTCCTTGGGTACTTGGGGCAGTTTTTTTTTAATGTTTTTAACTAATGGCTTCTAAGAATTCTTAATTGCTCTATTATTTGTTTTATTTTTAATTTCAATATAATTTTATTGTAAAGGTAATGTACAGAGGGGTTACAGTTACATAAATAAGGTAATGTGTACATTTCTTTTGGAAGGAAGATTGTTATCCCCTCCATCGATTTTTTTTATATACTCAAACAATTACTGATGCTTTTG
This sequence comes from Dipodomys spectabilis, assembly GCF_019054845.1. NCBI lineage: Eukaryota > Metazoa > Chordata > Mammalia > Rodentia > Heteromyidae > Dipodomys > Dipodomys spectabilis. Next base: position 1,515,272 of record NW_024870710.1, read on the forward strand.
CTGTTGCTATTTATCAAATGTACTTTTGCTTTCTTTTTTCATGCATTTTTATTATAAAATTGATATAAAAAGGGCTTACAGTTATTTAAGTCAACTAAAGAGTACACTTCATTTTATTTTCTATATTTCAAATTTTGATCTTGATTACTTATTTCCTTGTTTCCTTAGGATAATTCTTTTTTCAGAGCTGTAGGATTAATTTAATTTTGCATGATTTTTACACATGTAAATTATTCAGACATACATATGTTGCTTTTAAAATATTTAACATGTGAATATTTAAAATTATTTTCTTAATTTTTATATGGTTGATGAATTTAAATAAATTGATTTTCTTATAGTTCTAAACATATTTTTCCAGGTAACAAATAATTACTGTATTTTCAAGAAGCACATACTATATTAAGAAAGGCTTCATTTCTTGGTCACTTTTTTGTAAATATTTGTACTTGAATTAAAAAAAAGTTTGAGCTTGTCATGGTGATTTGTGGCTTCCATTTTCTACCTATGGTAGGAAGCGAAAATAGGGTTTGTAATTCGGGAGACCCTGAGAAACTATGAGACCTTATCATAAAAATATCCAGAGTGAAATGTTTAGAGATATAGCCACCCGTAGCGAGATGTAGAGCACCTGGTTATCATATTGTAAATCTTGAGGTTAAAAGACCTGTAACATTAATCTTTTGTCAAAATAAAAGGATACATTTTTCAAAATGTTTATTATTTAAAACATATTTGCAAAGGTTCTCATGTCTTCTATTTCTTAATTTTCACATTACTTAGTCTATAAGAATCCAAGTATATTGTGACTATTTGATTTCTACTAAACGTTTAAATAGTACGAGCAATATAATGATTTCATATATTAACTTATTTTTATTATTTGTGATAATTTCCTCTATTTAATATTATGATATCAATATTACAAATGTGTGTATGTAGTGTGTGTGTGTGTGTGTGTGTGTGTGTGTGTGTGTTTATGTGGTTTGTGTGTGTGTGTGCTTTGTGTGTACTTTGTAATTCTTGGGAGATCACACCATTATTTCACATATGCTATGTCAAGATTTTACCACTGAACTATACTGTGTAGTTATAATGGAAATAGTGTTTTAAATTATGACTTTTAAATTTTCATTCCTAGTATGTTTTTTTCAAAATTATATATGATACAATGTGATCCATTTTCTATCCATGTTAGCAATTTTTATTGTTATTTTATTGTTATTTAGAAGATTTCCACTGCTTTTTCACTTCCAAATTCTTGGATTTGTTATTGATAAAGGTTTCACTTTGCTTCTTTTCTATCTTCATTCTTTTTGCCTTTAGAGTTTATTTCCTTTATTTCTTTGGAAATTAATAATCATATTCCTATTACAATTTATTTACATTGTAAGAGGTCTATACAATGCTTTATTTTCTACTTTATTTTTCCCATCTTCTCTGACTCTCAGTCCACACTATTAGGTGGATTAAAAAGAAACTTGATTAAGGACACTTTGATTATTTTCCTGCTTCTCTTCTATGAAGTCTTTCTGTTTTTGAAACACAATAACAATGACATACGGCTCCTAGGTGGTCCATCATTCTATCCCCTCTCGCTCTCCTCTGTAGTACAAATGAAGTCGTTATCATTCAACTTTATTATGCTGTAGTGTTATCTAAATCTTAACTCATTCCTAAATTCATTTTAGTTGTTTTAAGCATTCTCTAAAGACATTTTTCCCTATATAATATCTGGGGTCTTGTGTTTTCACAAGGTGCAAAATATGAGTGACTATCAAACATCTAGATATCTGTAGTATATTGGTCCACCTGCTCAATAAATTTGTATGCAAACTCAAGGAATACAGGTCAGTTAGAACAATCTTGTAAAATGGTGGAGCTTGAGCCCTCATACTAGATTTGAATCATATTACCATGTTTATTAGTGAAAGAACCGACACATATAAGAATGTAAAATAATTATCAAAAATGAATTTTTAGTTTTATTGTAAATAGATTTTGAAAAGGATGCCATGACTTAATGAAATAAAAATAGAATCTTAAATGGGTGTTTGGCACTATTGCCTCTCTAGTTTTAAAGAATGATCTTAGACTACTACCTCAAACCTTATACAAAAATTTAAAAGAAAAAAAAATGTTTATCAGGAGTTCGGGGAAGATGGAGGAGGAGTTGCTGGAGGCTAAATAAGCTCTCGCATAGAAAGCAGTTTTGAGTTCCAGTGAACAGTCCTAAGCCAGAGAATCACACCAAGTGTGCCATCACAGGACAAAGAGTAAGGCCAGAGAGGGAAAATCCAGGCAAGGAGACAGATATGAGCTCTTGCCAGCAGCTGCCACTGCGATGGCAGCAGCGGCAGCGGCAGCCGTACTGCCATACCTGAAACAGAGAGACGCGGCGGGAAAGCGGATTCTACTCAACACCAGCAAGAACCGACAAGGAGCAGACATCTTCATCCTGCATTTTGCAGACCAGAGACAACCCAGGAACCAAGATTCGGCATGAGTAGAAGCCTGACGTCCTCACTCCTTCTCAGGGAGCAGAGGAGGGAAGGCCACCCCTCCCTTCCCCAGTACCAGAGATCTCCATCTTGGATACCAACAAAGCTCGGTGGAGCTTCTAGCTCCAACTCAGGCCTTGGAATAAAAGGAGTCATTTAGCAGGTCACAAGAACTTAACAGCATGACCTGCCAGACTCAGCTCTACCCAGGGAAAAGTCACCCAGCTCGGGGGTCAGCACTAGGAGTGGCTTTCTTCACTGGGTATTCAGAGCCAGACGCTGCCCCTCCCTTTAGCAGCCTTGACAATCAATTGAAAATCAGTAAACAGAAACCCTGAGAGTGGCTCCAAGCTGGGCTCTGTGAGTTTCTCACAAACCAGCCACCGGGAAAAGCTACTCTTTGTTGAAAGGCCTCAACTCTACCCAGAACCTAGCTTTATCACAGCATCTCCAAACTTGAGGAAAAAATTAATCTCCCTCTTTTGTGATACTCAAAGCAGACCCCCTCCCATTGAACTAACTTGGAAGGAGGATCGCAAAATCCTGGGTAAAGCAGAGCATTTTTCTGCCTGTCCAAACAAAACTGACTTAAGAAACCAACCAAACCACAGGACCACAAGCTGACCAGAGACTCCAACCAGAGGCTGATTACAGACACAAGGGAGATACAGGATTTTTCCCAACCCTCCCAAAAAAATCAAAGAACTTTTTTCTTATTCTTCTTCTACTTTTTGTACCTTTTATAAAAAAATTTTCTTTTCTAAAACTTTTTTTAATTTTTAATTTTTACCTTTTTTGAAAAAAATTGATTTCTAGTAACTTTTTTCCCCCTTATAATCTTTATTTTAGGGATACATGCATGTGTACGTTTTTCTTTCTTTTTTTGCTTTTTTTTAAAAAAAATTTCTTTTTGTTTTTTTGCTTAGCTTGACTGAATTTCTGATCTTTTTTTCTTTCTTCCTTTTCCTTCTCACCTTTTCTTCTCATTTGTTCTTCTTTATGGGACTTAATTGTTGTTCTGCACATCCTGAGATAAACCAGTAGTTGACTATTAGACCCTATTCCCCATTGTGTACACACTTAATCCACAAATTTATTACTCAATTCAAAACCTCTGAGACTTAAATTCCTTAATAGCAGTACTTCCTCTGTATACCTATATAATATTTTAAGTATTTTTATTTTTAAGTTTTTCACATCTCCTTTATATCCCTCCCCTTCTCTCATTATACTCACGTTCTTTGAATAGTTTGTTCTCAAAACTGCATATTTTTAATGTTTATTTTTCTATTTTTTCTGGTCTCTTTTTTTTTCTCTTTCTTCTTGTTTTTTCTCTCTCTACTTTCATCCAATCCAACCTAGTTCCAGTTTTGAGATTAAGACTTAGTTAAGTTAACTCTCCCTGTACCTTCCCACATCACTCTATTCCTATTTTTTACCCACATCTCTCCCTAAACCTAATAATCTCTGGTTTACCAAATTCTTCTTTGGGGTTCGTAGCCAATTAATATATAGTTGTTTGATGTTGACTATTGACTGTGCAAATTCAGACTTTGGTTGATGCTTACCTTAAGCTAGTGTTTTAGCACAAAACTGGAGTTATTTTCATCTCAAATGGGCAGAGTAAGCCGGAAAACCACAAGAAAAATGGCAAGTCCGGGTATCTCCACTACCACTCATGATAATCAGGGGACAGAACAGATAATGAATAATCCAGAGGAGAGTTCCCAAATAGCTCTAGAAACAATGCTGGTAAACATGATAATTGAAAACATACAAAGATCTCTGTATGAGCGTGATAGGGAGAGAGAGGAGGCGAACAAAAGGTTAATGCAGGAAAAGGTTGAAAACCTACAAAGGACTCTGTATGAATGTGATAGGGAGAGAGAGGAGGCAATCCAAAGGTTTATACAGGAATATAATGAGCATGAGGAAGCTACTCAAAAACTGATACAAGATTTGCATGAGCAGCGAGAACACTCAAAGAGAAATGCAGGAATGGCGTGAGCAGGCTGAGGACACTCAAAGAAAACTACAGGAATGGCATGAACGGGAGGAAGCTAAGCAAAGAGTAATACAGGAATTGAGAGAGCAGGAAGAGAATACACAAAGATCACTAAAAGCATTCATGGAATCCATTAACAAAGAGCTGAAAGAAGTCTGGGAGACCACAAAGGGAATGCTGAATGGAACCCAACTGAAGGAATGGAAGTCCAAGGAAACCATAAACAATCAACTAAGTGATTTGAGAATAACCACTGAACACCAAATTAAGGAAGTAAAGAAGTTCATACAAGATCTAAAACAAAGCTTCAACAAAGAATTTGAAGCCATCAAAGCTGACCAATAAGAAGGAAAAGAAATAAAAAACAAAGGAGAAAGTCTTGACAGCAGGTTAGACCATGCAGAAGATCGAATCTCGGGGATTGAAGACAGCTTATATATTACAGAAAAAGAACATACAACCATCCAAGACAAGTCCAAGAAATATGATAGATCTATTCCACACTTGAAAGTCAGAAGGCCTAATATAAGGATAATGGGTGTAGAGGAGCACCTCGAAACACAAGTTAATGGTCTAGGAAATTTGTTTAACAGGATCCTATCAGAGACCTTGCCAAACATGCAAAAAGATAGGCCTATTCAGATACAAGAAGATTTTAGAACTCCAAATAGACCACATCAGAATAGGCCATCCCACCATCACATTATAATACACACAGGATCAACTCAGACCAAGGAAAAGATCCTTAAAGCTGTCAAGGAGAAAAGATTAATCACCTATAAAGGGAAACCAATTAGAATCACCTCAGATTTCTCAGCAGACACAATCAAAGCAAGAGGAGCCTGGAATGATGTATGCCAAGCCCTAAAAACAAACAACTATCAACCAAGAATACTGTACCCAGCTAAACTCTCCTTCATAACTGAAGGCCAAATAAAAACTTTCCATAGCAAAGAAAAATTGAAACAATATATCTCCACCAAACCAGCCCTACAAAAGATTGTTAAAGATGTCCTACACATAGAAAACCAACAAGACCACAATAAATGCAAATTAACTGTACCCAAACTGAGAATGAAAGATCCATAGGAAGAACCCAATTTTTGTAACCCCCAAGAAGGTGGATAAGGTATGTCCGTCCCCCACAGTATAGACCCTGCTTTCACTATATTTGATGTCAGTATAACTTGTGGAGGAGATGGGGAAAAAACCAGTTGTTTAAGGGTACAGGTGGACCTGTTGCAACAATGAGAAGTACAAGTTGTCATGTCCAAAACGAGCTTTACAACGTTGGTGCTTTGGGGGGAGGGGGGAAGGAGAAGGATTGGGATTAGGGGGGGAGGGGGGAGGCTGGGAAGGGATGTGAAGGATAAATAAAGGAGGAGGCTGCACTGCTTGGTAAGAAATGTACGCATTATCCTACCCATGTAACTGTAACTCCTCTGTACAGTATGTTCACAAATAAAATAAAATTAAATTAAAAAAAAAAGAAGGTCGCTACATACAAATTAAGGGATCTCTCTTTCAGGAAGATATTACAATTCTAAATATCTATTTGTCAAACAACAGAGCACACAAATTTATCCAAGAAACACTACTTTCCCCACTAAATATATCAACTCGGCAAAAACTCAACAGAGAAACCGTATATCTAAACACCTGCATAGATCAACTAGATTTAACAGACATCTATCGAATATTTCACCCGGCAGCATCAGAATACACGTTTTTCTCAGCAGCACATGAAACATTTTCTAAAATAGACCACATTTTAGGCCACAAAGCAAACTTGTCCATATTCAGAAATATTGAAGTTATACCTTGCATTCTCTCTGACAACAAGGCAATAAAATTAGAACTCAACACCAAAAGCCACCAAAGAAAGTCCGATAACACATAGAGGCTGAACAACACACTCCTGAATCGCGAGTGGGTAATGGAAGAGATTAGAAAGGAAATTCAAATGTTCATGCTATTCAACAAAAATAAGCACACAAATTACCAGCTCCTCTGGGACACAACAAAGGCAGTTCTCAGAGGCAAGTTTATAGCTCTGAGCTCCTACATCAACAAATTGGAGAGATCTGAAACCAACAATTTAATGACACATCTAAACCTCCTTGAAAAAGAGCAACAAGATAAACCCCAATCCAGTAGATGGAAAGAAATAATCAAAATTAAATCAGAATTAAATGAATTAGAATCCAAAAACCTATAGAAAAAATCAACAAAACAAAGAGTTGGTTCTTCGAAAAAATTAACAAAATTGACAGACCCTTAGCAAATCTTATCAGAAAAGAAGAGAACACATCGAAATTAATAAACTCAGAGATGAGAATGGAAACATCACCACAGAAACAACCATGATTCAGAACATTATAAGGGAATACTTCTCAAAACATTATACTAACAAGTTTGAGAACTTGACAGAAATGGACCTTTTCCTAGCAAATATTGCCATGCATGAGTTAAACCATCTTAAGAGGCCCATATCAAGCATTGAAATAGAAACAGCAGTAAGAGACCTCCCAGCTAAGAAAAGTCCAGGACCAGATGGTTTTACAGCGGAATTTTACAAGGCCTTCAAAGCAGAGCTCACACCAATACTCCTCCAACTCTTCAATGAAATTGAAAGAGAATGTTCACTACCGAACACATTCTATGAAGCCATCTTAACACTCATCCCAAAACCAGGCAGGGACTCATCAAAGAAAGAGGACTATAGACCCATTTCTTTGATGAATATTGATGCAAAACTTCTCAACAAAATTTTGGCCAATCGATTTCAACAATTCATCCAAAAAATCATACACCACGATCAAACAGGATTCATTTCAGGGATGCAAAGCTGGTTGAATATATGCAAATCAATTAATATTGTTCATCACATCAACAGGAGAAAGAATAAGAACCACATGGTTATCTCAATAGATGCAGAAAAAGCATTCGACAAGATCCAACACCCCTTCAGGATGAAGGTTTTGGAAAAATTAGGAATCCATGGAACATTCCTCAATACAATAAAGGCTGTATATGACAAACCTACAGCCAGCATTATACTCAATGGTGAAAACTAAAGCCATTTCCTCTTAACTCAAGAACAAGACAAGGATGCCCACTCTCTCCACTTCTCTTCAATCTAGTATTAGAATGCCTAGCTACAGCAATAAGACAAGATGCAGACATAAAGGGGATCCAAATAGGGAAATAAGAAATAAAACTCTCCCTCTTTGCAGATGACATGATCTTGTATTTAAAGAATCCCATAGAGTCCACTCGCAAATTACTCAAGCTGATTCAAAACTTTGGCAAAGTAGCAGGTTATAAAATTAACCCCCAAAATCAATGGCTTTTCTGTATGCCAAAAATGAGAAAAGTGTGGCTGAAATTAGGAAAGCAACTCCATTTGTAATAGCTCCACAAAAAATAAAATACCTAGGAATTAACTTAACTAAAGAAGTGAAGGACCTCTATGATGAAACCTTTAAAATCTTGAAAAAGGAAATCAACACAGAACTAAAATAATGGCAAAGCCTCCCATGGTCCTGGATTGGAAAGATTAACATCGTGAAAATGGCAATACTTCCCAAGGCTATCTACAAATTCATCGCAATACCTATCAAAATTCCAACCTCATTCTTCAAGGAAATAGAAGAGGCAATCCAAAAATTCATATGGAACAATAAAAGACCCCGAAAAGCAAAAACGCTCCTCAATGGAAAGAACACTGCTGGAGGAATATCAATACCAAATTTCAAACTCTACTATAAAGCCATAGTAATCAAAACAGCTTGGTATTGGCCTAAGAACAGACCTCAGGACCAATGGAATACAATTGAAAACCCAGAAATGAACATACAGACCTATAGCCATCTAATCTTCGATAAGGGAGCTAAAACAATAGAATGGAAGACAGACAGCCTCTTCAGTAAATGGTGCTGGCAAAATTGGTTAACTACATGTAGAAAACTAAAGCTAGTTCCTTATATATCACCCTGCACCAGAATCAACTCCAAATGGATCAAAGAACTTGAAGTCAAAGCAGACACTCTGAAAACATTGCAGGATGGAATAGGAGAAACCCTAGGTCTCCTTGGCTAGGGCCGAAATTTTTTGAATAGAGACCCGGAAACACAACAAATCAAAGAAAGGTTGGACAAATGGGATTGCATAAAGTTGCAGAGCTTCTGCAGGGCAAATGACATAGCTAGCAAGATCAATAGAAAGCCCACGATTGGGAGAAGATCTTTACCAGCCATTCAACGGACAAGGGTCTCATATCTAAAATATACTTGGAACTCAAAAAATTAAATCCCCCAACAACAAATCCTCAAAGAAACAACTGCCCAATAAGTAAGTGGACGAAAGTCTTAAAGAGAAACTTCTCTGAAGGAAAAAGAAGGATGGCCAATAAACACATGAAGAAATGCTCAACATCCCTAGCCATAAAAGAAATGCAAATCAAAACAACATTGAGATACCACCTCACACCAGTTAGAATGGCAAAAATCAAGAACTCTAACAACAACAGATGCTGGAGGGGATGTGGACAGAAGGGAACCTTACTTCATTGTTGGTGGGAATGTAAACTTGTTCAACCATTTTGGAAAGCAGTATGGAGGTTCCTCAAAAGACTTCACATAGAATTCCCCAATGACCCAGCAATCCCACTTTTGGGCATTTACCCAAATGTTTACAAACAAGACCACACTAAAGCTACCAGCACAACAATGTTTATTGCAGCATTATTTACCATAGCTAAGATCTGGAACCAACCCAGATGCCCCTCAGTAGATGAATGGATCAAGAAAATGTGGTATATATACACAATGGAATTCTATGCCTCCATCAGAAAGAATGACATTGCCCCATTTGTTAGGAAATGGAAAAACTTGGAACAAATTTTATTAAGTGAAGTAAGCCAGGCCCAAAGAAACATAGGTCCCATGGTTTCCCTTATTTGCAATATCTAGTATATGTATGAGTCAAGCGGTAAAGGTCAGATAATGTGATGTCAGGAAAATGAACCCTTAGATATGTATTTTAATGTTTTTTTCTTTCATGCATGTGTTTCTAACACATTTATAAGATTATCTCTTTGTTGCTTTGTATGTCCCTCCCCAACAGTATAACCCCTGCTTTCACTATATTTGATGTCAGTATAACTTGTGGAGGAGATGGGGAAAAACCAGTTGTTTAAGGATACAGGTGGACCTGTTGCAACAATGAGAAGTACAAGTTGTCATGTCCAAAACGAGCTTTACAACGTTGGGGCTGGGGCGGGAGGGAAGAGAGGGGAAGGAGAAGGATTGTGATTGGGGGGGAGGGGGGAGGATGGGAAGTGATGTGAAGGGTAAACCAAAGGAGGAGGCTGCAATACTTGGTAAGAAATGTACTCATTATCCTGCCCATGTAATTGTAACCCTTCTGTACAGTATGTTCACAAATAAAATAAAATAAAATTAAAAAAAAGAACCACATGGTTATCTCAATAGATGCAAAAAAATCATTCGACAAGATCGAATACCCCTTTATGATGAACGATTTGGAAAAATTAAGAATCCATGGAACATTCCTATATACAATAAACGCTGTATATGACAAACCTACAGTCAGCAATATACTTAATGGTGGAAAACAAAAGCCATTTCCTCTTAACCCAGGAACAAGACAAGGATGTCCACTCTCCCCACTTTTCTTCAATCTAGTATTAGAATGCCTAGCTACAGCAATAAGACAAGATGCAAACATAAAGTTGATCCAAATAGGGAAAGAAGAAATAAAACTCTCCCTTTTTACAGATGACATGATCTTGTATTTAAAGAATCCCATAGACTCCACTCCCAAATTACTCAAGCTGATTCAAAATTTTGGCAAAGTAGCAGGGTATAAAATTAACCCCCAAAAACCAATGGCTTTTCTGTATGACAACAATAAGAAAAGTGTGGCAGAAATTAGGAAAGTAACTCCATTAATAATAGCCCTTCAAAAAATAAAATACCTAGGAATTAACTTAACCAAAGAAGTGAAGGACCTCTATATTGAAAACCTTAAAATCTTAAAAAAGGAAATCAAAACAGAACTTAGAAAATGGCAAAGCCTCCCATGCTTCCGGATTGGAAAGATTATCATCATGAAAATGGCAATATTTCCCGAGGCTATCTACAAATTGAACGTGATACCTATCAAAATTCCAACCTCATTCTTCAAGGAAATAGAAGAGGCAATCCAAAAATTCATATGGAAAAACAAAGACCCTGAATAAAAAAACGTTCCTCAACGGAAGAATTCTGCTGATGGAATATAAATACCAAATTTCAAACTCTACTATAAAGCCATAGTAATCAAATCAGCTTGGTAGTGGCATAAGAACAGGCCTCACGACCAAAGTAATAGAATTGAAAACCCAGAAATTAACCTACCGACCTATAGCGAACTAATCTTCGAAAAGGGAGCTAAAATAATAGAATCGAAGAAAGACAGCCTCTCTAGTAAATGGTGCTGGCAAAATTGGTTAATTACTTGTAGAAAACTAAAGCTAGATCCTTATATATCACCCTGCACCAGAATCAACTCCAAATGGATCAAAGACCTCGGAGTCAAAGCAGACACTCTGAAAACAGTACAGGATGGAATAGGAGAAACCCTAGGCCTCCTTGGCTCAAGCCGAAATTTTTTTAATAGAGACCAGGAAACACAACAAATCAAAGAAAGGTTGGACAAATGGGATTGCATGATGTTGCAGAGCTTCTGCATGGCAAAGACATAGCTAGCAAGATCAACAGAAAGCCCTCGGATTGGGAGAAGATCTTCACTAGCCATTCAACGGAAAAGGGTCTCATATCTAAAATATACTTGGAACTCAAAAAATTAAATCCCCCAACAACAAATCCTCAAAGAAACAACTGCCCAATAAATAAGTGGGCTAAAGACTTGAAGAGAAATTTCTCTGAAGAAGAAAGAAGGATGGCCAATAGACACATGAAGAAATGCTCAACCTCCCTAGCTATAAAAGAAATGCAAATCAAAACAACATTGAGATACCACCTCACCCCAGTAAGAATGGCTGTAATCAAGAACTCTAACAACAACAGATGCTGGAGGGGATGTGGACAGAAGGGAACCTTACTTCATTTTTGGTGGGAGTGTAAACTTGTTCAACCACTTTGGATAGCAGTATGGAAGTTCCTGAAAGACTTCACATAGAGCTCCCCTATGACCCAGCAATCCCACTTTTGGGCATTTACCCAAATGTTTACAAACAATACCACACTAAAGCTACCAGCACAACTATGTTTATTGCAGCATTATTTACCATAGCTAAGATATGGAACCAACCCAGATGCCCCTCAGTAAATGAATGGATCAAGAAAATATGGTATATATACACAATGGAATTCTATGCCTCCATCAGAATGAATGGCATTGCCCCATTTGGTAGGAAATAGAAAGGCTTGGAAAAAATTATATTAAGTGAATAAGCCAAGCCCAAAGAAACATAGGTCCTATGTTTTTCCTTATTTTCAATATCTAGTATATGTATGAGTCAAGCAGAAAAGGTCAGATAATGTCATGTTAGGAAAATGAACCCTTAGATATGTATTTAAATGTTTTTTTTCTTTCATGCATTTGTTTCTACCACATTTATAAGATTATTTCTTTGTTGCTTTGTATGTCCCTCCCCCCACAGTATAAGTCCTGCTTTCACTATATTTGATGTCGGTATAATTTGTGGAGGAGATGGGGGAAACAAATCGTTTAAGGATACAGGTGGACCCATTGCAACAATGAGAAGTACAAGTTGTCATGTCGAAAACGAACTTTACAACTTTGGTGTGTGTGTGGGAAGATTTGGTGGGGCCGGGGGGAGGCTGGGAAGGGATGTGAACCGTAAACAAAGGAGGAGGCTGCAATGCTTGATAAGAAATGTACTCATTTTCTTGCCCATGTAATTGTAACCCCTCTGTACAGTATGTTCATAAAAATAAAAATTAAAATTAAAAATGATTATCAAACTAAATGTGAGTTGTAAAAACCTACAAAACATAAATGTAAAATTTCATGACAATGGATCGTAAAGGTTTCCAAAAATTTGACATGGAAAGCATTAGTGGTTAAAGAAAAGCAAGAAAAAACTAATACCAACGGATAACCTTTCTTAATTCTATGAAAGTAGTGAAAACATTTCCAACAGATAGAGGGCACATATTTGTTAATGCTACAATGTTAATGCTACAATGATCCTGAATCTTAAGTTCTTTTATATCTTCTAATTCTGTATGAATTTTTCCTGAACAGAATATTTCTATAAAGAACATATGTAAATTAATAGTCAATAGGAGGGGCATATGAATTAAGCTCCTCTTTAGTATCCAAGAAAAAAGAAAAAGAAAACTCACTAGTATGACCATAATATAAAAAGATGACACAAAATATAGTAATGCATTTGTGGAGAAATTGATATCCTCCGCATAGCAGAATGATTTGTGTAATACTGCAGTCATTTTAGCAAGCAAGTTTTCAAGTCTTTAAAAGGTCAAAGAGAATTGTATATGTTCTAGCCATTACACTTCTATGTATGTATTAAAGAGAGGTAAAAAACTTGTATGGATCGGGAATGTAGTTCATTGACAGTGCACTTGGACAGTATGAGTGAGAACCTGAAAGTAATTCCCCAAAACAAATTTTGAAAAGACACCCTATAGAAGATGTATGCAGGACAAATTCCTGTAACTCAATTTTATATCTATTTTAATATCTGTTCTAAAATTTAAGGCATTTCTATTTGAAGAAATGCAAGTTTGTGAAAATTAGGCTTGGAAAACCTAAGATCGTACAATTCACTTCCAAAGCACTAAAATGTATACAATGAAAGGAGATAATATATTGCATGTGAATTTCATGTCAGCAAAAAAATAAAACAATAGATAAAAATTCTTCAAACACTGGGGCTGCGAAGTTGGCTCAGTGATAAAGCGCTTGCTTTGTATGACAGACGCCCTGGGTTCGATTCCTCAGCACGACATAAGCAAAAAGTAAAAGCTGGAAATGGTGCTGTGGCACAAGTGGTAGAGCGCTAGTCTTGAGCTGAATAGCTGAGGGACAGCGCCCAGGCCCAGAGTTCAGGCCCCACGACCGGACTCAAAAAAAAAAATCTTCACTCAAAATGCAAAACACATAAAAAGATGTTTTTGGTGTTGGCTAAAAATTCTTTGTAAACTACAGCTTCTAAAACAAAGATGTGATTTCGCTTTATTTTGAGTTTTTTTGTCTGTTTTTTTGAGTTTATGCAGAGATAACCCAATCAAAAAATGTATGTGATAACTGGAATATCTAGAATTTTACATCACTTATACGTAATTGATAACCTTTTCTGGAAGAAACTTTTAGCAAATGATAGGAAACACAAATCTATTTATCTGCATTTTATGATAGCCATATGTTACTTGCTCAATCCAATTGCTTTTCTCTACTTTTCTAGAAAAAAAAGTATTCTCACGGGCTGGGAAGGTGGCTCAGTGTTAGAGTGCTTGCCTTGCATGCTCGAGGCCCTGGGTTCGATTCCTCAGCACCACATAAGCAAAAAGAAAAAAGCTGGAAGTCGCGCTGTGGCTCAAGTGGTACAGCACTAAACTTGAGCTGAAGAGCTGAGGGACAGTGCCCAGACCCAGAGTTCAGGCCCCACGCCCAGACCCCCCCAAAAATAAAGTACTCTCAGGATAAGAGTCAAAAGAAACAAAATACACAATCATCTTGATTTTTTTGTGACAAAAACAAATGAAATAAAACAATTTCACTTAAGTGACTCCATTATTAGTATCTATGAAGATGATCCTGAATGCCAACATCCATTGAATTTTTGGAATTTTAATTTCTACGAACATATGAAAACTAAAACAAGAAAACAAATATAGTCTTAGAGCAAACCAACCTTGGAATAATTTTCTTAATTGTTTTGAAATTACAAAAGAATTAATACCATTAAAATTATCCTTTCCTATGGAAATCATTTAAAAATATTTATCACTTATAATTCAAATACCACGCAAGAGTAATTTTACAGAATAATTATAAATATTATTTTATTACTATCAAAAAATAGAATAAAAGACAGTCCCAATATATTATCATTATTCTTAATTTCGAATCATTACCTAAATATCTTAAACAATCTAAATAGTCATGTCTTTAACATAGATGTAAATATTCTGTACTTTTTACCTAACATTTTCCATGGGCATGTATTCATGTTTCTAAGAAATGTTCACAGCAGGAAAAAGATGCTTCTGTGAAATTAATGTGATATATATTGTTGTTGTTCTTGATGTTGTTTGCAAGCTTAGGCATTGTCCCTAAGGAATTTTGTGATCAAAGCCAGCACTCTACAACTTGAGGCATAGAGCTAATTCCTGTTTTTAGTGGTTAATTGGAGATAAGAATCTAACAAGTACTTTTCTGTCTGGGCTAGTTTCGAACACAATTCTAAGACCTCATTACCCAGAATAGCTCGAATTATAGGTGTGAGTCACTGGCACTTGGTTTAATGTATTTTTTTTTTAATTTTCATTGTATTTCAAGTTTTTTGTTTCACTATAACGTACATAGTTCTAAACATAAATTTCGATTTATGTATGTATTTCTGATGACAAATAATCTTTAAAAATGTATGTCTTTCTACACATAATATATATATATATATATATGTATACGAATATATTTCTGAAGACAGACTCCCTCTAAAACTTTTTATGCTACTATATTTTTACCTTTTTATTTCAAAGACATACAGTCGATTTTTCCAAAGGTTTCCTAGAATAAAATAACTAATATTTCAATAGAATGTAGCGTTTATTAATTTTAAGGGAATTTTAGATGTGCACATGACTTTGTAGTAATATTTATAGTATATTACTTGAAATAATTCTGTTCAAACTCTTAAATATTTGTGTGTAGTGGTGGGGGGAGAGGAAGTTAATTCATACTGGTTAGGAAATTGCAATACTTCAAAAATATATTCTATAATTTGTTATAAGCACATAGTCAAGCTATCTGTTACAGTTTAATTTTTTTTTGTTTCTTTGTTCAAAATTTTAATATGGTTGCATGCACAGTGGTAACATTAAAATTATTAATCAAAAGACAAATGATCGCAAAATCATAGATACATATCAGAGTTTCAATAGTTAGCACTTATGATGCTAATGATAATTTTGATGAGAATGATGATGACCAAAGTGTACCCTGATAATGACAATATTGTGATTGAAAAGGAAAAAACTTTACACATTTTTGAAGCTATATTTCCCACATTGAATATATAGTAATGAATAGCGTTGGATTACATACAATAAGAATAATAAGAGGAGAGTTTCAATAACAAGAAATACTATCACATAAAGAGGTAGCAACAGTAAAAACCCTAATGTTATTCCTGCAGTCTCTCTAATGTATACACACTTTTCTTGGTGATATTATTTTCTTATAAATTAAATTATTTATTCCCACATTTTGATGGACTAAAATGTCAGCTTAGTGAGATTAGTTCAAAAACATTCTCATATAGATACTATTCAATAACCAATGTTTCCAATGATATATTAAGGGAATGTTCTTCAATAAATCTGACAAAACATGACACTATTTACATAGAACCACTATTTACATAGTATCTGTAGTTACCTTAAAAGGACATAGACCTTAGAGCCAGCAGGTGAAATTTATTTTTATTTCTGCAGGAAACAATTTGTGACTTTAGACCAACAAACTGAATTTGACTCTTTCCTTATTTGTAAGGTAAGGTGGAAAATATAAGGACTCTTCACTTTTCTTTTTTCTTGCTCTAGAAGTCAACACATATATTCTTCATTATTTCTGGTAGATTATATCCATTTGTATATGAGAAATGTAAGGCCAACAGTCAATGTAGTGAGTAAATAATGATACTAGAATTTGTGTCTGAGCTCTTCACTCTGTGTGCTTACAAAGAGAGTAATTTGGTGATGGAGAGAACCAATATGAAAAGACTATGGAGAAAAAGTATACTTTGGAAATGGTTGTTTTAGGACTAGGTAACAGTGTTGAGTAAAAGAAACAGGCTGGTGTCAGGGGCATAAAAATTAGTATATAGAAATCATTTGAGTGGGGGCTTGGAAGGTGGCTCAGTGGTAGAGCGCTTGCCTTGCATGCATGAGGCCTTGGGTTTGATTTCTCAGAAACACATAAACAGAGAAAAAAAGCCGGAAGTGGTGCTGTGGCTCAAGTGGTAGAGTGCTAGTCTTGAGCTGAAGAACTGAGGGACAGCGCCCTGGCCCAAAGTTCAGGCCCCACGACCGGACCCACCGAAAAAATAGAAATCATTTGAGGGACAGAAACTGAGAAAATCTTGATCATTCATCTTATCTAATGGGAGGGAGCAGAAGGGAAAGAAGAAATCTAATATACTTCCACACTTTTGGCTGGCAAATGTGTTAGTGCTACTCTTAGTAATAAGGACCACAGGTGGAAATGATGGATTTAGGGGAAAATATCTGATAGTTCTAAAGTTTACATGCAAAGATGGGTCTGTTTAGAAATCATCAAAATATCCACGACCATGAATATGAAAAAGAATAATAAAATTGGGGGCCTTATTGAAGGGGAAAAAAAAGGAAATTTCTGACACAGGTGTGAGCAATGTGGGCACCACTGTAGACAAGATTGGAAGAAAGAGATAAATAAGGAAATAAAAAAGTAATAAGCACAGGTTTATAGAAGTAAAGGAAGGAATTTGCAAGAAGGTATTGAAAGAAATATGCTATTTAGATTTGAAAAGTAAAACGACATAAAGTTCAATAACACTGTTTTAGTGAAAGTCATATTGATAAAATTTTGGGATATGAATATGAAGCCATAAAATTCTGGATCCATAAATTCAACAGATCCTGTTGATTTTAAATGTTGGGAACCAATGCTTTATCCTGACCTTAGAAGAATTATACATATATAACTGTCATGAACTTTACTTAGAGGCATTCTGTGAATATTTTTAAAGACTTTCTTTAGTCAGGAGTTTATAGATTGAACTACAGCACAAAAAAGCCTAATTTGTCCTACATTTCCAATGTGTGGCCCATGTATCCACATCAGTTTGGGATTATATTGAAATATCTTTAGATATGTTTGGATGTCTTATCAGCCTATTCACTATAAATGTAGGACATGTAACACCAAGTATTAGGTTGAACATACAGCATTACTGATGTGACTGAAGACTCCTCGAATTGATTGTTTTTTAGAATAGAAAATGCCCCAATATCCATTGACACATCATAACTGCCATATACTCTATTTAACTCTAGTTCTTGTTAGGGATATCTCCATGGTGAAATAACCCTGTCAATCAACCTGACACAAATTCTTATATGTAGGGAATGCTTTTATAAACTTCAAGCTTTTATTGAATGGAAGAGTTCAGACTTTACCCTCACCAGTAAGACTGAATGCCTAAAAGATAAGACATTTTGCTTTAATGCCTTTCTTTCATTTTCTCATACACATTGTCAAGTTGTGAAGGTTTCGGATGTAACAATAATACAATCGTGACTTGTATTAACACAACATCTAGGATCTAATGTTATTTCGGATACTTACTAATTAGCTCCAAATTTTGTAGATATTTATATTTCTCCTGAGTAAACTAATGAGCTTCAAGAAAATTTCCCTAAGGAGCCTTTCAATTCTAATATCACTGTTCTCTCAAAATGCTTTAAATTCTACATCTTGTAATGTGAGCATAGGGTTACACAGTGGAACTTTTCTCCTCAAAGAGTGAGTACTACCCTGTTGCTTAATATGGACAAAGTACTTTCATACATAGACTGGTCTTGTGCAAACAAGAAGTGGTAGTTGAACAATGTTCTTAGCAGTTTGTCCAGATGAAATGGAAATAGAGCAACTATGAACTCAAAAGGAATGTGCAAAAAAGCGAAAGGCATAAAGTAGAATGTGCCAAGGAAATGCTGAAGTATAATTTCAAATTATGTGCTCAGGTGTGAGGGTGTGTTCAAAGTACAGCTTATGAAAATGTAGTTGTATATCTTGGGGAAAAACTGCTTTAAACTCTTCTGGGATAATTGTACAAGTAGAAGCCCCTAACTCTGACTCTAATCAGCCACATCATCATCATCTTAGGGACTATTTTCTAAGTGCGAAGTGAGAAAAAGAGGGCTCATTACAGTTAGTGTTCAGGTTGAAGCAATGGAAATAACATAATTTTTCTTATAAGACTTCACTTATTTTGGAGGGTTAAAGTAGGAAAAATCCAAGTAAATTGCATGTACCTAAATTAAGTGGGACATAATATATTACTCTCTTTTTAACTGGGAAGTTGTAGATTACCTTTTTATACTCTAACTTGGGACAATGATCTGCTCTCAGTCATTTTCTTCCCCCTTCCCATCTTTTGTCATTCCAATTAAATAATTATTATTTAAAGAGACATACTTGACTTGCATTTCTAAATCCTTCAAAATTATCTGAACTACTTCATACTTCTGGCAGCCTCTTATATCTTTTCCAAGGGAATATTTTGTCACAACCATTTTAACCCATATGATATTGGATACCTTCCTGCATAATTCAGTGCAAGATATACATTAGACTCATCCAGATATCTCAACACTTGGTCCACCATGAAATCCTATCTTCATATAAATCATGATTTTAGAATATCTGGGGAGGTGTCATCTCTCATTTTTGAACGACCCTAAGTCATACTTACATGCAATCGTGTTTTAAATCAATATGCCTCTCAGTAGATGAACTAATTGACAAGATGTGATATATATATATATCCACTGTGGAATTCTATACTTCCAATTCATATGGAAATGGAAAAATCTTACTAAGTAAAATAAACAAGACACAAAGAAAAAGATTCCATGGTTTCCCTAATTTGAATCAAGTAGGAAATATCTAGGATAGTCCTAGTAGATGAGCAGAATGGCTCAGTAGCTATGTATACGATGATGATGAACAAAATGAACTACATGTGAAAACAAAGGTTTTCTTTGTGGTGGTTGTTTTTAATGTACTCTGTGATTCTTTTTTCTTTTGTGTTTTCCCCTATGGTTTGTCCGCTGTCGTATTTGATTTCAGTATCATGTGTCATTGTATATATATTTATCTTAATTAGAGAAGGGAAGAGGAACAACAACATGGCGCAACAAAGGACAAAGTACAAACCACTGTAATACCAATGCTCAGAAGACAACATGATGGAAATTTACATTACAACTTGTGAAGGGTATTGGGGTGAAGGAAAACTGTGAGAAAAGTGAGGTAGTGGGTAAAAAGTTCGACATGTTATGTATTCACCATCTTACAATTTCGGCAACCCCTTCTATATATCACCTTGACAATAAAATTAAATTAAAAAATAACTTACATAAAATATAATTTCACTGTATTGATATAGTAAGTACCATTCTATTCCCCCTTTCTTTATCAGAGGGTCATCAACTTGAATGTTACCAAAGTATACAATATCTTCACAATATACTTGCCTTTATGTTGAAAAAACCATTATTTCATACTAAAACAAAACAGTTTAATTCTACGGAAACTCCTAACTTTTAATACTGAATAATTGTTAAGAGGACAGAATATATGCATTCTCCAAAATTCAGATGACTACTAACTAATCATTTTCAAATTCTGATCATGCCATACCAGAGACATTTAAAACAGTATCTGTTTGCATTTTAATTAATTCTGCAATAGATGAAATTTCCAATGAGATGTTACATATTTAAAAGTCAACAGAAAAAATAGCCACATTCTGGTACAAGATAAAACTATGACCTATCTATAATAATTAATTCCTGAAGACTAAACATTTGTTTCATCAGAGTAAGCTATTATTTCTATGACAATCAATCCCAAGTTTTTATGCTGTAAAGTCATCCTAGCCCAATGGTTTGCAACTTGTAAGGTTCACCTTAAAATTGCCTGAATTCACATCATGACTAGCTTATCACTATTGTTAAAAAAAATAATACACTTCTGCTGTGATTCCCTCCCAATTGTGCAAAGAACACTACACTAAACTTTTCTGCATCATTTTCCCTCCAGTTGTATTCTTGAGATCAGAACACTTGCAAATAGTATTTATATTATTATTTTATATTAATTTTATTACATATTATTTTATCTATCATAGATATTCAGAAGATCTGAATATCTGAATATTAAGATCTGAAGATTATGGTCCAAACCCACCTAGGTAGCAAGGTTCCTTAGATTCTTATTTCCAAAAACTAATAAGGAATAGCCAGACACAAGTGGCACTGAGGTTCAAGTGGTAGAGCAGTAGCCTTGAGCAAAAACAGGCTCAGGGACAGTGCCCAGACCCAGAGGACAAGCCCTAGCATAAACTAAACAACAAAAACAAAATAAAAACAAACACTAAACCTAGCTTTTTTCCCTCATTGTATGAGTAATTAAGAGGTACATAAGGAAATTTATTCCTGTGTTATATATAGGTAGAAGAAAAGAGATGTCATACAATTACTCTCTTCATACCATGTTACACCAAAGTCTCAAAAAATTGCTATTTTTCTAAATTTATAAATTAATAGCATCCATTTTTTGGCAACTTTGTGTAGATTATTCACATTATCATCTTACACATGAACTATTGGAATTTTATATTAACTAATTTCTAATTATACCTCACTTGAAAGAATATTCTAGGCAAATAGATTGCCAGAATCATTTGTGAATTTCTAAATTAAATCTTCTACTTGAAAACAATTTTGTAGTATCCTAGAGAATATGAAATTACAAACAAAAACATTTATTTCAAATCTAAATTCTAATGCAGGCAGGTCTCCAAAGTTCCACATTAGATGAACTTTGCTATTTTTCCAGGCTTAAGCTTTTGTAATCCTTCATCATTTCTTTGGAATCCAACAGAATGATGCTTACTTTTTCAAATTTTTGATTGGGAATCATGAGCTATTTTGCATCTAGCAATGTTCTGTAATGAAGAGAGCATGTAAAACACAAGTGAAGATTATATATGAGCTTCATTTCAATAGGAAACTTGACTTACCAAAACATATTGAAAAAATTAGCCCAAACTTCCAACTGTGTATTCCTTTCTTGTTGTGTGGCTTGTTTTATTCAGACAAAATTATACTACCTGGTCCAGGAAAGGTATCGTTATGTAATTCCACTCTCTAATCTCCTGTCTTAGTCTGAGTGCTAGAATTCCAGGCTTGTATTACATTTCCCTGCCATAGTTTGTTGGTTTATTTAATCTAGAAACAGGCTAGCAATTCTGAACTTCTCCGATGATTTATCCACTAGACTGACAGCTCTGACTGTTTATGTACAATTTTCAAAGATGTTCTAACATTTGACACAGGATATGAACATTTTCAGATGCACCTGCAGGGTTCTCTGATTCATTCCTCCATGGATCTGATCCCTTTAATAATGATTACTTGAATTTCTTAATATCTCTGGTCCCTACCTTTGTAATATTCTCAAGCTTTTTTTGGGGAAAGTTCACTTGAGGACTTTCTAATATTAAAAATTTCACTTGTTCTAGTCTTACTCAAGACATATTTTCTATTATTTCCTAACTTTTTCTACACATTCTGAGAGTTGTTTCATATGTATGTTTACACATATAAGTGCCTCTGTTTGTATGTGCTTGCTTGCGTGTATGTATGCCAAAATCTCAAGCTCTTATTCAGCAGTCTTGCTCCTACCTAGTATTCCATCACTTCTGTCATTCTCTCAATGCAGGTTTAGGCTGGTTAAGTTTAGGTATTGTCGCAAATACTTTTTTTTCCCAGGCTGGATGCTAACTGAACTTCCCAGAATCCTTTACATTCTTAGATTTTATCTTTCCAGGAGTATCAACTTTTAAACTTGAAACAGTTTTGTGAGTGTAGCCCAGATTATTAACTTAAGAATTCATATAAAGATAGATGAACACACACATTACATATATTGAGTGTTCACTGTTAAAAATGTGATCTTAAGCCGGGTGACAGTGGCTCACACCTATAATCCTAGCTACTCAGGAGGCTGAGATCTGAGGATTGCAGTTCAAATTCAGCACAAGTAGGAAAGTTTCTGAAGCACTTATCTCCAATTAACAACCAGAAAACTGGAAGTGGCACTGTGGATCAAGTGGGAGACTGCTAGCCTTAAGCTGAAGAGTAGAGGAAGAGTGCCCAGGCCCAGACTTCAAGCTCCACAAATACCAAAGAAAAAAGAAAAGGAAAGAAATAAAAAAAGATATGTGAACTTAGCCAACAGTTCATTGCTAGAATAATTCCTGCTCTCTCAACATGGCTTTTTTTTTTTTTTCTAGTTAAGTCTATGCTCTTATATCTGACTTGGTTTGAAACTAGAATTAGTCTTCCATTCTACTTTTTACAAATTGGCATGATTAGTGGCCATGATTTAGAGCTAGTAGAAGAAACAGAGTGGCCTCATCCTTCATGTTCAATTTAGTAGTAATGTTTTCTCTATATCACTCCCGTAGATCTACATACTGGCCTTGGCTTTATTGTTTCAAATTTGTCTTATTTGTAGAGTCTTCTATACTGTATTGAACAACCATACTTAAACACAGAACTTCTTTTTCTCCTATTATTCATATTGTTTCTCCTACTGTTAACGTATGTACACTTGTGAAATAATGCACAACACACACACAAATATTTCTGAGAACCTTCTTCTCATTTAAATTGGTCTTAATTTGTAGAGCACGTAGGAAATTTGAACTTAATGTACTCCAGGATAATGGATTTTTCATGTTTTTTTATTGTAGAAATGTTGTACAGAGGGGTTAGAGTTATATATGTAAGTTAATTAGTACATAATCTATCAAGCATTGTTATCTCTTCTTTTGTTATTCCCCTGCCTTCCCTTTCCTCCTTGCCGCCTCAAATCCCACTCCCTTCCCAAAGTTAAAGTTCATTTTCTATATAGTGTCTTGTAGAACTCATTGTTACAATGGATCATACTGTATCCTTGTTTCAGCATTTTGTTATTTCCCTTCCCCTCCCCACATTAGAAAAAGGTATATGCAAGATGAAGATCACTGACATAAAATACAGTAAAAACAGTGGTTATACGGTAGAGGTTGAAAATAGAAGAGAAACAAAAAAAATCACATAGTACCTGTTAGGTAACAATAAAGAAAAATCAAGTTGTGTCCTATCTTGGTGTCCATTTCACTTAACATCATTTTTTGTGGCCATATGTACATGTATAATGTTTTATAAGTGATTTAAATTCCGTATTTTCTCATGACTACGTTGTTACTGAAACTCATGTGCAAAGATGGACTTGTGCTATTTCAATGAAGCCACAAAACGTTCATTTTACCTGGAGCAGTACAATAGATTGTTACTTGAAGTAATTAAAAGGAACTGTTACTGGAAGTGGAAACTGGTTCCAAGTGAGGAATTGAACATAGAGAAATGACAAGTTCAAATTAATTTGTGCTCTCGTTTTAATGTACAAGAAAAAAATTCAAAACTTGAAACTCTATCCCTGACTTTTTCGAGTGTGTTCTTTACTCACATAAAACTTGTCTGTAAATTTCTAGTTGAGAGTATTACAAAAGGAAACAATATGCCATTTGAAGGTCAACATAGATAAAAGGAAATAACGTTGTTTTAAAAGTGTTCTACTGCAAAGAAACAAAGACATGTAGTTTTAAAGGTACCTTATGCCTAGATATTTCACTCCTGACATGATTGCCTTGTTGCAGGAGTCAGTTATCCATTCCTTTATTCTGGTACTGAGTTCACCATAGCAATAAGGATTCCCAAAAGCAGGATCCAGTGAGTATGATCAGCAAAAGGAGCCACTTTTCAAACCAGTGCTTTAAGGATGGTCCCAAAGAAATATGTGGGGTTTTTTTGCTTGCTTGTTTGTTTAGTTTGTGCTGTTTCTGGGGATTGAACTCAGAGTCTGGACCCTGTCCCTGAACCGTTGTCTTTGCTGCCCTCCTGCCACCATAGGTAGTACTCAACTGCTTGAGCCAATACTCCACTTCTGGCTTTTTTGGTGTTTAATTACAGATAAGAGTTTGACAGACTCTCCTGCCTGTTGGCTTTGAGATTGTAGTAAATCCACGTGACATCAACTGTATGGACTACTCTTTTGAAACAAGACATGTTAGATGAAGTTTATTATAAAGCTATTATTCGACCATTTTTAAAAGAAGAGAATATGTTCAGCAAAGAAACCATAACTTAACTCAGCAAAAGTAGGTGCACTGAATTATTTTGGAATTATGTTCTCTGCTTGGGAAGATTACTATTGACTTCGTAGTTCCTTTTGAGGAACTTTTTCTGTTGGTCATGGGGCTTGAACTCTGATCCTGGGCGCTGACCCTCAGCTCTTCAGCTCAAGTTGAGTGCTCTACCACTTTAGCTACAGCACCACTTCCGGATTCCTGGTGGTAATTGAAGATAAGTTTCTCATGGATTTTCCTGACCAGGCTGGCTTTGAACCACAATCCTCTGGTTTCAACCTCCTGAGTAGCTAGTAGTACAAGTGTGAGTCACCAGCACCCAGCTCATATTTGCATTTAAGTGCACTTAATTACACTATGTTGACAAAGAATGGAAATTTGAATCAAATGATGTGACATTGCAGCTTTTCAATAACATGGAGGTAGCAATAAATATGTCCTCCTTTTCCGTGTTCTTACATTAATGACTCATGAGCTATGGGACTCTTACATTAGCATCCTCTGTTGTCTGCGTATGTGGACTTAGTATCAGAAATTGTTCATAGAGAAATAGAGAAAGATTTGTAGAAAGCAAAGGAGATCAGGTATGAAAGAGCAGCATAGAAGGATATACAACTTATCACACAGAGATTATGAACTATCCTAAGTTATTAGAATGCTAAGGGCAATGAGGCATAAGCCTAGTTGATAACTTGTTCTTCAATAACAAAAAATAGTTCTCTAGAACAGTTTATGGTATAACTTAGTTATTATTATCATTTATTCCTTCCATCTGGAGTTATTCCTTCTGTCAAAACTATTAACCTCTGCCTTTTTGGTGCCATAGCTTACCAAAAAGATTTTCAAAACTCACTTATACTACCCTTCTGATTGTGATTAGCAGTGGCCACTCACGAGCCTGGAATCTTTGAATTTCCAGGATTAATCTTCACTGATATCTAAGCACAGTCCTGGTATTAATTGCCATGACCTATTAACACAACGTTTTTTTTGTTCAGCACAGTATTCTAATATAGGTAAAGTACATGAATTAAGGACTATTGATAGGTATCATTTGGAAGGAGCAATTATATATTCCAAGCATGGGTTCTTTATTTTGCTTTTCCTAGTTAAATGACTCTTTTGCCAGGACTAGGGATTGAACTCAAGGCCAGGGAACTGATCCTGAGCTTCTTTTTTTTTTTTTTTTTTGATGAAGGCTAGCACTCTATAACTTGAGACAAAACACCACTTCCAGTGTTTCTTTTTCTGTTTATGTGGTACTGAGTAATTGAACCCAGGGTTTCATGCATGCTAAGCAATAACTGTTCCATGAAACCACATTCCCAGAGCCTTAAATGACTTTCTTTTTTATATAAGTTTTTTATAATAAGTTTTTTGTGTGAAAATACAGTACAGAGGGGTTATAATTACATGAGCAAGGTAATGAGTACATTTCTTATCAAGCATTTTGGCCTCCTATTTTGTTTCCCCTTACCATCCCTGCCCACCAATCCCCGCCCACCGCCAAAGTTGTAAAGTTCTTTTTTCGACATAATGTCTTGTTGCAATGGGAATTTCTTAAGATGGCATTGCTTTTTCATTCCGTTAATATGTATTACAATTTATGCCAGGTGGTAGAAAAGGAAGTGGAAAACAATACTAAGTCCAGTAAGGCTGACATTCCAATCACATCACTAAGGAAGTAGTGTTAAGATCTGCAGTACTCTTAGGGCTGTTGTATGTGACATTATTAGATAAAACACTATTAACTGTCATCCTCGACATCCATAACATTCTGTTTCTACTTTCCAGGTCAAGAACCAAATATCTACGCCTTTTTATTGATTGGGTGAGTTTCCTAGGAAAGAAGAAGGAGGATGTAGTAGGTGATGGTGGGAAAATATGTGTATTGGCTCCCTGGCCACATTTTTTGCATTTTAAGAAAGTGCTACTGATGAACACCCACTTACATCTAATTGACTTGCTGTTTGCACTAGATGAAGATAAATGAAGACATTTATTCTTGTGGATAGTCACATATATTAACAAAATCCATTTCTGGAAAAATGAGATACTAGGCATGAAATTATAAATTATTTTCTATAAAATGGTTTGTTTTTTTGGAGAACAAAAGGTAGTATTGAAATGATTACTCCAACGTTCTTTGAGATTTTATGTTGTCTCAGTATCAAAATGTTTTCTAATTTCTGAAACTTCCAAACATAAAAGACATGATTTGAAGGTATCAGTAGTTTTAGAAAATAAGGAACGTAATAGCATCCTTCCTGCAGACACATGTGATGGCAAATATGATTGATTGTATTATGGTTCTCTTTTTTTCCTCTTTATTTCAAGTGTTGCATATCTTGGCATATTACTCAATGTCCTGAATCAGCTTCCTCTAGGTGAGATTTACCTCTACTTTGCAGCGTCAGGGTGGGTCATGTGACTTACTTCAGCTTAAAAAACTGATCCTGAAGTGGTGAAAGGCTATTTATAGGGGAAGATTTCTATTTCATTATCTGTGTTTTTTTTTTCCCCCTTAGCTATAAAAATAACGTATTTCCAGAGGGAGTCTTCTTTCAACTTATATGTTGGAAGATTATAGCATGTGAAATTGAGTCAAAACTCAAATACAGGCCTCATACATATAACACAGGCAGAACTAAGCTAATATTTGAATATGATATTAAGATGCTAGTTTCTTATCATTCTTTTATACCTTTATGATAGTTGACTATAGCACACCAGCATTTAACAAATCCTAAACAAGAACTAAACAAATTGATAACATTTCCTATTGGAAGATATTACAATTTTTAATAAATAAGCATTCTCCATGTGATCACTTGTGGGATTATCTGTTTCTATAGATGTGATTAAACACTCTAGAGCAATGTATCTATTATCCACAATCATTATCCAGACCTTGTGATTGAGATGAGGAAGAAAATAATATCTAGTTTTCTCCTTCTCTTTTCCTCTTCTCCTTTTTCTAGTGTGGATTCTCACCTTTTCTCCAAATTCTCCTATTAATAAAGGAAGAATGACACATTGTGGATATGAAGCAAAAGGCTTCAAAGCCAGAATTTTAGTCTTTCAGAAATAGATGAAGTAAATCAGAGTGGCTCAAGGAAGAATAAAAACATGATATTTTTCCCTTTCTGGATTTCACCATAGACTCTGAACATGACTCTAAATAGCTAGTGAACTATTTGCCTTGGCTAACTTTTTTTTTTTTTGTCTTTTCTTTTTTGGTACTGGGGATCGAACCCAGGACGTTGCACTTGTTAGGCAAGCGCTTGGCCACTGAGCTACATGCCAGCCCACTTTTTAAAAATATAGTTTTAAAAATAAATGATAATTTAAAAAATTAAAAATAATTTAAAAATAAATAGTAATTTGTTATTTGCTTTTGGGTGGCATGAAATAAGGCTGCATTAACATTGTGTGAGTTAAGAGGCTAAATTTTTATCAGAATCTAAACATAATGAAAAATAGATGATTTTAAGATAAATAGCTTGTAGATATATTTTTACCTTGACATACCCACAGAGACATATTTTTTCTTCTTTTCCTCTCCACGCTGATTCAACTTCAATAAGCAGTTAATGTAATTCAAATGGATGTGTTTCTTTCAGAAATAGAATAGACCCAAAAAAGTTAGAAAAATAGAACCTGTATTGGGTAATGCATTCTTTAAAAATAGCAGTCAAATAAATATTAACCATAATTCCAAAATAATAACAATCAAATGCTCTTCAAAAGAGAAGATTGTAAACAGAATATACAAAAAGCGATAGTGCCACAACTACTTCAGGAGCTGCTCTCTGGCATTTAGGATTTCTAGTACATGACAATGATTTAATCAATATTAATTGCTTTCAGGGACTAATTTTTTTTAGTTATATTTCATTGAAGAAATATGTTGTTCAAAATGAATGAAAGGATAACAGTTTATTGTAAAAAGTATGCTACACACTCATTTTACATAGCAAAATAACTTTCCATAATATCTGTCTTCCCCAAATAACTAATCTCTCAAATGTACATTTGCATTATATGTATATAAGTTGGTAAAATAATCACCTTTCATAATCCAAGGAACACAAAAATGAAGAATTATCAGATGGGTTAAATATATTCAAATGGGTACTTTAAAGTCCCAGGTGTAGTTCGTAAGGACATGATGAGGTTAGAACCATCAGAGACATGTAAAGATTCTACATTAGAAAATAAAGAAAAAAAATAAAACAACCCAGATTCTGAATTTCTGGAGAGCAGAACAGCAAGTAAATTCTTTTGCCACTAGAATCATTTGAAAAATATTTTAGCTCTGTAGGTAGCTCGATTTTAATCTAGTATGACTTCTTTTAAATTTCTGTCCTTTAGAACTGCAAAATGATAAATACGGGTTATTCAAGCCACCCAACGTGTAGAAA
The DNA here is from genome assembly GCF_019054845.1 of Dipodomys spectabilis. Taxonomy (NCBI): domain Eukaryota; kingdom Metazoa; phylum Chordata; class Mammalia; order Rodentia; family Heteromyidae; genus Dipodomys; species Dipodomys spectabilis. The sequence continues at coordinate 1,544,468 of NW_024870710.1, forward strand.
TGTTTAACAGCAGATTTAGATTAGTAAACTAATTCAACTACAGCCTTATCCTGATGCAACTATAGGGACACCACATTTCCTAGCTTTTGAGAATAAGAAAATGTTGCCACTGGCTTTGTACACATGTATGATGTGCATAATACTTACGGGCCTTACATAAAGAAGTCTTGAAATGCTAAATAATATTTAAATAAGAAGTTTCTTATCTTTATTTTCACGTTTGGGGATCACTAAAAACCAAAATTATGTAGAAGGCTAAGCATATGGAAATGAAATCTGTCTCCTAATATTATAAAGATAATTTATGTAATTTTGAGTTACAGTTTCTAAAGTAATAAAAAAATAATGTAAAACAGATACAAAAACTCAATTTTCTATCCTTCCTAACTTTCCAACAGCAATTAGAGAATCCAGTAAATGTACAGCCATCCCAGAATGGTATAGGATGGTATAGGATCACTAGATGGTGAAAAAGAAGATAACAAAAATGGTTCCCCTGGAACAATGGGAAACAAAATCTACATCTACAGATTGTGATATAGCTAGAATATAGTTTCCACTATTCTAAGTCTTTGATATTTTAGGTTTGTTTACACAGCATCTTTCCACTCTTAGGAAATGACCCTTTATTAATACTCAAGTGTTTGCAGCTTATAACCCAGAAACAAACAATGCTTCTAAATGTAAAGAAGAATGATATTAAGAGTAATCAAGGCTACTTCCATAGCTATAGCTGATAAATAAGAATGGTATTGGGGAATAGTCCAATAATCTTGAATTTTTTCATGCCTTTACTCTTCTCCAACACGAGAAGTCCTAGTCAAAATGTGATAAACATTAATAGAGTATTTTATATTTTTTATTGTTCACACCAAAGCAAATACACTTTCCTCTTTGCAAGCCTGACTTTGATAGAGTCAGACCCTCAAAATTATTTTATAGACAAAAGTTTACTGCTTTGACTTAGGTGTTCTCCTGCCTTTGGGTGTTGTTCTCTATTATTTTGGCAACTGCATAGCAAAAAAGATAAATACATTATGCTTGTATTGAATTGTTCAAAGTCAAGCTGTCTTCAAAAAAAGTTTTCTGTTCCCTTCTTCACTGCTAATTAACAGGATACTTTAACGTACATTCTCATTGAAATTGATGATAACAGGAGTGTCTGTGATTGCTTTTTTAAAAGTTTTCAAGTATTTTCCTGGCTATTTTCATTATCGCCTTTGTTCTGGTCTTCTAATCAGGAACAGAGGGTTACCTAAAACTATCTTCCTAAGATATAGGATGTTAGGTAGAAAAAAATAGATGTATAATTAAAGATTTTGATCTCCTTAAAGACTGAAAATCTCAGAAGACATTTTGCTATTATTGGCATTGTTAAGATGATTTGAATGTTTTGGTTCTTAAACTAAGTGAAATACATGTGAAATGTTACTTGCTCCAACAATGATTATGTCTTATACTTTTCTGCTCCAATGAGATGAAACGTCTGACTATGTTGGATGGCATATTGATTTTAGGATAGGAGGGTTAATTATAGAAAGCCAAGGGAGATTCCTAAAACAGTATTGCCTTTCATGTATCACTTAATTATACTTAAGTTATATAAGTATAGAAATATACAAATATGAATTGAGTGACAAATGTGTGATTTACAAAATTGATTCAATGACAACTAATCAAGAAAGCAATTCTCTATATTTATATAAACTGGTATACCTAGTAAGGATTTAAAAATTGTTAGAATATATTTTTTAACATTTATGTCAAAATATTTGTTTATTTGTAACTGTTTATTTTTTAATTTTTGTTGGTCGTGGAGCTTGAAATCTGGGCCTGGACACTGTCCCTCAGCTCTTCAGCTCAAGACTAGTGCTCTACCACTTGAGCCTCTGCCAGTTTTCTGGTGGCTCATTGGAAATAAGAGTTTCACGGGTTTTCCTGCCTAGGCTGGCTTTGAACCATGAGTCTCAGCTCTCAGCCTTCTTAGTAGCTAGGGTTATAAGTATGAGCCACTGGCTCCTAGCTACACAATTATTTTTTACATAGCTATGAAATATTGTTTGATAATCCCATTCATTTTTATGTTGTGTAATGATAAAGCTACATCATATCCATTAATTTCTGCATGTAACATTTCTTTTTAGTGAGAATGCTCAAAAAATCTTCTGGCTAGGATGAAATATCTATTCTTAACTATAATAACTTTGCTTCTTGTGGTATACAATTAATATATTTACTTTTAGTCCTGGAAGTCTGCTAATTAAAGTTACATAAAACATGAATTGTAAAGTGAAAGAAATTCATGGTTCCATTACTTATTTTAAGAAAACAATTATGCCTTTTGTTTCCAATTATATTTCTGTGGGAATGTATAATATTCATTGATTTAAATGTTAAAAAATTATAACAGTTATATTATATCAAGTTGATTCAAACTGGTTTGGTCCTGGGGCTTGAACTCAGGGTCCCTGAGATTTGTTGCAATTTTTTTAACAATTTACCATTTCAGTCATGCCTCACTTCTGTCTGGCTTTTTTGCTAAATAATCAGAGATAAGATTACAAGAAGTTTATTTTGTGGGCTGCCTTCAAACAGCAATACTCAAATCACAGCCTCCCAAGTAGCTAGGTTGAGATACATGAGCCACCTGCTCCCAACTTCTATTCACCACTTGTATATGAGCTTTCATAGACGAAATTGTTTTACACTTTTATTCAGTTCAACTCTTTCATTTTTCCTTTCCAATAATTTTATTGCCAAATTTAAGACTGCTTCATCTCAAAATTGTCAAAACATCTTCCTTTGCTTTACATTTCCATCTCTCTTTTTGTTTTATATACCACCTTTTAATCCTGCTTGAAGTTAACATTGTAATAAATTGTTATGTTTAAGTCAATGTTCACTTTTTAATTTTCCCAAATACTGCCTTTTCCTAACACCTCTTATTAAACAAAACGTCATTCCACAAATGTTTTGTTTTACCCATTATTAAATATTCCTTGATAATATTTATGTGGGCCTAATCTTGTGCCCTACAGACCCATTGAGATGTACAATCTTTCCTATACAAATATAACAATTTTACACTAATAGCTTCAATATTGGACAGAAATATATTGCAGTTTATTTTTCTTTGTCAATGACTCAAAGAATGTTTTTAGAAATTGTCATAAACATAAATAAAACTGTGCAGCTGAACGCTGTTGGCTCATGCTTGTAATCCTAGCTGCATAGAAGGCTGAGATCTGAGGATTGTGGTTGAAATCTAGCTGGAATGGGAATGTCCGTAAGACTCTTATGTCCAATTAACCACCAGAAAAACAGAAGTGGCACAGTTGCTCAATGAGTAGAGCGATCACTTTGAACTGAAGAACAGAAGGACAGCACCAGGACCAGATTTCAAACCCCATGAATGACCAAAAAAGGGGAAGAGTCAATTTATATCTTTTCTCAATTGTATCCTCCAATCCACAAAAATTATGTCTCCATTTATTTAGATTTTTGCTTTTATATTCAGCATTGTATAAATTTCAATGACTGTGAGTAAATAGTACTTTAATACATTTTGACAATGTGTGAAGATAGCACAAATAAATTCACAGAATACAGTTGAAATATAAAGGGCAATGGGAATGGAGAAAGCCAGAAATGGGTTTATCAGGCCCTTCATCAATATGTGAGAGTGTAAGATATTTCAATAAGATATCTTCATATAATTAATATACACCAATTAATAACTATCTTCCAAAGGCTTTGGTATTCAAGTATGATATAAAGGATAAATACACATGCTGTGGTCAAATGAAAGAAACATAGATGAGGAAATGCATACTTATAATGATTGTGTAAATAAACTAAAAAATTCAGTCAACATTCTGAGGGCTCATGGCTCATTGAACTCGAAGGTTGCTGGTATCTAAGATAATTCTAAAATATTAGACTTGATCCTATCTTTAAGACTGCTTAATACTATTGCTTTTTGAATCAGTATTCTTTTTCTTGTTGCTGGTTTTGGTGGTGGTTCTGGGCCTTGAACCCTGGGCCTGGGTGCTGTCTCTCAGCTCTTCAACTCAAGGCTAGACCTCTACCACTTGAGCCATAGTACCACCTCCGGCTTTCTGGTGGTTAATTGGAGATAAGAATCTCATGGACTTTTCCTGCACAGGCTGGCTTTGAACCATAATCCTCAGGTCTCAGCCTCTTGAGTGCCTAGGATTACAGGTGTGAGCCACCAGCGCCTGGTTCCTCTTTACAACACCTTAAACATAAAATAAAATAAAGTAAAATCAATAAAGGGCATGTTTGGCAAATAAAGTAAAACGATAACATACAGACAAATGAAAATAATAATATACGTATATGTATGTACACATCTGTATATTCTTATATATGTATACATATATAGGTATTTGAATATATACACATATAAGTATGAATATATGCATATGTACATGTAGTGTGTACACGTATAAATTTATTTAAATAGACTTGAATCAGAAATATATTGAGCATATTAATGCCAATGAAATACTTTAATCATCCTGAATAAAATCCAAATACATATCTCTATAATAATATAACAACAATCAAGGAACATATGGAAAGATCATAACATACCTAGATATTGCATACATATAGAGATTACTGGAAATAGAAACAATAAGATAGCCCTGAACAACCATTATGTAGAAATTGCAATCCTTATACATTGGTGCGTGGCACTTAAAATGATATAGTCAGTTTCTTAAACATACTGGAAATCTTTAAGACATTACACATAGAATTGCCTCTATGATCCAGCATTTTGAATTACAATTTTATATACAAAATAGATTTCAATATATGTCCAATGAGACACATCTACAAGAATATACATAGCAAAACCTTTTATAATAACATATAATAAAACATTGAAATGCCCATTGAGGATGTTATTTCAATATACACATGCATATAAAACAATATGCTCTATCCATGAGAAAAATTTACATGGACTTACTTTGGAAACAGTGATATTTCATGGGAGAAATGGATAAAATAGACTACATTTTCTAATTATATGATGTTTTTAAAATTGGCACATCTGTAGAGGTAGAATCTGTAGAGGAGAGTAGGTTGAAATGATGACAGGAAATGACTATTAATAAATTTTTGAGTATTTTGAGAGGGTAGTAATGATAAAATGTTCCTGAACTGAAGGTGATGTTCTTACTCCAACTCTTTAACATTCTAAGAATCATTGTACTTTATCGAAGAATTACAGATTGCATTTGCATTAACCTTAGGAAAATTTTTAGAATAGTAGTGGGTGAATCTGAGTGATAATTTAGAATTTAAAATCACAGAATTCTATAATGCACAACTTTAGTATGTTGATGAATAAGACTATCAAGAAAATATGATCTGTGATATATCCTCTGAGTGACTATACATGACATTAAGAGCCAGTGAATATTCTACAAATTCATGTATATTGAGCTATGAGATAGGATTAAGAAGGATGAGGGATAAGTATAATCAAGATGCATTGTATTGGCCATGGAATGTGGCTTAGTGGTAGATGCTTGCCTTACATGTGTGAAGCCCTGGGTTTGATTTCTCAGTACTACATAAAGAAAAAAGCAGGAATTGGCACTATGACACAAGTCATAGAGTACTAGCATGAGAAAAAGAAGCTCAAGGACATTGCCAAGGCATGAATTCAAGCCCCAGGACTAGGCAAAAAAAGATGCATTTTATTAAGCCAGGCACTGAGGGCTCACGGCTGTAATCCTAGATAATCAGGAGGCAGAAAATTGAGGTTTGAAGCCAGCCCAGCCAAGAAAATCTGTGATATTCTTATCTCCAATTAAATCTCAGTAAAATCATAAAGTGCTGCTGTGCCTCCAGTGATAGATTTCTAGCATTCATCCAAAGGAGCTCAGGGACAGCCCCCAGACCCAGAGTTCAAAACTCAGGAGAGGAAAAAGAAAAAAAAAAACTCACTATACACTTTTAATATACTGCTTTGTCAAACAGCAAGTCCCACCCAACTACTTAAAGTTAATTAAAAATATGATTAAATACAAGTAATTTTGGGAACCAGACAAAGATAGTATACACGGGACAAAGTAAATGTTATATCATGCAGTTTGAGTTGAAATTTGTTCTATAGTCTTCTTACATCATTTATGAAATTGACAATACTGCCAATTATAGGTCAATTTCCTTGAGGAACAGATTGTAGTCTGCTGTCTTTTATACGAAATCATAGAGGTGATTTTTTTTGCCATGTATTGAACTATATCTGATATTTTAAAGTAGATTTGTCCTAATATAACATTAATTTAATCAATCATTTCATTAGGGTGATGTTGGTTAGATTTTTTCCAGTAAATCTTATCCCCTATAATAAATGAGAGCATGCTGTGACAGTCTCCTATTAATATGAAAAAATACTTTATAAAATTAACTTAAAAGGGGGAAAGATTAAACTTGACTTCTGATTTTACACATTTCAGATTATGTTTCTTATCCTCATTGACTGGGTTGGTGGTGGCACAGTACCCCATGTCAGGAATATGTGTTGGAAAACGTGTATTTATGGAAGCCAGGAAGTAAAGAAGAAGAGGAATAAGAGTGGGAGAGGGAGAAGGAGTAGGAGGAAAGAGAGAGAGGGAGAAGGAAAAGAAGAAGAAGGAGACAGAGAAGAAAAAGAAGGAAGAGGAGGAAAGGACTTTGATCTTAACACCTTTGATCACAAGTTCTCAGTGACCAAATGTCTACAACTATGCCCACATGAAAGGATTCTCCTCTTTATGGCAACTTAGTGAAAGCTAATTATTAATCTCAATCCTTTATGATTTCAGATTTAATTTCTAGAATGGTGGGTAGATATTTCTATACATTGTGATAACTTCTGTTCCTAAATATTTACTTGAATTAATCAGAGAGGCTATTTGGCATGGAGGCGGTTTAGTTATACCATTGCTGGAGAAATATTTTGAGTGCAAATACATTTTATTTAACACATAAGGAAGCTTCAGAGATTTCATTTTGTGACCTTCAAAAATGACTATTTCATCTAACTCATAATGACTTTAATTTTTCATAATTTTATGACATTTCTATTCAAGTTTTGTCATCTATAGTTAGGTTCTCTCTTTCTAGTTGAAGGAAAAATATATACTATCACAATCATTTATTTCTTAATTATTCTATAGAGTAGGAATAATATGAATTTCATACCATTCAAAAATGTTATATTCAAGTCTATAGGAATAATTGCATAAGTCCTGGAGTATCTTGTTTTATCTCATATGGAGAATGATTCAATTTCTAAAAATGACTGTTGACATAAAATACATGAAATTAAGTGTTTCTCTGAAATGTCTCCGTACTCAAACCTCAGAAATAAATGAACAGTAATTAAGATTTTTATATACTCAAAAAATATATGAATCTATATTTTATGTCAAAAAGGTTTAGGTTTAAAAGAAGAGAAAATCCTGTGACCACAGTAGATAATATTTAATTTAATGAAAAATTAATTCATTCACCCTGACAGAGCCTATTGTTTTAGCTTAAATTAGAAATTTGATTAACGATCCCTTCATTGTTTTGAATATTAGAGTATTTCAATTTGTATAAAGTTTCTGTAATTTAAACCTTTGAGTGTACATTTTTTCATAAAAATAAAAACTTTTTTTCACATTGCAGATTCAGATTCAATAACTAAATAAATATCTAAATGGAATTCAAATAAGAAATTTATTTTATTCTTACATATATTGTATCAGTGCTGAATATGGGTATCTCAAGCTTGTAATCCTCACTACTCAGGAAGCTGGAGTTCAAAGCCAGCCTTGACAACAAAGAAATCATCTTATAAATATGTTAGAAACAATTACAAGAAAAAAAACTTTTGAATACTTATTTTGGGGTCCATTTCACCTAACATCAACTTATCTGACCTTTGCTGCTTGTCTTAGGCATGTCCCTTCCCCCAGTGCTTTCATTGTATTTGATGTTGGTATAATTTGTGGAGGGGAAGGGAAAAAAACAAATGGTTTAAATAAGGATAGAGGTGGATCCATTGCAACTATGAGGTGTAAAACTCGTTATGATGAAAAACGAACTTTACAACTTTGGCCAGGGGGAGGTAGATGGGAAGGGTCGGGAAGGGGAAACAAAGGAGGAGGCAACAATGCTTGATAAGAAATGTACTCATTACCTTGCCCATGTAATTATAACCCCTCTGTGAGGTATTTTCACAATAAAAAAATAAATAAATTTAAAAAGCCAGACTTGGCAAGACTTTGTGAGTCGCACCTCAATTAATCTCACACACACACATCACAACACACACACACACGCACAAAGCCAGAAGTGGAGTTGTGGCTCAAATGTTAGAGCAATGTCCTTGATGGGAAAAAAAATCAAGGGATAGGTCTGGAGTTCAAATCACTAGAACAACACACACACAATATTATGTATAAATTCTCATTTTAGTTTGAAGAAATAAACAATATCATGGAAAGTAATATTTGTTACTTATCCTGAAATTTTGTGAAGTTGTTTTTATTACAGTTTGTCTTAAGATATAACATAGGTTATTAAAATTAATATGAATATAGTATATTTATAATTACACATAGCACCTTGGAGTATAACAGTTGGAATTTTTTCTGTAGCCATAAGAAATAGTCTGAGTAAAAGAAAGAAAGGAAGAAAGGAAGAAAAAGAAGGAAAGAAAGAAGGAAAGAAAAGGAAGGAAGAGAGAAAGAGAGAGGGGTAGGGATGGAGGGGAAAAGGGAGGAAGGAAAGAAGAAAAGAAGGAAGGAAGGAAAAAAAGAAGGGATTAAGGAATGAAGGAACGAAGAAACGAAGGAAGGAAGGAAGGAAGGGAAAAAACAATTTAATTTATAAAATGTGCTATTTAGCCCAACATAAACTTGTAATTAACCCTTTAGTAAATGCAAGTTTTCAATTTTCATTTCTCTGCATGTTCCCCATGCATGAATGAAACCAACAAATTAAGGTTCAGAAATAATCAGGTGAATCTGTTTGCATCTGTAGTAAATATGTATGCAATTCTTTTTCTCATTTTCCATACATCATAAATACTTATTTGCAAACAATTTACATTTAGTTATAAATATTCTAAAAATTGAGGTAACCAAGGGATATCAAAATATTATATAATGTGAATACTAGTAATTATAATGCTATTAATATTAGTCTTTATGTTATATTAATTGTAGCAATTTTATGATGTATTTTATCAGAGAAATTAGCATATTCTGATTTTGGTGTTTGTGGGAGTCCTAATAGTGGACAGTAATTAAAATGAAAGGAGATCTGTACTTGTTGGCACAAACGAATATTTCTGAAAGCAATTAAGTCATTGGAGATTGTTCAAATACATCAGAAGGGCCTTAGAAAGGCTGCACCACGTTAACATGGTTACCTATGATGTGATTCAAGAGCCACTAAACAATCATACTTCACTTTGCCATCACTATAATTATTCCCATTGTAAGAAAAATCATTCACATAATTACCTGATATAATCTTGTCCTTAAGTTATTATGTTCTATGAAATAATATCCAAATGTACACCACACTGAGTTAAAGCAAAAGTAGCAAAGTGTTTTGGACGATGTAACTCCTTCCAGATACACATGTTAAAATTCTATTCTCCTGTCTGGTGATATTAGAATCAACCTTTCAGAGATGACCCTGCAATAATGACCCTGGCGAAAGAAGCCCAATATAATTACTCTGCCATATGAACGTCCAACAAATAGATTATAATGAATCACAAAGTAGACCCCTATAAGACAAAGAATTGCTTTGAATAACCATTTTTAAATCAATGTTTAAGCTTCTAGAGTATGGATAATATACTCCTGATGTTTTTAAGCCACTTACTTTGAAATATTTTAACAGCCCAATAGCTGACAAAAAGCAAAGTTTTTATTTATATTTCACAAATTCTGATAAAAAAGATTCATAAGGTTTTATTATTTGAATTTTATTCTCCAAGACTCCTGGTTTAAAATATTTTTTTTGGGTCCGGTCGTAGGGCCTGAACTCTGGGACTGGGCACTGTCCCTCAGCTCCTCAGCTCAAGGCTAGTGCTCTACCATTTGAGCCAGAGCGCCACTTCTGGCTTTTTTCTTTTTGCTTATGTGGTGCTGAGGAATCAGACCCAGGGCTTCAGCCATGCAAGGCAAGCGCTCTACCACTGAGCCACCTTCCCACCCCCGTTAAAAATATTTTTAAATGGGAATTGAATTGAAGTTCAACTCTATTCAACTATTGTACAAAGGAGTTGCCATTCACTGAAACAGTGTATGGATGCAGTGCATCTTGATCAATGTCACTCCTTTCAACACTCTCATCCGCCCCTACCAATCAACCCCAATCCTTATGTATCTCAAGAATATGTTATGGAATTTCTTGCCATTTAACAAAGCAGTTTCTGTGTACAATGCATCTGGAATTGTGTTACCACTTCAACATCTTCAACCCCATTTCACACTACCCATTGCTTTGTATATTTCAATTCTGGGAAGTATCAAATGGATTCTTGCATGTATTCTATCCTTTTCCCCTTCAATTTCCTACCCCTCTCACATTGCCCCCCACTATCATTTCTTGCACTACACATTTACTGGTATTTATTTTGTTGGGCTTTGACTTAGCCTTTTAAGAGAATTATAGTATTTTCACTCTCCATGGATTCTGACATTTCAGATAATTCCTTTGTACCTCCTTGCACACCATCCAGTGTTTACTTTTACATTTATGGACACTCCTATCTACCACAAGTGAGGAAAGTCATGCAAACTAAGTTTCTCTGGGTCTGCTTTATTTCACTTAAAATTATTTCTAAGTGTTTCATTTTTCCTTTAGAATGGTGCAATATTATTCTTTCTGATGGATGAACAGAATTCCATTATGTATGTATTTATATGTTTGAATATATATGTATGTATGTTTGTATACATACATTTATATACATACATATATACTTGCAAATTGGGACCAATAAAATTATATATATATATATGTATATATAACTTATATATACATATATATTCCTTGATCTCTTTTTAAAATGAGAGGCATCTGGGCTGATTCCATATGTTGGCTACAGAAAATAATGCAATAATCAACATGATTATGCTGGTAGCTTCAGTGTGGCCTTGTTTCTGCTCTATTGGATAAATGACCATAAGTGGAATTGCTGGATCATAGGTAGGTAGCTCTCTATTCACTTCTGTGAGCAATTTCCATAGTGTTTTCCAAAGTGATTGAACAAGATTACATTCCCCCCAACAATGTAATAGAGTTTCCTTTGGGTCACATCCCTATCAGTATCTGTGATTGCTCATTTGTTCATAATGACCTTGTAAGAGGGGTGAGATGAATCTCAGGGTGGTTTGGATTTGCATTTCTTTTATGGAGAAAGATGCGTCTATTTGTCATTCTAACTTCTTCTTCTAAGAATTTATCTTTAAGTCTTTATCCCATATATTAATTGGGTTCTTGTTTATTTGAGGGTTTATTTTTGTTGGGTTTAACTTTTTGATCTCTAAATATGGGTTGGTTATGAAAACACTTGTCTAATGCTTAGCTAGTAAAAATCTTCTTCCATTCTGTTCTTTTTCTATATATCCTGCTAACTTTTTCCGTTGCCATGTAGAAACTCTTCAGTATGATGCGATTCTATTGATCCAGAAAGAATGATATTACGACATTCATAAGGAAATGGAAAGACTTGGAACAAACTTACATTAAGTGAAGAAAGACAGACTCCAAGAAATATACCTTGCCTAATTTCCCTCATTTGTTGTAGTAGAATGTACCTCTAATTCTTCAAGTAAACACAGTTGGATGGTAAAAGAGAAAACATTACACTTGGACATGATAAATTTTATGGGATTCTAAACATTAATACAGTGAGATCAAAGGAGGATGCCTTTTGGAGAGGATCACAAAGGATCAATAGATGTACGAATATTATCATATAAAATAATGTTCATTAAAATGATCTCCAAGACATGATTATGAGACTTTGTTTATGATTTTGCTTTTTTCTTCAGTGTTCTGATGCCGTTTTTTTTTTTTTAAATTTCTGCACCTTTGGTTTTATATGTACGTTTGGATAGGACAAGGGGGAATACAGAAATGGTGGGACAAAGGCTAAAATGCAGTAGTGCTACTCAATAGACACTACATTGTAAATGAACTATACAACTTATGCGAGAGGGAGGTTGAAAGGAAAAAACTGGGAGAACATGAGTGAAGATGTGACACTGTTCAAAAGGAAATGTGCTCATTATCTGACTTATGTAATTGTAACCCTTCTGTACATAATCTTTACAAATTAAAAATGCACGTCATAAACAGGCTAGAGTAGCTATACTAATATTAGATAAAATTGGCTTTAAAATAAAAGTGGTATGAAAGTAAAAAGAGACAAAGAAGGACAGTAAATATTGACAAAGAAAACTCTCCATCAGAGAGATATAACAATTCTAAATATAAATGTCCTGAATTCTAGAGCTCACAAATTCATCAGAGAAATACTACTTACCCTAAAAACATGCATACATCCAAATTAATTGTTGTTTGCTTGAACAAATCATTCTTACCTCTGGACAGGCCATCCAGGTAAACTTAGCAAAAATCTTTAGAGCTAAATAACTGTATTGACAAGCTAAACCTAACAGATATATACAGAGCATTTCACCTACCAGTGTCACAATATATATTCCACTCAGAAGCCCATGGAATATTCTCCAAAGTAGATCATATCTTAGATCACAAGGAAAATCTTTCAAAATTCAAAGAAATTGCTCTTTGTATCCTGTCAGACCATGATGGAACCAAATTGGATCTCAACATCAAAAGGCATCACATAACATTCTGAAACTCACAGAGACTGAATAACACATTGCTAAATCATTAGTGAGTCACTGAAGAGATATGGAGGGAAGTTCCAACGTTTATGGAATTCAGTGGAAGTGACCACACAAAATACTACCTCCTCTGGGACACAGCAGCAGCACAGACAATACTCAGAGGAATATTTATAGCTTTGAGTATGTACATCAACAAATTAGAACAATCTTAAATCAGCACTAATGATGCATCACTAAGTCTTTGACAAAACAGGAAAAACAAAACCAAAAACCAGTAGACAGAAATAATACAAATTAGATTAAAGAAATAAATGAATCAGTCTCAAAAAACATGCAATCATAATTGACTTTTATCTACTAGTAGCTCAAAAATTCGCCCAATGAATCTCAATGTAGCTATTTTCAGAGGTAGACTCAACCAGCTAAAACCAGTGAACCAAACAAACTTCTAGGACCCTAAGAAACACTTTGTTTGCCTTTTTAACAGAAATTTATTCTATTGTTCTTATTAAGGTGATTTATAGATGGACTACAAGTACAAGGGTTAGGTAATGGGTACATTTCCTTTTGTGAAATGTCTTCAGGGCCCTCACATGTTCCCAGTCCCACCCTCCTGTCGCCACCCATGTGTTAAATATTTCACTTTCATCAATGTTCAATGAACTCCACTGCTGCAATTTTTCACTCTTTTCCCTAAAGATCTGTGCCCACCCCTCACCTTCCTGAAGACATACAATGAATATACCAGGCATAAGGTAAAAAAGACAGAATTATCACAAACTATAAACAACAACAAACACAAAACAAAAAAGAAGTTTTCTCTTTCCGTATCTCATAGTTCATTTGAGTATGTATATCTTGTTATATAAATCTAATTGTTTTTTATCATGAAGTCAATTCAGGGATTAAGGTTTGATAACATAATTTTGCTTTCTATTTAATGATGTTTTTTATTTTAATATTAAAGTTGTAACACAATTCAAGTCCTAGTGAAATTTGAAAGTTCAGATTTAAATGTTCCAAATGTCTAATAATTCCTTTTGGCAACCAAAATGAAAAAGAGGCTGTTTTAACCTCAAGAATGTCATCATTTCATGTGTAAAAAGAATAAAATAAATGTAATGTTAATTTAGTGGACATAAGGAATCAAATACTTATGCAATGCATCAGTACCATAGATTATGACATCTATTAATAAAATTAATAAAACTTGTTTTAAGTAGATTACTTAAGACATGAAGCAAGTGAAAATTTTCTTTTCTAAATGAAGTTATATAGAAATCACAGTTTAAAGATTCCAGAATTCTGTGTGATTTATACATGTCAATTTACACATATGCTAAGCTCATCTCAACGTTATTTGAAGATAACTGAGAACAGCATTAGAATTTAAAAAATCACGTAAATGGTTAGCTGTATTTAACTAAATAGGTCTCTTTTATATATCTTTATTTTATTTGAAAAATCTGGAAAATGTATTTAAGTCCCATCAAAGATAATGAGAAATAAACACCCTTAGCTCCTTAAAAGACAATAAAAAAGGAAACAACAAAGAAAAATTCAACCTCATTTTGCACGTGGTCTTTGTGGTGCTTTGTTATTGTGGATTATGTGACTATCCCATGAATCTGGGCTCAAATCACAAGGGCTACAGGAAGAAAATTTCAAAATCTAGAGCAGCTAATACACCTATGCAGTTGTTTGTTGGTTTCACTAAAGTTGCAGCTGGACATCAACTGTACAAAGGAAATAATTCTACTGCAGGCAAGAATGTGATGAAAAGCATATTGTTATCTTCTTAGATGAAATAAGAAGACCACACTTTAAAACCTGCCTAAATGATTAGCCCTTTGAATAACAGTGCCATTTTTAATCCACTCTAGATAATCCAAATCCTTCATCCCTCCACAACCATTAATGACATTCACAAATCATTGCCGAGGGGAATTTCCAGTTCTATTTGATATTTCAAATGGATTAGGAGTAACATAAGCAATAATTCAAATTGTTGAGAATATTTAATTTAGAATAATCAAACAAATCAGATTCAACTCCATAGCATAACCTTTAGGAAAAATGAATTAAGGTATATGGCATGTCCTTTGTAATTTAATTATATACATTAGGGCAAAATGCCAGAAAAACTCTGCAAGAAGGAAACAGAAGTCTCTGATAAGATATATTAAAGATTACAAGTAATTTTACCTACAATTTCTATTATATGATAGCATGTTTTTCTGCTAATCAGAGGCAAAAATATTTTTAATTATGATATGAAAAATGCATCATCATGAATGAAATCAGGGAGTAGATGACTCAAGTGCTGGTTGGTTCTGTTAAATATTCTCATTATTTTGAGTGATCTGGTGTTTTGTCTTGTGGAATTATGAATGTATTTTATGTCTGGGCGGAAAATTTGACTATTAGATCACTGCTGACACTCAATGTCAGGAATCTAACCTGAGTCAGAGTGGTAACTATATATGTGTGTGTGTGATTGTGTGTGTGCCTGCAAGTCTGTATTTAGAAGATTGTATCTTATTTCCCTCAGGGTATATACTTAATTCTATTAGTTATACTTCATTAATGACAGCAGATAAAAGCAATTAACCTTTTGAGACATATGTTTATGTTCCTATGTTTGTATGAACAAACTAAAAAGTTATATTTTGGGTATGAGTTTTGTGGAAGTTCAGCTTAAAGTATAAATATCTTGAGAAAGATGTCAATGGCAATCATTTCAGTGTAGATCAATTTTAGACAACACTTGGAAGGATATGTAATCATATATGAAAATGCAACATTTATTGATTTTCAAAAGCTACACTATTCGAGAAATATTTAAGAAAACAAGTTAAATTATGGAAACATAAAAGAAATGTGATTATTTATTGCATACAGTTTTATATTTTAGTTTCGTCAAGTAAAAATGCCATTTATTTTTACTGTATAGGAAGGAAAACCCTAAATATGACAGTTTGTGCCATATTTCACATTGAGAAGCTTTGTCTATATCAATAAGTTTATTTGTTTTGTTTCTGCTTTCCTATTTATAATTCTGCTTCTCATAGTATTCTTCTAAGGACTCTTTCTTTCTGCCAGTTTGGGGCTTGAACATACATCATGCTCTCAGTTTTTTTTTGTTTTTTTTTTTTGCTAACAGTAGTCAGTCTACTATTTGAACCATGCCCCAGCCTAGAAATTTTTGTAGTTAATTGGAGATAGAACCTCATGAACTTTCCTTCCAGCCTGAAAACCATTATCCCCTAAGTCTCGTATTTCTTAATCACTAGGATTATAGAGATGAGTCTTGGATCCGAAGAGTCAATGACTTTTCGTGTCTTATAGCTTCCACATGTTTGCTAGGAATTGCAATAATAAACTACCACAGATTGGGTAGCATTAACATTGTAAATACATTGTCTCTGAGTTGGTGGATTTAGAACTCCAAGATTAGAGTTGGCTTCTGATTCCTCTTTACTTGGCATATTCAAGGCGTTCTGTTTCTCTTGGAGTAGACTTCAACTTAAATGCTACCTTTGAGATTATGTTTCCATATGCAGTCACTTTGTAAGACAATGGGTTTTTTATCGTTAGTCTGATTTCAGTGGGACATAACATATTACTTAACAGATAGAAGAAAATCTCTAATAAGAAATTATTTGTTTGGGGCATGTAAGTTATGGTTATACTTTTAAAAATAGCAAAAGAGGTAAAGGTTTTATTAGAGCTTGTAAGAAAAGTATGAGGTCTTGACCTCAGACATGCCACATTTAAATTCCCAGCGCTACTGTAGGATTGAACTCAAAACCTATACTTGTGAAACAGCATCTCTACTACTACCATACCTGCAGATTATAATTTGATTGCTTATTTTGAGGTAGTATCACTATGCCTGGGCCTGCTTGGACTGAGGTCCTCCTAACACAAGCATAAAACATTTTGCCTGGAACTAGAATTATCTAAACTCTGTTTTCCAAGTAGATAAAATTATAGATTTGAGCCACTTTATCCAGTAAAAGTATACAATTACAAAATATCTTGATATTGCCTATATTTGTGCTTAACATATATAGCTAACATTAATTTTCTCCCTCTTTGGCTTTCTTGATATAATTGGCTTTGTTTTGGATGGAATCCCATCACAATCAAAAAAGTCTCATAAAAGTTTATGTCAAAAATCATGGAAAGAAGCCTTCAGGTTGCAAAAACACTGATCTTTAAGTTATAATTGCAGTATTATTTATAGTGTTAGTCAATGCTTGCTTAAGTATCAGGAGGAAGGCAGAAATTTGAAAGATGTCAGGTCTCCGTAGAAATTTTTTTTGTTGTCACTTCATGTTATCTTCCTTCCTTAAAGCTTGTTTTATTAAAATCCTCTGGGTGTATACTGGTTGGACTTATTGGTAATCATCTCTGGAAATAAGGCTGATTTTTAAAAGGCTGATGGTGTGGTAAATAAAGGAATGATCAGAATGAGCACAGATATTGTCACAGATTGAGCCGACCAGGTTAACTGCTGAACAGCAAAAAATGCAAAGTTTCAAGTTTGATGATCTACATTGGGATATATACAGATAGATATATACATATAAATATACATATACATACATACTTGAAAAATTAAATCTCCAGCAGAATATAGAGAAACTGCGTGACAGGTATTAAACTATATCAAACTGGTTGCAGGAAAGATACAGTAAAATATACATAGTTTAGCATAGATTTTGCAAAGGATGAAAATTCTTCCTTCATTATATACTTTACAAATATCCTTATTATGTTTTAAGTTTTTTTTTGTGAAAATACCATACAGCGGCATTACAATTACAGGCACAATGTAATGAGTACATTTCTTATCAAGCATTGCTACCTCCTCCTTTCTATCCCTTTATCATCTCTTTCCATCTCCCCTTCCCGACCCTCTCTCCCATCTTGAGCCAAAGTTGTACATTTCGTTTTTCTACATAACATCTTTTACATCTCATTTTTGCACTGGGTGCACCTTATCCCTATTTAAACAATTTGGTTTTTCACTTCCCCTCCACAAATTATAGCAACATCAAATACAGTGAAAAATAGGTTAAGTTTTTTTTTTTATATTGTAGTAGGAGCATCTATACAATGCTGAAAATTTGAATTACACAAAACATGCAACATGGGTAGCCACTGGTGGCTCAAGGATGTAATCTTAGCTAGTTAAGAGGCTAGGAGTTCAAGTTCAGATTGTATGTTGAGCATTGATTTATAGCACAAAAACACCATCCAGGCCCTGGGATCAACAGAAACAAAAATATAAAATAAAACATGGAGTTAGATATTTTATAATGAAGCATAATTTAATATACTCTACATTGTTAGAAAGACTAGACTTCTGTGTTAGCTTTATAACCTACCATAATAAGTAATGTTGTCGATTTATTAAACAGAAATGCTTATCCAGATTTACAAATTTGAAGATTTCTTTGTATGTTCAGTGGGTTTCATTGCTTTGGGAGCCTGTGACAAGACAATGGCAAGGTAGGGAGTATGTCAAAGAGAAAAGCTTTTGACCTAGACTGATTAAAAGATAAAATAAGAAAGTAGTTGAGAGTCTATGTTCTCATAGCTTTCACGCTGAAGAACTTAATCTCCAGAACTATTCAGATATTTTCCACAGTCTGGGAGGAAATAGAAAGTCATTTGTCTTTAACACGTAGATCTTTCTGGGGCATTCTAAATTCAATTGGCAACACCTTCACAAATGATAATGTCTTGTCCAGGGTAAGAAGCAAGTAGATATTTCTGTAAATTCTGATCAGAATTCAGCATACTAAATATTTTATGGAATTCCTATTAAAATATTTCCTTGCAGATGGAGTGGGTCTTTATACTATAAATGTGTGTATCTGTGTGTTCGTATGTGTGTATGTGTGTGTTTGAATAAACTAATATAACAATGTAGCAGAGAAAAGTGTTAGTGGGATTGGGAATGTGGCTTAGGAGCAAGGAGCCCTTGCCTTGCATGCATGAGGCCCTTCGTTCGATTCCTCAACACCACATAAACAAAAAGAAAAAAGCCATAAGAGGCGCTGTGGCTCAACTGGTAGAGCACTGATCTTGAGCTGAATAGGTGAGCGACAACACCCAGGCCCAGAGTTCAGACCCCACAACTGGACCCCCCCAAAAAAATATTAGTATGGCCTTTCGTTTTTCTTCTTATACCATGAAAGTCTGCCACAATTCCCAATCAAATCCTATCCAAGATTCAAACATTAATGCTGTCCCAAAAGGTTTGCGTGCCTGAAGGGCTGGGAAGGTGGCTCAGTGGCAGAGCACTTACCTTACTTACCAAAAGTTTTGCATGCCAACCCAAGTAAATCTACCTCATTTAAGATGGCCATGGTATATAAAATTTTAAGTCCTCCAATTACGTTGTCACCAAGGAAACAACATATAATATTTCTTAATATACCTAGATTGTAGAACACTTTACCTAGAAAATTGAAGGAATATACTTTATGGGATTTAATTTAAATATTTAGTCACTGAAATGCATCTTCTATATCCACAACTCAGAGCTCTATTAAAATACATAATTGCGAAACTCACCTATTACCATCTTCCATGAACACAGTCCTTCCTGAAAACAAACCAGATGTGGTAAACAAATTAGCAAGTACGCCATTGTCAAATGCAGCTGTTCTAAAGCATGGAACTGACAAAGCAATTAATGCCTGTAAACAGCTGGTTCTAAGGGGTATGGAAAGTGATTTTTCCACTAAAAGTGGAAAAGTCCACGTATGTTTCAGACTATGTTTCATTGTTAGGCATTTGTGAGATATATTTTGGAAAGCACAATGAATGAAAGCATGCTGTTTTGTAAAACTTTGCTGGCTGACACACCAAGGAAGGAAAACTTTTGAAATGTTTCAAATGAAAAGACAGACAAAAGGGTGGGTAAGTTGTTGTATGCAGTTTAAATATAGACTGAAGCAAACCAAAGAACGGGAAAAAAACTTTTTCCTTAAGAAATGCTTTCTGGGTAAACTGTGCTATACACTATAATGATGAAATGATCATTTCTTTGGAAAAGTAAGGAAAAAACACCTGTTGAAGTTCTTTTTAAAGTGAATCTTAAATGACAAGGATGACGAAATTTAAATGGGTTCATATTACCCAGTATTACTTTAATTTTTGATTAAAAGTTAAAACAAACTGACAGGCTATTAGTCCATGAAGATTTACACAGTAAGTTTCTGGCATATATTTTATTTTGTTCCAATTTTGGGGGGTGATATAAATATTTTATTTCAAAAAGGCAACTTGGTTTTAACCATTACACAAAAAATTTATGCAGTCATTGAATACAATTTTTTTTATTAATTTAAGACAATAGTAGGTTCATTTTATGCCAACACAAAATATAAAAACCAATGACATTTTCACTGAACAACCATGCATAAAAAATAATGATATAATATAGTAAAACTCCATGTCAACTATTTTTGGTTGGTTGTGGGCCTTGAACTCTGGGCCTGGGCACTATCCCTCAGCTCTTCAGCTCAAAGCTACCACTGTACCACTTGAGCCACAGTGACATTTCCGGTTTTAAGGTGGTTTATTGGAGATAAGAGTCTCACAGACTTTTCTGCCCAGGCTGGCTTGCAACCACTATTCTCAGATCTCAGACTCCTGAGTAGTGAGGATTACAGGCATGAGCTACCAAAATCCAAGCCAATTTTTTAAAAGCAAGCTTATTGAAACTTCTAGCTTTTTCCTGTAAACAATCTTATTTTTTCAGAATTAACTTATAACTGAGTTATTTTTAGATGTAACCGTGAATTTTTTATAGAATCAAATATAAGTCTATTACTCAGTATTTCCCAAAAATCCACTGTAATTGACTTTCCCCAAAATCAATTATTGCATACTATCTCACACACTATAATCATTACATTCTAAATAGTTTGGACCATTTCATATAAATTCTAGGTGCTATTTTACATTATAAATTCACATCTGTGGTTTTAAACTAAGGAGAAAAGACTTTAGAGGTAAAATCAAATATGAATGTGTAGTGTGGCCTAATTAAACCAAAAATTGTGAATTCATACAGACAAAATTATTTTCTTTCCACTAAATACGTTGAAGTCATACCATTGGAAATATTGAGGCAGGAAGTGGCAGAATTCAAATCTCATCAAACAATGTCTCTGTTATTCTGCTAACCTCTCCATTAAGAAGACGTCCCTTTTCCCAGTTGTCACAAAATTTCAAGTGTCTCTCTTAGAATTCTATTTGGCAAAGTTCTAAATCACTGATTCTTTTTGTATTTTCTGTTATATGAAACAAAATATAGGCACAAAACAACTGAAATAAAATGCACACATACGTTGAAGTCATCACAGTTGGAAAAACAACCAACAAATTGGAACTTCCCCAGGAACAAAACCATGTTGTGCACAGCTTACTTTTTTAAACTACAAAACCTTCAAACATGTTAATTTAAGTAGAGCTATAAGTATAAATATCTCTCAGAAATAAAGTTGTGTTAATTTGTAATTAAATTCATCTGGATCAACCTAATATAGAAAATCCCTTGAATGGATCAAATTGTTTAAAACAACTGTAACTGTATGTAAAGTAAGATCTGCATATATTTAAAAGAAAAATGCTACAGTATTAAATCACAAAAATCATAATATTCTTAAAAATTCAGAAATGCAATTAGTAATTCCAAAATATCCATAATGAGAACTAAACACTACTGACTTAACAAGAACAAAATGTGCAAATAATAGAATCTGAGCAGTGTACATGAGTGTACATAATTAAAAAATACTCCAAATTTTACTGTTTTTAGAAGACTGAATGTGGGTTATCTAAAGGAAAACATCAGCACGTTTTATAAATGAAATTAAAAATCTCATGAAAAGAGAGAATAGTAGTAGTTTCTGAAAAATAATATTTTAATAAATGGTGGTCAAAATCTAGTACTGACCAAATTGTATACCAAATTAGTTAGATCCTAAGAAGAACCAAGTTACTCGAGCTGATTTGAAACGTTGGCAAAGTAATAGAATACACTCTAACATTATTATGGATGTTGACTCTGGCATGGAATTCATTTCCTCTTTGTTCTGACAAATGAATATATGAAAGGACATAAATTCTCCAACTAAATATCAAGACCTAACTAAACATATACCTAGAAAAGTTATCAGGCAATCCGTATTGCAACTGGCATAAAAAGAAAAATCAGTCATACTGATTCTGTATTTATTTTAAATGTTGGCTTTTTTTCATAAATTACTTCTTTTGTCTTGCATTTTTAAAACATTGTGTTAAATGATTTATATCTTGGTAACTAATTTTGGATGCCTCCTTAAATTTTGTTCTGTGTGTAATATCTCACTTCAGTTCCTAACCCATGAAATGATGTTGTTTACAAAACAAATTCTAATAACCACTGTTTATAATACACAAAATCTCATAGGCATGATTTCAGGAAGCATAGGTTAACATTTTGATATCGTGGTCTCATGACTGATGAGATCTATCTGCATGAGTAAAGTTCTACCTAGATTCCTCAGCCTAAATTTAGCCACATTTAAAAAATGTTTATACCTTTATCTGTCACCCATCAGATGTTAAACCTGAGTATAAAGTCTAAGGAAAATCATGAGGTAAGAATTTAGCTCTTCTGGATATAAAGTAAAACAAAATGCAGCATAGAGCAACTCATTCGACTAAAGTCAACCTATTTCTCTAAAACATGTTAAGCATTCCTTTACAATGTGTATTATTCTCAAGAAAGGAATGAAGAATGTGAGAAGAGGACTAAGCAAATATTGTCTTCAAATATACATAATTTGGATTTACCTCTTTATTTCGTTAATGGCATTTTTGATAAAAAAACTGTTTGAATAATTGATTTCCTGGTCAGGTATAATATATCCTAGTTACATATACCAAACTGCATTCAGAAAATGGTATATAGTAATTGAGTAGAAAAATATTCAATAAATAGCAAAAAGTATATACCTATAGAGTAAGATTTTGATGAGTCAATTGGAAATATTCTAATATAATAATTTGAACATTTCACATTGAAAGTAATTATCTAGAATATTTAATGCTAATTAGACAAGATTGTCCTTCTAAATGAGCAAAACCTATTTCTCCTTTTACTTTATCAGGGAAATATCTGAGCTAAAAATGGAAATTAACATATGAATCTATAACAACTGGAATGAATTTTACTTTTTATTAGCAAATATTAATTTCACAAAAGTATTTTATTGTGTTATACACATATGTTCACATAATGTAGCTTGTTACATTTTATTCCTTTTATTAATTTCATTATCTTATTTTTATACTTATATTTTATTATGTCTACATACTATCTTATGAAATATTTGAACATATTTACTCCAAAATATTTCTCTTCATCTCCTCTCTTACTTTTTTCCAAACTTAATCAGTTCCATCTTTTACACCTGGGTAATTCATATTATTTTCTGGATCTCGAGTCTGCATATGAATAATCTAATATTTGTTTTTCACAGTATCATTAATTGCTTTAATATGAAGGTTTCCAATTCTATTTTCTTGAAGATGATATGATTTCATAATTATGCTAAATAGTATATCATTGTATATATATATATATATATATATATATATATATATTACAGTTTCTCTCTTCAATGAGTGATTAAGGAACATGTAGTTAATTCTGTAGTTATTTATGTTTTTATGTGGGAGAAGGAAGAATGGAAATAATGATGTTTGGAATAAGAAACATGCTCGTTAGGCAGGCACTCTACTATTTGAAACATCTCTCAGCTGCTCTTTCATCAGTATTTCAATAATGCATTGTATTTAAAAATAAAATTTAATTACATTTGCAAAGGTGTTCTTTTTCAGTATATATATTATTTTTTATTACAATGTTACATTTAATATGTCATGTGAGTATGGGGATGTATGTGAGCATGAAAATCTAGGCATGTTTGTACATGTAGATGACTCGAAGGAAACTGAATGTATGTGAGATACAGGATTCAAATAAAAGTTTGAGACCTGTAAGTGGCTAAATTGATGGATATGTCCAGTTTGTGGTGTGTGATTTCAAGATCACATTTTGGTAGCTTTTATACCAAGTAAGTAGATGTTTCTAATCCAAAATCATAAGGAATAAAACAAGAACTCTATTTCATAATCATTCATTCTTAGTACTCCAGACATTGTAATAAGTGGAAAAAATTACTGAAAGTATGGTGGGTCAGTAGTAAGCCTTTAGACACTCAACATTTTCCCCCAAATCTTCAGATGTACTCTTTGGATATAAATTACAAGTATATTTATAAACATACAGATATAATAGATCTTATATATGTAAATATGAGTATATATTATAAATACATCATATATTTACTTATATTTATATGTGTATCACAAATATTGATTTACATTTAAATGTAATTCATCTCATCATAGATACATAGACAGACAGTCAGACAGACAGATAGATAGATAGATAGATAGATAGATAGATAGATAGATAGATAGATAGATAGATAGATAAATAGATAGACAGATAGTTTTTTTTGGTCAGTCGTGGGGCTTGAACTCTTGGCTTAGGTGCTATCCAAGTATTCTTCAGCTCAAGGCAAGAGCTCTACAGCTTGAGACATAGCGCTACTTCCAGTTTTCTGGTAGTTTATTGGAGATAAGAATCACATGCAATTTCCTGTCTGAGCTGGTATTGAACTGCGATCCTCAGATCTCAGCCTCCTGAGTAGCTAGGATTATAGGCATGAGTCACGGGCACCCGACTATACTTATATCTGAGATTTGTTAGTGCAACAAAGAAACAGAAACTATTATTTTTATCATGAAAGGACTTCACACTGACAGGTATAATTACAAGAAGAAAAACAGTAACTATTCACAGTGGCACAAAAATTCTTTAGTTGCCTAGCAAGACAGCATGTGTTTCCAGACACTGCATGTGGTGTGAGCAGTTTACAACCCAAGCGACTGTGGAAGATATTGGACCCAAAAGAAACCTGACGATTGCATAAACACAGCCCTCTATGACATATTTATCAAGGACTATCTTAGAGATTCTTGTTAGGGATATGATGAAAAAATTTATAGTTTAGTTGTGATTACAGAACTCTTTTACACATATCACTCAGCCATTAACTATATTTAACATAGTTCCTATTGCTCTAACTTATATTTTCTTGGCTCAGTAAACTGTTTTTTATTTGTAAAAACTTAGCTGTTCAAAACATAGACATGGGTTTTTAATATTTTTGAAATTACTGTCTGCATAGTGTTGTATGAGATGAGCTTCTCTTTACCATATCATAGGAATAAACAATCTGAATCAAACTTGGAAACTGGTAGCTTGTTCTCTCTCTTAGAAAACCATCTATATAGACTTCTTTACATGTACAAACAGATCCTCATTTACTTGCAAAAGTCTGTCGGTGAGTCAAACCTAACTCACCCAATGAGGTGAATTCTCTCATGCTTCCTTTACATTAAAAATGGTAAGAACTGTTCAGTAATGTGCATACTTTTTAATATGAAGTGTGACTCCTATTTTCCATAATATGAATCAAGCAGAGGAATCAGTTTAAGATGTAAAAGAGCCTTAAAAAGAGTCTTGGACCTTGAAAATTGTCCTGGGTATGAATTTTTGGAGAAATATCCCTTTTCAAAGACAAAGGACTCATTTTTTTTTAATATTGTGCTGGTAATGGGGTTTGAACTCCTGGCCTTGAGCTCTATCTGGGCTTTAACTCTCAATGTTTGATCTATACCACCTGAGACAAACCTTCACTTCTTCCATTTACCACAAGTGGAGAAAAGAATCTCTTAGGTTTATCTACATGGAATAGCTTCGAATTGCAATTATCAAATTTGAACCTACCTACTATCTAGGTGTAAGCCACGGGTGCTGTGCTAGAACGCAGTTCTTAAGAAAAAAAAAACACAAAAAGAGGAGAAAAATATTTGCTCAACTATTTATGTGTTTACTGATAAGCCGAAGCACTTGTTACTGGAAGAGAAAAAGAGAGAAGATAGAGATGAATATGCAGGAGAGAGACACAAAGAAAGAAGAAAGGAAGGGAGGTTAACTGAAGGGAGGGGAGTGGAAGGGAGGATACGAAAGGAGGGGATAGCTGAGTAGAATTGTCTGCTCCACACTAAGGATTTGTTGGACAATCAGTACCTTTGCATTTATGTAGCCAAATATTTTTTATTTTCGGTATAGTAAGCTGAGATATAAAATACCAATTTATGGGTTAGTGTGCTTCCTTCTGAACCAAGGAAACCACAGTTAGTTTATTGTCAGAGAGAAGCAAGAGTAAGCAATATAAGTGATTCTGAGAAACAATAATTGACATGCCAGGATTGCTCCCTTGTATGGTGAAGTCAAACATCACTCTTGTTCCCTGCTCCAGTCTTCCTCTCAACAAGAACAGCAGAAACATAAGAGGAAAGAGATATCTGTGTAATGATCATCTCTCTGTTTACCCTCTTCCCTTGGTCTCTCAAAAAATAAAGCGAAAGGAGACTTAACCTGAACTAGTGGGGAACATGGGAGGAAAAATTTCAGTCTAACTTATTGTGAAAATTTTAAAATAATTGGAGCAGAATTTCAAATACTGAAATAAAACTTTTTAAATTATTAACAAAAGGTAACTCGAAATTTATCGAAAATTTAGAAGACTACAGAGCTCACTACGTAGTGGAATCTGAAAATTGAAACTGATTCCTGCTTCTATCATCAGAAATTGAAGATCGTCCCTAAACTTCCAGTACTAAGTAAGTTACCCTTGATAATCACTTATACTGTGTGAATATAATGCAGAAAATATGACTTTAAATTTAGACTGCTGAAGTGATAAGCGATGGGAATTCATGATGGATAACAATGCTGAGAGCATGGAAATTATTTCCCTTCCATCTTCAGTGTGTAGAGAATAAAAATGCTCTATTGGATGGCCCTGAAAGTCCAATTCTAAATTTAGGACAGAAGGTGAATAGTAAAGGAGATCTATCTTAGCCATTCAGAGATTAGAAATGTGGAGAAATGTGCTCGTTTATGTAGGTCAAACATGGAAGAGAAGATGTGGCAAGCCCATAGCCAAATGCCAAAGTAGAGATATTTAACAAAATACCATGAAGTTGAAACAAGTCTTAAAAGGAGATCTGGGCTAAAAGGGAGTAGGGTAGAAGAATGGAGATGGAAATGGTGGACTAATACAGTAATAACATTCAATGTACACATGTCAGAATATAAGTAGGAAACATGAAGGGATAGGTGGGGTTGGGGTAAGGGAAGGAAGAAAAATGTGAAGTTTGACAATGATCTAGATGCACTGTATATTGAAATGCACATACACTCCATTCAACACTGACATGATGAAGCAAAACCCCTTTCCACAACTAGCTAAACATAATTTTTTTGAAGTTTTAATATTCAGATACCAGAAGCATAAACCTTTAGAAATAAATAAGAACAGAGAATTGACATATTGTTGAGGCTTGTTTCCCTTTCAATATACAAAATTTAGCGTGTCAAGTCTGCTGCAAATGTAAATTTTATTTTGCCTATTCTTTTAAGCAAATTGCTTAAAATGTAGAGATCCTAATTCCAATATCCCTTCAATTTCAATAAAAAAATCTTATGCACCTTTAAATTTCTCAGTTTTTTCTAAATACCTTAATGCAATGCATTATTGGAACTAATTTCATTCTATATTTAAATTTATTTTTTTGTTGTGAAAATATTGTACAAAGGCGTTTCAATTACATGGGCAAGATAATGAGTACATTTCTTATCAAACATTGTAGCCTCCTCCTTTGTTTCCCCTTCCCAGAACTTCCCCTCCTCTCCTCGCTCCCCACCCCATCCTCCTCCCCACCACCAAAATTTTAAAGTTTGTTTTCGACATAATGACTTGTACATCTCATTGTTGTAATGGATCCAACTGTATACCTATTATTTAAACGATTTGTTTTTTCCCTTCTCCTCCACAAATTAAACCAACATCCAGTACAGTGAAAGCAGGGTTTTTACAGAGGGGGAGGGACATACAAAGCAAAAAACAAATAATCTTATAAATGTGTTAGAAACAATTGTATGAAAGGAAAAAACATTTGAATATATGTCTTAGGGTTCATTTCCCTAACATCAACTTGTCTGACAATTTCTGTTTGTCTCAGACTTATTCTAGTTATTTCAAATAAGAGAAACCATGGCACTTATGTTTCTTTGGGCCTGGCTTATGTCACTTAATATATTTTTTTCCAAGTCTTTCCATTTCCTAACAAATGGGGCAACGTCATTCTTTCTGTTGGAGGCAGAGATTTCCAGTGTGTATATACACCACTTTTTCTTCATCTACTCATCTATTAAGGGGCATCTGGATTGGTTCCATATCTTAGCTATGGTAAATAATGCTGCAATAAACATAGTTGTGCTGGAAGCTCTAGTGTAGTCTTGTTTGTGAACATTTGGGTAAATACCCAGTGGGTTTTCTGGGTCATAGGGGAGCTCTATGTGGAGTCTTTTGAGAAACCTCCGTACTGCTTCCCAAAGTGGTTGTACAAGTTTACACTCCCATCAACAATACAGTAGTGTTCCCTTCTCTCCACACCTCCTCCAGCATCTGTTGTTATTAGAGTTCTGGATTATAGCCATTCTAACTGGGGTGAGGTGGTATCTCAATGTAGTTTTGATTTACATTTCTTTTATGACTAGGGTGGTTGAGCCCTTCTTCATGTGTCTATTGGCCATCCTTCTTTCCTCTACGGAGAAGTATCTCTTTAAGTCTTTAGCCCACTTATTTATTGGGCAGTTGTTTCTTTCAGGATTTGTTGGAGGATTTAAATTTTTCAGTTCCAGTTATATTTTAGATATGAGACCCCTGTCTATTTTATGGCTATTGAAGATCTTCTCCCAATCCGTGGGCTTTCTATTAATCTTGCTAGCTGTGTCCTTTGCCATGCAGAAGCTCTGTAACTTCTTGCAATACCATTTGTCCAGCCTTTCTTTGATTTGTTGTGTTTCTGGGTCTCTATTAAGAAAATTTTGGCCTGTGCCAACAAGACCAAGGTTTCTCCTATTCCATCCTGTAATGTTTTCTGAGTGTCTGCTTTGACTCCGTGGTCTTTGATCCATTTGGAGTTGATTCGGGTGCAGGGTGATATATAAGGATCTAGCTCTAGTGTTCTACAAGTTGTTAACCAATTTTGCCAGTAACATTTACTGAACAGACAGTTTTTCTTCCATTCTAATTTTTAGCTCCCTTATCAAAGATTAGATGCCTATAGGTCTGTAGGTTCATTTCCCGGTTTTCAATTCTATTCCATTGGTCCTGAGGTCTGTTTTTGTGACAGTACCAAGGTGTTTTGATTACTATGGCTTTGTAGTTGAATTTGAATTTGGTATTGATATTCTTCCAGCACTGTTCTTTCTGTTAAGGATCATTTTTGCTATTCAGGGTCTTTTATTGTTCCATATGAATTTTTTGATTGCCTCTTCAATTTCCTTCAAGAATGAGGTTGGAATATTGATAAGTATCGCATTGAATTTGTAGATAGCCTTGGGAAGTATTGCCATTTTCACGATGTTGATCTTTCCAATCCAGGAGCATGGGAGTTTTTGCCACTTTCTAAGTGAACTTTCTAAGTTCAGTTTTGATTTCCGTTTTCAGTTTTTTAAATTTTTCATCATAGAGGATCTTCACTTCCTTGGTTAAGTTAATTCTTATGTATATTATTTTTTGTGGGGCTATTACAAATGGAGTTGCTTTCCTAATTTCAGCCACACTTCTCTCAATGTTGGCATACAGAAAAGCCATTGATTTTTGAGGGTTAATTTTATACGCTGCTACTTTGCCAAAGTTTTGAATCAGCTTGAGTAATTTTGGAGTGGACTCTGTGCGATTCTTTAAATACAAGATCATGTCATCTGCAAAGAGGGAGAGTTTTACTTCTTTCCCTATTTGGATCCCTCTTATATTTGTATCTTGTCTTATTGCTGTAGCTAAGCATTCTAATACTAGATTGAAGAGAAGTGGAGAGAGTGGGCATCCTTGTCTCATTCCTGAGTTAAAAGGAAATAGCTTTAGTTTTTCACCATTAAATATAATGCTGGCTATAGGTTTCTCATATACAACCTTTATTTTATTGAGGAATGTTCCACGGATTCCTCATTTTTCCAGGACCTTCACCATAAAGGTGTGTTGGATTTTCTCGAATGCTTTTCTGCATCTATTGAGATATCCATGTGGTTCTTATCCTTGCTGCTGTTGATGTGATGAATTATATTAATTGATTTGCGTATATTAAACCAGCTTTGCATCCCTGAAATGAATCCTGTTTGATAGTGGTGTATGATTTTTTTGGATGAATTGTTGAAGTTGATTGGCCAAAATTTTGTTGAGAAACTTTGCATCAATGTTCATCAAAGAAATGGGTCTATAGTTCTCTTTCCTTGATGAGTCCCTTCCTGGTTTTGGGATGTGTGTTTTGATGGCCTCATAGAATGAGTTCAGTAGTGAACTTTCTCTTTCAGTTTCATTTAAGATTTGGAGGAGTATTGGTGTGATGTCTGCTTTGAAGGCCTTATAGAATTCCACTGTAAAACCATTTGTCCTTGGCTTTTCTTAGATGGAAGATCTCTTATTGCTCTTTCTATTTCAATGCTTGATATAGGCCTTTTAAGATAGTTTGACTCATCTTGGCTTAGTTTCGGCATGTCAGTATTTGCTATGATAAGGTCCATTTCTGCCAAGTTCTCAAACTTATTATTATAAAGGCTTTAGAAGCATTCCCTTATAATGTTCTAAATCTTAGTTGGTTCTGTGATGATGTTTACATTCTCATCTCTAAGTTTATTTGGGTGTGTTCTTTTATTTTTCTGATAAGATTTGCTAAGGGTCTGTCAATTTGGTTAATTTTTTCAAAGAATCAACTCTTCGGTTTATTGATTCTTTTTTTTTACATTCCAATTCATTTAATTTTAATTATTTATTTCCATCTACTGGATTGTGTTTATCTTGCTGCTCTTTTTCAAGGAGGCTCAGATGTCTCATTAAATTGGTTTCAGATCTCTCCAATTTGTTGATATAAGAACTCAGAGCTATAATAAATGCCTCTGAATAATATGTTTTCTGTGTCCCAGAGGAGCTAGTAATTTGTGTGGTCATTTTTCTTGAATATCATGAACATTTGAATTTTCTTTCTAATCTCTTCCATGACCCACTTGTGATTCAGCAGTGTGTTGTTCAGGATCCATGTGTTACATTACTTTCTTTGGTGGCTTTTGGTGTTGAGTTCTAATTTTATTCCCTTGTGGTCTGAGAGAATGCAAGGTATAACTTCAATGTTTCTGAATTTGGACAAGTTTGCTTTGTGGCCTAAAATGTGGTCTATTTTGGAAAATGTTCCTTGTGCTGCTGAGAAAAACATATTGTCTAATGCTCTGGATGAAATATTCTGTAGATGTCTGTTAAATCTAGTTGGTCTATGCAGTTGTTTATATCTGCAGTTTCTCTGTTGAGTTTTTGCGAAGTTCATCTATTTACTGGGGAAAGTTGTGTGTTAAAGTCCTCAACAATTAATGTCTTTGGATCTATGTGGGATTTGAAGGAAAGTAGTTTTTCTTGGATAAATTTGGGTGCTCTGTTGTTTGGCAAATAAATATTTAGAATTGTAATATCCTCCTGAAGGAGTGATCCCTTAATTAATATGTCCCGACCTTTTCACTAATTTTAATTAAAAGTCTATATTATCTGATATTAGGATTGCAACTCCTTCCTGTTTATGGGGGCCATTTGCTTGGTAGATTTTGTCCCAGATTTAAAATTGAAAATGTGTTTGTTTTTGTGGGCAAGAGGTGAGTTTTGAAGGCAGCAGCGAGAAGGATCTTGCTTTTTAATCCAAGTAGACAGATATTGTCGCTTAATTGGAGAGTTAAGTCCGTTAATGTTGCGAGATAGAACTGAGAGGTATTTGTGAGTTCCTGCTATTTTATGTACCTTCTTGGGGGCTGGGAAAACTGGGTTCTTCTTATGGTTCTTGGATTCTTAGTTTGGGTGCTGTTTCTTTGCCTTTATTGTGGTCTTGTAGGTTTTCTTTGTGTAGGACATCTTTAAGATACTTTTGTAGGGCTGATTTGGTGGAGATATATTGTTTCAATTTTTCTTTGCAATAGAAGGGTTTTATTTCACCTCCGATTATTAAGGAGAGTATAGCTGGGTAAATTATTCTTGGTTGATACTTGTTTGTCTTTAGGGCATGGCTTACATCATTCTAGACTCTTCTTGCTTTGATTGTCTCTTCTGAGAATCTGAGGTGATTCTAATTGGTTTCCCTTTATAGGTGATTGATCTTTTATCTATGACAACTTTAAGGATCTTTTCCTTGGTCTGAATTGATCCTGTGTGTATTATAATGTGACAATGGGATGTCCTGTTCTGGTCTGGTCTATTGGGAGTTCTAAAAGCTTCTTGTATCTGAATAGGCCTATCTTTTTGCATGTTTGGGAAGTTCTCTGCTAGGGTCTTGTAAAACAAATTTTCTAGACCATTGACTTCTGGCTCTAGGTGCTCCGCTACATCCATTATCCTCAGATTAGGCCTTCTACTGATGTCTTCCAGGGGTTGAATGTTGAATAGATCTATCATATTTCGTGGATTTGTCTTGGATGGTTGTATATTCTTTCTCGATAATATCTAGGCTGTCTTCTATCCTCAGGATTCCATCTTCTGCATGGTCTATCCTACTATCCACACTTTCTACTTTTTTTTCCCTCTAATTGGTCGGCTTTTATGGCTTCAAATTCTTCGTTGGATTTTTGCTTTATATCTCGTATGAAATTCTTTACTTCCTTAATTTGGTGTTCAGTGTTTATTCTCAAATCAGTTAGTTAATTGGTTATAGTTTCCTTGCACTCCCATTCCTTCTTTTGGGATCCATTCAGCATTTCCTTTGTGGATTCCCTGACTTCTTTCTGCTCTCTGTTTATGGATTCCATGAATGCCTCTACTGATCTTTGTCTATTCGCATCCTGATCTCTCAATTCCTGTATTACTCTTTGATTAGCGTCCCCACGTTCATGCAATTCCTGTAGTTCTCTTTGACTGACCTCAGCATGCTCACACAATTCTTTTGTTTCTCTTTGAGTGTTCTCAAGCTGCTCATGCAATTCCTTTATCTTTATTGAGTAGCTTCCTCACGCTCATGAGTTTCCTGTTTTGATCTTTGGTTTGCCTCCTCTCTCTCCCTATCATGCTCACACAGAGTCCTTTGCAGATTTTCGATCTTTTTATTTACCATGTTTACCATTAGTGTTTGTAGAGCTTTTTGGGGGCTCTCCTCTGGATTATTCATTATCTGTTCTGTCCACTGATTATCATGAGTGGGAGTTGAGATACCCGGACTTACCATTTTTCTTGTGTTTTTCTGGCTTATTCTGCCCATTTGGGATGAGAGTAACTCCAGTTTTGTGCTAGAAAACTATCTTAAGGCAAGCATCAATGAAGTCTGTAGTTGCACAGTCAAAAGTCTACAGATACAATCTAGTTCAACAGGTATATTTTTCAACATCAAACAACTATGTATTAATAGGCTACGAACCGCAAAGAAGAATTTGACAAACCAGAAGTTATTATGTTTAGCGAGAGATGTGGGTATAAATCGGAATAGAGGGATGTGGAAAGGTAGAGGGAGAGCTAACGTAGTCCTAATCTCAAAGTAGGAAATAGAATGATATTAGAGACTGGGGAAAAAAGAAAGAGAAAAAAAAGACAAGGAAATATAGTAAAACAAAAACGTGAAAAATTAAAAAATAAAAATGCTTATAATTTATATAGGTATATAGAGGTAGTACGGCTCTTAAGGAATTTAAGTCTAAGAGGTTTTAAATTCAGTAATAAATTTCTGGATCAAGTGTGTATACAATGGGGGATAAGGTCTAATAATCGACTACAGGTATATCTGAGAATGAGCAGAACGGTGATTAAATCATGCAAAGAAGAATGAAAGAGAAGAAAAAGTGAAAAGAATAAGAAAGAAAAAAAAGGATCAAAAGGTCAGTAGAGCTAAACAAAAATGAAAAAAAGCACACACACACATATACCCTTAAAATAAAAATTATAAGAGGAAGAAAAAAAGTTAATAATTAAAGTTAAAAGTTAAAAATATTCAAAAAATTTTAATAAAAGGTACCAAAAAAGAGTTCTTTGCTTTTTTGGGGTGAGATGGGAAGATGCTGTATCTTCCTTTTGTCCAAAACCAGTCTCTTGTTGGAATCTCTGGTCTGCTTGTGGTGTTTGATTTTCCTGTAGCTTGGTTGTTTTCTTAAGTCAGTTTGTTTGAGCAGGCAGAAAAATGTTTTGCTTTACCCAGGATTTTGTCATCCTTCTCCCAGGCTAGTTCAATAAGAGGGAGATCTGCTTTGATTATCACAAAAGAAGGTGATGGCTGTTTCTTCCAGTTTGGAGATGCTGTGATGGGGCTAGGTTCTGGGTAGAGTTGAGGCCTTTCAGCAAACAGTAGCTTTTCCTTGAGGAGCTAGCTTCTGAGGCAGTCACAGAGCCCAGCCAGGAGCCATTCTCAGGGTTTTTTGTTACTGAATTTCTATTGATTGTCTAGGCTGCTGTAGAGAAGGGGCAGCCTCTGGCTTTGTTTACCCAGTGAAGAAAGCCAGTCCTGGGGCTGGTGCAGGCCTGGGCTGGGTGAAATTTCCCTGGGTGGAGCTGAGCCTGGCAGGTCAGGTTAGGTTCCGGTGACCTGCTAAATGGCTTTTTTTTTCATCCAATGACTGAGTTGGAGCTAGTTGGTCAGCCAGGCTTTTGCCAGTATCAAAGATGAAGATCTCCGGTAGTGGGCAGGGAGGGGTGACCTTCCCTTCTGTGCTCCCTGAGAAGGAGTGAGGAAGTCAGGCTTCTACTCACACAGGAGTCTGTTTCCTGGGTCTTCTCTGGTCTGGGATCTGAAGGATGAAGATGTCTGCTCCTTGTCAGTTCTTGCTGGTTTTGAGTAGAATCCTCTCTCCTGCTGCATCCGGCGCCTTTGTCCTAGACTCCTTGTGTTGCAGGTATGGCGGCTACAGCCGCCACCACCCCTGCCAAAGCCGCAACCATGACTGAAAAGTGCTAAGATTTGTCTCCTTGCCTGGATTTTCTCTCTCTGGCCTAACTCTCTGTACTGTGATGGCACACTTGGTGTGATTCTCTGGCTTAGTACTGTTCACTGGAGCACTAAAAGTGCTTTCTATGTGAGAGCTTGTTTAACTTCAGCTTCTCCTCTAATATCTTCCCGGAACCCTAAATTTAAATTTAAATGATAAATTCTTTTAAAATCATTTCACTCGGGCACAGGTATGGATAGATAGATGATGTGGGCAAAATCAGAATTATTCAGAAGGTTGTAAGTGGAAGCTTACCTAATTTTCTCTCGGCTGGATCACAGAATATAGACTGTCCTAATTGGAAAAAGTTAGCCTTCCGAGGTTTTCTACATATAAACACTCCATCAACATTTTATTAGATGATTATTCAAGATTAGCTATATGTTGATTGATAATGACTGATCATGACAGAAAGTTGAGGGAAAACCTTCTACACTTCAGTGAGGTTCTGATTTGTGCTTCACAAACTGTTATGAAAGCTCTACATGAGAAATATAGCAGCTGCATTTCTAAAAAGTCCTCGTGTTGATACACTTTCTAATATTTTCTCAATTCAAGTACTTCTCCTTGGAGTCCCATACTACTCAATGATGCTCTATTAGCTCCTTGTTACAATTTGCAGACTGGTCTTTTGACGAAATTTGTGCTTTTCAAAATTGCTCTCCAAATTCCATCCACAAACTGCATACTAAATTTATCTGAAAAAATTTGTATCTGTTGATAGTGCATATACTTTTAGTTTTCATTACAAATATAGAATGTAGTAAAAATTCTCATAGCAATTATACTGAACTAACTTGTGGGCAGATTCTAATGTAAATAATATACTGTGTTCATGTAAAGATTTTGAGTATCCAAAGTAACAAGCCTGTGGTCCTAAAACCAATACCTTACTTATACTGAGTGACAAATACAACTTCAAATAAGTACAGAATTTTTCCTTGTATCTTTTTAATATATATTTTATTATAAATACTGTACAGAGTGGTTACAGTTACATAAGTAAGGTAATGAATACACTTCTTATTGAGCATTGTTACCCCCTCCTTTGTTTTTCCCCTACCATCCCTTTCCTTCACACCTCCCCACCTCCCCCCTTCACCCATCCTCTGATAGAGTGTCTTGTACATCTCATTGTTACAATGGGTTAACCAGTATCTTTTCCTTATATCTTAAATGAACATATGCTGGCTTTATTTATGCTGATTCTACTTGTGTAGACATGTCTAAAATCAGTGACCAAGTCCAAGAGCACATAAATGAAATGCCATAATTTTTTTGTCAGTTGATATAATTGTGTTCTACACATTTATTGACAGGTTACAAATTATTTTCAAACTTTAAAACATTAAAAATACTTTCGTTTTTTCTTATTTTCTTGGCCAGGAAATCAGCAAGACCTCAGTCAGCATTTCTCATATAGAATTATCACATGGGTTAGTTAACTGTTTATGTAGAGTCCAGTTTTCTGAGTCCAGTTTTCTAACTCATCTGCCTAGGAATTCATGCTGGCTGTTGGAAAAAGAGCTCAAGTAAGGATGCCATTTAAAGCCTTATAACTTTACTCTTTACCAGGGTATTGTCCTGCTACTTTGGTTGTTGAGCATGTCTACAAGGATTTGCATTCCATGAGGAGCAGGGAGACACCATATGACTTATACTTACTGAGATTTCCAAGTGACTTGCTATCACTTGTACTGCATTTTGTAAGTCAAAGCTCTCTAAAAATACCAGTTTTAAGAGATAAGAGGACTGGTAAAAGAACTCTTAGAGACAAATACATCTTCAACTTATATTGTTCCAAGTATTCCATTTAAGGCATATTCAACAACTGGTGAAACTTGTGTTGGCTGTAATTATGTGTCTTTGTCCATGTGTGCACGTATACATGTCTATATGTATATTTGTGAATAGTAATATACATGTGTACATTATGGCTTATATCATCATTTATTCCTTGCTAACACATTAGTAAGGAATCCCTAAAGATTTAACAGAAACTGCGTAGTTAAAGTCTTACCTCTTCACTCTGCTTCTTTACACAAAGACTTTGCAAATTCTCATTAATAAAGTTTCCATAAACTCTGAAATGTACATACTTAGTATTTAATGTCTGCTACCATAAATCTTAAATACTTTATAGAAAAGTTTTATACCTGCCTAACAGTCCTATTTTTGGCATATATAAGTAAAATCCCCAAATTAACCATATTTAAAACATTAAAACTTTTAAAAAACCTTAACACTTGCTGCAATGTTCATTTTGACAGGTGCCTTGTATAGAATAATTGAATTCCTCCTCCTACACATCTCTTGAAGTACAAATATCTGGAATTATTTTGTTTTTGGCATGTCTATCTTGATTTTATTCTTAAAGGTGTGCTTATGTAAGACATACATGATTCTAAAATTTCACAACAATTTTTTTGAACTTACTTTTTATTGAATTGTCTAGTTTAATAAAATGATTAAAAATTATACTTTATATATAAAAAATGTTCTGTGTTCAATTTAGCATCACATACTCTAACATTGGAACGATACAGAGAAGATTAGCATGCCCCCTGCGCAAGGATGACATGGAAATTTGTGGAGCGTTCCATATTTTTACAACAACAGATGCTGAAAGGTATGTGGCCACAAGGGAACCGTACTGCATTCTTGGTGGGAGTGTAAACTTGTTCATCTACTTTGGAAAGCAGTATGCAGGTTCCTCAAAAGATTCCACATAAAATTCCCGTATGACACAGTAATCCCACTTTTTGGGATTTACCCAAATGATTATAAACAAGATCATACTAAAACTACCAGCACAACTATGGTTATTGCAACATTATTTACGATAGCTAAGATATGGGACCAACCCAGATGCCCCCATTAGATGAATGGATCAAGAAAATGTGGTATATATACACAATGGAATTCTATGCCTCCATCAGAAAGAATGACATCGCCCAATTTGTTAGGAAATGGAAAGACTTGGAAAAATATTTATTGCATGATGTAAGCCAAGTCCAAAGAAACCTAGGTCCCATGATTTCCCTTATTTTCAATAATGAATATATGTCTGGGATAAGCAGAAAAGTTCAAAAGATATGTGCATATACTCAGATAAGATGATGTTAAAGAAATTGAACCCCAAGTAGGGACACAAGTGTTTTTTTGTTTCTTACTATTGTTTCTAATGTACTTATAATGTGCAATGTCATTTTTTTGTATCTTTGTATGTTTCTCTCCACGCTATAACCCCTGTTTTTTCTGTATTTGAAGTTGGTGCACTTACATCTTGTATGTATGCTTCTCTAATTTGGGGAGGGGAAGGGAAAAAATACTCCAATAGGGATACAAGTCGACCCATTGTAACAATGAGATGCACAAGACACTATGTTGAAAAATGAACTTTACAATTTAGGCAGAGGCAGGAAAGGGGAGGGGAGTGTACTTGTGGAGGTGGGAGGGAAGGGATGGTAGGGGAAATATAAAGGAGGAGGTAACAATGCTTGTTAGGAAATGTACTAGTTTCCTTGTTCATGTAAATGTGACCCCTCTACAGTATTATTACAATAAAAAACATATGAACATTTTTGAGATGGAAGAGTTTATTTCCTCTATTTTACCCATATAATATCGTTAACAAATAAATTAATGCAGAACACTAATATGAAGGTAATTTGAATAAATGTGTGTGTGTGTGTGTGAGTGCAGCAGCCCGAAAGCAAACACGACTATAAGCTACATCTCAATTCCTGGCTCTTTGCTAGTTCATTAAACATTTTGAAAAATAATTTCATGAAGTTTTTTTTTTTTTGGCCCTGATTGGCTCCCAAGTGTTATCCACAGATCTGAGTCTCCTGAGCAAATATTCAGAGTAGATAGGTGTGACCAGCCAGCACAAGTCTTTTAGAATAATTTTAAAAATAAAAGAAAATTTACTTCATGGGGCCTGTTTTATCATCTCCTAATTTGAAAGCCTTTTGGAGTAAGTATATGTCAATTTAATTCATTTAGGGACTGTTAAAAGATAGTAAGGGATTATATTTAAAAGTTTTAGTACTTTTTGAAAAAGAAACTGGAACTGTGGAACAGAAGAAATTTGGCTGTCTTCAGCCCTCAATTTGTAAGCTCAGTTCTGTGCATGATAACCCAATGTCACGAACACAGTCTGTGTTGAAGACAAAATGTGACAGTAAACAATCACCATGGGCAATATTTGCTATGCTATTATTTCTTGGACAATATGAATATTGAATTGAGAATGTAAGAGAATGGAGAGATTTTACACACCTTTTTGGTATTGCTGAAAGACTTTTGGAAACTTTGACTCATTTCCTTCCTCACTGTGTGTGTCTTTGGGCCATACGCTTACTGTCTTTAACTACAAAGGAGGAGGCTGCAATGCTTGGTAAGAAATGTATGCATTATCCTGCCCATGTAATTGTAACCCCTCTGTACAGTATGTTCACAAGTAAAATAAAATTAAAATTAAAAATATTAAAAAATAAAAAAATCTACAATTTTTCTCAACACTACAATGGTAATAACATTAGCATTATAGCAGATGTTATCTTAAGAATTAACAGAATAAAACTTCTGAAACCCTTAACATAAACCTATGAATGAGCTTTGAGTTTAGCCAGCATTCTTTTTTAAATACCAAATAGAATGTGATAATTAATACAGAAACCATTACATGTAGTGTGAGCAACCAGAAGTAATATCTATTGACCATGCTCTGCTTCCAAGGAAGCCAGGTGGATACCTTCTCATGCTGTATATCAAACTGGTTATGTTATGTCGTGATAATGTAAAAATATCAGGGACAGAACGATGAAGAAATGTTGTAGACTGCGGTGAAATCCATATGAAAATGTGCAAAACTGATAAAACATAAAAGTATCTGAGCAGTGTATTGTGTTTTACATCATTTAAGTTACATCGCAAAGATAAGGAAGACCTAGAAGAATAAATTGTCTTTTTGATATTCTATCATAGGTCCTTAGAAGGTTGAACACTTTCACCATTCTTGTAGAGGCATCATCAGATGAGGAGACCTATATTTTTTGTTTGCTTCCTTCCATTTATTCTTCAGTT
This sequence comes from Dipodomys spectabilis, assembly GCF_019054845.1. Classification (NCBI taxonomy): domain Eukaryota; kingdom Metazoa; phylum Chordata; class Mammalia; order Rodentia; family Heteromyidae; genus Dipodomys; species Dipodomys spectabilis. The sequence goes on from NW_024870710.1 coordinate 1,584,686, forward strand.
TGAAATCTGTACTACATGAGATTGAAAGAAACCAAGTGAAATTAGTCATGCAGGCTTTGGAAAGAACAATCAAAATAAAATAAATAAAATATATATAGCCTTATAAAAGTTCTAACTAAATTGAGTTATGTAGTCTCAAGCGTTAACAGAAAATGATTTAAGCAATATCATGCTATTAAAAATTTTTAAATGTTAAGAGCTGCTTAAATTTTTCCTTTCTACTACCTTGAATTAATTATTGATTTTCTATAGAGAGATTAAAGATGAGATTAACAAGAAACTTGATTAAAAATAGACAAAAGTTCTGAATAGACATGTTTCCCAAAAAGCCCTGAAAATCGCCTGTGGATTTACAAATTTGTATTTAATACAACTTCTATGCTAGCTTAATGCTTTGTGAGCAGAAGTCATTAGAGAAACGCAATTCAAAATTACTATGTTACTACTTCTTAACTATTATAACTCTTACCAAAAATATCCACGGAACCAGGTGTGGTGGTAAAGGTTCGTAATTCCAAGTGATTGGAGGTTGGAGTCTAAGGCCAGTCTTGGGTACTGCACACAGTAAAAACCTGCCCTTTAAAAAACTCAAAAGGTAATAATGTTGGCTGGTGACACTTGAGAAAAGGAAATTGTCTACACTCTTGGTCAAAATACAGGTTAGTGTTCTCATTGTAGAAAGTAGTATGCAGTTTTCTAAAGAAATACAAAGTTTAAATACCATCTGACCCACCAATCATGTGATTATTTCTCTCTCGGTAACTCATAAATATATCTGTAGTTCATTGTTATTCACATTATTCACAACAACAGCCAAGATATAATTGGACGTCCAGTGTTCAACTACAAACTAATAAAGCAACTGTGGTACATGCACAAATATCTTTTTCTGTTGATCCCAAAGTAATTTTTTTTATTATTTTCCTGTTTCCATGTGATTAACCTCCAAATTAGAAATCCAGATATATGATTTAATTTAACCAAAACTATTTATTGAGTATAAGGACCTTCTACTCTCTACATTTTTCACACCTAGATCACAAAATATGATGAGTCTGAAATAACTAGACTCTTTTTGACCTATGTTAATATTCTTTAAAATATGAGTGAAATGTTTAAAAAGTATTATTTGTTTTAGCTTAATTGCTCTGAAGAGACCATAAATGATATTATCAAAGCTTAAAAATGATTTGATTTAAAATTTAGAATTCAGGAAATGTTATTGACCACTCTGGTTACTGGAGCCTTCACTACAACCTCATGAGACAATTTATATTGATGAAGCAAAAATCTGAGGTTAGACATTTATGAATAAAAAAATCATGTCATTCTGAATATGTAGAGCTACATATAAAACATAGAAAATTTAGCTTGTAAATACCTGAATATGCTAGTACATTTAATTGCAGGGTAAGTACTAGTTCTGAAAGGAGATAAAATTGCACTTATTTTGAAATGTAAACCTAAGTATTTATTTGAATAAATGGAAATGTTTAAAATATCACTCATTCAAGAAACAAGATGTACGGATACTTGTTTTTCATGCCAATTATGTTCTCTAAACTTACTACAAATACTAGATTAGTAAACCTAATTCATTGCTTTGTAGGGAAATAGCAATTCCGTTTCCTAAAACTCATGACAATAACTTTTTCTCAAATAATTTCTAAGTAACTGTTTTATACTTTTTTGTCATGGAATCTTATTCGATAATATTTATTCATTAACTTAAATAATTGGCCAACAATATACATTATGCATGGATAAAGTTTATCTAACACGAGTTGTTTTTTTTTTTTCAGAAGACAGATCATGGCTCTCTTAAAGAACACTAGAAAGCAGTGTGTTCTTTATTAATTTTTAGTTATTTTGATAATGGATATAAATTGTCAGAAGTGACAATTCCATAATATATTTAACGTATTTGATTATACTCCCTCTATTTCCTTCTCATTACTCTGTCCTCCAAAGATCTTCTGTTTTTCACATAAAATTACATCTTTATATATGTGCGTATAAACTAATTTGGAAGATTTAAGCTAAACTGCAAGTTAATTCAAGATGTACAGTGAATTAATAGGATGAATGAAAACCTGAATATTTTTTGTTAACTTTTGAATTGAGCTATAGTTATTATTATGGTTAGGGTTAGGATCCCAGACAGAATTAGAATTAGGATTAGAGAAATAGAAAATTTAGGTTCATCACAGGATGACCCATTGCAACAATGATACTAACAAGACACTATGTTGAAAATGAAGTTTACACCATGCGGAGGGAGGGGTAAGGGAAGTGGGGAGGAATGGGATAGTGGGAGAACAAGAAAGAAGTGGGTAACAATGCTCAACAAGAAACTTACTCCTTACCTTACACATGTAACTAATCCCTATTTAAAGCATCTTTTCAACGAAATAAAATTTTTAAAAAATAATGAAAAATAAAACCTGACAGCAAATAGAAAAACATTTAAAATTTATGTTCAAAATGCAAGTAAAATTTAGACCTACACACTAAGCAAGAGTTAGGATAAATATGAAAAAAAATGGCTTGTTATTAACATGATGGTTCGGTTATATGTATGCTTAGGATTAGGAAAGGTGTGCCAGTTAGGGTTAGGATGAAAAAAACATGTAAGACATTGTGTAAAACTGCCACATATTTTAAGAAGAATGAATGGCAAGAATGAATGAAAACCAGTCTGTGTTACTTTAAACATTCAGAAATAATTTGGTTTAAAGTGTGAGATACTTTTTTGTTCCGGTTAGGGTTAGGGAGGGATAAGCTTTAAGGTAAATTTTAGTTTTCCAATAAGAAGTAGAAGCCAAAAAATGTGCGAATGAATAGAATGTAGACAATTTTCCTTGCATTATCCATTTGGTGTTAAATCAGAATGTGATTTGGATTAAGTTTCTGGTTAACCAGGGTTGAGGATAGAGTAAAGCAATGGGTTAAACTAGTGGCTTGCGCCTATTATCCTAGCTACTCTGGAAGCTGTTTTCTGAGGATCACAGTTCAAAGGTAGCCCAGGCAGGAAATTCCATGAGACTTTTATCTCTAATTAACCACCATAAAACACAAAAGCGGTGCTGTGGCTCAATTGGTTAAACGCACACCTTGAGCTAAAGAACTCAGGGATCATGCCCTGGCCAGAGTACAAGCTCACGACTGACAAAAGAAAAAAGAAACGTTAAATATTAAGTAAAGCTGAACCTTTTTTTTTTTAGGTTCTAGGAATTCAGTAAAAGCTGGGGTAATGGAAGTACAATGTATTTCATAATATCAGGATTTGAGATCAATGGGTATAATGATACCTGTTATGGAACAAAATACATTCAGAGTTAAGAGTGAAAAAATCTATAGGGTTTACAGAAAACCTGCAATTTATTTCAAGAATTACCAGTGGAATTTCAGTAAGGATTGCACAAAACGAGCATTTTTCATAAATTTTAGAACTGGGATATGATTAGTGTCAAGGTTATGGTTAGGATTCAAGCCATTGTTAGGCTTAGAGTGAAGGAGAAAAGAATGAGGGTCAAATTGAAGGTAAATATTAATATAAGCCTGATAAGAATTAGAATGAATGTAAACAAGAGTATTGCTATTAATATTAGAATCTACTTACAATTAGGCTGATGGTTATTCTCAATGTTCCAGTTAAGAAAGATTAAGTTTAGGGTTAGAAAATGACTAAGATATTGGAAAAAATGAAACCTATGTTTGGAAGGATGAGTGAAAACTAGTGTACTTGTGATAGTGTTAGTATTGTCATATAATTTGGATTGAGATTAGGGTCAGTATTTTCTTCTGATCATATATACTGTTACGAATAAGAAAGCTTTTAATATAAAATTGTGTTCAGTAACAAGTAGAAGCAAATATGTGAGGCTGAATAGTAACTAGAACATTATCATTATATTTATTTCTCAGTGATCATTCTTATAGTGATTAATGAGAGTTTTCCAGCCAGGTTTAGGTTGAGAGTTAGCGTTAAGTAATGGACTAGATGGTAAGTAAATCTGAAACTGTTTTCAGATACAGTGGTTCAGGAAAAGGTAGAATCAATGGAAACTACAGTATTTTTCCTGGTAAGAGAATGTGAGGACAAGTAATATAATGGCTCATGTTAGGGAACAAAATAATTTTCGAGGTAGAGTCAGAAAATCTGTGGGAATTAGGACAAACTGAAACTCATTTCCATAGTGAAAACTGAAGTATTCATTAGAATGATTAAAAACTAGAGTATTTTTCTTAAATATTAGAATTGGATTATGATTAGGGTGAAAGTTAGGTTTTAGTTCCAGCTAGGCTTAGTGTAAGCACTAAGGAAATGGAAAATTTAGGGTCAAACTGAAAGTAAATCTTCGAATAACAAGTAGAGTTAGAATTAGGATGAATGTGAAATAGAAAACTGCTAATAATATTAAGATTAGGGTATGATTAGGGTGAGGGTTAACATCAATATTCCAGTTAGGGTTAGGGTTACAATAAAGACAAGATAATGAGTGAAACTACAAACTATTTTTAGAAAGATGAGTTGAATTGAAGTTAGGATGAAGAAAAACTAATGTATTTGTGTGGCTTTTAGACTCCAAAGGCCATTATTTCTAGGTTTAGGTTTAATTTCCTAATTCAGTTTAGGCTTAGGATTAGGGAATGGTAAGCTTTAAGGTAAAATTGAGTTTCTACTAAAACTTTCAAGTAAATTAAGCGCAAAATTTTAAAAAAAACTACAGAGTTTCCCTAATTTTCCTATTCAGGGTTCAATAGAATTAAATTTAGAGTTAGATTTCTAGTAAGGTTCAGATATATAGTTAGGGTTTGGAAGTAGAGCAGATTTTAAATAAACCCGCAGCTTCTTTTTGGATATACAGGAGTTCAGTAAAAGTTAAGATCAATGGAAACTATGGTATTTTTCATGATATGAGGATTTGAGGTTAATGATTCCTAACAGGGGACAAGATAGATTTCAGAGTCCAAGTTAGGGAATCTGTAGGATTTGGAGCAAATTGCAAATCATTTCAAAGACAGTGGGTATCTGTAAGGATGTATCTAAACTCGAGTAATGTCCATTAATTTTAGGATTGGGTTACTATATCATCAAGGTTACTCAGGGTTTTGACCAGGATTAGAATTAATATTAGGGAAATGGAAGGTTGAGAACTTGAGTGATTTACTTCATTTGTGTGTGTGTATATATATACATATATATATATGTATATATATATATATATATACATATGTATATATGTATATATATATACATATATATATATATATATATATACATTATTCTAAGGCTTTAACTCAAGGCTTGGGTTCTGTTCCTGAGCTTAATACTGTAGGCAACGAGCCATGAATCCACTTCCAGATTTCTTTGGCAGTGAATTGGAGACAAGAATCGCACAGACTTTACTATCCAAGCTGATACTGAACTGAGATCTCCAGATCTCTGCCTTCTGATTAAAGTTAGAATTAATGGCATGAGCTACCAGTGCCCAGGAAAGTGCTTGACTTTTATTGATTGTTTTTACTTATGTTCAAGACTAAGTCTTGAATTTAATATCTGAGAGCTTTGGTCACGAGGTAGCCAATGCCACTTGAGCCATATCTCCTAAAATGATTATTTTAAATAGCTGGAAATCATTAAATTTTCTTCAGATGATAGGCATCATTACTGTTGTTCTAAAACTCATCCTAACGAAAAAAGATTTATAGACCCTAGAGATGATCTGAGCACATTCTCATGCTTTGCTTCTAATTGCATAACATTTTAGGGACATGATTTTTAATCAATATTTTGAGTTATCATTAAATAAAGCAATTAATGCATACAGTATACTTTGATCAATGCCAACCCTTTCAACATTCTCATCCATCACTCCTCTATGAATATCTTCCTTCACTCTTCTTAATTTTGTAGGAAATTTACTGGATTCCTTTCTGCACTTCCACCAACTCCTCTTCTTCATTCTACCTTTCCTCACTTCACCTCTCTTTTGACTACCCACTTCCATATTATCCATCAACTCTACTCCTAGCCATTTACCTGAAAGTTTACAAACCAGGATATAGTTAAAGTTTCATTACAACCATGCTCACTGAATCAGCCCAGATACCCCTCAAGAGAAATGAATGAAGAAAATGTAATACACACCCCCCACACCCACACACTGGCAATTCTACTTACCCATCAGAAAGAATATTGTACCATTTGTATCTCTCATCTCTCATTTCTTCTGCCTGATATCCCATTGTAGCCTTACTGTCCCTGTACTGTAGTAACTGACGCATGCAAACTGATGTAAAAGATTTTCAGGGTTATTGGCTAGCCATAGATTCCTGAATATGAGTACTTTGCTCCTTCTCTTTGTCTATTCATGCCTTTGAGTAGTGATTGTGCAGATTCATTTGTACCATTTGCTACACAGAAAAGAGATGAACTACTTGTACATATATTTACATACATGTATATACATACATATATGGATATATGCATTTTATATTTTCAAGAATTATGGAGCTAACAAAAATCACATGCATTTTCCTTCCTTTTCAATTCTTTCAAGCCTAAATAACTTTGTCTCTTTTGAATACCTAATTTTAAAGAGAATGTCACCATCTCTGATCTGTCAGTGGCCTTGAAATTAGATGTTCAAATAGGACAAACTTATTTAGGCTTTTTGATGGAAGAGTGGAGTATTACTAGGGTTCTATCCAGGAGTTCTCTGCTTGCTAGACAGGACTTTGGTTGTATAGCACCCAGCAGCTCAACCACTGTTGCCATACTTCTAGTCCATATTATTTGCTTGAGGTCTTGAACTTTTTGCACAGGTGTGATCTTAGATTGACGGAGACTTTGTTACCTATGCCTCCCAATAATTAGCTAGGATTTCAGATGTGAATCATGATGGCCAGCTCATTTGTTGAGATGGGAGATGGCTGTCTTGGCAGTTATTTCTGTGGTCTGGCCTCAGCCCATTATCTTGTCATTTCTTCTTCCCAATCAGCTGGGATTACAGAACTGGATTACTATACTTGGTGTACATGACACCTTCTTTTTTTTAAGAGGTTTTTATTGTAAAAATACTGTATAGAGGGGTTATAGTTACTTGAGCAACGTAATGAGTGCATTTTCTATCAAGCAGTATTACCTCCTCCTGTTTGTCTCCTACCCCCCTTCCCTCCCACCTCCACAACTTCACTCCACCTCTCCCCTCTTCCCCGCTTCCCTGCCTAAATTGTAAACTTCTTTTCTCAACATATTCTCTTATGCATGTCATTGTTACAATGGGTTGGTCTGTTTGCCTATTTAAACATTTTTTTTTCTTTCTCCTCCCCAAGCTAGAGAAATGTGTATTTAAGATGCAGGGCACGGACATATATAATTTTTTTCAAGAATCCACTTACAGCTCCTATGACCCAGCAATCCCACTTTGGGGCATTTACCAAATGATCACAATCAAAACCATACTAAGCTACCAGCACAACAGTGTTTATTGCAGCATTATTTACAATAGCTAAGATATGAAACCGACCCAGGGCCCCTCAGTAGATGAACTGATCAAGAAAATGTGGTACATATACACAATGGAAACCTATACCTCATCAGAAAGAATGACATAGCTCCATTTGTTATGAAATGGAAAGACTTGGAAAAATTATATTAAGTGAAATAAGCCAGGCCCAAAGAAACATACGTCCCATGGTTTCCCTTATTTGCAATAACTAGTATATGTCTGAGACAAGTAAAAAAGTTCAGATAAGTTGATGTGAGGCGAAATGAACCTCAAGATAAGGCTTCAAAAGAATTTTTTTCTTTCTTTTGTTGTTTCTAACATATTTATAAGATGATTTCTTTTTGTTGCATTGTATGGCAATCCCCCACGGTATAACCGATGTTTTCACTGTATTTGATGTTGGTATAATTTGTGGAGGGGAAGAGAAAACCAAATTGTTTAAATAGGTATATAAGTGGACCCATTGCAATAATGAGATGTTCAAGACATTATGTCCAAAAACGAACTTTACTACTTTGGCTTGGGGTAGGGGGACGCGAGCTGGGGCCAGATGGAAAGGGATGGGAAGGGGAAACAAAGGAGAAGGCAACAATTTTTTATAAGAAATGTACTCTTTACATTGCCCATGTAATTGCAAACCCTCTGTACGGTACTTTCCCAATAAAAAAAGGGAAAATGTGATATATATATATATATATATATATATATATATATATATATATATGTATATATATGAGTGTGTGTGTATATATATATAATGGAATTCTATGCCTCTATCAGAAAAATGACATCGCCCCATTTGTAAAGAAATGGAAAGATGTGAAAAATTATATTTAATGAAATATGCCAGGCCTAAATAAACATAGGTCCCATAGTTTCCTTTACTTGTAGTAACTAGTACATGGTACCATATGACCATATAATATGATGTTAATTGAAATGAACTCCAAGATAGGGACACAACTGACTTTTTATTCCATGAGATTCTTATCTCTATATAATCCCCAAAATAAAGTTGGAAGGGGAGCTGCGGATGATGTATAGAGCACCACACATTAGGGAAACAGCTTAAGTGAGAAGGTAAGATCCTGAGTTTAAACCACAATATCAGCACTCAAAATAGTTGATTTCTTTTCCTTGAGGTTTTTATTAAATTGCTCAGAAAATAATCAACATTAAATTTATGTTTAACATTACTATTAAAATCTAGTTATATTTATTGATGTTATTCTTTGTTTTGCTAAATTTTACTTACATATTAATATCCAGTAATGGAAAGAAGTGATTATTATTTCACAAGTTTTTATGGCAGTTGGATATGTGGATGATAGATGCATACAAGGAATTTGGACTGAAAATAGATATGTACAAGCTCTACACATAAAGAAATGATAGTTGAAGGAGCAATGGGCATGTATGAAATAAACTAAAGAAACAGCAAGGAAAGATAAGTTATGATTCTGGAAAACACACAATTTTGATAGAAAAAAACAAGTAAAATATGTAGCTTTTATTAAGAACTTTGTAACACACAGACACATTTTATTCCTTATTTCTACTGTAAGGCATTTCAGTAAAGTTTATTTTACAAAGTTAAACATGATTGACAATTAATACTAACTGGCTTCTGTCCCAGGTAAGCAATTATTCTAGCCAGTTGCCAGGGGTTCATGCTTATATCCTAGCTACTCAGAGGGCTGAGATCCCTAGATCCTAGTTCAAAGCCAAATTGAAGAGAAAAGTTAGTGAGACTTTTCTGTTCAATTAACCACGAGATAAGTGGAAGCTTCACTGTGGCTCAAAGTGCAAGACTAGCCTTGAGTAATAAATTTCAGAGACAGAACCTAGGCCCAGAGATTTAGCTCTCTGAAATTATTTTTAAATTCTTGTTCTCAGGATTCCTTTAACTTGTCTAGAAGAATGTTTTAAACTTAGGGAATTTTTTATTTCATGTTATCATCATTGATTTTTAGGATGTGCAGAGAAAAATTATTTATAGTCAGAACTGGTTTGTATTGCTTTGTATTACACATTGCCTCTACATCCAGAGATCAGCTGGAAAGCAGATGGCCAAATCCTGGCTGTTGGCAATGAAGATGCATATGTGTTTCTTTGAGCAAGAAACAAAATTATGAAATGGTAGCCTTTATATATAACACCTTAATAGTAACAATAAAATTAATGTTATTACTGTTATTATATTTTTTGTCAGTTGTGGGGTTTGAACTCTGTGTCTGGGCATTGACCCTCAGCTCTTCAGCTCAAGGCTAGCATTCTACCACTTGAGCAACTGTGACACTTCACATTTTCTGAACCTTTAGTTGGAGATAAGGGTCTCACAGACTTTCCTCCCTGGACTGGCTTTGAACAGAGACCCTCAGTTCTCAGACCCTTTAGTAGCTAGGATTACAGGTGTGAGCCACTGGCCCCCGGCAGTAAAATTATTTTGAAAAAGAAAAAACCCCATAATTTTATCCTTAAAAAACTACAATCTAGAAAGTGTATCTGTAATGTTAGTTGTGTCAAGTCACCATAGGCAGTAATCATTTTTGGATTTCACTATGTCCTGTCTAATGCCAGATAATATTTCATTCATTTATTTTACTTTTTCCTAACAAAGTTCATTATGAGTGGAGACAGCACAATTTTCTAGTGAGCATCAACAATTCTTCAACATATTTATTTCAACAAACATCATTTTGCATTTGGTTGTTGTTGTTGTTGTTTAATTTTGCCAGCGCTGGGGCTTGAAATCAGGGCCTGGGCCCTCTCCCTGAGCTTCTTTGATCCAGAATAGCACTCTACCAATTGAGCCACAGTACCAATTCCAATTTTTCTGCTTATGTCATACTGAGGAATCAAATCAAGTGCTTCATGCATGCGAAGCCAGCACTCTACCACTAACCACATTCCCAGATATTGGGACTTTTGTTGTTGTTGTTGTTGTTTTAAGATAGCATTTTACTATGTGTCCTTATGTTGGCCTAAAACATAGGCTGGTCTCAAGCTAACTTCCAAATCATCCTCTCAAGTTCAGAGATTACAAACATTGACCCCCATATTCTGCTCAGGATTCTTTGTGAGAGAATACTCTTTCAAATATAGAAAGAGTTATTCTGTCTTCCTTGCACTCTATGGTTTTTGCATTCAGCGCTTTTAATCACATTATTGTCCTGTATTTCCACTTCTAGATCAATAGAAATATTTCAGATTCTGGGCTGGGAAGGTGGCTCAGTGCTAGAGCGCTTGCCTTGCATGCTTGAGGCCCTGGGTTCGGTTCCTCAGCACCACATAAGCAAAAAGAAAAAGCCGGAAGTGGCGCTGTGGCTCAAGTGGTAGAGCGCTAGCCTTGAGCTGAAGAGCTGAGGGACCGTGCCCAAGCCCAGAGTTCAGGCCCCATGACCGGACCCCCCCCCAAAAAAAAGAAATATTTCAGATTCTGAACTTGAAGCTGATCCCTGCCATCCAACAACATCACATTCTTGTGAATAGCACTAGCTGGCCTCATGAGCATAGCAGCCAGCTGGAGCTCAGCTATCTGATAGCGTTGGGCTCCAACAATGCAATCATTTCTGTGCACAGACTGAAAACTGTCATAGGTAATTTTGATTTATTCCATTCTATTCTCAGCTAAATTCTATTTTCAACTTTGTATGCCTTAAAAATCTCTTAAATATTAGTTACTATTCTCCTACATTCTCAAAAGTGACATATATGTCTTACTCTAAAATTCATTCAAACATGCAAAAATATTAATGTAGTTGCTGTCCACCTATGGCTCATATTTTAAAACCTGGCTACTTTAGAGGTAAAAATCAGAGGATCCTGGTTTAAAGCAGCCATGCAGAAAAATCTGAGATATTTCTCCAATTGAGAAACCAAAATCCAGAGTGGAGATGTGACTCTCGTTGTAGAGTGTCAGCTTTGAGCAAAAAGACTAAACAGGAATATTAGGTCTACTTCTGACTCCATTATTTACTCATGGAACACACACACACACACACACACACACACACAATCTACATTCTCTTTGACTCCCCTTCTTGAGCTGTATTCAATGCCATTAACTTAATGCATGTATTCTCCAAATTATTATGATAGGGAATAAACTACATTTGCACTTATGATAATGTACTTCTTTTACTTTTTGTTTTGCAGTTTTTTTGTAGTTATGTGAGAGAACAGTGTTTTGTGAAGACTAAACAGAAATTAATGTGTCAGTAAATAGGTAGGTGACAGACTGAAAAATGCAGATAATACCATTTGAAATTTTATTTCTCCAAATTTAAATACATATACATGTGTATGTATTTAAAATTTCTGCCAAGATTTTATTTCCATTAACAATAATCTATTTGTTCGATTATATAAATTTAACGTATTGTATGACTCATAGTAGATTTATATTTATAGAATGTCTTTTCTTGGAGACAAGGTTCTGCAGTGTAAATCTGGCTTTCCTCAACTCCTAATTTTGTCTGGCATTATCATGTGGTAATTTAGTACCATGTCCAGCTATATTATTTATATTTTGTACAGTAGAATATTAATATGAACTGCTTTAAGCCACATATCTTCATGAGTATGAATGAATTTCTTGCAAAAATGTTATAGATAGAGTTACTGAGTGAAGCCAAGTATAGTAGACATTCCTGTAATCACAGCAACCAGGAGGATTGTAAGCTTAAGAGCAGCCTGAGCTACACAGCAAGTCCCTATTAAAACAAAACAAAACAACAACAACTGGTGAGCTTGGAAGTGGGAAAGTAATGTTAAGTGGGGTGATAGGAACATACCAAATTGTTTGTGTGTTTGTGTGTGTGTGTGGGGGGGGGTATGTGTGCTTGTGCTGGTTCTAGGGCTTGAACTCAGGGCTTGGGCACTGATTCTGAGATTTTTGCTCAAGTCTTGCACTCTACAACTTCAACCAAACTCCACCTCAAGCATTTTTAGAGGTCAATGGTGATGAGTCTGCTACAGTTTCCTGTTCCGGCTTAGAACCCTGATCCTCTTTTCTCAGCCTCATTTGAAAGATAACAGGCATGAGCCTGTATTATTGCTGTTAAGTAATATAGTAAACATCATGCCAGAACTCATAATGTGAGATATGTATTATTATGCTCACTTTAACTATGAAGACTTTGAGCTCCAGAGAGTTTAGTTAATTTTGAGTCCCTATCTCGTATACAGTGGAGACTTTATTCAAGTTCAACTAGGTCTGTTTATTTCAGAAAACATGGAGTCATCATCTGTTCTAGTCAACACGTGTTCTAGCACTTGCTGCTCTTTGAAAGCAAAATTCTGTGCCTGACAACTTATTGTTCTCTCTCTTTAACTGTTTGCACCCATTTTCATAAGCTAAGGAAAGCACACATGATGAAAAAAGCCATTTTTGAAGGGGAAATTAATAATGGGTTTTGAACTTGATATCACATACATATTAGTCAGATCTTCCATTTGAGTTATGCCTCCAGCACTATATTTGTTTTTTCTTTTGTATTATCATTACAAAGATGAGTTACAGAGAGTTTATAGTCATATAAGTCAGGTATGGATATATTTCTTTTTTGAAATGTCACCCCTTCCATTGCTCTCTCAATTTTTCTCTCTCACTGGTTTGGTTTTATTAACTTCCTCCTCCTCCTCCTCCTCCTCCTCCTCCTCCTCCTCCTCCTCCTCCTCCTCCTCCTCCTCCTCTTCTTCTTCGTCTTCTTCTTCTTCTTCGTCTTCTTCGTCTTCTTCATCTTCTTCTAATTATTTTGCTGTAGAGAGGATAGATACATACGTGTGGTAATGACTACATTTCTTTTGTATTTGTTTATTTTGTCAGTAATCAGGCTTGAACGAAGGGCCTGAGCACTGTCTCTGAGCTCTTTTGCTGAAGAATGGCATTCGTATTGAGCCACAGCTCTACTTCCCTGAGTACATTTCTTTTTGGACAATGTTACCCTTTCTCTTTCATAGGTCATTTTCAATATAGTACCAATTGAATGCCACTGTTGCACATGTTCATCATTTGTCTCTCTTTTAATATGACCCCTTTAACTTCTCAAAGAGAGATAAATGAAGAAATATGACAAAAATGAAAGAAAACAAAGAAAAATATCATCTTGTTTCTGTTTCCTGGTCACTGGCTATTTTTGAGATAAAATGTGTTGTGTGTGTGTGTGTGTGTGTGTGTGTGTGTGTGTGTGTGTGTGTCTGTGTGTGTGTCTGTGTGTGTGTGTAAATACTTGGGCTTGAAATCAGGGAGTTGACTTTTAGCTTTTTTATTCAGGGGTAAGTGTGTGCGTGTGTGTGTGTGTGTGTGTGTGTGTGTGTGTGTGTGTGTGTGTGTGTGTGTGTGTGTGTGTGTGTGTGAATAATGTAGCTTGAACTCTGGGAGCTGACTTTTAGTTTTTTAACTCAAGGTTATCCCTTTAGGACTTTAACCAACCCTCACTCCTTGATTTTGAATGGTTAATTGGAGATCAAAATTTAACAGATTTTTCTAACCTGGTCTAGCTATAATCCACTTTCCTCAGATCTCACATTCACATTCTCAGATTCACAAATAGCTAGAGTTACAAATGTGAGCCACTGGCCGTGATTGGCCTACCTTCTTTTGGTTTAGTTGAAATGTAAAAGACAGTTGCAACCATAGTAAAAAGAAATCCATGTAACTTTCCCAGCTTCAATAACTTTTAATACTTTGTCACATATGATATGTACAGAAAAACATTTTTGGTTTTTGTCTGGGTTTTTTCCTCATGATGAACTTGATTTTATATAGCTTTTAATCTAGTAAATATTGTTGAGAATATGTCAGAGGGCATTAATGATCTTTTGTTGTCTTTCATAAGGAAATGGTGCAAACTAACACTTGTGATAGATTTGTGTGCAGGACCCTGATAATATATCCACATTCTTAGCCAGAAGACAATAGTGACTGTTAAAATCATCTAGATCTGACAAAACCCTGACTCAGGCCTTATTGCCACATTCCTGTATGTCCTGTTAGAGTGTAATCCTGACTCTCCAGTGAACATTACAGAACCTTGCTGGACATTCTCAGGACACAGCCAAGGTCACCAGTCAGGCGTGGCACCTACAGTGTGAATGGAGACTGGTGACAGCTTTCTCAGATGGAACGACACAGGAAATGTTACGTCCTTAAGTTGTCATCAGTCCATAGGATTCCTCATTGAGCATTCAACCCTAAGATTTAAGGAGACATAAAACTCTTACTTCCTTGCGCCACTTGTGGACCTGTATATCTTCTGTTGCTGTCATCTTCTGTGAAAGGAAATGATCTGAGTTCTATAAACCATTTTGCTTTTTCTAGGACCTTAGGGTAAGTCTGGCTTCACTTACACAAAAAGAAATGTAGTGATTTAAAATAGCAAACTTAACCTTTTTCTATTCTATTTATTACCCAAATATGTTTTCAGATTCTACCAATAATTCTTATTAGTAAGAGGCACTTAATTAGCAGTCATTTTCTCAAACTCCTAAATTCCTCATTAAGCTGTGCGAGAGAAACCACAGCAAGTGTGAAGGGTCTTCCAGTTTGACTTCTTGCCCAGGGAGGAGTGCCTCCAAACTGAACAAAGAATACTTCTTATATCTCAGATTACATGTCCAAGTTATACATACAAAAGAAAGTTAAGGACAGGAGATTAGTCTGACTTGGGAACAACGCAGATAGCAAACACATATTCTATGTTAACAGAAACAAAACAAATTTTCCTTTATTCATCTATCAAAATAAAAAGCGCTACTGTTCTCATTATTTCTTAATTGTGGTTATATGTACTTAGTACTAGCTTCTTGAAAGTCCTGAAAACCTCTTTGACACGAACTCAGAAGTTCCGTTGGTATCATCTTGAGATTTTATGAAAAAAATTTAATTTTTATATTTTTAAAAATGTATTTTATTATAAAGATGCTGCATAGAGGGGTGACATTTACATGAGTAAGTTACATTTCTCAATGAACATTGTTACCCACTCCATTATTTATCTCCCTCTGTCCCTTCCCTCCAATCCCCCCTCCCCGTGGTAAAGTTAATTTCCTCCATAATGTCCTGAGTATCATGGTTTAATGCATCACCATTTAAACTTCTTTCAGCATTTTGTTATTTCCCTTCCCTTGCCACAATCAGATAAATGAATATACAGAATGCAGGATACTAGAATCACAGATGGGAATTGCCATGGATAAAACCAATAGGAGAAGAAAAATAACATAAACTAAGAAAAATGTACTATCTGCAGTACATTAGTTACATCAAGCTTGACAACTAAACAAAAGAAGACCTGTGTTTCTATGTATTGGCATTCATTTCAATTAGCATCATTTTGTATGGTCATATATATATTCATAACTCCTGCGCTATTATGATCCACTTTCAGGAATAATAGGCTAATGCTAATCATTGCAAGTGATGGAAATCATAGAGCTCATGTTTCTTTGGGCCTGGCTTGATTAACTTAGTATGATTTCTTCCAAGCCTTTTCATTTTCTTATAAAAGGGACGATGCCATTCTTTCTGATAGAAGCATAAAATTCAATTCTGTAAATATACCATATTTTCTTCATCCATTCGTCTATTGAGGGGCCACTGGGTTGGCTCCATATCTTAGCTATGGTAAACAATGCTGCAATGAACATATTTGTTCTGGTAGCTTATTGTGTCCTAGTTTGAGATCATTTGGATAACTGTGAGGAGTGAGATTGCTGGATCTTAAGGAAGTTCTATGTTTAGACTTTTTAGGAACCACCATTCTCCCTTCCAGAGTGGTTGAACCAGCTTACATTCCTACCATCAGTGTAGTAGGGTTCTCATTTAGGCATATCCACCCCAGCATCTGTTATTATTTGTTTTCTTGATAATGGCCATTCTAACTGGGGTGAGTGGGATCTAAATGTGGTTTTTGTTTTGATTTGCATTTCTTTCATGACCAGTGATGCTGAGCATCCCCCTTCTGTTTCCGAGAGGCCACACTATAACAAGTTTCTAGTGTCTCAACAGAGGCATAGAAACTTGTAATATTGTATGCTTTTTGTTGTACATTCACTTCAGTTGGAGCTTCCAATGACTCCTATAACTTACAGTAAATGTTTATCCTATTCACCTTACTGAAAAAAACACTAATTTTCAAAAAGCATAGAAAAAGTTCTCTTTGTCAGGGGTCCCAGTGAATACTAAGGAAGTTTCTTTACTCGGGAATTTTACTTGGTTGCTTGTTCATTATGTCATTTGAACACATGTTTAATTTGGGATTTCACCCCCAACTCTTCAACAAACTACTAACTATGTTGCCTCATTGGATTTTGCTTCACAAGTTACAAAATATTTTGACATAATTTTGGTTTGGTGTTTGGGGGGAGGTTGGCTTTTGTAGTACTAGTGGGCCAGTACTCAGGCTTGAACTGAGGGTATGGAGCTCTAGCTTAGATTGCTTTACTCAATGCTGTCAGTGTGCCCCTAGAACCACATCTCCATTTCTGGCTCTTTCTACTGAATTGAAGATAAGAATTTGAGAATTTTTTTGGGGAGGTCCGGTCGTGGGGCCTGAACTCTGGGCCTGGGCACTGTCCCTCAGCTCTTCAGCTCAAGGCTAGTCCTCTACCACTTGGGACACAGCGCCACTTCCGGATTTTTGTTTTTGCTTATGTGGTGCTTATGTGAGCCACCTTCCCAGCCCCAGAATTTGAGGATTTATTAACTTGGGTTGGCATCAAACTGTGATCTTCAGATCCCATCCTTGTGAACAGCTAAGATTACAAGAATGATCGAGAGGCTGGATATATTGTGCTCCCTATGAAACCTAAACAAGGGCACATAATTCTGAAGGATGTGTGTAAGATTATGCATTTCTCTGTACAGTATTTTCACAATAAAAAAGAAAATTAGTTAGAAAACATAGCCCTTATATGTGTGTATACATAATATAAATGTGCAGAAGGAAATGAGGATGTATCTGCTGATTTTGAGGAAACATTTCACCTATGGCTTTTCACAGACTGGGCTACACTGTAGAGAATGCTTGAGACTAAAGGTGAGGTAATTGATGTCATCATCCCATCATCTACATCCCTTGTCAACATGTGCATATACTGTGGTGTAATCATGATTATTTTGTGTATGAGAGGCAGTACTGGGGTTGAATTCAGGATGTAGGTACTGTTGCTTAGCTTTTATATGCGATGCCAACACCCTACCATTTGAAGCACAGCTCAGCTTTCGGTATTTACTGTTTAAATGGAGGTAAGAGTCTTTTTTGCTCAGTTGGCTTTGTATTGAGTTCCTCCTATCTCAGAGTTCTAAGTAGCTAGTTGTACAGGCTTGAGCTTCCAATGCCTAGCTTTTCATTATTACTTTTACAAGCTATATGCTCACACACATTCCTTGCATTCAAAAGTCTCACTGTTCAGGCTGACAAGATGTGAGGAAAGATGGTTGAGTGGGTAAGTTACCAAATGGGCCTCTAGCCCCATTGACATCATTCTGAAAGTAATTTACATTTCAGTCAGTGAGTACATATTTCCAATTTCACTCTGCCTTTTTAAAATGCCTTTTTGAACTGTCTTTGATACATCTCTTAAACATTATCTCCCTAGCAGGAGATATTATGTGAATGTATTTGATAATATTTCAAATAGGGGTGTGGTTGTGTGTCTGGATATCTGTTGTCAGAGGCCGTCCATCTGGGCTTTAGGAACAGAGGTAATGTTTCCTGTCTGCTGGTTTCAGACAGGAAGGTTTTCCCTGGCCAGGCTTTGACTTGGGATCCATTCATCTTAGACTTCTAACTAGCTAGGATAACAAGCATGAACCACCACCAACTGGCTTGTTTTAGAAGCATTGCTTTTCATTCATTGATTATTTTCCTGGAAGGTTGATCTAGACAGACTGCTTGTACCTCATGATAATGTGATTTGAATAATACCCTTTGCCTATGGCATTTCTGAAACTGATTTCCACAGTTATAGACAAATGAAATTGTTCTAAAGCCAATAGCATTTTCCTTCTGAGATGTTAGGTCGCTTATTTAAATCTCTTATCCTTTCCTTTGGCAAAACAGGATGTTTCTGTAAAACCCTATTCCTTGAGATTATTAGAGATAGAAGGTATCATGTACACACTTTCAAATAATCTCTCCTTTTATAAACATATGTTACAAGATTGGGTGAAAAAATGAGGACTATTAAATTAATTTGGTAACCACTCTCGAATTTTTAAGCTTTAAGCTTATTAATTCAAAGGAGGGTTATAAACCTTCAGAATAGTGGAATGTAGCTACTACTCATTTGATATATGTGGAAAGATGATCAGAATTCTTATGATTAATAAAATATATCTTCAAATTTCCAATGGTTGACTGCTATGCTAACTGGGAGGAGACACTGGTGCTTCCAGGGGTTTGAAAGTTGGTAATGAAGCAAAATATCCGGGGAGAGCAAATGCTTAGCAAATGATAAAGACATAATTTCCAAGACTCATACCAAATACATTGAACTAGAGTGCTAATTTATGAATGACTGAACACCAAATTTTATTTGTTGGCTTCTTTGTTTTTGACGTCCTGGGATTTGGACCTAAGGACTGAGGGCTGTTTCTTAGTTTTTTCCTCAATGCTATTGACCTTCCAGTTGAACCACAGCTTCATATCCATATTTTTGGTGTTTAATTGGACATGTCTTAACAAATTTCCTCTTTGGGCTTCCTTAAAACTCATCCTCAGATATCAGCCTCCTGAGTAAGTAGGATTCCAATGGTAAGCCACCAGAGCCCAGCTAGAATCACATTTTAGAAGTATTCTTTTAGAGAATCAGATGTGTCTGACTGCTATTTTAGCATATTGGTTCCAGTGGGTCATGTCTGTTTTATACTAAAATCAGAAATTTTCTTCTTGTAATCCACAATATCCCATATCTATCTAATGTATTCTTCTCTTCATTTCTGACCTCTTTTTTCTTCATTGTACATTTCCATTATTACTTCACAAGCAAGCATGTCAGTGCTGTTTTCCTTTTCTGAAGCAAGTCAGGTCCATTTCCATCAATGGGGGATGTACTTGCTGTTATTACTGCCTGGAGTACCTGCTCCTAGATAATTGCCTGGATGATGGCTCTCATATCAACAATCTCTTGTTCAGGCCTGTCTCTTCCCATCCTCACTATGAAGTTGTTGCTACAAAATCACCAATGTCATGTCTCTGATATATAGGAATTATCATTATGATTTCTGGATTTCGTTTCAGCATGAAATTGGTGAGGAGAGAGCCACATTCACTTCTGCTTCTCCAATACCTATAATAGTGCCTAATCCTTAGTGTTCAGGAGTCTTACATGGAGATCAGCCTTCCCCAGCTCAATTTATCCTAGCTTCTGGTCAGAACAGCTCTTCAAGCTGAATTCTGGTGGCTAGTAGACATTCTCTCTCATTCTTTGTGCCTGTTGGTGTTGTTGAGTCCACTTCAGGGCAAAACCAGTGCCTGACACCTATTTGTTGCTATGGCAAAGGTGGCTGTGACATCATAGAAGTCATAGCCATTATTTTGTGAAGCTGTGTGAGGACATTCACCCCCACATAATTTCTTCCATATATGTGTCTCCTTTGCCCAGCAGTGCATTCATGAATTTAACAACCAAACTGTCACCCAGTTCCTGATACACTCAGAAAATGTTTCCATTTCCTTTAAAAAAATTCAAGACATGCTTTGGTGATTTGTCATTGAATTACTGAAACAGAGTATATAATTTTATGTATTTGTAAGTCTTTGTCCATCTCTCTTGAGCCCTTGCCATATATCTATGTGTTTGTAGCTTGGGAAGGGAATTAAGGTTTAACTCAGTATAGTCAGAGATTATAGTTCAGAAGGCTCTTTTTAGATCCTTTTGGAGGGAATGCCTACTCTCTATCTGATGTTCTACAGATGGCCATCTTGGTATAGAAACTGAGTAGAGTGTCATAAGAGGCTTGTCCTGATTTCTACTGACTTTCCTTTGGGTTTGGGGAGTGTGGTCCCACTGCATATGTGTCTCTTTGCTACACTGAAGGGCCCAGGCCTCCTCTGAAAATCTAAGGACTTAGGGGTAAGGGAGACTAAACCTCAGAACCCAGCTTCCCACATCACAAGGATTACAGGCCTGCGTCTCATGGACTCAACTCATAGCTGCATTTTTATACATAGTTTAGTCAGTTTCATTATATTAACTTCATAGAGAGATATATACAATTATATGTATATGTTTATTCATCTATTTATAATCAGTGTTGGATCTAGAAACACAAATATATATTTATATAAACATATGATTATAATCAAATTATAGCTATATTTTCCCAAAAATATTTTACACTAATATTTTGTGAAATAATTACTCAAGACTAAAATGTTTATACTTTGTAATTTGAAAAATCATATTCAATTTTATATATTATATAATATACTATATATAACATCAAAATATAACATGTATTTACATACAACTGATTTAATTCTGTTATTTTCCTTCCTGATTTTGTGTTTGTTCATCTATATAAGCCTTCTTTCTTCTATTAATGATGGTTTTTACTTTCCAGTATACATGTCAACCATAAGTAGATTTTTATATTACTGGAGCCAAATTTTTCTTCCATTTTTACCCAAAGCACAAAGAAAATGTATACATATTTGAACTCACTGTTGGAAGAATGTCCCACATACCACTATAAGTATTGTGTCATTTGTCCCAATTGACAGAATAGCATTCTAGGACATCTTATCTGCTGTCCAAGACCTTTTCTAGCCACCTTATCACCCAAGCCAGGCATGGCCTGGCTTCTTTGCCACTCCCAGTGCATTTAACAGTTCTCTTTATACACAGTAGGCTCTCTTGTACAGCCCCCTGTCACTCTCTGTTTTCCCCCCAACAGCATACGTATGCACGATGATTCAGATTGTAGGCTTAAAAAGAAACATATTTAGGATTCATGAATCTACAATATATCAGAAACATTGACATTTTAATAAAGTTAGAAAAATAAATAGAATTAACACTTTACAACAATCAGAACAAAAAGAAAAATAAAGATTTTTCCAGGAAGGGGGAATGGAATCTCTAAATCTAGATTGACCTCTAAGTTGCCTTCATGCAGAAATTCTGCCTCTGAGACCTCAAAAGGATTTACTTCCTCATTAAAGACAGGATTTTCTTCCTGAGTCCAAGGAGGGACAGATTCTAATTTCTTAATTGGAAATTGGATCCCCTGAAGGAGGACAGATTGGTCTGGGTATTCTCTGAGGAAAGATTCTCTTTCCTCAACTGAATCTAGATTTTGGACCTCTCTTATTGGTTTTCCTGAACATAGACTTGGGTCATTTTCCGTTAGCACACATTTACCCTGCACACCCAGACGAGTCTTTTTGACTGGTTTGGCACCTATCTAGGTGGATTGTGAGTATCAATGGGAGACATTCTGGATCATCTTCTTCCTTGATTGAATGTGCAGGTGCACCTGCATCACATGTGGTGTTCAGAAACAGTGAGATGTCCACAAAACTCAAAACTTGTTTGGGCCTTTCCACAAATTAAAAAAAAAAAAAAAGCCATCTATGTTCACATGCTTTCTGGAGATTAGTTATGGCTTCCCATCTCTATCAGTCACCATAGGTGACATCACTGATGGGTTCTTTATCTAGAGTTCTGCAGGAGTTGTTCTACGGTGATTCAAACCTGAGCATGGAAATAGGTTCAGGAGTCTTAGAACTATAGAAGTTAAGGTGTGACTAAACTTTCATGAGGATCTAATGGGGGAAGCTATAGAACTTGAGTTTGGACTGAACCCTGATAAGACGGTAGGGTGTTTCTAATGAGTGATTACTTCCAAGTTCTTGCAAAAGGAGACCATATATTACCTGGCAAAGAATATCAATTAAAGGACATTTTTCCAAGCTGGGGCGTTCTAAGGGCTCTTGGCCAGTCAGGCATAGACCTAGAGACCCAGGTTCCATCTAAAGGATCATGTTTTCCTCTAGCTGCTCCAGAAGAATATATGAGCAGAAGAGCAAGTCTGAAGAGGGCATGTTGAGCTTGACATACTGTGTAAGTGCTTTCATGGTGTCATGGTACTTGTGCTCTTAGAAATCATCATGTTAGAAGTCCATCCACATAGGAAAGATGGAACAAACCATGCTGTGGGTAGACAAGGAAAATGAGAGCCCACCCTCCACATCCTTAGCCTCTAGCGTTTTTCTGGCAGAGGTGGAAAGAGACTCCTGCAAGCAGGATGCTCCTCACAATTTCTCAAATACAATACTCTAAAATTCTCCCTGGGATAGGAGGAGAAATTTGTTTCCCAACTGAATCTGTCTTGTTATAGCCAGACCTCCTTGTCATCCATGAGAGTCCAAAACAACAACAGTATCCACAATGTGTAATCTGCTATCCACTGAAGTGCCAAGCCTCAACCCCCTGGTGAAAATCACAACTGGTGTGCAAAAGAGAATGTTGACTTTGAATCAGAAACTTCAAAGATACCCATTTTTTTCAAGGACAGAACTTCTCTTTGTCCCAACATCCACTTCCTTCTTCATCTTGTTCATCTTCCTCCCAGTTACGGTAGAAGGATCTGTACCAATGGGAGGAGAGAAGGAGAATAACTCTGTGCTTCTCCTTTTTCTGAACTAACAAGACACACTTGGGAATGGATAAGTCCCACAGAGTAATGTAAACATGACAGACAAAAAGTGGAGATATGTCTACACAATTTCAAGGAAATTCTGTGAGGATGCTTATATGCATCTGTCCAAATAAGCGCACAATGGCTCATGCCTCTAATCCTACTAACCAGGAGGGTGAGATCTGAGTATCAGAGTTTGAACACAGTCAGAATTTGTAAAATTCTAAAAATACTTCAATTAACCAGCCGAAGGCCAAACCTGGACCTGGGGATCAAATTATAGAGTGCTACGAACAGGACAGCACTCAGGCCCTGAATTCAAGCTCAAGTTGCATTCTTTCTTCTGTCTATATTCCTTCAAAGGCCTCCAAGATAGTGGTTTCCTAGGTGAGGGTGGACGTTGGGTGCCACTGGGTTCCACTGGCTCATTCCTTTAATCTTAGTCTCTCAGCAAGCAAACTGCTAAGGCTCCACTAGCTTCTGAGGCAAATGAAATGCTCTGGCAGCCCAGTCTTAAGGAGTTAGGTGAGGAGTGAACTTCTTTGTCTCAAGACAAGCTTCTGTGATGAGACTCCAGTGAAACAGTCTCAGAGAGGTACCAAGTATTCCAATAATCTGCAAGGGTGTCTCATCAGCCCTGTTTGAAAGAAGAACACTCACTTTTAAAACAATATCCAGCAACTGCTCCATTGTCTCTTACTCTATAGTGGTGAAGGATGTTTCCAACACAGAAAAGATCACCTTTCTGGTAGGCAGGGCCCATGTCCATTACCAGCATTTCCAACAAGCCTGAGTCCCAGCTCCCTATATCATAAGGCACATTCAGGGTTTGGGCTGACTCGTTGTCACACTGGGGTGGTAAAAAGAATGGATTTTTGAAACATGGAATTGGGAGTACACTTCAAAATGAGTAATAGAGTGGATTGAAAAGTACTCAATAAATATTTTCTCAGCATACACATATAAAAGCACACAAGAAGAAGGTTGTACTGTGGGCTAGGATGAGATTAAATAGGTTTCCTGTCATAATTATACCTGGCCTGAGTGGCCTTGTGATTTCCTTGGTTTCTTCTTATAAAAAGGCCTGAGAGAAGATGGTGACGAGGCAGTAAGGAAACGCCACAGCTCTCCCCAACCAAAAAGAGAGTTCGAGTTGCAACACTTAGTCTTCTCAAGAGACCAACGACAGCAAAAAGATGAACACTCAGAGAAAAACAGGAGGTGGAAAATAACAAAAAAGAAAGAGAGGAAAAGAAGAATTTCAGAACAGAGGAGAGCGAAGACCCCTCCCCCAGCCTTCACTGGGTGCGTGGGAGCACGCCAAGTCATGGCCAGCTGGTCCAGCGGGGGCTGCTGGAATCCCAGAGACACAGAGGGCTTGCAGATCACCCACAAAGTAGCAGCCTGAGGTACCGGTTTGCAGACCCGCTGATCACCACAAACAGAGAAACCTTTCAGCCGGGAGTCTCCACGAAGATCCTACACCCACCCCTCACTCTCCATCCGAGCTGAGAGGTTCCATCCCGCCAAAGCCACCCAGCACTGGCAGCTCGACAAAGGGAGCAGTCTGCAGATAGCACAGAAGCTGCCTAAGGTACTGGCGTCAGACCCGCCGATTGCGACGACACGGTGGGCCTGCCCGGGTCGGAGACACCGGGGGCTGCCTGGAGGTCACACGTGCAGAAGCTGCCTGAGGCACTGGTGTCAGACCCTACCATTGCGTCCTCCCGGCGGGGGCTGCCAGGGGACCCAGATACACAGGGAGCTGCATGCAGATAACTCGCTAATAAGCCACCTGAGCATGGACACTGTAGACCCGACAGCTTCGAAAGAGACAGAGACAGAAGAGAATCACACAGGGCCACCACCGCCCAGCCCACCCCACAACCACCCCTACTGAACTCGCATTGCACCAGCAACTGATGACCTACACCACACAGAAACAACTAGCTCCAGGGTGAGTACCCCACAGGGGACAGTGTAGCCCTCAAGGGAGACCAGAGCTGGAGGGAATCCCCAGACCCTGACCCAGACTCCCTACCCCAACACAGGACCCACTAAAACTGGGGACTGTTCGAGAGCTCCACCAACCCATGGAGCATACTCCTCTGGCCAGGCTAGAGCAAGAGTGTGCCCTGGAAGGGAGCTTAACAGCCCAATCTAAGAACAGTGCTCCTGGGTCAAGACAACCAACAGTAGAAGACATTTGAACTGTGTACCCCAGGCTGCATAACCCAGGTGGTATACACAGCAGCACAGGCCCAACTGGCACGACCCAGGTGGGGGGGCCAGAACCAGGCCTGGGGATCCGGCACCTGAACAACACAACCAACTCCTCCCAACTGAAGTCAAAAGCTGAGCATGTACCTCAGAAGAGGGGAGAAAAACAGGGAACTACACCCACTGGGAAGCATGCCTGTGACAACAAAAGACCTGGAGGCTCAGGACAAGAGAAACCCAAGCCCCACCAAAACCGAACCATATACTCTAAGCTGGGAATTGGGCAACACAGGCCACCAGCACCTGATAGTAGGCAGGAGCTCAGGCTGGTAAGGCAGCTCAGCAGTAGAGTGATAGTTTTGGATACATGAGGCCCTGGATCTGATTCCTCACCATCACATCAGCAAAAAGGGTCAGAAGTAGTGCTGTGGCTCAAATGGTAGAGTGCCAGCCTTAAGCTGAAGAGCTGAGGGACAGCACCCAAACCTAGAGTTCAAGCCCACAACCAGCCCAAAAAACAAACAAACAAAAAAAAAACATCAGGAGCCCATAGCAGACTCCAGCATCTGGGAGAGTGCATCCAGAGCATCAGATCTTGCCAAGAGCACCCGTAGGAGCAAACATGAGTCTATCTAGGCTGCTCAACCCTTCCAAAGGCGGGAATTGCCAGCGATCTACAGCAGAGAGCCGAGAATCCTAAGTAGGTCAGACCAGCAGCTGGAGGTAGGCTCCCAACAGAACCCAGATCAGGCACAGACTCCCTCTACCAATACAGAATCAGCAACCAAGCAAAGACAGACACACCAAAACAAAATTGCAGATTAGTCTCCTTAACACCCTATGTGAAAATCACAGAGAAAAATTACAAGGTTTATCATCAACCAGGATAGCAAGCTATCCTCAATAGCCAGCAGACACCAGGGGAGAGGCCCAGTGGGAGCAAAGCAGGAATGGAAGACAAAAGCTACTTCCAAGGTTTGCTGGAGGCAATGACTCAAGAAATAAAGCAAGAAATAGATCAGAAATTGAAAGAGCACAAGGATGAACTATCAAAAGAGATACAAGATGTCAAACAGAAGATACATGCAAAAATAGAAGCTGCACAAACCTCAGTAAGAAGTGAGATGAATGCCAAATTAAAGGTAGTACATACCTCATTAATAGGTGAGATCAGTACTTTGATAACCAACATCGAATCTATAAAGGAATCCATTTCCTCCATCCAAACCACAATAGAAGCCATGGTCAACAGAGTGAATGAAATGGAAGGTAGAGTGTCAGATACAGAAGACAGAATACACCAACTGGATCAAAAAGTGACAGATATGGAAAATCATTCAAATTAAGCCAAAAGGAAATTCAAGAGCAAGCAGATAATACCAAGAAATTTAACCTTTGTATAATTGGAGTGGATGAAGGTGAGGAATTTCAGAGCAAGGGAATGCAACACCTATTCAACAAGATAATCGGTGAAAATTTTCCCCACTTCAAAAAAGAACATCTTACCTACATAACAGAAGCATATAGAACACCCAACAAGCAAGATCCTAGGAGAAACATTTATAGACACATTATAGTAAAAATGATAGATCTGAATAATAAGGAAACAATCTTGCATGCAGCAAAAATGAAGAGGGAGCTATACTACAATGGGAAAAAATTTGAATCACTGCAGATCTCTCCACACAAACACTGAACACAAGAAAGGCCTGGGAAAGAACCATATGAGCCCTGAGAGCCAATAACTGCCAAACCAGACTGATATACCCGGCAAAGCTAGCATTCACATTCGATGGTGAACTGAAAATTTTTAATAGCAGAGAAAAAATAAATGAATACATAAACATTAAGCCAGCATTACAAAGAATACTAAGAGGGGGGACACAACCTGAAGAAAGCAACCAGTAACTGGGACCTGCACCCAGACAGGCATTAATCAAAGTCTAACTGAGCAAGCACAGGTGGAAAGGAAAGAAGAAAAACTTAGGAAAACGGAATGACAGGGACAACAATGCACCCCTGTATACTTTCTTTTAATATTAATGGCCTTAAATCGCCAATCAAAAGAAAAAGAACTGCTGACTAGATCAGAAAACATGTTGCCTTCAGGGGACCCACGTCTCAGCCAAACATACATACAAATTCAGAGTAAAGGGTTGGAAAAGGATCTACCAATCAAATGCCCCCAGTAAAAAAGCAGGTGTAGCTATCCTGATATCTGACAAAATAATCTTTACATTAGCATCAGTACAGAAAGACAAGGATGGACACTACATATTAATACCGGGAATAATCCAAGAGGAGGATATTACCATCATCAACTTATATGTCCCAAATATTGGTGCACCCAGATATGTTAAACAAATACTCTCAAACTTACAGAATAAAATAGATCCCAATACGATAATACTAGGAGACTTTAACACACCACACTCACCAAAGGACAGGTCTACCAACCAGAGGATTGGCAAAGAAGCTAAAGAATTAAGTGAGGCCATACTTCAAGCAGAATTAACTGACATCTACCAAGTATTTCACCCTAAAACAACACAGTACACATTCTTCTCAGCAGCTCATGGAACTTTCTCCAAAATAGACCATATCATAGTTCAAGCAAGGAACTTAAGCAAATACAAAGGGATCAACATAATCCCCTATATCCTATCTGACCACAGTGGAATCAAGCTAGTTCTCAATAACAAAGCATACCTCAGAAATTTCTCTAATACATGGAAATTGAACATCACACTCCTTAGCAATACCTGGGTAATGGAAGAGATCAGAGAAGAAATAAAGCATTTCCTACAACTCAATGAAAATGAAAACACCTCAAAAAGAAACTTGTGGGACACAGCAAAAGCAATCCTGAGGGGCAAATTTATTGCCCTCAGTGCCCACATCAAGAGAATGGAGACAGACCAAGTAAATAATGTCATGTTGCAATTAAAACAGCTAGAAAAACAAGAAAAAATGGAACTTAAAGTTACTAGATGAAGCCAGATAACCAAATTAAGAGCAGAGATTAACCAATTAGAAAATCAGAAAATTATAGCCAAAATAATCCAAAGAAGAAGCTGGTTCTTTGAAAAAATAAACAAAATTGATGGCCCGTTAACAAGATTAATTAAAAAAAGAAGAGAGGAAACCCATATTAACAGCATAATGGATGCCACCGGAAAAATCACAACACGAATCCAAGATATCCAAACAATCATACGGACTACTTTCAAAAGTTATACTGTCTAAAGGAAGAAAACCTGGCAGAAATGGATGCATTTTTAGAGTAATACAAGTTGCCGAAACTGAGCAAAGAAGAAGTAAACCAATTACATAAGCCAATATCCTACAATGAGATACAGGATGCTATCAAAAGTCTTCCATGAAAAAAAAGCCCAGGATCAGATGGATTCACAGCAGAATTCCATAAGACCTTTAAAGAAGAACTAATACCCATACTCCTCAAGATCTTCAGAGAAACAAAGGAGGGAGCTATCCCAAACTCATTCTATGAAGCCAATATCACACTCATCCCCAAACCAGGTAAAGACCCAACCAAAAAAGGAGAATTACAGTCCAATTTCCTTGATGAACACGGATACAAAGATCCTTAACAAGATTCTAGCTAACAGAATCCAGAAACACATAAAAAATCATACACTATGACCAGGTAGGCTTCATCCCAGGGATGTAGGGATGGTTTAACATACGTAAGTCAATAAATGTAATCAAAGACATCAACAGAGCCAAAGTCAAGTATCACATGATTATTGCCACAGATGCAGAAAAGGCCTTTGATAAAAATTCAACATTCATTCATGCTAAAAGCTCTGGAGAAAATATGAATAGAAGGAACATTTCTAAAAACAATAAAAGCCATTTATGACAGACCAATAGCCAACATTATACTTAATGGGGAAAAGCTACAACCAATTCTCCTAAAATCAGGAATAAGGCAAGGATGCTCACTGTCTCCACTCCTCTTCAATATAGTCCTGGAAACCTTAGCCAGGGCAATAAGGCAAGAAAAATACATTAAAGGGATATGCATAGGGAAAGAAGAAGTTAAACTATCCCTTTTTTTATTTTAATTTTAATTTTTTTTTCAACATACTCTACAGAGGGGTTACAATTACATGGGCAAGATAAAGAGTACATTTCTTATCATCCTCATTTGTTTACCCTTAACATCCCTTTCCAGCCTCCCTCCCTGCCACCCACCCAATTCTCCCCACCCCCTGCAGCGCACCACAGTTTTAAAGTTCGTTTTCGATATGACAACTTGTACTTCTCATTGTTGCAACAGGTCCACCTGTATCCTTAAACGACTTGTTTTTCCCCATCTCCTCCACAAATTATACCGACATCAAATATAGTGAAAGCAGGACTTATACTGTGGGGGAGGGACATACAAACCAACAAAGAAATAATCTTATAAATGCGTTAGAAACAAATGCATGAAAGAAAAAAAACATTAAAATACATATCTAAAGGTTCATTTTCCTAACATCACATTATCTGACCTTTATTGCTTGACTCATACATATACTAGATATTGCAAATAAGGGGAACCATGGGACCTAAGTTTCTTTGGGCTTGGCTTACTTCACTTAATATAATTTTTTCCAAGTCTTTCCATTTCCTAACAAATGGGGCAATGTCATTCTGTCTGATGGAGGCATAGAATTCCATTGTGTATATATACCACATTTTCTTGATCCATTCATCTACTGAGGGGCATCTGGGTTGGTTCCATATCTTAGCTATGGTAAATAATGCTGCAATAAACATAGTTGTGCTGGTAGTTTTAGTGTGGCCTTGTTTGTAAACATTTGGGTAAATGCCCAAAAATGTGACTGCTGGGTCATAGGGGAGCTCTATGTGAAGTCTTTTGAGGAACCTCCATACTGCTTTCCAAAGTGGTTGAACAAGTTTACACTCCCACCAACAATGAAGTAAGGTTCCCTTCTGTCCACATCCCCTCCAGTATCTGTTGTTGTTAGAGTTCTTGATTTTTGCCATTCTAACTGGATTGAGGTGGTATCTCAATGTTGTTTTGATTTGTATTTCTTTTATGGCTAGGGAGGTTGAGCATTTCTTCATGTGTCTATTGGCCATCCTTCTTTCTTCTTCAGAGATGTTTCCCTTGAAGTCTTTAGCCCACTTATTTATTGGGCAATTGTTTCTTTGAGGATTTGTTGTTGGGGAATTTAATTTTTTGAGTTCCAAGTATATTTTAGATATGAGAACCCTGTCTGTTGTATGGCTAGTGAAGATCTTCTCCCAATCCGTGGACTTTCTATTGATCTTGCTAGCTATGTCCTTTACCATGCAGAAGCTCTGCAACTTCTTGCAATACCATTTGTCTAAACTTTCTTTGAATTGTTGTGTTTCTTGGTCTCTATTAAGAAAATTTCGGCCTGTGCCAAGGAGACCTACGGTTTCTCCTATTTCATCCTGTAATGTTTTCAGAGTGTCTGCTTTGACTCCGAGGTCTTTGAACCATTTGGAGTTGATTCTGGTGCATAGTGATATATAAGGATCTAGCTTTAGTTTTCTACAAGTAGTTAACCAATTTTGCCAGCACCATTTACTGAAGAGGCTGTCTTTCTTCCATTCTATTTTTTTAGATCCCTTATTGAAGATTAGATGGCTATAGGTCTATAGGTTCATTTCTGGGTTTTCAATTCTATTCCATTGGCCCTGAGGTCTGTTCTTATGTTTTGATTACTATGGCTTTATAGTAGAGTTTGAAATTTGGTATTGACATTCCTCTAACAGTGTTCTTTCCGTTGAGGAGTGTTTTTGCTATTCGGGGTCTTTTATTGTTCCATATGAATTTTTGGATTGCCTCTTCAAACAGAACTTAGAATATGGCAAGACCTCCCATGCTCCTGGATTGGAAAGATTAACATCGTGAAAATGGCAATACTTCTCAAGGCTATCTACAAACTCAACATGATACCTATCAAAATTCCAACCTCATTCTTCAGGGAAATAAACTACCCCTTTTTGCAGATGACATGATACTATACCTTCACGATCCCAAAAACTCCATCCCCAAACTCTTAGAAATCATAAATCACTTCGGCCAATAGCAGGATACAAAATAAACCCACAAAAATTAGTTGCTTTCCTGTACACTGACAATGTACAAGAAGAGAGGGAAATAAAGGGAGCAAACCCATTCACATTAACCTCTCAAAAAAATAAAATATTTAGGAATTAACCTAACCAAAGAGGTAAAATAACTATTTAATGAAAATTATAAAAAGTTAAAGAAAGAAATTGCAGAAGACACTAGGAAATGGCAAGACCTCCCATGCTCTTGGATAGGCCGAATTAATATAGTAAAGATGGTAATACTTCCAAAATTAATATACAAATTCAATGCAATTCCTATTAAAATCCCAGTCATGTACATCACTGAAATACAGAAAACAGTCCAAAAATTCATATGGAACAACAAAAGACCTAGAATAGCCAAAACAATTCTAGGGAATAAAGACAACATGGGAGGGATAACCATGCTGAATTTCAAACTCTACTACAGAGCTATAATGACAAAAACAGCATGGTACTGGCACAAAAACTGACCCAAAGACCAATGGAACAGAATAGAATATCAAGAAATAAATCCACAGGCCTACAGCTTGCTGATATTCCACAAAGGAGCCAAAGACATACAATGGAAGAAACACAGCCTCTTCAACCACTGGTGCTGGGAAAACTGGGCAGCCACATCCAGAAAACTAAAAGTGGACCCCAGCCTATCACCATGCACCAACATCAACTCAAAATGGATTAAAGACCTTAACATTAAACCTGAATCTCTAAAACTCCTGCAGGACTGAGTAGGAGAGGCCCTTGAACTAATAGGCACAGGAAGGAACTTCCTGAACAGAGTCCCAGGGCCACAACAAATTGGAGAGAGACTCGACAAATGGGACTACCTTAAAATAAAAAGCTTCTGAGCAGATAAATCTATCGCAACCAAGCTAGAAAGACAACCAACTAATTGGGAAAAAAAAATATTTACCAGCAATATATCAGACCAGGGGTTAACATCCTATATATACAGGGAACCCAAGAAACTAATCCCTCCCAAACCTAACAAACCAATTATTAAATGGGCAAAGGAACTAAAGAGGGACTTCTCAGATGAAGTAATAAAAATGGCAAAGAAACACATGAGGAAATGTTCATCATCCCTGGTGGTGAAGGAAATGCAACTAACAACCCTCAGATACCACCTTAGCCCAGTCAGAATGTCCCACATCCACAAATCAGCCAACGATAAATGCTGGAGGGGATGTGGAGAAAGAGGAACCCTATTACACTGCTGGTGGAAATGTACACTTATACAACCACTTTGGAAAGCAGTCTGGAGGGTCCTTAGAAAGCTAAAGATTGACCTCCCTTATGACCCAATCATACCACTTCTAGGCATCTACCCTGAACAACAGGAACCAATATACAAGGACACGTGCACCTCCATGTTTATTGCAGCACTGTTCACAATAGCTAGGATATGGAAACAACCCAGATGCAAAATTGTGGTATCTATACACAATGGAATATTATGCAGCCATTAGAAATGACAAAATAATGGCATTTTCAGGGAAATGGATGGAGCTAGAAGGAATCAT
This sequence comes from Dipodomys spectabilis, assembly GCF_019054845.1. Lineage (NCBI taxonomy): Eukaryota > Metazoa > Chordata > Mammalia > Rodentia > Heteromyidae > Dipodomys > Dipodomys spectabilis. The sequence continues at coordinate 1,617,721 of NW_024870710.1, forward strand.
GTTGAGCGAGGTAAGCCAAGAGCAAAGAGACAAACGGTACATGGTCTCCCTGATAAGTGGATGCTAAATCCAAAATGTTAGGTGTTATGACAAAATTAACAGGATTTAAGAAACAAAGAACTCCCACTCATCTGGTCGAACCATTACTAATTATCCCCATACTGCTGATCACATGTATGGTGTATATGGTTACACCGTTATATGTTATAGACTGTGATAGACAATTTGCTCCAGGAAAATTAGAATGAACTTGTGACTTTAAATGAGCATCATTATTCCACAATACTGTGAAATTTGGGAAATTATGTAATCACCTAATCACTATTAAAGAAAAAAAAAAAGAACCTCGGGGAAGGTAGGTAGGGAAGGGATGGTAGGGGGAAAACAATAGAGGGGGTAACAATGCTTAATAGGAAGTGTACTCATTATCTTGCTCATGTAACTGTAACCCTCTGTATAGTATCTTTATAATAAAAAATTAAAAAAAGGCCTGAGAATATGGATTCGTGTTTTGGCACTGATCCAAGGTCTACAGCATTGTGTGCAGCACTAACACTTCTTATGCCTGAGACCAGAGTCTCTTGAACTTTGCAAACAACACAGGAATATCTTTATTGTTCCTGAGCTACAGGCCACTTGAGCTGGCTTGAGCTGACTGTCACTTACAGTTGCCTGGCTCTCAGAGTTCCATATTCTATTCCATTATGAGGTAGAGAGTGTCATCTCTCAGAGCCCAATGATCTAAGCTGCTTGCTCACATAAGACCATCCCAAAGACATACTGGAGACTGAAATCTCCCCTCCCACATCACTCTATACATATGTGAACATTGTCAAATCCCAATATCCTCAGCTAGGCCTGGGAATCAGTATGCTCTCAACCTAAAGAAACACTTCCTAGGTCAGATCCATGCCTTATTTGTCACTATTCATCTCATCCTACAGAGATCATTTTTCCTCTCTGGGCCCTCTCAGCCTGCCATGTACTTCTTGCATCTATTTTTGACATCTACATCCTAGGACTTTGTTAGATTTTTGTTTCCAAATCTTGTTTGCCCTTGAAGCCCCAGTGTGCTGTCATCTGGAAAAAAGGTAAGTACTTAGAGGTGGGAAAATCATACAAGTATTTAAAAATAAACCTTACACATATTGTCAGACCTTTTTATAGATGTACATTCTTGTACGATAAGAGAATATTTTTGATACTTTTGTCATATTTTATGACAGAGGGGAAGGGGAGGAGGGAAGAGGTGCAGCATTGTCTTCTCATAATTCAATGATTATTATAGAGAAATACTATAGTTGAAGGAATGTAAGCTTTAAATATAAAAACTGTGCTCTTGTTTCTTTTTATAAGCTAGTCGTTTATAAAGAATTCCTTACTAAAGTCTTGTCATCTTTGTCCCATGAGCTATCCTCCTCCTTCAAAATAATCAGGAAAAAAACCTTCACAAATTAGTGGCCTGTTGCCTAATCCCTGGATAAGAATTTAAGATACAACATTGCCAGAGAAAGTGTGTGTACATGTGCGTTGGAGTGTGTGTGTATGTGTGTGAGGGTGTGTTGTGCATATCTGTGTTTTAGTCTTGAATTCAGGGGCTATATGACAAGCCCGAATATATTTCTGGTGACTGTAGTGATCTACCAATTATGCCACAGTTCCACTGCAAGCTTTCTGTAGTGAACTGGAGAGAAGAGACTCATAAAATTTCATGCTCAGTCTGTCTGAACTAAATCTCAGGTCTCAAACTCCTGATTAGTTAGAGTTATACTTATCAGCCTCCATAACCTGGTGATAAAACATTGTTACTGGAGGCAGTGGGGTTGCAAGTTTCAGTCTAGCTTCACAAATTTCTATATCATAAAACAGCAACAGTAGAACCCTATATAAAAATACAAGAATAAGATGTAATTACAATATAATTTGGTGATATAGTCTGTTAGCATAAATTTCAGGAAACCATGGTCTTATTGATTTAGCATCACAAATCCAAACAAAATGAGATAATTTCAGTAGACTCTACAAATTTTTAATTCCATCATATAATAATTTCAAAACATTATAATAAACAGGAAATCATTCATACTTATGATGTAAAAAGATGTAAAAAGATGAAGATGGCAGATTATGAAATGGGAAATTCTGCACTGCAGGAAAATTATTGTGATGGTGAATATATGGTGGTTTTATCATGGTGAATATATGATAATATTCTTCAGAGGAGCAATAGATAAATATATATTTACTACACATAACCTAACTTGTTTCTATCTCTGTCAACTTCCAATATTCTGCACATTGTCAGTGTATTCGTGTTTATGGTATATTCCAAAATAGTTAACAGAGTCAGGAGGTTACCAAAATAAATTAGCTTGAATGTTTAGGAAGATAAACCTGCTAATTATATTGGCTATTTTATATATTTAACATGTAGTGTGTTATCATTGTACTCTCTAAGTATATACATAAGCTATTCAAAGTGAAATGGAATATAACATGGTTTTGCCTGTAAAGCTAGATATTTGGGACATCAGTTCCAGACCAGTGTAGGGTTACCTGCAATACTTCCCAACCCCTGGCTATGCGTGATGGAATACATCTATCATCCCAGGCCCATGGGGAGCTGAGAGCAGGAAGATTTCAATTCCATGCCATTCTAGGAAAGATCATCCACATGGCTCCAACTCATCCAAAGAAAGTTCAACACTGGCTAGCACTTATCTCCCCCACCTAGGTGAAAATAAAAATAAGAGCATTGTAGTATAAGAAACAAACAATATTAAAATATGGCAATACAAACCATCATGAACAACAATTACCTAGTGTTTGTTTCTCATAACTGTAAACCTAACTATAGCTAGGATTATATATGTGAGCCAGAGGCACCAAGCAATTCATTTTAAAAATGAGTATTTAAAGCCAGGTGCCAGTCTCTCATGCCTGTAATCCCAGTTAGTCATGAGGCTGAGATCTGAGGATCGCAGTTCAAAGCCAGCCCAGGAAGAAAAGTCCCCATAAGACTCTTATCTCCAATCAACAACTCATAAAACAGAAGTGACTCTGTGGCTCAATTGGTAGAATGCTAACTAACTTGAGCACAGAGTCTCAAGGACAGTGCCCAGGCCCTGAGTCCAAGCCCCATAACTGTCAAAAAAATAAATAAACATTTTAAAGTCTGAATTTCTTGTAAATTAAAATGACAGCTGTGGTATACAATGCTACAGACTACTACAGCTTTCATTATATTTGTAGTTAGAAAAAGTAGCAGCACTTGAATAAAGGACATTTTTTCATAAACTAGGGCAGATTGGTCTGTAATTCAAGGAAATTGCTGGACTCATACGTAATATTTTTGGTGGCTTTTTGTTTTGTTTTTAGAATAGGATGAGAAACCTTATTTCTGCCAATGGCCATTTGGATGTGTCTAACATCATTCACAGGCCATGCAAAATTAACAGTAAAGATAGGACACAGTCAACTGGCAATAAATTTACTTGTCTTTATGTCATGTTCCAAATGATTTGTTTAGCCTATATGTCCCTATGGCCTATAGTTTCCTATTCCTGCCTTCCTCAAAATAAAAGCATGTTCCACCAATTCAGATTTGAGCCAGGCAATATGTAGTATTAGTGCCAAGAGTTGAGGAAAATTGTAACACAACCAGGGAAGCATGAAACCAACATGTTAGTAGCTGGAAACTGGGGACTCAGGCCTATAATCCTAGCTACTCAGGAGGCTGATGATCACAGTTCAAAGACAGCAGGAGTGAGAAAATCTGTGACTCTTCTCGCCAATTAACAACCAAAAAGCCATAAAGGGAGATGAGACTCCAGAGGTAGAGTAGCCTTGATTACAAAAACTCAGGTGCAGCAACCAATCCTGAGTTGAAACTGATGGTTAGGCACAAAAACAAAAACAAACAACAACAACAAAACAAACAAAAACTGGGGGAAAGCTCAGGAAAGGATGGCACTGTCTACCAGGCAAATGTACACATTTTATGAATTGTGATATGGTAAACTCACTCTACACACCTTAGTAACAATTACATTTAAAAAAGAATCTGAGAAATCCCAAAGCCATGGACCTTATGATGTGTATCTGCTTTCTAGTATTTCAAAGTCCCATCATGTGACCTATTAGCACACATGTTGTAGCCCAGGGTGATTCGAAAATATGAAGGCAGAGATCTTTTCAGATTGTCCCACCAAATCTTTGATTACTTTAAGCTAAAAACAAAACAAAGCAAAGCAAACAACATAGACGTTAAGGTTAATTAGGCTGCTATTAAAAATTCAGATGTTGGTAGTCTTTGTGGAGGGGAAGGGAAAAAACAAATTATGTAAATAAGGATACAGGTGGATCCATAGCAACAATGAGATGTACAACACATTATGTCAAAAAACGAACTTTACAACTTTGGAGGAGGAAGTGGGAGATGGGAAGGGATGAATAGGGGAAAAAAAGGAGGAGGCACCAATGCTTAATAAGACATGTACTCATTATCTTGCAAATGTAATTGCAACTTCTCTGTACATTATTTTCAAAGGTAAAAAATTGAAAAAAAAGATTCCAGGCAGAATTATACTGTTAAATGTTGAGTTAGTACATATGTTTTGTAGATATTTATCTCATATGTCAGAAAAATATCCATGAATTCATAACTAGAAACTCTGAAGTGTAAGGTATATTAATAAGGTAAGTTTCATTCGGGAGCCAATGAAGAGAACACCGCATGGTATTCAGTCAGGTAAAGTAGTTTATTTACTGAACTGCTGCCCATGCCATATATGGTGGAGAGGCATGTGAAAAAAAGAGGGTTGACCCAACCTCGGGCCAGGACATATCTAGGCCAAGGACCGGATAAGATATGGCGTAGTGGAGGAAAATTCTGGCTGTGATGTGACCTCAGGGCCTGGGAATCTCCTCTGGTCAAATGGAAAGTTTGACCAGAGGCTGACCAGGTTCTGACTTAGTAGGAGGGGGAGGTGTCTGCCTCCAGGCATGCCAGATACCTAGGTTACACATAAAGGATGGAAAGTTAACCAAGAAGAGGGGAAGTGTCTGCATTGGGTCTGCATGGCTTGGGCAGACCTAATACTAAATACAGGTAGCACCTCTGACATGTAACATGTAACTCCTGATTCCAAACCGTTCATTCTCAATCATTATCTTTCTTTTCTTTTCTTTTTCTTCCTTCTTTCCTTCCTTTCTTTCTTCCTTCCTTCCTTTCTTTACTTCCTTCCTTCCTTCCTTCCTTCCTTCCTTTCTTTCTTTCCTTCTTTCTTTCTTTCTTTCTTTCTTTCTTTCTTTCTTTCTTTCTTTCTTTCTTTCTTTCTTTCTTTCCTTCTTTCTTTCTTTCCTTCTTCCTTCCTTCCTTCCTTCCTTTCTTTCTTTCTTCCTTCCTTTCTTTCTTTCTTTCTTTCTTTCTTTCTTTCTTTCTTTCTTTCTTTCTTTCTTTCTTTCTTTCTTTCTTTCTTTCTTTCTTTCTTTATTTCCTTCCATCTTCCTTCCTTCCTTTCTTCCTTCCTTTCTGTCCTCTCTCGCTCTCTCTATATATCTCTCCTCTCTTTCACTCACCCTCCCGCTCTCCCCTACCTGAGTGTTCTCAACTGTCAAAAAATGGACACTTGGTGAGTTGAACTCACAGGCAGTGAAGAACAGCTCAATTGGCAAACGTGAAATTTAATTTACTGTTACCTTACACCTCTACCACAGGTCACTGGAATCAAATAATTAGCACTCAGCAGCATGGCGTCTCAAGCCATTTGGAGGAGGAAAGCAAGCACATTCACTGCATTCTGGAGGTCCACCCTGGAAAGGTGGGGGAGACTCTTCCCTCCTCTTGGCTAAATCTCAGCCCAGTTTCTGCATCAGGAGAGGTGACTGCCTCCAAGTGAGCCAGTTACCTAAGTGACACAGGTACTGTGCAGAGACTTAGCCTCTTGTGGTGTTGAGATTAATGGCATAATTCAACATGATCCACTAGTTTGTTGAGATTGAGACTTCCTAATTTTTGGTTAGGCTATTTTCAAATTGTGATCTATTTATTTCTGATTGCTAACCATGATTATAGATGTGAACCAGCACATCAGACCATTCAAAGATCTTTACCACGCATGGAAGACATTAATTTTATTTTCCCAGATGACATACAAGTTGACAGACAGCAAAATAATTCCTGAATTCTGGTCGAGATGTTTTTTAATGTGAAGCAAAATTTACTTAGCAAAATATCTGACTACTGTGATTATACTTTCAAACTTACCCTACATTTTAATATCAAATCACCTATGAGCCAATGATTCACTCAAATTACCTGTAATCATTTACTTCTGTCATATCTTCTAGAGGTAGGCAGAACTGGAGCATACACTATTAACTAAAGTGGTAGAAATTTGAGAGGATCACAGTTCTGAATCAGTCTAGGAAGGAAAGTATCACCTATATCAACCTACTAGGTAAGTATATTGGAATGAAATCATGGTCCCTGCTTTTGGAGCTGGGTGCAAAAATTGTTACTCTATACGTAAAAAGTGACTTAAACAAGAAAGGATTGGCGGAGTGACTCCAGTGATGGAGTACCTGTCTGGCAAACACTACATCAAAACAGAAATCAATTTCCTAAAGATAAAATAGGAAAAGGAAAGCAAGAACAACTCATACTTAACATGTGTTCAATGTAAAGATTTACACTAACTTACTGTAGTTATAATGCCATCATTTATTTCTAGGGCAAACACATTTTGTGTCAAGCTTAAATGAAAAAAATAACACACTATATACAAAGATTTGGTAAAACACAGGTCTGGCTTACAATTGTGAACACTTAATTTAGCATGTGCAGTGGTGTTGCAGGCTTGTTAAAGTTTATGGAAGTCCATCCTTTTGATGAACTTGACATGATGAAATTACCTAACCATACAATTCTACAATTCACTGGACAGATATTGCTGGTATATATATATATATATATATATATATATATATATATATATATATATATACACACACACATATATACATATATATATACATATATATACATATATATATATACACACTTGTATGTATTTATATATTAAGTGTCATGTAAATAAAATAAAATGTACAATGAATAAATTTAGTGAACAGATACATTTCCTAGATATTTAATGAATAAATTCATGTCTTATAGTCTCCAATGTTATATCACATTTAAACGGTTGCTGATCTCCTTCAGCTTTTTTATAATATTTTTTTCAGATGAAAAAGCCTGCCAATAAATATTTTTGTATAACATTCTTTTTTTATGAAATGAAAAGCACGCTGTGTAATATGGCTCTTTATGTATCATCAAATTTTTTTTATAATTGCAAGTACATATTGCTTTATACTTAGTTTTCTCTCATCCTCCAATAATACCTATGGGAAGGAGACTATGAAGGATCTTTCTGTTACTTTGGGAGCTTCTGTTATTAATCACTGAAATAAATATTATGAAAATGAAACTCTGAAATTATTTAGAGAGATGACTTGAAAGTTTCTCTTCTACATACTCATGCTGCTCCCTCAATAAATCATAGAACTTAAAATAAGTAACATTTTAGCTGGGAGCCAGTGGTTCATGTCGGTAATCCTAGCTATGCAAGAGCTGAGATCTGAAGATGGTAGTTCAAAGCTAGCCCTTGCAGGAAATCCGTGACACTCTTGCCTCCAATTAAACACCAAAAAGTGGAAGTGGCACTGTGGTTCAAGTGGTAAAGTGCTAGCCATGTTCTAAAGAACTTAGCGACAGCACCCAGGCCTGGAGTTCAAGCCCCATGACCAACAAAAAGAAAAAAGAAAAAAAATGAGAGAGAGCAACATTTTAAAAGTAATGTGCACATATACACAAAATGTATATAGAAATAAAATTATAACAGTCCCTGAACTGGCAAAAAAAAGAGTTTAAAGTGAAATTACCTTCAATCATTCATTTAGATAATCTATACTGAGGGCAAGCTATTCAAGCTCACATTACTAACTAAAGGGGTAGAATTTGAAAGGATCTCAGTTCAGAACCAGTGTGCCGGGAAAGTAATATGATTCTCATATTATCCTAAAGCCTGGCAAGTTGGAATGCATTTGTGATCCCAGTTACTTGGCAGACATAGGTGAGGAACTTAGCCTCTCTCTGTTCAGCCCTCAGCAAAATTGATAACCTATGAGCAAAGTAACTAAATTAAAAAAAGGATTGTTCTAATGGTATAATACTTGTTCAGCAAACAAAATATCTAAATTCATACTCATTTCATAAAAGAGGAAAGAAAGGGGAAGAAAGAAATAAAGAGAAAAGAAAGAAAGAAAAGAATGCAGAGAAGGAGAAGGAGGGACGGGAAGGAAGGAAAGAAGGAAGGAAGAAAGGAAGGAAGGAAGGAAGGAAGGAGATAAGGAAGAAAAGAAGGAAGTATAGAAGGAAAGAAGTGAAAGAAAGGAAGAAAGAAAGAAAGAAAGAAAGAAAGAAAGAAAGAAAGAAAGAAAGAAAGAAAGAAAGAAAGAAAGAAAGAAAGAAAGAAAGAAAGAAAGGAAGGAAAAGAAAAAAAGAAAGAAAGGGAGGAAGAAAGGAAGGGTGAAAGAGAGGTATAAATAAAAACCTCAGCATGTGTGAGATGTTAATAATTACCATAAATCATTTAAACTATAAATGCCAACATTCAAATCTCTGGGCAGAGACATTTTATATCAAGCCCTGTTGTACGGACTTGGGACCCCCAAAAGACCACCAGAGACTATGACCAATGCAAACAGCAAAAGAGTCATTTATTTGTAAGCTCAAGCTTAGTCCTCGATGCACTGGTAACCGGTGACAGTAAGAGTCCCCAAGCACAAAATCAGCACAGCTTTTATAGTATTGAACAAACAAGTTTAGGGAATTTCCACACAAGCAGTTACATGATTGGTTTGAGTCCACCCTAAACATATTGCCCTTTTTCTGAACTGTTGGTATGTTCTGTTCCTGGAACACTTGAGCAACTGTTCTGCTTTCTTAAGGGTGGGCAGGATTGGTGGCAACCTGTGTTTTTTTTTTCTCTCTCTCTCTTGGGCTTACTCTGAGGGCAGTCTAGCACAAGATGGTGGGGTTAATCTCAAGTTGGAGTTACTTTGGCTCTTCATTCCCTCCTCTTCTAGAGCATCGGGGAACAATCATGTTCCCCTAATTGAAACAGTCTTCTATATTTACAGTTTAGTATTGGGATCTCAGAACTAATAGATGGACTGTGCTGATCCTCTCTTTTACAAAGGACACCAGTCTACAAGGTCTGATTGTGAGTAACAAAATTAACAGTACCAAAGGCCCTGATATTTTCTTCTAGCAATCTTGATTCTGTATATAACAGCTAACTTAATTTTATACCAGCTGTACTCATAAACTCCAATTTTAAGACATATTCATACTATTTGCTACATACTTAAACTTTCTGAGGTTTGTCTTCTTTACAAACATTTTAAAACAATCCTTACTTTTTAAATCCTTTCTTATCCAGAGGATACCAATTTTCCCCCAGTTCCTTTCCTAAGGCTTTCTGTACTACCCTCCTCTTCTTTACAATTCCTTGAGCTTCTTTGTGGTGAGAGTTTAAAACTGCCCATTTTTCCTTTGACTTGTGGAACCAAGTAATCTCAGAAAGCCTCAAGGCACCAGTAGGATGAAAAGCTTGCTAGATTTTTTTGGGGGGGTCCGGTCGTAGTGCCTCAACTCTGTGCCTGGGCACTGTCCCTCAGCTCTTCAGCTCAAGGCTAGTGCTTTATCACTTGAGCCACAGCGCCAGTTCCAGCTTTTTTCATTTTGCTTATGTGGTGCTGAGTAATCGAACCAAGGGCCTGAGGCATGCAAGGCAAGCGCTCTACCACTGAGCCACCTTCCCAGCCCAAGCTTGCTAGATTTTTAAGGATAAGATTAGGGCTGGGTCTCATTCCTCTTACTACCTCCATTGATTTAAAAAAATCTCTCCTTTATCTTTAAAAAACACCCAGGAGGAAGCAGGTTATTACCATACCAGAACCAAACTAGGTTGCGTACCTGAAGTGCCTAAGGGAAGCCGGTGTTATTCTCGTTCCCAATATCTACTGTGGGAGTATAGAGGATTACTGCATATTACCACACAATCTTAGTTGTATCATCTTTCAACTGGGAAGCGTTTTCAGGTGATGGAATCAGTCAGGAGTGCAATCTCCTTTTACCAAGGTGGAGGTGGTCTGGGTGATGATGTAGATTTCCTCCAGGTAACAATCAGGCTGTTGTTGAACTTTACTCATTAGGGTGTGCAACAGCAGCAGCAGGGTCTCACAGTCGTTCCAAGGGAATGTCACACCTCGTGCTGGACTGCAAATTCCTACATAGACTGGTAAGCATACATTGCATATGCTTGTCAGGCTGTGACCTCACTAGTTTTTAAGACAATTTATACAATAGCCCAGGACAATTTACCAAGATGACAACTTTTTAAACAAATAGTTCTTTTAATAAGGCTAGGATTTTCTAAGCAGATATAGAGGGCTCAGGCTTGTACTATTATTTCCCATGCCTTTTCCTTCTGTCTATTTTGCCACAATTAAAAAAAAAGTGAATATTTTCCCTTGTTCTTAAAAGGGGATGATGGGCAAAGATTCATCTTCTGTCACTTCTTCAAGCTGACTCAGAGGTGTTGATCCTACCTAGCCAGGAACCTATAAAATTAGCCTATTTTACAAAGAGGTTACCAGGGTTAGATGTCATTAAGAACAATATTTTAACTTTTGACAAATGCACATACCATTTTTCTGGCTACAGCAGTGGAGCTTATTTAGCTTTCTGGTTTGCAAAAGGATCTTTATGGATGGCTTAGGAACGTGATCTCTAGTAGTCCTAACAATGTCTGAGATACCTATGCAGGCCTTCAGACAGATATCAATAGAAACACATTCTCAGGTTTACAAACTTTTCCTGAGCAGATGAATTTCATGTAGCTGGTGTCAGCTCAAAAGTTACTGCCAATTAGAGCTTTTGACACATGCAGGGGTTGGGATTTAAACTATCCTCCACATTTTAGAACTTTAGCTTTTTACTACTATCACAGATGACTGATAAGTTCCTGTCCTTTACAGTCATAGACATTAAGCATGCTTACAAACTACCTTGCCATGACCTCCTGGCTCTGACCAATTTTGAAGGGCCATGCAAAAATAACTCAAGGATCTGACATTATTTCTGCCCTGCAATCAGTGGCTTACGGTCTGTGGATGCTCCTCAATTACTTTCATCCAAGGAGTGTTTTCTCCATACTGGGAACAATGCCTCATTGGCATTTCCCTTAGTTGGTTATTGGACTTGAACTTGGGGCCTGAGTGCTGTCCCTCAGCTCTGCAGCTCAAGGCTAGCACTTTGCCACATTGAATCTTAAAGCAGGTCTGCTTGCTCTTTCTGTCTTCTGCTGGCTGAGTAGAGGTGACATTCTCACAGGGGCTTTTATCTGTCCAGGCTGGATTCGAACAAGTTTTCAGATCAATGAGTCTCATAAAAGGCCATTTTACTCCAATTAAAAGCAACAAGGCAATCAACATAGAAGTAGCTTTTAAGCATATTCTTACCTGAAACTTATTAAGAACCAAAGTTACATCTGACAAACTTACAAGAATCCTCACTCTTTGTGGATCTGCTGGGAATTGTTACCAAAAACAAACAAACAAACAAAAAATCTCCTATGAGACCAAACTGAAATAGGAATTAAGCAATAACTTTGGTCATCCTAATTTTTCTTTTTGTACTTTGAGGCAAATGTTTAGAACAATTTTACTTTTAAACTTTATATACAGAAATCCATTCCTAATTTGTAAGCCTCCTATTCATCTCTGTTTTAATAGTCTATACTTTCGTTTTTAGTTGCATTTTAAAAACCCCTTAAACTCTCGAGGCTAGGTGTCACTCATTTTCTTTTGGATGCTTGTTTTAAAACAGATACACATGAAAACTTTTAAGCTGAAATAACATTTTTTTCTTAATGCAAAAATTAGAATCACTATCACTGTACCAAGAAGTTAGACTTAACACCTTTATGCCTTAAAAATAACATATCCAATGGCAGAATATCATTGAGAGCAAACCACATTATACAAATAAACTTTTTAACCCTCTTTTTAAGGCCTTCTTAATTTTAACACATCCAAAGGGCAGTTCTAGCAATGTTAATCAGATGTTCACATCATTCATTTTTGCCATCATGTTTCCAGTGTCTATCTGTAGGGAAAAGGGGAAGAATAAACATGGGCCACTTGGCCTTTCCTGTGGAATGGGCACACATCCAATCTGACACTTTAGGGTTAGTTGAACTGCGTTTGTGCCAGCTTACCCTCTTTCACCGTGTGTGGACTCTTCCCAGGGCCTGTTCCACCATGCATGACCAGCTAAACTGCACTTCTGCCTGTTCATCCTTCACTCCTAAAGATAGGTCTTCTGTTGGCTTCTAAATTTCTCCTTTTTTGTTAAGCCAGATATCTTGATTACAGTGTTAACAGCCTTATGCATTCTAAAATACCAGATTTTCTAATTTTTAAGTTAAAGAATCCTTCAAAAGCCATTTTAAAAATGTGAAAATGCTTTAAAAATTTTTAGTAATGATCAAATCTCATAACCTTTTGAACTTTAAACTTAAACTCAACCAATTGTTACAGCATGCTGACCATTTCTATCATGAACATGTTCACAAACACATACAAAACACACTCAGATTTTTAAGCATGCAAAAATCAAAATCAGTCATATGTACATTTTGAAGTTTTGAAAGAAAAATTGAAGACAGTATTTATTTTAATCTAAGTAACTTTGTTGAGCTTCATTTTCCCAGGGCTTGCTTATTTAGGAAGGCATTTCAAAATTGGTCTTTTGAATCTCTTCTGTTGGAGGAAGGCTGGGGTTGAGGAGTCACCTGAACTTAAACTGGTCTGATTTTTATCCAGTTTTAGACAAGAGCACTTTACATTGTCAGGACTAGCTGAAAAGTCAAAACCAGGCACAAATCCTTCTCTGTGACTGAGTCCAGCTGGAGGTCGGAACTTTTATTTCCCCAGTTTTTATGTTCAAAATCACATTTGTAATAAAAGTTACTATATGAGACCTTCATGGATGAGGTGGTATGTGTTTTCTGGTGGAGCTCTGTCTGGTTTAAGGGAGGAGGTGGGATTGGCACACCCTGTATGGTGGAACAGGACAGGGTTTTGAGGGCGAAGGCCAGTGTGTGTAGGGCTTTGAGACATCAGGGAAGGAACAGGAATGACTAGACTTGTTAGGAAGGGGTCTTTTGTGGAGTAGGCAGGATTTAGGATGGAGGCTGGCAGGTGGACAGGTTTTCATTGGAAGAAGGTGGGGTCACTGGGTAGGAGGCTGTTTGGGGCAAGGCTTTGAGAAGGAAGAACAAGGCTACAAAAGAGGAGGTTACATAGAGGAGGGGATTTGGTGGAACACTGTGAGCCCTTGTGGGATATGTAGGGTGAGGTTTCTCATAAGGCAGGGCAGGGAATGGAGGCAAGAGGTTGACAGAAGTTGGGGATTCTGGAGCAGGAATGTGGAGCTATGAGGGAGTGGCTTTTCAGGGTCTGACTTTGAGAGGGCAGGGTGGTACTAGGAAGACATAGGCTAGTAAGGGACGGGGTTTCTGATTGAGAATGGCAGGACTTTGGGAAGTGTGTTAGGGTGGAGGTGGGGTTTCCAGCAGAGCATGATGTAGTCACAATTGTATGGAGGCGTTTTTCAGGACCAGGGCTTTGTGAGTGATAAGATTTCTTGACAGTAGGTTAGACCATGCAGAAGACTGAATCTCGGGGATTGAAGACAGCCTATATATTATAGAGGACGAACATACATCCATCAAAGACAAATCCAAGAAATATGATAGATCTATTCAACATTTGGAAGACACCATCAGAAAGCCTAATGAGGATAATAGGTGTAGAGGAGCACCTAGAAACAGAAGGTCTAGGAAATTTGTTTCACAGGATCCTAGCAGAAAACTTCCCAAACATGCAAAAAGATAGGACTATAGAGATACAAGAAGTTTTTAGAACCCAAAATAGACCAGACCAGAACAAGACATCACAACTCCACATTATAATATCCACAGAATCAATTCAGACCAAGGAAAAGATCCTTAAAGTTGTCAAGGAGAAAAGATCAATCACCTATAAGGGAAACCAATTAGAATCACCTCAGATTTCTCAGCAGAGACAATTAAAGCAAGAAGAGCCTGGAATGATGTATGCCATGCCCTAAAGACAAACAACTATCAACCAAGAATACTGTACCCAGCTATACTCTCCTTCATGCCTGAAGGACAAATAAAAATTTTCCATACCAAAGAAAAAGTGAAACAATATATCTCTACCAAACCAGCCTTATAAAAGTTACTTAAAGATGTCCTACACAGAGAAAACCAACAGGACCACAATAAAGGGTAAGAAACTGCACCCAAATTGAGAATCCAAGAACCATAGGAAGAACCAGTTGGTGCAGCCCCCAAGAAGTGCATAAAATGGCAAAAACTAACAAATGTCTCTCAGTACTATCTCCCAACATTAATGAACTTAACAATACAATTAAGCAACATAGACTGTATAGTTGGATTAAAAAAAATCCTTCTGTCTGCTGCATTCAGGAGTCACAACGTGCTCATAAAAACAAACACATGTTTAAAGTGAAAGGCTAGAACAAAATCTAACAAGCAAACGGCCTCATAAACAGGAATGAGTTGCAATCCTAATATCAGTTAAATAGATTTCAAATTAAAATTGGTGAGAAGAAATAAAGAAGGTCACTACGTACTTATTAAGGTATCTCTCCTTCAGGAGGATATTATAATTCTAAATATCTATTCCCCACAAGAGCATCCAAATTTATCCCAGAAACTGTACTTTTTCTCACATCTCCTATAGATCCAAAGATATTAATTGTTGGGACACACAATCTCCCCACTAGATATATCAACTTGGCAAAAAATCAACAGAGAAACCACGGATATAAAAAACTGCATAGATCACATAGATTTAACAGACATCTACCGAATATTTCACCCAGCAGCATCAGAATTCACGTTTTTCTCAGCAGCACAGGGAACTTTTTCCAAAATAGACAACATTTAGGTCACAAAGCAAACTTGTCCAAATCCAAAAACATTGAAGTTATACCTTGCATTCTCTCAGACCACAAGGGAATAAAATTAGAACCCCACACCAAAAGCCACCAATGAAAGTCCTGTAACACATGGAGGCTGAACAGCACACTGTTGAATCACCAGTGAGTCATGGAAGAGATCATAAATGAAATTCAATTGTTTATAATATTCGACAAAAATGAACACTCACAATACCAGCTCCTCTGGGACACAGCATATGCAGTATTCAGAGGCATCAACAAATTGGAGTGATCTGAAACCAACAATTTAGTGAGACATCAGAGCCTCCTTGAAAAAGAGCAGCAAGATAAACCCCAATCCAGTACATGGAAAGAAATAATTAACATTAAATCAAAATTAAATCAATTAGAATTCAAAAAGCATAGAAAGAATCAACCAGAGTTGGTTTTTGAAAAATTAACAAATTGACATACCCTTAACAAATCTTATTAGAAGAATAAGAAAACACACTCAAATAAATAAACTCAGAGATGAGAATGGAAACTTCACCACAGAAACAACCAAGATTCAGTATATTATAAGGAATACTTCTCAAAGCTTTAGGCTAATACGTTTGAGAACTTGTTAGAAATGTAATGTTTCCTAGTAAATATAGACATGATGAAACTAAACAAAGATGAGTTAAACCATCTTAATTGGCCCATATTAAGCAATGAAATAGAAATAGCAATAAGAGACCTCCCATCTAAGAAAAGCACGGGACTAGATAGTTTTACAGCGGAAATCTACAAGGCCTTCAAAGCAGAGCTCACATCAATACTCCTTCAAGTTTTCAATGAAATTGAAAGAGAAAGTTCACTAACGAACTCATTTTATGAAGCCATCATAAACCTCATCCCCAAACTAGGCAGGGACTCATTTCTTTGATGAAGATTAATGCAAAACTTCTCAACAAAATTTTGGTGAATCGACTTTCACAATTCATCCAAAAAAATCATACAACATGATCAAACAGGATTAATTTCAGGAATGTAAAGCTGCTTCAATATATGCAAACCAATTAATACAATAAATCACATCAACAAGCGCAAGGATAAGAACCACATGTTTACCTCAATAGATGCAGAAAAAGGATTTGACAAGATAGAACACCCTTTTATGATGAAGGTTCTGGAAAAATTAGGAATTCAGGGAACATTCCTCAATACAATAAAGGATGCATATGACAAACCTACTTCCAGCATTTTACTTAATGGTGAAAAAATAAAGGTATTTCCTCTTAACTAAGGAATGAGATAAAGATGTCCACTCACTCCACTTCCCTTCAAACTAGGATTAGAATGCCTAGCTACAGCAATAAGATAAGATTCAAATATAAAAGGAAATCCAAATAGGGAAAGAAGAAGCTCTACCTCTTTGCAGATGATATGAACTTGGATTTAAAGAATCCCACGGACTCCACTCCCAAATTATTCAAGCTGATTCAAAACTTTGACAAAGTAGCAGGGTATAAAATTAACCCTCAAAAAACAATGGCTTTTCTGTATGCCAACAATGAGAAAAGTATGACTGAAATCAGGAAAGCAACTCCATTCGTAATAGCCCCACAAAAATTAAAATACCTAAGACTTAACAAAGAAAGAAGGACCTCCATGATGAAAACTTTAAAATCCTGAAAATGGAAATCAAAACCGAACTTAGAAAGTGGCAAAAACTCCCATGCTCCTGGATTGGAAAGATCAACATCGTGAAAATCGCAATACTTCCCAAGGCTATCTACAAATTCAATATGATACTTATCAATATTCCAGCCTCATTCTTTTAGTAAAAAGAAGAAGTGATCCAAAAATACATATGGAAAAATAAAATACCCTGAATAGCAAAAACGATATTTAATGGAAACAACAGTGCTGGAGGAATATCAATACCAAATTTCAAACTCTTCTACAAAGCCATAGTAATTAAAACAGCTTGGTACTGTCCCAAGAATAGCCCATAGGACCAATGGACTAGACATGAAAGCCCAGAAATGAATCTATAGGCCTATAGACATATAATGTTCGATAAGAGAGCTAAAAAATTAGAAAGGAAGAGACACAATCTCCTCAGTAATTGGTGTTTTCAAAATTGGTTAACTACTTGTAGAAAACTAAAGTTGATCTTTATATATCATCCTGCACCAGAATGAACTCCAAATGGGTCAAAGACCTCGGAGTCAAACAGACACTCTGAAAACATTAAAGAATGGAATAGGGGAAAGAGTAGGTCTCCTTTGCACAGGCTTAAATTTTCTTAATAGAGACCCAGAATTACAACAAATCAAAGAAATGTTGGACAAATGGGATAGCATGAAATTGCAGCGCTTCTGCATGGCAAAGGACATAGCTAGCAAAATCAATTGAAAGCCCATTAATTGGGAGAAACTCTTCACTACCATAAAATAGACAAGGGTCCCATATCTAAAATATACCTGGAACTCAAAAAAATTAAATCCCCCAACAACAAATCCTCAAAGAAAAAAACTGCCAAATAAATAAGTGGGCTAAAGACTTAAAGAGAAACTCCTCTGAAGATGAAAGAAGGATGGCCAATATACATGAAGAAATGCTCAACATCTCTATCCATAACAGAAATGCAAATCAAAACAACATTGAGATACCACCTCACCCCAGTTAGAATGGCTATAATGAAGAACTCTAATAACAACAGATGCTAGATGGGATGTGGGCAAAAGGGAAATTTATTGCATTGTTTGTGGGCATGTAAACTTGTTCAAACACTTTGGAAAGTAGAATGGAGGTTCCTCAAAAGATTCCACATAGAGCTCCCCTATGACCCAGCAATCCGACTTTTGGGCATTTACCCAAATGGTCACAAACAAGACCATATTAAAGCTACCAGCACAATTGTGCTTATTGAACCGTTATTTATCATGGCTAACATATGGAACCAAACCAGACGCCCCTCAGTGGATGCATGGATCAATAAAATGTGGTATATATATATATATATATATATATATATATATACATACATATACATATATATTTATATATGTATATGTATATATACATATGTACATATGTATATATACATATACATATATATATATATTTATATACACACACAATGGAATTCTATGCCTCTATCTGAAAGAATGACATTGCCCCATTTGTTAGGAAATGGAAAGACTTGGAAAAACTTATATTAAGGGAATAAACCAGTCCCAAAGAAACATAGGTCCCATGGTTTCTTTTATTTACAATAACCAGTATATGTCTGAGATAAGCCGAAAAGGTCAGACAAGTTGAGGTTGGGTGAAATGAACCACAAGATAAGGATTCAATGTTTTTTTTTTTTTTCTTGCGATTGTTTCTAACATGTTTATAAGATTATTTCTATATTGTTTTGTATGTCCCTCCCCCACAGTAAGGCCCCTGCTTTCACGGTATTTGATGTTGGTAAATTTGTGGAGGGGAAGGAAAAAAACTAATCTTTTAACTCGGGATACAGGTGGACCCATTGCAACAATTAGATATACAAGTCGTTAGGTCGAAAAACGAACTTTACAGCTTTGATGGGGGGTGGGGGGAGGATCGGATGGAGGGAGGGGGGTAGTATGGAAAGGGATGGGAAGGGGAAACAAAGAGGCAGCAACAGTGCTTGATAAGAAATGTAGACGTTATTTTGCCCATGTAATTGTAACTCGTCTGTTGGTATTCTCACTATAAAAAAATAAACAAATAAAAAATAAAAGAAAAACGAACTTTACAACTTGGACCCCGAGAGTGGGGGATGGCAAAGGGGTGTCTGGAGAGCAACGAGGGGATGGGCAGATGAGAACAGATGGGAAGGGGAAACAAAGAAGGAGGCAACAATGCTTGATGAGTAATGTACTCATTATCTTGCCCATGTAATTGTTATCCCTCTATATGGTATTTTCACAAATAAATAGATAAATAAATAAATAAATACGAAGGAAACTCAAGGCTGCTGAAATGAGCATATTTCCCATTTGGACTTTAATGGGATTTTTCTACAAACAACAAGATTTTCATCTTAACATAATAATTTCAAAATGTATTGCTACAGAATAGATTGTAAATGTAATATTTAGTACTATTGGAATACTTGAAGACAGAGTTTTACAGAAAACTTTAAATTTCAGATAAACTGCAATATTCCAATAAATACATAAAGAAATATAATTTAAAAATTCACTGATCAAAGCAAACCCTGGCAGGAATATCTGAAAGACGCTTATCTGAAAACAGAAATTGGCACTGTGGCTCAAGTGGTAGAGGGCTCCACTTGACCTGAAGAACTCAGGAATATGTTAATACCCTGAGATTACACCACAGGACTGACAAAAATACAATTTAAAGAATTGAAGCATTAAGGCTGGGAAGGAGACTCAGTGGTAGAGTACTTGTCCTGAATACATGAGGTCCTGGGTTCAATTCCTCAGCACCACATAAGCAGAAAAATGTGGAAATGGCTCTGTGGCTCAAGTGGTAGTGCACTAGCCTTGAGCTGAAAAGCTCATCAGGAATAGCAGCTAGACCCAGAGTTAAGGCCCTCCTACCACCACCACCACCAACATCAAATTAAAGCATCAAACAACCTGAAGTTGTTGTCCAGAATAATGAGTGCGGCATTATCAGGTTAAATGACTTAGTGACTTTAAACCTAGTTTAAAAGGGGAGGTAGTGGGCAATTTGTGTGTTTGCCAAAACCTGCAAAATTATTTTGTTCTTTACCAAGGAGGAAGAAAGGAGGAATTGGGGGGAGGAGGGGAGGTGTTTTGTGACCTTGCCTTTTGGTTCAGTGATTGTTTTCTTGAGTCGAATTCAGAGAAATTCTGCTTGCAATCCTAATTGCTTGGGGCCGGGGGAATGAAGAAGCCATGCCCTGGAAGTGGTTTTGTCCTGTTCTTGGCCTAGTTCCAAACATCACTGGATAATCCAAGTCCCAATTCAGGACCAAGAAACCTTGAAGAGTACTGATCCATTAGGCAGATGGACTAACCACAGCCAGAAAAGGCAAAAAATGCAATGCCCTGGCAGCACTGGAAATCTATACCAGGAAGAGCGTTTTATATTTTTTATTGTAAAAATACTATACAGAGGGTTTACAGTTACATGAGTAGGGTAATGAGTACCTTTCCTATTGAGCATTGTTACCTCCTCCTTTGTTTTTCTCCTACTACCCTTTCCCTCCCCAACTCTCCAACTCCTCCCTCCTTGACCATTACCCCACACTGTAAATTCATTTTCGACACAGTGTCCTGTACATCTCATAACCACAATGGGTCAACCTGCATCCCCATTTCTGCATTCTGCTACAACCTTTCCACTTCCCAAATTACAAAATATGTATATAAGATGCAGAACACTGGAATCAAATACAGTGAAAACAGGGATTATACCATGGGGGGATGAACTTACAAAAGAAGCACATAGCGCATTATAAGTATATTAAAAACAAAAACAAGAAAGAAAAAATCACTTGTGTGTCTGACTTGGGTTCCTTTCACTTAATGTCACCTTATATGGTTATACGTCCATAGCCTTTGATCTTCTCTGCTTGTCCTAGACATGTACTACTCCTTGCAAACAAGGGAAACCATGGGACATATGTTTCTTTGGGCCTGGCTTACTTCACTTAATATAATATTTACCAAGTCTTTCCATTTCCTAACAAATGTGACAATCTCATTCTTTCTAATGGAGGCATAGAATTCCATTGTGTGTGTGTCATTGTGTGTGTGTGTGTGTGTGTGTGTGTGTGTGTGTGTGTGTATGTATCACATTTTCTTGATCCATTCATGAACTGAGGAGCATCGAGGTTGTTTCCATAAACATGGTTGCACAGGCAACTTTGGTATGACTTTGTTTGTGATCATTTGGGTAAATGCCTAAATGCCCAAAAGTGGGATTGCTGGGACATAGGGGAACTTTACATGGAGTCTTTTGAAGAACTTCCATACTGCTTTCCAAAGTGGTTAAACAAGTTTACACTCCCACCATCAATGAAATAGGGTTCCGTTTTAGCCACATCCCCTCCAACGTGTTGTTATTAAATTTCTTGATTAGGGGCCGGGAAAGTGGCTCAGGAGTAGAGGGTTTTGCATTGTATGCATGAGGCCCTGGGTTCAATTCCTCAGCACCACATAAACAGAAAAAAAAATTTCTTGATTATAGCCATTCTAACTAGAGTAAGGTAAAATCGCAATATTCTCTTGATTTACATTTCTTTTGTGACTAGAATAGTTGATCATTTCTTCATGTATCTAATGGCCATTTTTATTTCCTCTTCAGAGAAGTCTCTCTTTAAGTTTTTAGCCCACTTAATTATCGAGCAGTTGTTTCTCTGAGGATTTGATGTTGGGGGATTTAATTTTTTGAGTCCTAAGTACATTTTAGATATAAGACCTTGTCCATTTTATAACTCGTGAAGATCTTCTCCCAGAACGTGTGCTTTCTATTGATATTGCTATCTATGAACTTTGTCTTGCAGAAGCTCTCATGTTTCATGCAATCCCATTTGTCCAACCTTTCTTTGATTTCTTTTTTTTGACCATTGTAATATGTTTATTACATACAGACTGTATCAGCACTTGGAATTTATAATTCCATCTCATCCTGTAATAGTAAATTACTTGTTTCATAAAGAGATGAATTAAGGAATGAATTTCTTAACTTATTTTTCTTTACTCTTTGTATCTGGCTCTCTATTAAGAAAATTCAGGTATGTGCTAAAAAGCTCTAGAGTTTATCCTATTCCTTCATGTAGTGTTTTCATGGTGTCCTTTTATTTTGAGGTCTTTGATCCATTTGGAGTTGATTCTTGTGCAGGGTGATATATATGGGTGCAGCTTTAGTTTAACAGGTGTTTAACCAATTTTGCCCACACTATTTACTCAAAAGGCTGTCTTTCTTCCATTCTCCTTTTTTAGATCCCTTGTCAAAGATTGGGTGGCTATCGGTCAGGGGATTAATTTCTGAGTCTTCAGTCCTATTCCATGGGTCCTCAAGTCTGTTCTTGTGCCAGAACCAAGCTGTTCTTATTACTATGGCTTTTTAGTAGTGTTTGAAATTTGGAACTAATATTGCTCTAGTGCTGTTCTTTCTACTAAGAATTGACAAACCTACAGCCAGCATTATACTTAATGGTGAGAAGTTAAACCCATTTCTTATAAATTCAGGAATAAGATAAGGATATTTGCTCTCTCCACTCCTTTTCAACTTAGTATTAGAAAGCTAGCTGGGGCAATAAGATAAGATGCAATCTTAAAGGGATCCAAATAGCAAAAGATGAAGTAAAACACTCCGTCTTTGAAGATGACATGGTCTTGTATTTAATGAAACCCATGGACTCAATTCCCAAGTTACTTGAGCTGATCAGAAACTTTGGCAAACTAGCAGAGTATTCAATTAACCCTCAGAAAATAAAGGCTTTCCTGTATTCCAATAACAATAAGCATGCAGCTGAAATTAGGAAAGCAACCCCTTTTTACGAGCCACATAAAAATAAAATACCTAGGAGTTAACTTAAGAGGTGAAGGACATCTATGATGGGAACTTTAAAAACCTGAAAAAGAAAATTAAAGCAAAGCTATGGAAGTGTGAAACTTCCCATTCTCCTGGATTGGGAGGAATAAAATCATGAAAATGGCAATATTGCCAAAGGCTATATCCAAATTCAATGTGATACCTACCAATATCCCAAAGTCACTCTTCAATGAAATAAAAGACGCAATCCAAAAATTCATATGGAACAATAAAAGAGCCCAAGTAGCAAAGAAGTTTATTGTGATTCTCATATTGTATTGCCACCTTGATTCTACAAAGTTATTTATGAATTTTTATTTTCTTCCCTCCGTTTGGATAAAGCTCACAAACACCCTGCGTCTAGCTCCCAGACACTTAATTCTTAGCTCTGGACAATTGTTCCTAGAGAGTGAGTTACTTAATTGTATTTTGAGCACATAAAACATGCATATAAAACTAGCACATTTTGATCTTATGAGAAAGCAGCCTGTTTTTCCCCTCTCAAGTTATTTCCTGGTAGGCATTTTTATAGAGAATCTGTTTTCATTTATAAATGAAAGACTGCTAGGAAACTATGTTCATAATCTGGCTCCTTCGCTCGCACCTCAACACCTAAAACACAAATTTCACAAAGCATTTACAAGAAACAATACAAAAACCAAACATTGGGAATGCTCAGATGCAGAACGTTTTACAGTACCCAGAATACCTCTGCTGTTTCAGGGAGGGGCTGTCTGTATAAATTAACAAACAAACCCAAAAGAGCAGCCAGGAGTACCAGACGTGAGTGTCCCTGGCTGCTCTCCATGGACAAGGAGCATGGAGGGCTTCCTGAGCCTGCTGGAAAGTGCATGGAGGAAAGTTTCCTTGCCAGCCTGAGTACAAAAAGTTGGCTTCACCTGCCTGGATCTGTCTTTCTTGTTTTCTCCCCACAGCAGAGCAGAATTGTCCCCTACTCTACGGAGAATAAATACTGTACCAGCCAATCTGCAGAGTGGCTTATGTTTGGTCTGCACACCTTCCTAGGTAGGCGCCCCCTGCCCCACGGTGTGTGTGTGCTCCCAGGAGCTGATCCTCAGGGCCCAAGCCCACGGGGCAGGCATGTGTTAGATGTGAGTCAGTGACACTGTGTCATTTAAACAGCAGATGCCGGGTTGCTGCCCTAGCTGAACAGCAGGTGCACCCTGATCTTCTCCCACAGCCCCAGGCGAGGTGCCCGCAATGGCCCGATATGGGCAGGCTGCCACTAGTATCCTACTTCACCAGAAAGACCAGCATGCCAGATGAAGTGGCTGTCACCTGAATTATTAATTATTTTATGGAGCAGTATTAAACAATGTGATACACATTACTGTATGATCTGTTATACTATATCCTTGAGTCTCTAGTCCAAAATCATTGAACTTTATACTAGCAAGAATGGATCTTATTGTTTGTAATCATAAGGCCATAATGGAAAACTGAAATAAAAGTACAACAAAACACTTATCCATAAACATGTAATTGAATCTCAGAATTTGAAAAAAATTGTAAGTAGTGCAAATGAAATTATACTAGAATAGTTAAATAAACACAAAATACATTACATTCAAATGTAAAATAAGTAATTACAGATAGAATTCCTACTGGATATAAAAATATTAAAATGATTTAGAAGGTTGAAGTGATATAGGTTATATATTTTGTTTTTACAAAACTTATTTACATTTCCAAGTTGTGTTTATCTCAGTGAAGGAAAATGTTAGAAAGTAGATATATGTGGCACTTCTTGCTTGCAGTACCAGGAAGGGGTGTGGCACTTCCTAATGGGAGTCCTGAGATGAAACCCACACCCAGCCCAAGTAGACCCATCAGAGGTCCATGTGGGGACCCTAAGGGGTTCCAGGACACCGCATTGCTGCTGCAGCAGGTGCAGGACCTTTGCGGTGGGCTGTAGCCAACAAGGTTCCATTAGTGACCAAGCCAAGCAACCCAGACTCAGGTGCCAAAGCCAGGGAGGAAGGCAGGGTAGATACCAAGTCCTGCCTTCTATCTCTGCAGCCTACATTGCCAAGGCCATGTCCTTTCCCCTGCTTTGGAGAACAACGAGGGTAGGGGGTGACCCCATTGCCTCCAAATGCAGTATTCCTAGAAGGGCACCCAGAGCTGGGCCCATATGGGCCAGAAGGGCGAAGAAGGAGGCTACATAGCAAAGCAAGATGGCCTTCATTCTCTCGGTGCTGCAGCTGGTGTCCTGCAAGTCCAGGCTTCTCTGGCACTGATTGGGATATGTTCGGTTGGCCCTGTACCCGAGTCCACAAGGACCAGAAAATGGAGGTCCACAGAGATGCTGAAGGGGCTCCAGGTTGCTGAGCTGCTGCAGCTGTCACAAGCCAGCTGGCAGGGGATCCAACACATGGCTCCAGTACCCAGACCCCCTTAAAGACTGATGAGGTGAACCAAGGCTGGGCTGTCTGGCCCCAAGGGGGCAGACTTCATGCCCAGCCTTCCTTTACTCATGGACTGTGCAGTGTACAAACATGGTGTCCCCCACCCCGCACTCATGGGGGCAGGGAGTGACCCCAGAACAGAGTCTCCGTAGGATGGGCCAGGCACTCAGGAGCACAGAAGACCAGTACCAGCACAGCTGGAGGAGGAGAGGGCAGCAGTGGCCTCAACTCCAGACCCATGGCTGCCAGCTCCTGGGTGAAACGTAGCAACAGAGACTGGGAAGTTAGGTGGGAAGGGTGGGCGTGGCTCATCTGGCAATGCTGGGGAGCATGCATACACATCCACTCACTGCACATCCAACTTAAAGGAGTTGGCCACACATCTCAACGGGTGACCTGAGGAGGCACCCACAGCCACAGGAACTACAGAAATGGAGTTTCACATGTTGACTTGGAAAGGGATCCAGAGCACAGCCTTGGAGCAATGAACAACTGGCAAAAACAAAACAAAAATAAAATAAGAAAAACGAAAAAAGTCCAGTAAAACTTTTCATCAGTGATAACCTATTACACATTAAAAACAGTTTTACTTTCCTCTTGTATTATATTTTTACATGGATCCCTCTGAATTAACCAGAAATCGCCAGGATTTCTTCATGCATAGTAATACAAATAAATATAGCTTCTATTCTTTCTTTAATTAAGGGAAGTTGCATTTATTTCTTTCCATTGTTTGATTCATGAAAAAGAAATCCTGAAATATATCTGTAAAACACCGAACTCAGCTTTTCTTCTGAACTCCTCACTGAAGAAAGAGAATAAAATGACTGAGCAACAGGTATCACCCATATTGTCACTGTGCTAGCGGTCTTTCGGATTAGAAAATAATCCTGCCATGCACATGCAAATCACTTATGCAAAATGTTTTCCCACAATTCTTGCTGTTATATTGCATTTATCTTCCTCCGCCTGTCTCCTCTCCTGCTCCTCTTCCCCACGGTCCGGTTTCCCTACCTCTACTTTCTCCCTGTCTCCTCCTCTTCTCCTTCCTGCTATGCCCTTCCTCCTCTCTTACCCCTTCTCCTCCTTTCCTTTCATCTTTCTCTTACACTTTCTCTTCTACTTCTTTATCTTCCTGGGGGTGGGACACATACTAAGCAGATGCTCTCCTGCTTGCTACAGGCCTCCAGTCTGGACTTCATTTCAATGACACTCTATTTCTTTGATGCAAACCCAACAAAGTCTTTTGATTCAGGATTCAATTCATTGTACATATTCTACACCATGAATATGTGATACTTCATACATTGTGGCTAATAGGTTTGGATTATGCTTTGGGCTTCAGTTAAACTCATATGAAATAATGTATTTGAAGGCAATCAAATGTGATCCTGTTACTCCCACATTAATGAACTGGTTATTTCATATCTTGCATGAGTACTTCCATATTGCCCACAGTTTAATGAACTGTCACTTTGTGGTAGCACCCACAGTAACACTAACCCAAGGATTACTGGGGATCAGAAGATTAAGTCCATAAAGTAAAATCCAAGAAGTATTTATCTCAAAATAACTATTAAAAAGCCAGAAGAAAGCCTTTGGCTACGTGGTTTAGTGCCATACTTCCACAGAATAAGCTGATGACAGGACCCAGGCCTCATTAGAAGACCAGTGGTGGGTGCATACACACACACACACACACACACACACACACACACACACACACACACACACACAATTTCCCAGCTAGAGCAAGTATCTGTTTCCCCAATAACATATCTGAGTTCAAATCTTATGTGTTTGGATATTTTTGAAAGTTTTATCATCAACTTACTAATTTTAATAAATGACACCCTGTTCACTATTATTTAATCCTGGTTGGAAAATATTTTAAGACACATTTTCATGTAGAAAATTGTTTTTTCCCCAACTCGTGACTGTCTTGGTTTGTAAGAATGAAAGTATTGTGCCTTTAATTCATTAGTTCATAAATTAGAGAAGTAACCCCAACCCTAGAACCAATTGCCTTTGGATTCTAAAAGCCACAAAAGTACATTAAATTTATACATCCTGTTTTGGCTTCAACTTATCTTTCTTAAAATATTTTCTAGTTTTACTCAATATCTTGCCATTTTTCTAACACAACATTCAGGCTAACCCTCACACTAATCATACCCTAATCCTAATATTATTAGCAGTTTCCTATTTCCTATTCATCCTAATTCGATCTTGACTTGTTATTCAAAGATTTACTTCCAGTTTGACCCTAAATTTTCCATTTCCCTGATGCTAACACTAAGCCCAGCTGGAACTGAAACCTAATTTTCAACCTAATAATAGTTCAAAATTAATATTAAATATACTCTAGTTTTTATTCATTGTAATGAATATTCCAGTTTGCACTCTGGAAATGAGTTTCAATTTGCCCTAATTTCCAACAAATTTCCTGACTCTACCTGTGAAGTTATCTTCTTCCCAAACATGAACCATTATATTACTTGTCCTCAAATTCTCTTACCAGGAAAAACACTGTAGTTTCCATTAATCCTACATTTTCCTGAACCACTGAATCCTAAAACAATTTCAGATTTACATATCATCTAGTCTTTTACTTAACGCTAACTCTCAACATAAACCTGTCTCGAAAACTCTCATTAATAATTACAAGAATTATCACTGAGAAATAAATATAATGATAATGCTCTAGTTACTATTCAGGCTCACATTTTGCTTCTACTTGTTAGTGAAAACTCAATTTTATAGTAAAACTTTCCTATTCAGAACACTACTCATAATCAGAACAAAATACTGTCCCTGATTTTAATCCAAATAATGTCTATACTAACACTAACTAGTTAGTGTTACACTAGTTTTCATTCATCCTAACTTGATTCAAATAAGCCTTCCAAACATAGGTTTCAATTTTTTTTCCAATATCTTAGTCATTTTCTAACTCTAAACTTAATCTTAACTGGAATATTGAGAATAAATATAAGCCTAATTGCAAGCAGATTCTAATATTAATAGCAATACGCTAGTTCACATTCATTCTAATTCTTACCAGGCTTGTAGTACAATTTACCTTCAATTTGACCCTCATTTTTTTTCTCCTTCACTCTAACCCTAACCATGGCTGGAATCCTAACCATAACCTCAATACTAAAGGTATCCCAATTCTAAAATTTATGAAAAGTGCTCGTTTTGTGCAATCCTAACTGAAATTCCACTGTAATGCTCGAAATAAATTCCAGGTTTTCCTAAACCCTACAGATTTTCTCACTCTTACCTCTGAACCTATCTTGTTCCATAAGAGGAATCATTATAATCATTGATCTCAAATCCTGATATTATGAAATACATTGTACTTCCATTATCCCAGATTTTCCTGAATTCCTAGAACCTAAAAAAGTTCAGCTTTACTTAACATTTAACACATTTCTTTTTTTATTCCTTTTGTTGGTCGTGGGGCTTGAACTCTGGGCCTGGGCACAATCCCAGAGTTCTTTAGCTCAAGGTGTGCACTTGTACCACTTGAGCCACAGCACCACTTTTTGGTTTCCAGGTAGTTAATTGGAGATAAAATTCTCACAGACTTTCCTACCGGGGCTGGCTTTGAACTGCGGCCCTCAGAAATCAGCTTCCTGAGTAGGTAATGAGGCTGACAGAGGGATTAGAGTTAAATGTGTAAGGTAATGAGTACATTTCTTGTTGACCATTGTTACTCCCTTCTTTGTTGTTGTCCAACTATCCCTTCCCTCTCCCATCTCCATCACTCTTCTCTCCCCATAGTGTAAAGTTCATTTTCAGTACAGTGTGCTTTGAGTATTATTGTTGCAATAGGTCATCCTCTGTAGAACCTGAATTTGCTACTTCTCTAAACCTAATTCTAATTCTGTCTGGTATCCTAACCCTAACCATAATAATAATGATAGTTCAATTCAGAAGTTAACAAAAAATATTCATTTTTGTTCATCCTGTTAATCCTCTGTACATCTTGAATTAAGTTGCAGTTTAGCTTAAATCTTCCAAGTGAGTTTATATGTGCATACATAAAAATATAATTTTATGTAAAAAACATGATCTTTGGAGGAAGGAGTAACAAAAAGGAAATAGAGGGAGTATAATCAAATGTTTGAAATATATTATGGAAAGAGAGTAACGAAACTGCCACTTCTGAAAATTAATAACCATTAATAAAATAACTAAAAATAAATAAATAACACACAGCCTTCCAGTGTTCTTGAAGAGAGACATGATATGTCTTGTGAAAGAAATACTTGTTCTAAACTTTGTTCATGCATAATTTATATCGTTATTGGCCAATTATTTAATTTAATAAATAAAATTTTATTAAATAGGATTCCATGACAAAAAATATAAAACAGTTACCTAGTAATTGTTTGAGAAAAAGTTATAGTCATGAGTTTAAAGAATCTTTCTATTTCCCTACAAAGTAATGGTTTAGGTTTTCTAATCTAGTATTTGTAGTAAGTTTAGAGAACATTATAAGCATGAAAAACAATGAACCGTACATCTTGTTTCTTGGATGAGTGATATTATAAACATTGTCTTATATTCAAATTAATACTTAGGTTTACTTTTCAAAATAAATGCAATTTTATCTCCTTTCAGAACAAGTACTTACCCTGCAATTAAATGTATTAGTATATTCAGATATTTAAAAGCTAAATTTTCTGTTTGTTATGTAGCTCTACATATTCAGAATGACATGACATTTCTATTCGTAAATGTCTAAACTCTGGGATTTTTGCTTCATCAATATAAATTGTCTCATGAGGTTTTTCTGAAAGCTCCAGTAACCAGTGTGGGATTCTTGCTTCATCAATATAAATTATCTCATGAAGTTTTTGTGAAGGCTCCAGTAACCAGTGTGGTCAAAAACATTTCATGAATTCTAAATTTTAAATCTCATGATTTGTAGCCTTTGATTATATCAGTTATTGTCTCTTCAGAGCAACTAAAATAAATATTACTTTTTAAACATTTCACTCACATTTTAAATAATATTAACATGGGTTAAACAGAGACTAATCATTTCAAACTCACCATATTTGATGATCTCAGTGTGAAGAATGTAGAGAGTATAAGAACCTTATACTCAATAATATTTTTGGTTAACTTAAATTAAATTATATATCTAGATTTCTAAATTGCATGTAAATCACATGGAAATAGGAAAATAATAAAAAATGATTACGTTGGGATTATTTTCTTCTTAACTTTTTTTATTGTGAAAATATCGTACAAAGGGGTTACAATTATATGGGCAAAGTAATGAGTACATTTCTTATCAAGCATTGTTTCCTCTTCCTTTGTTTCCCCTTCCCATCCTTACCCATTTCCACATGCTTGCCAGCCAAAGTTGTAAAGTTCGTCTTTCGAGATAACGTCTTGTACATCTCATTATTACAATGGGTCCAACGGTATCCCTAAAATAATGAAGCAAAAATATCTCCAGGAAATATATTTTTCAATAAAATGTTTCAATCCTTAGGTAAAGTGCATTATACTTCAATATAAAGTTTATTTCAAAATAGAAATTCTGCAACTAATCTAATGTATGTTTTCATGCACAAAATTCTGTGACTTCTAGTCTTATTATGTGATTTTAATTATATTCTTATTGTGAAATGAGCCCTACTTATATTTATTACAAACTTCGGTAACTATACAAATCATGCCTGTACATGGTAATTTACATAATTTAATACACAAACAAAATTATCTTTTTTCTTGTCTCCCACATAGAAGCATGAGGTGCTGAAGTATATTAAATGAAGCACTCTAAAAGAGAGTCTATATGGAATGGAAATTTGCAACGTGAGGATGTGAACATGAACACTTTCTACTTGGCTGAACAAGAATTCTTGTTTCTACAGTACTTTTTTCCCATTTAATCACACAGGGAAAGCCACAAAATTTGAAGTTCATATGAACGAATTACATTCCTAAAAGTTGTGGCAACCCTGCTCAAAAGCTCAATCTTATCACAAATTCTTTGTGCTTGTTGGCTGATCTATTTCTCTATCACATGTTTCATATTATTAAGCATATTAGTAATTCAACTGGAAGTACATGGCAGGAGACTCCTGAAATCACATCTATTGCAGTGTAATATTTAGAAGAGAGGAAAAAGATTATATTGATCTCCAATTCCTCCCTTTGGCCTTCAATATACTAATCAATTGTCAAAACAATCGTGTAAGATGTTAATTTATTTTCCCTATTTAACTAGAGATTAAGGAAGTGTTTTTTGTAGTAAAGTGATGACAGTAGTATCACAGCTCTGATATGAGCACCTCCTCCCTAACAAGTAATGCTCTATGGACTGTAAATATGGAAGCCACACTAAATTCTCTCTCTGTCTGTCTCTCTTTCTCTCTCTCTACTGACACACACCCACACACACACACACACACATACACACACCCACACACAAACACATAGAGCTGCCACCCAGACACATCAGAGATCAGTTCCATTCCTTTGTATTTATAGTTGATTGAGGTTTGTTCTCCCTTGTTTTTCTTTGCTTCAGGTTCTTGCCTGGACCTGTAAGTTTCCCTGAGATCAAGTCCCTTGTTCTTAGTATACTGTGTATCTTTCTAGGTTTCAAGCCAATTAAGAGTACCCTGAATACAATATCTTCATACTTGACATTCAAGTCAAACTCCATGAATTCATACTACTGTTCCAAGATACTAGAATGTATTGGATCTAGAGACAAAAAAAATGCCCACCTTGTTATTTGAGACGGAATTGAAATCATGAAATAGAAGAATATCGATCAGGAACTGAGCTAAGAGAACGGGAGTATGTGGGAAAATGTAGAATGCTGTATGTGTGTTAGAGATACAGATTAATAGGCTCATTTATTGAAAACTTGTCATCCTATATTGAAAGCTCAATTTAAGCATACAGTTTTCCAGTTACTTTGCTTACCTATCACTTCTGATCACAAATTCTCTCAAGTGTATAGTATCTTTGAATAAATCACACGATTTGCAGATACTTAACATCTTAAGGAAACACAGTCTGCGTCTACATTTTTCATTTTATGTGACAAACCCTTATTTTTTGTTTCCCTGTTTGCTGAATAAATGTATTCCTAGAAACAGGATATTGACAGCAAATCTCAGTGTAATTTTCATTTTGTAAATTGCAAATATAATATAAATTTTGTATTGACTAGTCATTTTTAAAAAATGAGTGATATTCATGAACACAATATTTTGATGCCTTTATGTTAATTGAGAATTGCTATGGTAGTTCATGTGTCTAATTGACTTAACCATTATATTATTCATGTATAAACATTGCATTGCACTATTTATTTTTATATATAAAATAATCTCCAAGGGTTTACTTTAAAGGAATAATAGGGGAGTTGTCTTCATGTTCCAAACTTTATATTTACTTCATTAAAAGTACTAGTAACACATGATGTTTACTGAAGCAATTTAAAAGCTGAGAAGGCATTTCTAAAGAGAAAGAATTTATTGGTTAAAACATAGGATAGAGTAAAAAAAAGTCAGGTTTCTTGTTTGAGACTGCATAAATTTCATATGAATGTAGCTCAAGATGAGACTCAGAGATAAATTAATATTTATATTACTGAGATTTACATCACAATATAAGCAATATAGGTATTTTAAGAAATTAGTCATTCAAAGCCATAGATACATAATGGATGAAGAATGGAATTGAAAATAGCAAAGGGAAACAATTCAACATGCAGCTATTATGATTTTGTAATACTAATATGGAAGTAATGGAGCTTTTCCCTTTCTGAAGAAGAACGCTTAGCCAGTAATTTCAGTGTAAGTCATTAATTGTAATGAGTCTAAATTCTTTTCCTCCTAGATATCCAAGAGTACTATACTCATCCTCTGAAGAGTAAATAAGTAATTATTTTCATTAGCTTTGCTTAATATTAATTTACTTGTAGTAAATAGTTTTAAATGCCTTCTCTTTCTCTCAATTTAATAACATACATTTCTGTCTCTTTCTGTTTCCTCTTACAAGCCTGAAATCACTATTTCAAAGTAGTATAAGCAGGAAAACAAAATAACCTGATACAACAATCAAAAATCCTAAATTATGTGAAAAAAATCCACAATATAAAAAATAAATCTGAGGAAGAGAAAAACAGTGACAGAATAACCACAGAAAATTATCATAGTAATCACTAATGAAACAGAGATTTAGAGTCCTAGCAGGTACTCTACATCTAGAGGGTCACATCAAATCAGCTATAATTATAGATATGCAGCTATAAATATAGACATAATTATAGACATACAATTCCTAAGAAGATTTTATACTGTCTTCACAAGAAAACAGAAATCTATGAAAAGGTGCCAGCCATGAATACATTGGGCAACACATTCAAAAGCACATGTGCAGTGTGGAAATAAAAGGGCAACATGGAAAAAAGCAGGAACAGAAGTGTACATCAGAGAAAGCCACATCCATTCACATAGACAATTCACCATACAACTGGACAGCCCAAATGGTCACTGGAACCACAAATATTAACATCACAACATCTCACCACAACTGATTTCTATTCCTACATTTAATGGACTCGACAAAAATGCAATTCCAGAAAAACAAATCACAACAGGAAACCAAACCAAGACCCTGCAAATCAACCAAGAACATAGAGAGTCACATATTAATATCATAACTCCCCCAAAGAAAGCCTCCAAATGGACAGAACAAATAAGAAAAATACAAGAAAAGTGATGACAAAGTAGTATAATTCACACAGTATAAACCAGGCATTAGAACAGACAATCAAGGACGTAGAAGATAGTTATCAAAGGTATTACAGATGCTGCTGAAAAATATGATTAATGGAAAGATAGAAAACCTCTACAAGAAAATTTGTGAACAAGATGAGACCAACCAGTCATTAGCAAAATAATTCATGGAGACTTCAAACAGATAGATAAATAAATTCTGAGAAGGCAAGGGAGTCCAAGAAAAAATGGATGCCTAGTTAAAAGATATGAGAGAAGACACAGCTAATAAAACAACCCTTACATCTCCCCCAACCAAAGAAAAAATGTACAGAAAGTCCATACAAGACCTATAACAAAGCTTTAATAAGGAGACGGAACACCTAAAAATGACCAATTAGAAGACAGGGAAATCAAAAACAAAGTAGAAAGTCTCCACAGCAAATAGATGAGATAGAAGATAATCTCAGGGTCAAAGACAGAATAGATCTAATAGGAAAGAGGAAATAATCATTTAGAACAAATACAAGAAATAAGAAATGATCTTGCCAGAAATTCAAGACTCAGTTAGAAGACCAAATTTCGGGGAGATAGGTATCAGGAAGGAGAAGAGCGAGAAACTAAATGGATGGGAAGCATATTACAGAATTCTAGCAGAGAACATGCCAAACATCCAAAGAGAAAGGCTCATTCAGAGAAGAGAAGCCTTTAGAAACCAATCAGAATTTTAGAACTGAAGGATCCACCATGATATCATAATCCATTAGAGGATTATTAAAGATCAAGGAAAGGATTCTTAAAGATGCCATA
Organism: Dipodomys spectabilis; assembly: GCF_019054845.1. Classification (NCBI taxonomy): domain Eukaryota; kingdom Metazoa; phylum Chordata; class Mammalia; order Rodentia; family Heteromyidae; genus Dipodomys; species Dipodomys spectabilis. Next base: position 1,652,400 of record NW_024870710.1, read on the forward strand.
GAGAAAAGATTGATTATTTATAAAGGATATACAGTCAGAATAAGAAACAGGTTTCTTAGCTGATATGGTAAAAAGGAAAGCCTGGCATTATATATGACAAACATTAAAGGTAAACAACTACCAACCATGAATAAAGTCCCAAGCCAACTCTCCTTTACATTTAAAGGATATATAAACATATTTCATGACAAAGAAAACTTGAAACAACGTATGTCCACCAAATTATCAGGATAGAATATAATAAAATATATACTACATAGAGATCAAGAAGAAGAGGAACTATTTATATAAAATGCTCCCTACCAGAGAACAAGGTAAATATGTTAAGAGTAGATGAGGCACAGCTCCTAATAACAGGTGTATAACATAGCAGGACTTATTTCAGATATTTCTGTCTTAAAGCTCAATATCAATAGACTTCAATATCAATAGACTTAAATTTCCAAATGGAAGACATAGATTAGATAGTAGTATCAAAAACCAAGATGCATCCATCTAGTATCTATGAGAGACACATTATCAAACACATTCTATGAAACTAGAATTAGACTCCTCCCCAAATCACATAGGGATTCACCAAAGAAAGAGAACAATGAACCAAACTCTTTGATAAGCATTAATGCAGAACTTCTTAATAAAATTCTCACTAACCAGTTTCACCAAATAACAAAAAAAAAAAATAAATGGTATGATCAAATAGGATTCATCGTGGATACGATTTGATTCAATATTCTTGTCAATAAACATAATACAAACCATCACCAGAAGCAGGGACAAAAAACACATGATTGTCAATAGGGTGTAGAAATAGCTTTTAACAAGCTCCAATACCCCTTTATGATTAAAAGGTCTAAGAACCTAGGAATGCATGGAACATTCCTCAATATTAAACTGAGTATATGATAGAGATAATCAGCATTTAGCTAAGTGTGGAAGCATGAAGACATTAACATGAAGAATGAGAAAAGGATGTTCACTCTCTACTACTCTTCAATATGGTAGTGGACTTTCTTGCAAGAGCAATACACAAAAGAAAAAAATAAAGCAGATCCAAATAGGGAAGAAGTAAAACTATCCCTTTTTACAGATGAAGTGACCCTGTATTTAAAGGACCCTATGGATTCCTCCCTCAAGTTAATAAATGTGATGCTAACCTTCATCAATGTAGCAGGATATAAAAACCACAAGAATCAGTAGTTTTTCTGTTACCAACAATGGGAAAATCCACGCTGAAATCCAAAAAACGACCTCATATACTAGCCTCAAAGTCAAATCAAATCTGAACAAAACAAAACAACAACAACAAAACTAGGAATTAATTAACTAAAATCGTGAAGGACCTATATGTGAAAACTTTAAAAATATAAAAAGGGAAATTGAATGAGATTCAAGGAAATAGAAAGTCTTTCAATGTTCCTAGTTGGAAGAATTAACATTTTGAAAACTGCAATACTTCCCCTAAACAATTGGCAATGCAATACTCATCAAAATCCCAACAATATTCTTCAATGTAGAAGAGAAAGCAATGCAACTATAATATGGAATTAGAAAATTACAGATGAAACAGAAAGCTTAGAAATGAATTCATGGGCCTATAGTCATCTTACACACACACACACACACACACACACACACACACACACACACACACATACACAATGGAATTATATTCACCCATCAGAAAGAGGACTGTTCACCAGTGGTAAGGAAAATAAAAGGTTTGGAAAAATTGTATTAAGAGAAAAGAGAAAGGAATGCAGACTCAGAGCAATATAGTTTTCATGGATTCATTCATTTATTGTAGCTAGAAGATGCATACAAATCTATAAGTAAACAAGACAGATTCTACCTCGTCCATTAGAATGGCCATTACTAAGATAACCAACAATAGCAAACGCTGGCATGGATGTAGCCAATTGGGAACTCGATTACACTGTTGATGGGAAATTAAACATGTTCAACCACTGTGTAACGCAGTACGGAGTTTCCTGAAAAGAGTAAATATAGATCTCCCTTAAGACCCAGTAATTCCCCTTATAGGCAGTAATACAATAAATAACAAACAAGCTCACATGAAAGCTACCAATATAACCATGATCAGGGCTCAGGCCCAGAGTTCAAGGACTGGAAAAAAGTTATCACTGCTGGTATTTGTTTCCACAAATATGAACCATTTTATATAAGACACCAAATCAATATATTTGCAGTAGCTAGATTAGGACTTAAATGTAGTGGGTGATAAAATGGCTCCTTTGTTGAATGTTAGGAAGAGATGTACGTAGTCCATGAAAAGATTTTTTCTTGTTGCTGTTCGAGGGGCTTGAAGTCTGGACTTGGGCACTGTCCCTGAACTCTTCAACTCAAGGTGGGTGCTCTACCACTTGAGCAACAGTGCCACTTCTGGTTTTCTGATGGTTAAATGGAAATAATAGTCTTTCTTGCCTAGGCTGTCTTTGAACCGTAGTCCTCAGAGCTCAGCTTCCTGAGTAGCTAAGATTACAGCTGTGAGCAACTGGCACGATTTTTAGAAAAGAAAATCCACCTCTTCACCTGTGTCTAAACCTCAGATAGTACTATTAGAACACATCACCTTCACCTCATTTCAACAGACATTTGTAAATTTTCTCTTTTCCTTCATGTGGTAATACTGCAATCAATATTAACTCAGCTGTGGGACTGGATCAATTGTATGGTATTTGCCAGCACCTAATTTAAGAACTTTTACATCAAAAGAAATGAAACCCTCATTTGGAATAATTGTTTTCGCTTTTTATTACAAATCTGTGCTTGATTACTTCCTAATGTGATATTGGACTTCCTAATACAGTGATGAAATTTTCTTTCTTTTCAACCTTCTCCCACATGTGGTCAAATATTTAAGAGTTCAAAGATTTGCACTATAATTGATTAAGCTGACTTCTAAGAAAATGTGCATTTCTGGAATTTGGTCTTCTGTCTTGTTCTTACATGCACAAGCGTTCTATGATTTATTTGTTCTACAAGGAATTCTACATTCCAATCTTTGTGTGACCAATTTTAGTCTCCCTGATCAGTCTTTCTGTCCTTTCTCTGGAGTCTCATTTGAGTCTGCCTCATAAAAAATATATTAGTTATCAGCTAAATGACTCTCAGCTTCTGTTTTTTGCCTGACTTCATGTAGGCTATGATAGCAACCCTGCCTGGCTGTGCTTACTGGAGTGTTTGTGTGTGTTTGTGTGTGTGTGTGTGTGTGTTTTGTTTTAGATGTCTAGGATTACTATTCAAGATAGTAGTTTCTCTGGGCCCCTGTGATCCCCTGGCCTAGAGTCAATGGGTTTTTCTCCTAAAGATACAAAGAACAATTGACTAAATTCCTGTTAATTGTCTCAAAATGAGGCAATCAGGCATCCTTGCAAAGCCATCAATAGTGCTTTATAACCACTTACAGAAGTCATCTATCAAGATGGCTTTTCAAGGTTGACTGTGAAAAATGTTCATTTCCAAGTAGGCACCACAAAGCAGAGCACATTCCTGGGATCAGACATTTGGAAGGAAGGTTACCCTTCCTTCCTTCTCTTATGATAGATCAAACCGTGATAATCTTCAGTTGTGACCAGCATGGAGCACATATTCCCAAGAATATTCTGTAGTGTTAAAGAGGACCAACTCTCAAAATAATGGTGTAAATACTTGTCTACTACAGACTGATTTATCTTGCTTTTATGTATTGTTATTTTCGTTATTTTAAACACATGGATAATTTATATTGGGATTAGACAAAGGATTAATGGAATAAACATTCAGTTTACTTTCATATATCCAATATAATACACTTAAATACAAATAAATCCAACTCTAGAAACAATGTCAGGAATATAAAATAAGCCTTAATACATATAATCTGGCACACATACACCATCATCTACACAAATATTCAGTCTCTCTGTAAATATTAATTTGGTATGAAATAATAAAAATTTAATTAATGAATATGACTTTTAAGAATCATCTGAAATAGTCCTCGTGTATATAATTGTAAATAATTTTATAGATGTCACCTAGACAAGAATTTACATGCATGTAGAAATCAAATTTCCACAATTTAAGCTATATGAGAGGGGCCATACCCCCGTGTACTATGCGGTATGAATTTTACCACAGTGCTAAACCCTTCCAAGTAATACCAAGAGTCATGTGCAATAATTTATTATTTGATGTTAAGATGAGTGCTAAGTGTATAATAAACTTTGAATTATTACATTAAATTACAGAAATGAAGCAATAATGATATGTTATTTGTTTAAACTCTAATGTTTCTCAATTTTACAATTCATAAATATATTATTAAAATTATTTTCACTTTCTTCTTTTCTATAACTGCTGAAATTAAAATTATATATTAAACATTCAATATTAAGAAATCAATAATAAGTAAAATATTATTAAAATGATATACAATTAAACTGTGATTTGAATTATACTTCTAACAAATTGTGATCTAAACAAGTCAATAGAATTAAGGGCGATCATTTTTAAACTTATTAGCTTGTTTTTTTTTTATTTTATTTTTTGAGTCCGATAGTGGGGCCTGAACTCTGGGCCTGAGCGCTCTGCCTCAGCATTTCAGCTCAAGGCTATCGCTGTACAACTTGAGACACAGCACCACTTCCAGTTTGTTTCTTTTTGCTTATGTGGTGCTGAGGAATCAAACCCAGGGCCTCAGGCATGCACGGCAAGCACTCTACCACTGAGTCACCTTCCCAGCCCAGCAGCTTGTTATTTGTTTCCTAATTGTGTCATTTGTTATTCTTGGTCCAAGTCATCTCTTCATCTTAATTGTTTAGTTTTCTATTTTATCTCTATTGGTTTGCTGATTATGCATTTTGTTTAAACTTTTTAATGACTGACATGAGGCTGAAAAGCTGTATGCTAGTTTATTACTTGCTATGTTAATGTAAAATTAATGCTTTCCACAGCTCTTCTACTCTATGATACTACAGTATTTCCCCCAGTCGCATCTCTTGTATTGCTCCTCTCATATATTTTATTTTATTTTTTATTTAAAGTTCCAGTATCATTTTTAAAAAGTACTAAATCTTTTAAATATCATCACTTACTGTATTTTAAGAATTCAAGAATGAAAAAAATCACATAATCACTCCAAAATGCTTTAAAACTAGGAAATGATAAAACAGGCCACTGTGAAGTAAATTTTCTTCTACTTTTAAAATTATTCTGAAAGCCTTGTGCTGGTTTGTCACACCTGTAATCCTAACTACTCAGGATACCTACTCAGGGGCCTGAGATCTATGGATAACATTTGGAAACCAATCAGGGCTAAATAAATTCATGAGATTATTTTTCAAAAATTTTAATGAACTAACAAAGGACCAGGAATGGAGATGTAGCTCATATAGTAACTCACTAATCTAGAGAGAAAGACATAGCGAGACCTTGAATATCTGATTTCAAACTCTGAGCATGCCAACACGCAGGAATGCACACACACTCACTTTTTCAAAATATCTTCATATCAGTGTTTTGCATTAATTTATTTGTTAACAATATTATTTGGGTAAAATAGGCAAAATAAACTCTTCCATCTCAAAACATTTTTATACATTTTTTGTTGTAAAAATACTGTACAGAGTGGTTATAGTTACATGAGCAAAGTAATAAGTACATTTCCTATCAAGCATTGTTACCTCCTCCTTTGTTTTTCTCCCACCATGCCTTCCCTTCCATCTCCACAAGTACAGTCCTCACACCCCCAAGCCCCACCCAATGTCCCCAGCCTAAATTGTAAAGTTCGTTCTTCAAAATATTGTCTTGTGCATCTATTGTTATACAATGAGTCAAACTGTATTCCTATTTAAGCATGTTGTTTTTTCCCTTTCTTTCCCCAAATTAGAGAAGTGTATATAGAAGATGCAGGTGCACCAACATCAAGTAAAGTGAAAACAGGGGTTATATTGTTGGGGAGGAACGCATAAAAAACAAAAAAGAAATCACTTTGTACATTATAAATATGTGAGAAACAACAGCAAGAAAGAAAAAACCACTTGCGTCTCTATCTTGGGGGTCATTTAGCTTAACATCTACTTATGTAGTCATATACACATAGCTTTTCAACTTTTCTGCTTATCCCAGACATATACTAGTCATTGCAAATAAGGGATACCAAGGGACCTATGTTTCTTTGGACTTGGCTTACATCAGTTAATATAATTTTTCCAAGTATTTCCATTTCCTAAAAATTGGGCAATGTCATTCTTCCTGATGGAGGCATAGAATTAATATATATACACATATATATGTATATATATATATAGTATACGTGTGTGTGCACACACATATACACACAGAATATTTTCCTTTTTTTTTTTAGAGCAACTTAGTTTTCCACCTTCAACATTTTTTCAAATGTTTTTATTGTGATTAAATGATTGCATAATTTCCCATATTTCACAATATTGTGGGATAGTGATGCTTAGTTAAAGTCACAAACACATTCTAACTTTGATGGAGCAAATTGTCTATCTTGGTCTACAACACTTAAGAGTTTTATGAGCTTTGCAATAGAGTTATTTCTTCCATATGTATAGTTTTTTTGTTTTGAAATATGTATATTTCTTTTGTTTTGCATAGCGTCTGCTGTTCCCTCTTTCCCACTTATTCCCTCCTTCCCTTCAGTGACATTGAGTTGCTTAGTTCATTTTAGTCAATGTCCAGTGCAGCTGATGGATCCCACTGTTGTATGTTTTTCCCTGATTCCCTCTAGTTCAGTGTCGTCTTCCTGGTTTCCCCTCAGTGTGCAAATATAATCAGCAGAATGGGGATATTTAGTAGTGATTCGACCAGGTGAGTGGAAGTCCTTGGTTTCTTAAGTGTTGTTAATTTTGTTGTATCACCTTACATTTTGGATTTAACATCCACTTACCATGGAGACCATGTGCTGTTTGTCTCTTTGCTTTTGTCTTACCTCGCTCAACATGATTTCCTGTAGCTTGATTGATTTCCCTGCTAATGCCATCATTTTGTCTTTCTAATGGCTGGAAAACATTCCGTTGTGAATAGTTACCACAGTTTTTGGATCCATTCATCTCTGGTGGGACATATGGGTTGTTTTCATATCCTGGATATTGTGAACAATGCTGCAATAAACATGGAGGTGCATGTGTCCTTGCATATTGGTACCTCTTGTTCAGAATAGATGCCTAGAAGTGGTATGAGTGGGCCATAAGGAAGGTCAATAATTAGCTTTCTGAGGACTCACCAGATTGCTTTCCAAAGTGGTTGTGTAAGTGTACATTCACACACACAGACACAAAGACACACAGACACACAGACACAGACACACACACACACACACACACACACACACAGAACATTTTCTTGATCCATTCTTCTACTTAGGGGCATCGGGGTTGGTTCCGTATCTTAGTTATGGCAAATAATGCTACATTAAACATTGTTGTGGTGGTAGTTTTAGTGTGGACTTGTATGTGATCATTTGCGTGAATGCCCAAAAGTGGGATTGCTGTGTAATAAGGGAGCTCTATGTGGAGTCTTTTGAGGAACCTCCAAACCGCTTTCCAAAGTTGATGAACAAGTTTACACTCCCATCAAGAGTGCAGTAGGCTTCCCTTCTGGCCACATCCCTTCCAGCATCTGTTGGTGTAAAAATATGGAACGATTCATTAATTTGCGTGTCATCATTGTGCAGGGACCATGCTAATCTTCTCTGTATGTTCCAATTTTAGTGTATGTGCAGCCAAATTGAGCACAGAACATTTTTTTATATATAAAGTGTAATTGATTGTCTTAAACTTGACAATTCAACAAAAAGTACGTTCAAAAAATTATGAAATTTTGCAACCATGTATTTCTTACATAAGCACACATTTAAGAATAAAGTCAATATTGACATGCCAAAAACAAAACAATTACAGATATTTGTTGTTCATGAGATGTGTAAGAGGAGGAATTCAATTATTCTACACAAGGCACCTGTCATAATGATCATTGCAGCAAGTGTTAAAGTTTGTTAAAAGTTTTAATGTTTTAAATAGGTTTCATTTTGGGATTTGCATATATATGGCAAAATTAAGACTGGCAGGTCATAAAATTTTTTGATAAAGTATATAATATTTCTGGTAGCATTTACTACTAAGTATGTACATTTCAGAGTTTATAGGAACTTTGCTAATGAGAAGTTGCAAAGACTGTGTAAAGAAGCAGAGTGAAGAGTTAAGATTTTAAGTACACAGTTTCTGTTAAATCTTTAGGGCTCCCTTAAGTTATATGTTAGTGATGAACAAATAATGATATAAGCCACATACACATGATGAGATTATCTATAAATAGTAATCTTAGTGGGTAAATTTAAAGGCTACTCATAGCTTTATCCAGTTTTAAATGTACAGGAATATGAGAAAATAGTAAAATCTACTATGTACTTTTCAAATACTGAAAACCCTGATAAATGTTTTGTTTTTTATTTTAGTAATCATTAATATATATTTATTGTTTTCTTTATTTATAGCATTTTTTCCTTGTTGTAATATAATACAACTTTTTGTGAGTCGTGATTAAGAGGTACTTTGAGAATATTATTGGGATGGCCACACCATTTTTCATAGGTGCATGTGAATTTACAAAGAGCAAAACTAAAAACAAAATATTGATTAAAAATTATATCAAGTAGAGTCTGAATCAGGAGTGTTGATAAATGTCCACAACTAAAATCTTAACCCTAGTCTGAAGTAGTGGTATTACAGTGTTGAGGCCACAAAATTGAGAAACTGTGTTTTGTTTTGTTTTGTTTTTTGCTTTGGTTTTGTTGGTTGTGGGGCTTGAACTCTGGGTCTTGGGTAGTGTCCCTCAGCTCTTCAGTGCAAGGCTAGCGCTATCACTTGATCCACAGCACCACTTTCATCTTTTTCTGCTTATGTCGTGCTGAGGAATGAAATCCAGGACCTCATGCATGCAAGGCAAGCACTCTACCACTGAGCCACCTTCCCAGCTCCTGAGAAACTGTGATTTAAAAAATCACCTGAACAATATTTGCTTTCTGCTTTGGGTTATATAATGAAATATGTGAACACATTTTTATATTTTTGTGAATTGTCATACGTCTAAATTTATACTAACTGCAGCCAATTTATCTTTTTCAAAGTCAAGAAATATTTCTGAGAGTTTGCTTCTGTGAAGAATGTTTTTGCATTTATAATTTCTTCTGAGCCATTTTTATTTATTATCAAAATCACTTTATATTTTATTTTGATGAGTTATCATACATCAAATACCTTCAAATGTACATGTAGAGTCTCAAAATATCAGTATGAATATCCTCATACACCTCTTGTTTATCTGTTACGCACTTTAATATTATGATATTTTTCTCTCTCTATCACTCTCTCTCATTTCTTTTCTTTCTCTTTCATGCTCCATGTCTGCTACTTAGAATTTCTGGTGGTCTACTATTATCCTTCAGGATCCACTGGTTTTGTGGGAACATGATAGGGACCATCAGTTACCCTTGCATTCTTTAAGAGTTATAACAGTGATGTGAAATTATTCTTTGCCATTCTAAATGGCAAAACAACAGATCTAGGAATTCCTTTTCACTTTTAGTACTATTATAAATTTTATCTCATACGAATCATTGGGACTGATGATATACTTTTAGCCTGGGACCTAAAAGTTTTTTCATTTACAAATAACTTTTTCTTTTATTATCAGTAAGTAACAAAAACAAAGCTATCCTATGGGAAAGTAGGCTGAAGTTGTTCACAGTGATGAAAAACAAGTTAATGGGGGAAGTGTGTGCAAAGGATACCCCTCATATAACACAGATCCTTAGAGCAGTTTATCATGTACACTTTTTGATAAGGACAATGTGCTGGGAACTCTAGATTAAATCACTGAACACCTGATATATATATATATATATATATATATATATATGCACATATATTTATATATGTATATTTATTTTTATATGCATATATATGAATATCGGCCCATATATGTACACATGAATGTTACTATACACACAAATACACACATGTACACATGCACAAATGGAAAAAGACACATAGATATAGCCAACACAAGTTTCACTATTTGTTGAATATGCCTTAGACAGAATACTTGGAAACAAATGTGTTGAAGATGTATTCGTCTCTAAGCGTTCTTTTACCACTCCTCTTATCTCTTCCAACTGGTACGTTTAGAGAGATTTGACTTGAAAAATGCAGGACAAGTGATAGCAAGTAACTCAGAAATCTTAATATGTATAGGTTATGGTGTCTCCCTGCTTCCCATGGAATGCTTGCTCTTGTAGACACTCTCAACAGCCAAAGTAGCAGGACAATATCCTTGTTAAGAATAAAGTTATAAGGCTTTAAATGGCATCCTTCCTTGGGCTCTTTTCCAACAGCGAGCATCAATTCCTAAGCAGATGAGTGACTCCCCAGAAGACTGGAGTGCAGGTCAAAATTTAACCAACCCATATGAAAAGTCTAACGTGAGTAATTCTGACTGAGGTCATGCCAATGTCCTGGCAACGAAAATGAGAAAAAAAGAAAGTTTTTAATGTATTAAAATTTGAGAATAATTTGTAACCTGTCAATAAATGTGTAGAACAAAATTATACCAACTGACAAAAGATGGAGTGCATTTCATTTATATGCTTTTGGACTTGGAAAGTGTTTTTAAGTGTGTCTACACAAGTAGAATCAGCATGAAACAAGCCAGCATTTCTTCATTTAAGATGCAAGGAAAGGATACAGGTTGACCCATTGTAACAATGAGATTTGCAAGATACTATTAGAGGGAGTTGTTGGGGATGGTTGAAGGTAAGGAATAGTAGGGGAAAAACAAAAGAGGTGGCAACAATGCTCAATAAGAAATGTACTCATTACCTTACTTATGTAACTGTAACCTCCCTGTACAGTACTGAGCTTCTTCAGTAAAAGTGCTGGCAAAATTGGTTAATCACTCATGGAAAACTAAAACTATATCCTTATATATCATCCCGTATCAAAGACCTCAGAGTCAAAGCAGACACCCTGAAAACATTATAGATTGGAGTAGGACATATCCAAGGTCTCCTGTGCAGAGGCTGAAATTTTCTTCATAGAGACCCAGAAGCACAAGAAATCAAAGAAAGTTTGGACAAATGGGATTGTATGAAATTGCAGAGCTTCTGCATTGCAAAGGACATAGCTAGCCAGATCAATAGAAAGCCCATTGATGGTAGAAGATCTTTGCTAGCCATACAATAGAGAAGGGTCTCATATCTAAAATATATGTGGAACTCAAAACATTAAATCCCCCAACAACAAATCCTAAGAGAAACAGCTGCCCAATAAATAAGTGGACTAAAGACTTCAAGACAAACTTCTTTGAAAAGAAAAGAAGGAAGGCCAATAGACACATGAAGAAATGCTCAACCTCTCAAGCCATAATAGAAAAGCAAATCAAAACAACATTGAGATACCACCTCACCCCATTTAGAATGGCTATAATCAAGAACTCTAATAACAACAGATGCTTCAGGGGATGTGGCCAGAAGGGAACCTTACTGCATTGTTGGTGGGAGTGTAACTTATTCAACTACTTTGGAGTAGTATGGAAGTTCCTCAAAAGATTCCACCTAGAACTTCCCTATGACCCAGCAATCTACCTTTTGGGCATTTACCCAAATGATCACAAACAAGACCATACTAACCCTACCAGCACAACTATATTTATTGCAGCATTATTTAACATAGCTAAGATAGGAATCAACCCAGATGCCCCTCAGTAGATGGATGGATGGAGAAAATGTGGTATTTAACCAAGTCCTAATCTTAGAGAGGGAAATGCTTTGGATAGAATGATCAGAGAGAGATTACAAAAAAAACGAACAAGAAAAAATGGAAAAACCAAAATTTAAATTTAAGTAGTGAAACACTTAAAAATTATGTAAGTTTAAACAAATGATATTGAGAGAAGAAAAGAATAAGATGAGAAGAAGGGATGGATTGAAAGGAGAAATGAAAACTAAAAAATAAAAATTCTTAAAATTAGTTACTTGAAAATTATATACATATAAAGAGATAATACTGCTATTAAAGAATTTAATCCTAAGAGGTTGTGAATTGAGTAATAATTTTCTGGATTAAATGTGTACACAATGGGGTATAAGGTCTAATAATCGACGACAGGTATATATCTGGGAATGAGCCGAACAGCAATTTAATCACGCAAAAAAAGAAAAACACAGAAAAAAATGAAAAGAATACTTTAAAAGGACCAAAAGTTCAGAAGAGATTAAAAAAAGCACACACACACACACACCTATACACCTAAAATAAAAATTATCGGAGGAAAATAAGATTAATAGAAAACAATTTTAAAAATTAATTTTTTACAAGGTTCAAATAGTTCTTTGATTGCAACAATGAGATGTACAATTCATTATGTCGAAAAACGTACTTAAAAACTTTGGTGGGGGGTGGGGGAGGATCAGTTGGGGGGAGGGGGAAATATGGGATGGGATGGGAAGGGGAAACAACAAGGAAGCAACAATGCTTGATAAGAAATATACTCATTATCTTGCCCATGTAATTGTAACTCTTCTGTACTGTATTCTCACAATAAAAAATAAAATTAAATTTAAAAAAAAGAGTTCTTTGATTTTTTGGGGGGGGTAATGGGGGCAATGGGATGATTGTGTGTCTCCCATGTCCATAACCAGTCTCTTGGTGGAGTCTCTGGGCTGCTTGTGGTGTTTGGTTTTCCTGTGGCTTGATTGTTTTCTTAAGTCAGTGTTTGAGCAGGCAGAAAAATGCTTTGCCTAACCCATTGTTTTGTGATCCTTCTCCCAGGCTAGTTCAGTGGGAGATAGATTTGCTTTCAGTATCCCAAAAGAGGGAGATGGGAGGTTCCTCTAGTTTGAAGATGCTGTGATGAGATTATGTTATGGGTAGAGTTGAGGCCTTTCAGCAATCAGTAGCTTTTCCTTGCTGGGCTAGTTCCTGAGACTCTCAGAGAGCCAAGCTTGGAGCCATTCTCAGTGTTTATGTTTTCTGAGTTTCAATTGTTTGTCTAGGCTGCTGTAGGGAGGGGCAGCCTCTGGCTCTGTTTACCTAGTGGTGAAAGTCATCCCTCAGGGGGCAGATTTTTCTCTGTCTGGGCTGGTTGACTTTCCCCTGGGTAGAGCTGAGCCTGGCAGGTCAGGGCAGATTCCTGTGACCTGCTAAATGACTCTTTTGTTTGCTTCCAAGGCCTGAGTTGGAGCTAGTTGCTCAGCTGGGCCTTTGTTAGTATCAAAGTTGGAGATCTCCAGTGGTAGGTGACACACAGCCTTCCCTCCTCTGCTCCCTGAGAAGAAATGAGGAGATGAGGGTTCTACTCATGCCAGTCTTGTTCCTGGACAGTTTCTGGTCTGTGATCTGCAGGATGAATATATCTGCTCCTTGTCAGTTCTTGATTGTGTTGGGTAGAATCCACTTGTCCGCCACATCTGGAGCCTTTGTCCCAGATTCTCTCCGTAGTTATGGCTGCTAAGAGTGTCTCTGCTACCAACTCTGCCACTTCAGCCATGGCTAGCTGCATGTGTTCAGATCCGTTTCCTTGCTTGGATTTTCCCTCTCTGTCCAAACTCTCTGCATTGAGATGACATACTTGGTGTGACTCTGTAGCCTAAGACTGTTCACTGGAATATTAAAATGCTTTCTATAGGAGAGTTTGTTTAGCCTTCAGCTTCTCCTCTGATATCTTCCTCAGAATTTCGTGATTTTTTTATGAGTGTTTTTTTTTTTTTAGGGAAAAATGTCATTGGTGTTTATATTTTGTGTTGGCATAAAATGAGCCTACTATTGTCTTAATTTAATAAAATAAAACTCTCTGGCTGGGCACTGGTGGCTCATGCTTGTAATCCTAGCTACTCAGGAGGCTGAGATATGAGTATCTCAGTTCAAAGACAGCCCGGGAAGGAAAGTCTGTGAGACTTTTATCTCCAATAAGCCACTAGAAAACAGAAGTGGCGCTGTGGCTAAAGCGGTAGAGTGCTCACTTTGAGCTGAATTGTAGGACCAGCACCTAGGCCCAGAGTTCAAGCCCCAAGACTGACCAAATAAACCATACAAAACAACAAAAAACCCCAAAAACTCTCTGATTCTATGACAGCATAAATTTTGTTGGTAATGGTTAAGACCAGGTTGTCATTCTAAAAAAAAAAATATATCACCCCCAAAAAGAGGAACAATAGGAAATGTATAGCAGGAAACTTATAAATCTTAATGGACTAACAGTCTGTCAGTTTGTTTTAACTTTTCATCAAAAATGAAAGTAATACTCGATAATATTTTATTAAGGCTTTTAAATTACTTTGAACTTGACATTTAAGGTTCACTTTAAAAAGAAATTCAATAGGTGACAGCGTTTTCTCCTTACTTTTCCAAAGAAAGGATTATTTTATCATTATAGTGTATAGCACAATATAACCAGAAAGCATTTGCTAAGGAAAAAAAATTCCCATTCTTTGTTTTGCTTGTCTGTATTTAAAGCTGCATACCACATCCTACCTACCCTATTGTCTGTCTTCTCATATGAAACATTTCAGTAAATGTGTCAGCCAGCAAAGTTTTACAAAATAGCATTCTTTCATTCATTGTGCTTTCCAAAATATATCTCACAAATGCCAAGAACAAAAAACAACTTAAAACATCTGTGGATTTTTCTATTTATGGTGCAAAGTAATCACTTTCCATAATCCTTAGAACCAGATCTTCACATGCATTAAATGCTCTTTCACTTCCATGCTTTAGAACAGAGCATGTAACAATGGTGTACATGTTAATTTGTTCACCACATCTGGTTTGTATACAGCAAGGACTGTCTTCATGGAAGATGTAGTTTAAAAGGGCTCTGAGTTGGGGATAAAGAATATCCATTTATGTGACTAAATATGTAAATTAAATCCTATAATGTATACTCCTTCAATTTTATTGCTAAAATATTCTACAGTCTAGGTTTTTTAAAAGAAATATTTTATGTTGTTTCCTTGGTGACAACATAATTGGAAGACTTAAAATTTTCCTATACCATGGCCATCTGAAATGAGGTAGATGTACTTAGGTTAACATAAAGAAATTTTGGGACAGCATTAATGTTTGAATCTTGGATGGGATTTGATTGGGAAATGTGATAGGCTTTCAGAGTATGAGAAGAAAAACAAAAGACCATACTAATACTTTTATCTGCCACATTGTTTTATTAGTTTATTCAAACACACACATATAAACACACAGATACACATTATGAAGACCCAGTCAGTCTGCAAGAAACTATTTTAATGGGAATTCCATAAAATATTTAGTCTGCTGAGATCTGATTAGAATTTATAGATGTATCTAGTGGCTTCCACCCCTAGACAAGTAATCATTGGTGAAGATGTTGCCATTTGATTTTAGAATGCCCCAGAAAGACATATGTGTTAAAGAAAAATGACATTCCAATTCCTCCCAGACTGTGGAGCATACCTGAATAGTTCTTCTGGAGATTAAGTTCTTCAGAGTGAAACTCATGAGAAAGACTCTCATCTTCTTTCTTCTTTTATCTTTTAATCATTCTAGGCAAAAAACATTTCTCTTTGACATACTCCCTTCCTTGACATTGTCTTGGCACTGGCCCCCAAAGCAATAAAACCAGCTGAACATACAATGAAATCTTCAATCTTGTAAATCTGAGTAAGCCTTTCTGCTTAATAAATGGACAATATCACTTATTATGGTAGGTTATAAAGCTAACCCAAAGTTCTAGTCTTTCTAACAATGAAGAGTATATTAAAATATGCTTCATTATAAAATATCTAACTCCATGTTGTATATTGTGTTTTTATTTCTGTTGATCCTAGGGCTTACAATCAGGACCTAACTGTAAAACTCTTTGCAATAAATAATCATATTACTTTTATGATTCTATAATTTAACTTGTTTTCCTACAAATTTATAGAATAGTGTAGTTATGGAAAATCAATAAATATTGAATTTTGATATAGGATTACCTATCACTGAAAGTGTTGTCAAAATTTATCTACACTGAAATGATTGCCATTGATATCTTTCTCAAGATTACAAATGTTTATACTTCCAGCTGACCTTTTACAAACTCATACCCCAAACATAATTTTTAGCTTGTTCGTGCAATCATAGGAACATAAATATATGACACAAAATGTTAATTAACTTTATCTGCTGTCATTAAGGGAGTATACCTAATAGAATTAAGTATATACCCTCAGAGAAATAAGATACTTCCTTCTAAATCCAGACTTACCGGCAGGCAGAGAGACACCCACACCCACACACATACACACACACTCACACACACACACACACATACTAACCACTGACTCAGGTTAGATTCCAGATATTGGGTATCAGACAATTATCTATTAATCAAACTTTCTTGTCTAGACATAAAATACAATCATAATTCCACACATACAAAAACACCAGATCATTCAAAATCGTGAGAATATTTAACAGAACCACCCTGCTCTGGGCCATCTACTCCCTGATTTCATTCATTCATGTCGATGCATTTTTCATATCATAATTAAAAATCTTTTTGTATCTCTCTGATTAGCAGATAATATGTTATCATATAAGAGAAAATGTAGGTAAAATTACATATGAAAATTGCATATGAAATAATGACATTCCTGAGGATAAAACATGCCTGTTTTTCAGTTTGGTTGCCAAAATGAAACTATTAGACCTTTTGAATATTTAACTTTAAATCTGAACCTTCAAATTTCACTAGGATTTGAATTGTGTTACTTACAACATTAATTTAAAATAAAAGCATTACTAAATAGAAAGAAAATTATAAGTTTATCACACCTTAATCCCTGAATTGACTTTATTATAAAAACAATTACATTTATATAACATGATAAACATCCTGAAACAAGCTATGAGGTATGGAAACAGAAGACTCTGTTTTTTGTTTAGCGTATGTTGTTGTTATTTATAGTTTGTGATGATTCTGTCTTCTTTACCTTATGCATGGTATATTCATTCTACATCTTACTTAAGGTGGGGGTGGGCACAGAGCTTTAGGGAAAGGTTGAAAAAATGAAGCAATGGAGTTCCTGGAACATTGATGAAAGTGAACTATTTAACACATGGGTGGGGAAAGAAGGAAGGGAATGGGAAAATATGAGGGAACTGAAGACATTTCATAAAAGGAAATTTACTCATTACCTTACTCCTGCAATTGTAATCCATGTATAAATCAACTTAACAACAGAGTAAATTTATTTTAAAAAGTCGAACAAAAAATTGTTTCTTAGAATCGTACAAGTATGTTTTGTTCACTGGTTTGAGCAGGTTGAGTCTATCTCTGAAAATAGCTACATTTACATTCATTGGGCGAATTTTTGAGCTACTAGTAGTTAGAAGTCAATTATGATTGTATGTTTTTCTGAGACTCTAATTCATTTATTTCTTTAATCTAATTTGTGTGATTTCTATCTACCAGTTTTTGAATTGCCTTGTTCCTGTTTTTCAAGGACCTAGTGGTGCATTATTAGTGCTGATTTAAGATTGTTCTAATTTGTTAATGTATATACTCAAAGCTATAAATTTTCCTGAGTATTGCCTTTGTTCTTGTGTCCCAGAGGAGGTAATATTTTGTCTGTTCACTTCCGGTTATTTTTGTTTTTCTGTTTATGTTACTTTGAAATAGTGATTTCAGGCTTGTATGAAGAGACAGTAATAATATGAAATGTATATTATTACACTGAAAGAAAGAGAAGACATTTTAACCTTTTTGCTTCAAGTAAATTAATATTAAGCAAAGCTTATTAAAATAGTTACTTATTTACTTTTCAGAGGATGAGTATAGTACTCTTGGATATCTTGGAGGAAAGATATTAGACTCATCACAGCTGATACCTTATATTGAATTTACAAGCTAAACTTTCTTTTTCAGAAGACTAAAGCTTCAGTTCTTTCATATTAGTATTATAAAATCATAATCCCTGCATATTGATTTGTTATCCTCTGCTATTTTCAATTCAATTCTTCCTCCATTATATATCAAGGGCTTTGAATGACCAATTCTTTAAAATACCTATATTTCCTATATTGTGATGTAAATCTCAGTGATATGAATATGAATTTATCTCTCAGTCTCATCTTGAGCTGCATTCATATGAAAGTTATGCAGTCTCAAGCAAGAAACCTGACTATTTACACTTTTCTATGTTTTAATCAATAAATCCATTCTAATACTTTAATTGAAATATATATAAAGTTTTTAACATGAAGACAACCCTCCCCCATTATACTTTAAAGTAAAACCTTGGGGACTATTTTATATATAAAAATACAAAAGTTGAGGCTGGGAAGGTGGCTCAGTGGTAGAGCGCTTGCCTTGCATGCATGAGGCCCTGGGATCGATTCCTCAGGACCACATAAGCAGAAAAAAAAGCCAGAAGTGGCGCTGTGGCTCAGGTGGTAGAGCGCTAGCCTTGAACTGCGGAGCTGAGGGACAGCGCCCAGGCCCAGATTTCAGGACCCATGACCGGAACCCTCCAAAAAAAGATTAAAAAAGTAAAAAAGTGCAATGCACATGTTTATACATGAATAATCTAATGATTAAATCAACTAGACCCTAGAACTACCATACCACATCAAGTCGCAATTTACTTAAAAGCACCAAAATGTTAGTGTTCATGAATATCACTCATTGTTAAAAAATGACTAGTCAAAACAAAGTATATATTATATTTGAAATTTGAAAAATGAAAATTACACTCAGATTTGCTGTCAATATCTTGTTTCCATGGATACATTTTTTTCAGCATATAGGGAAACAAAAAATAAGGGTTTGTCACATAGAATGAAAAATATAAAGGTAGACTGCCTTTCCTTAAGATGATAAGTACATGCAAATCGTGTGATTTATTCAAAGATACTATAAAAATTCATAAGAGGATTTATGATCAGAACTCATAGGTAAGCAAAATGACTGGAAAAATGTAAATGTTAATTGTGTTTTTCAATATAGGAAGACAAGTTTTCAATTTATGAGCCTATAGAAGAAGATTTTGTAGCTGTAACACAATCCACTTTTAACTGCTAAAAGCACTTGCTTAATCTCTAATTAGAAAGGGAAAAATGAACTAACATCTTACATGATTGTTTTGACAATTAATTGGTATATTGAAGGTCAAAGGGAGGAATTGGAGATTAATATAATCTTTTTCCTCTCTTCTGATTATTACACAGCAATAGCTGTGAATTCAAGAGTCTCATGCAATGTACTCACAGCTGAATTACTAATATGCTTAAAAATATGAAACATAAAACTTTTGAGCAGGGTTGCCACATCATTTAGGAATGCAATTCCTTCATATGAACTTCAAATTTTGTGGCTTTCCTTGTGGGATTAAAAGGTAAGAAAGCACTGTAGAAACAAGAATTCCTGTTCAGCCAAGTAGAACATCCACATGTTGTAAATTTTCATTCCATAAAGACTCTTCGTTAGAGTACTTTCATTTAATATACTTCAGCACATCATCCTTCCCGATTGGAGACAGGAAAAAAGATAATTTTGTTTGAATATTATCTTACATAAATTAGTGTGTACAGAGATGATTTTTATAATTACAGATGTTTGTAATAAATGTAAATAGGGATCATGTCACAACTAAAAAATATGAATAAAATCACATAACAAGACTAGAAGTCACAGAATTTTGTGCATGAAAACATACATTAGATTAGTTTCAGAATTTCTATTTTGAGAAAAACTTTATATTAAAGTATAATGCACTTTACTAAGAGTTGAAACATTTTATTAAAAAATATATTCTTAGAGATATTTTTGCTTCATAATTTTAAGAAGAAAAATGATCCCACAGTAATTATTCCTTTATTGTTTTCCTGTTTCCATGTGATTAACCTCCATATTAGAAATCCAGATATATGATTTAATTTAACCAAAAATATTTATTGAATATAAAAATCTCTACTCTCTACATTCTTCACAATAAGATCACCGAATATGTTGAATCTTAAATAATTAGTCTCTTTTTGACCTATGTTAATACTATTTACAATGTGAGTGAAATGCTTAAAAATAGTATTTATTTTAGGTTAATTGCTCTGAAGAGACAATAAATGATATTATCAAAGCCTAAAAATTATTAGATTTAAAATTTAGAATTCAGGAAATGATTTTGACCACTCTGGTTACTGGAGCCTTCACTACAACCTCATGAGACCATTTATATTGGTGAAGCAAAAATCTGAGGTTAGACATTTATGAATAAAAAAATCATGTCATTCTGAATACGTAAAGCTACATATATAACAGAAAATTTAGCTTTTAAATATCTGAATATGCTAGTACATTTAATTGCAGGGCAAGTACTTGTTCTGAAAGGAGTTAAAATCGCATTTATTCTGAAATGTAAACCTAAGTATTCATTTGAATAAAAGACAATGTTTAAAATATCACTCATTCAAGAGATGTACTGTTAGATGTTTTTCATGCCAATTATTTTCTCTAAACTTACTACAAATACTAGATTAGTAAACCTAATTCATTCCTTTGTAGGGAAATAGAAATTCAGTTTCCTAAAATGCATGACTATAATTACTTCTGAAACAATTACTAAGTAACTGTTTTATATTTTTTGTCATGGAATCTTATTTGATTTATTTTTATTCATTAAGTTAAATAATTGGCCAATAACAATATAAATTATGCATGAACATAATTTATCTAACGTAAGTATTTCACAAGATATGTCATGGCTCTCTTAAAGAACACTAGAAGGCAGTGTACTTTTTGTTAATTTTTAGTTATTTTGTTAATGGATATTAATTGTCAGAAGTGGCAATTTCATAATATATTTAAAGTATTTGATTATACTCCTCTATTTCCTTTTCATTACTCCTACCTCCAAAGATCTTCTGTTTTTCACATACAATTACATCTTTATATATGCGCATATAAACTAACTTGTAAAAGTTAAGCTAAATTGCAGCTTAACTCAAGATGTACAGTGGATTAATAGGATGAATAAAAATTGAATACTTTTTTAACTTTTGAATTGAGCTATCATTATTATTATGGTTTTATGGTTAGGGTTAGGATCCCAGAAAGAATTAGAATTAGGATTAGAGAAATAGAAAATTTAGGTTCAACATAGGATGAACCATTTCAACAATGGTACTCACAAGACATTATGTTGAAAATGAAGTTTTCCTTAATGCTAACACGAATCCCAGCTGGAACTGAGACCTAACTTTCACCCTAATTACAGTCCAATTCTAATGTTTAAGAAAAAGAATCTAGTTTTTAATAATTCTAATGAATACTCCAGTTTGGACTCTGGAAATGAGTACAGTTTGCCATAATTCCCCCAAATTTCCTGACTCTACCTCTGAAGTTATCTTGTTCCCTAACATAAACCATTTTATTACTTGTCCTCAAATTATCTTATGAGGAAAAATACTGTAGTTTCCATTGATCCTACCTTTTTCTGAACCCCTGTACCCTAAAACAGTTTCAGATTTACTTACCACCTAGTCCATTACTTAACGCTCTCAACCTAAACCTGGCTGGAAAACTCTCATTAATCATTTCAAGAAGGATCACTGAGAAATAAATATAATGATAATGCTCTAGTTACTGTTCAGTGTCATATTTTTTTATTCTACTTGTTAGTGAAAACTCAATTTTATAATAAAAACTTTCTTATTCATAACAGTAATCATAATCAGAACAAAATACTGACCCTGGTCTTAATCCAAATTATATGACACTAACACAAGTTCATTAGTTTTCACTCATCCTAACTTGATTCAAATAAACCTTCCAAACATAGGTTTCAATTTTTTCCAATATCTGAGTCATTTTCTAACCTAAATATAATCTTAACTGGAACATTGAGAATAACCATAAGCCTAATTTTAAGTAGAATCTAATATTAATAGTAATACTCTAGTTCACATTCATTGTAATTCGTACCAGGATTATATTAAAATTTATTTTGAATTTGAGCCTCATTTTTTCTCCTTCACTCTAACCCTAACCATGGCTGGAATCCTAACCATAACCTTGACACTAATAGTATCCCAATTCAAAAATTTATGAAAAATGCTCATTTTGTGCAATCCTAACTGAAATTCCACTTGCAATTCTTGAAATAAATTGCAGGTATTCCTAAACCCTATAGATTTTCTCACTCTTATCTCTGAATGTATCTTGTTCCATAACAGGAATCATTATACCCATTGATCTCAAATCCTGATATTATGAAATACATTGTACTTCCATTACCCCTTCTTTTCCTGAATTCCTAGAACCTAAATAACATTCAGCTTTATTTAACATTTAACACATTTCATTTTTTTTTCTTTTGTCTGGCGTGGGGCTTGATCTCTGGGCCTGGGCACGATCCCTGAGTTCTTTAGCTCAAGGTGTGAATTGAACCGCTTGAGCCAGAGCACCACTTTTGGGTTTTCTGGTGGTTAACTGGAGATAAAAGTCTCACAGACTTTCCTGCCTGGGCTAGCTTTGAACTGTGATCCTCAGAAATCAGCTTCCTGAGTAGCTAGAAAAATAGGCATGAGCCACAAGTTTAACCCATTTCTTTACTCTATCCTCAACCCCGGTTAACCAGAAACCTAATCCTAAGCACAGACTTAACACCAACTGGTTAATGTAAGGAAAATTATTTAGATTTTATTCAATCGCATATTTTTTTGCTTCTATTTCTTAGTGGAAAACTAAAATTTACCTTAAAGCTTATCCTTCCCTAACCCTAACCAGAACAAAAAAGTATCTCATTCTTTAAACCAAATTATATCTGAATCTTTAAAGTAACACAGACATTCGTTTTCATTCATTATAACTTTGATTCATTCTTCTTAAAATATGTGGCAATTTTACACAATATCTTGCATCTTTTCCCCATCCCAACCCCAACTCTAACTAGATCACTTTGCCTAAGCCTACATATAACCGAATCATCATGTTAGCAAGCCTCTTTTTCACATTTAGCCTAACTCTTGCTCAGAGTGTAGGTCTAAATTTTACTTGCATTTTGAACCTAAATTTTTTAAGTGTTTTTCTATTTCCTGTCAGGTTTTATATTTCATTATTTTAAAAAAATTATTTTGTTGTTAGGATGATTTAAAGAGAGATTAGTTACATGTGTAAGGGAAGGAATACACTAAAGCCAATCTTATCTAATATTAATATAACTACTCTGGCCTGTTTATGAGGTCCATTTTTAATTTGTAAAGATGATGTACAGAAGGGATCCAATTACATAAGTCAGATAATGAGCACATTTCTTTTTCAACAGTGTCACCTCTTCCCTCATGTTCTCCCAGTTTTTCCCTTTCAATCTCCCTCCCCCATAAGTTGTATAGTTCATTTACAAGGTAGTGTCTATTGAATGGCATTATTACATTTGTTCACCCTTTGTCCCACCATTTTTGTGTTTCCCCTTGCCCTTTCCAAACTTACATATAAGACCAAAGGTGCAGAAATTAAAACAAAACAAACATCATCCGAATTCAGATGGAAAAAGCAAAATAATAAAAAAAAATCATTATCATTTCTTGGAGATCAATTTGATGAACATTATTTTATATGATAATATTTATATAGCTATTGAGCCTTTTTGATCCTCTCCAAAGGGCATCCTCCTTTGATCTCACTGTATAAATGTTTAGAATCCCATGTAATTTATCATGTCCAAATGTAATGTTTTCTCTTTTACCATCCAGGTGTTTTAAGTAGTAGAATTAGAGGCACATTCTAATACAACACATGAGGGAAATTGGACAACCTATATTTCTTTGAGTCTGACTTTCTTCACTTAATATAGGTGTGTTCCAAGTCTTTCCATTTCCTTATGAATGGTGTAATATCATTTTTTTGGGTGAATAGAGTTGCATCATACTGAAGAGTTTCTTCATGGCAAAGGAAAAAGTTAGCAGGGTATATAGAAAGAGAACAGAATGGAAGAAGATTTTTACTAACTAAGAATTAGACAAGGGTTTACATAACTAACCCATATTTACAGATCAAATAAACCCTCAAATAAACAAGAGCCCAATTAATATATGGGATAATGACTTAAAGAGAACTTCTTAGAAGAAAAGTAACAATGACAAATAGACATATCTTTCTCCATGAAAGAAATGCAAATCCAAACCACACTGAGATTCTTCTCACCCCTGTTACAATGCCATTATGAAAAGACAAACAATTACAGATACTGATAGGGAAGTTGTCCAAAGGAAACTCTATTACATTGTTGGTGGAAATGTAATCTTGTTCAACGACTTTGGAAAACACTATGGAGGTTGCTCACAAAACTGAATAGAGAGCTCCCTATGATCCAGCAATTCCACTTATTGGCATTTATCCAATAGAGCAGAAGACCACACTGAAGGTGCCAGCATAATCGTGTTCGTTGTTCCATTATTTTCTGTAGACAACATATGGAATCAGCCCAGATGCCTCTCACTGCAAAAAGGGATCAAGAATTGATCCCTATTTACAAGTATGTGTGTATATATACATACATAATCAAATTTTATTCATCAATCAGAAAAAATAATATTGCACCATTATTTTTTGGGGGGGCGGTCCAGTCGTGGGGCCTGAGGTCTGGGGCCCCAGTGCTGTCTCTCAGCTCTTCAGCTCAAGGCTAGTGCTCTACAACTTGAGCCACAGCACCACTTCCGGCTTTTTTCTGTTTGCTTATGTGGTGCTGAGGAATTGAACCCAGGGCCTCATGCATGCAAGGGAAGTGCTCTATAACTGAGCCACCTTCCCAGCCCCTATTGCACCATTCTTAAGGAAAATGACAGACTTAGAAATAATCATATTAAGTGAAATTAACTGGACCCAGAGAAAATTAGGTTGTATGACTTTCCTTATGTTTGGTAGTCAGAAGGTGCGAATAAATGTAAAAGTAAACATACTGGCTGATATGCAAGGAGGTAAATGTATTATCTGAAGTTTCAGAGTCCATGGAAAGAGAAAATAGTATAGTTCTCTTAAAAGATTAAGTCAAAACCCAACAAAATAAATACCAGTAAATGTGTACTACAAGAGGACAGTGCGGGGCAAGGTGAGAGGGGTAGGAAATTGAAAAGGATAGAATACAGGCAAGAATCCATTGCATACTTCCCAGAATTGAAATATACAAAACAATGGGTAGTCTGAAATGGGGGTGAAGATGTTGAAGTGGTAACACAATTCCAAGTGTATTGTATACATAAAATGTTTTGTTAAATAGCAAGTAATTCCATACATAACATAATATTGAGAAAGTAAGGACTGGGTTTATTGGGAGGGGTGGATGAGAATGTTGAAAGGGTTGACATTGTATTCATAAACTGTTTCAGTGAATGGCAACTCCTTTGTACAAATACTTAAAGATAATAAAAATATTCCAAATGTTAATTATGATAGTTGAATAGAGTGTTGAACCTCAATTCAATTCCCATTTAATAATATTTGTAACCTGGAGGTTTGGAGAATAAAGTTCAAATAATAAAACATTATGAATAGTTTTTTCAAAAATTTGAAATTTAAATCAATACTACTTTGCTTTTTGTTCTCTATTGGGATGTTATAAGAAAATACTTCAGGGGCTGGGAAGGTGGCTCAGTGGTAGAGCGCTTGCCTTGCATGCATGAGGCCCTGGGTTCGATTCCTCAGCACCACATAAGCAAACAGAAAAAAGCCGGAAGTGGTGCTGTGGCTCAAGTGGTAGAGCGCTAGCCTTGAGCTGAAGAGCTGAGGGACAGCGCCCAGGCCCAGAATTCAGGCCCCACGACCAGACCCAAAAAAAAAAAAAAAAAAAGAAAATACTTCAAAGTAAGTGGATTAAAAACATCAGGACTATATTACCCATACTCTAGAAGCTTGAACATTAATTATAAAAATGGTTATTCAAAGCAAATCTTTGTCTTATGGGGGTCTACTTTCTGGTTCATTATAATCTGTTTGCTGACTGGTTATATTGGGCTTCTTTCATCAGGATCATTATTGCAGGGTCATCTCTGAAAGTCTGATTCTAATGTCACCAGACAGGGGAATAGAATTTCAATGCGTGTAATTGGAAAGAGTTACAGTGTCCAATACATTATGGAACTTTTTCTTTAACTCAGTGTAGTGTATCATTTCTATATTATTTCATAGAAAATAATAACTTTAGGACAAACCCATATCGTGTAATTTATGTGAATGATTCTTACAATGGGAATAATTGTAGTGATGACAAAGTGAAGTATGATTGTTTTGTGGCTCTTGAATCACATCATAGGCAATCATGTAAACATGTTCAGCTTTTCTAAGGCCCTTCTGATGTATTTGAACAATCTCCAATGAGTTAACTGCTTTCAGAAATACAGATCTCCTTAGATTTTAATTGCTTTCTGCTGTTGTCTCCCACAGACACCAAATCAGTGTATGCTAATTTCTCTGATAAAATATATAATTGTTATAATTAATATAATATGAAGACTGTAATATTAATAGCATTATAAATACTAGTGTTCACATTATATTATATATTGACATACTTTGGTTACATCAATTTTTAGAATATTTATAACAATGCAAATAGTTATTTGATGATGTATAGAAAATGAGAAAAAGATTTGTGTACATATTTACTAGAGATGCAAACAGATTCATCTGGTTATTTCTGATCCTTCCTTTGTTGGTTTCATTCATGCATGGAGAACATGCAGAGAGGTGACAATTGTAACCTTGCGTTTACAAAAGGGTTAACATCCATGAAGTTTATGTTGAGCTAAATAACAGATTTTATAAATTATATTTTTTTGTCCCTTCCTTCCTTTCTTCCTTCCTTCCTTCCTTCCTTTCTTCCTTCCTTCCTTCCTTTCTTCCTTCCTTCCTTCTGTCTTTCCTTCCTCCCTTCTTCCCTCCATCCCTACCTCTCTCTTTTGCTCTCTACTTTTTTCTTTCCTTCTTTCCTCCTTTCTTTCTTTCTCCCTCTTTCTTTCTTTCTTTTCTTCTATTCTTCCTTTCTTTCTTTTACTCATAATATGTCTTAAATGTATACATAAAATACCAATGTGTTATGAGTAATTTTAAATATTAACTAGATTAATATTAATTTTAATGACCTATGTTATATCTTAAAGCAAATTGTACTAAAAACCACTTCATAAAAGTTGCAGGATATGAAACAAATATTACTATTCATGATATTGCTTATTTCTTCAAACTAAAATAAGAATTTAGACATAATGTGCATGTGTGTGCATGTGGGTGTGTGTTATTCTTGTGATTTGAACACAAGGCCTATACCTTCGTTTTTTTCACTCAAGGATAGTGTCCTTACGTTTGATCCACAACTCCACTTCTGGCTTTCTCTGTGTGTGTGTGTGTGTGTGTTTGTGTGTGTGTGTGTGTGTGTGTGATTAATTGAGATGTGTCTCACAAACTTTCTTGCCAAAGCTGGCTTTGGACCACAGCTTCCTGATTAGCAAGGATTATAAGCTTGAGACACAAAAATTCAGCATAGATATAATATATCTAAGAATAAAATAAATTTATTATTTGAATTCTAGAGGCTCATTTTAATAAATTAACATTTAGATATTTATTTAGTTGTTAAATCTGAACCTGCACTGTGGAAAAATATTTTTGGATTTTGGTATATTATTATAAAGATATGCAAAAATACTTTTCATTTTTTGACAACATATTCAGGATAGTTAAAACTTTTCATAGGCAGGATGGTTAAAGTTTTTCATAGGCATTAATATATTTCTTATTCAAGTCTCTTTAAATAAATGTATATGTATACACACTATGTGCATATGCATATATTCATACTTATATGTGTACATACACAAATACCTATATATGTATACATTTATATGAATATACAGATGTGTACATACATGTATATAGACATATGTGTTTATTATTATTTTCATTTGTCTGTAAGTTAGCATTTTAATTTATTTGCCAAATGTGTCCTTTATTGTTTTTACTTTATTGTATTTTTATTGTTAAAATGTTGTATGGAGGGTTTACAGTTACATGAGTAAGGCAATGAGTACATTACTTGTTGATCATTATTACCCCTTTCCTTCCTTGTTGTTGTCCCACTATCCCTTCCCTCCCCCAGCTCCCACATTCCTTTCTCCCCATTCTTCGCAGCATGAAATGATAAGGTTGATTTCCAATATAGTCTTATTGATATCTGTGTTGCAATGGGTCATCCTGTGTCCTTGTTTCAGCGTTTTGTAATTCCCTTTACCCTCCCCAGATTAGACATGTATATACAAGATGCAGGGTATCAAAATCGAGTACAGTGACAACAGGAGATATTCCATAGGGGAAAGAACATACTAAGGAAACAACAACAACAAAAATGAATAAAATGACATTGTACATTTACAAAAGTAACTATAGAGACCGAACTTCCAAACATGTCGCTTATTACCAAGCTAGTTATTGCAATTCATGTCCTTATTATTTTTGGAACTTCACTTAAAATGTTTTGTAGCCTTCCATGTGGACTTATATGTTCAATTTTTCCTAAATCTATCTACTCATAAGATACCAGTCAGCTCTCTTCGGAAGCCGAAAAAGCAGCTTTCTACAGCTTGGTTCTGAATCACTTGTATTTCTTCTTTGTACTAAGAATACTGATTCCAGCCCAGTGCTGGTGGCTCATTTTATAATTGTAGGTACTCAGGAAGCTGAAATGAGGATCGTGGTTCAAAGCCAGCCTGGGCAGAAAAAGTCCATGAGACTCTTATCTCCAATAAACCTCCAGAAAACCAGAAGTGGAGCTATGGCTCAAGTGGTAGAGATCTAGCCTTGAGCTGAATAGATGAGGGACAGCGCCCAGGCCCAGAGTTCAAGGCCCATGACTACCACCAGCAACAACAACAACAATAAAGAGAATACTTACTCAAAAGGCAAGAGCATTAAGCAGACTTAAAGATAGGCTGAAGTCTAACATTTTAGTCTTATGTTAGATACCAAGGGCCTTCTATTCTAATGAGCCATGAGCCCTCAGAATGTTGACCAAATTTCTTAGTTTATTATTACTATAAGTATTAATATAAGTATGTATTTTCTATCTTTCATTTCACCACAAAATCTGTATTTATCCTTTATGACATACTTGAATACCAATGCCTTTGGAAGATATTTATTAATTGGTGTATATTAGTTGTACAAAGAAATCTTATTGAAATATTTTACACACTCACATATTGATGAAGGGCTTGATTAACCCATTTCTGTCTTTCTCCATTCCCATTGCCCCTTATTTTTCATCTGTTTTCTGTGAATTTTTTTGTTCCATCTCCACATATGTCAAAATGTATTAAAGTGTTGTTGACTCACCCTCATTGAAAATTATGCAATTCTGAATATAAAAGCAAAAATCTAAGTAAATGGAGACTTATACTTTTTATGGATTGGAGGATACAATTGAGCAAGATATTAATTGTCCTCAACCCCCCTTTTTGGGGTCATACATGGGGCTTGAAATTTGGGCCTGGGCACTGTTCCTCAGCTCTTCAGCTCAAAGTGAGTGCTCTACCCTTTGAGCAACTGTGCCACTTCTGGTTTTCTGGTGGTTAATTGGGGATAAGAGTCTCACAGACATGCATGTTCCAGCTGCCTTGAACTGCAATCCTCAGATCTCAGCCTCCTATCCAGCTAGTATAATTAGCGTGAGCTAACAGTGCCCAGCTTCACAGTTTTATTTATAAGTTTATGAAAATTTCTAAAAACACCTTACCATCACTCTTTGACTCATTGACAAAGGAAAATAAACTGGAATATATTTCTCTGTTTAATATTAAAGCTATGTTAGTGTAAAATTGTTATATTTGTAGAGAAAAGATTATACAGCTCAATGTGTCTGTAGGACACCAGAATAGAGCCACTTAATTATTATCAAGGAATATTTAATAAGAGTGTAAAACCAAACAATTGTGGAGTGACATTCTCTTTAATAAGTGGTGATATGTTAGACAATATTGGGGAGAATTAAAAAGTGAACATTGACTTAAAATAACAATTTATTCAAATATTAACTTCAAGCAGGATTTGAAGGTGGCATATAAAACAAAAAGAGTGATGTAAATGTATAACAAAGGAAGATGCCTTGACAATTTTGGAGATGAAACATACATAAATTTGGCATTAAAATTGTAGGAAAGGAAAACTCGATATAGTAGAACTCAAAAATGTATAAAATAATTTAGTCTGTGAAAGCTCATATGCAAGTAGTGAATAGAAGTTGGGAGCAGGGGACTCATGTATTTGAACCTAACTACTTGGTAGGCTGTGATGTGAGTATTGCTGTTTGATGGCAACCCACAAAATAAAGTCCCTGAAAATCTTATCTCTGTTTAATCAGCAAAAAAGGCACAAGTGAGGCATGACTGAAATGGTAAATTGTTAACAAATTCCAACTAATCTCAGGGACCCTGTGTTCATGTCCCAGGACCATACATACACGTACAAAACTAATAATAATACTACTAATAGTGATGATGATGCTATGATGATGATGATGATGATGATGATGATGATGATGATGATGATGATGATGATTGTAGGGCAAATGGGCGGCAAAGATGGTGCTGAGAGGGAGTTGAGTGAGCAGAGCACAATTTGCTTTCGTTCAGAGCATAACCAGCCTGTGGAAGCTTAGGTTCATGATAGGGTGTGACTTTGACAGTGATTGGTTCCTCTTCCTCCCTTGCCATGCCACCTGCTCTTTTTTGCTTTAAAAAAGGCTGCTCTGTGTTAATAAATGAGTTTCTTCCTGCTTGACTTGACTCCCTGCTGGGTCTGATTGTTTCCCGGGCTGAGGGAGGCTGGGTAACAGGTGAGCTGCCGCACATACATTTCCTCAGACCCCGGCCATCTTTCGTGGGATGGATGAAGACCCAACAGATGATGATAATGATTATGATAATGATGATGAAGATAATGTTGATGAAGTGTACCCATAAGAATAAAATATTTGGAAATTCTATACCTGAACAATGCCTCAAATTATACTCTACATAGAACTCTCAAAAACTAAAAAAGAACATCAATTAGAAACTAGCAAAATACATCTTGTGAAAAATAAGCCCAAGAAAGGTATCATTAGTCATCAAATAAATGCACATTAAAACAAAAATGGCATCATAAAACATGTATGAGAATTACTGCTCATAATACAATATTGCCCATACTAAATGCTATCAAGAAACAGAGAAACTGGTTGCTGGCAGGAATCTCAAATGGGAAAGATACTTCTGAAAATATTTTGGCAGGTTCCTAGAATATGAAATATGCAACCACCTAGAGTATAGCACAGGAATTGAGCTCGTCAGGATTTGTCTCATAAAAATAAACTTTAACATTAACCCAAAGGCCATAACACAGAGGATTATAGCAGCAATATTTCCTCTAGTTAAAGAAATGGAAATCAATTCAAGGTTTCTTCAGGTGAATGGGAAACGAATTGTGCTACTTTCTCTAATAACAGAACCAAAAGGCTAATCGAGTGAATACAATACAATATTAAGGCATACAAAAACAGGGAATAATCTACCATAGATTTGAGGGGAATCTTAAAAGCTTATTTATTGCACAATCTAGAAGTCGGAGAAAAAAAATGTTTTGGTTTCCAGGATGAAACAGGTTTGGGATGGGACCAAGAGAAGTAGTGGGTTTAATTATAAAAGGGAAGCATGAGACAGACTTATTTTTGGTAAAGAAAAGTGTCTGTAATTATTCATATAGAATTGATAAAATTATATTGAACTTAATGGGTGCACACAATCATGAAAACGAATGAAGTCTGCATAATACTTGTGAAATATTAATGTCCTACTTTTAATCTCATACTATAAATATTTAAAGAAACTGAAAAAACCTATTCAAGGGATTTCTCTATGTTCTTCTTATAACATCATAAATATACATACTAATCTCAATTGAATTTAATGATATCTAGAAAACAGAAGTCAATATTGAATGTTTACAATGAGAAATAGTATGGGTCCAAGTTTTAATTGAACTATGCCATGCTAATTAGAAGGCAGAGATTTAGAAGGCTGATATCCTGGGCCAGTTCTGACCCAAAAAAGTCGTGAGAAAGCAAGATATAGGGTAATTTCCCTGTTATCTCTTGTTTGTGGAAGCCATAGGTAAGAGATTATTGCTCAAGGGAGGCTTGGCCAAAAAGGAATACCTCATCTGAAAAATAATCTAAAGTGGTCAGAGCCTTAGCAACTTCAAGCATCAGTAGTGCCAAAGGAAAGAAGAAAAGAAGAAAACAGGAAAGGAAAAGAAAGGAGAGAAAAGGAAAACTATGTCCTCTTCATTCTGGTAGTTTCATGTCATTGGATACAAGAATTTAGGGTATTTTGTTTACTGTTTTAAGATTCAGGCCTCTCTCATATGAAAGCATTTATTTCAAATAATTATTTTATTATTACTATTTATTAACTTATTATTAGGTCTTCTCGGAGATTGAACCTATGGCTTTGTATATATTAGTCTAGTCCTACAACTGAGTTTAACCCAGCTCTCTTGTATAATTTTGATAATTGTTTATGAGTTCTTCAATTGATAGCTACTCTACTTTTCATCTTATCTTTTCTCTCCCACATTTTCCTCTATATATTATAGTTTATGTGTTCAAAATTTTCCTCAATTTTATCTTGTAAACATAGAATTTTGCTTTTCAGTTTACAGAGTAGTCAATTTCCTCAGGAATGTGGTTATGCCATTCTTTCCAATAGAAGCACAGATTTCCATCAATAGAACAGAATTGAAGACCCAGAAATGAATCCACTCCTATAGGCACATAATCTTTGATAAGGGAGCCAGAAACACAGGATGGAAGAAAGACAAATTCTTCAAAAACTTGCGCTGATGGAATTGTGTGTACACAGAAACCTGAAGTTAGATCCTTATATATCCTCCTGCACCATAATCGATTCCAAATGGATTGAAGACCCTAATGTAAGTCCAGATACCTTAGAATTTTACAGGAAGAGTTAGAGGAAACACGAAACACAAGGGCTCCTTGGGACAGGTCAAAACTTCCAAAGTAAGGTTGGATAAATGGGATTACATCAAACCGAATCAATCATTTGTCAGACTCAAAAGACACGAAGAAAAGAGAGATATTGTAGCACAGATTTATTAGGGAGCAAACCTACAGATGAGAGCCTCAGCCAATGGTAAACCTTTAATCCCTTTTTGAACTAGGATACTTATAGTGAGTTTAGATAACTATAAGAGTTTTCTGGTAGGGATTAGTAAGAAAACAACTAATACTAAGACAGAGATAGCATGTGAAAAGAGTTGTAGCTGGAGAAAGTGAGAGATTAATGCCGTGGTGTCTAGTTCAAAGCCTTGGCTTGGTGTCAGCTTTGTAAGGTATAGGTGCACAAAGGAAAGTGGGTACAACAGGACTGGTTATTAACAAAAGCCTCACATAAGTCTGAAGCATCAAAATAAGGACCACAGTCTGTGTGGACCAAACAGTATCTAATATGAGGTTTTATTTAAATTAGCAAGCACAATTTTAGATTTTTGCAGAGTGAGATGGTGCATAGTCAGTCACAAACAATGTCTGCTATGTCAGGTAATCCAATCTACTCATTCACGTGTTACCCAGTAGCCAGGTTTCAACACAAATGCGTACAATGTGATTGTACCAATGAGACTGTGATTTTTCCCTCTCCTGAATCAACATTCTGTCAAATGATTTCTGTCTTCCAGCTCTTTATGCAATATTTCTAATGATCTTTTCTACTATTTTTTCTTCATAATTGATGTTCATAGTACTTTTTATTGTTGTCTTCTGTGTCTATGCCATTTTTAGGGCTTGAACTCAGTGTTTAATTGTCTTCCTTGTACATTTTGCTCATGGCTGATCACACTCTATCCTTTGAGCCACATCCTGTTCTTCTTCTTCTTGCTGGAAAATTGGAGATAAGTTTTCACATTTTTGTCTGTTTAGACTGACATTGAACCAAAATCTTCAGGTTTTAGCTTCCTGAGTTTTTAGGATTCTACACATGAGCCACTAACACCAAGCTTTGCTTTACTGTTATTTTAGTTATGTGGTAGAAGAAAGTGGAAGCATATTTGTGTTAAATGTGCAATCTTCAAATACAAGTTGGAATCAACTTGATATAATGTAACAGTTATCAACTTTAACAGTTATATCAATGAATAGTTCACATTCCCACAGAAATATAATTGAAAACAAAAGGCATAATTGTTTTCCTAAGACAAGTAATGGAACCATGAACTTCTCTCACCATACAATTCATGTTTTCTATGAGTTTAATTAGCAGACTTCCAATACTAAAAGTAAATATATTAATTGTATACCATAAGAACCAAAGTGATTATAGTTAAGAATAGCTATTTCATCACAGCCAAAAGATAACTTTTCGAGCAGTCTCACTAAAAAGAAATGTTACATACAGAAACTAATAGATATGATATATCTTGATCATTACACAACCTATAAATGAATGGGATTACCACTCCATACTTCATAAATGTGTAAAAAATAATTATGTAGCTAGGTGCCAATGGTTCATGCTTGTAATCCTAGTTACTAAGGAGTTTGATGGCTGAGAATCATGGTTCAAAGCCAGCCTAGGCAGTAAAGTCCGTGAGACTTTTTTTTTTTTTAATTTTGGTTTATCATTGGGCTTGATCTCTGGGCTTGGGCACTGTCCCTATGCTTGACAGCTCAAGGTGAGCATTCTACCACTTGAGACACAGCACCACTTCCAGTTTTCTGGTGGTTTTATTGGAGACAAGAGTCTCACAGAATTTCCTGCCCCAGCTGGCGTTGAACCGCAATCCTCAGATCTCAGCCTCCAGAGTAGCTAGGATTACAGCGGTGAGCCACTGGCGCCGGCTCCTTGACATTATTTTCAATAAGCCACCAGAAAACTGGCAGTGGCTCAAGTGGTAGAGCACTAGCTTTGAGGTCAAGAGCTGAGAGACAACATCCAGGCACAGATTTCAAGCCCCACAATCGACAAAATTTAAAAATAAAGTGTTAAAAATAAACAAATATTTTGGCATAAATGTTAAAATATAATTCTAAAATTTTTGAATCCTCACTAGATATAATAGTTTATATAAATGAGAAGTGTTTTCTGGTTTTGGTAACCATTGAATCAATAGTGTAAGTCACACATTTCTCAATCAATTCATATTTATGTATTTATATACTTATGTGCCATAAGTATAATTAACTGATAAGTGATAGGCAGTACTGTTTTAGGAATCTCCCTTGGCTTTCTAACATTAACCTTTCTACCCTAAAATCAATATGCCCTCCAGCCATGTCAGAGATTTCATTGACAGTAAAGTTACTCATCTCATTGGAGCAGAAAAGTATAAGCCATAATTTTTTTGGAATAACTGTCACATGTAAATGCATTTCACTTAGCTTAAGAACCATGACAGTAATAGCAAATTGTCTTCTGAGATTTTCAGTCTCTTAAGAGATGAAAATCTTTAATTATATATCTATTTTTTTCTGCCTAACATCCTATATCTTAGGAAGATCTTTTTGTGTAACACTGTATTCCTGATTAGAAGACTGGAACAAAGGCAATAATGAAAATAGCCAAGGAAAATACTTGGAAACAATTTAAAAAGCAATGGCAGACACGTCTGTTTTCATTGGTTTGAATGAGAATATACATTAAAGTATGTTTTTTGTTATTTAAAGTGCAATAATTAAACTTTAATTAGCAGTGAAGAAGGGAATAGAAAACTGTGTTTGAAAACAGCTTGACATTGAAAAATTCAACCAAAGCATAATGGATTTTTCTTGGTTTTCTATATAGTTGCCAAAATAATAGAGAGCATTACCCAAAGGTAGGGAAACACCTAAGCCAAAGCAGTAAACTTTTGTCTATAAAATAATTGTGAGTGTCTGACTCTTTCAAAATCAGGCTTGCAAGAAGGAAAAGTGTATTTGCTTTAGTGTGAAGAATAAAAAATATAAAAATCCTTTATTAATGTTTTACATATAATGACTAGGACTTCTCATTTTGGAGAAGAGGAAAGGTATGAAAAAGTTCAAAATTGTTTGACTATTCCCCAAGAGAATTGTTATTTATCACCTATGGCAACGGAAGTAGCCTTGGTTATTCTTAGTATCATGCTTGTTTATATTTAGAAGCATTATTTGTTGCTGGGTTATAAGCTGCAAAACCTTAAGTAGGAATAGAGTCATTTCCTGAGAGAGGAAAGTTGCTGTGTAAACAAACCTAAAATATCAAACACATAGCATAGTGGAAACTATTTTCCAGCTATATCACAATCTGTAGGTATAGATTTTGTTTCCCATTGTTCCAGGGGAACCATTTTTTATCTTCTTTTTCACCATCTACTGATCCTATAAAATCCTATACCATCTTGGGATTGCTGTAACTTTACTGGATTCTCTAATTTCTGTTGGAGAGTTAGGAAAGATAGAAAATTGTGTTTCTGTTACTGTTTTACCTTATTTTTTTTTATTACATTAGAAACTGTAACTCAAAATGACATCAATTATCTTTATAATATTTGGAGACAGATTTCATGTCCATATTCTAACCCTAGCCTTCTACATAACTTTGGTACTTAGTGATCCCCAAATGTGAAAAGAAATATAGGGAGCATCTTATTTAAATATTGTTGAGAATTTCAAGACTTCCTTTATGTAAGGCCCTTTGAAGTATGTACAGCATACCTGTGTACAAAGCCAGTGACAACAGGCAAATATGACTAAGTTTCCCCAAAAGGATCTATGAAGTCAACAGTTATATTCCCAAGCAGTTGAAAAAATGCTTCCAAAATGATTCAGTGCACCTACATTTGTGGAGTTATTTAAGTTATGGATTCTTTGTTAGACATATTCTTTTAAAAATTTTCAAATATTAGCTTTATAATAAACTTCGTCTAGTATTCCTTGGTTCAAAACAGAAATCTTGATACAGTTGATGTCACATGGCTTTC
This sequence comes from Dipodomys spectabilis, assembly GCF_019054845.1. Lineage (NCBI taxonomy): Eukaryota > Metazoa > Chordata > Mammalia > Rodentia > Heteromyidae > Dipodomys > Dipodomys spectabilis. The sequence goes on from NW_024870710.1 coordinate 1,689,480, forward strand.
TTACTTTCTCAGTTCAAAGCCAACCCAGACAGGAAAGTCTGTCACATTCTTATCTGTTACTAAACACCAAAAACGCCAGAAGTGGAGTTTTGGCTGAAGCAGTAGAGTACTAGCTTTGGGGGAAGTAGCCCAGGGAAGACATTTGTTCAGGGACATGGTATAGTCTCTGAGTTCAAGCTCCAGAACAAGGACAAACTACACAAACCAACAAGCAAAAGAAACGCACATATTTCTTAGGGACCATCCTTAAAGCATTGGTTTGAGAACAGGCTCCATTTGCTGATCATACTCAGTGGATCCTTCTTTTTTGGAATACAAATTGCGCTGGAGAATTTAGGGCAAGACTAAAGGAATTAATAAATGACTTCTGCAACAAAAGAATCATCTCAGTAGTGAAATATCCACGTATAAGACAATTTAAAACCTCCAAGTCTTTGTTTCCTTGTAATAGAACACTTTTAAAAGAATGTTATTTCCTTTTATTCTATGCTGGCCTTCAAATGGCACATTGTTTCCTTTTGTAATACTTTCAAGAAGACGTTTACAGACAATTTTTATATGAATAAAGAACACACTCGAAAAAAGTCAGGGACAGAGTTTCCTTCAAGTCTTGGATTCTTTTTTTTTCTAACAATGAATATATATACATATATATATATTTTATAGTGAAAATACTGTACAGAGGGGTTACAATTACATGGGCAAGATAATGAGTACATTTTTTTTATCAGCAATGTAGCCTACGCCTTGGTTTCCCCTTCCCATCCCATTCTCACCTCTCCCCCCCATCCAATCCTCCTCCCCCCACCAACAAAGTTGTAAAGTTCGTTTTCGACATAATGACATGTATATCTCATTGTTGCAATGGGTCCAACTATATCCCTATTTAAATGATTTTTTTTCCCTTCCCCTCCACAAATTATGGCGATATCAAATACAGTGAAAGCAGGGGTTATTGTTATGCTGTGGGAAGGGACATACAAAGCAATAAGGAAATCATTTTATAAATGTGTTAGAAACAATCACATGAAAGAAAAAAAACATTTGAATACATAACTTAGTGTTCATTTCCCTAACATCTACTTATCTGACCTTTTCTGTTTGACTCAGACATATACTTATTATTGCAAACAAGGAAAACCATGGGACCTAGGTTTCTTTGGGCTTGGCTTACTTCATTTAATATAATTTTTTCCAAGTCTTTCCATTTCCTAACAAATGGGGCAATGTCATTATTTCTGATGGAGGCATACGATTCCATTGTGTATATATACCACATTTTCTTGATCCATTCATCTACTGAGGGGCATCTGGGTTCGTTCCATACCTTAGCTATGGTAAATAAGGCTGCAACAAACATAGTCGTGCTGGTACATCTAGTGTGGCCTTGTTTGTGAACATTTGGGTAAATGCCCAAAATTGGGATTGCTGAATCTTAGGGGAGCTCTATGTGGAGTCTTCAATACTGCTTTCCAAAGTGGTTGAACAAGTTTACACTCCCACCAACAATTCAGTAAGGTTTCCTCTGTCCACATCCCCTCTAGCCTCTGTTGTTATTAGAGTTCTTGATAATAGTCATTCTAACTGGGGTGAGGTGATAGCTCAATATTGTTTTGATTTGCATTTCTTTTATGTCTAGGGAGGTTCAGCATTTCTTCATATGTCTTTTGGCAATCCTTCTTTCTTCTTCAGAGAAGTTTCTCTTTAAGTGTTTAGCACACTTATTTATTGAGCAGTTGTTTCTTTGAAGATTCAGTAAGGTTTCCTCTGTCCACATCCCCTCTAGCCTCTGTTGTTATTAGAGTTCTTGATAATAGTCATTCTAACTGGGGTGAGGTGATAGCTCAATATTGTTTTGATTTGCATTTCTTTTATGTCTAGGGAGGTTCAGCATTTCTTCATATGTCTTTTGGCAATCCTTCTTTCTTCTTCAGAGAAGTTTCTCTTTAAGTGTTTAGCACACTTATTTATTGAGCAGTTGTTTCTTTGAAGATTTGTTTTTGGGGGATTTAATTTTTTGAGTTCCAGGTATATTTTAGATATGAGACCCTTGTCCATTGTATGGCTAATGAAGATCTTCTCCCAATCTGTGGGCTTTAAATTGATCTTGCTAGCTATGTCCTTTGCCATGCAGAAGCTCTGCAATTTCATGCAATCCCATTTGTCTAACCTTTCTTTGATTTGTTGTGTTTCTGGGTGTCTATTAAGAAAATTTCAGCCTGTTCCAAGGAGACCTAGTGTTTCTCCTATTCCATCATGTAAAGTTTTCAGGGTGTCTGCTTTGATTCCGAGGTCTTTGACCCATTTGCAGTTGAATCTAGTACAGGGTGATATATGAGGATCTAGCTTAAGTTTTCTACAAGTATTTAACCAATTTTGACAGCACCATTTACTGAAGAGGGTGTCTTTCTTCTATCCTACATTTTTAGCTCCCTTATTGAAGATTAGATGACTATAGGTCTGTAGGTTCATTTCTGGGATTTCAATTCTATTCCATTGGTCCTGAGGTCTGTTCTTGTGCCAGTACCAAGCTGTTTTGATTACTATGGCTTTGTAGTTGAATTCAAATTCGGATTTCATCTTCCTCCAGCACTGTTCTTTCTGATAAGGATCATTTCAGCTATTCAGGGTCTTTTATTTTTCCACATGAATTTTTGGATTGCCTTTTCTATATCCTTGAAGAAAGAGGTTGGAATATTGATAGGTATCACATTGAATTTGTAGATAGCCGTGGGAAGTATTGCCATTTTCACGATATTGATCCTTCCAATCTTGGAGCATAGGAGGTTTTTCCCCTTTCTAAATTCTGTTTTGATTTCCTTTTTCAGGTTTTTAAGTCTTCATCATAGAGGTCCTTCACTTCTTTGGTTAAGTTAATTCCTAGGTATTTTATTTTTTGTGGGGCTATACTGAATGTAGTTGCTCTCCTAATTTCAGCCAAACCTTTCTCATTGTTGGCATACAGAAAAGCCATTGATTTTTTTTTTTTTTTGGTCGGCCGTGGGACTTGAACTCTGGGCCTGGGCGCTATCCTTTAGCTCTTCAGCTCAAGGCGAGCGCTCTACCATTTGAGCTACAGAGCCACTTCCGGTTTTCTGGTAGTTTATTGGAGATAGGAGTCTCACGGTCTCTCCTGCCCGGGCTGGCTCTGAACCACGATCCTCAGATCTCAGCCTCCTGAGTAGCTAGGATTACAGGCGTGAGCCACCAACGCCCGGCTAAGCCATTGATTTTTGAGGGTAAATTTTATACCCTGCTACTTTGCCAAAATTTTGAATCTGCTTGAGTAATTTTGACGTGGGTTCTGTGGGATTCTTTAAATACAAGATCATGTCATCTGCAAAGAGGGAGAGTTTTCCTTCTTCTTTCCCTATTTGGATCCCTCGAATGCTTGCATCTTGTCTTATTGCTGTAGCTAGGCATTCCAATACTAGATTGAAGAGAAGTGTAGAGAGCGGACACCCTTGTCTCATTCTTGATTTTAGAGGAAATGGCTTTAGTTTTTCACCATCAAGTATAATACTGGCTGTAGGTTTGTCCTATATGGCCTTTACTGTATTGAGGAATGCTCCATGGATTCCTAGATTTTCCAGAACCTTCACATCAAGGGGTGTTGGATCTTGTCAAACGTTTTTTTGTATCTATTAAGATAACCTTGTAGTTCTTATCCTTGCTCCTGTTGATGTGATGAATTATATTAATTGATTTGCGTATATTGAACCAGTTTTGCATCTCTGAAATGAAACCTGTTTGATCGTGGTGTATGATTTTTTGGATGAATTTTTGAAGTTGATTGGCCCAAATTTTGTTGAGAAGTTTTGCATCAATATTCATCAAAGAAATGGGTCTATAGTTCTCTTTCTTTGAAGAGTCCTTGCCTGGTTTTGGGATGAGATTTATGATGGCTTCAAAGAATGAGTTGGGTTGTGAACTTTGTTATTTCATTGAAGATTTGGAGGAGTATTGGTGTGAGCTCTGCTTTGAAGGCGCTGTAAACCATCTGGTCCTGGGTTTTTCTTAGATGGGAGGGCTCTTATTGCTGTTTCTATTCAATGCTTGATATGGGCCCCTTAAGAAGCTTTAACTTATATTGGTTTAGTTTCGGCATCTCAGTATTTGCTAGGAAAAGTTCCATTTCTGCCCAGTTCTCAAACTTATTAGCATAAAGTTGTGAGAAGTATTCCCTTATAATGTTCTGAATCTTGGTTGTTTCTGTGGTGATGTTTCCATTCTCATCTCTGTGTTTATTTATTTGAGTGTGTTCTTTTCTTTTTCTGTTAAGGTTTGCTAAGGGTCTGCAATTTTGTTAATTTTTTCAAAGAACCAACTTTTTGTTTTGTGATTCTTTCTATGGTTTTTTTGGATTCTAATTAATTTAGTTCTGATTTAATTTCAATTATTTCTTTCCATCTACTCTACTGAGGTTTATCTTGCTGCTCTTTTTCAAGGATGCTCAGATGTCTAATTAAATTGGTGGTTTCAGATCTGTCCAATTTGTTGCTGTAGGAAATCAGAGCTATAAACTTGCCTCTGAGTACTGACTTTGCTGTATCCCAGGGGAGCTGATAATTTGTGTGTTCATTTTTGCTGAATATCATGAATATTTGAATTTCATTTCTAATCTCTTCCATGACCCACTCATGATTCAGCAGTGTATTCTTCAACCTCCAGGTGATACAGGAATTTCTTTGCTGACTTTTGTTGTTGAATTCTAATTTTATTCCCTTGTGGTCTGAGAGAATGCAAGGTATAACTTCAAGGTTTCTGAATTTGGACAATGGATTATTTTCTTGTATAGCAAAAAGGAACACCCAAAGTAACTTGCACTTTGTCATTTCTCTATGTTCAATTTCTCCTTTGGGATCAGTTTCCACCTGCAGTAACATTTCCTTCTACTTACTTCCAGTAACAACCTATGGCACTGCTTGAGGTAAAATGAATGTTTTCAGGCTTCATTGAACTAGCACAAAGACATCTTTGGACATGAGGTAACACGCCTTTCAGAGACAACTTAGTAAATAAAAAATATAAAATTTAAATGGCTTATAAAAACATTATTCATGTACATATGGCCATATAAGATAATGTTAAGTCAAATGAACCCCAAGATAGGGACACAACTTGTTTTTATCTTTATTGAAATTGTTTTTAATGTATCAAAAATGTACTATGTGACTTTTTCGTTTCTCCTCCATGTTCTTCCCCCATGATATAAATCCTGTTTGAACTGGATATGATGTTGGTGCCCTGCATCTTGCATGTACATTTTTCTAGTGTGGAGGGGAAGTGAAACAACAAAATTCTGAAACAAAGATTCAGGATGACCTTTTGTAACAATTATATGAACAAGACGCTATGTAGAAAATGAACTTTACAACTTGGGGAGTGGAGAGGGAATTGAGTAGATGGGGTGGGAACGGAAACCACAGGAAAAACAAAAGAGGATATAACAATAGGAAATGTACTCATTACTTTACTTATGTAACTCTAAGCCCTCTGTACACTATTTTTGCTATAAAAGAAGAAACTATTATCCAGGAGTACATTAAGTTCAAATTTCATAAGTGCTCTTAAATTAAATTTAACTTGGAGAAGATTCTCAGAAAAGTTTATTTGTGTGTGTGTGTGTTTTGCATTATTTCCCAAGTGTACACAAGTTAACAGTAGAAGAATCAATAGGAATAATAAGAGAAAGAAAAGTTCTGTGTTTAAGTATAATGGTTCAATATACTATGGAAGATTCTGCAAATAAGACAACATTGAACCAATAAAGCCAAGACCATTATGTAGATCTATGGGAATGACATAGAGAAATAATTAATACTAAGAGGAACATGAACGATGAGGCCACTGTCTTTCAACTTCTATCTCTAAATTTGCTAATGACGCAAATTTGTAAAATGTACAATGGAAGAATAATACTGGTTCCAAAGCAAGTTAGATATAAGAGCATGGACTACTTAACTGGAAAAAAAGTTCATGGTGAGAAAGTGGGAATTATACTAGCAAAGAACTGGTGGACAAGATTTCATTTCTTTTTCTTTCTTTTATCTTTTATCTTTTTTTTTTTTGATGGTTGTGGCAGGGTTTGAACTCGGCCTGGGCAATATCTCTCCACTCTTCAGCTCAAGGCTAGTGTTCTACCTCTTGAGCCACAGCGCCACTTCCAGTTTTCTGGTGGTTAATTGGAGATAAGTGCCTCAGAACTTTTCTTTCCTACTTGTACTGGATTTGAACTGCAACCCTCAGATCTCAGCCTCCTGAGTAGCTAGAATTATAGGCATGAGCTCAAGTGATGGAATACTAGTCAGGAGCAAGATTGCTGAACAAGGTTGCTGAAGCTTTTGCATAAAAACATACAAACATACACATACACACAGAGGCATATATATGTACAAACAAACCTGCACAAATGAAACAACTCTCAAAATGTGGAGAAATGGTAGAAAACAATTGAAAATATATCCTGAGTAAGACTAGATCAAGTGATAATTTTTCATATTAGAAAGTCCTCAAATGAAATTCCTTCAAAGAAGTTTGAGAATATTACATACCTAGGGACCAGAGATAATAAGAAAGTCAATTAATCATTATTAAAGGGATTGGATCCATGGAAGAATGAATCAGTGACCCCTGCAGGTGCATCTGAAAATGTTCATATCCTGTGTCAAATGATAGAACATCTTTGGAAATAGTACATACTATGCATACATTTCTTACCAATCATTGCAGCCTCCTCCTTTGTTTACCCTTCACATCCATTCCCAGCCTCCCCACTTCCCCCACCCAATCCTTCCCCCTCCTACATAATGCATATAATACTTTAATCTGATATGTTGCTTTCAAATATTCTTCTAGTCTATAGCTTACCTTTTTCATTTTCTTAGTAGTATCCTTTGAGTAAGCTGTATTTTTGTTGAAAGTAAATTTCATTTATATATTTCATTAAATATTAATTTTAAATTTATATTTAATATATATTTTGTACTCTTAATGCCCTCTCTAGGAATATTTTCAACTTTAAATCATGAGGACTCTCTTCTACATTTTCCTCTAAAACTTTTGTATTTTTTATTTTGCATTTATATGTAGTTTCTATGCATTTTTTAAGGAATAAGACTTTAATGTGCTATTTCATGCAAATTGATGTCTAATGGCACAAAATTTGAAAAAATAAAAAACTGCTTTGCAGAAAAGAAAATAGTACATAAACAGTTTGAGCAGTCAATCTAATGGATAAGATCATAGGAGAAGTTCAGAATTGCTAGTATTTATCTATATTAAATAAACCACCAAACTATGGCAGGGAAATTTGATACAAGCCTGGAATTCTAGCACTCAGACTAAGACAGGAGATTAGAGAGTGGGATTACATAGTGATACCTTCCCTGGGCCAGGTAGTATAAATTTGTCTCAATGAAACAAGCCAAACAACAAGAAAGGAATACATAGTTGGAAGTTTGGGCTAATTTTGTCATTATGTTTTGAGAAAGCAAGTTTCTTATTGAAATGCAACTCATATATAATCCTCAGTTGTGTTTTAAATGCTCTCTTCATTACACAAGATTCTTAGATGCAAAATGGCTCATGATTCCCAATCAAAAATTTGAAAAAGTAAGTATCATTCTGTTGGATTTCAAAGAAATAATGAAAGATTACAAAATTTTAAGTCTGGAAAAATACAAAGTTCATCTAATATAAGACTTTATAGACCTTGCTAAATTAGAATTTAGATTTAAAATAAATATTTTGGTTTTGTTTGTAATTTCATATTCTATAGGATACTACAAAATTCTTTTTAAGTAGAGGTTTAAATTGACAAATTCACAAATGAATCTGGCATTTTCTTTGCCTAAAATATTCTTTGAAGCGAGGTTTAATTAGAACTTAGTTAATTCATAATTCCAACAATTCATGTATAAATTGATAGTGTGAATAATCTAGACAGAGTTGCCAACAAATGGATGATATTAATTTATAAATTTAGAACAAGCAATTTTTTGAGACTTTGGTATAACATGGTATGAAGAGAGTAATTATGTGAGGTCTTGGGTCTTCTATCTATTCATAATACAGGAAGAAATTTCCTTAATTACATGACTCTGTATACAATGAGAAAAATGCTAGGGTTGGAGTTGGTTTTTATATTTTGGTTTGTCCTCAGGTTTGAACACTGGGCGTGGCCACTCTCTTTGAGGTGTTTTGTGCTCAAGGCTCATGCTCTACCACTTCAACTTCAGTGCCACTTGAGTCTGGCTTTTCCTGAGAAATTTATTGGAGATAAGAATCTAAGGAATCTTCCTGACTGGGTGGGCGTTGAACCACAATCTTTTGATCTCAGTCTCCTGAATATCTATGATAGATAAAAAATATAAATAATATTTGCAAGTGTTTGGATTTCTAGAAATCAGAAAAATGTTGCAGCAAAGTTTAGTGTAGTGTACTTTCCACAATAGGAAAGGCATCATATTAGCACAAGTGTAGTATTTTTTCACAATAGTGATAAGCTATTCATGATGTGAATTAAGGGAATTTTAAGGTGCAACTTACAAATTGGAAACTGTTGGGCTAGGAAGACTTTATGGCATAAAAGCTTGGGATTGATGGTCACAGAAGTAATAGCTTACTCTGATGAACAAATGTTTACTCATGAGGAATTAATTATTACACATACTTCATAGTTATATCCTTCAGCAGAATGTGGCTATTTTTTTCTGTTGATGTCTCAATATGTAACACCCCATTAGAAACTGCAGCTATTGCAGAATTAAATAACATGCAAACAGATACTGTTTTGAATATCTCTGATATGAAATGCTCAGAATTTGAAAACGAGTAGTTAGTATTTGTAAGAACTTTGAAAAACACATATATACTGTCCTTTGAAGAATTATTCAGTTTTAAAAGTTAGGAGTTTCCAGAGAATTAAACTGCTTTTTGTTTTACTATGAGACAATACTGAAATTATAATTTTTTGGAAAACTATGGCAGGTATATTTTGAAAATATTGTATATTTTGATAACATTCAAGTTGATGAACCTCTGATAAAGAAGGTGTAATTAATTCAAATTAGATGCCAAATAGTGTTCATTTTAAAAAAGGTAATGCACATAGAATAATATTACTATAGCAATACAGTGAAATTATACTTTATGTAACTTATTTTTAGTTTAATTTTATTTTTAAGGTGATATATACAGAGGTTGCATTAATTGTAAGGTAGTGAATACATAATATGTCGAAATTTTAACCACTACCTCATTTTTCTCACACTTTTCCTTTCCCCCCAAATCTCTCACAAGTTGTAATGTAAATTTCCAACATGTTGTCTTGTGAGTATTGCTATTGCATTGGTTTGCCCTTTGTCCTTTGTCTCCCCAATTTGTTGTTCATTTTGCCTTGTTAAAATATGATAAATGCATGTGCAATACACACAGTACTGAAATCAAATACAGCAGGGGATAAACTATAGGGGAAAACACAAAAGAAAAAGAAATCACATAGTACATTAAAAAACAACCACAAAGAAAAACCTTTATTTCCATATCTAGGTGTTCATTTTGCTCAACATGATGTTGTATGGTCCTATATACAAAGCTTTAGAGACATTCTGCTCATCTGCTAGTGTTATTCTATACATTTCCTATTATTACAAATGAGGGAAACTATGCAATCTGTTTCTTTGAGTCTTCCTTATTTTATTCAGCAGGATTTTGAAAAATCTTTCCATTTCCTTTTGAATTGGAAGCATAGAATTCAGCCATATATGTATATGTGTGTGTGTGTGTGTGTGTGTGTTTGTATGTGTATATATATGTATATATATATATATATATATATATATATATATATATACACATATATCTGACATTTTGTTGATTCGTTCATCTACTGAATAGCATATTGTATTAAAACAGGTTTGCATATAAGTATCACATAGGGTCTTTCAAAAATGACAGATGATACCTCCCCAGAAATACTAAAATAATGATTTCTACGTAAGAAAGTAATTTATGGTGGTACAAATGTTGTAATATCTGGATGAATGTAATTTATATCTTGCACTGAATTAGGCAGGAAGATATCCAATATCATATGGGATAAAAATGGTAGTGACAAAATATTCCATTGAGAAATATATAGGAGGCTGCCAGAAGTATGAAGAAATTCAGATAATTTTGAAGAAATTAGAAATACAAGCTCAAATATATTTCTGTAAATAAAAATTATATAAGTGGAAGGGCAAAAGAAGGAGAAGAGCAGAAAATAACTGACAGCAGATCATTGTCCCAAGTTAGAGTATAAAGTCATAATCTAGAGTACGGAGGAAGATGGCAGAAGGTCTAGGCTAAACAAGCTTTCACGCAGACAACAGTTTTAGTGTTCCAGTCAAGAGTCCTAGGCTAGACAATCACACCCAGTGTGCCATCACAGTACAGAGAGTTTGGCCAGAGATGGAATATCCAGGCAAGGAAACAGATCTGAGCATCAGCAGCCAGAGCCACCATGCCTACAGAGAGAGTCCAGTCAAAAAGATGCCAGACACAGTGTGCGTATTCTACTCAACACCAGGAAGAACTGTCAAGGAACAGATATATTCATGCTGCAGATACCAGACCAGAGAAAGCCCAGTAACCAAGATTCTGGCATGAGTAGAACCCTGACATCCTCACTCCTTCTCAGAAAGCAGAGGAGGGAAGGCGGCCCCTCTCCCACCACCAGAGAGCTCCATCTTTGATACTGACAAAGGCCCAGAAATTGATACTGACAAAAGGCCCAGACTTTTGACTGTGCAACTACAGGACTTTGGTTGATGCTTGCCTTAAAATAGTGTTCTAGGACAAAAGCGGTGTTACTTTCCTAACAAATAGAGGCATTCATGGAATCCAATAAAAGACAGCTGAAAGAAGTCAAGGAGACCGGAAAGGGATTGTTGAATGGAGCCCAACAGAAGGAATAGGAGTCCAGGGAAACCATAACCGATCAACTAAGTGATTTGAGAATAAACACAACACCAAATTAAGAAAGTAATGAAGTTCATACAAGATCTCAAACAAAACTCCAACAAAGAATGTGAAGTCATCAAAGCTGACCAAATATAAGGAAAAGAAATTAAAAACAAAGTGGAAAGTCTTGAGAGCAGGGTAGACCATGCAGAAGATCGAATCTCAGGGATTGAAGACAGCCAGATTATTTTAGAGAAAGAACATACAACTATCCAAAACAAATCCAAGAAATAGGATAGATCTATTCAACATTTGGAAGACACCCTCAGAAGGCCTAATCTGAGGATAATGGGAGTAGAGGAGCACCTAGAGGCAGAAGTTAATGGACTAGGAAATTTGGTTAACATGTTCCAAGCAGAGAACTTCTCAAACATGCAAAAAGATAAACCTATTCAGATTCAAGAAGCTTTTAGAACCCCAAATAGACAAGACTAGGAGAGGATATCTCACCGTGACATTATAATCCCCACAGGATCAATTCCAAGGAAAAAATCCTTAAAGCTGTCAAGGAGAAAAGATGAATCACCTATAAAGGGAAACCAATTAGAATACCCTCAGATATCTCAGTGGAGACAATTACAGTAAGAAGAGCCTGGAATGATATATGCCATGCCTTAAAGACAAACAACTATCAACCAAGAATACTGTACCCAGCTATACTCTCCTTCATAACTGAAGGCCAAACAAAAACCTTCCATACCAAAGAACAACTGAAACAATATATATCCACCAAATCAGCCCTATAAATGACACTTAACGATATCCTACACATAGAAAACCAACAAGGACACAATAAAGGTCAAGAAACTGCACCCAAACTGAGAATCCAAGAACCATTAAAAACCCAGTTGATGCAGCCCCCAAGAAGGGGCATAAAATGGCAGGAACTCCCAAACAGCTCTCAATCCTAACTTTCAACATTAACGGATTGACTCTCCAATTAAGCGACATAGACTGTCAGGTTGGATTAAGAAGCAAGATCCTTCTATCTGCTGCCTTCAGGAGTCTCATATTGCCCATAAAAACAAACACATTTTAAATGTGAAAGGCTGGAACAAAATCTACCAAGCAAACGGCCCCCATATACAGGCGGAAGTTGCAATCCTAACATAAAATAGACTTCCAATTAAAATTAGTGAGAAGAGATAAGGAAGGTTGCTACATACTAATTAAGGGATCTCTCCTTCACGAGAATATTACAATTCGATATATTTATTCGCCAAACAACCAAGCACCCAAATTTATTCAAGAAACACTACTTTCCTTCAAATCTGACATGTTTGGGACTTGAACACATCACTTTCCCCACTAGATAGATCAACGCGGCAAAAACTCAACAAAGAAACCGCAGATCTAAACAACTGCATGGATCAACTAGATTTAACAAACTTCTACCGTATATATCACCCAGCATCATAAGAACACACGTTTTTCTCAGCAGCACATGGAACATTTTCCAAAATAGAGCACATTTTAGGTGACAAAACAAACTTTTCCAAATTCAGAAACATTGAAGTTTTACCTTGCATTCTCTCACACAACAAGGGAATAAAATTAGAACTCACCACCAAAAGCCACCAAAGAACGTCCTGTACCACATGAAGGCTGATAAACACACTGTGGAATGACAAGTGCATCATAAAATACATTAGAAAGGAAATTCAAATATTCATGATATTCAGCAAAGATGAACACACAAATTACCACATACTCTGGGACACAGCAAAAGCAGTACTCAGAGACAAGTTTATAGCCCTGAGCTCCAACACAAACAAATTGTAGAGATCTGAAACCAACAATTTAATGAGACATCTGAGCCACCTTGAATAAGAGCAACAAGATAATCCCCAATCCAGTAGATGGAAAGAAATAATTAATATTAAATCAAAATTAAATGAATTAGAATCCAAGAAAAAACACAGAAAGAATCAACAAAGGAAAGAGTGGATTAATCGATAAAATTAACAAAATTGACAGAACTTTAGCAAATCTTAGAAAAAGAAGAGAACACATCCAAATAAATAAACTCAGAGATGAGAATGGAATCATCACCAGAGAAACAACCAAGATTCAGAACATTATAAGGGAATACTTCTCAAACTTTATGCTAATAAGTTTGAGAACTTGGCAGAAATGGACCTTTGCCTAGCAAATATTGACATGCTGAAACTAAACCAAGATGAGTTAAACCATCTTAACAGGCCCATATCCAACATTGAAATAGAAACAGCAGTAACAAAAGCCCGGTCCCAATGGATTTATAGTGGAATTCTACAAGGCCTTCAAAGAAGAGCTCACACCAACATTCCTCCAAATTTTCAATGAAATTGAAAGAGAAAGTTCACTACCAAACTCATTCTATGAAGTCATCATAACCCTCATCCCAAAACCAGGCAGGGAGTCATCAAGGAAAGAGAACTATAGACCCATTTCTTGGATGATCATTAATGCAAGAATTCTCAACACAATTTTAGCCAATCGACTTCAACAATTCATCCAAAAAAATCATATACCACGATCAAACAGGATTCATTTCAGGTTTCATTTCATGCAAAGTTGGTTCAATATATGAAAATCAATTAATATATTTCATCACATCAACAAGAGAAGGACAACAAACACATGTTTATCTCAATAGATGCAGACAAAGGATTTGACAAGATCCAACATCCCTTTACATTGCAGATTCTGCAAAAATTAGGAATCCAGGAAATATTCCTCAGTACAGCAAAGGCTCTATATGACAAACCTACAGCCAGCATTATACTTAATGGTGAAAAGTTAAAGCCATTTCCTCTTAACTCAGGAACGAGACAAGGATGTCCACTCTCTACACTTCTCTTCAATTTAGAATTAAAATGCCTAGTTTAACCATAAAACAAGATGCAAACATTAGAGGGATCCAAATAGGGAAAGAAGAAGGTAAACTCTCCCTCTTTGCAGATGACATGATCTTTTATTTAAAGAATCCCACGGACTCCACTCTCAAATGACTCAAGTTGATACAAAATATTGGTAAAGTAGCAGGGTATAAAATTAACCTTCAAAAATCAATGGCTTTTCTGTATGCCAACAATGAGAAAAGCGTGCTGAAACCCGGAAAACAATTCTATTTGTAATAGTCCCACAAAAATAAAATACCTAGAAATTAACAAACCCAAAGAAGTGGAGGATCTCTATGATGAAAACTTTAAAAACTTGAAAAAGGAAATCAAAACAGAACTTAGAAAGTGGAAAAAAACTCCCATGCTCCTATATTGGAAGGATCAACATCGTGAAAATGGCAACACTTCCCAAGGCTAGCTACAAATTCAGTGTGATACCTATCAATATTCCAACCTAATTCTTCAAGGAAATAGAAAAGGCAATCCAAAAATTCATATGGAACAATAAAAGACCCTGAATAGCAAAAACGATCCTTAACAGAAATAACAGTGCTAGAGGAATATCAATACCAAATTTAAAACACTTCTACAAAACCATTGAAATCAAAACAGCTTGGTACTGGCACAAGAACAGACCTCAGGACCAATGGAATAGAATTGAAAACCCAGAAATAAACCCACAGACCTATAGTCATCTAATATTTGATAAGGGAGCTAAAAAAATAGAATGGAAGAAAGGCAGCCTTTTCAGTAAATGGTGCTGGCAAAATTGGTTAATCACTTGTAGAAAATCAAAAATAGATCCATACATTTCATCCTGCACCAGAATCAAATCCAAATGGATCAAGGACCTCAAGGTCAAAACAGACACTCTGAAATCATTACAGGTCTGGATTCATTACTAGGTCTCCTTGGCATAGGCCAAAACTTTCTTAAAAGAGACGCAGAAACACAACAAATCAAAGAAAATTTGGAAAAATGGGATTGCATGAAATGGCACAGTTTCTGCATGGCAAAGGATATAGCTAGCAAGATCAATAGAAAGCCTACTTATTGGGAGAAGATATTCACTAGCCATACAATGGACAAGGTTCTCATATGTAAACTATACCTGGAACACAAAACATTAAATCCCCAAAACAACAAATAATTAAAGAAATTACTGCCCAATAAATAAGTGGGCTACATTGCAACAATGAGATGTACAAGTCGTTATGTCGAAAACGAACTGTACAACTTTCTTCGTGGGGGGGCAGGGAGGATTAGGGGTCGCGAGGAGGATGGGAAATGATGGGAAGGGGACCAAAGGAGGAGACTAAAATGCTTGATAAGAAATGTACTCATTATCTTGCCCATGTAATTGTAATTCCTCTGTACTTTATTTTCAAAATAAAAATAAATAAATAAGTGGGCTAAAGACTTACAAAAAAAATATGTGAAGAGGAAAGAAGAATTGCCAATAGACACATGAAGAAATGCCCGACCTCCCCAGCTATAAAAGAAATGCAAATTAAAACAACATGGAGATACCACATCACCCCAGTTAGAATGGCCATAGACAAGAACAATAATAACAGATGCTGGAGTGGATGTGGCCAGAAAGGGAACCTTACTTCATTGTTATTGGGAGTGTAAACTTGTTCAACCAGTTTGGAAAGTTGTATGGAGGTTCCTCAAAAAACTCCTAGAGCTCTCCTATGACCCAGCAATCCCACTATTGGGCATTTACACAAATGATCACAAACAAGACCATACTAAATTTTCCAGCACAACTATGTTTATTGCAGCATTATTTACCATAGCTATGATATGGAACCAACCCAGATGCCCTAGAGTAGATGAATGGATCAAGAAAATGTGGTAAATATAAACAAAGGAATTCTTTGCCTCCATCAGAAAGAATAACAATGCTCATTTGTTAGGAAATGGAAAGACTTAGAAAAAATTATATTAAGTGAAGTAATCCAGCCCCAAAGAAACATAGGTTCCATGTTTCCCTTGTTCAAGTATCACTTCTTGTTTTCACACTCCTAGTCTATGTGTGACGGTACTTTCTCCATGTTAAGCAATAGGGTAGTACTCACAATCTGAAGGGGAAAGTTCCACAGTTTAACCCTATGCCCACATTAGAGGGTGTATAATTTAAAGTATTTTGAGACAAACAGTAATACTAGAATTGAAATGCTCCTTAGGGACATTTTCTTGGAGGTCATTAGTTTACCCAGGAGAAATATAAATATCCATAAATTTTGGAGCTAATTAGTAAATATCTGAATTAACACTAGATCCTAGTTATTGTGTTATTACAAGTCAACATTGTATTATTGTTACATCAGAATCCTTCCCTACTTGCCAATATGTAAGAGAAAATGAAAGAAAGGCATTAAAGCAAAATGCTTTATCTTTTTAGGAATTTAATCCGAGTGGTGAGGATAATGTCTGAACTCTTCCATTCAATAAAAGCTTAAAGTTTATAAGAGCACTTCCTACATATAAGAATTTGTGGCAAGTTGATTGACAGGGTTATTTCATCATGGAGATATCACCAAAACTCTGTTCTTATTGAAATTGTCTATATCTTTTTAGTTTTCAAATCCAAATTGCATATTTCCTTCAATATCTCTGCAACAGTTTTGACCTTTTCTTCCTGCAAATTCTTCCTTTCTTTACTTCTGTAAATCTGCGTTTATTACTTTCTTGTTTCCTTATTTATCTCATTCTTCCAATCTTGTCCACACTGGTACACATATTGTTCAGAATTGTGTCAGAACTTTCCTTTTCCTCTTCCCTTTAATAATGCACCTGATTTTATTATTCTTTTTCATATTCATGGTCATGGATATTTTGATAATGTCTAAACAATCCTATATTTGCATCTGTTTAATATAAACTTTAGAACTATCAGAATTTTTCCCCCTAAATCCATCATTTCCACCTACAATCCCTACCACCAAGAATATCACTAACACAGTTGCCTGGCCAGAGATGTAGAACACTTTAGATTTCTTCTTACCCTTCTGCTCCCAGCCATTAGAAAAGATGAATGATCAAGATTTTGTGAGTTTCTGTCACTTTTATGATTTCTATGTAGTCCTTTTTATGCCCCTGCCACCAGCCTGTTTCGTATAATCATCACTGGTCACCTAGACATAAACAACCTTTTACAAAGTATGTTTTTCCCCATAGTCTTTTCCTATTGGTCCTTTCCATCACCAAATTACTTCTGCTTGTAAGCACACAGAGTGAAGAGCTCAGACACAAATTCTAGTATCATTATTTACTCATTACATTGACTACTGGCCTTACATTTCTCATCTGTAAATGGATGTAATCTACCAGAAATATTGAAGAATATATTTTTTGACTTCTAGAGCAAAAAAAAGAAAAGTGAAGAGTCCTTACGTTTTCCCCCTTAGCTTACAAATAAGGAAAGAGTCAAATTCAGTTTGTTGGTATAAATATCACAAATTGTTTCATGCAGAAATAAAAATAAATTTTCCTCCTGGCTCTAAGGACCGTGTTCTTTTAAGGTAACTCCAGATATGTAAGTGGTATTATGTAAATTATGTCATGTGTTTACAGCTATATTGAAGAATATGTCATTGAAAAATATTGGTTATTGAATGGTGTCTTTATGAGAATGGTATTGGAACTAACCACACTAAGTTGAAAACTACATCTTAGTCCATCAAAATTTTTCTTATTGCTTTATTTGTTGCCAAGTGTTCTTAGTACATTTATACATAGATTTTCTCCAATTAACTGCATGGAAACTAAAACTGATCATGGATTTCTACCTAATGAGTGAAGCATGCTTGAGTTACGTGTTGTTAACTTCTAGAGATATATGACTAAGCCAATGGCTATGTGGGTAGTGAAAGGCTTTCTCCTAAACTCCCAAGGCTAGAACAAACAAGATTTGTAACAGAAAACACTCAGCTTATTATATTTTATCTATGTGGGATAATCAACATGTGCAAATATACGATTTTATTTATAAGGAAACAATAGTAACAAGAAAAGTAAGTATATTTAGAGAGACTGAAAGTATAACATTAGGGTTTTACTCTCTCACCTGTTTATGTGATTGTATTTCTTGATATTGAAACTCTCCTCTTGTTATTCTTATTGTATTAATCCAATGCTTTTTAGTACTATGTATTCAATGTAGGAAATCTGGCTTAAAAGATGTCTAAAAATTTTTCCTTTTCAATCACAACCTTGTCATTATCAGGCTACACTTCATCTTCATCAAAATTATTATTAGAATCATAAGTGCTAACAGTTGAACTTATGATACCTGTCTATGATTTTGCAATATTTGTATTTTGATTAATAATTTTAATGTTACCACTGTGCATCCATGTTAAAATTTTGAATAAATTAAGAAACAATAAAAAAAACTAAGCCATATCAGGTAGCTTGTCTATGTGCTTATAACAAATTATTGAATAGATTTTTGAGGCATTGCAAATTCCTAACCCGTATGAATTATCTTCCTCTCTCCCTGTCATTAGACACAAATATTTAAGAGTTTGAACAGAATTTTTTCAAGTAATATATTATAAACATTACTACAATACCAAGTGTGTATCTAAAATTCCCTGGAAATTAATAAACTCTAATTTCTATTGCAATATTAGTTAATTTACATTAGGAAACTTTTGTAAAAATAGACTGCCTATCTTTGAAATGAAAAATAGTTGAAGAAAAGTTTCAGAGGGCGTTCCGGGATGATGGTGGAAGAGAAGTTGGAGGCTAAACAAGCTCCCACATAGAAAGCAGTTTTTTTGTTCCATTGAATAGTCCTAAGCCAGAGAATCATACCAAGTTTGCCATCACAGGACAGAGAGTTAGGCCAGAGAAGGAAAATCCAGGCAAGGAGACAGATCTGAGCACTTGCCAGCTGCCACAGCTGCGGTGACAGCTGTGGTGGCTGCGGCAGCAGTCGCCGCCATACCTGCAACACAGAGAGTCCGGGACCAAGGCACCAGAGGTAGAGGCGGTAGGTGAGCAGATTCTACTCAACACCAGCAAGAACTGACAAGGAGCAGATATCTTCATCCTGAAGTTCGCAGACCAGAGACGACACAGGAACCAAGATTCCGGCATGAGTAGAAGCCTGACATCCTCACTCCTTCTCAGGGATCAGAGGAGGGAAGGCCACCCCTCCCCTCTCCACTACCAGAGGTCTCCATCTTTGATACTGACAAAGGCCTGCCTGAGCAGCTAGTTCCAACTCAGGCATTGGAAGAAAACAAGAGTAATTTAGCATGTCACAGAAGCCTAAACTGACCTGCTAGGCTCAGCTCCATGCAGGGAAAAGTCACCCAGCACAGGCCGCAAGCCCTAGGAGTGGATTTCTTCATTGGGTACACAGAGACAGAGGCTGCCCCTCCCTACAGCAGCCTTTAAAATCAATTGAAATACAGTAAACATAAACCCTGGAAAAGCCTCCAGGCTGGGCTCTGTGAGTGACTCAGAAGCTAGCCCCTCAGGGAAAAACTACTGTTTGCTGAAAGGCCTCAACTCTACCCAGAACCTAGCCTCATCACAGCATCTCTAAACAAGAGGAAACAGCCATCTCTCTCTTTTGTGATACTCAAAGCAGATCTCCCTCCCATTGAACTAGCCTGGGAGGAGGATCAAAAAATCCTGGGTAAGCAGAACATTTTTCTGCCTGCTCATATTAACCGACTTAAGAAACCAACCAAGCCACAGCAAAATCAAACACCACAAACAGACCAGAGACTCCAACTAGAGACAGGTTAAGGACACAAGGGAAACACAGGATCTTCCCATTCCCTCCCCCAAAAAAATCAAAGAACTTTTTTCTACCTTTTATTAAAAAATTTTTTCTAAAACTTTTTTTTTTTTTTTTGTCGGTTGTGGGGCTTGAACTCTGGGCCTGGGTGCTGTCCCTCAGCTCTTCAGCTCAAGGCGAGCGCTCTACCACTTGAGCTACAGCGCCACTTCTGGTTTTCTGGTGGTTTTATTGGAGATAGGAGTCTCACGGTTTCTCCTGCCCAGGCTGGCTTTGAACCGCGATCTTCAGATCTCAGCCTTCTGAGTAGCTAGGATTACAGGCGTGAGCCACCAGCGCCCGGCTCTTTTTTTAAATTTTTAATATTGAATTTTTTTGAAAAAAATTTATTTTCTATTAACTTCTTTTCTTCCTCTTACACTTTTTATTTTAAGGATATAAGTATGTGCTTTTTTTCTCTTTTTTCTTTTTTTCTTTCTTTTCTTTATTTTTTTTTTGTTTAGCGCTACTGACCTTTTGATCATTTTTTTGTTTCCTTCTCATTCTTTTCACCTTTTCTTCTCTCAACCTGTAGGTGATTATTAGATCTTATTCCCCATTGTGTACACACTTAATCCAGAAATGTATTACTCAATTCAAAACCTTTTAGACTTAAATTCCTTAATAGTAGTACCACCTCTTTATATCTATATAATATTTTAAGCATTTTTTAAAGTTTCCCACATCTCCTTTTTATCTCTACCCTTATCTTATCCTATACATGTTCTTCTCTGAAGATTACGTTTTTAAATTTGCATAATTTTTAAGTGTTTCACTTTTTAATTTTTAATATTTGTTTTTCTATTTTTTTCTCATCTCTTTTCATATCATTCTCTTCTTTTTTTCTCTCTCTCTCTACTATCATTCTATCCAACCTATTTCCCACTTTGAGATTAGGACTTATTTAAGTTAACTCACCCTCTGCCTTTCCATATCCTTCTATCCCTATTTTTACCCACATCTCTCCCTAAACCTAATAATTTCTGGTTTGCTAAATTCTTCTTTGCGGTTCATAATCCATTAATACATAGTTGTTTGATGTTGAATATATATATTTGTTGAACTAGAGTGTATCTGCAGACTTTGACTTAGCAACTACAGACGTTGGTTGATGCTTACCTTAAGATAGTGATCTAGCACAAAAGTGATGTTACTTTCATCCCAAATGGGCAGGGCAAGCAGGAAAAACACAAGACAAATGGCAAGTCCGGGTATCTCAACTCCAAATCATGACAATCAGTGGACAGAACAGACAATTAATAATCCAGAGGAGAGCTCCCTAAAAGCTCTACAAACAATACTGGTAAACATGGTAAATGAAAAAATTGAAAACCTGCAAAGGACTCTGTATGAGCGTGATAGGGAGAGAGAGGAGGCAAAAGAAAGGCCAATACAGGAATATCGTGAGCATGAGGAAGGTACTCAAACATTGATACAGGCAGGAATTGCGTGAGCAGCTCAAGAGCACTCAAACAGAAATGAATAAATAACAGGCTGAAATCAGTCAAAGAGAGCTACAGGAATCCCATGTACCAGAGGAAGCTTATCAAGGAGTAATACAGGAATTGAGAGAGTAGGATGAGAATACACAAAGATGATTAAAGGCATTCATGGAATCCATAAATGGAGAACTGAAAGAACGCAAGGAGTCCAAAAAGGGAATGCTGAATGTAACCCAGCAGAAGGAATGGTAGTCCAAGGAAACCATAACCTATCAACTAAGTGATTTGAGAATAAACACTGAACACCAAATTAAGGAAGTAAAGAAGTCTATACAAGATCTAAAGCAAAGCTCCAACAAAGACTTTGAAGCCATCAAAGCCAACCAACTAGAAAGAAAAGAAAAAAAAAACAAAGTAGAAGTCTTGATAGTAGGTTAGAACTTGCAGAAGATTGAATCTTGGGATTGAAGACAGCATGGATATTATAGAGAAAAAACATAACCATCCAAGACAAATCCAAGAAATATGATAGATCTATTCAACATTTGGAAGACACCATCAGAAGGCCTAATCTGAGGATAATGGGTGTAGAGGAGCACTTAAAAAGAGAAGTTAATGGTCTAGGAAATTTGTTTAACAGGATGCTAGCAGAGAACTTCCCAAACTTGAAAAAAGATAGGCCTATTCAGATACAAGAAGTTTTAGGACTCCAAATAGACCAGACAAGAATAGGACATCCCACTGTCACATTATAATCCACACTGGATAAATTCAGACCACGGAAACGATCCTTAAAGCTGTCAAGGGGAAAAGATCAATCACCTATCAAGGGAAACCAATGAGAATCACCTCAGATTTCTCAGCAAAGGCAATCAAAACAAGAAAAACCTGGAATAATGTATGCCATGCACTACAGACGAACAACTATCAACCAAGAATACAGTACCCAGCTTTGCTCGCCTTCATAACCGAAGGTAAACTAAAAACCTTCCATACCGAAGAACAACTGAAACAATATATCTCCACCAAACCAGCCCTACAAAAGATTCTTAATGATTTCCTACACAGAGAAAACCAACAAGACCACAAAAACGCCATGAAACCACACCCAAACTGAGAATTCAAGAACCATAGGAAGAACCCAGGTGCTGCAGCCCCCAAGAAGGTGCATAAAATGGCAGAAACTCCCAAATAACTCTCAGTCCTAACACTAATGGATTTAACTCTCCAATTAAGCAATATAGACTACTCAGTTGGATTAAAAAGCAAGATTTTTCTATTTGTTCCCTTCAGGAGTCACATCTTGCCCATAAAAACAAGCACACTTTCAACATGAAAGGCTGGAACCAAATCCACCAACCAAACGGCCCCCATAAACAGGCAGGAGTTGCAATCCTAATATCAGATAAAATAGACTTCAAATTAAAATTAGTAAGAAGTAATAAAGAAGGCCGCTACATAATAATAATTAAGGGATCTCTCCTCCATGAGAATATTACAATTGTAAATACCTATTAAACAAACAACAGAGCACCCAAATTTATCCAAGAAACACTACTTTTCCTCAAATCCCACATAGATCCAAAGACATTCATTGTTGGGGACTTTAACACACCACTTTCCCCACTAGATAGATCAACTGGAGAAATCGCATATCTAAACAACTGTATAGATCAACTAGATTTAAGAGACATCTACCGAATATTTCATCCAGCAGCATAAGAATACACGTTTTTCTCAGCAACACATGGAACATTTTCCAAAGTAGTCCACATTTTAGGCCACAAAGCAAACTTGTCCAAATTCAAAAACATTGAACTTATACATTGCATTCTCTCAGACCACAAGGGAATAAAATTAGAATTCAACAACAAAAGTCACCAAAGAAAGTCGGGTAACACATGGAGGCTGAACAACACACTGCTGAATCAAGAGTGGGTCATGGAAGAGATTAGAAAGAAAATTCAAATGTTCATGATATTCAACAAAAGTGAACACACAAATTACCAGCTCCTCTGGAACACAGCAAAGGCAGTACTCCGGGGCAAGTTAATAGGTCTGAGTTCCTACACCAACAAATTGGAGAGATCTGAAACCAACAGTTTAATACGACATCTGAGCCTCCTTGAATAAGATCAGCAATATAAACCCCAATGCAGTAGAAGGAAAGAAATAATTAAAATAAAATCAGAATTAAATGAATTAGAATCCACAAAAAATCATAGAAAGAATCAACAAAACAAAGAGTTGGTTCTTTGAAAAAATTAACAAAACTGACAGACCCTTAGCAAACCTTATCAGAAAAAGAAGAGAACAACCAAAATAAATAAACTCAGAGATTAGAATAGAAACATCACCAGAGAAACAACCAAGATTCAGAGCATTATAAGGGAATACTTCTCAAAACATTATACTAATAAATTTTAGAACTTGGCAGAAATGGACCTTTTAGCAAATATTCACATGCTAAAACTTAACCAAGATGAGTTAAATCATTTTAACAGCCCCATATCAAGTATTGAAGTAGAAACAGCAATTAGAGTCCTCCCATCTAAGAAAAACCAGGACCAGATGGTTTTACAGCAGAATTCTACAAGGCTTTCAAAGCAGAGCTCACACAAATACTCCTCCAACTCTTCAATGAAATTGAAAAAGAAAGTTCTCTAACTCTTTCTATGAAGCCATCATAACCTGTCTGGTCTTCATCTGATCCACGAATGATGGATGGGGGCCAAGGAAAGGTAATGCGGCTGCTCGCCTGTTACCCAGCCTCCCTTAGCCCATGAGATAATCAGACCCAGCGGTTAGTCAAGTCAAGCAGGAAAGCTCATTTATTAACACAGAGCAGGCCCTTTTTAAAGCAGAAAAAAGCAGCTGGTGGCGTGGCAGTGGAGGAGAAGGAACCAATCACTGTCAAGGTCAAACACTATCATGCACCTAAGCTTCCACAGGCTGGTTACACACTGAACGTAAACCAAATTGGGCTCCGCCCACTCATCTCCCTCTCAGTGCCATATTTGGTGCCCATGTGCTCTACAGATTCCCCCTTTTTTGTTGTAATGGCAGACCCACCTCCCAATTAGTTATCCTTTTCCCTCCTCTGTAAAGGTTATTTTAACCGTATTACATTGGTAAGAATATCATTGGCCACACTGGGGGTTCGAGGCAAGTCTGGGGGGCCTGATTCACCAGAAAAGGATAGGGAGGGTCCTCGTGCATGATCCAAGAGCCTGTCCCAGTTACCTCACATCCCCACCTAGCACAGTAATAAACATCAGTCCCACCACAGTTAGAAATGTCCAAAGCAGTTCAATTAGTTCCTGGGCATATATAAAAGTCAGTATCTTTTAAGGTCGTTCTCTTCAGAACATGGGAGCAGCCTGGATATTGGGAGTTCTACACATGCGGCACGGTGCATCCTTGTGGGCCCCCATACTCATGCCATTCTACTATAGACCAGAAAAACATGGAAAATATAAAACAAACTGCAGATGTAGCAAAGTAATCCTGGGCACCTGGTGTCTTTTAAGTAAGCCAGTGCCTTGTATGTGCCTTTAAGAGAGTACAGGGGTCAAGAGGACCTTTGAGCTTTACTATCAGCTCCATGTGCCTTTAAGAGAGTACAGGGGTCAAGAGGACCTTTGAGCTTTACTCTCAGCTCCTAATGGCTCCCAACTTCTCCCCCTTCTTTGTTTAAAGAAGTGAACCCGCCTGTCTTAGGTTGGTGGATTGCCTTGTCTGCCTTACCCGTCATCAGGAACTTCTTCAGAGCGAAGCTGAAGGCCCTGTCTTTGGTTGGTCAGACTGACACCCCCTCTTACCCGTCTCTGTCTGCGATTCCTCTCTAGGGAAATTCATTCCCTTGGAGCTTGATCTTATGTAACTGGCTGGTTAAGCTCATAAGAGTTTTGCAGTGCACGTATAATGCAAGGAAGGCATAGAAAAACCATCAGCAAAAGCATTACCAGGACAAGCAAAGTCATTAGCATTCCTTTAACATTAGTCAAGAATGGGACAGCAGTCTTTGCCACTTCAGAGTCCAGAGGTGGGGCTTGTTCTAATCCAGCTATTTGCCTGTGGGGTTGTAAAAGATCTAAACTGAAAGCATAACAAAAGGTGATTGTTTAACAATAAGTTAACAATAATGCCATTATACAAGCAATTAGTAAAAGGACAATTAAAGCAGGTAACATTAAAATAATTAGCTCCTACAGAAATATTAAACGGTCCAAACATAATGACATAGGGTGTGATCAAAGTGAAGGTCAGGCCACCAGGTCCAAAGGACAGCTTCTCTTGTGGTGCTACTGATGATTTCTACATTGCCAGCGCTGATCACTGCCCAAGTCACCCTTGAGGTTGATGCAGATTCCGTAAAGCCATTGCCAGGACTGGGAGGGATAGGACAGCCAACACCTGGAGTATTGCCATCTGCAATTGTTAGAGAACACAAGAGCTTCTCAAGGGCTGGTTGCCCTTGGGGATGGTTAATGGTTATCTTTCTGGCTTTCCTCTTTTAAACACAAGCCTAGGCCACCATAGCCGTTTTTCTTTTCTTGTTGGTTAGTTTATCCTTGGACATCCTCCTGCATAGAGGAAATGGGTAAAAACTTAAGGTTCCTGGCAGGTATCCAAATGGGCACTGTCTCCCCTATTGGAAAAAACGCATCCAAATCCCCTGCCTATAATAACTAGGAGGTCAGGTCTTCTCCATTGTTGTGTCAAGGGGTCCTTTCACCTGACTTTTACTTGGGGCTTAGAGTTTAGTTGTCCCGAGTGCTTCTAAGTTGCCCTTTTTGAAAAATTTAAAATATTAATGGTAAACAAAGCTATGGAACTGCAAAAATATTGCCTGATGGCTTTCTGTAATTGTAATAACTTCTTGGGGCATCCTGTCTTTTAGTAGGGCAAATAAGGGCACAAGACTATCTTTAAAGACAGAAACCCATGGCAACATCCCATTGATTTCCCCTAAAAGACTCTGAAGTTGGATTAAGGTTAGAGAGGCTGGAATATCCAGCAAAGGCTTAAGAGGGCTGGCCTGAGTCAAGGTAAGGTGGGACCCGAGCATTTTAAAAGGAGGTAGCTTTTGAATTTTATTGAGGGCTATGGTAAAATCCCCCTTTTTTAGTATGGCAAGAACCTGGGCCAGAAGGCACTCAAGGTGTCTGGGGTCTTGTTGCCCCAGAATTATGTTATCCTTGTAGGCATAAGCAATGGAGGTATCTAAACCCAGCACAGGCCCTAAAAGTGTGGCCAAGTATTGTTGGCAAAAGGCCAGGCTATTGGCCATTCCCTGTGGCAACAAAATCGGTTCAAACCTACGATCAGGCTGGGAAAATTAATAGAAGGAATGGAGAAAGAAAACTTCTCACAGTCACCTGGATGCAGTGGGATATAAAAAAAACTTTAATATCAATCAAAACCAAGGTATATTCTGAAGGTATAGTGGGAGTCCAAGGCATGCCTCTTAGGGGCGTCCTACTAGCTCCATCCTTTCTTTTACCTAACTTGGATCTTGGAGTATATGCCAAACCTGGGAGCCTTTTTGAATAACAAATACGGGTGTGTTCCAACGACTCACAGTAGGGTGTATGTGCCCAAGGTTTATCTGTTCCTCCACCAGAAGGTATAGGGCTACTAGTTTCTGCTTGGTTAATGGCCAATGCTCCACCTAAATAGGGGTTCTCGTGTAAATCAAACTTAGATCGACAATCCTTATTCCAATGGTATCCCTCTCTGCTCCTGGGGCAGGGTGTAGGGGTGATTTGCACCACCCCCCCGACAGGGATTGTTGTAAACAGTCCCTCTTAAATTGCCCTCCTGCCCGCATTTAAAACAAGTCCCTCTCCCCAATGGTCTTGGGGTTCCTCGGCCCTGGACTGCCAGCACCTGGGTAATAGCCTCAGTCATTGCAGATGTCTGAGCCTGTAAAGCTAAAGCTAATGATTGAGACTGTTGCTGTTGTGTTCCCGCATCCTGAGAGGCCACCACCCATCTGCTCAAGGAACTCTCTCTTAATCCCATGCAGGCCATGCGATGGTTTTTATTCATTCCTTCCCAGAGCAGCAGCTTTACGAACTGATCTCAGAAGTTCCCTGCTTGCAGCTTGCAGTGAACGCTCTGTTGGACTGAGTCTACAAACTCAGCTAGAGGTTCACCATGTTTTTTATTCACTTCTGATATGGGGGACTCAGTAGGCCCATCATCCAGTTTGTACCACACGGCAAGTTCTGCCTGCCTCACCTGGTCACTGTATGGGCCAGGTATTGAGGCCTGTTTGATTCCAATGGAGTACCCTTCCCCCATCCCTGTTAACATGGCATAATTAATAGGTATCTCGGGTTGAGCCTGCCATATATTCTTTGCACACACTCCACATTCCTACTTAAAGAAAGCACATCATTTAATAAACTGAGAACTGAGAATAAACTGAGAACTAAGGACAGCTTTGGCCACATCCAGCCAGTCCTTAGGGACACATGGGTGATAAGCAATATCCAGTAAAAAGTTCTGGGCCCAAGGAGAGTTTGGGCCATACTCCACCACTGCCTTGCAGAGCTCTTTAAGATCCTTAGCTTCCCATGGATACCATTCCCAGGGCCTGTTAGATCCTGGTGCCAGATTGACCAGATACGATTGGGGAAGTGAATCCTGTGGCCTAGGGTTCAGGCTATCAACTGGCCCTTCCATTCCAGGGTAGGCCCTCCGAGTAGGTTACTTCCCAAGGCCTTGGCCCCTCCACAGAAGGTCGGTAGGAATCCGGGTCTTGCAGGTACCTCTTGAGGGTCCAGTAGGGTACAGTACCTCCTCCCCAACCGAGGAAATAGGGAGGGGGCCTAGGACCATAAGGAGCACCTGAGTCAGAGGGAGTAACTTTCACCCTGGTTTTGATTCCACTGTGCATGTTTCAGTGTGTTCTCCATCAAATTTGACCCATTCTTTTTCCTTCTCAATTCCCAAGTCCTACTTTACTCCTTTTACTCCTGATGTTGCCTCCTCCTCCTTCTTCTGTGACATAGTATTACACATATTAAGGGTTTCACTTACCCTGAGAGACCATTTAGCCTCAGGTGGTATCTTTTCCTTTCAAGACCCAACTTGGGCACCAGATGTCCGGTCTTCGTCCATCCCACAAAAGATGGACGGGGTATAAGGAAAGGGAACGCGGATGCTCGCACGTTCCTCAGCCTCCCTTAGCCTGGGAGACAATCAGACCCAGCGGGGAGCCAAGTCAAGCTGGAAAACTCACTTATTAACACAGAGAAAACCCTTTTTAAAGCAAAAAATAGCAGCGAGTAGCATGGCAGTGGAGGAGAAGGAACCAATCACTGTCAAGGTCATACCCTATCATACACCTAAGCTTCCTCGGGCTGGTTATGCACTGAAAGTAAAGCAAATTGGGCTCTGCCCACTCAACTGACTGTCAGTGCCATCTTTGCTGCCCATGTGCTTTACAATAACCCTTATCCCAAAACCAGGTAGGGACTCATCAAAGAAATTGTACTGTAGATCCATTTCTTTTTTTTTTTTTGTAGACCCATTTCTTTGGTGAATATTTATGCAAAATTTCTCAACAAAATTTTGGCCAATCGATTTCAACAATTCATCCAAAAAATCATACACCACGATCAAACAGGATTCATTTCATGGATGCAAAGCTGGTTCAATATACGAAAATCAATTAATATAATTTATCACATCAACAGGAGCAAGGATAAGAACCACATGGGTATTTCAATAGATGCAGAAAAAGCATTGGACAAGATCAAACACCCTTTTATGATGAAGGTTATGGAAAAATTAGGAATCCATGGAACATTCCAAAATACAATAAAGGCTGTATAAGACAAACCTGCAGCAAGCATTATACTTAATGGTGAAAAACTAAAGTAATTTCCTCTTAATACAGGAAGGGAACAAGGTTGTCCATTGTCTCCAGTGCTCTTCAATCTAGTATTGAATGCTTAGCTACAGCAATAAGACAAGATGCAAACATAAAGTGGACCGAGATAGGGAAAGAAGAAGTAAAACTCCCCTCTTTGCAGATGACATGATCTTGTACTTAAAGAATCCCACAAACTCCACTCCCAAATTACTCAAGCTGATTCAAAACTTTGGCAAAGTAGCAGGGTATAAAATTAACCCTCAAGAATGGATGGCTTTTCTATAGGCCAACAATGAGAAAAGTGTGGCTGAAATTAGGAAAGCAACTCCATTCCTAATAGCCCCACAAAAATAAAATACCAACAGAGAGTTAGGCCAGAGAGGGCAGGCGCCGCAGCGGCAGCAGCAGTGGCGGCGGCAATTGCCGCCGCCATACCAGAATCACAAAGAGTCTGAGACGAAGGAGCCAGACATGGTGGGCGAGCGGTTCTACTCAACACCATCAAGAACCGACAAGGAGCAGACATCTTCATCCTGCAGTTCGCAGACCAGGGACGACTCAAGAACCAAGACTCGGCATGAGTAGAAGCCTGATGTCCTCACTCCTTCTCAGGGAGTAGAGGAGGGAAGAACACCTCTCCCCCCCCAGTACCGGAGATCTCCATCTTGGATACCGACAAAGCTCAGCGGAGCTGCTAGCTCCAACTCAGGCCCTGGAATAAGTATAGAGTCATCTAGCAGGTCACAAGAGCCTAACCCGACCTGCCAGACTCAGCTCCACCCAGGGAAAAGTCACCCAGCTTGGGCGACAGCCCCAGAAATGGCTTTCTTCACAGGGTAATCAGAGCCAGAGGTTGCCCCTCCCTTTAGCAGCATGGACAATCAACTGAAATTCAGTAAACAGAAACCCTGAGAGTGGCTCCAGGCTGGGCTCTGTGAGTTTCTCACAAACCAGCCCCTGGGAAAAGCTCCTCTTTGCTGAAAGGCCTCAACTGTACCCAGAATCTAGCCTCATCACAGCATCTCCAAACTCGAGAAAAAGCCATCTCCTCCGATTGAACTAACCTGGGAGGAGGATCGCAGAGCATTTTTCTGCCTGTTCAAAGAAACTGACTTAAGTAACCAATCAAGCCACAGGAACACAAGCAGACCAGAGACTCCAACAAGAGGCTGGTTACAGACACAAGGTAGACATAGGATTTTTCCCACCCCTCACAAAAAAATCAAAGAACATTTTTTTTTGTTGTACCTGTTATAAAATTTTTTTTTCTAAAATTTTTTTTTAATCTTTAATTTTTACCTTTTTTGAAAAAAAATATTTTCTAGCAATTTTTTTTCCTCTTACAATTTGATTTTAGGGGTATAAGTGTGTGTGCGTTTTTCTTCCTTTTTTTTTTTTGCTTTTTTTTGTTTTGTTTTTTGTTTAGCTCTACTGAACTTCTGATCTTTTTTCTTTCTTTCTTGTCCTTTTCACCTGTTCTTCTCTTTCACTCTGTATGTGACTTAATTGCTGCTCTGCACATCCTCAGATACACCCATAGTCGATTATTAGACCTTATCCCCCATTGTGTACACACTTAATCCACAAATTTATTATTCAATTCAAAACCTCTTAGACTTAAATTCCTTAATAGCAGCACTACCTCTTTATACCTATATAATATTTTAAGTATTTTTATTTTTAAGTTTTTCACATCTCCTTTATACCCCTCCCCTTCTCTCATTATATTCATGTTCTTCACTGAATAGTTTGTTTTCAATTTGTATAATATTTTTAATTTTTACTTTTCTATTTTTTCTGGAATCTTTTTGTTCCCTTTCTCTTTCTTCATTTTTTTTTCTCTCTCTCTCTACTTTCATCCTATCCAACCTATTTCCTGCTTTGAGATTAGGACTTAGTTAACACTCCCTGTGCCTTCCCTCAACACTCTATTCCTATTTTGACCCACATCTCTTCCTAAACCTAATAATTTCTGGTTTACCAAATTCTTCTTTGCGGTTCGTAGCCCATTAATATATAGTTGTTTGATGTTGAATAGATGTATCTGTTGAACTAGATTGTATCAGCAGACTGTTGACTGTACAAATACAGACTTTGGGTTATCCTTGCCTTAAGATAGTGTTCTAGAACAAAACTGGTGTTAATTTCATCCTAAATGGGCAGAGTAAGCAGGAAAATCACAAGAAAAATGGCAAGTCCGGGTATGTCAAATCCCACTCATGATAACCAGGGGACAGAACAGATAATGAATAATCCAGAGGAGAGTTCCCAAATAGCTCTACAAACACTGCTGGCAAACATGATAAATGAAAAGATTGAAAACATAGAAAGGACTATACAAGAGCGTGATAGGGAGAGAGAGGAGGCAATCCAAAGTTTATAGAGGAATATCATAAGCGTGAGGAAGCTACTCAAAAACTGATACAGAATTTGTGTGAGCAGCTTGAGAATACGCAAAGAGAAAGTCAGGAATGGCATGAGCAGGCTGAGAACACTCAAAGAGAACTACAGGAATCGCACAAACGAAAGGAAGCTAATAAAAGAGTAATACAGGAATTGAGAGATCAGGATGAAAATACACAAAGATCACTAAAGGCATTCATGGAATCAATTAACAAATAGCGGAAGGAAGTCAGGGAGATCACAAAGGGAATGCTGAATGGAAACCAACAGAAGGAATGGGTGTCCAAGGAAACCATAAACAATCAACTAAGTAATTTGAGAATAAACACTGATCACCAAATTAAGGAAGTAAAGAAGTTAATACCAAATCTAAAACAAAGCTTCAACAAAGAATTTGAAGCCATCAAAGCTGAACAACTAGAAGGAAAAGCAATAAAAAACAAAGTAGACAGTCTTGACAGCAGGTTAGACCATGCAGAAGATCGAATCTCAAGGATTGAAGACAGCCTAGACTTTATAGACAAAGAACATACAACCATCCAAGACAAGCTCAAGAAATATGATAGATCTATCCAACACTTGGAAGACACCATCAGAAGGCTTAAACTAAGGATAATGGGTGTAGAGGAGCACCTAGAAACAGAAGTTAATGGTCTAGGAAATTTGTTTAACAGGATCCTAGCAGAGAACTTCCCAAACATGCAAAAAGACAGCCCTATTAAAATTCAAGAAGCTTTTAGAACTCCAAATAGACCAGACCAGAATAGGACATCCCACTGTCACATTATAATCCACACAGGATCAATTCAGACCAAGGAAAAGATGCTTAAACCTGTCAAGGAGAAAAGGTTAATCACCTATAAAGGGAAACCAATTAAAATCACCTCACATTTCTCAGCAGAGACAATCAAAGCAAGAAGAGCCTTGAATGATGTATGCCAAACCCTAAAAACAAACCACTATCAACCAAGAATACTGGACCCAGCTAAACTCTCCTTCATAACTGAAGGCCAAATAAAAACCTTCCATAGCAAAGAATTGATACAATACATCTCCACCAAAACAGCCCTACAAATATTCTTAAAGACGTCCTACAGATAGAAAACCAACAAGACCACAATAAAGGCCAAGAAACTGCACCCAAACTGAAAATCCAAGATCCATAGGAAGAACCCAGTTTTCACAGCCTCTAAGAAGGTGGATAACATGGCAGGAACTCCCAAATACCTCTCAGTCCTATCTCTTTACATTAAAGAAATTAACTCTCCAGTTAAGGGACATAGACTGTCTAGTTGGATTAAAAAACAAGATGCTTCTATCTGCTGCCTTCAGGAGTCACATCTTGCCAGTAAAAACAAACACATTTTCAATGTTAAAGTCTGGAACAAAATCTACCAAGCAAATGGCCCCCATAACAGGCTGGAGTTGCAATCCTCACATCAGATAAAATAGACTTCAAATTAAAATTTGTGAGAAGATATAAAGATGGTCGCTACATACTAATTAAGGGATCCCCCCTTTAGGAGGATATTACAGTTCTAAATATCTATTCGCCAAACAACAGAGCACCCAAATTTATCCAAGAAACACTACTGTCCCTCAAATCCCACATAGATCCACAGATATTAATTGTTGAGGATTTTAACACACCACTCTCCCCACTAGAGAGATCAACTCGGCACAAACGCAACAGAGAAACCGCAGATCTAAACAACTGCATAGATAAACAAGATTTAACAGACATCTACCGAACATTTCACCCAGCAGCATCAGAATACACGTTTTTCTCAGCAGCACATGGAACATTTTCTAAAATACCACATATTAGGCTACAAAGCAAACCTGTCTAAATTCAGAAACATTGAAGTTATACCTTGTAATCTCTCAGACCCCAAGGGAATAAAATTAGAACTCAAAACCAAAAGCCACCAAAGAAAGTATGGTAACACATGGAGGCTGAATCATGAGTGGGTCAAGGAAGAGATTAGAAAGAAATTCAAATGTTCATGCTATTCAACAAAACTGAACACACAAATTACCAGCTTCTCTGTGACACAGGAAAGGCAGTACTCAGAGGCAAGTTTATAGCTCTGAGTTCCTATAACAACAAATTGGAGAGATCAGAAACGAAAAATTTAATGGCACATCTGAACCTCCTTCAAAAAAAGCAGCAAGATAAACCCCAATCCAGTAGATGGAAAGAAATAATTAAATTTAAATCAGAATTAAATGAATTGGAATCCAAAAAAAAACTATAGAAAGAATCAACAAAACAAAGAGTTGGTTCTTCGAAAAAATTAACAAAATTGACAGATCCTTAGGAAATCTTATCAGAAAAAGAAGAGAACACAACCAAATAAATAAACTCAGAGAAGAGAGAGAAGAGAATGAAAACATCAACATGGAAACAACCAAGATTCAAAATATTTTAAGGGAATACTTCTCAAACTTTATGCTAATAAGTTTGAGTTCGTGGCAGAAATGGACCTTTTCCTAGCAAATATTGACATGCCGAAACTAAACCAAGATGAGTTAAATAATCTTAACAGGTCCATATCAAGCATTGAAATTGATACAGCAATAAGAGACCTCCCAGCTAAGAAAAGTCCAGAACCAGATGGTTTTACAGCGGAATTCTACAAGGACTTCAAAGCTGAGCTCACACCAATACTCCTCCAACTCTTCAATGAAATTGAAAGAGAAAGTTCACTACCGAACACATTCTATGAAACCATCATAATCTTCATCACAAAACCAGGCAGGGACTCATCAAAGAAAGAGAACTATACACCCATTCCTTTGATGAACATTGATGCAAAACTTCTCAACAAAATTTTGGCCAATCGACTTCAACAATTCTTCCAAAAATGATACACATTGATCAAACAGGATTCATTTCAGGGATGCAAAGCTGGTTCAATATACATAAATCAATTAATATTATTCATCATAGGAACAAGAATAAAAACCACATGGTTATCTGAATAGATGCAGAAAAATCATTCGACAAGGTCCAAGACCCCTTCATGATGAAGGTTTTGGAAAAATTAGGAATGCATGGAACATTCCTCAATACAATAAAGGCTGTATATGACAAACCTACATCCAGCATTATACTTTATGTTGAAATATTAAAGCTATTTCCTCTTAACTCAGGAACAAGACCAGGATGTCCACTCTCTCCACTTCTCTTCAACCTAGTATTAGAATGCCTAGCTACAGCAATAAAACAAGATGCAGACATTAAGGGGATCCAAATAGAGAATGAAGAAATAAAACTCTCCTTCTTTGCAGATGACATGATCTTGTACTTAAAGAATCCCAAGGCTCCACTCCCAAATTTCTCAAGCTGATTCAAAACTTCGGCAAAGTAGCAGGGCATAAAATTAACCCCCCAAAATCAATGGCTTTTCTGTATGCCAACAATGAGAAAAGTGGGGATGAAATTAAGAAAGCAACTCCATTGGTAATAGTCCCACCAAAAACAAAATACCTCTGAATTAACTTAACCAAAGAAGTGAAGGACCTCTATGATGAAAACTTTAAAAACTTGAAAAAGGAAATCAAAATAGAACTTAGAAAATGGGAAAAACTCCCAAGCTCCTGGATTGGAAAGATTAACATCGTGAAAATGGCAATACATCCCAAGGCAATCTAAAAATTCAATGTGATACCTATCAAAATTCCAACCTCATTCTTCAAGGAAATAGAAGAGACAATCCAAAAATTCATATGGAACAATAAAAGTGCCCTAATAGAAAAAGCACTCATCAACAGAAAGAACACTGCGGGAGGAATATCAATATTAAATTTCAAACTCTACTATAAACCCATAGTAATCAAAACAGATTGGTACTAACATAAAAACAGACCTCAGGACCAATGGAATAGAATAAAAAACTCACAAATGAACCTACACACCTATAGCTATCTAATCTTTGATAAGGGAGCTAAAAAATAGAATGGAAGAAAGACAGCCTCTTCAGTAAATGGTGATGGCAAAATTGGTTAATTACTTGTAGAAAACTAAAGCTAGATCCTTATATATCACCCTGCACCGGAATCATCTCCAAATGGAGCAAAGACCTCAGAGTCAAAGCAGACATTCTGAAAACATTACAGGATGGAATAGGAGAAACCCTAGGTCTCCTTGAAGCAGGCCGAAATTTTCTTAATAGAGACTCAGAAACACAACAAATCAAAGGAAGGTTGTACAAATGGGATTGCATGAAGTTGCAGAGCTTCTGCATGGCAAAGGACATAGCTAGCAAGGTCAATTGACAGCCCACAGATTGGGAGAAGATCTTCACTAGCCATACAACGGACAAGGGTCTCATATCTAAAATATACTTGGAACTCAAAAAATTAAATCCCCCAACAACAAATCCTCAAAGAAACAACTGCCCAATAAATAAGTGGGCTAATGACTTAAAGAGAAAATTCTCTGAAGAAAACAAAAGGATGGCCAATAGACATATGAAGAAATGCAAATCAAAACAACATTGAGATACCACCTCACCCCAGTTAGAATGGCTATAATCAAGAACTCTAACAACAACAGATGCTGGAGGGGATGTGGACAGAAGGGAACCTTACTTCATTGTTGGTGGGAGTGTAAACTTGTTCAACCACTTTGGAAAGTAGTATGGAGGTTCCTCAAAAGACTCCACATAAAGATCCCCTATGACCCAGCAGTCCCAAATATTTTAAGGGAATACTTCTCAAACTTTATTCTAATAATTTTGAGAACTTGTGCTGGTAACTACCAGCACAACTATGTTTATTGCAGCATTATTTACCATAGCAAAGATCTGGAAACAACCCAGGTACTCCTCAGTAGATGAATGGATCAAGAAAATATCGGATATATACACAACGGAATTCTAGGCCTCCATCAGAAAGAATGACATTGCCCCATTTGTTAGGAAATGTAAAGACTTAGAAAAAGTTATATTAAGTGAAATAAGCCAAACCCAAAGAAACATAGGTCCCATGATTTCCCTTATTTGCAATATCTAGTATATGTATGAGTCAAGCAGAAAAGGTCAGATAAGGTGATGTTAGGAAAATGAACACTAAGAAATGTATTTAAATGTTTTTTTTTCTCTTTCATGCATTTGTTTCTAACGTATTCATAAGATTATTTCTTTGTTGTTTGTCTGTCCCTCCCCCACAGTATAACTCCTGCTTTAACTGTATTTGATGTCGGTTTAATTTGTGGAGTGGAAGGGGAAAAACAAGTCGTTTAAATAAGGATATAGGTGGACCTGTTGCAACAATGAGAAGTATTCGTTGTCATGTCAAAAACGAACTTTACAACTTGGAGGAGGAGGATTGGGGGGGGGGGAGGATGGATGGGAAGGGATCGGAAGGGCAAAAAAAGGAGGAGGCTACAATGCTTGATAAGAAATGTACTCACTATCTTGCCCATGTAATTATAACCCCTCTGTACAGTATTTTCACAATAAAAAAATATGAAAATAGAAGAAAAAATAAAATAAAATAAAATACCTAGGAATTAATTTAACCAAAGAAGTGAAGGACCTCTGTGATGAAAACTTTAAAAACTTGAAAAAGGTAATTAAAACAGAACTTAGAAAGCGGCAAAAACTCGCATACACCTGGATTGGAAAGATCAAAATCCTGAAAATGGCAATAATTCCCAAGGCTATCTACAAATTCAATGCAATACCTATCAATGTTCCATCCTCATTCTTCAAGGAAATAGAAGAGGCAATCCAAAAATTCATATGGAACAATAAAAGACCTCGAATAGCTAAAACTGTCCTCAACAGAAAGAACGGTGCTGGAGGAATATCAATACCAAATTTCAAAGACTACGACAAAGCCATAGTAATCAAAACAGATTGGTACTAACACAAGAACAGACCTCAGGGCCAATGGAATAGAAATGAAAACCCAGAAATGAACCTACAGACCTATAGCCATCTAATGTCCAATAAGGGAGCTAAAAAAAATAGAATGGAAGAAAGACAGCCTCTTCAGTAAATGGTGCTGCCAAAATTGGTAAACTACTTGCAGAAAATTAAGCTAGATCCTTATGTATCACCCTGCACCAGAATCAACTCAAAATGGAATGATGACCTCGGAGTCAAAGCAGACACTCTGAAAACATTACAGGATGGAATAGGAGAAACCCTACGTCTCCTTTGGAGCAGGCCAAAATTTTCTTAATAGAGACCCGGAAACACAACAAATTAAAGAAAGGTTGGACAAATGGGATTGCATGAAGTTGCAGAGCTTCTGCATGGCAAAGGACATAGCTAGCAAGATGAATTGAAAGCCCACAGACTGGGAGGAGATCTTCACTAGCCATACAACAGACAAGGGTCTCATATCTAAAATACAGCTGGAACTCAAAAAATTAAATCCCCCAACAACAAATCCTCAAAGAAACAACTGTCCAGTAAATAAGTGGGCTAAAGATTTAAAGAGAATTTTCTCAGAAGAAGAAAGAAGGATGGCCAATAGACACATGAAGAAATGCTCAATCTCCCTCGCCATAAAAAAAATGCAAATCAAAACAACATTGAGATACTACCTCACCCCAGTTAGAATGGCTGTAATCAAGAACTCTAATAGCAACAGATGCTGGAGGGGATGTGGCCAGAAGGGACCCTTACTGCATTGTTGGTGGGAGTGTAAATTTGTTCAACCACTTTGGAAAGTAGTATGGAGCTTCCTCAAAAAGCTCCACATAGAGCTTCCCTATATCCCAGCAATCCCACTTTTGGGCATTTACCCAAATGATCACAAACAAGGCCACACTAAAGCTCCCAGTACAATTATGATTATTGCAGCAGAATTTGCCATAGCTAAGATATGGAACCAACCCAGATGCCCCTCTTTAGATGAATGGATCAAGAAAATGTGGTAAATATACACAATGGAATTCTATGCCTCTATCAGAAAGAATGACATTGCCCCATTTGTTAGGAAATGAAAAGAATTGGAAAAATTATATTAAGTGAAGTAAGCCAGGCCTAAAGAAACTTAGGTTCCATGGTTTCCATTATTTGCAATATCTAGTATATGTCTGAGTCAAGCAGAAAAAGTCAGGTAAGTTGATGTCAGAGAAATGAACCCTATGTTATGTATTCAAATGCTTTTTTCTTTCAGGTGATTGTTTCTAACACATTTATAAGTTTTTTTATTGCTTTTTATCTCCCTCCCCCATGGTATAACCCCTGTTTCACTGTATTTTAGGTTGGTATAATTTGTGGAGGAGAAGCGAAAAAACAAATAGTTTAAGTAGGGATACAAGTGGATCCATTGCAACAATGAAATGTACAAGACATTATGTGCAAAAACGAACTTCACCTCTTTGGTGGGGGGGAGGAGGATTGAGAGGGGGTAGGGGAAGGATGGGAAGGGATGGAAAGGGGAAACAAAGAAGAGGAACAATGCTTGATAAGAAATGTATTCGTTATCTTGCCCATGTAATTGTAACTCCTCTGCAGGTATTTTCACAATAAAAAATTAGTAATAATATTTTAAAAAAAAGGAAAAGAAAAACAAGAAAATTATTCCAGGGCTGAGAAGGTGGCTCAGTGGTAGAGTGCTTGCGTTGCATGCATGAGGCCCTGGGTTCAATTCCTCAGCACCACATAAGCAAAAAGAAAAAAGGCGGAAGTGGCACTGTGGCTGAAATTGTAGTGTGCTAGCCTTGAGCTGAAGAGTTGAGGGACAGAATCCAGGTCCAGATTTCAGGCCCCAAAACCAGACCCCCTCAAAAAAATATTCCAAGGCTGGTTTGCTCTAAGACTATATTTATTTTCTTGTTTAGTTTTCATATGTTCATAGAAATTAAAATTCCAAAAATTCAATGGATGTTGGCATTCAGGAACATCTTCATAGACACTAATATTGGAAACCCTTAAGTGGAATTGTTTTATTTCATTTGTTATTTTCCCAAATAAATCACCATGATTGTGTATTTTGTTTCTTTTCACTGTTATTGGCTCTTATGTTGAGAATACTTTTTTCCTAGCAAAGTAGAGAAAAGCAATTTGATTGAGCAAGTAGCATATGGCTTTCATAAAATGTACAGGCATATATTTGTGTCTTCTGTCATTTCTAAAATTTCTTCAAGAAAAAGTTATTAATTACTCATAAAAGATACCTAATTTCAAGGTATTCCAGTTATTGCATATACTTTTTGATTGAGTTATCTCTGTATGAATTCAAAATAAACAGAAATCACATTTTCGTTTTAAAATCTGTAGTTTACAAAGAGTTTTTAGCCAACACCAAAATATTTCTAAGTATTCTGCATTTTGTGTGAAGTATTTTTAACAATAGTTTTTTGTTGACATGTAATTCATATGCAATATATTATCTCCTTTTATTGTATACATTTTAGTGGCTTGGAAGCGAATTGTACAATCATGGGTTTTTCAAGCCTAATTTTCACAAACTTGCATTTCTTCAAATAGAAAATCTGTAAACTTTAGAACAGACATTAAAGTAGATATAAAATTCAGTTACAGGTATTTGTCCAGCATACATCCTCTATAGCGTGTCTTTTCAAAATTTGTTTTTGCAGATTATTTCTAGGGTCTAACATATACTGTTCTAGTGTACTGTCAATGAACTACATTGCTTGTGCAAACAAGTTTTTTACTTCTCTATACATCCATACAAGTGTAATGCATGGATCCTATACAATTCTCTTTGACCTTTTGAATACTTGAAAACTTGCTTGCTAAAATGATTGCAGTATTATATAAATCTATCTGCTCTGTGGAGTATAGCAATTTCTCCACAAATGCATTAATATATTTTGTGTCATCTTCTTATATAATGGTCACGCTACTCACTTTTCTTTTTCTTTTTTCTTAGATACTAAAGAGGAGCTTATTTCATATGTTTCTCCTATTTACTATTAATTTACATATGTTCTTTAAAGACATATCATATTCAGAAATAATTTATATAGAATTAGAAGATATAAAAATACTTAAGTCTCAGGATCATTGTAGCATTAAAATTGTAGCATTAACAAATATATGCCCTCTATCTGTTGCATATATTTACACTTCTGTTATACTGTCCTTTTTTGAAATATGAAAGGTTATCAGTTGATGTTATCTAGTTTATTCTTGCTTGTCTTTAGCGACTAAGGAGCCTCCTGAGCATCTAGGATTACAGGCATGACCGATTGGTGCACGTTTGTCTTTCAATATTTTAAGTGTTTTCCTCTTTCTTTTGAATTCAAATATTGTCCTTTCAGGAATTCTGCAAATTCTCAGACTGTTGTTCTCTAACTGTCAAGATGATAAGCATCTGTTTGATGGGTAATTGTCCTTTTTATTGTGTTTGACATATTTTTAATGATATCTATTGTTTTATCCTTCCTAATTATTGCATATTATGATTAGAATATTTAATTTATAGACTATAGCTTTGCCTCAAAAGAGATGGTAGAAGTCATGTCAAAAGAATGGTTTAAGGAAGTGAGCGCTTACCTTGAGCTGAAGAGCTGAGGGACAGCCCGCAAGCACAGAGATCAAGCCCCATGACTGACAAAAAAAAAAGAATGTTTGAAAATATTCTTTTTTTTTATTGTGAACATACTGTACAGACGGGTTACAATTACATGGGCAAGATAAGGAGTACATTTCCTGTCAAGCATTGTAGCCTCCTCCTTTGTTTACCTTTCACATCCCTTCCAAGCCTCCCCCCGACCCCCACCCAATCCTCCCCCCCCACCAAGGTTGTAAAGTTCGTTTTTGACATGACAACTTGTACTTCTCATTGCTGCAACGGGTCCACCTGTATCCCTATTTAAACAACTTGTTTTTCCCCTTCCCCTCCACAAATTGTACCAACATCAAATACAGTTAAAGCAGGGGTTATACTGTGGGGGAGGGACATACAAAGCAACAAAGAAATAATCTTATAAATACGTTGGAAACAAATGCATGAAAGAAAAAAAAACATTTAAATATATATCTTAGGGTTCATTTTCCTAACATCACCTTATCAGACCTTTTCTGCTTGACTCATACATACAATAGATATTGCAAATAAGGGAACCATGGGACCTATGTTTCTTTGGGCTTGGCTTACTTCACTTAATATAATTTTTTCCAAGTCTTTCCATTTCCTAACAAGTGGGGCAATGTCATTCTTTCTGATGGAGGCATAGAATTCCATTGTGTATATATACCACATTTTCTTGATCCATTCGTCTACTGAGAGGCACCTGGGCTGGTTCCATACCTTAACTATGGTAAATAATGCTGCAATAAACATAGTTGTGCTGGTAGCTTTAGTGTGGTCTTCTTTGTAAACATTTGGGTAAATGCCCCAAAGTGGGATTGCTGGGTCATAGGGGAGCTCTATGTGAAATCTTTTGAGGAACATCCATACCACTTTCCAAAGTGGTTGAACAAGTTTACACTACCACCAACAATGCAGTAGATTTCCCTATCCACATCTCCTCCTGCATCTGATGTTATTAGAGTTCTTGATTATAGCCATTCTAACTGGGGAGGGAGGCTAGGGAGGTTGAGCATTTCTTCATGTGTCTATTGGCCATCCTTCTTTCTTCTTCAGAGAAGTTTCTCTTTAAGTCTTTAGCCACTTATTTATCAGGCAGTTGTATCTTTGAGGATTTGTTGTTGGGAGATTTAATTTTTTGAGTTCCTAGTATATTTTATTCCATGAACTACTGATTCAAGGATGAGATCCATAGCATACCATGACTCTTCCTAGGTCCAGGACTGAGTAGCTTATGATCTCCTGCCATTCCCTCCTCATAGCGGGGGCTGAATTGAAGATTCAAGCCTGGAAAAGATACACCTTATATACATTTTAAAAGTAGGACTTATACTTCCATACAGATGTTCAGTCCATATTGTGTTTGGTGTGGTTATTCATTTTATTTCTTGTTTTATTCATTTATTTACCATTTATTTTATTGACTCTGATGACACCTATACCATTTATTAAATTGTTTACATCCTATCATATAGCATCTAGATTTTAGATGTGTTCTCCATCATGCTTGCCAATGCTAGGATCTGAACTCAGGGCCTAGCAGGCCCAATTCATGAATGGGTGAGTTTGATCATGTCAGCCTCTTGCCAATGAAGCTGTGAGGGGGTTCTCACATGATGAGATTGACCCCCATGTTTGGCCAAAACAATAATACATGGATAGGCAGACAGTGGTATACAAATAAATATATATTAGAAAAGAGTGCCAGAGCCGTCTATTTATGATAGAATGACACCTACTATGTTCCTACCAACTCTTAGGTATTTATTATACTGCCAGTGAAAGAATATTATTCTTTTCATGCTTAATAAACTATTAATTAAGATCAATCAGCATTCTAAGATTATTGCATCCAATTTTAGACTAGACCAAGGCATGAAGTACTCTTTCAACCAGTATTCCTATGCATAGGAACGAGTCTCTTGTGATCTTCTGCCATTGGTGTCAGGACTGAGATTTGAAGCTAGGGTCTCTGTTGACAGGTTGGCCTATGGCTTCCCTGAGAGCCCACCAGCCAACAGCAGTGGCAGGTCAGGTCCACTTTACAGCTGTGTCATTCAGACCCAGGATGGTCACTGTGTAAAGAAAAAATAAAATAAAAACCCAGGCCTCTGCAGCTCACCACTTTTTGTGTTTTCCAGCTTTTTCTTTTCTTCCTGACAGCCCCCTGGGCCTAGGATCTCAGGATCAGAGACTGCATCCAGCCTAGGGAGATCCAAGCAGAGGCAGTTTCCATGACCTGATTTCAAGCCCCATGGTTGGCCAATAAATAAATAAATAAATAATTTAACA
Organism: Dipodomys spectabilis; assembly: GCF_019054845.1. Classification (NCBI taxonomy): domain Eukaryota; kingdom Metazoa; phylum Chordata; class Mammalia; order Rodentia; family Heteromyidae; genus Dipodomys; species Dipodomys spectabilis. The sequence goes on from NW_024870710.1 coordinate 1,732,725, forward strand.
AAGTTAAAAACTAAAGCTCCCTGGTTTGGAATTTCTGCCAGTTTTATTTCCTGGCCTGGGATTTGAACTCGGGTTTTTGGTAAATCTGTAGCAATGTGAGGGAAGAGTTACCACTAGTTGAGTTCAAACCCCATGCCAACCAAAAATGAAAAATTAAGTCACTGACATTGGCAGGGGGAGCTAGTTGTCAAGATGAGAGGGAAGGGATGGTAATGGGAATACAAAGGAGGAGGCAACAATGCTCAATAGGAAATGTACTCATTTCCTTGCTCATGTAACTGTGACGCCTCTGTACAACATTTTTACAATAAAAAATACAAAAAAAGAAACATATTAGTTTTCAGAGAAGCACTTTGGGGAGTAAGGGAAGGAAATATGAATAGCTGTACAAAATTCTATGCTGCCTATTTTTAATTTTCAGTATGGAACTGAATAAACATGACTGCTTCCATTAAAAAAATTAAGTCACTGTCTTGGAACTTGGGCCAGTATTTCTGCCATTGCTAGGATTTGAGCTCACCATCCAGGTAACTCTTTTGCAAGGCACAGCTCACTGTCCTTGAGGAAAAGAAATTCAGGCTAGAGTTCCCAGGGCCTGAATGAAGGCCCTGCAATGGAAAAACAATATTTCTATACATATGTAATGAATGTACGCTATATACTTATATATGTATGTTAATTTCATATTATGATTTTTATTATTGATTTTGTATTTTATTTTTATTTGATTCATTTATTTATTGATTATTGTATTTAGTATTATTATACACATAATATTTAGTACATTTTGCACAGCTCTTATAAAATTATACACAATAATTTAGGACATTGACTCACTTTTCATTAATATTTTATTAAGAGTTGAAACATAATACATAATTAAATGGAGCCATTTGTCACAGTCTTCACATGTTTAGAGTCTCTCCCAAGTATGAGCTTTTTCTTTTTTTTTTGGTCTTTTTTCTTTTTCTTTTTATTGTGAAAATACTGTAGAGAGGGGTTACAATTACATGGGCAAGATAATGAGTACATTTCTTATCAAGCATTGTAGCCTCCTCCTTTATTTCCCCTACTCATCCCTTCCCATCCTCCCTGAGATTTTTTCTTAGCTTTGCACATCTTCTTATAGAGATTTCTTTAGATGATTTATACTCAGAAGCCTTTTCCTGAGGATAGGCAACTTGAAGGATAAAATTTTAAGCGTGGGGCTAGAAATGTGGCTTACTGGTAAAGAGCTCGCTCCCTCAGCATGCATGAATGCCAGGGTTTGAATCCTCAGTGACACATACTCAGGAAAAGCCAGAAGCCGTGGAGTGGTTCAAGTGGCTAACCCTAAGTAAAAGAAACACAGAGATAGTACCAAGGTCCTAAGATCAAGCCCCAGGACTGACAAAAACAATAGGCCAGATGCCAGTGCTCACACCTGGAACGCTAGCTTCTCAGCAGGCTGAGAGCTGAAGACTACACTTCAAAGACAGCCTAGGCAAAGCCTGTTAGACTGTTATCTCCAGTGAACCACCAAAAGACCCCACCTGGCGCTGTGGCTCTAGTGGTAGAGTGTTCCCCTTGAGTTGACGGGCCCAGGGTCAGTGCCCAGGCTTGAGTACAAGACACACAACAGGAAAAAAAGTGAGGGTTAATCAAAGTACTTTCCTATTTGCTAATTAGGAGAACGTTCTCTGGAAAATGAGCACTGATGTACACCAGAATTGGAGTTAGAGCTCCAGGTTCAAATCTAGCAGATTTATATTCCCAGCCTCTTAGACTCTAGCATTGTAACCTTGTGTTTTTCTTTCTATTTATCTATCTTTCTTTCTATCTATTATCTATCTATCTGTCTATCTATCTATCTATCTATCTATCTATCTATCTATCATCTATCTATCTATCTATCTATCTATCTATCTATCTATCTATCTATCTATCTATCTATCTATCTATCTATCTATCTATCTATCTACCCAACTAGCTACCTACCTACCTACCTACCTACATAGGTTTCGTTTGCCAGGTCTAGCCACAGCACCAATTCTGGCTTTTTCTGTGTATGTGATACTGAGTATTCATACCCAGGGCTTCTTGCATGCTTGGCAAGCACTCTTTCACTAATCCAAGTCTGCAGCCACATCTTTTTCTTCATGGTAGTTTTTACATAAGTATGCTACCATTTTACATCCCCAAATTTAATTTTCTGAATACTAGTTATTTCTACAAAACCTTATCTTCTGTTCCCCTGCCTGATTTGTGGCTGTTCCTACATTGGCCTCATAATAAAATGTAAATAAAGACTGCTGAGAGCTTAAGTGTGCATCATATAAGGACATAGGCCTGGAACCATAGAAGAGAAAAGCCATGGGCCTGAAATGAAGAGAATGGTGCAGTATGTGCAATGAGCATATCTGAAAAATGAACCAGTAAATAAAAGGAGAAGCATTGCATATGGTCTGTTTGCACTCAGGGAGGTCATATACACACATAAGTAGGTAGTGCACTGATACATAAACTGGGCCTTCTCTTTTTGAAAAGAGAAGCCATCCCAGTGCTGAAACACAGGTCCCAATGCATTCCTCAGATGTTTCCTACAAGGCTGAGGCTTTACCACCACCACAGCTCCACTTCCAGCCATCTGGTCGTTAATTGGACATAAGTGCCTCCCAGGCTTTCCTGCTTGGTCTGGCCTGTGTCTCCTGCTCGGCTTTCTCTCTCAAAGCTGAAACTTTACCCTCTGGGACACTGCTCCACTTCTGGGTTTCTGGTGGTTTATTGGCGATAAGAATCTCACAGACTTTCCTGCTCAGGCTGACTTTGAATTGCGATCTCTCCAGGAGACTGAAACCAGCTTTCTCAGGGATTCCCTGAGGAGCCCCTCCACACAAAACCTTAGTCTAAATCTAGGGAGGTACTAGAGAAAAACAGAAACATGTAGATGCTTCTAGTGTGTTCTAGATAATGAAGATTGGAGACACACAACACTCATAATTATTAGATCATTTTATAGGCAAAAGGAGCAATGCAGACAGTATGAGGATTGCTCCAGTTTTCGGTTCTCTCATCCTTAGACAGTAAATTCACTGCAGCTCAATGGTAAGTGACAGAACTGGCATGTAATGTAGACATTAGCTGCCAAATCCTGGGACACTCATTTCTCACTTTTGGCTTCAAACCTGTGACTAGAGGAGAAGATGAGGAGAGAAAATCCTTCTCAGAGAAAGCCGCTATAAAGAACATTGGAAAGCTTCCTTATAAATTCAAACCACTGGAATGACCCTGTTAAGAAGTCAGATTGTACAGATTAAAAAATAAAGAAGAAAAGAAAGGGAAAAGCCAGTGGTGGCTGACTATAATCCCAGCTCCTCAGGATGCTGAGATGTACAGAATCTGAGTTTGAATCCAGTCAGCATAGGAAAGTCCATGACACTGTTATTTCTAAGAGATCACAGAAAAACCCAGAATTGGGGCTGTGATTCAAGGTTAATGCAATACCCTTGAGCAAAAGGAGCTCAGGGACAATGTCTAGGTTCATAGTTCAACCTCAGGACGTGCCCCCTCAATAAGAGCCTGTACCTCCATGTCTCTGTGTATATGGATGTATTCCTATAGGTGAATCTCCAGAGTAGCTATTATGAATTGCACCAGTCTAGAAAATTTTTTTTCAATTCAATGATTTCATAACAGAGACTGCTTTCATGACAGTGCATGTTCCGGGGCTTCCCTCACTGTTCCCAGTGTAGCCTGAGGGTTTCTCTGCATCCCAGGCCTGCTGGAAAAAGTCTCTCTCATTGTTTCTCTGCATCCCAGGCCTGCTGGAAGAAGTCTCTCTCATTGTCTGGATATGTAGACAAATGGCCTCACTCCTGTTCAGCTGTTTAACAAACAACTACATTTGTGTCAGTTAGTGATGATGAGTGTAGACTGGCTTTGAAGGCCAGGAGAAAAAGGCCTCTTTGTATCCCAAGCGATCTCTCTCCCCAGTGCTCTGCTTTGACAGGAAACCTTCATTTGTGCCACCTCCCATGGCAGGCCAAGTCCTGTGCACTTATCCTGCCTTTGTGAGATTATATTCCGGTGTTCAGATACAGTGCTAAATATAACTAAGGAGACCTTCTGGCAGACAACTAGGGCACTGAACCTAATGAAATATTTCATTGTTGGAGATGATGGGCCTATGATGCCTCTCCCAGGTTTCTGGAAGCTTGGGAAATCCAAACACATGTCGGATATCTCAAAGCTTCCTGTCATCTAGGGCTGGTGAAGCTCATCAGATATTGAAACTTTTGACCTCTCCTAATTAGGCCCTGGGTGGCTAGGCTTGGGGGTTGAACACAGGGCCTGGGTACTGAACATGAGCTCAGGGCAGAAGCCCAGTGCTTTACCATTTTGTGTCACAACTTCACTTCTGGTGTGTGTGTGTGGCTGTGCAAGTGCGCATACACCAGTCTTGGAGCTGGAAATCAGCACTGTACCTAGTTTCTCTTGTACGAGGATAGCTCTTTCCCAATTGAGCCACCATGCCACTGCAGCCTTTTTCTAGTGTTGTGGTCCTGAGAAATAAAGTCCAGGGTTTCATATATGCAAAGCACTCTTCCCCTAAGGCACATTCCCAGCCCTCTGCTTCAGGTTTGTTAGTTTGTTTCTGTCTTTTTTGTTGTTGTTGGTTGTAGGAGTTGAAGTCTGGGCCTGGGTGCTCTCCCTGAACTCTTCAGCTCAAGTCTTGTGCCCTACCACTTTAGCCAAAGCGCCACTTCATGTTTTCTGGTGGTCCATTGGAGCTAAGTGTCTCAAAGACTTTCCTCCCCAAGTTAGCTTTAAACCATGATACTCAGATCTCATCCTCCTGAGTAGCTAGTATGACAGGCATGAGCAACAAGCACCCAGCTTCAATGTCAGGTTTCATAGTGGTGAATTGGAGATAATAGTCTCACGGGACCTTTGTGTCTGGGATAGTTTGAAACCCAGATCCTCAGATCTCAGCTTCTTGAGAAGGCGGGATGACAGACCTCAGCTATCGACACCTAGGTGGCACTCTGCTGCAAGGGGGTCCTTGGCTCCACGTGGAGGAGTGCTAGCTATGTGCCCAAGAGGTAAGGGTAAGTGCCTAGGCCCCGAGTTCAAGGTTCATGACTGTGAAAAAACAGAAAGAAAAAAAAACACAATTGTCTGCAGGAGCCAACTTACTAGCCTTCAGTAATACATAATTTTGTCCCTGCCATGGGGTCATATCTGAGCCTCAATATTCTTGTCTGCATAATCATCTCAGTTGTGGAGCTCTTAAAGGACCCAATGAAAGAATGCACCTGTGAAGGACACAACACATGGCACTCTTTGCATGACTCAACACACAGCATCTTGTGAAAGACCCAGAACACAGCACCCAATGCAGAACTCAGCACACTGCACCCTGTAAAGGATTCAGTACATACCACCATGTGCAGAACTCAGCACAGAGCACCTTATAAAGGACTCAGCAATTAGCTCTATTCCACCAGCTGTTATTAGAATTAGGGTGCTTTCATCAGTATCACCATTCTTTGAGGAACATTTCACAAACCACACAAGTTCAAATCTAATGGTTTATTGTGGTGGTGTTTTTTTGTGGGGAGGTTAGGCATATGGCTTGAACTTAAAACATGGAGATTATACTCTAATAACATTTGCTCAAGGCTAGAGCTCTACCACTTGAAGCCACATTTTAAAGACTCTCACAGAATTCCTGCCAGGACTGGGTTTTAAAGCCCCTGAGCAGCTAGGATGATGGGGGTAAGCCTGTTGTGTCTGGTTCCATGGAGCTGGTTGCAGCGTTTATATTTGGCTAAGTCAGGTTAGGTGGCAGCTGTCAGCACCAGACTCCTAGCTTGCTCTGTGATGTGGTATTTGAAGTTCTGTCTTAGTATAGTTGCAGTTAGAACATTCTACCTTTTTGTGGAGGCAGTCCTGGGGCTTGAGTAAGGGCTTAGACACTGTCCCTAAGCATTTGTGCTCCAGGCTAGCACTCAATTGATTGGAAGACCTCAGAACTTCCCGGTATTCTGTTTATATGGCACTGAGGAATCGAACCAAGTGCTTGGTGCTTACTAGGTGAGCACTCAACCACTGAAACCAGGAGTGACCAGAGATTGCTGTATATAAATATGATATACACAGAGAGATGTCTGTATATTATTAAATTATAGATAATATTACTAGTAATTATTAGGTATGAAATTATGTCTCCATTTAATGGTGTGTCCCAGTTGTACAATTAATAATCCATTAATTAATAATTACTCTATATCTTGTTATCATCATATATGTACATACATCCATACATATAGTTACATATTTTATAGAATGAGACAGATGTCTATATATAGTTAAATTATGCATCATGTGTTACTATCAATTATTAGGTATTTAATAATATCTTCATGTCATTTTTATTCTGTTAATGCTTAAGAAAATATTAATTAAACTTAATCCACCTCTTATAATAATTGTGTGTAATTTTATCCCAGAATGATTCACTACTAATTCAATCTCTTTTTCATTTATTTTAGTGACAATTATTCCACCTATGACATTTCTTACCTTTATGACATCCTATTACATAGTATATAGATTTGCACCCGAATTATACATCCTACCTGACACTGAGCACTTTCAAAGAAAAGGAAAACATGGGTCCTGCTCAGCTTCTTACTCCAAGATTCTATTTTTGGCAGTGCTAGGATCTTGACTAAGAGCCTAGAAGGCTCAGTTCATGAATGGGTGGTTGTCAGCAAAGCAGCCTCTAGCCAATTCAGCTGCCAGGCACTGAGATCGAACCCTGTATGTTGGCTCCATATTGCACTTAGTGTAGTTATTCATTTAATTTTTTGTTTTATTCATTTATTTACCATTTATTTTATTGACTTATTACACGTGGAATAATTACTACATTTATTACATAGGATATAGATTTGCCTATGTATAAAACTTCACTCCTGTCACTCAGGATGTTCACAGAAAAGGAAAACGTGTCACCCTGGGCTTTTTACTCCACACTTCAATTTTTGTGAGTGCTGGCATCTGAACTCACAGCCTACAAGGCCCAATTTATGAATGGATGAGTGTCAGCTTGGCCAGCATGGGGCAGATGGAGATGACAAGCAGTTCCCAGCACTGAGATCGAGCCCCAGGGGTTGACAAAATAAGAACAGATTGGCATGCAGATGGTAGTACACAAAGCAGTATGGAGGTTCCTCAAAAGACCCCACATAGAGCTCTCCTATGACCCAGCAATCCCAGTTTCGGCAATTTACCCAAATGATCACAAACAAGACCATACTGAAGCTACCAGCACAACTATGTTTATTGCAGCATTATTTACCACAGCTAAGATATGGAACCAACCCAGATGCCCCTCAGTAGATGAATGGATCAAGAAAATGTGGTATATATACAAATGGAATTCTATGCCTCCATCAGAAAGAATGACATTGGCCCATTTGTTAGGAAATGGAAAGACTTGGAAAAAATTATATTAAGTGAAGTAAGCCACGCCCAAAGAAACATAGGTACCATGGTTTCCCGTATATGCAATAACTGGTATATGTCTGAGTCAAGCAGAAAAGGTCAGATAAGTTGATGTTAGGGGAATAAACCCCAAGATAAGTATTCAATTTTTTTTGTTTTTTTTTCCTTTCATACAATTGTTTCTAACATATTTACAAGATGATTTCTATGTTGAATTGTATGCCCCTCCTCCATGCTATAACCCCTGCTTTCACTGTATTTGATGTTGGTATATTTTGTGGAGGGGAAGGGATACAGGTGGACCCATTGCAACAATGAGATGTACAATTCATTATGTCGAAAAACGGACTTTACAAGTTTGGTGCGGAGGGCGGGGGAGGACCTGATGGGGGTGATGGGTAGTATGGGAAGGGATGGGAAGGAGAAATAAAGAGGAGGCAACAATGCTTGATACGAAATGTACTCTTTATCTTGACCATGTAATTTTAACTCCTCAGTAAGGTATTCTCACAAAAAAAGCCCTGAAAAAAAATAACAAATAAATATAGATCTTTATAGAGTGCTAAAGGTTTCTATACATTCTTCAGTTATATAGACTACATTCTTACCAACTCTTGGGTATTTATTATGCCTCCATGCAATTAATATGACTGTTTCCATCCTTAATGAATTTTTAATTGAATCAACCACTGTTCTGAAACTATTCCATCCATGGAATTAAAAGTATTCTTTTAATGTGTCAAAAATATTCATTAAAATCCATCGGCCTCCTAAAATAACTCTGTTTAATTTTATAGTAGTATCTTTCAGGAAAAACTAATTCAACCTTGACATTCATAAAATTCCATCAGTATTCCTATGAATAGGAATGAGACTCTTAGGATTTCCCTCCATTGGTAGGGGACAGGAACGGGCTTCTAACACAGGTCTTATGTTGCCGAGATGGCCTATGGCTTCCCTGATAGTCCGCCAGCCTTCAGAAATGCCAGTTTACAAACAATTTTCAGCAATGTCATTCAAATCCAGGATGGTTACCTTGCAAAGAAGGCAAATGTAAAACTGGAGCTATCTGTAAGTTGCCGGATTTTTACCTGTCTTCATTTTTTTTTTTCCTGTCAGTCTTTGGGGCCCGGGAACTCAGGTTCAGCTGTGGGTACAGTGGCTGCACCCCAGCCTAGAGTGATCAAGGCTGAAGCAGAGTTGCCACTACCTGAGTTCAAGCCCTGTGCTTGACAAAACAAAAATTAATTAATTAATTAATTGAAATATTTTAAAAATTGTGAGGCTCCTTGGCTTGGAACTCACGCCATTTTTTCTCCAGGCCTGGGATTTGAACTCAGGGTATGGGTAAATCTGCAGCATTGTGGGGGAACGGGAAGCTCACCCTGCTGGAGGACAAGAAAGTCAAGCCTGTTCTCAGGGCCTGAATTCAAGTCCTAGCACTCAAAAAAAAAATATTCATATACATTTTAAATACATGATTTATATTTACATGCACTTTTAATGCATATTGTGGTTATTGTAGTTATTCATTTTATTTTGTGTTTTATTTATTTTTATCTATTTAATGAGTATGATTGCACATATAACATTTTTTACATCATATTACATAGGACATAGATTTGCCTATGTATCATCAGGACTTTCACCGATAAGGAAAACAAGTGAGACAATTGGCTTCTTCCACCAGGATTAAGTTTTGGGCAGTTCTGTGATTTGAACTCCAGGCCTAGAAGGCCCACTTCATGAATGGGTTAATGTTAGCACAACAGTCTGATGCAAGTGAAGTTGCTGAGCAAATTTGAGGACCTGAGATCAAGGCCTAGGAGTGACCAATATATAAACAGATAGATGTGTAGCTTGCTGTGTGTGTGTGTATTTACATATGTATATTCATCTATAAATAAATGTATATATAGAGAGACAGACATTTATGTAGATTCTAATGTATAACTCTATATAAAGTGATGTCTGTCTATATCTTATTTTTATATATTCTATTATTACCAATTATTTGTTCTAAAATTATGCCCTCATGAATTGCTTATGGTAGAAGACTTAATAAGGTACTAATTAAATTAATCAATGACTTATATTTATTGTATACAATCTTATACTAGAAAGACTAGCTAATTAGTAATTAAATTAGTAAATGTCAAACATTCTATTAGTGTTCCTATAGATAGGAACGAGTGTCCTAGGATCTTCAGCCGTGTGTAGGTGGCAGTCCCAGGATCATGGAACTTAGGGCCTAGGTGTCTCTGTTGGGCTCAGGCTTCACTGACAGCCCAGGAGTCTTAGGCCATGCAAGGTCACATACAATTTTCCAGCCGAGTCATTGAGACCCAGGATGGTCACAGTGCCAAGGAAAAAGAGGTAAAATGGTTGTGTAAAAATTCTGTTTTTTTCTTTCTCCGTTTTTTTTCCTTTGGCTTGATGTATTTTTGCCAGTGCTGGGAGTTGAACTCGGATCCTAGGATCCCCGGATCATCTGTGAGTGTAAATGCTGTACCCCAGCGTATGGTAATCATGGTTTAAGACAATAAAGTGCTTCCTTCAGCAAAAGGAGCTCAGGGACAATGTCTAGGCTCACAGTTCAAGCCTCAAAAAAAACCATTAAAAAAAGCCATGAAAAAAAGCCATGAAAAAGCCACAAAAAAGAGCCATTAACTCCATGTGTCTGTGTATGTATGCATGTATTTCTATTGGTGAACATCTAAAGTCGCTGTGAAGAAAAGCACCAAGCTAGGAAATTTGCTTTGGATAGAATGATTTCATACCACAGACAGTGTTTTCAAGACAGTGCATGTTCTGTGGCTCCCCTCACTGATCCCAGGGTATCCTGAGGGTTTCTGTGCACCACAGGCTGCTGGAGGAAGTCTGACTCACTGTTGGAACAGGCAGACAAAAAGCTTCACTCCTGTACAGCTGTGTAACACACAATTTATCCGGGGCAATTAGTGAGGGTGAGTGTGGATGGGCTCTGAAGGCCAGGAGAAAAAGGCCTCTTTGTACCCCAAGCTAACTCTTTCCAATGTGCTCTGTTTTGACAGGAAGCCTTCATTTGTGCCACCTCCTGTGGCAGGCCAAGTTCCCTGCTCTTGTCCTGTCTTTGTGAGACTATGTTCCAATGTTGAAACAAACTGCTACAATTAATTCAAGAGTCCTTCTGGCAGACAACTCGGGAGCTGAACCTAATAAAAAGATTCCTAGTTGGCAATGGTGGTGCCTCCCTAAGATTCTGGAAGTTTGCTAAATCTAAGCACTTGTGCAAAATCACAATCCTTCCTGTCATCTAGGTCTTGTGAACCTTATCCGGTTTTGAAACCTTTGTCCTCTCCTAGTCAGGCCCTGGGTGGCTAGGTTTTGGGGTTGAACACAAGGCCAGGGTGATGACCATGAGTTCAGAGCAGAATCCAGGTGATTTACCATTTTGTGTCACAACTTCACTTCTGCTCTATGTGTATGTGTGTGTGTGTGTGTGTGTGTGTGTCTGTGTGTCCCCACACACTAGTCCTAGAGCTTGAACTCAGGACATGAGCATTGTACCTGTCTCACCTGTTCAAAGATAGCACTCTATACCACTTGAGCCAGAGAGCCACTTTAGACTTTTTTTCTAGGGATGTAGTACTAAGGATTCAAACCCAGGGTTTCATACATGCAAAGCACTCTACCCCTAACTCAAGTTCCCAGCTCTCCACTTCAGGTTTCCTTCTTTCTTGTAAGTTAGAGGTGTTCAAGTCTGGGCCTCGGTGCTGTCTCTGAGCTCTTCAGCTCAAGTCTAGCGCTCTACCACTTGAGCTACAGCGCCCCTTCAGGCTTTCTGGTGGTTCATTGGAGATAAGCATCTCAAGGAATCTCCTGCCCAGGCTGGCTTTGCACCATGATCCTCATCTCTCAGCCTCCTAAGTAGCTAGGATGACAGGCATGAGTCACTGATGCCCAGCTTCCACTTCAAGTTTCTAAGTGGTGAATATAAGATAGTAGTATCATGGGACATGTTGTCAGGTTAGATGGCAGCTGTCAGCACCAGACTCCCAGCTTGCTCTGTCATGAGGTATTTGTAGTCCTATACTTGTGATGAGGTATTTGTAATCCTATACTTACATCATTGCAGTCAGAACATTCTATCTTTTTTTTTTTGGTGCCAGTCCTGGCTCTTGAGTAAGGGTCTAGACACAGTCCCTAAGTTTTTATGCTCAAAGCTAGTGCTCAACTGCTTGGTTGACAGCACGACTTCTGGATTTTTTTGTGTACACAAAAGTCGCAGGGCTTTGTACTTACTAGGCAAACATTCTATCATTAAGCCCCAGGAGTAACAATTGTATGAACAGATAAATGTATAGATTGGTAGATAGACAAATAATTGCATATGTCTAAAACAAGAGAGAGATATCTATATATTATGAAATTGCATATACAATATTACTACCGATTATTGGCAATTAAATTATTCCTTTTTAAGTATCATGATTGAACACATAATAAAGTATTAATTGAAAATTAGTCAATATAGTATAATTGTGTATAATTTTATAATTTCGTACACTAACTACTAATTTAATTGTTACATTTATAACATTCCATTCATATGGATATATATGGGAATAGGTTACTGAGTATCTCCATTCATTAGTGGCAGTCCTGGGTTTTGACCTCCAGGTCTAAGTTGCTGGTTTTGGCTATGGCTTCCCTAATACCCTGCCAAACATCAGCAATGCAAGATAATGTACGCTTTCTGGGCCTTGTCATTTAGACCTAGGGAGGTCACAATATGAAGGAAAAAAAAGTAAAACTACCTCCTTGAACTTCTCAGTTTTATGCTTCTCCTTTACAGTTTTTTAATTTTTTTTTTTGCCACTCCGAGATTTGAACTCGGGTCCTGGGATGACACCACCAGCTGTGGCAGACATGCTAAGACCTGGGTTCAAGCCCCGTGCTCGGCCAAAATAATAATAATAATAACAACTACAATAATTATAATTATAATAAGGCCCTGGTTTGGAATTTGCACCATTTTTCTAGTAGGCCTGGGATTTGAACTCAAGGTCTGGGTGAAGAGGAAAGGCTCACTGTCCTTGAAGACAAGAAATTCAGACCAGTTCCCATTGCCTGAATTGAAGCCCCAGCATTGGAAAAAGTAATATTAATATATGACATCTATTTACAAACGTGGGTTATTGCATATGACATTTATTACCCTTATTTATTTAGTATTTAGTATATACACATGTAACATTTATTTTATTACATCATATCACATAGGATATAGTTGCATATGGATTATATATCATATACTGAGACCAAGAACTTTCACAGAGAAGGAAAATAATATGTCAAAAATTGGCTTCTTACTCCACGAATAAATTTTTGGCCATGCTGTGATTTCATCTCACAGCCTACAATGCCCAATCCATAAATAGGGTCACAGTCTTAGCAGACCAGCCTCCTGCAAACTGAGCTGCCAGGACGTTCTGAGTACCTGTGATCAAGCCACTAGTAGTGCCCAATATATATATATATATATTGATATATATAGAGAGAGATAAATGTGTAGATTGAAGTAGATAGAGAGATAGATATAAACATATATACATATATATACATATACAGAGAGTGGGACTGTGAGGATATTAAATTATATACATTATTACCAATTATTAGTTATTAAATTTTGCTTCCATTTAATGAAGTATCCGGGTTGAATACTTATAAAGCATTAATTAAGAATTAATCAATATCCTTAATTATACCATGGTGCTAGAATGGAAGACATAAACCCAATAATTTTTGTGTGTCATTCTAAAATAGGGTCATGAATCCACTGCACATTTTAATTGTTACTTTAATAACACTTCATAAGCATTCCCATGAACAGGAATGAGTTTGTCAGGCTCTCCCTCCATTTGTGGGTGGTAGTACTAGCATTCAAACTCCAGGCCTGGGTCGTTTAATTCGAATGCAAACCATTGGAATGACACCGTGAAGATTTCAGATTGTTATGATTTAAAAAAGGAAAAAGAAGAAGAAAAGTAAGCAAGGTGCCCGTGGCTTCTGCTTGTAATCCTAGCTCCTCAGGAGGCCAAGATGTAGAGAATGCCAATTTGAATTCAGCCAGGGTGGGAAAGTCTATGACACTCTTCTTTCCAAGAGATCACAGGAAAAAAAAAACCCATGCATGGGGTTGTGGCTCAAGGGCAGAGCACTACTCTCGAGCAAAAGGTGCTCAGGAATAGAGCCTAGGCTCATAGTACAACCCGGGGCCTGCCAAAATTAAAAAAGGAGCCATTAACCCCTTGTATCTGTGTATGGACAATGGGCATTCAGCAGGTTGCCCATGCCCAGCCCCCCAACCTGGGCAAGCTGGGACAAGTCCTCAGAGAGTACAAAGTCTGAGCGGGCAACAGGAACAAAGCCTCCTTCTCTGCCATTTAAGAACTGAAGCCTTATATTCTGGCTGGGGTGTCCCATTGAGACACCATGAAGCCAGCCACTGCCTCCAGGGAAAGCACAGTTCCTAGTCTGTAGGAGTTGTCAAAGCTTCTGGCGCCATATTCTCTATCTTTCTGTAGGATGTGAGCCTAGACTTCTGCGGTCTGTGGCTATCACTCATTTATCATTCCTCATTGATGTGTCACAGGCTGGTCCCAAATCGTAGCAAAGATATGAAATAGACATTTCTACACCAAAGTGGGTAAGCCAATAAACCCCACCCTCATAACTCCCGTTAGAAGGGAGCCTTGGGCTGAGATTGTGGTTTAGCAGTAGAGTGCTTACTTAGCCCGCATGCACAAACCCTGGGTGCGATTGTTCAATACCACAGAAACAGAAAAAGCCAAAATTGGTATTGTGGCTTAAGTGATAGAGTGATAGCCTTGAGCAAATGAAGCTCAGGTATATGCTGAGACCCTGAGATGAATCCCCAAGACTGTCAAAAAGAAAAAAAGCCATCCTGGTGTGATATTTTGTTCTGGGACTCAGAGGAGGGCTGAGGTTATAGATACGAGGTAGAGTAGAGGACAGGTGCTGGTGGCTCACCCCTGTAATCTTAGCTACTCAGGAGGCTGAGATCTGAGGATCCAAATTGCAAGCAAGAAAGTCTATATGAGACACTTTTCTCCAATTAAACACCCAAAAAGCCAGAAGTAGAGCTGTGGTTCAAGTAGTAGAACACTAGCCTTGAGCACAAAAGCTCAGGGATTGGATAGCTTCCAGGCCATGAATTCAAACCCAGGACTGGCACACACACGCACACACACACACACACACACACACACACACACACACACACACACACCAAGATAGAGTATTTGCCAGTCGACCTGCACAAGTTTCATCTCTAGAAACTCAATATTTAAAAAAAAAAGAGGGAGAAGGGAAGGAAAGACTTGCTCCACGAGGTGATATAACCAATGCCAAAATTCCACAGGTGTTCTAAGATGTGGATTTAGGACAGAGGGCCTCAGGCAGAAGGTACAGCATGGGCAAAGCTCCTGAGGTGTGGTGTAGAGCAGATGGTGTGGTGGAATGATGGTGATGTGGCTTCAGACAAGTCTGGTAGGACATTCAAGGCTGGGTCATGTTTTTATTTGAGTCACAGGTAGGGCAGAGGGTGGGGTCCCAGAATGGGGCCCAGGGGGAAGATTAGTTGGCTTTTTACCAGAGATCCCGGCCATTTCCGGTGCCTGGAAGCTTATTTTTCACAGCTCCTGACCCTCAGACCTCCTTTGCATGGAGGAGTCAAGACAAATGCAGGGAAGGACACTTGCTTAAGAAATGCTTCTAGGGGCTGGGAAGGTGGCTCAGTGGTAGAGCGCTTGCCTTGCATGCCTGAGGCCCTGAGTTCGATTCCTCAGCACCACATAAGCAAAAAGAAAAAAGACAGAAGTGGTGCTGTTGCTCAAGTGGTAGAGAGCTAGCCTTGAGCTGAAGAGCTGAGGGACAGCACCCAGGCCCAGAGTTCAGGCCCCACGACTGGACCCCCCCCCCCCCAAAAAAAAGAAATGCTTCTAGCCCAATGCCACCAGTGGCTCAAACCCTGTAAATCCTAGCTACTCAGAAGACTGAGATAGAGATTGTGGGTCAAGCCAGCTCAGGGGAGGAAAGTTAGTGAGACTCTTCTTGCCGATGAACTACCAAAAGCCCAAAATGGAGCTGTGGCTCAAGTGGTAGAGTGCTAACCTTGAGGGAAAAAAATTAAGAGACAAGAGCCTAACCCCCTGAGTTCAAGCCCCAGTACTGGCACCTAAAAAAATAAAGAAAAGCTTTCAGAAGCTCCTATTTTACTGTGGTGAAAAGCCAGATCAGCCGAGCACTGGTGGCTCACACCTGTCCTCCTAGCTCCTCAGGAGGCTGAGATGTGAGGATCATGGTTCAAAGCCAGACCAGGCAGGAAAGTCCAGGAGACTCTGATCTTCAAGGAACCTCCAGAAAACCAGGAGTGGTGCTGTGGCTCAAGTGGTAAGCCGAACAGCTGGGGGACAGCCCACAGATCCAGAGTTCAAGTCCCATGACCAACACCTGGCCTGCTTGGACCTCACTCTGTGGCTCTAGGCAGAGTACTTTCCAGTGGGCCACTGAGGGTCTCCCAATGTCTAGGTTTCCTACAAGTCTTGAGAGCAGCCTGTTTGGAGGCCTTTGCCTACAGAGCAGGCCACAGTATCAGAGAAGGTTCGAGCCTTGGAGCACGGAGGTCATTAATCTGTTCATTAGAATGGCATCTGTCATGGATGCACTGTGGATCTGAGCAGTAAATCGAAGTCTCAGTCCACGGTTCTGGGCCAGGAGGGGCAGTAGCTGCAAGACGGCACAGCAGGTAATGCACACTCACTTGAGTATCACAAGAGTGTGAATCTGTCAGGCACATTTGGGCTGGTGTTGAGTTGGGATCATGAAAGACTTGTAGTCTCAGGTATCCACAGCCAGCAGGCTGCTGCTGGTAGCAGTCGCTATCCCAGGAGTCACAGGGCTCAGAGCCTTACTTTCCTCACCACTGCTCGGGGAGATGAAGGTATGCAATCGTGGGCCGACTACAAACGAGCATCCATAGTGTCCTTCCCTTGGTCCTGTGGCCCCGTGCATAGATGGAGGGGCAGGTTCCATGGAACTTACTGCCATGACCCACACCCCTCAGCCCAAGAATGACTTAGGGAAAAACTACTTGATCTGCCTTGAGAGGTTACTATGACTATGCCTCAGGAGTGCCCCCAGTTTTCTAGCTGAGCTCAACATTAACACCTTCTGTGTGTGTGTGTGTGTGTGTGTGTGTGTGTGTGTGTGTGTGTGTGTGTGTGTGTGTGTGTGTGTCTGTGTCTGTGTGTCTGTGTGTGTATGTATGCATGCACACACGTGCACACATCCTGGTACTAGGGCTTGAACTCAGGACCTGGACTCTGTCCCTCACCTTTTTCATTCAGTGCTAGCACTCTACCACTTGAGTCACAGCTTTTCTTCCAGCTTTTTTGGTGGCTAGCTGTAGAAGAGAGTCTCACAGACTTTTCTAGCTGGGCTGCCTCTGAATGGCAATCCTCAGACCTCAGACTGCTTGGAATAGGAAGGCATGAGCTATTAGCATCTGGGCACACTTTCCTTCTTGGCTAAAAAAGACTACCTCTCCCCCAGCCGAGCAC
Organism: Dipodomys spectabilis; assembly: GCF_019054845.1. NCBI lineage: Eukaryota > Metazoa > Chordata > Mammalia > Rodentia > Heteromyidae > Dipodomys > Dipodomys spectabilis. Next base: position 1,749,845 of record NW_024870710.1, read on the forward strand.
CTACAGCTACCCTCCTACCCCAGGCTACAGAAGAAACATACCCTCCCATGAGGACAAAAAAAATGGAATCAGGTTTGAGCTTTATGTTCTCCACACAGTCAAGGGCTGCTAGGAGCTGATGTGGAGGTCAGAGATCTAGGCCAGGGCAAGTAGACGCTGTTAGAACAAAAGAGCATATGAAAAGACATCCTTGCAAATGGGTGCCAGTGGCTCATGCCTAAAATCCTAGCTACTCAGGGCTGACACCTGAGGATCAATCAAGATTCAAAGCTATCCTGGGCAGACTCTTATCTCCAATGAATCACCAAAAGCTGGGAAGCAGAGCTTCAAGTTAAAGTGGTACAGCAACAACCTTGTGCAAACAAGCTAAAGGCTACCACCTAGGCTCTGAGTTCAAGTCCTGATAGACACACACACATACGCACACACGCATGCACGCAAACACGCACGCAAGCACATGCATCCACTATCATCCTTAACACTAGCCAATTGCTCATACCAGCAATCCCAGCGACTCAAGAGGCTGAGCTTTTTGAATGGCAGCTTGAAGCCAGCCTAAGCAAGAAAGTCCGTGAGACTCTTCCCTCCACTAACTACTAAAAAAGGTGAAAAGTGATCTGTGATTCAAGTGGTAGAGTGTTAGCTCAGGGACAGTGCCTAGGCTCTAAGTTCCAGCTCTGAGATTTTTTTTTTTTAATAGGCATCTTTTGTCATCCCCACCCCTACAGACCATAAATCCAGATTCTGGACATCCTAGATCTCACTTTTGCTCCTGCCACTTCCATAGCACTGCCACAAATGGCCAGTGTGTGGCCAGCCATGACTTAAGAAGTGGACTTACGCAAGGAGGGCATAACCAGGTCAAGGCTAATGCCCCAGAACATTGAGGTATTGGCCATACCAGTCTCTCAACCCCCAGTTCCCGGGCCCTGGAATCTTAAGTCTGTGCCTCTGTATTCTGGGTATCCAGAATTGTCTAGAAGGACCTGAGAGGTCCAGCTGGGGCTGGAAGATAGACTTGGCTGTGATAATGTTCATTGACATTTCCTAGACAACAACAGATACTTCCAAGCCACCTGGGTCTCACCTCCCATTCAGCCCAAGATCCTTCTTGCTTGGACAGCCTTCAGTCAGCTACCAAGTTCAAGTTGGTCAGAGTCACTGGCAACCACCCTTCTCCCACTCCACTGCCAGCCTGATGAGAGGGACATGCAGCCAGAGGCCCAGCTGAGAAAAAGGACAAGACATCACATGACTGAACCCCACCCTTCCAGAGGTAAGGGAGAACCTATGCCAGCCGGCCCTGCTGACCCAGAATCCCCTGGAGGTGGCCAAATATATGGACAACCGGATGTGGGCCCCAATGAAAAGCTGGAATATGCAGGTCTCTGACAATTTAGGACTCATTGTAGACCCTGACAGAGGGCTAAAGGCAAGGCTGTAATGGAATAGGGGCAACATCCGAGGTCAGGAAGAGGAAGACAGGCACCCAGGATGGGGACAGAGAAAATGAGGGAAACACACACACACACACACACACACACACACACACACACACACACACACACACACAGGGGTAGCCCAAGACCTTATCAGTCCCTGAGCACCGGAACATCCCAAACCCCAAGAAGATGACACTACCGTCTTCAAACCAACTGTAGACAAATCTCAGCCTCTCACACGTCTGGAATGACTCATAACACAGCATGGCATTTCCTACTGTACACAATTCTATGTAGAAAACTCATCCACCTCATTTTTGGTTGTCGGTCATGGGGTTTGAACTATGGGCCTGCACACAGTCCCTCAGCTCTTCAGCTGAAAGTGTGTGCTTTACCACTGGAGCCACAGCACCACCTCCGGTTTTCTGGTGGTTAATTGGAGATAAAATCTCACACACTTTCCTGCCCAAGCTGGCTTTGAACTGCAAGTCTCAGATCTCAGACTCTTGAGTAGCTAGGATGATAGTTGTGAGCCACGGGCAGCACCCGGCTTCAATTACCTTCTTATAACTAGGTGAAACCCAACTTGTCAGGCTACAAACCACATGCAACCCTTCACTTCAGGCTTTGACACCAGCATCCAAAACTATATTTCCATGGATGGAGAGAATATAATTGACAATACCCTCCCATCCCTGCTCCCATTAGTCCACTCCCTGCCTAAGACAGGCCACGACCTCTGGAATTGTTTGTAAGGCAACGCCGACCCTGCTGTGACTTCACACTGGGGCAAACCTGGAGAGTTCTTAGAAATTTCTGTACACTTATGCTAGCATCTGGTCTTCTAACCACAGTACCCCCATTGCTTCACCATCACTTGCAGGCAAGGGGTGTCTTTCTGGGTTTGTTGTTGTTGTTGTTGTTGTTGAGGGACTTGAACTCAGGGCTTGGGAACTGTCCCTCATGATGATTTATGCTCAAGGCTAGTTCTGTACCTTTTGAGCCATAGTGCCATTTCTGTTTGGAGATTAGGGATGACACTCTCATGGGAATTTCCTGCTTGGGCTGGGAAAGGAGATCCTCTGGATCTCAGCCTCTTGAGTAGCCAGGATGACAGGCGTGAGCCAACAGCACATGGCTTATGGTGTCTCATTCTTTAGAATTTCCAGCTAGTCCTCCTCTATACACTACCACCTAGACACTCCTCTATTTCCCTCACAGAAAGCAAAGGGAGGCTTGGAATCTGGTTGGGCCATGGGCATTAAAGAGCCCCCTCCACATCAATACCCCTCTCTAAGCTCCCATCCACCTGCTCTGGATGGACTGGTCCTCTGGGGCAGGTCAGACCCACTAGGACTTCTGTGGGCTGCCCCTGTATCCCCCTGCCCCAACCAGCCTGTATGTGAGGATTTCTGGGGCCAGCTATTCCATGTCCTGGTGGAAGATGTTGTGAGGGTTGCTGATAACCACCTCCAGGGGTGTCCAGGGCAGAAGGAATGTCCAGCTCCCCTCTGTCAAAGAAGGAGACACTAAGCATGTATGGATCTACTAAGAGCTACAGGGCATAGCCAACTACCTGTCACCAAGGTCCATTGGAGTGCTATTTTATTTTCACAGTCCTGGGGCTTGACCTCAGGGCCTGGGTGCTGTCTAGGAGCTTCTTCTGCCCGAGGCAAGCACTCTTCCACCTGAGCCATGGTGCTGCTGCCGGCTTTTTTTGTGTATGTGGTAACTAAGAATCGAATCCAGGGTTTCCTGTGTGCTAGGCAAGCCCACTACTGCTAAGACACATTCCCAACCCTGGATAGCTGTTCTTCTATGACCCCTCAGGCCTGTCTCAGGATAGTCTTGCCCATCAGTGTTGAGTTTCTTACCAGCAGCCCTGGCTGGAACTAAACATGCTCAACTATGTTGTAATTTATCTACAGCATCTTTGCTCTCTGTGCTTCCTGTCAGATCCTCCTTGTTAAGCAAGACCACCTTTCAAGTTCTGCCTCTTAAAAGCCCGCTCCAATTGCCCTGGCAGAGCAAGATATTCTCCGCTCTGCAGGCTGCCTGCCTTGTCACGCTCTGCCTTCCAGCTTCTGTGGGTTAAGAGCACACGAAGGAGTAGGCCTGGCTTCCACCACCCAATTTCTGAAGGCTCTGATACACTACCCAGGACCTGTGCTGTATCACACTCTGTGAGAGTATACTCAAGGCCCAGGCAGTCTGGGGGCAGCAAGATGGGGCCATTTTTTTTTTTAATTTTATTTTATTTTATTTGAGAACATACTGTACAGAGGGGTTACAATTACATGGGCAGGATAATGCATACATTTCTTACCAAGCATTGCAGCCTCCTCCTTTGTTTACCCTTCACCTCCCTTCCCAGCCTCCCCGCTCCCCCCCACCCAATCATACCCCCCCCCCACCGACATTGTAAAGCTGGTTTTGACATGACATTTTGTACTTCTCATTGTTGCAACAGGTCCACCTGAATCCTTAAACGGCTTGTTTGTCCCCATCTCCTCCACATGTTATACTGACATCAAATATAGTGAAAGCGGGGGTTACACTGTGGGGGAGGGACATACAAAGCAACAAAGAAATAATCTTATAAATGCGTTAGAAACACATGCATGAAAGAAACAAAAACATTAAAATACATATTTGAGGTTTCGATTTCCTAACATCACATTATCTGACTTTTTCCGCTTGACTCATACCTATACTAGATATTGCAAATAAGGGAAACCATGGGACCTATGTTTCTTTGGGCCTGGCTTACTTCACTTAATATAATTTTTTCCAAGCCTTTCCATTTCCTAACAAATGGGGAAATGTCATTCTTTCTGATGGAGGCATAGAATTCCATTGTGTATATATACCACATCTTCTTGATCCATTCATCTACTGAGGGGCATCTGGGTTGGTTCCATGTCTTAGCTATGGTAAATAATGCTGCAATAAACATAGTTGTGCTGGTAGCTTTAGTGTGGCCTTGTTTGTGATCATTTGGGTAAATGCCCAAAAGTGGGATTGCTGGGTCATTGGGGAGCTCTATGTGGAGTATTTTGAGCAACCTCCATACTGCTTTCCAAAGTGGTTGAACAAGTTTACATTCCCACCAACAATGAAGAAAGGTTCCTTTCTGTCCACATCCCCTCCAGCATCTGTTGTTGTTAGAGTTCTTGATTTTTGCTGTTCTAACTGGAGTGAGGTGATATCTCAATGTTGTTTTGATTTGCATTTCTTTTATGGCTAGGGATGTTGAACATTTCTTCATGTGTCTATTGGCCATCCTTCTTTCTTCTTCAGAGAAGCTTCTCTTTAAGTCTTTCGCCCACTTACTTATTGGGCAGTTGTTTCTTTGAGGATTTGTTGTTGGGTGGTTTAATTTTTTGAGTTCCAAGTATATTTTAGATATGAGACCCTTGTCCGTTGTATGGCTAGTAAAGATCTTCTCCCAGTCCGTGGGCTTTCTATTGATCTTGCTAGCTATGTCATTTGCCCTGCAGAAGCTCTGCAACCTTATACAATCCCATTTGTCCAGCCTTTCTTTGATTTGTTGTGTTTCCGGGTCTCTATTCAGAAAATTTCGGCCTGAGCCAAGGAGACCCAGGGTTTCTCCTATTCCATCCTGTAATGTTTTCAGAGTGTCTGCTTTGAGTTCAAGGTCTTTGATCCATTTGGAGTTGATTCTCGTGCAGGGTGATATATAAGGATCTAGCTTTAGTTTTCTACATGTAGTTAACCAGTTTTGCCAGCACCATTTACTGAAGAGGCTGTCTGTCTTCCATTCTATTGTTTTAGCTCCCTTATCGAAGATTAGATGGCTATAGGTCTGTAGGTTCATTTCTGGGTTTTCAATTCTATTCCATTGGTCCTGAGGTCTGTTCTTATGCCAATACCAAGCTGTTTTGATTACTATGGCTTTATAGTAGAGTTTGAAATTTGGTATTGATATTCCTCCAGCAGTGTTCTTTCCGTTGAGGAGCGTTTTTGCTATTCGGGGTCTTTTATTGTTCCATATGAATTTTTGGATTGCCTCTTCTATTTCCTTGAAGAATGAGGGTGGAATTTTGATAGGTATTGCGTTGAATTTGTAGATAGCCTTGGGAAGTATTGCCATTTTCACGATGTTAATCTTTCCAATCCAGGAGCATGGGAGGTTTTGCCATTTTTTAAGTTCTGTGTTGATTTCCTTTTTCAAGATTTTAAAGTTTTCATCATAGAGGTCCTTCACTTCTTTAGTTAAGTTAATTCCTAGGTATTTTATTTTTTGCGGGGCTATTACAAATGGAGTTGCTTTCCTAATTTCAGCCACACTTTTCTCATTGTTGGCATACAGAAAAGCCATTGATTTTTGGGGGTTAATTTTATAACCTGCTACTTTGCCAAAGTTTTGAATCAGCTTGAGTAATTTGGGAGTGGAGTCTATGGGATTCTTTAAATACAAGATCATGTCATCTGCAAAGAGGGAGAGTTTTATTTCTTCTTTCCCTATTTGGATCCCCTTTATGTCTGCATCTTGTCTTATTGCTGTAGCTAGGCATTCTAATACTAGATTGAAGAGAAGTGGAGAGAGTGGGCATCCTTGTCTTGTCCCTGAGTTAAGAAGAAATGGCTTTAGTTTTTCACCATTGAGTATAATGCTGGCTGTAGGTTTGTCATATACAGCCTTTATTGTATTGAGGAATGTTCCATGGATTCCTAATTTTTCCAAAACCTTCATCATAAAGGGGTGTTGGATCTTGTCGAATGCTTTTTCTGCGTCTATTGAGATAACCATGTGGTTCTTATTCTTGCTCCTGTTGATGTGATGAATAATATTAATTGATTTGCGTATATTGAACCAGCTTTGCATCCCTGAAATGAATCCTGTTTGATCGTGGTGTATGATTTTTTGGATGAATTGTTGAAGTCGGTTGGCCAAAATTTTGTGGAGAAGTTTTGCATCAATGTTCATCAAAGAAATGGGTCTATAGTTCTCTTTCTTTGATGAGTCCCTGCCTGGTTTTGGGATGAGGGTTATGATGGCTTCATAGAATGTGTTCGGTAGTGAGCTTTCTCTTTAAATTTCAATGAAGAATTGGAGGAGAATTGGTGTGAGCTCTGCTTTGAAGGCCTTGTAAAATTCCGCTGTGAAACCATTTGGTCCTGGACTTTTCTTAGCTGGGAGGTCTCTTATTGCTGTTTCTATTTCAATGTTTGATATGGGCCTGTTAAGATAGTTTGCCTCATCTTGGTTTAGTTTTGGCATGTCAATATTTGCTAGGAAGAGGTCCATTTCTGTCAAGTTCTCAAACTTATTAGCATAAAGTTTTGAGAAGTATTCCCTTATAATGTTCTGAATCTTGCTTGTTTCCGTGGTGATGTTTCCATTCTCATCTCTGAGTTTATTAATTTGGGTGTGTTCTCTTCTTTTTCTGATAAGATTTGCTAAGGGTCTGTCAATTTTGTTAAGTTTTTCAAAGAACCAACTCTTTGTTTTGTTGATTCTTTCTATAGTTTTTTTGGATTCTAATTCATTTAATTCTGATTTAATTTTGATTATTTCTTTCCACCTACTGGATTGGGGTTTATCTTGCTGCTCTTTTTCAAGGAGGTTTAGATGTGTCATTAAATTGTTAGTTTCAGATCTCTCCAATTTGTTGATGTAGGAGCTCAGAGCTATAAACTTGCCTCTGAGTACTGCTTTTGCTGTGTCCCAGAGGAGCTGGTATTTTGTGTGTTCATTTTTGTTGAATAGCATGAACATTTGAATTTCCTTTCTAATCTCTTCCATGACCCACTCATGATTCAGCAGTGTGTTGTTCAGCCTCCATGTGATACCGGACTTTCTTTGGTGGCTTTTGGTGTTGAGTTCTAATTTTATTCCCTTGTGGTCAGAGAGAATGCAAGGTATAACTTCAATGTTTCTGAATTTAGACAAGTTTGCTTTGTGGCCTAAAATGTGGTCTATTTTAGAAAACGTTCCATGTGCTGCTGAGAAAAACGTGTATTCTGATGCTGCTGGGTGAAATGTTCGGTAGATGTCTGTTAAGTCTAGTTGATCTATGCAGGTGTTTAGATCTGCGGTTTCTCTGTTGAGTTTTTGCCGAGTTGATCTATCTAGTGGGGAGAGTGGTGTGTTAAAATCCCCAACAATTAATGTCTTTGGATCTATATGGGATTTGAGGGAAAGTAGTGTTTCTTTGATAAATTTGGGTGCTCCATTGTTTGGCGAATAGATATTTAGAATTGTAATATCCTCCTGAAGGAGAGATCCTTTAATTAGTATGTAGCCACCTTCTTTATCTCTTTTCACGAATTTTAATTTGAAGTCTATTTTATCTGATATTAGGATTGCAACTCCCGCCTGTTTATGCGGTCCGTTTGCTTGGTAGATTTTGTTCCAGCCTTTAACATTGAAAATGTGTTTGTTTTTATGGGCAAGATGTGACTCCTGCAGGCAGCAGATAGAGGGGTCTTGTTTTTTAATCCAACTAGACAGTCTATGTCGCTTAATTGGAGAGTTCAGTCCGTTAACGTTAAGAGATAGGACTGAGAGGTATTTGGGAGTTCCTGCCATGTTATCTACCTTCTTGGGGGCTGCGAAAACTGGGTTCTTCCTATGGTTCTTGGATTCTCAGTTTGGGTGCAGTTTCTTGGCCTTTATTGTGGTCTTGTTGGTTTTCTATGTGTAGGACATCTTTAAGAATCTTTTGTAGGGCTGGTTTGGTGGAGATGTATTGTTTCAATTTTTCTTTGCTATGGAAGGTTTTTATTTGGCCTTCAGTTATGAAGGAGAGTTTAGCTGGGTACAGTATTCTTGGTTGATAGTTGTTTGTTTTTAGGGCATGGCATACATCATTCCAGGCTCTTCTTGCTTTGATTGTCTCTGCTGAGAAATCTGAGGTGATTCTAATTGGTTTCCCTTTATAAGTGATTACCCTTTTCTCTCTGACAGCTTTAAGGATCTTTTCCTTGTTCTGAGTTGATCCTGTGTGGATTATAATGTGGCGGTGGGATGTCCTATTCTGGTCTGGTCTATTTGGGGTTCTAAAGGTTTCTTGTATCTGGACAGGCCTATCTTTTTGCATGTTTGGGAAGTTCTCTGCTAGGATCCTGTTAAACAAATTTCCTAGACCATTAACTTCTGTTTCTAGGTGCTCCTCTACACCCATTATCCTTAGATTAGGCCTTCTGATGGTGTCTTCCAGCTGTTGGATAGATCTATCATATTTCTTGGACTTGTCTTGGATGGTTGTATGTTCTTTCTCTATAATATCTAGGCTGTCTTCAATCCCTGAGATTCGATCTTCTGCATGGTCTAACCTGCTGTCAAGACTCTCTACTTTGTTTTTTATCTCTTTTCCTTCTAGTTGGTCAGCTTTGATGGCTTCAAGTTCTTTGTTGAAGCTCTGTTTTAGGTCTTGTATGAATTTCTTTACTTCCTTAATTTGGTGTTCAGTGTTTGTCCTCAAATCGCTTAGTTGATTGGTTATGGTTTTTTGGGCTCCCATTCCTTCTGTTGGGTTCCATTCAGCATTCCCTTTGTGGTCTCCCTGACTTCCTTCAGCTCTTTGTTAATGGATTCCATGAATGCCTTTAGTGATCTTTGTGTGTTCTCTACCTGGTCTCTCAATTCCTGTATTACTCTTTGATTAGCTTCCTCCCGTTCGTGGGATTCCTGCAGATCTCTTTGAGTGTTCTCAGCCTGCTCACACCATTCCTCCCTTTCTCTTTGAGTATTCTCAAGTTGTTCACGCAAATCCTGTATCAGTTTTTGAGTAGCTTCCTCACGTTTATGATATTCCTGTATAAACTTCTGGGATGCCTCCTCTCTCTCCCTATCACGCTCATACAGAGTCCTTTGTACGTTGTCAAACTTTTCATTTATCATGTTTGCCAGCAGTGTTTGTAGAGCTGTTTGGGAACTCTCCTCTGGATTATTCATTATCTGTTCTAACCCCTGATTATCAGGATTGGGCGTTGAGATACCCGAATTTGCCATTTTTCTTGTGTTTTTCCGGCTTACTCTGCCCATTTGAGATGAAGATAGCACCAGTTTTGTGCTAGAACACTATCTTAAGGCAACCATCAACCAAAGTTTGCATTTGTACAGTCAATAGTCTACAGATACAATCTAGTTCAACAGATACATCTATTCGACATCAAACAACTATATGTTAAAGGACTTCGAACCGCAGAGAAGAATTTGGAAAACCAGAAATTATTAGGGTTAGGGAGAGATGTGGGTAAAAAATAGGAATAGATTGGTGTGGGGAGGCACAGGGAGAGTTAACTATGTCCTAATCACAGTGCAGGAAATAGGTTGGGTAGGATGTAAGTAGAGAGAGAGAGAAAAAGAAGAAAGGGAAAGGGGAATGAAAAGGACCAGAAAATAAAATAGAAACGTAAAAATTAATGTTATTTTAGAGATTAAAAGACCATCTATTTATAGAGGAATATGAATATGTTGAGAGAAAGGGAGGGACATAGAGGAGATGAGAAAAACTTTAAAAAAATGCTTAAAATATTATATAGGTATAAAGAGGTAGTACTGCTATTAATGAATTTAAGTGTCGGAGGTTTTGAATTGAGTAATAAGTTTGTGGATTAAGTGTGTACACAATGGGGGATAGGGTCTACTGGTTAACTACGGGTTTATCTGAGGATGTGCAGGACAAGAGTTAAGTCACATAAAGATGAACAAAGAGGAAAAGATGGAAAGGATAGGAAAGTGAGAAGAAAAGATCAGAAGTTCAGTAGAGCTAGAAAAAAAAACAAAAAGATAATTAAGAATGAAAGAAAAAGAGAAAGAAGACAAGACAAGAAAAGAAAACACACATTCACGTATTCCTAAAATAAAAATTATAAGAGGAGAAAAAAAAAAAAGTTAATGGAAAACAATTATTTTTTCAGAAGAGGCAAAAATTAAAGATTAATAAAAGTTTTAGAAAAGCAAAAAAAAATTTTATATATATATAAGCTAACAAAAAATGAAAAAAAAACAAAATAAGAAAAAGAAAAAAAAAAGAAAAGAAGAAGAAGAAAAAAAAAGTTCTTTGATTTTTTTTTTTTTTTTTGGGAGGGGTGGGAAGAGTCCTTTTGTCTGTAACCAGAGTCTGGTTGGAGTCTCTGGTCAGCTTGAGGTCCTGTGGCTTCATTGGTTTCTTAAGTCAGTTTGTTGGAACAAGCAGAAAAATGCTCTGCTTTACCCAAGATTTTGAGATCCCCCTCCCAGGTTAGTTTACTGGGAGGGTGACCTGCTTTGAGAATCACAAAAGAGGGGGATGCAGTGATGAGGCTAGGTTCTGGGTAGAGTTGAGGCCTTTCAACGAACAGTAGCTTTTCCCTGGGGCTATTTTGTGAAAAAAAAACTCACAGCACCCAGCCTGGAGCCATTCTCAGGGTTTCTGTTTTTCAATTGATTGTGGTGGCTGCTAGAGGGCGGGGCAGCCTCTGGCTCTGGTTACCCGGTGAGGAGAGCCACTCCAATGGCTGGCGCCTGAGCTGGGTGACTTTTCCCTGGATGGAACTGAGTCTGTGAGGTCACTTCGCCGTTAAGTTCTTGTGACCTGCTAAATGACTAGTTTTATTCCAAGGCCTGAGCTGGAGCTAGCCGCTCCTCCGAGCTTTGTCGGTATCCAAGATGGAGATCACCGGTGCTGGGGGGGGAGGGGTGGCCTTCCCTCCTCTGCTCCCAGAGAAGGAGTGAGGAAGTGGGGCTTCTACTCACGCGGAGTCTTGGATCCCGGGTCGTCTCTGGTCTGCAAAGTGCAGGATGAAGTTGTCCGCTCCTTGTCGGTTCTTGCTGGTGTTGAGTAGAATCCGCTCGTCCACTGCATCTGGCTCCTTCGTCCCGGACTGCGTCTCAGGTATGCCTCCGCGGCGGTGGTCGCCGCTGCGACCCTGCCGCCGCAGCGGCAGCTGCTCAGATGTGTCTGCTTGGCTTCCCCTCTCTTGACTAACTCTCTGTCCTGTGATGGCACACTTGGTGTGATTCTCTGGCTTGGGACTGTTCACTGGAACTCTGAAACTGTTTTCTATGCAAGAGCTTGTTCAGATTCCAGCTTCTCCTCCGCCATCTTCCCGGAACTCCCAGATGGGGCCATTTTTGTGTGTGGGCTTGAACTCATGTTCTGGGAGCAATCTCTCTGAGTTTTCATACTCAAGGCTGGCGCTCCACAACTTGAACCACAGCTCCACTTCTAAATTTTTGGTGGTTCCATGGACAGTGGATTCTCACCAGCTTTCCAGCTTATGGCTGGCTTCGATCTTTGATCCTCAGATCGTTGCCTCCTAAGTAGCCAGGGTGTCAGACGTGAACCTGAGCCAGAGGTGATGGGCACCAGACTCTTTTCTTTGTTCATCTCATGCCAACAAGCAAGCACTAGTTAAAATAGTCATTTACAAGGGATCAAGTTCCTCTGCTAGGTCAGTTAATCCAAGGAGATAAAGTGCCTTTGGAAAAGGTTAGTCTGAGTTGGCCTAGGTGAGTGTTTGTGTGTGTGTGTGTGTGTGTGTGTGTTTGTGTGTGTGTGTGTGTGTTTCGAGGGTACCTACCTCCATCTCTGCAGTGCCTCATCCTCCCAGTGGTGAGTATATCCAGGATCCCCACCCCAAGGAAGGTGGGGAGGGGAGGGTACATAAGGTCACAATGAGTTGGATGATCTGAATTCTATCCTGAAAATGAAGCCTGTAGAGCTAATAGAGAGAAGGGGAGGTTTAGAGGAGCATCAAAGGAAGCCCCTTACTTTTGGCTACAAATACCAGAGAGAAGACTAAATACATTCTTTTTGGTAGTAAGATAACAGGTGCCCACTATTCATTTATTTCATTATTTTTTTTGTGAGTCCTAGGGCTTGGATTTAGGGCCTCGGTGTCATCCCTGAGCTTCTTTCATTCAAGGCTGAGGCACTACCACTTGAGCCACAGCACCACATCTGGCTTTTTCTGGTTGGGGGAGGTGGTTTTTGGGAAATAAGAATATCACAGACTCTCCTGCCTGCGCTGGCCCTTAGTCATGACCATCAGACCTCAGCCTCCCGAATAGCCAGGATGATGGGTGGGAGCCCCCAGTACCTGAATGCCACCATCCATTTATATTCCCCTAGGGCCAGTGCCGGCCACCTGCGCTGCACCTCCCCCCTTATTGTGAGTGGGAAGTAATCATGGGTGGGTTTGATAGTTCAACAGCCTGCCTACTTACCTTTGAGCATTGTTCCTGATTAGTTTGATGGCGCCTACTTACTTATCCACAGCAATGACTTGGCTCTGTCACAAGAACAAATGTACCCCAAGAGCTGTCAGGTCTGGAGTCTTTCCTCTGCACACTGCCCCCCTCCCTGAAATGACACACCCCAGCAAAGCAAAGTAGACATACAGTGAATTCATTTTCTTATAACTGGGGTCTGGCCAGATAGATGGCAGTGAGGATTAGAGTCCCAGGATTTTGCTGGGCGGTTGGACAACACAATGCCTCCTCATCCACTTTCCTTTAACTGTTTAGCAGAGGGTAGTGGGGAAGTACTCAGAGGGTGGATGGATAATGAATAACCATCATGTTCTAGCCCAGGCACAGAGGGGCTTACCTCAGGGAGCTATTTCAACAAGCTGAGCAAGACAACTCCTGACCCACAGCCCACCTCCAGAATGAGAGGGTCACCGTGGTTCCCAGCCACATGGAGATGCTGAGCCACCTCCTCCAGGACCCATTCAACCAGTTCCTGAAAGAGAGAGAGAGGGAGAGAGACAGAGATAGAGTGAGAGAGAGAGAGAAAATGAAAGAAACAAAGAAAGAAAGAAACAAAGAAAGTCAGAATTGGACTTATGCTTGATGCCAGTGGCACTGGCATCATGCTATACAGGAAGCTGAGATATGAGGATCATGGTTTTTAGACAGGGCAGGCAGGAACGGTCTGTGAGACTCTTATCTCCAAAGAACCACCAGAAATCCAGAAGTGATGCTGAAGGCTCAAGTGGTAGAGTGCCTGCCTTGAACTGAGGAGCTTGGGGACAGCGCACGGGCCCAGAGTTCAAGCCCCAGGACTGACAAGAAGTGGACTTTCCACTACAACAAGTGGACTGAATAGCAGCCATTGTCATAGGGAGCATGGCAGAGAAGTCAGGCTGAGCTTCCTGTAAACTGGCGGTCATGAATAGGTCATCCAGCTTCTTCGTGCCTCATTTTCCCCAGCTGCAAAACTGAACAGTGAAGGATCCCCTTCCTCATGGGGATAGGGTAAGGATGAAAGAGAGCCATGTTTTGTTTCATAATCCCATACCTGTTGCACGATAAATAGCAGGCCCCATCTGAGCCCTTTCCAGCTATCTTCCTTTCATATGCTCACAGAATTTCCAAGAACCATATCTGGCGACCGCTCGTTCTATGCCTGGCCCTGCCCCAGTGATCCCCCTATATTGATCCCTTGTTTCCTCACAACTGTCCCAGGAGGATACTGAGGTCTCATGGTCAAGACCCAGAGCTTCACCTGTGGTCAAGAATCAGCTGCTGTTTACTATGAGTTTGGGACAATCCATCTAAACCGATGACTAAACGAGGCACTACCTGTCTAGCATCTCGATACAGAGAACTAGTCATGGTGGCCAACACCTGTCACAGGAGGATCGTGATCCAGCCCAGCCTGAGCATATATTGACTCTGTATCTCGGAAATGCCCAAGACAGAAAAGCTTGGCTTTCATGGTAGAATACCTGACTGGCAAGCCTAAGGCCTTGAGTTCAAACCCTAATATACCAAAATGAATCAGAGGCCCGGTGCCAGAGGCTCATGCTTATAATCCTAGCTATTCAGGAGGCTGAGATCTGAAGATCATAAGTCAAGATTTAAAATAGGTTTGGCCTCACCCATCAGACCTCATGATGAAAAGACCCAGAGTCTAACCCATCCAATGTGCTCCATACTAACAGAGCTGGCATCCTTACTAAGTGCTGGCCATGCTCTCTGTCCCCCTGGGGAGCCACCCCCTGCGGGCCCCATCCCCAGGTCCTCCCAAGCTCCCTCTGCCACCAACCAGGAACAAGGGAGTACACAGCTCCAGGGAACACAGATCACTTGGTATTATAATTTAAGCGTTTCACCCATCCAGGCCCCAAAACCTAAGACACAACCTCCATGCACCTCCCCCCAAAGATAGCAGTTAGAAGTTACCAAAAGGTCCAGCGCTCCTTGTTACAACCCACTTCTACACACACACACACACACACACACACACACACACACACACACAAATCTGGCACAGGTGGTTCATGTCTGTCATCCTAGCTACTCAGGAGGCTGTGGTCTGAGGAATACAGTTCAAAGCCAGCCCATGCAGAAAAGGCTCTGAGGCTATTATCTACAGTGTACTACCAAATAGATAGAGATGGACCTGTGGCTCAAGTGTCAGAGCACTAGCTTTGAGCTCAGAAGGTCAGGAACAACACGTATGCCCTGAGGTAAAGGCCCAGTTCTTCTACCTACAAACACACACAGACACAGAAAGACACGGACACAAACACAGACACACAGACACAGACACACTACACACACACACACACACACACACACACAGTGACAGCCCAAGGCTTCAGTAGTCCCTGAGAACAGAACAATGAACTCATTCCATCAGGATCATATACCATCCCCAAGAAGGTGGCACTACCGACCTCAGACCCACTGTAGACAAACCATTGAGCCTCTCACATATCTGGAATGTCTCATAGACCAGCATGACATTTCACACCGTACACACTGCTATGCAGAAAACTTAGCCACCTCTTTTTTTGTTGTTGCTCATGGGGTTTGAACTCTGGGCCAGGTCACTGTCCCTCAGCTTTTCAGCTGAAGGTGAGCATTTTCCCACTTAAGCCACAGCACCACTTCCTGTTTTCTGGTGGTCCATTGGATATCAAGTCTCACAGACTTTCCTGCCCAAGCTGACTCTGAACATGGTCTTCACATCTCAGCTTTCTGAGTAACTAAGATGACAGTTGTGAGCCACTGGAGACTTCTGGTTTCAACCACCTTCACATACCAAGAGGAAAACCATCTCATAAGGCCACAAACTTCTTGCAACCCTTCACTTCAGACTTTGTCACCAAGCATCCAAATCCATCCTTTATTGGAGAGAATACACACACAGCAATCCCACCCCTGCACCCATTCTCTCACTCCCTGCCTGCCACAAGCTCCGTCCTCTTGAAGCTGTGGCTTCAAGCTGGGGTAAACTTGGGGAGTTCTTAGAAATGTCTGTACAGTGGGAAGAGCACCTGGTCTCCCAACCACAGCACCCCACCTTTTCGTCCCTCTCACACCTGGACCATCCTTTGAAGGCAAATATGTTTTACTTTCTTTCTTTTTTCAATTGTGGGGCTTGAACCCTAGGCCTGGGTGGTGTCCCTGAGCATTTCAGCCCTAGGTGAGCACTCTACTACTTAAGCCACAACACAACACCACTTCTGCTTTTCTGGTGGTTCGTTGGAGATAAGAGCTTCAGAGTTTTTCCTGCCCCGGCTGTCTTTGACCCCTGATCCTCAGATCTCACCTCCTGGGTACCTAGGAAGACAGTCATGAGTTAGTGTCACCCGGCCAAAGATACTTTCCCATGCCTGTCATCCTATGCCTTCAGGAGGCTGAAATCTGTGGACTGCAGTTGGATGCCACCCTTGGCAACAAAGTCAATGAGAACTCTTTATCTCCAATTATAAACACCCAAACAAGTTGGAAGTGGACCTGTGGCTCAAATGGTAGAGTGCTAGCTTTGAGTATAAATGACAAGGAATAGGACCAAGTCCCTAGTTTCAAGCTTTTGCTAGTAAAGCCCCACCCAAGAAAGGGAAGCAGGTGGGCATACGGGAGCTGAAAGCTCAGACATAATACTCAAGACTCCCAGAACAGACCCCATCCTGCTCTGATTCTTTAGATTCGGTGTCCTATATCATGGTAATCTTAGATGGAACTTGCCATGCACCAAGTTAGGATGAACAAGTACAATCGCATATTCAGGATCCCCTGACCTTATCAAGGACTCAAGATCTCTCACTGTCCTGCCTCTACACTGGGTAGGGAGGTGAGGTCTAGTTGTCCAACCACAGGATGTGGGAATGCAAGGATTTCTTGGCCAAGGGATGCAGACTCAAGGGCTTCAGGTTCCTCTCTCTCAGGAAGGAGAAAAGGGCTGATCTATCCCAGGAATGTTCCTAGGTTGTGAGTATCCTCAAAGAAACAACCCTGCTCAGAGACTAGTGCCTCTGGTTTTCCCACCAGCCTCTATCCAAACCTGCCCCACCTTCAGTCTGCCCTCTCTGAATCCCAGATCTGCCATGTAGACTAAAGGCTGAGCCTGCAAAGAGACCCATCTCTGCCTCTGAGAATGGCAATCACGGGGTCCTTGCTCCCCCTAGCGGAAGTTTGGGGCAACAAGGGTCCTTATTCCCACCCTCATTCCTTGGCTGTCCTGTGCTAGTGGCCAGCTTACTTCTGTCTCTGGTGGAGGAAAGAACAGGTTGGGGGGGGGGTGTCAACTTCAGATTGAGCCCTGGAAAGTTCCAGTCCCCAAGGATGTACTGCACAGGCATCCTGCAGTGGACGATAGCCAGGTGGTTAATGGTGAACCCTATGTGCCAGAACTCTTAATAGCAGTGTGGCTGGGTCCAAGGGTCTATCACTTTTGGTCTAGGTTGTCAGGCGAAGTCATGGCTCCAATGTCATGACACTCCTTATCTGTGATCGTCCTCCCTCTTCATCTTCCTTCTTATCCCTTGCTGACCCCTCCCCAACACTCCCTCACACCAATACCTCCCTAGGGCTTGGACAGCTTATTCTTATCTGACCAGAAAATAAACTCATTGGCTCCAGGGATGATTGAAGCCTGGTGACCCGCCCTGAGTCCTAGTGCCTACCCGAGGCTGCTTCCCTCTGCAGTCAGGTACGACACAGCTCCTGGATGTCAGAAAGTTGCTGAGGTGTCAGTAGCATGGTCCTACATACTGGCTTTATGCTCTGAAATTGTCCCCACATAGATTGTGAATGGTTGGCTCCCTTGATCCAGGGACTCCAAACCAAGGCTCACATGTTCTCCCTTCTTCCTTCCTTTCCTCTTTTTCTCCATCTGGCCTTCCCTCCTCTTTCTCTCTTTCCTTCCTTTCTCTCGCTCCTGGGCCTTGAACTCTGAGCCTAGGTGCTGTCCCTGAGCCTTTTTACTCCAGGCCAACAGACTACGACTTGAGCCACACATCCACTTCTGGTGTTTTCTTTTTGGTAGTTAGTTGGAGATAAGAGTCTTACAGGCTTTCCTGCCTGGGCCTCAAGCATCGATCCTCCCATCACAGCCTCTTATGTAGCTAGGATGACAGGCATGAAGCACCGGCATCCAGCTCAAACCAAGATTTCTTCATGTGCTGTGGAACCAGCAATGGAAACTCTCATTGTCTATGACCCCTCCAGAGCCTGGTGCACACTGTGATCTTGCATAAATAAATGAGCATCTGTTTACAAAAATACCACAGAAAAGCCCCATCCCATTCAGGTAAGCATCATGGTGGGCGGGGAAAAGCCTGATGTAGCTCTCTCACAATTCTCCCTCCTCCCTCTTCCCAGCCTCCTGGTGCCACTGAACATAACTGTTTTGGCTCTGAAGACATGATCCATGGTGTACTCGCTGGATTCCGGGACCTCTGGGATGCCTATCTTCTCAAAGATCTCTGTCCAGTGGCTGACCAGCTCTGTGGCACTCAATTCCCCACTCAGGAGTGAATGAGGTTGCCATCAGCCGGGCTCAAGGGGCCTACTCTCCTACCTCTGGAGCCAGCCAGGATGGCCCACCATATCTGGCCCCCAAGTTTCATGTTGCAGAGAAAGGATCCTCGAGGCATCTTGGGTTTCTGAATCTCCCAGAGTCCAGTGCAGCTGCTGAGAATCCTCTCTACTCCCAGGTGGCAGGTTAGGGATGGTGAGGTCACAATCTCTTCTCCCCATGACATCCTCAATGTTATGCCTAGGTCGCAGGACCCTCACCAAGAACACCACCGAGAGTCAGACTCTACAGCTGTTTTATTTAAATGGGCTGCAGCCCGAGCCTCGTCCTACACTCTAACACAGCGGAGCCGAGGAGGAGAGCTCTGAGATAAGGATTTACAGGTCTTATAAAGGCACACAAGCAGGTGGTTTAGCACCACGTGTTGCTCTGCTCTGAAAAAAGCAACAAATGGTCATTGCTTCAAGTACTTTAACCCTTCACTCAACTGTGGTGGTCACACTAGGGAGAGTCAGAGAAGAATCAACAGCTGCTGCATAAAAGCAATCAAGGCATGACGTTCATAGCAGGAGACCATCTGGCTTGTGAACTCTGCTTGTTATACTTTGAACGTCATTGATTGTAGGCTGAAATGGTCCATCTAATTTGACCTCTAATCCCAGGCGTTAGTGGAAATTGCTAGCTTCAAAAAAAAAAAAAAAAAAAACCCTGAAAAAGGTGGCATTTCAGTTGTCCCAATCAAACTTAAAGGTTTCTAAAGTTAGTGGTCCTCTTTTCTTTCCAGACAGCCCACAGCAGGTTACAGAAACTGGCATTCAGCAAGCCCTAGCTAACTGCCAGAGCCTGATACTGGGCAGGCTCCAGCACGGGGAATGCACTTGCCTACCACTGCCCACCTGGAATCAGCACAGGCAGGAAACAGATTAGAGTCTGCAGGACGCCAGTGAGGACTTCAAACCAGTGCAATCTCCCGGGAGGGAATCCACACCACCAGTGGGGTCCCAGAGCCCCTTGCCCAGATTCCCATGGACACTGTCAATGTCCTGGGTAAGGTTACCCTCTCATCTTCGGTAGTGGTGAACCATCTGCAATGTCACACCTTTCACCACTTCCCAGACCCTCCTAGATTTACAGCCCCTGCCCTACACCCCCCCTTGAATTAGCTCCACCCAACCCTTGAATTAGCTCCACCTATACAAACGAGAGCAGACTGGCTGGAAGAGTACCGCTGTGGTCACACTCGTCTTACAAGCCTTCAGGCTTAAGACAGAAGGTGTCCACTTTGGTCTGTGGCTCACACAGGCCTCCTAGGGGAGACCCACGCAGGCCCAGCAGTTACTGTGGGTTATAGGAAAGAGAGAAGTGAGAGGTGGAAAGAACATCTACTGAAATCTTCCCCAAAGGAGCTATGAAACAGTGAAGGTGAAAACAAAAATTATGGCTGGTCTCATACTTGGCATTGATGAAAAAAGAACAACAAATACACACACACACACACACACACACACACACACACACACAAATCCAGAACAGTGACTGTAGACTCATCCATGCAGCACCTGCAATTTGCCAACTGATCACTCACCTGAGATCAGTCAGGTTCTCTCTCTATCTCTCTGTCTTTCATGCAAACACACTCTCTCTCTCTCACACACACACAAACACACACACACACACACACACACACACACACACACACCAATCCATAACAGTTACTGTAGTCTTATCCATGCAACACCTGCAATTTGTCAACTGATCACTCACCTGAGCACAGTCTCTCTCTCTCTCTCTCTCTCTCTCTCTCTCTCTCTCTCTCTCTCTCTCTCTCTCTCTCTTCATGCACACACACACACACACACACACACATAGACTCAGAGTAGTGCCCCTCCTGAGTTTGTTGGTTCCTCATCTGGGACAATGTACAAGCTGGAGCACGGGAGTTCCCTTCTCAGAACCAGGGACTCGACCCAAGGAAGCACAGCTCCAATAATGCTGAACCACCCTGCCTCTCCCTTTTTCCAGGGCCAGACACTTTCCCTTGGGAATAACCAGCTTTGACTCCCCATTCACCAAAACCCTAGACCAGGACTCTGGGTGAAGGAGTCCTGAGACAGTTGGTTCTTCAGACTGGACTGAAAACAAGCAGGAGGTCATTGTTCCCCCAGAGAAGTATCTGACCCGGGGTGGGGGCAGTGTTGGGTAAATGGATGGGGTCCTAAAGGCTATATACATGGTGCACTTCCTACTTCCAGCCTAGATGCTTCTGGGTGACTTGGGGAAGATGAGGAAACCAGATGGACCTGGAGCACCAGCAGTTGGTGGCAGAGCTGGGAAATGTGTTCACCCTATGAGTGCTGTTGACAGCTTTAGTGGGGGGGGGGGGACAGGCAGGGTGTAAGTGTGTTAGAGGGACGTGTTCTTCCCAGACATTCACCTTCTATCTGACCCCCAGGGCCCTCAGCTCCCTAGTGGGCTCTTGTGGGACCCTCCTCAGGTAAAACAATGACCGACACAAAAGACAAGGGCTCACACAACAAGGAGGGCCTATCTTCTGAATCCAACACCACCCACCCCCAGAGAAAAGGAAATATCCCAGGAAGGCAGGTGTGGAAATGTTGCTTCCCACCTCTGACTAAAGCCACCAGGTTCCCCCCAGTGAGAGGAAGGGTGCAGATGCATGGCTCTGTGGCTCCCACTGCTCTAGGCCAGGGGCTAAGTGGTGCCCCCTCTTCACCCATCCCTGCATCTGCCCTTTTCCTGGGACACTGTCCACTAGGGATGGGGGTGGGATCCCAGGATCAACATCCACTCCCCCACCCTCCACTCCTGGTGCACATTTGTGGCAGAGTCAGGGCTGGCCTGCCTGGTGCTTGGGAGGTGCTTTGGGACACAAGAGGGGAGGCAGGAGTCACGGGTCTGGGTCTGGGGGGGGTGGAGGGTAAGGGGAGGTTGTGAGGTGCAGATCCACAGGGCTACCACTGGGGACCTGGATCGGGTCAGGGTCGCAAGGAGGCCAGGGGTGCACCATCGCTGGATGACTCCAAGAGGTGCCACGGGTCCAAGCTGGCAGCAACCTGTTTCAAACGCGGTGTCACGAGGAGGGCAGGAGAAGGGGCAGGGGCAGGGGCTGGCAGGTGGTAGGGCTGAGCTCGCCTCCTCCACAGATGAGCTCCTGGTGCAGGGGCCCTGGATTCAGGGCCTCCTTGGCCTCTGAGCCTCCCTGGGGCTGTGAGAGGGATGTGCCTGCTTTGCTGGCTTTGTGTCCTCTGTGCTCCTGGCCCAGACCTGTGCTCCTACAGCAGCGGAGGCCAGCCATTGATGCTGCCACCTCTGGTGCGTGTGCCTGCTCTTCTGTGCCCTCTCTCTGCCCCAACTTCTCACCCAGGCTGCCCAGCTCCTGCTGCGCAAATATGCCAGCTCCCATGTGTCCCTAGCTGCAGCAACTATGTGCCCCTTCAGCCACGCCCTGTCCTCCCCTCAGTCACACTCCCTCCCTACCTCAGGCATGCCCCTGCTCCTGGCTTTGTGCTGCCCTGACTCTGCATTAAGGCTATTAGGCTATGGCAGAAGCAGCCTCACCTGAGCTCAGGGCTTCCCTCCAACCCCAGCAGCTGCCTGGGGGAATTGAAGATCCCCTCAGCCCAACCGCTGGGGGAGACTCTACTCCATCCACCCCACACACAAATTAGGTGCAAGATAACGCTCCATGTTTGTGTGTGTGTGTGTGTGTGTGTGTGTCTGTCTGTCTGTCTGTGTCTGTGATTGTCCTCTCAAGGACTCAGAACATTGAATCTTTTGGGATGACAGCACACAGCACACTTAAAAAAAAGTACAAAGAACCCTGTGTAATGAATTCAGCACAATGTGCCTTTTGAAGGATTCAACACATAGCAACTTTTGGGATCCTCATGGTAATTTAATTACCAATAAATTTAGACATGCCATTTTGACATCACTAAACTTAAATATCATAATATTATGACATTATTTGTCATAGTGACCTTAAAGTCATATTGTGAACTCCTATTTTGTGATTTCATCCTATTACAAGCTATCAATATTGGTGAATATCAGAAATCCATTGTGACCTCAAAGCCATTGTGACATGAAAATCCCTTTGTGACATCACAGTGCCATTGTAATATCATTAACCTGTTCTGACATCACAAACCTGTCCTGTCCATTGTGACCTCACCACCAATGTGACATCACAAAGCCATTGTGATATCACATTGCTATTGTGACATTACAATCACCTTGATTACCACCCAAACCCATTATGACATCGTTAGAACCTTTGAAAAAACACATGGCCTTTGTGACATCACAGTCCCTTTGTGTACCCATATCCTCATTGTGAAATATCAATTGAGATCAGATATGCCATTATAATATCACAAAGCATTTACAATATAATCATTGGTGTGACATCACGTTGTCATTATGACAACATCAGGTCATTATGACATCACAAATAGGTAATGATATCATACCACTAGGACACCACATTGTCACTGTGACAACATATTATGAAGGCTTATTATGTGATTTCGTATTTCAAATGTGGGTTCATATCAAAAACATATTTTGACTTCATAACCATTGTGACATGACAATCCTTTTGTGATGTAACATTGCCATTGTGATATCTCTAAACAACTGTGACAACTCAAACATGTCCTGTCCTCATATGTTTTGTGACATGTTGCCACTGTGTTAGGTCCATTGAGAACTCAATCTGTTCTTGACCTCATATTATTTCAGGTATGACATTAAATATTAGAAATATACTGTGATATTATGAATATTGTGACATCACACTGGTAGATGTAATGACCATTGTGTCACATTGCCACATCACAAATCTGTTCTGACTTCATCACATTTGTGCCAACAAATGACTTTGGAATCCTCACAATCCCATTCTAAACTCATATACTCATTATGAGTTAATGACAATTGAGGTCTGGAATGCCATTCTATTGTGACATCACAAAACTAATTTGAACTCATCACTCTTATGGCATTACCAATTAATTGTGACATAACAAGACTCTTATGACATTATAATTTGACATCATATTGCAATTGTGATATTCCTGAACCATCATGCTTTCACAAATCTATTATGATCTCATCACATCTTAGACAATTATGGATTGTCTAAGTTCCTTCCGTGAATTTGTATCATTGTGCACTTGTAGCAACTGAAAATTGAAATAAGATGAGATATTGCAAACTAGTTTTGACATCACTAACCCATTTTTATATCATTAACACTTTGACAACCAGAACCTGTTAGGAACCTTAGCACTTTTGACAAAAACATGGCCTTTGTTTCATCACAGTTCATTTGTATATGTCATTGTTACTTCATTCTCATATCCTCACTATAAACTAATGGCAATTAAGATCTGACATGCCAATATGACATCATAAACCCTTTGTGACATCATCACTAATGTGACATCAGACTGTCGTGATGACACAATCAGCTCATTGTGACATCACCAAGCTACAGTGACATCATAGCATTATGACATCGCATTGCCATTTTGCTGTCATAGACACATTGTGAAAGTATATCTTGTGATTTCATTCTATTTCAAATGTGGCATATCAGTTGATATCAGAAACACATTGTGACCTCATAACCATTGTAAGATAGTAAACCCTGTGTGACATCATAACCAGTGTGACATTATATTGACCCTGTGTGACATCATAACCAGTGTGACATTATATTGTTGTTATGATATCTTTAGCTTATGGTGACATCACAAAATGATAATGACAGCATAGCATTTGGCATTGTCATTGTGACATCATTGTCATATTATGAATGCCAAATCTGTGATTTCATTGTATTTGAAATGTGGCAAGTGGGTTGATATCAGAAACTCATTGTGATGTCATAACCATTGTCAGATCAAAATCCCTTTTTGACATCAATTTGGCAATGTGACATCACACTGGCAATGTGATGCTAATAAGGCATCGTGATATCACAATGGTCATGAACTCACAATGGATTTCTGGTATCAACTGACATGCCACATTAGAAATAGAATCAAATAACATAATAGGAAAGCACAACGTGTCTATGACATCAGAATGACAATGTGATGTTACAATGCTATGATGTCATTGTAGTTTTACATGTCAAAATGAGCTGATCGTGTCATAATGGCAACATGATGTCACAATTATTATTATGTCAGAAAGGATTTGTTATGTTTCAATGGTATATCTGATGCCAATTTTCATTTGTTCCCCATGAGGATATGGATACAAAAATGTTCTGTGATGTCACAGAGGCCATGTGTGTTTTGAAAGGTGGTAAGAGGTCATAATAGGTATGGGATGGCACAATGTGATCCATAATGTCACAATGGAAATGAGATATCTCATTGGGTTTTTGATGTCACAGTGGTGATGAGGTCACAATGGTTTTGTTATATCACAGTTTGTTTGTAATATCAGAATGATATATCAAATTTCAATGACTCATAATTCAATACGAGGATACCAGGTGATAGAAGTAGCTCCATAGTATGAGGTCATACTATGTGAAAACCCAATGAGACAGTGATTTCACAATGACAATGTGATATCTTACCATCATGTTATAAGAATGTTTTGATGTCACAATTGGTGATGCAATACTGATGAGGAGGTCGCAATGGATTTGAGATGTCCCAAGGGGTTGGTGATGGCACAATGACATGTGGGATCTCAATTATCATTAACACACCATGAGTATATGAGTTTGGGAAGGGATTCTGATGTCAGCAAAGCATATGTAGTGAAAAAGCTGAAGAACTAACAGGTCTGAGATGTCACAAAGTGACACAATGGTTATGATGTCCAGCGGGGTGAAATCATGATGTTACACTGGATTTTAGATATCTCATGTCATATCTGAAATACGAGATCGAACACAGATTTTCAACTCACAAAGGGCCTAAAATATCCCAATGGCATATCACAAAATTATGAGAACAGGAGAGGCATTTGATGTCACAGTGGGTTAGTGATATAACAAAGGTAATGTGCTGTGACAAAGAGATTTAGATCTCACAAAGGTTATGAGTTCATATTAGTTTCCTGATATCAACGCAGATGGCACATTTGAGATAGAATGAAATCAAAGAGTAGGCATTCGAAATGGGTCTATGACATGAAAATGACAATGTGATGTCAAGGCATCAATATTTGATAGTATATGTACTCATTACCGTACTCATGTAACTGTAATCCTTGTGTACACTGTATTTACTATAAAAAAAAACTCACAGAAGAAAAAAAAGAAAAATATCTATGGTGTCATTGGGGTTTGGTGATGCACAATGAATGGTGGTGTCATGATGACAATGTGATTTCACAGACATAATTATTACACAAAGTATTTATAATGATACATTGCTATGTGTGATAACAATTTTCATTAGTTCACTATGAAGATATGAATACACGAAGGGTCTGTGATGCCACAGAGGTCATGTGTTTTTTTTTTCTTCTTGTTTTCATGTTTTTTCTGTGAAAATACTGTATAGAGGGGTTACAGTTACATGGGCAAGATAATGAGTACATTTCTTATCAAGCATTGTAGCCTCCTCCTTTGTTTCCCCTTCCCATCCCTAACCATCCTCCCCCTGCCCCCACATCCAATCCTCCCCGCTCCCCCTCCCCCCATCCGCACGAAAGTTGTAAAGTTCATTTTCGACATAACGATTTGTAATAGAGTTCATAATAGTTTTGTGATGTCACAATGTGATTGTGAAGGCACAACAGCAATGTGATGTCACAATGGTTTTGTGATGTCACAGTGGTGATAAGGTCACAATGAGTTTGTGATATCACTATGAGTTTGTAATATCACAATGACATGTCCAATTTCAATTTCTACTAGTTCACAATGAGGATACAATTTCAAAGAAAGAATCTTAAGCTCCAAAGGCCATGAGTTTTTAGTCATAACTTGTGTGATATGCTGCCACTAGGATATTTTAGGCCTTTAGTAAGCTTATAATCTGTTTTCAAACTCATAATAATTCAGGTATGATATATGATATCAGAAATTGACTCTGACATGAACATTGTGACATCACATTGATAGACATCAAGAGCATGGTGTCACATTGTGAACTCACAAATTTGTTAGGACTTCATCACATTTGTGCCAACACATGACTTTGGAGACAACACAGTCCCTTTGTGAACTCATATCTTCATAGTGAATTAATGACATTTGAGATCAGGCATGCTATTGTGACATTTCCAACCAATTGTGACAGCATAAACCTATTATAGTAGAAACACATTGTGATCTAATAGCCATTGTGGTAGCACAATCCCTTCATGACCCCACATTTCCGTAGTGATATCACTAACCCAATGTAAAATTCCAATCCTCTCATACCTAATCCAGGTATGAAATGTGATACCCGAATCCAGTGTGACATCTTGATCATGGTGATATCACACTGATAGATGTTATCAGCATTTTGTCACATTCTGACACCTGTTAGGACTTCATCACTTTTGTGACAACGCATGCCTTTGGAGACATCACAATCCCTCTGTGAGCTTATATACTGATTGTGGGTTTATGACAATTGAGATCACATGTGTCATTTTGATATCACCAACCCACTGTGACATCACACACCTCTTGTAAACTCATCACAAGTGTGGCATCACCAATTGTGATATCAAAACATTATTAAGTCATCATTGCAACATCACATTGCCATTGTGATGTCACTGTTCCACTGTGTTTTCAAAAACCTACTGTATCTTCATAGCATTTTAGAAAATTCATAGCCTTTTATACTTCAGTCTTCTTCTGTGAACTCATATCCTCATTGTGAAATAGTAGCAACTGAAATTGGACATGTGATTATGAGATGTGGCTTCACAAAACTATTTGATTTCATCACCAATGTGACATCACAAACCCATTGTGAGCTTTCATTGCCAATTGACATCACTATCACATTGTGACATCCCAAACCTATTAGGACCTCTTAGCACCTTTGAAAAAACACATGGCCTTTGTGACATCACAGTCCCTTTGTGTAACTATACCTTCATTATGAACTGACAATTGATATCAAACATGCCATTGTAACATCACTAACCCTTTGTGACATAACCAGTGTGACATAATATTGTCATCAACTACTTATGACATCACAAATCTACAATGACAAAATAGCATTATGAGATCACACTGCCATTGTGATGTTATAACAAGATTATGAATGCCTGTTTTTAATCTTTTTTTATCGGTCCTGGGGCTTGAACTCTGGGCTTGTGTGCTCTCCCTGTTCTTCAGCTCAAGGTGAATACTCTATCGCTTGAGCCACAGAGCCACTTCTGGTTTTCTAGTGGTTTTCATTGGAGATAAGAGTCTCATAGACTTTCCTGCCTGAGCTGTCTTTGAACTGCGATCCTCAGATCTCAGCCTCCTGAGTAGCTAGGTTTACAGGTGTGAGCCACCGGCACCAGGCTTTTTCATTCTATTTCAAATTTGACATGTGTGTTGATATCAGAAACATAATGTGACCTCATAACCATTGTAACATCATAAATCAGCAGTGACATCAAATTTTTATTATGACACCATCAGCTCATTGTGACATCACCAAACAACAATGGCATCATAGCATTATAAATCACAGTGACATTGTTATGACTTAACAGTGTGAAGGCCTATTCTGTGAATTCACTCTTTCAGAAACCCATTTTGACGATAAAACCATTGTGAAATCACAATCTTTCGTGACATCACATTGCCATTGTGATATCATTAACCTCCTATGCCGTCACAACCAGTCCTGTTCTTGTAAGTTGTGTGACATGATGTCATCGTCATATAGTAGGGCCTTTGTGAGCTCATAATCTGTTTTCAATCTCATATTTCTGGTATGACATGTGATATCAGAAATCCCTTATGAAATCATACTGCCAGATGTCATGACCATTGTGTCACATTGTGACATCACAAAGCTATTAGAATGGCATCACATTTGTGACAACACATGCCTTTGGAGACATTACAGTCCCTTTTTGAACTCATATATTCATTGTCAATTAATGACAATTGAGATATCCGATGCCACTCTGACATCATGAACTTATTGTGACATCACAAACTTATTGTGACCTCATCACGAAAATGGTATCTGCAACTAATTGTGGTATCAAAGCATTATTTTGACATGATATTGTGATATTGGCATTGTTATTTCACTGTCCCATTGTGTTTTTACAAACCTATTATGGCCACATCAAACCTTAGAAACTTCACAGCCTTTGAGACTTCAAGCTCTTTCTGTGAACTAGCGTACTTATTACATATAAGGCAAGGAGACAAACCATTGTGTCACATTTAATATATTAAACCAATTTACACTAGAAAGGAGACTGTGATTACCTTATTCTGGACTGGATAACCAGGTCCAAGATCAGCCTTGACCACCAAACCTCAGACCTCCAATGGGCAGGCCCACCCTATCTTAATTGGTCTACAAACCACCAGCCAAGAAATTATGATCTCCAAAGCTCTAAACCTCAATGGGCAAGGCGTTTAATATTCCATTACTCCCTCCTTCACTACAGACCTGTCCTTCCTTTCTGGTCATTCTCTTTTTCCCTTCCACCACTTCCTTCTTCTCTTCAGGCCTCTCCAGTCTCCACAGGCCTGCACTATTCTGCCCTAATGACCGCTTTTCTGCTTCCTCTCTTCTCAGGTTTTTCCCTTCTTGCTGTCTTACCCCTTTCTTCCATCCGGGAAGCTCTCATTTTTATCTCCCCTTCCAATGCTCTCAAAATGCAACTTATATATAGTTTGTACACCTCCTCACTCCAACGGGTCTTCTGCCTAACAGTTTTCCACCTTCACTTCCAAAACTGCCCAATGTTCAATCACTTCTTGACAGCTCACCATGTGAGGCTTGACACCTCCACCTTTGGTGGCATTCCCCACACTCTCTGATGGGCCAGGCAAAGAATTTACAGTGATTAAGGGCTCCCACAGATAGTTCTGGCTCCACTGATTATTACAGTATCCTCATAGTGAATTAGAAGAAAATGAAATTGTATATGTCATTGTTATATTACAAACTTGATGAGACATCACTAAGCCATTGTGACCTCACCACTGCGGTGACATCACAAACATTGTGATATCACATTGCCATTGTGTCACCATGATCATATTGTGACATCCCAAACCTATTATGACCTCAGAAGCTTTGAAAGAAAGCATGGCCTTTGTGACATCACAGGCCATTTGTGTACCCATATCCTCATTTTGAGCTAATGAACAATTGAGATCATACATGCCATTTTAGCATCGCAAACACTTTGTGACATCATTACCAGTGTAACATCACATTGTCATTATGACAACATCAGCCAATTGTGACATCATAGCATTATGACATCACATGGTCATTGTGATATCACAGATACATTGGAATGCCTATTCTGTGATTCCATTCTATTTCAAATGTGGCAGGTGGGTTGATATCAGAAATATATTGTGACCACATAATCATTATGGCATCACAATACCTTGATGACACCACATTGCAATTATGATATCACTGACCCACTGTGGCATCACAAAACTGTCCTCATAAATTTTTTGACATGCTGCCACTGTGATCTCTTTGGAATCTCTCAGTTCATAAATTGTTTAACTCCTACTTCAGGTATGACGTGATATCAGAAATCCACTGTGACATCATGACCACTGTGACATCACATTGCCAGATGTCATGACCAGAGTCACATTGTGACATCACAAACCTGTTAAGACCCATTACACTTGTGCGAACATATGCCTTTGGATACATCATCATCCCTTATGAACTTATATATTCTTTGTCAATTAGAGATCTAGCATGAGATTGTGACATCACCATCCCATTGTGAATCACAATCCTATGTGACCTCATCACCTGTATGGATCACCATCTATTTGTTGACTTCAAAACAATACTATCTCATGTAATGGTAACATCACATTGCCAATGGGATATCTCTGTCCCATTGCATTTTTACCAACCCATTATGTCATCATAATATTTTACAAAATTTATGGCCTTTCTGACTTCTAGCACCTTATGTGAACTTGTATCTTCATTGTTATCTAGTAGAATGAAATTGGACATGTAATGGTGATATTACAAATTCATTGTGACATCACTATCCAAGTGTAACCTTATCACCACTGTGACATCACAAACCTATTGTGACATCACATTGCCACAGTGATATCACGATCACCTTGTGATATCCCAAACCTGTTGTGACCTCTTAGCACGTTTGAAAAAGCACATGCTGTTTGTAACACCACAGTCCCATTGGGTAACTATATCCTCATTGTGAACAAAGGACAACTGACATCAGACATGCCATTGTACAAACGCTTTGTGACATCATCTCCAGAGTGAGTTCACATTGTTGTTAGGATACCATCAGCCCATTGTGACATCCCATAATGACAATGACATCATAGCATTATGACATCTCATTTTCATTGTGAGGTCATAGAGACAATGTGATTGCCTATTCTGTGATTTCATTCTATCTCAAATGTGGCATATAGGTTGATTTCAGAAAGCCGTTGTGACCACATCACCATTGCGACATTGCAATCCCTTTGTGACCTCATATTGATATTGTGATATCATTAATGCAACGTAACATCACAAACCTGTCTTGTCTTCATAAATTTTGTAACAAGCGACTAACTTGACCTGGGCTGGATGCCCAGAGCTAATTGCAGCCTCAATCATGAACCCTCAGACCTCCAAAGAGCAGCCCAGCCATTTGTTAACTGGTCTTCAAACAACTAACCCCCAAAATAATCATCTCCAATACCCCACACTTCAAAGGTCAAGGCTTTTTCTTTTCTCTTCATCCTCCTTCTCTATAGACCTGTCCTACCTTTCAGGTCTTTTCCTTTTTTCCTTCCACCATTCCCTTCTCTTCAGGTTGCTGTACTCTTGACAGGCCTTCCCTGCCCTGTCCAGGTGGCCAGTTGCCGTCCTTCACCTACTGCTCTCCCTCAATTTCCTCTCCTCCCAAGTCTTTACCCTCCTGCAGTCTCATCACTTCTTACCTTCCAGGCCTTTCCCCTTTTGCTTCCCCCTTCTTTTGCTCTGAATATGCAACCTATATATAGGCTGTATCCTGCCCCCACTAAAATATGTTTCCTGCATAACAGTTTTCAATCATCACTTCCCAATTGTCCATGCCCAATAACTTCTTTGCAGCTCAGCATGTGGGGCTTAACATCCTATCTTTTCAGCAGCATGTCCTGCCCACTACAGCAGCATGCACCCCCCTCTCTGGTGGTCCAGACCAGGAGGTCATGATGACTATCTGTTCCAGTGGATTATAGGGGTACTGCTAGTTATTACAGTGTCCTCATGGTGAACTAGTAGCAATTGAAATTGGACAAATAATTGTGATATTACAAACTCATGACCTAATTAACCCATTGTGACCTCAAAACCACTGTGACATCATGAACCCATTGTGACATCACATTGCTCTTTAGACACCAGGATCACATTGTGACATCCCAAATCTATTATGACCTCTTATAACTTTGAAAAAATACATAGCTTTGTGACATAACAGTGCCTTTGTGTACCCAAACCCCACTGTGAAGTGTTGACAGTTGAGAATCAGACATAACATTTTAACATCAAAAACTGTTTGTGAGGTCATCACAACTGTGACATCACATTGTCATTGTGATACCATCTGCTCATTGTGAAATCACAAAACTAAAATATAATAAAATTATAATTTCACATTGTCATTGTGATATCATCGACACATTATGAATGCCTTTTCTGTGATTTCATTCTACTTCAAATGTGGCATATAGGTGGATATCATAACAAATCATGAACTCATAACCATTGTGACATCACAATACCTTTGCACATCACATTGTCATTGTGATATCACTAACACACCGTGACATCACAAACCTGTCCTGTCATCATAACTTTTGTGACATGCCTTTTTTTCCTCATAATCTGTTGGCGACCTCATTAGAATTCACATATGACATTTGATATGACAAATTCCCAGTGACATCATGACCATGGTGTCATCACACTGTCAGATGTCATAACCATTGTGTCTAATTCTGACATCACAAACCTTTTAGGATTTCAATGTGTGACAACACATACTTTTGGAGAAACCACATTCCCTTTGTGAACTCATGTACTCATTGTAAGTTAAAGACAATTGAGAACCATCATTTCATTGTGACATGGCCAGCACATTGTGACATCACCAATCTTTTGTGACTTCATCAACAACGTGGCATCATCAACTATTTGTGACTTCAAAACAATATTCTGACATGATGTAATGAGTTGACATTGCCATGGTTATATCATTGTCCCACTGTGTTTTCAAAAACCTAATATGACCTCATAACATTTAAAAAAATTCATGTCCCTTAGGACTTCAAGCTCCTTCTGTGAACTTGTATGCACATTGTGAAATAGTAGTGATTCAAATTGGACATGTGTTTGAGATATTGCAAAATCATTATAGCATCAAAAACCCATTGTGACCTCATCACAACTGTGAATCATAAAGCTATCATGACCCCTAAGTACCTTTGAAAACACATATGGCATTTGTGACATCACAGTCCCTTTGTGTACCCATATCCTCAATTTGAACACATGACAATTGAATTCATATATGCCATTGTAATATCACAAACCCTTTGTGACTCCGTCACCAGTGTGACAACACATATTCATTATGACACCATCACCTCCTTGCAACATCACCAATTTACAATGACCTCATAGCATTATGACATTATATTGTCATTGTGAGGTAATAGTCATATTGTAAATGCTTATTCTCTTATTTCATTCTATTTTAAATGTGGCAGGTGGGTTGATATCAGAAAGTCATTGTGATTAATGAATATATGGCATCACAATCACTTTGTGACATCACAGTGCCATGGTGATATCACTAACAACACTGTGACATCACAAGTATGTCCTGTCAACATAAGTTTTGTGACGTGTTGCAATTGTGATGTCTTAGGCCCTTTATGAGCTCATAATCTGTTTTCAAACTTATAATATTTCAGTTATGATATGTTATATTAGAAATCCACTGTGACATCATGACCATTGTGACATCATATCGACCGACATCATGACCATTGTGTCACACTATGACATCACAATCCTCCTAGGGCTTCATCACATTTGTGACAACACATGCCTTTGGAGATACCACAGTCCATTTGTGAACTCATATTCTCTGTGATTCCATAATAACTGAGAACCTTTATGTCATTTGGATATCACCAACCAATTGTGACATCATAGACCTACTGTGACCCCTTACCTGTATTGCATCACCAACTAATTTTGACATCAAAACTTTTTGTGATGTCACAATGTGACACGATGCTCATGACATCTGTCAGTGTGATGTCACAATGGTCATGATGTCACAGTGAATTTCTGGTATCTCATGTCATACATGAAATATGAGGTTGGAAACAAATTATGAGGGCAAAAAGTTCTAAGATATCACAATGTCAGCATGTCACGGAAGTTTTGAGGGTAGGAGAGGTTTGTGATGTCACATGGTATTAGTTATATCACAATGGCTCTGTGATGTCACAACGTGATTATGATGTCAAAATGGTTATGTGGGCACAAAAATGTGTTTCTGATATCAATTCTCATGCCACATTTGAAACACAATGAAATCACAGAATACGCATTCACAATGTGTCTATGATGTCACAATGACAATTGTTGTCATAATGCGATTATGTCATTGAGTTTGGTGATGTCACAATGAGCTGATGCTGTCATAATGAAAATGTGATGTCACACTGTTGAGGATGTCACAAACACTTTTTGATGTTATAATGGCATGTCTGATCTCAATTGTCATTAGTTAACAACAAGGATATGGGTACACAAAGGGACTGTAGTGTTGAAAAGGGCATGTGATTTTTCAAAGGAGCTAAGAGGTCATAATAGATTTGAGATGTCACAATGGAATCATGATTTCACAATGACAATATTGTCACAATGGGTTTGTGATGTCGTGCTGATGATGATGTCAAAATGGGTTTGTGATGTCACAACGAGTTGGCAATATCACAATCAAATTTCCAATTTCAATGGCTACTAGTTCACAAGGAGGATACTGTAATAATCAGCAGGGCCCCGATAATCTATAGGGTCTGATAATCAGCGTGGCCCCATCTCCAGGCCAGCTGGAGAGGACAGGGCATTCTGTGGGTGGGGCTGGTACATTAATCACCAAGTGTTGAACTGTTAAAAATGATTGGGCTGTGGGGAGTTTGGGATGTGACAGTTGAAAACTGTTAGCAGTTAGAGTGTACAGACTTTATATATGCTGCTTGTTCAGAGCAATGGAAGGGGAGATAAAAATTGAAAAGTCCTGGAAGGAAGAAAGTGGTGTGATAGCAGACGGGGAAAGACCTGGGAGGAGAGGAAGTTGAGGGAGAGCAGGAGGTTAAAGATGGCAACTGACGACCCAGGCAAAGCAGTTCAGGCCTGTGGAAAGTAGAGAGGCCTGAAGAGAAGAAGGAACTGGTAGAAGGGAAAAAGGGAAAAACTTCAAAGGAAGTATAGGTCTGTAGCAAAGGAGAGACAAAGGGAAGGGGAAAAAAAGGCTTGTCCTTTGATGTTTAGAACTTTGGATATCATAATTTTGGGGGTTGGTGGTTTGGAGAAAATTTATTATATTAAATGTGTCTCGATGGATTCTCTTGAACAATAGAGGTCTGAATTTTTGGAGACCCCATGGAGATTAATCCGTTTGGATGGCATCAGGTCTTGGCCCCAGTGGAAAATCTCCATAGGTGAGAGTGTCAACCTTCAGGGCCTCGAGTGTTTGTCTCCAGAGGACCAAAATGCACAAAAGTCATATAGGTACCTCTAGGGGTGCATCTGGGCAAGCTTGCCAGCCTGTTTTTGGGACCCTATCTAGAGGTCATTTGTGGCTTCCTTGGGAAGCCATCTGGGAACTCCTTGAGAGGTCATGTGGGGCTTCCTTGGGAAGCTATGTGGAACTTCATCAAGAGTGCATCTGCAACTTCCTTGAGAAGCAATCTGAGACCTACCCTGGAGGTCTTCTTGGGCCTTCTGCAGTGGCCATCTTGGAATTTATGCAGCGGTCAACTGAGGCTTCCTCGGGAGGCCACCTGAGACCTATTCAAAAGTAGTTATTGGAGATTCCTTAAGAGGCAATTTAGGACGACCTCCTGCGGTCATGTGGAGCTTCTTTGGGAGGTCATCTTGGGTTACCTTGATGAAAAATCTGACGGTCTTCAGACATAATCTGGGACTTCCTTGAGAAGCTATATAGGACCTTCTCTGGAGGTCATCTGTCGCTTTCTCAAGAGGGTTATCTGGAACCTCTGCTGGAATTCATATGTGGCCTCCTTGAGTGACCATCTGGGAGCTACTCAAGAGGTAATCTCAGCCTTATTGAGAGATTGAGAGGACATCTGGGGCCTCCTTTGGAGGTCATCAGACACTTCCTTGGGAAGCCAGTTGGAACCTCCATGAGAGGTCATCTAGGGCCTCCTAGGGAGGATATATGTGACATCCTCCAGAGGTCATCTGCAGCATCCTAAAGAGGCAATGTGGGATGTTCTCTCTGTCATCTGGGATCTCTGTAGAGGCCAAAATCGAGTGGTGTGGGACATGTGGGTTAAGTGTCTGTGGCTATTGGTCTTTGTGTGTGTGTATTCTGATAGTTCGATTTGTGTCCTCTATGTACCTCTGTTTACTCCTTTTCTCAGGATGGGAGAACAAGCCTAAAGTTGTCATATCCAAAAAATATTCTCCCCCAGGGTTACAGAATCCTTCAGAGGAAGATGCACTGATGTGCTCTCTCTCCTATTCTTTGCCATTAGCACCTCTAATCTAAAGTTCTCCCATACCAAAAGTGGTTACTTGTATCAGCCTGAGGTGGTACAGTGTGGTAGGTTACCCTTATTACCCTTGAGACAGGAACATAGAGGAGATGGTGGGCAGGCCCCCTTTCTAATATATTTTCCCTTTACAACTAGTGACCTGTATAACTGGAAACAGCAAAATCCATCCTTTTCAGAAAAAATAAAACTAGGGACTCATTACCTCATTAGAGACAGTAATTTTCACACACAAGCACATCTGGGATGAGTGTCAGAAAATTTTACAAGTGTGTTTCACCTGGTAGAAAAGGGAGTGAATCCTGCTCAGTGACTTAAAGGTGGTCCTTGGACCACCCAGTAGCCCCACTATTGAACCAGACCATTTGATGTTTTTGGTAGTTAGATGGAGATAAGAGACGTAAAGTCTTTCCTGCCCTGGCCTTAAGCCTCTAACCTTCTAACTCAGCCTCCTAAATAGCTAGGATGACAAGCATGATGTTCCAGCACCCAGCTCAAACCAAGGTTTCTTCATGTGATGTGGAACCAGCAGTGGAACCTTTTATCATCTATGACCTCCCCACACACTGGACCCTGGCACACTGTAACTCATTGTTGGGTAAATAAATGAGCATCTGCCTATGACAATACTAGAGAAAAGTCCCATCCCATACAGGTAAGCATCCTGGGCGGGGCAAAACCCGATGTAGCTTTCCCAGTTCTCCTTCTTCCCTCTTCCCACCCTCCTGGTGTCATAGCACTTAACTGTTTTGGCGCCAAGGATGTGAGCCACGATGTACTCGTTGGATTCTGGGGCGTCTGGGATGCCTATCTTCTCAAAGATCTCTGGCCAACGGCTGACCAGCTCTGTGGCACTCATGTGTGAACAAGGTTGCCATGAGCTGAAGGCCTGCCTCAAGGTGCCTCATCATCTTCCACCCACCCCGGGGCCAGCCAGGATGTTCTACCACATCCAGACCCCAAGTTTCATGTTGCAGAGAAAGGATCGTCGAGGCTTCTGGGTTTCTGAATCTCCCAGAGTCCAGTGCAGGTGCTGGGAATCATCTCTGGTCACAGCTGGCAGGCTAGGGATGGTGAGGTCACAATCTCTGCTCCCCATGACATCCTCGACTGTGGTGGTCACCCTAGAGAGAGCCAGAGGAGAATGAATCAACAGCTGCTGCATAAAGGCAGTCAAGACACGACGTTCATAGCAGGAGACCATCTGGCTGGGGAACTCTGCCTGTGTTGCTTTGAACGTCATTGTTTGGTGGCTGAAGTGGTCTATTTAATTTGACCCATAATCCCAGGTGTTAGTGGAAATTGCCAGCTTCAAGAAAAAACCCTGGGGACTGGGAAGGTGGCTCAGTGGTAGAGTGCTTGCCTTGCATGCCTGAGGCTCTGGGTTTGATTCCTCAGCACCACATAAGCAAAAAAGAAAAAACCCGAAGTGGCACTGTGGCTCAAGTGGTAGAGAGCTAGTCTTCAGCTGAAAGAGCTGAGGGACAGTGCCCTTGCCCAGAGTTCAGGCCCCACGACTGGACCCCTACCCCAATAAAGAAAAAAACCCTGGAAAACGTGGCATTTCAGTTGTCCCAATCAAACTTAAAGGGTTCCAATGTCAGCGGTCCCCTTTTCCTTCCAGACAGCCTACAGCAGGTTACAGAAACTGGCATTCAGAGAGCCTTAGCTAACTGCCATGGCCTGATACTGAGCAGGCTCCAGGAGAAGAAACACACTTGCCTTCCACTGCCCAGATGGAAATGGCTTTGGAGGGACGCAGATTGGAGTCTGCAGGACTCCAGGGAGGACTGCCCACCGGTGAACTC
The DNA here is from genome assembly GCF_019054845.1 of Dipodomys spectabilis. Lineage (NCBI taxonomy): Eukaryota > Metazoa > Chordata > Mammalia > Rodentia > Heteromyidae > Dipodomys > Dipodomys spectabilis. The sequence continues at coordinate 1,787,826 of NW_024870710.1, forward strand.
CCCCAGGAGGGAACACACCACCAGTGGGGGCCTGGAGCACCTTGCCCAGATGCCCATTGACACTGTCAATGCCCTGGGTAAGGTTGCCCCCTCATCCTTGGTCGTGGTGAACCATCTACTATGTAACAACATTCACCACTCCCCAGAACCTCCTAGCTTCACAGCCCCTGCCCTACTCCCCCACATCTCATTCCCTAATTATGTTTTGTAGACACATTCCCAATCCTTGAATTAGCTCCAACTATACAAACAAGATCAGACTGTCTGGCTGGAAGAGTGCATCTGTGGTCACACTTATCTCACAAGCCTTCAGGCTGAAGACAGAAGCACAGGTGTCCACTCTGGTCTTCGGTTCACATAGGCTTCCTGGGGAGACCCATGCAGGCCCAGCAAATACTGTGGGATACAGGACAGAGGGAAGAGATAGGTGGAAAGGAACATCTACTGAAACCTTCCCCCAAAGGAGCCATGAAACGGTGAAGGAGAAAACAAAAATTATGGCTAGACTCATACTTGGCACTGATGAAAAAAGAACAACAAACACACACACACACACACACACACACACACACACACACAAATAAAATGCTTTTGCTCTTTTTAGACATGGTGACTTAAATATATTTTCATTTTTCTCATCTCCCTGCTCTCCCAACACACACACACATCCAAACTGTGACAGAAAACTAATCCATGCAGTACCTGCAATTTTCCAACTGATCACTCACCTGAGCACAGTCAACTTGTATAAGGGAAAGATGATCTCTCTCTCTCTCTCTCTCTCTCTCTCTCTCTCTCTCTCTGTGTCTCTCTCACTCACTCTCTCATGCACACACACACACACACACACACACACACACACAAATACACACACAAACAGACTCAGAGCAGTGCCTCTCCTGAGATTGTTGGTTCCTCCTCTGGGACAGGGTGCAAGCTGGAGCATGGGGGTTGCCTTGTCAGAACCAAGGGCTCGACCCAAGGAAGCACTGCTTTTATAATGCTGAACCACCCTGCCTCTCCCTTTCTCCAGGTCCAGACCCTTTCCCTTGGGAACAACTAGCCTTGACTCCCCATTCACCAAATCCCCAGGTCAGGATGCTTGGTGAAGTTGTCCCGAGATAGGTGGCTCCTCAGAGCCAGGACTGAAAACAAACAGGAGGTCATAGTGCCCCAGAGGTGTGTCTGACCTGGGGTGGGGGCAATGTTGGGGAATTGGATGGGATCCTAAAGGCTACATACATGGATGGCCTCCCAACTTCCAGCCTAGATGAGTCCGGGTGACTTGGTGGATTCTTGGGGAGGACTAGGAGACCAGATGGACCTGGAGCACCCGCAGATGCTGGCAGAAATCGGAAATGTGATCACCCTGTGAGGACTGTTGACAGCTGGGATGGGGGGACAGGCTGAGGGGACAGTATGTGTGTCAGAAGGGGTGTGTTCCTCCCAGACATTCACCTTCTATCTGAGCCCCAGTGCCCTCACCTCCCTGGTGGGCTCTTGTGTGACCCTCCTCAGGTAAAAAGGTGACCAAGCACAAAAGACAAGGGCTCACACAGCAAGGAGGGCCTATCTTCTGTATCCAACACCCACCATCCCCAGCAAAAAGGAAAAGACCCAAGAAGGCAGGTGAGGTGCTGCTCCCCACCTCTCACTAAAGCCACCAGGTTCCCACCAAGGAGAAGAAGGGTGCAGATCCACAACTGTGTGGCTCCCACTGCTCTAGGCCAGGGGCTCTGTGGCTCCCCTTTCTCACTCTTTCCTGCATCTTCCCGTTTCCTGGGACACTGTCTACTAGGGATGGGGGTGGGATCCCTGGGTCAACACCCACCCCCACCCTCCACCCCTGGGGCACATTTGTGGCAGGGCCATGGCGGACTGTGGGGCGTGGTGCAGGCAAGGGAAGGACGGGAGAGGGGAGGCAGGAGGCATGGGTCCACGTCAGCAGGGGAAGAAGGGGAGTGGGAGGGTTCGCAGGTTGTGGGCCCTTGGCAGCCACTCATCTGTGCTGCTGGGAGAAGCTCTAGGCAGTGGCTCTGTGTACATGCGGGCCTGGAGTCCAAAGACTGAGGGCTCAGACCGGGTCGGGCCAAAAACCGGCCAGGGGTGCACCATCTCTGTTGGGCGACTGTGAGAGACAACGCAGGTCCAAGATATGTTTGAAATGCCATGCTGCTTGGAGGGGGCAGGTGTATCTGTGGAAACATAGAGCGGCTGCATGAGGCCTCTGCTCCTCTTCCTCTTCCAATGCTGCCCCTGCCTCAGCTGCCACCATCGCCTCCATGCTCTCTATGCCGGGACATCAGCCTCAGTGCTGCCACGGCCACTGTGCCTCCTCGTGGCTGCCCGTGGCAGTGTGCCTGCTGCGCCAGCTCCATGTGCTCTGTGCTCCCCACCAGGACCTGTGCAATTTCGGGGAGGCCACAAGATGATGAAACACCTTGCCCTTGTGAGTGTGCTTTCTCTTTTCTCTGCTCTCACTCTCTCTCTCTGCCCCCACTCCTCTCCTGGGCCACCTCGAGCCTGCCCCCTCACCCAGTGCCTGCCCCCATGCCCCTGGCCACTGTTGCCATCTCAGTGAGCCCTGGGCCCTGCCGGCTCCTTCGCTTGGCCATGTCCCCTCTTCTGCTAGGCCCCTCCCCCCACCATTGGCTGCAAGCCCAGACATGATTGGGCCCTAAGGCTTCCAGGCCATAACAATTGCAGCCTCACCTCAGCTCAGCACTCTCTCCCAACCCCAGTCCCTTCCCAGGGGATTGATTCTCCCCTAGCCCCACTGCTGGAGGAGACTCTCCTCCATCTCCCTCCACTCCAAACACCAAGCAGGTACACAGTGACCCTCGTGTGTGTGTATGTGTGTGTGTGTGTGTGTGTGTGTGTGTGTGATTGTTGGGGATACCAACCTCTCAAGGACTCAGAACATAGCACCCTTTGAGATGAATCCGCACACAGCACACACTTCAAAAAACAGCATAAAGCACCCTGAGTAAAGGATTCAGCACACAGCTCCCTTTGAAGGACTCAGCATATAACACCTTGTGTAGAGTACTCAGTACACAGCACCCTTTGAAGGAGGGAGTCCATAGCCCGCAGTGTAAAGGACTCAGCACATGGCATGCTTTAAAAAACTCAGCATGTAGGACTCTTTCCCAGGGACTCAGTACAGAGCACCCTGTGTTAAGAGCACCCACAGCCTCCTTTGATAGGCTGAGTATGTAGCACCCTGTGTAAAACAGTGCACAGCACCCTTCAAAAGACTCAGCACATAGCACAATTTTGAAGGACTCAGCACATACCACCCTGTGGAAAGACTCAGCACATACCACACTGTCAAAGGATTCACTACACAGCACCATTTGAAGGACAGTACAGAGCACCCTGTGTAAAGGACTCGGCACACAGCACTTGAAAAATTCACCTCATCCTTCTCTTCTCAAGGGCTCAGCACATAGCAGCAGCCTTTGGGATGAATTAGCACACCGCACCTTTTGAAGGACTCAGCAGACAGTACATTATGTAATGGACTCAGCACATACCACCCTTTGGGATGACTCAGCAAACAGCACCTTTTTGAGGACTCAGCACAAAACCCCAATGTGGAAAAGCCCCAGCAAAAAGCACCCTGTGAACGACTCAGCACATAGCTATATGTCACAAGTTCAGCTGTCATTAGAATTAGGGTGCTTTCTTCAGTATCACCATTCTTCAGAAACACTTCACAAATCCTACTAGTTTACTTTTAGCCAACCTGTGTTTTATGGGGGAGATTCAACTGGGTGTCTTGAACTCAAAGCTTGGAGTCCCTTTCCCTGAGCTCTTTGGTTCAATGCTAGAGCTCTACCACTTGGAGCCATAGCTCCAATTTTGTTTTCTTGTGTTGGTCTTTGACAGGTCTTATGGTGATCAGGAAGGGAAGGCCAAGTTCGGGTGTCTGTGCGCAAAGGCTCTTAGCTCGGCCTGGAACTGACCTCTCCTTTCCTTGTGTCCCTGGGTGCTGGGCCTCCTGGAGCTCTCTTGGCCTAGGGGGAACAGACCTGCTCTGGCATCAGCAATCAGGGTGAACAAAAGTCAGCTTGGCCCTGGTCACTTCCCAAAATTGAAGTCTAGAGAACAATGGCATGGGGCTGCATATCACGCATTTGACCACCAGGGGGCAGGGGTCGCCCACCATAGGGATTGTACCTGCGAGTTGTGTTTCCTCTTCCTTCCCTAGGGCCCCAATCAAAGTCCTTGAGACTCTTACTTACAATTAACCATCAAAAGGCAAGTGGGGCTGTGGCTCAGGTTGCAGAACATGAGCCTTGAGCAAGAAAACTCAGGGAAAGAGCCTAGGCCCTGAGTTCACACACACACACACACACACACACACACACACACACACACACACACACACCACATGCATGCAAAATCAGAGATTTCTACACTGCATTCTTTGGGTATTCTCTACCTTTTCCCCACTAAGCCTGATGGCTGTTGACCTAGGTGTTCGATGCATACACCACCACCTGGCATCTTTAATTTTGGGGAACAGAATGGCTAGAAGGTCTCCCTTCCCCCATCCCATCTCCTTGATTGGGTCGTGGTCTATCCAGACCCTTTGGGGCTCCTTTTACAGACTCTCCAAGATGCCTTCAAAAGGCTTCACATGCTGGGCACTGGTGGCTCATACCTACCATCCTCCATACTCAGGAAGCTAAGATCTGGCGGATCATGGTGCCAAGCCAGCTTGAGCATGAAAGTGTGTGAGACTCTTATCCTCGATGAATCATCATAAAACAAAAGTGTCCCTGTGGATCAAGTGGTAGAGTTCCAGCCTTGAGAAAAAGAGCTCAGGGACAGTGCTCATGGACAACAACAACAAGGAGAGGCATTGCATGTTGACTTTGGGATTGGTTTGGGCCAAATATAATTGGAATTTTCAAGTGCTCCAAAACAAAGCAGTACCTCCTTTAGTCCTGTGCTCCTCCATCTTGTCTCACACCCTGGCCTTGGCCATGCTTTGGGTTAGCATGGCTCTGGCTTGATGGGAGGGCTCCAAGGAGGAAGATCCCAAAGCAATCACCCGGCCTCCTACCACTCTTCTCACCCAGCTGCTTCTGCTCTTTACCGTAGACCTTCTTACTGGATTCCATCCATGAGGTCATCACTGCCAACATTGTGGTGAGTGGTGGGTCCAGCCTAACTCGGGGCAGTCAGAGGTGGAAGTCAGTCTGAGATTAGGAGCTTCTACCCTGTGTGTGGGCTGAAGTCAGGGCTGACCTTTATTTCATCCTGAGCCTTGAAGTGGTGGAGAGATAATGTAGACTCCACATTGAGTCAGGTAAGATCAGAATCTAGAGGACCACTTGTGTGAAGTAGGCTGTGTGTCTCACGGGGCCACTGTTTGTGGTACTCCTCTCTCGGGACTCATCTCTCCCTCTCTCATCCCTAAATGTTAGAATAGAAAGTTCAAATAAGTGGACAAAGAGGGGGCAGAGGAGTATTTCTGTGTGAACCAGACTTGTGCTTCATATCCATCCTAGCCCCTACTTCCTATTTATCTGAGGAATGGCCATATGTGTTTGGGGTGGGGGAGAGGAATCATCTTAGCTGAGAATGTGGCTCAGTGGTAGATGGTCACCTAGCATGACTGACACCCTGGGTTCAATTCCATACAGAAAAAGCTGGAAGGGGAGGTGGGGCTCAACTGGTAGAGTGCCAGCCTTGACCAAAAGAGCTCAGGGAAAGTGGCCAGGCCCTGAGTTCAACGCCCAGGACTGGAAGAACCAATCTTTGTTGGAGGCTTTTCTTCCCTTTGAAAACAATTTATTGTTTGTGATAAGCATAACATGGGTCTCTTCTCTGGCCACCAATGGGCTATTATATGTCCCTTGAATTTGGGCTGCATCCCAGCAGCCTCTGCCCTACCTGACCCACAGTTTATCCATCCCATCTCGTGGCAGATGGAGGCCTGAGAGAAGGCCACCTGACCACCTATTTCTGGTGGCTGCCAAGGCTTTTGAAAGTCAGTATGTCATATAGAGAGTCATCATCCAGATCAGTCTACAGAAGAAAAGGTGGGAGCACTCCTTGCATGATCCCCGCAAGCTGCAGGCCACTCTGGATGTGGGGCATCTGCTGCAGGACGTGCTCCATGGGGGAGTTATCTACAGGTTCGGGAACTCTGACCTGTTCTTTGCCAGTTTCCTAGGTGTCTTGAAGTTGCAATTCTTCAAAACCTTTCTGCTCCTCATTTCGCCCACCCCAGATCCTGAGGCATTTGAAGCAGTGGTGGTGGCAAGGAGCTGGAGCCTGCTGTCTGTGCCTTCCCCTGTGAGGAGCAACAGCAGCTCCTGAAGCTCTCTCTTCTCCATCTTCTCCTGGGAGAGTCAGCACATGCGCTTGGCTTTCTCTCAACACAGCTCATCCTGGACGAATATCTGCTCTTTACACCCCATGAGGGACTTCTAGACAGTGCATATGTATGCCAACAGCTCACTGCATCGATGGTGGAGCTTATCTGCTGGACTATGGAAGTCCACTTCATCATGCAGGTTATGGACAAAGCAGATTTTCTTCTTGGATGCCCACGTGTCCCACTTCCTATCCCTACGCCTGCTGTGGTGGCAGCTCACGGAGCGGGGGGCCTTTGGCTCCAGCTCTGTCTGGCACTGTGCTGCCAGATGGGCCGGGCACCTGCAGCAGGGCCACTGCTCCTGCAGCAGGAGTTTCCTCCTGTGGATCTCAGCCTCCAAGAGCACTCACAGACACACGTCCCTCTCGGGCGAGGGGGCGTCTCCAGGCTCTGCTTGGTCACGTCTGGGGGAGTTACCTCCTCACCTTTTGCTTCTCCAGGGCTCATGACTTTCCCTTTCCCAGGAAGCTCAGCTGGGCCTGCAGGCACTCCTCCTGTGCTCTGGTGGCTTCTAGGCACTTGTGCGTGTCCTGCCACTTTGGGGGCACCACCTGGTGCCCCCAGTTGGTTGGGCCTTGCACTTGCTTCAGCTGTTCCAGCAGCTGGGTCTGCTTCTGCAGGTGCTGCTGCAGGGCCTCCTTCTCAGAGTTCAGCCACTCATTGGAGGCAATGTCCTGCTGACAGGTGGCTCTGAGCTCCTGCAGCTGGGCCAGGGACTGCTCCTGCTGCTCCTGCAGCTCCCAAGCCACATGGCTCTGTCTCTCGGACACCTCTTTTCATTCATCTATCTTCTCCTCTAAGTGATCTAGCTGTACCCATAGATGTTTCTTCACCTGCTGCTCTGAGTCCAGGATGATGGTGAGCTCTTCCTTCTCACCGCTCACCCTGTGGATAGCATCCCACAGCAGGGCCAACTATTCCTCTGGCTATGGGTCACACACACATGCGCATCATGGGGGTCTCAGGGATCTCCTGCCGAATCTTGGCCTTCTCCTCGAGTCTCCGTTGTTGCTCCCACTGCTCCGCGTTCTAGAGACAGAGCCTCTGGTTTTCCTTAACCTGGATGTGGCCTTGTTCCTCCAGGTTTTTCAACTCCATCTGCATGTGGTAGACCTGGACCTGCAACTGCCACTCAGCCTGAGATGGCTCTATAAGCTTCCTTCTCAGTTCCCCCAGCTCATTCTCTAGGTCCAGCACCTGCCTCTCCCTTTGCTCCTTCTCCTCTGTCAGTTGGTTCACCTGGTCAGTCAGCCACTGAGCCTCCTCCTTCCATGAGGACCGCTCAATGCACAGGTCCTGTGTGAAGGTGTCTCTCTCCAGATTTTCTGAGGTTACCATACAGCTCAGGTTGTCCAGTAGTCTCTTCATTACCTCTTGCCCCACCAGCACTTGTTGGAACTTGCAGATTCTGTTCTTCCTGTTACTCTTCTGTGTCCAGAGTGCTTCCATCTTCTCCTGCAACACTGTGTTCACTTCCTTCAGGTCACTGAAGCTTCTGGTCTTTTCCTCTAGCTGAAGTGTCATATCATTCAGCTGTTCGAAGAACATTTCGATCTCCTTCTGTGCAGCAGTGAAGGCAGAAGCGGCCATCTCCACCTCTGCCATGCGCCACTCTGTGGCCTGCAGGTGGCAGGTGAGAGCTTCTTGCTCCATTTCTCTGTCATTGGCCACCTGCTTCACTTAGGCCGTTGCAGATTGTAAATCACTTTCTCCAGAAACCAACCTCTGTATGGGTGGCTTGTGGATCTCTAGCTCTGTTTTTGGTTCTTCGTGCACCTCAGCTATCTTGTCCCTCTCTTTCTCCAGTCGTCCCTGAAGGTCTATCTTTTCTTGCTTCAGTGGTTGGATCTTGGCACCCAGTGACTGTTTTTCCTCTTTTGCTGCAGTCCAGGGTGGGCAACATGTGTCGCTAGCACCTCTGCAGATCATTGGTGGTACAGCGACCCTTGATATTCTTGACCCTGTTGGCTGTGACTGTGTCCAAAGGCAGGGGAGACCCCAGGCAGCATCACCTTTGGCTGGACCCTCCGTTGAATCACCCTCCCCAGTTGTGTTTTTCTTGGGGATCCCTCCCTTTTTCTTGTTCTGTGTTTTCTTTTTTTGTCTTTTTTTAAATTTCATTTTATTTTTTGTGAACATACTGTATAGAGGGGTTACAATTACATGGGGAGGATAATACGTACATTTCTTACCAAGAATTGCAGCCTCCTCCTTTGTTGACCCTTCACATCCTTTCCCAGCCTCTCCCCCCCCATCCAATCCTCCCCCCGCCTCCCTGCCCCCCCCCCCGGCACCAACGTTGTAAAGCTCGTTTTTGACATGACAACTTGTACTTCTCATTGTTGCAACAGGTCCACCTGTATCCTTAAACAACTTGTATTTCCCCATCTCCACCACAATTCATACTGATATCAAATATATTGAAAGCAGGGGTTATACTGTGGGGAGGGACATACAAAGCAAAAAAGAGATAATCTTATAAATGCCTTAGAAAAAATGCAGGAAAGAAAAAAAGCATTAAAATACATATCTAAGGGTTCATTTTCCTAACATCACATTATCTGATCTTTTCCGCTTGACTCATACATATACTAGATATTGCAAATAAGGGAAACCATGGGACCTATGTTTCTTTGGGCCTGGCTTACTTCACTTAATATAATTTTTTCCAAGTCTTTCCATTTCCTAACAAATGGGGCAATGTCATTCTTTCTGATGGAGGCATAGAATTCCATTGTGTATATATACCTCATTTTCTTGATCCATTCATCTACTGAGGGGCATCTGGGTTGGTTCCAGACCTTAGCTATGGTAAATAATGCTGCAATAAACATAGTTTTGATGGTAGCTTTAGTGTGGTCTTGTTTGTAAACATTTGGGTAAATGCCCAAAAGTGGGATTACTGGGTCATAGGGGAGCTCTATGTGCAGTCTTTTCAGGAACCTCCATACTGTTTCCAAAGTGGTTGAACAAGTTTACATTCCCACCAATAATAAAGTAAGGTTCCCTTCTGTCCACATCCCCTCCAGGATCTGCTGTAGTTAGAGTTCTTGTTTTTTGCCATTCTAACTGGAGTGAGGTGGTATCTCAATGTTGTTTTGATTTGCATTTTTTTATGGCTAAGGAGGTTGAGCATTTCTTCATGTGTCTATTGGCCATCCTTCTTTCTTCTTCAAAGAAGTTTCTCTTTAAGTCTTCAGCCCACTTATTTATTGGGCAGTTGTTTCCTTGAGGATGTGTTGTTGGTAGATTTAACTTTTTGTGTTCCAAGTATGTTTTAGACATGAGATCCCTGTCTGTTGTACAGCTAGTGAAGAACTTCTCCCAATCCATGGGCTTTCTATTGATCTTGCTAGCTATGTCCTTTGTCATACAGAAGCTCTGCAACTTCATACAATCCCAATTGTCCAACCTTTCTTTGATTTGTTGTGTTTCCGGATCTCTATTCAGAAAATTTCAGCCTGAGCCAAGGAGACCTAGGGTTTCTCCTATTCCATCCTGAATTGTTTTCAGAGTGTCTGCTTTGACTTCGAGTCTTTGATCCATTTGGAGTTGATTCTGGTGCAGGGTGATATATACGGGTCTAGCTTTAGTTTTCTACAAGTAATTAACCAATTTTGCCAGCAACATTTACTGAAGAGCCTGTCTTTCTTCCATTCTATTGTTTTAGCTCCGTTATCAAAGATTAGATGACTATAGGTCTGAGGGTTTATTTCTGGATTTTCAATTCTATTCCATTGGTCCTGAGGTCTGTTCTTATGCCAATACCAAATTGTTTTGATTTCTATGGCTTTATACTAGAGTTTGAAATTTGGTATTGATATTCCACCAGCAGTGTTCTTTTCATTGAGGAGCGTTTTTGCTATTCGGGATCTTTTATTGTTCCATATGAATTTTTGGATTGCCTCTTCTATTTCCTTGAAGAATGAGTTTGGAATTTTGATTGGTATCGCGTTGAATTTGTAGATAGCATTGGGAAGTATTGCCATTTTCACAATGTTAATCTTTCCAATCCAGGAGCATGGAAGATCTTGCCATTTTCTAAGTTCTGTTTTGATATCGTTTTTCAAGATTTTAAAGTTTTCATCATAGAGGTCCTTCACATCTTTGGTTAAGTTAATTCCTAGGTATTTTATTTTTTGTGGGGCTATTACAAATGGAGTTGCTTTCCTAATTTCAGCCACACTTTTCTCATTGTTGGCATACAGAAAGACCATTGATTTTTGGGGGGTTAATTTTATACCCTGCTACTTTGTCAAAGTTTTGAATCAGTTTGAGTAATTTGGGAGTGAAGTCTGTGGGATTCTTTAAGTACAAGATCATGTCATCTGCAAAGAGGTAGAGTTTTATTTCTTCTTTCCCTATTTGGATCCCCTTTATGTCTGCATCTTGTCTTATTGCTGTCGCTAGGCATTCTAATACTAGACTGAAGAGAAGTGGAGAGGTGGATATCCTTGTCTTGTTCCTGAGTTAAGGGGAAATGGCTTTAGTTTTTCACCATTAAGTATAATGCTGGCTGTAGGTTTGTCATATACAGCCTTTATTGTATTGAGGAATGTTCCATGCAATCCTAATTGTTCCAAAACCTTCATCATAAAGGAGTGTTGGATCTTGTCGAATGCTTTTTCTGCATCTATTGAGATAACCATGTTGTTCTTATCCTTGCTCCTGTTGACGTGATGTGATGAATAATATTAATTGATTTGCGTATATTGAACCAAGTTTGCATCCCTGAAATGAATCCTGTTTGATCGTGGTGTATGATTTTTTGGATGAATTGTTGAAGTCGATTGGCCAAAATTTTGTTGAGAAGTTTTGCATCAATGTTCATCAAAGAAATGGGTCTATAGTTCTCTTTTTTTATGATTCCCTGCCTGGTTTTGGGATGAGGGTTATGCTGGCTACATAGAATGTGTTCTGTAGTGGACTTTTTCTTTCAATTTCATTCAAGAGTTGGAGGAGTATTGGTGTGAGCTCTGCTTTGAAGGCCTTGTAAAATTCCGCTATAAAACCATCTGATCCTGGACTTTTCTTAGCTGGGAGGTCTCTTATTGCTGCTTCTATTTCAATGCTTGATATGGGCCTGTTAAGCTGGTTTAACTCATCTTGGTTTAGTTTTGGCATGTCAATATTTGCTATGAAAAGGTCCGTTTCTGTCAAGTTCTCAAATTTATTAGCATAAAGTTTTGAGAAATATTCCCTTATAATGTTCTGAATCTTGGTTGTTTCCGTGGTGATGTTTCCATTCTCATCTGTGAGTTTATTAATTTGGGTGTGTTCACTTCTTTTTCTGATACGACTTGTAAGGATCTGTCAATTTTGTTAATTTTTTCGAAGAACCAACTCTTTGTTTTGTTGATTCTTTTTATAGTTTTTTTGGATTCTAATTCATTTAATTCTGATTTAATTTTAATTATTTCTTTCCTTCTACTTGATTGGGGTTTATCTTGCTGCTCTTTTTCAAAGAGGTTTAGCTGTGTCATTATAATGTTGGTTTCCTATCTCTCCAATTTGTTGATGTAGGAGCTCAGAGCTAAAAATTTGCCTCTGAGTACTGCCTTTGCTATGTCCCAGAGGAGTTAGTAATTTGTGTGTTCATTTTTGTTGAATAGCATGAACATTTGAATTTCCTTTGTAAACTCTTCCATGACCCACTTGTGATTCAGCAGTGTGTTATTTAGCCTCCATGTGATACCGGACTTTCTTTGGTGGCTTTTGATGTTGAGTTCAAATTTTATTCCCTTGTGGTCAGAGAGAATGCAAGGTATAACTTCAATGTTTCTGAATTTAGACAAGTTTGTTTTGTGGCCTAAAATGTGGTCTATTTTAGAAAATGTTCCATGTGCTGCTGAGAAAAACGTGTATTCTGAGCTGCTGTGTGAAATGTTCGGTAGATGTCTGTTAAATCTTGTTGATCTATGCAGCTGTTTAAATCTGGGGTTTCTCTGTTGAGTTTTTGCCGAGTTGATGTATCTAGTGGGGAGACTGGTGTGTTAAAATCCCCAACAATTAATGTCTTTGGATCTATATGGGATTTGAAGGAAAGTAGTGTTTCTTGGATAAATTTGGGTGCTCCATTGTTTGGCGAATAGATATTTAGAAATGTAATATCCTCCTGAAGGACAGATCCTTTAATTAGTATGTAGCGAACTTCTTTATCTCTTCTCACGAATTTTAATTTGAAGTCTATTTTATGTGATATTAGGATTGCAACTCCCACCTGTTTATGGGGTCCGTTTGCTTGGTAGATTTTGTTCCAGCCTTTAACATTGAAAATGTGTTTGTTTTTACTGGCAAGATGTGACTCCTGAAGGCAGCAGATAGAAGGGTCTTGTTTTTTAATCCAACTAGACAGTCTATGTCGCTTAATTGGAGAATTAAGTCTGTTAACGTTTAAAAATAGAACTGAGAGGTATTTGGGAGTTCCTGCCATGTTATCCACCTTCTTGTGGGCTGCGAAAACTGGGTTCTTCATATGGCTCTTGGATTCTCAGTTTGGGTGCAGTTTCTTGGCCTTTATTGCGGTCTTGTTGGTTTTCTATGTGTAGGACATCTTTAAGAATATTTGTAGGGCTGGTTTGGTGATGTATTTTTTCAATTTTTCTTTGCTATGGAAGGTTTTTATTTGGCCTTCAGTTATGAAGGAGAGTTTAGCTGGGTACAGTATTCTTGGTTGATAGTTGTTTGTTTTTAGGGCATGGCATACATCATTCCAGGCTCTTCTTGCTTTGATTGTCTCTGCTGAGAAATCTGAGGTAATTCTAATTGGTTTCCCTTTATAGGTGATTAATCTTTTTTCCTTTACAGCTTTAAGGATCTTTTCCTTGGTCTGAGTTGATCCTGTGTGGATTATAATGTGACAGTGAGATGTCCTATTCTGGTCTGGTCCATTTGGGGTTCTAAAAGCTTCTTGTATCTGAATAGGCCTATCTTTTTGCATGTTTGGGAAGTTCTCTGCTAGGATACTGTTGAACAAATTTCCTAGACCATTAACTTCTGTTTCTAGGTGCTCCTCTACACCCATTATCCTTAGATTGGTGTCTAATGGTGTCTTCCAAGTGTTCAATAGGTCTATCATATTTCTTGGGCTTGTCTTGGATGGTTGTATGTTCTTTCTTTATAATATCTAGGCTGTCTTCAATCCCTGAGATTCTATCTTCTGCATGGTCTAACCTGCTGTCAAGACTTTCTACTTTGTTTTTTATCTCTTTTCCTTCTAATTGTTCAGCTTTGATGGCTTCAAATTCTTTGTTGAAGCTTTGTTTTAGATCTTGTATGAGCTTCTTTACTTCCTTAATTTGGTCTTCAGTGTTTATTCTCAAATCACTTAGTTGATTGTTTATGGTTTCCTTGGACTCCCATTCCTTCTGTTGGGTTCCATTCAGCATTCCCTTTGTGGTCTCCCAGACTTCCTTCAGCTCTTTGTTAATGGATTCCATGAATGCCTTTAGTGATCTTTGTGTATTCTCTTCCTGCTCTCTCAATTCCTGTATTACTCTTTGATTAGCTTCCTCCCATTCGTGGGATTCCTGTAGTTCTCTTTGAGTGTCCTCAGCCTGCTCATGCCATTCCTGCCTTTCTCTTTGAATATTCTGAAGCTGCTCACGCAAATCCTGTATCAGTTTTTGAGTAACTTCCTCACGCTTATGATATTCCTGTATAAGCTTTTGGATTGCCTCCTCTCTCTCCCTATCACGCTCATACAGAGTCCTTTGTACGTTTTCAATATTTTCATTTATCATGTTTGCCAGCAGTGTTAGTAGAGCTATTTGGGAACTCTCCTCTGGATTATTCATTATCTGTTCTGTCCCCTGATTATCAAGATTGGGAATTGAGATACCCGGATTTGCCATTTTTCTTGTGTTGTTCTGCTTACTCTGCCCATTTGAGATGAAAATAGCACCAGTTTTGTGCTAGAACACTATCTTAAGGCATGCATCAACCAAAGTCTGAATTTGCACAGTCAATAGTCTACAGATACAATCTAGCTCAACAGTTACATCTATTCAACATCAAGCAACTATATGTTAATGGGCTACAAACCGCAAAGAAGAATTTGGAAAACCAGAAATTATTAGGGTTAGGGAGAGATGTGGGTAAAAATTAGGAATAGATTAATGTGGGGAGGCACAGGGAGAGTTAATTAAGTCCTAATCTCAAAGCCTGAAATAGATTGGGTAGGATGAAAGTAGAGGGAGAGAAAAAAAGAAGAAAGGAAAATAGAATTTATGTATTTACTTGAAATTAGTAGATACATTTTTAATAGCGTACATAGAGAGACATAGCTTTGACCAAATTGCAGGCAAGAATCTAAATCCCTGATAATTCTAGTAACAGATCTGACTGAAATCAGTTCAATCACACTTTTCCTGTAGAGTGAAGGAATAGGTCTAGGCTAGGAAAGCAGCTAGAGAACTCAGGTTGATTGTATATGGGACAAAACTTTGTGGAAAATGGTATCAAGGATTAATTACTGGTGTTCCACTTGCACTGGAAGTGTGAATCAGAAATATTGCTTGCTGATTCTGAACTATTGCTTTAATCATTATATGTTCCCAGAAGAAAAGGTGAGATTTAATTGATAGCAAAGGATTAGTAATACACTTTGACTTCTCATTAAGCATCTTCAATCATCAAAATCACATGAAGACAATAGACAGGCCTGCTTTTTATATGAAAACAAGTGTCTTTAAAAGCAAGTTAATTAAGTATTCCTACAAAGGACTTCTATTTTACTACCGCATTATACAGTTTTTTTCTAATGTTGGGTAACAAATAATGGATCTATTAGAAAACTCTTAAAGCTCATATGTTCAATAGTGAGTTCTCTTATATTATATCATGGTATTTTTGGTTATGGTTTTAAGAAGAAATTTACTAGCTTACATTACTGACAGGACGATATCATCACTGTGCAACTTGCTTCTATACTCTAAGTTTTAAATTACTATCTAAGTATTTGCTTAGATAGCTTATTAGATAGCTATAGAGGAAAAACTAGAAGCCACACTGTTGGCTCATGTTTTTATCCTAGCTAATCAGAAAGATGAAATCTGAGGATTGTGGTTTGAAATCAGACAAAGCAAAAAAAGCTCCATTAGATTCTGATTTGAAATTAACCAGCAAAAGCTAGAAATGGAGCTGTGAGACAAGCAGTAAAATTCTAGGCTTGAGAAAACTGAAACAAAAAAAAAAAAACCAACAAATTCTGGGACAGAGCCAGGCCCTGAGTTCAAGCCTAGTGTTAGCACCAAACAAATGAATGAATTAATTCATTAAAATAAATTAAGTGGTCACATGTGGCGAGGCAAGTAAAATGTAACACCCATGGTGACTGGATTCTGTATTATTTTGCAATAAGGCAAATTAACGTTTGTCCTAATCACTAATATTTCATTTGTACTTTTTTGGACTTAACCCTGAATTTAGCATGCAAGTATATGTGTGTCCATGTGCACACGTGTGTATGTGTATATGTGTGCGTGTGCTGTTGCAATGATTCTTGCCAATGTGGACAGGGTGAGGCTGAAAACAGCTAACTGTGTTGCAATGTTTTCATTTATCAGTGTTCTGTCATCATTTCTGTGGAGCCACCCTTCTGTACACTTGATTTTCCAAATAATAACATCATCATAATCAAAGCATATACAACATTAAGTTAGATAAAAAAGACCACTTTCAGCACATATTATATGTTAGGTAAGAAGATACAGATAATTAGGTAGTAAGTTATTGCTGTAAGATGACTGTCAGTACAAAATATGTATTTAATCTCTTAAATTGGTTATATTTTTAAGATATACTCATGGAGTGAGTTTGACCGACTTGACCAAACAGGTATTACTCTCTAGTTATTCCTGTGAAACACAAGGTGGATAAAATCTTTCCGGATTTCTGTTGAAAATAACTTTCTTTGTAACATCATATCTATTCTCACTAAGATAATCAACCCTGTATTTATTAGGTTTGAATATCCCATTATATTGACTGAAAATCAGTATTGTGGATATACCTTTCAAAAACAAACAAAAAGTATATGTCACCTCCAGATTGTGGATGCATTTGAACTTGTTTTGTACATGCAATGGGATCTTCACTAATGGCTCTTTTGTTGGAGTAACTATCACAACTTTAACAAATAAGGCTTTTCGAATATCTTTCCAATATAAATAACAACCCAGAGTGAGTCTTGCAATTTCTGAAAAGGCATTGAATATTTTAGTATTATTTCAGATCATTAACTATATAGCTAAAGACATTTCTGAAATAAATATTGTTAAGATCTGAAGATGTATGTGGGTATATAGGCTGTTTTTATGCATCATTTTATGAAAACCCAGTTTTTATGAAAGTAAATGAAATAGAATAAAAGGATATAAGTGAATTTGGTAAGATAATTATTAGTATAACTTTCTTTTCTAATAACAGTTTTTGAATGTAGATGATGCAGTTAAATCATTTTCTTTGCATCTCTGTACTTCACTTAGTTTTAGAATCTTTATAATTATAAGAGTGAATTTATAGAAAAAATAAAGGTATTTGAAAATGATTAGGATTAATCTTGTGTTTTGTGTCCTACTTCCAAGAAAATGAGTTATTTTCAAGTGTTAATATTTTATGATTGAATCTTCAGTATCACAAGAAATTTTGGTGAAAAACATGCAGTAGTATTGATGTCTTTTTAAACCAATTGTATTCACAAGTTGGAGAGCCTTTAATTCATGCTTAGGTCTTGGTGTCTATGATTTTTAACCTCTCATTCCTACCATTAATGATTGGTCAGACTGCATTTTTGGGTATAAGAAAGGTAATGTATTTATCTGAGGTCAAAGGTGATTTTTACTTCAGTCTTGCTTTAATAGCATTTTAAAGTAGTACATTTCTCTCAAAATGTTGGGTATAAAAAGCAATCAAAATACCCTTAATGTTAAACAACTTATGTGAGCTACAATGTGGAAATGATTGGTCCATAAGTGTTTCCATCAGGAATTGGGGAGGTCATTCTTTCAGGATGACTGTGTTAAACAGAGATGGGGGTCCCCAGGTAGTGCAATGTTGTCATGGGATAGAATATGATTTCTACAAATTTGAGCTAGAAATCAAGAATGTTATAGTTTAGTAGTTCCTTTCACCAGGGAGGTATAAATTGATTATGAAATTGGAGTTTTCATTTTACAGTTACCTATTTCCTTTATTTCTTTTTGTTTTTTGCGTTGGTTGTGGGGCTTGAACTCTGGGCTTGGGTACTGTCCCTGCACTCTTCCACTCAAGTCAACCACTGTACCCCTTGAGTTACAATGAAACTTCTTGTTTACTAGTGGTTTATGATAGATAAGAATCTCTTGGACTTTCCTGCTTGGGCTGGCTTTGAACCTCGTTCCTCAGATCTCCGCCTCCTGAGTAGATAGGGTTACAGATGGAGCCACGGGCATCCGGCTTATTTTCCTATTTTCTAACAAAGATAAAGTGAAATATTATTAGAGTGTGGACAATAATTCTGGGAAATTTTCCTAGAATTAGTAGACTAAGTGCTGGTATTTTAGTCATAAATTAGAATGAAGTTATTTGATACGGTGGGAATGGGCCGCAGGCTAAGATTTAACATTTATGCAATGTTGTACTAGTAATTCCAACTTTAAAGACTTCACTAGTAATTCCAACTCTAAAGACTTCAATATCATCATCTGAGAATTAGAAATGGAAGTAGTTCTACTGTATGGGATTATTGTGAGGATTAAATTAGATACCATAAGTAAAGTACTTGGAAAAACAATCAGCATTTGATCCTTTCTACCTGTTATTTTATCATTTGATGAATTCCAAAATTTTTACTGTGATTTTTATAATGTGTCTCTTTGGGATATGCAATGTGATGTACTGATATTCATTATGTTGGTCACTTTTCTGTCATTATGAGGAAAATACCTGCAAAGAAAATTTCTGTATAGGATACTATTATTTTGACTCATGGTTTTAGAAAATATAATTTAAGATCTAGATGACTCCATTTTTAAATTATATTTTTTAAATAGTTGTGCGAAGTAATTTCCATTTAACAAATCAGTTTATAAGTAGAATGGATCGTTACATAGCTTTCCCACACCCTTCCAAACCTCACCCTACTTTCATTTTTTCTAGTTTCTGCATTGAATATTATGCCTTCCCTCTCTTCGTCCATAACTCTCTTTATTCCTTCCCTTTGACTTCCGCTCATGACTTCCACGTGATAGTTTCCTGGTATTCATTTTGTTGGAATAAAAGTTTAATTTTATAAGAATTTACACCTTTTAAGTACACCTCTGCAAACATCATGCTTTTGTTAATACTGTTGTGTAAACTTGCATAAAGTCCTACATTCCAAATACGCGACAGAACATGTGTCCTTTGTGTGTCTGGCTCTGACTTAATTTACTTAACATATTCTTAGATCTATCTATTTCTTTGCAAATTATGTAACAATCTTTATAATGGTTGGGTGCAATCCAATTTTGTATATATGAACCACTTTCTCCAACCATCCCTCCACCATAAGGCATCTGGGCTGTTTTCATTACTTGGCTATGGTAAGTAGTGCAGCAGTAAACATGGTTGTGAAAGTGACTTTACTGTATCCTTTTGGAAGAATTCATCACTATCTTTTTGGGAGCAATCCTCTAGACAATTTTCCAGAATAAGCACATCCCTCCCTTCATCTCCATCACAATGTTTTGCAAGTCCTCAAAAACACACTACCCCCCTACAGGTCTCAATAAGCTAAAACCACACTGTGCCCATATTCTTTCAATATATTTTTTTCATGGTTATACACATAATTTAATGAGAACCTTCTATGTACTTTTCTAATGTGGGAATGAGGGACATGACAATAGAGTAAAAGTAAGAAAAATTCAATTCAATTAGCTATTATAATATTTAAAAATATTTTCATCTCTAACTCATAGCCTCACTTAATATTATTTTAATCTTTATTTGATTACATCAATCCCCAAATCATTACAGTTGTATTAAATACAAAAGCAAAAATCATGGTTTGATTTTGACACTCATGTGTGAGGATGAACAATATTGGCAAATAGATAGATTGGAATTAATACCCATTATCAATTTTGTTAAATTAAAATGGTTTTCCCAAACTGATTCTTGCAATTCAGATTCTATTCAACAAAAATTAACATGTGACAATTCCCTTTGTTTTGCTCCTTAATAACTTTTGTTTCCATTTTATTTTACAACGAAGGTTGATTTTTCATAAATCTACTGTAGATACAAAGATACATTAAAATATTTCTGTCTGTATGCATTGATACATACATACACATATCTATTACATTGGTTGTAATGATAATTTACACCTTCTGTAACTGTATGATTTACTAAATTTTTAAAAAATAGACAGCTTATGCCTGGAATCCTGGTTACTCAGGAGGATGAGATCTGATGATCATTGTTTGAAGCCATCTTGAGCAAGAAAGTCCATGAGCCTTTTATCTCCAAACAACGAACAGAAAATCAGAATTGGAACTGTGGCTCAATGTAGTAGAGTGGTAGCCTTGAGAGAAAAAGCTCAGGGACACACAGGCTCTTAGTTCAAGAACTACAATCTAGCCAAAAATCTAATTTACCCCTGTGTAAGTAGAGTATTTCCATCACCCAAATGCATATCCATGCTCATTTGCAAGATAACTGTTATGTCTGGAATACCACACAGCATTATATCTTAAGTAGAAAGGACCGCAACATGGGTTCACTCTATCTCTCTCATGGTTTTTCTTCTCCACTCAAATACTCAAATCTTAAAATCATTCCAATTACTTAAAGTCATAGATTTTTTCTTCAGTAGCCATAAAAGAGTTTGCATTGAGTGTCTTGTGTCTCCTAACTGGGTGTTATTACCACTTTGTCTTGCCCCCAGCCTAAATTATCCTGATAATTTTTCAGATAGAATCGGGCTTCCTCCTAGTGTATACTGTTGGGCTCAGTCCACTTTATGTTATTCTTCCTAGAATTTAGAATATCAGGTGCATGGCATGGCATTGGGTACAGATCTTTCTGTACAATCTGGGCTTTAACCACTATCTTCACAACAGTAGACTCCCATGTAGTCTGGATTTTCAAAAGCTTATCATAGCTGATTTTTAAAAAAATCTTTGCATTTCCTGCAGGCTCTTGAGTACCGAAGTAATTTGTGTTTCCTTGGGTTGATTTGTTTCATTTGAATGGATGTTTGTTTCTTTCACTCACGTTCTTACCTAAATTGCTGATAAACCAATTCTTCTTTCTCAATATAGTGAAGGTGAACATTATTTATTCCAAAGCAATTTTAGTAATATTTAAACACCTTCATAACTATGAATGGTATACGAATGCTAAGTGCTGAGAAGGGTCTTTTTATATTCGCAGTAGACTTTGGCATACACAGACAGATCATGAAATAGATGAAGATAATTAAACTACACATGCTTACCAGGAGGAGAAAAACCTATTATTAATTGTTTGACAAAGACTTCCCTTCTTGTGAAAGAAATACGCTGTTAGTTGCAGGATTTCACCAAATCATATAACTAGGAAGAACCTAAACAATCATCTAATATTACAGAGTTGAGGGAGATGAATTGTCCTCCTGAATAATTTACTTCTGGGTCAAATAAAAGCAGGCTTGAAAAAAGAGAATAGACTTTAGAGAAACATGATGAGTTGATGTAAATAGCAGCTTAGCTGATTTGGTTAATTTGTGAACTAATTCAGGGAAACAGAGTACAAAAAGGTAAAAAAATAAAGAGGGTCGCATTGAAATACTCATTGGTGTGTTTGTGTGTACACGCACACATGTGTACGCACACACACATATGCACGTGCTCATGAATGTATATTCATTCCTGAAGTTTGATAGTGCCTGGGCACTATCCCTAAGCTTCTGTGCCCAAGGAGAGTTGTCTACCACTCGAGCCACTGCTCCATTCTGATTTTTTGGAGATAATCACATATATTTTCATGATTGGACTGGCTTTGAACAGTAGTATTCAGATCTCAGTCTCCTGAGTAGCTGACTAAACTGATTCAGCCTCTGAGTAGCTAGTTAAAATTCTGACTGTCCTTTATGATTCACTGCTCTTTTATTCTTTTCCTGCAGTAATCACAAGCCTAACTCATATATATGTCTAATTGCTTTAAAAATAGTGTTACTGCTTGGCACCAGGGGCTCCCATATCTACTCTTAACTACTTAAGAGGCTTGAGAACAGATCCCAGGCCAAATTTTAGTGGGCTTTCTTCTCAATCTATAGCTGGGTGCAATGGATCATTTCCACCATCCTACACTAGGAGCTAAGATTGGAAGGACTGCAGGATTCAGGCCAGCTAAGGTAGGAAACTAGACAAGTTGGTCTGCAACTCTGATGCTAAAAGGACAGATAAGATGTATGTTCTTGTAGAAAGGGAATCCTTATCCTAAAATTAACCACTGCTATTATGCCGGCCTAGCAAGAATACTCAAAGTTGAAATCCCCACAACTTCCTACAATCAAAATAAGTATATACATTAACATCCCAAAACATAGTACAATGTGTCCTTTATTAGAATATCTTTATCTGATTATCATAGGATGTGACAGAATAGTTCTTCATTATATTATTATATATTTTAAAAGACCTAGAAAATTCTTTCTCACTTATCAAGTGCAAACGAATGGCAAATTGCCTCATTTCTTACATATTTGAGTATCACTAAAAATTCTTCTAGAGAAAGTTCCAGGAAGATGGTGGAGGAGAAGATGGAGGCTAAACAAGCTCTCTCGCATAGAAAGCAGTTTTATTGTTCCAGTGAAGATTCTTAAGCCAGAGAATCACACCAAGTGTTCCATCACAGGACAGAGAGTTAGTCCAGAGAGGGAAAATACAGGCAAGGAGACAAATCTGAGCAACTGCCAGCGGCGGCTGCTGCTGCGGCCAGCCTTAGCTGGCGAACCTGCAACACAGAGAGTCTGGGACAAAGGCACCAGATGCAGTGGGTGAGCATATTCTACTCAACCCCAGCAAGAACTAACAAGTAGCAGATATCTTCATCATGCAGTTCGGAGACAAGGAACAAACCAGGAAACAAGACTCGGTGTGAGTAGAAGCCTGACATCCTCATTCTTTCTAAGGAAGCAGAGGAGGGAAGGCCACCCCTCCCCCCACTACCAGAGATCTCCATCTTTGATACTGACAAAGGTCTTGCTGAGTTACTAGCTCCAACTCAGGCCTTGGAAGAAAACAAGAGTCATTTAGCAGGTCACAGGAACCTAACCTGACCTGCTAGGCTCAGCTCCACCCAGGGAAAAGTCACCCAACCTGGGCCGAGCAAGCTCTGCCAGCCCCAGGAGTGTATTTCTTCATTGGATAAGCAGAGCCAGTGGCTGCCCCTCCCTACAGCAGCCTTGACAATCAATTGAAATTCAGTAAACTTAAACCCTGAGAAAGGCTCCAGGCTGGGCTCTGTGAGTGTCTCAAAAGCTAGCCCCTCAGGGAAAAACTACTGTTTGCTGAAAGGCTTGAACCCTATCCAGAATCTAACCTCATCACAGCATCTCCAAACTAGAGGAAACAACCATGTTCCACTTTTGTGATACTCACAGCAGATCTCTCTCCCATTGAACCAGCCTGGGAGGAGGATCACAAAATCCTGGGTAAAGCAGAGCATTTTTCTGCCTGCTCAAACTAACCAACTTAAGAAACCAACCAAGCCACAGCAAAATCACACACCGCAAACAGACCAGAGACTCCAACTAGAGATTGGTTAATGACACAAGGGAGATACAGGATCTTCCAATCCCCCCCAAAAAATCAAAGAACTCTTTTTATAAAATTTTTTTTCCTAAAATTGTTTTTAATTTTAATTTTTAACATTTTTTTAAAAAATTGTTTTCTATAAACTATTTTTTCTTCCTATTATAATTTGTATTTTTGGGGTATAAGTGTGTGTGCGCTTTTTTTTTTTTCTTTTCTATTTTTATAATTTGTTTTTATTTCTATTGACCTTTTGATCCTTTTTTTCTTTCCTTCTCATTCTTTTCACCTTTTCTTCTCTTTTGTTCTTTTTACATGACTTAATTGCTATTCTGCTCATCATCAGATATACCCATAGTCGATTATTAGACCTTATCACCCATTGTGTACACACTTAATCCAGAAATTTATTACTAAATTCAAAACCTTTTAGACTTAAATTCCTTAATACCAGTACTATTTCTTTATATCTATATAATATTTTGAGCATTCCTATTTTTAAGTTTTCACATCTCCTTTCTATCCCTAAACTTATCCTATACAAATTCTTCTCTGAATAATACGTTGTATTTTACATAATTTTTAAGTGTTTCACTTTTTAATTTTTAATATTTGTTCTTCTATGTTTTCTTGTCTCATTTTTTCTCTTTCTTTCCTTCTTTTCTCTCTCTCTCTCTACTATCATTCTATTCAACCTATTTCCCGCTTTGAGATTAGGACTTAGTTGTTAACTCACACTCTGCCTTTCCACGTCCTTGTATTCCTATTTTTACCCACATCTCTCCCTAAACCTGATAATTTCTGGTTTGCCAAATTCTCCTTTATTGTTCGTAGCCCATTAATACATAGATGTTTGATGTTGAATAGATATATCTGTTGAACTGGAGTGTATCTTCAGACTTTTGATGGTGCAACTAGAGACTTGGTTTGATGCTTACCTTATGATAGTGGTCTAGCACAAAACTGGTGTTACTTTCATCCCAAATGGGCAGGACAACCCAGAAAAACACAAGAAAAAAGTCAAGTCCGGATATCCTACTCCCACTCATGACACTCAGGGAACAGAACAGATAATGAATAATCCATTGGAGAGTTCCCAAAAAGCTCTAAAAACAATACTGATAAACATGGTAAATGAAAAGATTGAAAACCTGCAAAGGAATCTGTATGAGCCTGATAGGGAGAGAGAGGAGGCAAACCAAAGGTCAATACAGGAATATCATGAGCGTGAGGAAGCTACTCAAAGATTGATACAAGAATTGCATGAGCAGCTTGAGAACACTCAAAGAGAAATAAAGGAATGGCATAAGCAGGCTGAGACCCGTCAAACAGATAGACAGGAATTGGGGGAGCTAGCTGAGAACAGACAAAGAGAAAGTCAGGAATGGCGTGAGCAGGCTAAAAATGCTCAAAGAGAGCAACAGGAATCGCGTGAATGTGAGGAAGCTAATCTAAGAGTAATACAGAAATTGAGAGAGCATGATGAAAATACACAAAGATCAAAAGGCAATGATGGAATCCATAAACAGAGAGGTGAAAGAACTCAGGGAGTCCACAAAGGGAATGCTGAATGCAAAAGAACAGAAGGAATGGGAGTCCAAGGAAACCATAACCAATCAACTAGGTGATTTGAGAGTAAACACTGAACACCAAATTAAGGAAGTAAAGAAGTTCATACAAGATCTAAAACAAAGCTCCAACAAAGAATTTGAAGCCATCAACGACAACCAACTAGAAGGAAAAGAAATAAAAAACAAAGTAAAAAGCCTTGACAGTAGGTTAGACCATGCAGAAGATTGAATCTAGGGTATTGAAGACAGCCAAGATATTATAGAGAAAGAACATATAACAATCCAAGACAAATCCAAGAAATATGATAGATCTATTCAACACTTGGAAGACACCAACAGAAGGCGTAATTTGAGGATAATGGGTGTAGAGGAGCACCTAGAGACAGAAGTTAATGGTCAAGGAAATTTGTTTCACAGTATCCTAGCAGAGAACTTCCCAAACATGCAAAAAGATAGGCCTATTCAGATACAAGAAGCTTTTAGAATTCCAAATAGGCCAGACTAGAACAGGACATCCTATTGTCACATTATAATCCAAACAGGATCACTTCAGACCAAAGAAAACATCCTTAAATCTGTCAAAGAGAAAAGATCAATCAATTATAAAGGGAAACCAATTAGAATCACCTCAGATTTCTCAGCAGAGACAATCAAAGCAAGAAGAGCCTGGAATGATGTATGACATTCCCTACAGACAAATATCAACCAAGAATACTGTAACCAACTCTATTCTCCTTCATAAACGAAGGTCAACTAAATACCTTCCATAGCAAAGAAAAATTGAAACAATATAACTCTACCTTACCAGCCGTACAAAAGTTTCTTAAAGATGTCCTACACATAGAAAACCAATAAGACCACAATAGAGGCCAAGAAACTGCACCCAAACTGAGAATCCAAGAACCATTGGAAGAACTCAGTTACCGCATCCCCCAAGAAAGTGGATAAAATGGCAGGAACTCCCAAATGCCTCTCTGTCCTATCTCTTAACATTAACAGACTTAACTCGCCAATTAAGCGACATAGACTGTCTAGCTGGATTAAAAAGCACAATCCTTCTATCTGCTGCCTTCAGGAGTCACATCTTGCCCATAAAAACAAATATATTTTCAATGTGAAAGGTTAGAAAAAAATCTACCAAGCAAATGGCCTCAATAAACAGGCGAGAGTTGTAATCCTAATATCAGATAAAAAAGATTTCAAATTAAAATTAGTAAGAAGAGATAAAGAAGGTTGCTACATATTAATTAATGGATCTCTCCTTCAGGAGGATATTAAATTCTAAGTATCTATTCACCAAACAATGGAGCACTCCAATTTATCCAAGAATCATTACATTCCCTCAAATCCCACATAGATCCAAACACATTAATTGTTGGGGACTTTAACACATCCCTTTCCCCACTAGATAGATCAACTCGGCAAAAACTCAACAGAGAAACAGCAGATATAAACAACTGCACAGATCAACAAGATTTAACAGACATCTACCGAATATTTCACCCAACAGCTTCAGAATACACGTTTTTCTCAGCAGCACATGGAACATTTTCCAAAATAGACCACATTTTAGGCCACAAAGCAAACTTGTTCAATTTCTGAAAAATTGAAGTTATTCCTTGCATTCTCTCAGACCACAAGGGAATTATATTAGAATTCAACATCAAAAGCCAGCAAAGAAAGTCCTGTAACATACTGAGGCTGAATAACACACTTCTGAATCACGAGTGGGTCATGGAAGAGATTAGAAAGGAAATTCAAATGTTGATATTCAACAAAAATGAGCACACAAATCACCAGCTCCTCTGGGACACAGCAAAGCAGTACTCAGGAGCAAGTTTATAGCTCTGAGTTCCTACGTCAACAAATTGGAGAGATCTGAAACCAACAATTTAATGAGACATCTCAGCCTCCTTGAAAAAAGAGCAGCAATATAAATCCCAAACCAGTAGATGGAAGGAAATAATTAAAATTAAATCAGAATTAAATGAATTAGAATCCAAAAAAATCATAGAAAGAATCAATCAATCAAAGAGTTGGTTCTTTGAAAAAAACAACATTGACAGAACCTTAGCAAATATTATCAGCAAAAGAAGAGAACACACCCAAATAAATAAACTTAGAGATGAGAATGGAAAAATTACTACAGAAACAACCAAGATTCAGAACATTATAACGGAATACTTCTCAAAACTTTATGCTAATAAGTTTGAGAACGTGGCAGAAGTGGACCTTTTCCTAACAAATATTGACATGCTGAAACTAATACAAGATGAGTTAAATCATCTTAACAGGCCCATATCAAGTATTGAAATAGAAATATCAATAAGAGAACACCCATCTAAGAAAAGCCAAGGACCAGATGGTTTTACAGCAAAATTCTACAAGACATTCACAGCAGAGTTCAAACCAATACTCCTCCAACTCTTCAATGAAAAGAAGCCATTCTACAAAGCCATCATAACCCTCATCCCAAAACCAGGTAGGGACTCCTCAAAAAAAGAGAACTATAGACCCATTTCTTTAATGAACATTGATGCAAAACTTCTCAACAAAATTTTGGCCAATCGAATTCAACAATTCATCCAAATATCATACACCATGATCAAACAGGATTCATTTCAGGGAAGCAAAGCTGGTTCAATATACGCAAGTCAATTAATATAATTCATCACATCAACAAGAGCAAGGATAAGAACCACATGGTTATTTCAAGAGATGCAGAAAAAGTATTTAACAAGATCCAACTCCCCTTTATGATGAAGGTTCTGGAAAAATTAGGAATCCATGAAACATTCATCAATAAAGACTTTATACGACTAACCTACAGCCAGCATTGTACTTAATGGTGAAAAACTAAAGCCATTTCCTCTTAACTCAAGAATGAGACAAGAATATCCTGTCTCTCCACTGCTATTCAATCTAGTATTAGAATTCCTAGCTACATCAATAAGACAAAATGCAAACATAATGGGGATCCAAATAGGGAAAGAAGAAATAAAACTCTCCTTCTTTGCTGACGACATGATCTTGTATTTAAAGAATCACACAGACTCCACTCCTAAATTACTCAAGCTGATTCAAAACTTGACAAAGTAGCAGAGTATAAAATTAACCCTCAAAAATCAATGGCTTTTCTGTATGGAAACAATGAGAAAAGTGTGGCTGAAATTAGGAAAGAAATTCCATTCGTAATAGCCCCACAAAAAATGAAATATCTAGGAATTAACTTAACCTTAGACGTGAAGGCCTTTAAAAACTTTAAAAAGGAATTCAAAACAGAACTTAGAAAGTGGCAAAAACTCCCATGCTCCTGGATTGGAAAGATCAACATCGTAAAAATGGCAATACTTCCCAAGGCGATCTTCAAATCCAATGCGATACCAATCAATATTCCATCCTCATTCCTCAAGGAAATAGGAGAGGCAATCCAAAAATTTATATGGAACAATAAAAGAGCCCGTATATTTAAAATGATTCTCAACAGATAGAACAGTGCTGGAAGAATATCAATACCAAATTTCAAACTCTACTACAAAGCCATAGTAATAAAAACATCTTGGTACTGGCACAAGAACAGACCTCAGGACCAATGGAATAGAATTGAAAACCCAGAAATGAACCTACAGACCTATAGCCATCTAATCTTCGATAAGGGAGCTAAAAAAATAGAATGGAAGAAAGACAGCCTCTTCAGTAAATGATGCTGGCAAAATAGGTTCATCACTTCTGGAATACTAAAGCTAGATCCTTATATATCACCCTGCACCAGAATTAACTCCAAATGGATCAAAGACCTTGGAGTCCAGCCATCCACTCTGAAAACATTACAGGATGGAATAGGAGAAACCCCAGGTCACCATGGCACAGGCCGTAATTTTATTAATAGAGAACCAGAAACACAACACATCAAAGAAAGTTTGGACAAGTGGGATTCCATGAAATTGCAGAGCTTCTGCATGGCAAAGGACATAGCTAGCAAGATCAATAGAAAGTCCACAGATTGGGAGAAGATCTTCAGTAGCCATACAATAGACAAGGGTCTCACATCTAAAATATAACTGGAACTCAAAAAATTAAATTCCCCAACAACAAATTTTCAAAGAAACAACTGACCAATAAATAAGTGGGTTAAACACTTACAGAGAAATTTCTCTGAAGAGGAAAGGATTGCCAATAGACACATGAAGAAATGCTCAACCTCTCTAGCCATAAAAGTAATGCAAATCAAAACAACATTGAGATACCACCTCAGCCCAGTTAGAATGGCTATAATCAAGAACTCTAATAACAGCAGATGCTAGAGTGGATGTGGACAGAAGGGCATTTTACTGCATTGTTGGTGGGAGTGTAAACTTGTTCAACCACTTTGGAAAGTAGTATGGAGGTTCCTCAACAGACTCCACATAGAGCTCCCCTATGACCCAGCAATCCCACTTTTGGGCATTTACCCAAATGTTCACAAACAAGACCACACTGAAGCTACCAGCATGATTATGTTTATTGCAGCCTTATTTACCATAGCTAAGATATGGAACCAAACCAGATACCCCTGTGTAGATGAATGGATCAAGAAAATGTGGTATATATACACAATGGAATTCTATGCCTCCATCAGAAAGAATGACATTGCACCATTTGTTAGGAAATGGAAAGACTTGGAAAAAATTATATTAATTGAAGTAAGCCATGCACAAAGAACTTAGGCCACATGGATTCCCTTATTTGCCATAACTAGTATATGTCTGAGTCAAGCAGAAAAGGTCAGATAAGTTGTTGTTAGGGAAATGAACTCCAAGATATGTATTTCAATTTTTTCTTTTTCTTTCAGGTGATTGTTTCTAACACATTTATAAGATTATTTCTTTGTTTCTTTGTATGTCCCTCCCCCATAGTATAACCCCTGCTTTCACTGTATTTGAGGTTGGTATAATTTGTGGAGGGGAAGGGAAAAAACAAATCATTTAAAAGGGTGTACAAGTTGATCCATTTCAACAGTGAGATGTACAAGTCTTCATATGGAAAAACGAACTTACAACTTTGGTGGGGGGTGAGAAAGATTTGGTAGAGGGCCAGGGAGAGGATGGGAAGGGGAAACAAAGGAAGAGGCTGCAATGCTTGATAGGAAGTGTACTCATTATCTTCCCTGTATAATTGTAATCCCTCTGTACACTATTTTCACAGTAAAAATTAAATTTAAAATTAAAAAAAATCATCTAATGATTATTATAGAATTATATTCTGATTTATTACTTTACTTTGTAACAGTTATTAAACTTTTTGCTTCTCTGCTGAAATTTATGCATTTAAATATTATCATCAAAATATATCCTTTGGGCACTTGGAGTAGATTTTACAAAGTTTTTAACCAATGGTTTTTAAGAATTCTTTATTGGTATATTATTTGCTTCATTTTTAATTTCAATTTAATTTTATTGTGAAGGTAATGTACAGAGGGATTACAGTTACATAAGTAAGGTAATGAGTACATTTCCTATGGAAGGAACATTGTTATACCCTCCATGGATTTTATTTGTATGCTCAAACAACTACTGTACTTTTGCTTTCTTTGTTCATGTATTTTCATTATAAAATTGATATACAGATGGTCTGCAGTTATTTAGGTCAACTAAACAGTACAATTTATTTTATTTTCTAAATTCCAAATTTTGAACCTCTTTTGTTTCTTTAGGGTAATTCTTTTTTCATAGTTGTAGGAGTAGTTAATTTAATTTTGCATGGTTTTAACACATGTAAATTATTCAGACACATATATTTTGCTTTTAAAATATTTAACATGTGAATATCTAAAATTATTTCCTTAATTTATATATGAAAGGTGAATTTAAATAAATTTATTTTCTTGTAGTTCTAAACATATTTTCCAGGTAACAAATACTATATTTCCAAGAAGCACATACTTCATTAAGAAAGGCTTCATAACCTTGTCACTTTTTTTGTAAATATTTGTACTTGAATTAAAAAAAAAAAAAAAAACGTTTGAGCTGGGCATGGTGATTTGTGGCTTCCATTTTCTAACTATGGTAGTAACTGTGAATAGGGTTTGTAATTCAGGATAGCCTGAGAAACTGAGATCTCATTATAAAAATATCCAGATTGAAATGATTAGAGATATAGCCATCCCTAGTGAGGTATAGAGCAGCTGGTTATCATCAGTAACATCAATCTTTTGTCAAAATAAAAGGATACATGTTTCAAAATGTTTATTATTTAAAACTTGTTTGCAAAGGTTGTCATGTCTTCAATTTCTTATTTTTCAGTTAACTTAATCTATAAGAATCCAAATATATTGTGACTATTTTATTTCTACTAAACTTTAAATAGTACAAGCAATATTGATTTCCTATATTAAATTACTTTTACTATTTGTGGTAATTTCTTTTGTTTAATATGATAGTAATAATCCAAATGTGTGTATGTGGTATGTGTGTGTCTTTATGTGGTTTATGTTTGTGTATGCTTTTTGTGTACTTTGTAATGCTTGGGATATCACAGCATTGTTTCACATATGCTAGACCATGCTTTTACCATTGAACTATACTGTGCAGTTATAATGTAAATAGTGCTTTAAATTATGACTTTTAATCTTCATTCCTAGTATGTTTTTTCAAAATTATATATGCTACAATGTGATCCATATTCTATCCATGTTAGCAAATTTTATTGTTATTTAGAATATTTCCACTTCCAAACTCTTGCGTTTGTTGATAAAGTTTTTACGTTGCTTCTTTTCTCTCTTCATTCTTTTTGCCTTTAGAGTTTACCTATTCTTTCTCTTATTTCTTTGGTAATTAATTATCATATTCTTATTACAATTTCTTTACATTGTAACAGGTCTATACAATGCTTTATTTTCTATTTTATTTTTCCCATCTTCTCTGACTCTCAGTCCACACTATTAGGTGGATTAAAAAGAAACTTAATTCAGGACACTTTAGTTATTTTCCTCCTTTTCTTCTCTGAACACTTTCTGTTTTTTGAAACACAAAACCAATGACATACACAAAACCAATGACATACAGCTCATATGTGGTCCATCATTCTATTCTATCCCCTCTCACTCTCCTCTGTAGTACAGCTCAAGCCATTAATATTCAGGTTTATTGTGCTATAGTGTTATGTAAATTTTAACACATTCCTAAATTAATTTTAGTTGTTTCAAGCATTCTCTTAAGACATTTTACTATATGTAATATCTGAGATCGTGTGTTTTCACAAAGTGCAAAATATGAGTGACTATCAAACATCTCGATAAATCTGTAGAATATTGGTCCACTTGCTCAATAAACTTGTATGTAAATTCAAGGAATACAGGTCAGTCAGAACAATTTTGTAAAATGGTGTAGCTTGAGCCCTCATACTAGATTTGAATCTTGTTACCATGTTTAATAGTGAAGACAATATCGCTCTACTATAAGAACAGACACATAGAAGAATGTAACAGATTTATCAAAAATAAATTCTTAGTTTTATGGTCAACAGATTTTGAAGAGGATGCCATGACTTTATGAAATAAAAATAGAATCTTAAATGGGTGTATTGGCACTATTGCCACTCAAGATTTAAAAAATGAGCTTAGAATACTTCCTCAAACCTTATACATAATTTTCAAATAAAATATGATTATCAAACTAAATGTGAGATGTAAAAACCTATAAACATAAATGTAAAAATTCATGACATTGGATCTTTGAAGGTTTCTAAAAATTTTGACATGGAAAGCATTAGTGGCTAAAGAAAAGAAGAATATACTGGTTAATATCAACTGATAAGCTTTTATAATTGTATGAAAGAAGTGAAAACATATCCACCAGATAGAGGGCACATATTTTTTTTTTTGGGGGGGGGGTCCGGTCGTGGGGCCTGAACTTTTGGGCATGAGTGCTTTCCCTCAGCTCATCGGCTCAAGGCTAACTCTCTACCACTTGAGCCACAGTGCCACTTCTGGCTTTTTTTCTTTTTTTTTTTGCTTATGTGTTGCTGAGGAATTGAACTCAGGGCCTCATGCATGCAAGGCAAGTGCTCTACCACTGAGCCATCTTCCCAGCCCGAGGGCACATATTTGTTAATGGTACAATGTTAATGCTACAATGATCTTGAGTCTTAAGTACATTTATATCTTCTAATTCAATATATTTTTTTCCTGAACAGGATATTTCATTAAAGAACATATATAAATTAATACTCAATAGGAAGAGCATATGAAATAATCTCCTTTTTAGTTTCTAAGAAAAAAATAAAATGAAAACTCACTAGTAGGACCATAATATAAAAAGATGATGCAAAATATAGTAATGAATTTGTGGAGAAATTGATATACTCCATATAGTAGATTGATATGTATAATACTCCAATCATTTTAGCAAGTAAGTTTTCAAGTCTTCGAAAGGTCAAAGAGAATTGTATATGATTCAGCCATTACACTTCTATGTATGTATTAAAGAGAATTAAAAAACTTGTTTGGACATAGAATGTAGTTCATTGACAGTGCACTTGAATATTCTGTGTGAGACCTTGGAAATAATCCCCAAAAATGAATTTTGAAGGGACACACTATAGAGGATGTATGCTGGAAAAATTCTTGTAAGTGAATTTTATATCAATTTTAATGTCTCTTCTAAAATTTACAGCTCTATTTGAAGAAATGCAAGTGAAAATTAGGCTTGGAAAATCTATGATCGTACAATTCATTTCCAAAGCACTAAAATGTATACTATAGAAGGAGATGATATATGGCATGTGAATTACATGTCAGCAAAAAAAAAATCTATTGGTAAAAATACTTCACACAAAGTGCAGAATACCTAAAAAGATGTTTTCGTTGTTGGCTAAAAACTATTTGTAAATTACAGCTTTTAGGACAAAGATTTGATTTCTGTTTATTTTGAGTTTTTTTGGTCTGTTTATTTTAGTTTTACAGAGATAACTCAACCAAAAAGTGTATGTGATAACTGGAATACCTAGGAATTATGCATCACTTATAAATAATTGATAACCTTTTCTGGAAGAAACGTTTAGCAAATGACAGAAGACCCAAATCTATGCATGTACATTTTACGAAAGCCATATGTTACTTGATCAATCCAATTACTTTTCTCTACTTTGCTAGGAAAAAAAAATATTCCCAAGATAAAAGCCAATACCAATGAAAAGAAAAAAATATAAAATAATCTTGTTTATTTGTGAAAATAACAAATGAAATAAAGCAATTCCATTTAAGGGACTCCAATATTAGTATCTATGAAGATGTTCCTGAATGCCAACATCCACTGAATGTTTGGAATTTAATTTCTACCAATATATGAAAACTAGAACAAGAAAACAAATACAGTCTTAGAGTAACCAGCCTTGGAATAAAGTTCTTAATTGTTTTGAAATTACAAAAGAATTGATATCATTAAAAAATTATTCTTTCCTATGCAAATCATTTAAAAATTTTTAACACTTATTATAAGTCAAATATCAAACAAGAGTAATTTTACACAATCATTACAAATATTATTTTATTACTATCAAAAATAGAATAAAAGACCAGTCTCACTATGTTATCATTATTCTTAATTCCTAATCATTACCTAAATATCTTAAACAATCTAAATAGTCATGTATTTAACATAGATGTAGATATTCTATACTTATAGTTAACATTTTCCAGGGGCATGTATTCATGTTTCTAAGAAATGTTCACAGCAGTTAAAAGATACTTTTGTGAAATTAATGTAAAATATTTTGTTGCTGCTGTTGTTGTTGTTTACAAGGCATGTGCATTGTCCCTAAGCCTTTTTATGCTCAATGCCAGCACTCTACAACTTGAGACACAGAGCTAATTCCTGTGGTTAATTGGAGATAAGAATCTAACAAGTACTTTTCTGTCAGGGCTAGTGTCAAAAACAAATCTAAGATCTCATTACCCAGAATAGCTCCATTTATAGGCGTGAGTCACTGGCACTTGGTTTGATGTATTTTTTTAATTTTAAATATATTGTAAGATGTTTGTTTCATCGTTCTACACATAAATTTAGATATATGTATATATTTCTGATGACAAATAATCTCTAAAAATGTATATCTTTCTATACGCACACACACACACACACACATATATATATACATATATATATTTCTGAATACAGACACCTTCTAAAACTTTATGCTACTATTTTTTGAACTTTTTTCATTTCAAAGATATACAGTCTATTTTGCCAAAAGTTTCCTAGGATAAAATGACTAACCTTCAATAGAAAGCTTATTACTTTCAAGGGAATTTTGGATATACACATGATATTGTAGTAACATTTACATTATATTACTTGAAATGATTCTGTTCAAACTCTTAAATATTTGTGTGTAGTGGTAGGGAGAGAGGAAGTGAATTCATATTGGTTAAGAATTTGCAATACTTCAAAAATCTATTCCATAATTTGTTATAAGCACATAGTCAAGTTACCTGTTATGGCTTAGTTTTTTTGTTTATTTGTTTAATTTTAATATGGATGTATGCACAGTGGTAACATTAAAATTATTAATCTACAGACAAATAATTGCAAAATCATAGATTTATATCAGACTTTCAATAGTTAGCAATGATGATGCTAATATTAATTTTGGTGATGATGATGAAGACCACAGTGTACCCTGATAATGACCATGTTGTGACTGAAAGGATAAAAAAAACTTTACACAATTTTCAAGGTAGATTTCCCACATTGAATACATAGTAATCAACAGCCTTGGATTACATACGCTAAGAATAATAAGATGAGAGTTTCAATATCAAGAAATACAATCACATAAACAGGTAGAGACTGTAAAAACCCTAATGTAATTCCTACAGTCTCTTTCATGTATACTCACTATTCTTGGTGGTATTGTTTTCTTATAAATAAAACCATTAATTTCCACATTTTGATGAACTAAGATGTACTTTTCAACTTAGTGTGATTAGTTCAAATAACATTCTCATATACATACTATTCATTAACCAAAGTTTTCCAATTAAATATTTTTTTTTTAAATTTTATTTTATTTTATTTGAGAACATACTGTACAGAGGGGTTACAATTACATGGGCAGGATAATGCATACATTTCTTACCAAGCATTGCAGCCTCCTCCTTTGTTTACCCTTCACCTCCCTTCCCAGCCTCCCCCCTCCCTCCCAACCAATCATACCCCCCCTCCCCCCCCACCGACATTGTAAAGCTGGTTTTGACATGACATTTTGTACTTCTCATTGTTGCAACAGGTTCACCTGAATCCTTAAACGACTTGTTTGTCCCCATCTCCTCCACATGTTATACTGACATCAAATATAGTGAAAGCGGGGGTTACACTGTGGGGGAGGGACATACAAAGCAACAAAGAAATAATCTTATAAATGCGTTAGAAACACATGCATGAAAGAAACAAAAACATTAAAATACATACTTGAGGTTTCGTTTTCCTAACATCACATTATCTGACTTTTTCCGCTTGACTCATACCTATACTAGATATTGCAAATAAGGGAAACCATGGGACCTATGTTTCTTTGGGCCTGGCTTACTTCACTTAATATAATTTTTTCCAAGCCTTTCCATTTCCTAACAAATGGGGAAATGTCATTCTTTCTGATGGAGGCATAGAATTCCATTGTGTATATATACCACATCTTCTTGATCCATTCATCTACTGAGGGGCATCTGGGTTGGTTCCATGTCTTAGCTATGGTAACGCAATACCTATCAAAATTCCACCCTCATTCTTCAAGGAAATAGAAGAGGCAATCCAAAAATTCATATGGAACAATAAAAGACCCCGAATAGCAAAAACGCTCCTCAATGGAAAGAACACTGCTGGAGGAATATCAATACCAAATTTCAAACTCTACTATAAAGCCATAGTAATCAAAACAGCTTGGTATTGGCATAAGAACAGACCTCAGGACCAATGGAATAGAATTGAAAACCCAGAAATGAACCTACAGACCTATAGCCATCTAATCTTCGATAAGGGAGCTAAAACAATAGAATGGAAGACAGACAGCCTCTTCAGTAAATGGTGCTGGCAAAACTGGTTAACTACATGTAGAAAACTAAAGCTAGATCCTTATATATCACCCTGCACCAGAATCAACTCCAAATGGATCAAAGACCTTGAACTCAAAGCAGACACTCTGAAAACATTACAGGATGGAATAGGAGAAACCCTGGGTCTCCAATTAAATATTAAGAGTATGTTCTTCAATATGACACAATTTACATAATACTACTTACATATCTGTAGTTACCTTAAAAGGACTTAGGCCGTAGACAAGGAGGTAAAATGTATTTTTATTTCTGCATGCAACAATTTGTGACTTTATACCAACAAACTGATTTTGACTCTTTCCTTATTTGTAAGGTAAGTTGGAAAATGTAAGGTCTCTTCACTTTTCTCTTTTCTTGCTCTAGAAGTCAACAAATATATTCTTCATTTTTTCTGGTAGATTACATCCATTTACAGTTGAGAAATGTAAGGCCAACAGTCAATGTAGTGAGTAAAGAATGATAGCAGAATTTTTGTCAGAGGTCTTCACTCTGTGCTTACAAAGAGAGTAATTTGGTGATGGAGAGGACCAATATGAAAAGACTGTGGGGAAAAAGCCTACTTTGGAAATGGTTGTTTTAGGACTAGGTGACAGTGATGAGTAAATGAAACAGGCTGGTGTCAGGGGCATAAAAAGGAGTACAAAGAAATCATATTAGTGACAGAACCTGAGAAAATCTTGGTCATTCATCTTATCTAATAGGAGTGAGTAGAAGGGAAAGAAGAAATCTAAGGTGCTTCCACAGGTCTGGCTGACAACTGTGTTAGTGATATTCTTAGTAATAAGGACCACAGGTTGAAATGATGGAGTTAGGGGATAAAACTCTCTGATTGTTCTAAAGTTCATATTAAACAGATGCAAAGATAGGTCTGTTTAGACATCATCAAAATATCCATGACCATGCATATGAAAAAGTAAAATAAAATTGGGGGGGTATTATTGAAGGGAAGAGGAAAAGAAAAGTTCTCACACAAGTGTGAGCAATGTGAGCACCAGTGTGGACAAGATTGGAAGAAAGAGAAAAACAAGGAACCAAAAAAGTAATAAACACAGATTTTCTGAAGTAAAGGAAGGAAAGAATTTTCAGGAAGATATTGAAGGAAATATGCTATTTGGATTAGAAAAGTAAAAGGACATAGACAAGTTTAATAAGAACAGTGTTTTGGTGAAAGTCATATTGATAAAATTTTGAGGTATGAATGTGAAGCCATAAAATTCTGGATCCATGAATTCAACAAATCCTGTTGATTATAAATGCTGGGAACAAATGCTTTTATGCTGACCTTAGCAAAATTATACAGATATAATTCTCATGAACTTTACTTAGAGGTATTCTGTGAATATTTTTGAAGACTTTGTTTAGCCAGCAGATTAGAGATTGAACTACAGCACAGACAAACCTAATTTGTCCTACAGTTCCAATGAGTGAGCCATATATCCACAACAGTTTGGGATTTTATTGAAATATCTTTAGATATGTTTGGATATTTTATCAGCTTATTCATTATAAATGTAGAAAAAGTAACACCATGTATTAGGTTGAACATACAGCCTTACCGATGTGACTGAAGACTCCTGGAATTGATTCCTCTTTAGAATAGAAAATTCCTCAATTGCCACTGACACATCATAACTGCCATATACTCTAGTTCTTGTTAGGGATATCTCCATGCTGAAATAAATCAATCAACCTGCTACAAATTCTTATATGTAGGAAGTACTTATAAACTTCAAGCTTTTATTGAATGGAAGAGTTCAGACATTACCCTCACCACTAGGATTAAATGCCTAAAGAGATAAGGCATTTTGCTTTAATGTCTTTCTTTCATTTTCTTATACTCATTTGCAAGTAGGGAAGGATTCTGATGTAACAACAATACAATGGTGCCTTGTTTTAACACAACGTCTAAGAGTTAGTGTTAATTTGGATACTTACTAATTAGTTCCAGATTTTGTGGATGTTTATATTTCTCCTGGGTAAACTAATGAGCTCCAAGAAAATGTCCCTAAGGAGTCTTTCAATTCTAATACCACTGTTTGTCTCAAAATGCTTTAAATTCTACATCCTCTAATGTGGGCATAGGGTTATATTGTGGAACTTTTCTTCTCAGAGAGTGAGTACTACCTTATTGCTTAACATGGACAAAGTACCTTCATACATAGACTGGGTGTGTGCAAACAAGAAGTGGTAGTTGAGCAATGTTCTTAGCAGTTTTTACAGATGAAATGGAAATAGAGCAACTATGAACTCAAAAGGAATGTGCAAAAAGACAGAGGCACAAAGTAGAATGTGCCAAGGAAATGCTGAAGTGTAATTTGAAATTATGTGCTTATGTGTGAGGGTGTGTTCAAAGTACAGCTTCAGACAATGTAATTGGATATCTTCAGGGGAAACTGCTTTAAACTATTCTGGGATAATTGTACAAGTAGAAGCCCCTTAGTCTGACTCTAATCAGCCACAACATAATCAACTTAGGGATTATTTTCCAAGTGCAAAGTGAGAAAAAGAGGGCTCATCAGAGTTAGTGTTCAGGTTGAAGTACGTCTTCATTTATTTTGGAGCATTAAACTAGGAAAAAGCCAAGTAAACATTTTGCAAGTACCTAAATTAAGTGAGACGTATTATATTGGTCACTTTTTAACTTGGAAGTTATAGATTATGTCCTTTTATACTTGGGACAATGATCTGCTATCAGTTATTTCTTCTCTTCCCCTTCTTTTGCCCTTCCACTTACATAATTTTTATTTAAAGAGACATATTTGCACTTGCATTTGTAAATCCTTCAAAATTATCTGAACTGCTTCATACTTCTGCCAACCACCTATATCTTTCTCAAGGGAATATTTTGTCACTACCATTTTTATCCTATATGATATTGGATACCTTCCTGCCTAATTCAGTGCAAGATACACATTAGACTGATCCACATATCTCAACACTTGTACCACCATGAAATCCTATCTTACATAGAAATCATGATTTTAGAATGTCTGGGTAAGTGGCATCTGTCATTTTTAATGGCCCTACGTGATACTTACATGAAATCATGTTTTAAACCAATGTGCCACTCAGTAGATGAACGAATTGACAAAGTGTGTTATATATATATATACCCGTTGGAATTATATGCTTCCAATTCATAAGGAAATGGAAAAACTTGGAAAAATCCTACTAAGTAAAATAAACAAGACAAAAAGAAATAGATTCCATGGTTTCCCTCATTTGTAATAAGTAGGAAATATCTAGGATTGTCCTAGCAGATGAGCACAATGGTTCAATAGCTATGTGTGAGAAGATGCTGAGCAAAATGAACTCCTACATATGGAAACAGAGGTTTTTCTTTGTGGTTGTTGTTTTTAATGTACTATGTGATTTCTTTTTTCTTTTGTGTTTTCTCCTATGGCTTATTCCCTGCTGTATTTGTTTTCAGTATCATGTGTCATTGTATATACATTTATCTTAATTTGGCAAGGGAAGAGGAACAACAAAATGGCAAGACAAAGGACAAAGGGCAAACCAATGCAATAGCAATACTCACAAAACAAAATGTTGGAAATATACATTACAACTTATGAGGGGTATTGGGGTGAAGGAAAACAGTGAGAAAAATGTGGGAGTGGGTAAAAAGTTCATGTTATGTATTCACTACCTTACAATTACTGCAACCCCTTCTATATATCCCCTTGACAATAAAATTTAATTAAAATATAAGCTACATAAAATATAATTTCACTGTGTAGGTATAGTAATTATTCAATTACCCCTTTCTTTATCAGAGGTTCATCAACTTGAATG
Organism: Dipodomys spectabilis; assembly: GCF_019054845.1. Taxonomy (NCBI): domain Eukaryota; kingdom Metazoa; phylum Chordata; class Mammalia; order Rodentia; family Heteromyidae; genus Dipodomys; species Dipodomys spectabilis. The sequence goes on from NW_024870710.1 coordinate 1,828,437, forward strand.
TTATCAAATTATACAATATTTTCAGAATATATTTGCCATTATTTTGAGAAAACATTATTTCAGTAATGTCTCATACTAAAACAAAAAACAGTTCTATTCTATGGAAAGTACTAACTTTTAAAATTGAATAATTGTTAAGAGGACAGAATATATGTGTTCTTCAAAATTCCTATGACTACTAAATACTCATTTTCAAATTCTGAACATGCCATACCAGAGACATTTAAAATAGTATCTGTTTGCCTTTTATTTAATTCTGCAACAGATGCAGTTTACAATAGGATGTAACATATTTAAAAGTCAACAAATATAGCCACATTCTGGTAGAAGATAAACCTATGAACTATCTATAATAATTAATTCCTGAAGAGTATACATTTGTTCATCAGAGTAAGCTATTATTTCTATGACAATCAATCCCAAGTTTTTATACCATAAAGTCATCCTAGCACAACAGTTTCCAACTTGTAAATTGCACCTTAAAATTTCCTAAATTCACATCATGACTTCCTTATCACTATTGTGAAAAAATACTACATTTCTGCTGTGATGCCCTCCCAATTGTGCAAAGAACACTACAATAAACTTTGCTGCATCATTTTCCCCCCAGTGTTATTCTTGAGAACAGAACACTTGCAAATATTATTTATTGTTATATTTATTTTATTATAAATTATTATTATTATTTTATCTATCATAGATATTCAGGAGATCTGAATATCTGAATATTAAGATCTGAAGATTATGGTTCAAAGCCCACCCAGGCAGGAAGTTTCCTTAGATTCTTATCTCCAATAAAATGTTCTGGAAAAGCCAGACACAGTGGCACTGAGGTTCAAGTGGTAGAGCAGTAGCCTTGAGCAAATCAGGCTCAGGGACAGTACTCAGGCCCAGAGGTCAAGCCCTAAGAGAAATTAAACAACAAAAACAAAATAAAAACAAACCTCAAACATAGCTTTTTTCTCATTGTATATAAAGGTATGTAATTAAGGAAATTTCTTCCTGGGTTATGTATAGGTAGAAGAAAAAAAGATGTCACACAATTACTCTCTTCATACCATGTTACACCAAAGTCTCAAAAAATTGCTCTTTTTCTAAATTTATAAATTAATAGCATCCATTTGTTGGCAACGCTGTCTAGATTATTCATGTCATACATGAACTGTTGGAATTATCTATTAACTAAGTTCTAATTATACCTCACTTGAAAGAATATTCTAGGCAATAGATTTCCAGAATCATATGTGAATTTCTAAATTAAACCTTCTACTTGAATACAATTTTGTAGTATCCTTATAGAGTATGAAATTACAAAAAATATTTATTTTAAATCTAATTCTAATTTAGCCAGGTCTACAAAGTCCTACATTAGATGAACTTTGCAATTTCTCCAGGCTTAAGCTTATGTTATCCTTCATAATTTCTTCGGAATTCAACAGAATGATGCTTACTTTTTCAAATTTTTGGTTGGAAATCATGAGCTATTTTGCATCTAGGAATGTTCTGTAATGAAGAGAGCATTTAAAACACAACTGAGGATTATGTGTAAGTTGCATTTCAATGGGAAACTTGACTTCTAAAACACAATGACAAAATTAGCCCAAACTTGCAACTGTGTATTCCTTTCTTGTTGTTTAGTTTGTTTTATTAGACAAAATTATACTACCTGGTCCAGGGAAGGTATCACTATGTAATTACACTTTTTAATCTCCTGTCTTTATCTGAGTGCTAGAATTCCAGGCTTGTATCACATTGCCCTGCCATGGTTTGTTGGTTTATTTAATCTAGACACAGACTAGGAATTCTGAACTTCTCCAATGATATTATCCACTAGACTGACTGCTCAGAGTGTTTATGTATTATTTTCAAAGATCTTCTGACATTTGACACAGGATATGATCATTTTCAGATGCACCTGCTGGGATCTCTGATTCATGCCTCCATGGATCCGATCCTTTTAATAATGATTACTTGACTCTCTTAATATGTCTGGTCCCTACCTATGTAATAGTCTCAAACTTTTTGAAGAAAGTTCACTTTCTAATATTAAAATTTATCACTGGATTCTAGTCTCAGGACATATTTCATAACATTTCTATACATTCTAAGAATTGTGTCATATGTGTGTTTGCACATATAAATGCCTCTGTGTGTATGTACATACTTATATGAATATATGCCAAAACGTCAAGCTCTTATTCAGCAATCTTGCTCATAACTAATATTCCATCACTTGAGCCATTTTTCCAATGCAGCTTTTGGCTGGTTAATTATAGATAGTGTTGCAAAGACTGTTCTGCCCAGGATGGATGCAAATTGAACTTCCCAGACTCCTTTACATTCTTAGGTTTTATCTTTCCAGGAATATCAACTGTTAAACTACAAACATTTTTGTGAGTGTAAAGTCTAATCTTTAGCACAGATTTTCAACTCAAAAATTCATATAAAGATAGATGAACATACACATTACATATACTGAGTGTACACTGTTAGAAATGTAATCTTAAGCAGGGTTCCAGTGGCTCACTCCTTTAATCCTAGCTACTCAGGAGGCTGAGATCTGAGGATTGCAGTTGAAATCCAGCACAAGTAGGAAAGATTCTGAGGCACTTATGTACAATTAACCACCAGAAAACTGGAAATGGATCTGTGGATCAAGTGGTAGAGTGCTAGCCTTGAGCTGAAGAATGGTGGGACATCGCCAAGGCCCAGAGTTCAAGCCCTACAACCATAAAAAAAGAAAGATTTAAAAAAAAGAAAGAAAAAGAAATGTGATCTGAGCCACCAGTTCATTGCTAGTATAATTACTGCTCTCTCAACATAGCCTTTTTTCCAGTTAAGTCCATGCTCTTATATCTGACTTGCTTTGGAACCAGAATTATTCTTCCATTCTACTTTTGACACATTTGCGTGACTAGCTACCATGATTTAGATGTATTAGAAGAAAGAGAGTGGCCTCATCCTTCATGTTCCACTTGGTAGTAATACTTTCTCTATATCATTCCCATAGATCTATATACTGGCCTTGGCTTTATTGTTTCAAAGTTGTCTTATTTGTAGTGTCTTCTATAGTATATTGAAAAATTATACTTAAACACAGAACTTTTTTCTCCTATTATTCCTATCATTTCTTCTCCTGTTAACTTATCTACACTTGGGTAATACTGCACAACACACACACACACACAAAGTTTCTGTGAAACTTCTTCCCAGTTAAAATTAGCATTAATTTACAGAGAACTTATGAAATTTGAACTTAATGTACTCCTGGATAATGTTTTTTCATGGTTCTTATTGTAAAATAATGTACAGAGTGTTAGAGTTACATAAGTAAGGTAATGAGTACATTTCCAATCAATCGAGCATTGTTACCTCCTCCTTTGTTTTCCCCTGCCATCCCTTCCCTCCCCATCTCCACAATTCCCCCTTCCCTCCACAAGTTGTAAAGTTCATTTTCTACATAGTGTCTTGTTCATCTCATTGTTACAAGGTGTCATATTGTATCCTTGTTTCAGCATTTTGTTATTTCCCTTCCCCTCCTCACATTAGAAAAATGTATATGCAAGATGCAGGGCACTGAAATCATATCAAGTGAAAACGGGTTATAATGTGGGGGAAGAACATAGAAGAGAAACAAAAAAAAATCACATAGTACATTTTAGATATATTAAAAACGATAGCAAGAAAGAAACAAGAAGATGTGTCCCTATCTTGGGGTCCATTTCACTTAACATCATCTTATATGGCCATATGTACATTGATAATGTTTTTATAAGCCATTTAAATTCCATATTTTGTCTTTACTAACTTGCCTCTGAAACACGTGTTACCTCATTTCCAACGATGTCTTTGTGCTATTTCAATGAAGCCAGAAAACATTCATTTTACCTGGATCAGCACAATAGATAGTTACTGAATGTAAGTGGAAGGAAGTGTTACTGCAAGTGGAAACTGATCCCAAGAGAGGAATTGAACATAGGGGAATGACAAAGTTCAAGTTAAAAAAAGAATGCAAGGCTTGAAGGAAATTCTGTCCTGGGCTTATTCGAGTGTGTTCTTTACTCATATAAAACTTGTCTATAAACTTGTAGTGGAGAGTATTACAAAAGGAAACAATATGCCATTTGAAGGCCAGCATAGGAAAAAAATAACTTTGTTTGAAAAGTGTTCTACTGTAAAGAAACAAAGACATGCAGGTTGTATAGTGTCTTATGGAAAGATACTGCACTCCTGAGATGATTTTCTTATTGCGAATCAGTTATCAATTCCTTTTGTCTGGTCTTGAGTTCTCCATAACAATAAGGATTCCAAAAAAGCAGGATACATTGGGTATGATCAGCAAAAGGAGCCTCTTCTCAAACCAGTGCTTTAACGATGGTCCCAAAGTAATATGTGGGGTTTTTTTTGCTTGTTTGTTTGTTTAGTTGGTGCTGGTTCTGGGGCTTGAACTCAGAGGCTGGACCCTGTCCCTGAACAATTGTCTTCCATGTCCAACTGCCCCCAAATCTAGTACTCTACTACTTGAGCCAAAACTCCACTTTTGTTTTTTTTGGTGTTTAATTACAGATAAGAATTTGACAGACTGTCCCGCATGAGTTGGCTTTGAACTGAGATAGTAAAAATGGCAAGTGACATTAGCTGTATCAAGATTTCTGTTTTGAACCAAGAAATACTAGATGCAGTTTACTATAAAACTAATATTTGACAATTTTTAAAGGAAGAGAATATGTCCAGCAAAGAAGCCATAACTTAAATTACTCAGCAAAAGTAGGTGCACTGAATCATTTTGAAATTTTTTCTGATTGGGAAGATAACTACTGACTTCATAGTTCCTTTTGGGGAAACTTAAAGTCAAATTTGCATTTTTTTCTTCACCATAGAGCTTGAACTCTGATCCTGGGTGCTGTCCCTGAGCTTTTCAGCTCCAGTTGAGCACTCTACCACTTTAAGTACAGCACCACTTCCAGGGTTCTGGTGGTTAATGGAAGATAAGTGTCTCATGGACTTTCCTGACCAGGCTGGCTTTGAACCACAATCCTCTGGTCTCAACCTCCTGAGTAGCTAGGATTACAGGCATGAGCCACCAGCACCCAGCTCATATTTGCATTTATGTGCAGGTAATGACACTATGTAGACAAAGAATGGAAATTTGAATCAAATGATCACATTGTAGATTTTCAGAAAAATTTAGTTAGCAATAGATATGTCCTCCTTTTCCATGTTGTTACATTAATGACTCACGAGGTATAGGACTCTCACATTAGCATCCTCTGCTGTTTGCGTATGCTGACTTAGCTGCAGAAATTGTTCATAGGGAAACAGAGAAAGACTGAGATTTTTGGAAAGGAAAGGAGATCAGTTATGAAAAAAGGAAATAAAACTTATCTCACAGAACTAGCCAAAGACTTTTAGAATGCGAAAGGCAATGAAGAATAAGCCTACTTGATAACTAGTTCTTCAATAACCAAAAATGCTTCCCTAGAACTGTTTTTGGTATAACTTAGTTCTTATTATCATTTATTCCTTCCATATGGAGTTATTCTATCTCTTCTGTCAAAACTATTAATTAGCCTCTGCCTTTTTGGTGCCATACCTGACAAAAAGATTTCCAAAATCTCACTTAGACTACTCTTCTCATTGTGATTAGCATTGAACACTTAAAGCCTGAGATCTTTGAATTTCCAGGATTAATCTTCACCTGATATCTAAAATCTGATATCTAAACACATTCCTGTCATTACTTGCCGTGACCAATTAACAAAACTTTTTTTGTTCAACACAGTTTTCTAATATAAAGTATATAAATTAAGGACTATTGTCAGGTATCAGAATGGAAGGAGCAATTATATATTCCATGTATGGGTTATTTTCTATTTACTAACTAAATGATTTTTTGCCAGGCCTGGAGCTCGAACTCATGGCCAGGGAACTGTTCTTGAGACTTTTTTCTTAAGGCTAACACTCTACCACTTGCGCCACAGTACCACTTCTCGTGTTTCTTTTTCTGTGTATTTGATACTAAGCAATGGATCCCAGGGTTTCATGCATGCTAGGCAATAACTGTACCATAAAGCCACATTCCCAGATCCCTAAATAACTTTCTTAAGTTGGCATTACTTTTTCATTCCAATAATATATATTATAATTTTGGCCAGGTCGTAGAAAAGAAGTGGAAAACAATACTAAGTTCAATATGGCTGGCATTCCTATCACATCACTAATGAAGTACAGTGTTAAGACCTGCAGGACTCATAGGGCTGTTACGTGTGACATTATTATGTAAAGCACCATTAACAGTCATCTCCGACATCCCTAACATTCTGCTTCCACTTTCAACGTCAAGAGCTAAATATCTAAGACTTTTTATTGATTGGGTGTGTTTCCTAGGAAGGAAGAAGGAGGATGTGGAAGGTGATGGTGGAAATATATGTATATTGGCTCCCTGTCCATTTTTTGCATTTTTAGAAAGTGCTACTGATGAACTCCCACATACATAATTGACTATGCTATCTGCACAAGATGCAGATAAATGAAGGCATTTATTCTGGTGGATAGTCACATATTTTAACAAAATCCATTTCTGGAAAAAATAGATACTAGGTAAGAAAGTATAAAGCATTGTCTATAAAATGATTTCTTCTCCTAGCAGAAAAAAAATGTAGTATTGAAATGATTTATCAAGCTTTCTTTGATGTTCTCTAATTCCTGAAACATACAAGCATAAAATCATGATTTGAAGGTCTCATTAGTTTTAGAAACAGAGGTACATAATAGCTTCCTTCTGCAGAGACATGTGATGGCAAGTATGATTGATTGCATTATAGTTCTCTTCTTTTTCCTCTTTATCTCAAGTGTTGTATTTTTTGGCATATTTCTCTGTCCTGCATCAGCTTCCTGAAGGTGAGATTTACCTCTACTCTGCAATGTCAAGATGGATCATGTGACTTACTTCAGCTTACAAAAATAAACCAGAAGTAGTCAAAGGGTATTTCTAGGGGAAGATTTCTAGCCCATTGTCTGTGTCTAGCGGCTGACTTGTTTTCCCTTAGCCATAAAAATAGCATATTTCTAGAGGGAGTCTTCTTTCAATTTCTATACTGGAAGAATATAGCATGTGAAATAGAGGCAAAAGTGAAATGCAGCCACAAGAACACACACACACACACATACACATACACACACACACATATAAAACAGGCAGAACTAAGCTCATATTAGAATATGATATAAAGATGTTAGTTTCTTACCATTCTTGTATATGTTTATGATAGTTGACTATAGCACACCAGAATTTAACAAACACTAAACAAGGACTAAACAATTATATAACATTTTCTGTTTGATGCTATTCATTTTTTATAAATAAGCATTCTCCATGTGATCACTTGTGGAGTTATCTTTTTCTATACATGTTTTTAATCACTATAGACCACTGTATCTAATATCCACAATCATTATCCAGACCTTGTCACTGAGATGAGGAAGAACAAAATGTCTAGATTTCTCCTTCTCATTTCCTCTTCTCATTTTTCTACTGTGAATTCTTATCCTTTCTCCAAATTTTCCTATTAATAAAGTAAGAATGACACATTGTAGATATCAAGCAAAAGGCTTCAATGCTAGAATTTCATTCTTTCAGAAATTGGTAAAGTAAATCAAAGTGGCTCGAAGAATAAAAATATGATATTTTCCTTGTCTGGCTTCCACCACAGTGTGGGATCATGACTCTAAATATCTAATAAGCCATTTGCCTTGGCTAATTTTTTAAAATAGTTTTTTTAATAAATAGTAATTTTTAAATTTTTTTAAAAATAATTTTTAAATAAATAGTAATTTGTTGTTTGCTTTTGGCAGGCATGAAATAAGACTGCATTAACATTTTGTGAGTCGAGAGGCTAAACTTTATCAGAATCTAAACATAATGAAAATAAATGTTTTTAACATAAATAGCTGTGAGGTACATTTTTAACGTGACATACACACAGAAACATCTTTTTTCTTCTTTTCCTCTCAACACTGATTCAACTTCAATAATCAGTTCATGTAATTCAAATAACTGTGTTTCAGAAATAGATGACACAAAAAGTTAGAAAAAGAGAACCAATATTGGGTGGTATAGTCTTTAAAAATAGCTGTCAAATAAATATTAACCATAATTCCAAAATAATAGCAGTCAAATGCTCTTGAAAAGAGAAGATTTTAAACAGAATGTATAAAAAGTACCAGTGCCAGCACTGCTTCAGGAGCTGCTCTCTGGGATTTAGGGCTTCTAGTACATGAGAATGTTTTAACCAAGATTAATTGCTTTCAGGGACTAAATTTTTTTTAGTTATATTTCATAGAAAAATATGTTGTTCAAATTTAATGAAAGGATAACAGTTTATAGTAGAAAGAATGCTACACACTTATTGTGGTAGGCAGTGAAATACCTTTCCAAAATATCATCCCTAAATATCTAATTCCTCAAATGTAGATTTGCATTTTATACATATGTATATATCTATACATATATAGATATATACAAGTTTGTAAAATAATCACCTTTCATTACCCAAGGAGAGCAAATTTGAATAATTATCAGATGGGGGAAGTATATTCAAATGGGTATTTAAAAGTCCCAGCTTTAGTGGGAAAGGGACATGATTAGGTAAGAACCCTCAGAAAGATGTAAAGATGCTACATTAGAAGATAAAGGAAAAGACATCAGCCCAGATTCTGAAGTATCTGGAAAGCAGAACAGGAAGTAAATTACGTTTCCACTAGAATCATCTGAAAAGTATTTCAGCTCTTTCGCTGGCTCGATTTTAATCTAGTGAGACTTCTTTTAGATTTCTGTCCTTTAGAACTAAAATGATAAATACGGAATATACAAGCCACGTAACTTGTCGAAATTTGACAGATTTGATAGAGTAAACCTAGTCAACTACAGCCTTTTACTGATGCAACTACAGTGACACCACATGTCCTAGTTTCTGAGAATAAGAAAAATTTGCCACTGGCTTTGTATACATGTATGGTGTACACACTACTAAAGGCCTTGCATTAATGAAGTCTTGAAATTGTAAATAATATCAAAAAAAGGAGCTCCCTATCTTTATTTTCACATTTGGGGATCACTAAGTACTACAGTTATGTAGAAAGCTAAGGTAAGAATATGGAAATGAAATCTTTCTTCTAATATTATAAAGATAATTTATATCATTTTGAGTAATAGATTCTAAAGTAATAAAAATAAAGTAAAACAGAAACAGAAACTCAATTTTCTATCCTTCCCAGCTTTCCAACAGAAATTAGAGAATCCAGTAAACATACAACAATCCCAGAATAGTATAGGATGTTATAAGATCACTAGATGGTGACAAAGAAGATAACAAAAATGGGTCCCTTGGAACAATGGGAAACAAAATCTACACCTACAGATTGTGATATAGCTAGAAAATAATTTCCACTATTCTGACTTTGATATTTTAGGTTTGTTTACACAGTAACTTTCCTCTCAAAGGAAATGACTCTTTATTAATACTTAAGGGTTTGCAGCTTATAACCCAGCAACAAATAATGTTTCTAAATGTTAAAAAGAATGATACTAAGAGTAACCAAGGCTACTTGTGTTGCTATAGCTAATAAATAAGAATGATCTGCAAAAATTTAAACTGGTGATTGTTAATTTAAATAAAACCTCATGTTACGGACTGTTTGGTTCACATAGACAAGAGTCCTTATTTTGATGCTTCAGACCAGAGATTTTGTTTTTAACCACTCCTTCTTTACCCACCTTCCCTTGCCTTACTTAGCTGGCACCAAGCCAAGTCTTTGAACTAGACCACCATTGCCTTAATCCCTCCTTTTCTCAAGCTACAACTCATTTCACATGCTATCTATGTCTTCGCATTAGTTGTTTTCTTTCTAATCCCCACAAGAAAACTCTTATATTCATGTAAACCTACTATAAATAGCCTAGTTAGAAAAGAGATTAAGTGTTTACCATTGGCTGAGGCTCTCATCTGTAGGTTTGCTACCTAATAAATCTGTGCTACACTATCACTTTGTTCTCCATGGCCTTTGAGTGTGACAAGTTTGATGTAATCCCATTTATCCAGACTTACTTTGATTTGTTGTGTTTCGTGATCTTTGGAAGTTTTGACCTATGCCAAGGGGCCCTCATGTTTCCCCTAACCATTCCTGTAACATTTTAAAGGTATCCGGACTTACATTGAGGTCTTTGATCAATTTGGAATCGATTCTGGTGCAGGGCAATATATAAGGATCTAACTTCAGTTTTCTGTGTACAGCCAATTCTACCACCACAATTTTTTGAAGAAGCTGTCTTTCTTCCATCCTGTGTTTCTGGCTCTCTTATCAAAGATTATGTTCCTATAGGAGTGGATTCATTTCTGGGTCTTCAATTCTGTTGTATTGATGGAATTCTGTGCTTTTATTCGAAAGAATGACACCATTCCTGAGGAACAAGAAAGACTGGAAAAAATGATATTTAATGAAATAAGACAGATCCAATTAAATATATGTTGCATTGTTTTCCTCATAGTAATAACTCATAGTTATTACTAGAATATGTCCATAAATCTACAAGTTAATCCAGTAGGTAGTAAAAGACAAAAAATTATACTTGGACATGATTAATAACACTCTAAGCATTCACATGGTGAAAACAAGGGAAGCTATTCTGAGGAGAGGATCACAATGACTCAATAGCTATGTGCATATGGTCATATTGCAATGAACTCTAAGAATCAATCATGCATGTGAAATACGTATATCTGTATATAATTTAATAGATGTCATAAAAATAGCACTCTTCCCTGATATCTCAAAGCAAAATTCTAAGTTTAAAAGATAAAATTGAGGAAAATGTTCAAAACAAAAACTAAAATACATAGAGGAAAAAGTGGGGGGGAAAAGATAAGATGAAAAGTAGATTAGCTATCTATTGAAGAATTCACAAACAATTTCCAAAATTATATAAGATAGCTGGGGTAGAGCTCAGTTGTAGGACTAGACTAATATATACAAAGCCATGTGTTCAATCTCCAAGAAGGCATGATAACTTAATAAATAGTAATAATAAAATAATTACTAGAAATAAATGCTTTCATGTTAGAGAGGCCTGAATCCTAAAACAGTATACAAATTACTCTCAATTCTTGTATTCAATGACATGAAACTACAAGCATAAATAGGAAATAGTTTTCCTTTTCTATCCTTTCCTTTAGTTTTCTGTTTTTTCTTCTCTTTTTTCCTTTGGCACTACTGGTGCTTGAAGTTGCTAAGGTTCTGACCACTTTAGATTATTTTTCAGATGAGGTCTTACTTTTTGGCGAAGCCTCTCTTGAGCAATAATCTCTTAACTATGGCTTCCACAAATGTGAGATAACAGGGAAATTACACTATATCTACCTTTCTTTGTTTTTGTAGTTCCTCACGATTTTTTTTTGTCAGAACTGGCCCTGGATGTCAGTGTTCTAAAGTTCTGCCTTCTAATTAGTAAGGTACAATTCATTCCAAGTTTGGACTCAGAATATTTTTCAATGTAAACATTCAATATTGACTTCTATTTTCTATATATCTTAAAATTCTGTTGAGGTTAGTATGATTCTTTATGATGTTATAATAAGAACAGAGAGAAATCCCTTGAATATTTTCCCAGTGTCTTTAAATATTTATAAGTATGACATGGTAAGTAGGACATTAACATTTCACAAGTACCTTATGCAGACTTCAGTTGTTTTAATTATTTTGTGCACATATTAAGTCCAATATAATTTTATCAACTCTATATTAATATATCATATTTACAGATACGTTTCTTTACCAAAAATGAGTTTGTTCCATGTTTCCCTTTTGTAATTAAACCCACTACTTCTCTTTGTCCCATCCAAAACCTGTTTCATCCTGGAAACCAACACATTTTTTTTCTCCGAATTCTAGATCATGCAATAAGTATGCTTTTATGATTTTCTTCAAATCTAAGGTAGATTATTCCCTGTTGTTGTATGCCTTAATATTGTATTGTATTCCCACGAGTTGCCTTTGGTTCTGTCATTATAGAATGTAGCATAATTCGTTTCCCATTCACCTGAAGAAACCCTGAACTGATTTCCATTTCTTGACTAGAGGAAATTATGCTGCTATAAACCTCTGTGTTTTGGCCTTTGGGTGAATGTTACATTTTATTTCCATGAGACAAAGCCTGAAGAGCTCAATTCCTGTATTATACTTTGGGTGCTTGCATATTTCATATTCTAGGAAACTGTCAAAATATTTTCAAAAGTGGCTTTCGCATTTGACATTCCTGCCAGCATCCAGTTTCTCTGTTTCTTGGTATCATTTAGTATGGACATTATTGTATTATGTGAATTAATTCTCATAAAGGTTTAAGATGTCATGTTAGTTTTAATGTGCATTCAGTTGATGACTGATGATGATTTTCTTGTGTTATTTTTCACAAGAGGTATTTTGATGTTTTCTAATTGATTTTTTTAACATTAGGTTTTGACAGTTCTATGTAGACTCTAGATTTGAGGCATTCTTTAGGTACAGGATTTGTAACTATTTTATCCTTGACTATGGGTACCTTCCATCATCATTATCATCATCATCATCATCATCATCATCATCATCATCAACAATATTAGTATTACTACTATTACTTTTTTACATGTATGTATAGTCCTGGGGATTGAACTCAGGGCTCCTGAGATTTGTTGCATTTTGTTAACAATTTACCATTTGAGTCATGCCTCAGTTCTGGCTTTTTTGCTGATTAAGCAGAGATAAGATTCTCAGGAATGCTTTAAGGTAATATTTGAATAAATTTTTATATTTAAGTCAACATTCACTTTTTAATTCTCCCCAATACTGTCTAAGCTATCACCACTATTAAAGAGAATGTCATTCCAAAAATGCTTGGTTTTACACTTTTATTAAATATTCCTTGATAATATGTATGTGGCTCTAATCTGGTGCCCTAGAGGCCCATTGAGCTATATAATCTTTCCTCTACAAATATGACAATTTTACACTAACAGCTTTAATATTGGACAGAGAAATATGTTCCAGTTCATATTCCTTTTTCAATGAATCAAAGTGTTGGTTAGGTGTTTTAGGAAATTGTCAAAAACTTATAAATAAAATTGTGAAGCTGGGCGCTGATGACTCATGATTATAATCCTTGCTGCATAGGAGGCTGAGATCTGAGGATTGTGGTTCAAATCCACCTGGAATGGGAATGTCTGTGAGACTCTTATCTCCAATTAACCATGAGAAATCTAGAAGTGGCAAAGTTGCTCAAGGGGTAGAGCACTCACTTTGAGGTGAATAGCTGAGGGACAGTACCCAAGCCCGGATTTTAAGACCCAAGAATGACTAAAAAAGGGGGGGGGGGGAGGAAGCAGGAGACAATATACATCCTTCAATCCATGAAAACTATATGTCTCTATTTATTTAGATTTTTGTCTTTATATTCAGCATGGTATAATTTTCAATGGTGGTGGATGAACAACAATGAAATATATTTTGACGATGTGTGGAGATAGCACAAAGACATTCCAGAAAACCATTGAAAAATAAAGGGCTATGGGAATGGAGAAAGACAGAAACAGGTTAATCAGGCCCTTGATCAATATGTGAGTGTGCAAAATATTTCAATATGATTTCTTCATAGAATTAATATACACCAATTAATAAATATCTTCCAAAGGCATTGGTATTCAAGTATGACATAAAGGATAAATACAGATTCTGTGGTGAAATGAAACAATTATAGATGAGAAAATACATAATTATAGTAATTATGTAAACAAACTAAGAAATTTGGTCAACAGCCTGGGGGCTCATGGCTCATTAGAATAGAAGGCCATTGGTGTCTAAGATAATACTAAAATGTTAGACTTGAGCCTATATTTAAGACAGCTTAATGCTAAAGTCAATAAAGGACATGTTTGGCAAATAAAGTAAAATGGTAGCTTACGGACAAATGAAAATAATAATATACATATATGTCTATATACATGTATGTATACATCTGTATATTCATTTATGTGTATACATATATAGTTATTTGTATATATACATATATGAGTATGAATATATGCATACGTACACATAGTATGTATACATATACATATATTTAAAGAGACTTGAATCAGAAACATATTAAGAGCATATTAATGCCAATGAAAAACTTAACCATCCTGACTAAGTTATCAAAAAGTCCAAATACATATCTCTGTAATAATATATCAACAACCAAATAACATATGGAAAGATCATAACATACCTAGACATTGCATACATATAGAGATTAATGGAAATAGAAACAACAAGATAGCACTGCACAACCACTATGTAGAAATTGGAATCCTTATATATTGATGGTTAGCATTTAAAATGATATAGTCAGTTTGTTAAACATATTGACAATCTTTAAAATATTACACATATAGTTGCTCTATTATCCAGCATTTTGAATCATAATTTTATATACAAAATAGATTTCAACACATGCCCAATGAGACACATGTACAAGAATATACATAGCAAAACCTTTTACAATAATATATAATAAAATATTGAAATGTCCATTGAGGATGTTATACAATTATACATATGCATACAAAACAATATGCTCTATCTTTGAGAAAAATTTATATGAACTTGCTTGGGAAATACTAATATTACATGGGAGAAATGGATAAAATAAACTTCATTTTCTAATTAGCTTTTTAAAATTGACACATCTGTAGTGGTAGACTATGAAGTAATGGTTGGTCAATGGATGGTAGGTTGAAATGATGACAGTAAGTGACTACTAATAAATACTGGAGTATTTTGAGAGGGTTGTGATGATAAAATGTTTTAAAACTGAATGTGATGTTCATAGTCAAAATCTAACTTTCTATGAATCATTGTACTTTATCGAAGAATTACAGATTGCATTTGCATTAACCTTAGGAAAAAATTTTGGAATAGTAGTGGGTGAATCTGAGTGATAATTTAGAAATTAAAATCACAGAATTTTGTAATGCATAAGTTTAGTATGTTGATGAATGAGACTATCAATAAAATATGATCTGTGGCATATCCTCTAAGTGACTCTATATGATATTGTGAGTCAGTGAATATTCTACAAAATTATTTAAATTGAAGGATGAGATAGGATTGAGAAGGATGAGGGAAAATGATCATCAACATGCATTGCACTGGGCTTGAAATGTGGCTTAGTGGTAGACTTAGTGGTAGTGTGAAGCTCTCGGTTTGATTCTTCAGTACTACATAAACAAAAAATTCTGGAATTGGCATTGTGATACAAGTTATAGAGTGCTAGTCTGAGGAAAAGAAGCTCAAGCACATTGCCCATTGTCAAGAGCCTAAGTTCAAGACCCAGGACTAGCCAAAAAAAAGGAAGCATTGTATTAAGACAGGCACTAGTGGCTCATGACTGTAATCCTAAATACTTAGGAGGGTGAGGATTGAGATTTGAAGCCAGCCCAGGCAGGAAAGTCTGTGAGATTCTTATCTCCAGTTAAATCTCAGAAAAATCTGAAAGTGCTACTGTTCCTCCAATAATAGAGTTCTAGTGTTCATCCAAAAGAGCTCAGGGGCAGCGCCCAAGCCCAGAGTTCAAACCTCAGGAGAGAAAAAAGGAAAACAAAATAACTCACTAAACACTATTTATAAACTGCATGGTCAAACAGCAACCCCCAATCCCATACTTAAAGTTAATTAAAAATATGATTAGAATAAAATACAAGTCATTTTAGGGACCAAATATAGACAGAATTCAAAGGTTGTTTACAGGGGCAAAGTAAATTTTATATCACGCAGTTTGAGTTAGCATTTGTTCCTCAGTCTTAATAAATAATTTATAAAATTTACAATACTGCCAATCTATAGGTCAATTTCATTGAGGAACAGATTGAATTCTGCTGTCTTTTCATAGCAAATCATAGTGATGAATTTTTTGCCTCTTGTTGAAGTACATCTGATATTTGAAAGTAGATTTGCCCTACGATCATATTAATTTAATCAATCATTTCATTACGGCGATGTTGGTCAGATTTTTTTCCAGTAAATCTTATCCCTTATAATAAATGAGAGCATGCTACATCAGTCTCCTATTAATATGACAAAATACTTTATAAAATCAACCTAAAAGGAGGAAAGATTACTCTTGGCTTCTGATTTTATACATTTCAGTTTATGTTTCTTCTCCTCATTGCTTTGGGTTGGTGGTGTCACAGAACACCATGTCAGAAACATGCGATGGAGTATGTGTATTCATGGAAGCGAGGAAGTAAAGAAGAGGAGGAATAGGAGTGGGAGAGGGAGAAAAAGGAGGAGGGGGAGAGGGAGAAGGAGAAGGAAAGGGAGAAGGAGACAGAGAAGAAAAAGCAAGAGGAGGAAAGGACGTTGATTTTATTGTCCTCTTTGATCACAAGTTCTCAGTGACTAAATCTCTACAACTGTGCCCACTTGAAAATGTTCACCACGTCTTTATGGCAACATAGTGAAAACTAATTAGTAATCTCAATCCTTTATGATTTCAGATTCAATTTCTAGATTGGTGGGTAGATATTTCTGTACAATTGTGATAACTTCTGTTCCTAAATATTTACTTGAATTAATCAG
This sequence comes from Dipodomys spectabilis, assembly GCF_019054845.1. NCBI lineage: Eukaryota > Metazoa > Chordata > Mammalia > Rodentia > Heteromyidae > Dipodomys > Dipodomys spectabilis. The sequence continues at coordinate 1,845,084 of NW_024870710.1, forward strand.
AGGAGATATTTGGCTTGGAGTTGCTTAGGTTATACAATTGCTGGAGAGATGAATGAAATATTTTGAGTGCAAATACATTTTATATAACAGATAAAGAAGCGTCAAGATATTTCATTTTTACCTTCAAAAATGAATATTTCATCTAACTCATAGTTACTTGAATTTTTCATAATTTTATGGCATTTTTTGGTCCGGTCGTGGGGCCTGAACTCTGGGCCCAGGCGCTGTCCCTCAGCTCTTCAGATCAAGGCTAGCGCTCTACCAATTGAGCCACAGCGCCACTTCCGGTTTTTTTCTTTTTTGCTTATGTGGTGCTAAGGAATCTAACCCAGGGCCTCAGGCATGCAAGGCGAGCGCTCTAACACTGAGCCACCTTCCCAGACCATTTTATGGCATTTTTATTCAAGTTTTTTGTCATCTATAGTGAGGTTCATTCTTTCAAGTTGAAGGAAAATGAATACTATCAATTCCATAGAGAGTAGGTATAGTATGATTTTCCTGCCATTCAACCATAAGTTATATTCAGATCTATAGGAATAATTGGATAAGTCATGGAATATCTTACTTTAGTTATCTCATATTTAGATTGATTCAATTTCTAAAAATTAGTGTTGACATAAAATACATGAAATTAACCTCTGAAATGACTTGGTACTTGAACCTCAGAAATCCATGATCAGTAACTAAGATTTCTGCACACTCAAAAATTATATGAATCTACATTTTTTTGGGTCTGGTCATGGGGCCTGAACTTTGGGCCTGGGCGCTGTCCCTCAGCTCTTCAGCTCAAGGCTAGCACTCTACCACTTGAGCCATAGCACCACTTCCAGCTTTTTTCTTTTTTCTTATGTGTGCTAGGGAATCAAACCCAGGACCTCAGGCATGCAAGGCAAGCACTCTACCACTGAGCCATGAATCTACATTTTTATGTCAAAAAAGTTTAGGGTAAAAAGAATAGAAAATCATGTAGCCGCAATAGATAAAATTTAATGTTAATGACAAATTGCTTCATTCAGCCTGACAGAGCCTATTGATTTTAGCTTACATGAGACATTTGATTAATGATCCTTTTGTTGTTTTGAATAATAGAGTATTTCAATTTGTCCAAAGATTGTCATTTAAACCTTCGAGTGTATATTTTTTCATAAAAATGAAAAGTATTTTTCCACAGTGCAGGTTCAGATTTAATAACTAAATAAATATCTAAATGTTAATTTGTTAAATTGACCTCTGGAATTCAAATAAAAAATTTATTTTACTTTTAGATATATTATATCTGTGCTCAATATGAATGTCTCAAGCGTCTAATCCTGGGTACTCTGGAAGCTGGGGTTAAAAGCCAGCCTTGGCAAGAAATTTTGTGAGACACATCTCAATCACAAACACATACACACACACACACACACACACAGAAAGCCAGAAGTGGAGTTGTGGATCAAATGTTAGGACACTATTCTTGAGTGAATAAAACTAAGGGATAGGCCTTGAGTTCACATTACAAGAACAAAACACATGCACACACATACACAGACAGAAACATACAATATAATGTCTAAATTCTTATTTTAGTTTGAAGAAATAAACAATATCATGAAAAGTAATATTTGTTACATATACTGCAACTTTTGTGAAGTGGTTTTTAGTAAAATTTGTTTTAAGAATCAGCATAGGTTATTAAAATTAATGTTAATCTACTTAATAGCTACAATTCCTCATCACTCCTTGGAGTACAACATTTGGTACTTTTTCTATAGTCTTAAGAAGTATTCTGAGTAAAAGAAAGAAAGGAAGAATGGGAGAAAGAAAGAAAGAAAGAAGAAAGAGAAAAAAAAGAAAGAAGGGAGAGAAAGAGAGTGGTAGGGCTGGAGGGAAGGAGGGAGAAAGGAAAGAAGAAAGGAAGGAACGAAGGAAAGAAGGAAAGAAGGAAAGAAGGAAGGAAGGAAGGATGGAAGGAAGGAAGGAAGGAAGGAAGGAAAGAAAAAATGAAGGAAGGCAGGAAGGGACAAAAACAATTTAATTTATAAAATCTGCTATTTAGCCCAACATAAATTTCATGTAAGTTAACCCTTTAGTAAATGCAAGTTTGTAATTGTCACTTCTCTGCCTGTTCTCTATGCATGAATGAAACCAACAAATGAAGGATCAGAAATAACCTCGTGAATATGTTTTCATCTGTAGTAAATATGTACACAAAGCTTTTTCTCATTTTCTATACATCATCAAATAACTATTTACAATTTACATTTAGCTATAAATATTCTAAAAATTGATGCAACCAAAGGATGTAAATGTATTATATAATGTGAAAACTAGTATTTATAATGTTAATAATATTACAATCTTCATGTTTTATTAATTATAACAAGTACGTATTTTATCAGAGACATTAGCATCCTCTAATTTTGGTGTCTGTGATAGTCCTAATAGCAGACATTATTAAAATAAAAGGAGATTGGTATTTCTGAAAACAATTAACTCAATGGACATTGTTCAAATACATCAGAAGAGCCTTAGAAAGGTTACACCATGTTTACATGATTACCTTTGATGTAGTTCAAGACCACAAAACAATCATACTTCGCTTTGCCATCACTATAATTATTCCCATTGTAAGAGGAATCATTCACATAATTTACTTGTTATAGGTTTGCCCTTAAGTTATTATTTTCTATGAAATAATATCCAAATGATAAACTACACTGAGTTAAAGCAAAACTTGCAAAATATATTGGACGATGTAACTTCTCCCAAATACACATTTTAAAATTGATTTCCCCTGTCTGGTGAGATTAGAATCACCCTTTCAGAGATGACCCTGAGATAATGATCCTGCTAAAAGAAGCCCAATATAACTACTCTGCCATGTGAACATCCAGCAAAAAAGTATAGTGAACTAGAAAGTAGACCCCCATAAGACAAGGAATTGATTTGAGTAACCATTTTTATAATCAATGTTCAAGCTTCAAGAGTATGAGTAATATACTCCTGATGTTTTTAAGCCACTTACTTCGAAGTATTCTCTTATAACAGCCCAATAGTTGGCAAAAAGCAAAGTAGTTTTGATTTAAATTTCAAATTTTCAGAAAAAAAGATTCATAAGGTTTTATCATTTGAATTTTATTCTCCAAACCTCCAGGTTAAAAATATTTTTAAATGGGAATTGAATTGATGTGCAACTCTCTATTCAACTATCATAATTAATTTTTTGAGTATTTTAATATCTTTAAGTCGTTGTACAAAGGAGTTGCCATTCACTGAAACAGTTTATGGATGCAGTGCATCTTGGTCAATGTCACTCCTTTCAATATTCTCATCCACTCTTCCCAATCAAAACCAGTCTTTACGTATCTCAATATTATGTTATGTATGGAATTACTTGCCATTTAACAAAGCAGTTTATGTGTACAATGCACCTGGAATTGTGTTACCAGTTCAACATCTTCACTCCCATTTCACACTACCCCTTGCTTTGTATATTTCAATTCTGGAAAGTATGCAATAGTTTAATGCCTGTATACTCTCCTTTTCCCCTTCAATTTCCTATCCCTCTCACATTGCCCCCCATTTTCCTGTCTTGCAGTACACATGTACTGGTATTTATTTTGTGGGGCTTTGACTTAATCTTTTAAGAGAATAATAATAGCATTTTCACTCTCCATGGACTCTGATACTTGAGATAATTCATTTGTACCTGTTTGTATACCATCCAGTATGTTTAACCCCCACGGTATAACCCCACTTTCAATGCATTGGATGTTGGTATAATTTGTGGAGGGGAAGGGCAAAAACAAATCGTTTAACTAGGGATACAGGTGGAGCCTTGGCAGCCACCAGAAGTAGGTGGTCAGGTGGCCTTCTCCCAGGCCTCCATCTGTTGGGGGATGGGAAGGTTAAACTGGGCGTAGGGTAGGGCAGAGGCTGTCAGGAGGTGGCCCAAGCTCAACGGACATCTAATGGTCCATTGGTGGCCAGGGAAGAGACCCATGTTATGCTTATCACAAAGAATAAATTGTTTTCAAAGGGGAAAATAGCCTCCAACAAAGATTTGTTCTTCCAGTCCTGGGGCTTGAACTAAGGGCCTGGGCACTGTCCCTGAGCTCTTTTTGATCAAGGCTGGTGCTCGACCAGTTGAGCCCCACTTCCCCTTCCAGCTTTTTCTATGTGGAATGAAGTCCAGGGCTTCAGTCATGCTAGGCGACCACTCTACCACTGAGCCACATCCTCAGCTAGGATGATTCATCCCTCCCAAACCCATATGGCCATTCCTCAGATAAATAGGAAGTAGGGGCTAGGATGAATATGAAGCACTTCTGGTTCACACCAAAATACTTCCCTGCGCCCTATTCCCACACCCTTAGTTGAAGTTTCTCTTCTACCATGAGGAATGAGGGAGGGAGAGGGGAGTCCTGAGAGAGGAGTATCAATAACAGTGTCCCCTGAGCCCCACATCCTCCCCCACACAAGAGATCCTCCAGATTCCAATCTTACCTGACTCAATGTGGACTCTACACTGTCTTCCCACCACTGCAAGGCTCAGGATGAATTAAAGGTCAACCCTGGGCTCAGCCCGCACCCAGGGTGAAAGCTCCTAATCCCAGGCCTACTTCCACCTCTGACTGCCCCGAGTTAGGCCAGACCCACCACTCACCGCTATGTTCGCGGTGATGACCTCATGGATAGATTCCAGGAAGAAGGTCTATGGCAAAGAGCAGAAGCAGCAGGGTGATCATGGCAGAAGGAGGTGGGGTGATTGCTCTGGGATCTTCCTCCTTAGAGCCCTCCCTTCCATCCAGAGCCATGCTGACCCAAAGCATGGACAAGACCAGGGGGTGAGACAAGATGGACTAGCACGGGACTAAAGCAGGCACTATTTTGTCCTGGAGCACTTGAAAATTCCAATTATATTTGGCCAATGCAAATCCCAAAGCTAATATGCAAAGCCTGTCCTTGTTGTTGGCCATGAACACTGTCCCTCAGCTCTTATTCTCAAGGCTGGCACTCTACCATTTGAGCCACAGGACCACTTTTGTTTTCTGATGGTTCATCGAGGATAAGAGTCTCACACACTTTCTGCCCAGGCTGGCTTGGCACCATAATCCTCCAAATCTCAGCTTCTTGAGTAGCTAGGATGCCAGGAATGAGCCACCATGCCAAGTATGTGATGACTTTTGAAGGCATCTTGACAATTTTGTAAAGGAGCACCAAAGGGCCTGGATAGACCATGACCCAATCAAGGAGCTGGGATCGAAGAAGGATGACCTTCTATCCATTCTGTTCCCCAAAATTAAAGATGCCAGGTAGTGGTGTTTGCATCAGACACCTAGGCCAGCAGCCACCAGGCTTAGTGGGGAATAAGTAGAGAATATCCAAAGATTGCAGTGTAGAAATCTCTGATTTTGCATGCATGTGGTGTGTGTGTGTGTGTGTGTGTGTGTGTGTGTGTGTGTGAACTCAGGGCTTAGGCTCTATCCCTGAGTTTTCTTGTTCAAAGCTACTGCTCTGCCACTTGAGCCACAGCCCCACTTGCTTTTCGATTGTTAATTGTAGGTAAATGTCTCAAGGATTTTCCTGTCCAGGGTGTCTTGGAAGCATGATGGAGACCCTAGGAAAGCAAGAGTAAACACAACTCACAGGTACAATCCCTATGGTGGGCCACTCCTGCCCCCTGGTGGCCAGATGCGGGATATGAGGTAGAGTTCAATTCTGAGAAGTGACAAGGGCCAAGCTGACTTTTGTTCACCCTGAGTGCTGATGACAGGTCTGTTCCACCCTAGGCCAAGACAGCTCCAGGAGGCCCAGCTTCCCAGGGGCACAAGGAAGAGAGAGGTCAGCTCCAGACTGAGCTAAGAGCCTTTGCCCACAGACACCCCAACTTGGCCTTCCTTATCATGATAAGACCTGTCAAAGAACAACCCAAACAAAACCAAAATTGGAGCTGTGCCTCCAAGTGGTAGAGCTCTAGCATTGAACCAAAGAGCTCAGGAACAGGGCCCCCAAACTTTGAGTTCAAGACCCCAAGGTGACCCACCCCCATAAAACACAGGTTGGCTAAATGTGAACTAGTAGGATTTGTGAAGTGTGTCTGAAGAATGGGGATACTGAAGAAAGCACCCTAATTCTAATGAAAGCTAAACCTGTGACATACAGCTATGTGCTGAATCCTTCAAAGGACGCTATTTACTGGGTCCTTCCCACATGGGGGTTTTGTGCTGAGTCCTCAAAAAGGTGCTGTTTGCTGAGTCATCCCATAGGGTACTATGTGCTGAGTCCCTGAGAAGAGTGGGCTGTGTTCGGTTTTTCAAAGGGTGCTGTGTGCTGAGTCCATTACACAATGTACTGTATGCTGAGTCCTTCAAAAGGTGTGGTGTGCTAATTCATCCGAAAGGGTCCTGCTATGTGCTGAGCCCTTGAGAAGAGAGGGATGAGGTGAGTTTTTGAGTGCTGTGTTACACTGGGTGCTCTGTATTGTCCTTCAAATGGTGCTGTGTGCTGAGTGCTTCCACAGTGTGGTATGTGCTGAGTCCTGCCACAGTGTGGTATGTGCTAAAACCTTCAAAATTCTTCTATGTGCTGAGTTCTTCAAAGGGTGCTATGCAATGAGTGATTTACAAAGGGTGCTTTGTATTCAGCCTTTCAAAGGGAGTCTTAACCCAGAGGGTGCTATGTAATGAGCCCCTGGGAAAGTGTGCTATGTGCTGAATTTTTCAAAGCATGCAATGTGCTGAGTCCTTTACACTGCAAGCTATGAACTCCCTCCTTCAAAGGGTGCTGTGTGGTGAGCATTCTACACAGGGTACTATATGCTGAGTCCTTCAAAGGGAGTTGTGTGCTGAGTCTTTTGCACAGGGTGCTTTGTGCTGTTTTTGGAAGTGTGCTGTGTGTCATGCCAAAGAGTGCTATGTTCTGAGTCCTTGAGAGGTAGTTATTCTCAACAATCACACACACACACACACACACACACACACACACACAAGGGTCACCATGCACCTTCTTAGTGTGTGGAGTGAAAGGGGATGGAGGTGAGTCTCCTCCAGGGGTGGAGCTGAGAGGAGATTCGATCCCTGGGGCAGGTACTGGGGTTTGGGGAGAGTGCTGAGCTGAGGTGGTGCTGCAATTGCCATGGCCTGGAAGCCTTAGAGCCCAGTCAGGGCTGTGACTCCAGGTAGGGGTAGGAGGCATGGCCTAGGGGAGGAGTGGGCATGGCCAAGTGGGAGAAGGGGCGGGGCCCTAGGATGCACTGTGGTGGCAGTGATGGGGGGGAGCAGGCACGCCTGTGCGGTGGCCCAGGAGTGGAGTGGGGGCAGAGAGAGAAAGAGCAGAGAGAAGAGCAAGCACAAGCACGAGGGGAAGCCATTCCAGTGGTTGGCGGCCACTGCAATCAAAGCTCAGTCCTGGACAGGAGCACAGAGCACCTGGAGCCAGGGTGGCAGGCACATCACTGCGGGCAGCCCCACTGGGACATGGTGGCCATGGCTGCCCTGAATCTGAGGCCCTGGCATGGGAAGCACAGTGGTGGCTTTGGTGGTGGAGGCAGTGGAAGCAGGCAGCTGAGGAGGAGGTGGTGGTGGTGATGGCAGCTGAGGCAGGGGTGGCAGCAAGCAGAGTCCCCTGCAGATGCCCCCGCCCCCTCCCAGCAGTGCTGCTTTTCAAACATGGCTCTGCCTGCTCTGATCCGCGACCCCTTTCCAGTTGCCCAGCAGAGATGGTGGGTCCCTGCCTGGTATGAGGCCCCGACCTGGTCCCTGAACCTGGTCCTCGCACTTCGGGCCTGGGTGCACCCAGAGCCATCACCTACAGCTTCTCCCAGCAGCATGCATGAGTGGCTGCCCCATGGGACCACACCTGGTGCAACTCCCACACCTGGCAAATCCCTCACCCTTCATCAGCTCCCTCCCCCGGCAGACCCGGACCCGGCCTCCTGCCTCCTCTCTCCTGTCCTGCCTGCACCTCCCCTGAACCCCACAGTCCACCCTGGCTCTGCCACAAATGCGCCCCAGGAGAGGGGGGGTGTCTACCCAGGGATACCACCCCATTCCTAGCGGCCAGTGTCCCAAGAAAAGGGCAGATGCAGGGATTGGTGAGGAGGGGGCACCACAGAACCCCTGGTCTAGAGCAGTGGAAGCCACATCTGCACTCTTCCTCTCCCTGGTGGGAACCTAGTGGCTTTAGTGAGATGTGGGGAGGAGCATCTGCACACCTGCCTTCTCGGGTCTTTTCCTTTTTGCTGGGGGTGGGGGGTGTTGGATGCAGGAGATAGCTTCCCCTTGCTGTGTGAGCCCTTGTCTTCTGTGCTCAGTCAACCTTTCACCTGAGGAGGGTCCCAGAAGAACCCACTAGGGAGGTGAGGGCACTGGGGGTCAGAAGGTGACTATCTGGGAGGAACACACCCCCTCTGACACACATACACCTGTCCTGCCCCACCCCACCCCAGCTGTCAACAGTACTCACAGGGTGATCACATTTCCCAGCTCTGCCAGCTTCTGCTGGTGCTCCTGGTCCTTCTGGTCTCCTAGTTCTCCCCAGGAATTCAATTAGCCTAGAAACATCTAGGCTGGAAGTAGGGAGTCCATCCATGTATGTAGCCTTTAGGACCCCATAAAATTCCACAACGCTCCCACCCCAAGTCAGCCACCTCTCGGGAGGCACCAGGACTGCCTGCTTTGTTTTCTGTCCGGGCTCTGAAAAGTCACCTGTCTCGGGATTCCTTCACCCAGTGTCCCGGCTTAGGGTTTTGGTGAATGGGGAGTCAAGGCTGGTTGTTCCCAAAGGAAGGGTCTGGCCCTGGGTAAAGGGAGAGGCAGGGTGGTTCTGCATTATTAGAATGGTTTTCCCCTTGGGTGGGAGCCCCTGGTTCTGACAAGGGAACTGCCATGCTTGAGCTTGTACATTGCCCAGATGAGGAACCAACAAACTCAGGAGAGGCACTGCTCTGAGACTGTGTGTGTGTGTGTGTGTGTGTGTGTGTGTGTGTGTGTGAAAGAGAGACAGAGAGATAGACAGAGAGAGACAGAGACAGAGAGAGACAGAGACAGAGAGAGACAGACAGACACAGAGAGAGAGAGAGAGAGAGAGAGAGAGAGAGAGGAGAGAGAGAGAGAGAGAGAGAGAGAGAGAGAGAGAGAGATCATCTTTCTCCTCGTACAGCCTGACTGTGCTCAGGTCACTGATCAGTTGGCAAATTGCAGGTGCTGCATGGTGAGCCTTGTGTGACCAGTTTGGATGTGTGTGTGTGTGTGTGTGTGTGTGTGTGTGTGTGTGTGTGTGTGTGTCTGTGTCTGTGTCTGTGTCTGTGTGTCTGTGTGTCTGTGTTGGGAGAATAGGAGATGAGAAAAATGAAAATATATTTAAGTCACCATGTCTAAAAAGAACAAAATCAGTTTATTTGTGTGTATGTGTGTATTTGTTGTTCTTTTTTCATAATGCCCAGTATGATCCCAGCCACAATTTTTGTTTTCTCCTTCACCATTTCATGGCTCCTTTGGGGAAAGTTTCAGTATATGTTCCTTTCCACCTTTTTCCACCTCCCTCTTCCCCTTTTTTGCAGTCCACAGTAGCTGCTGGACTTGCATGGAACTCCCTAGGAGGCCTGTGTGAACCGCAGAACAGAGTGGACACCTGTCCTTCTGTCTTCAGCCAGAAGGCTCGTGAGGACAGTGACCACAGCCGCACTTTTCCAGCCAGACGCTCTGCTCTCATGTGTATAGTTGGAGTTAATTCAAGGGTTGGGAATGTGTCTGCCAAATATAATTAAGGAACAAGATGGATGGGAGTAGGGCAGGGGCTGTGAAGCTAGGAATGTCTGGGGAGTGCTGAGTGGTGTAACGTGGCAGATGGTTCACCACAACCGAGGATGAGAGGAGAACCTTACCCAGGGCATTGGCGGTGTCTGTGGGCATCTGGTCAGGGGGCTCTGGGCCCCCACTGGTAGCGTGGATTCCCTCCTAGGGCAGTGCATCCATGTGTAGTCCTCCCTGGAGTCCTGCAGTCTCCAATCTGTGTTCCACCTGGGCTGTTCCCAGCTGGACAGTGGTAGGCAAGTTTCCCCTACTGGAGCCTGCTTAGTATCAGACTGTGGCAGTTAGCTAGGGCTCTCTGAATGCCAGTTTCTGTAACCTGCTGTAGGCTGCCTGGAAGGAAAAGGGGATCACTGACTTTGGAACGCTTTAAGTTTGATTGGGACAAGTGAAATGCCACCTTTTCCAGATTTTGTTCTTGAAGCTGGCAATTTCCACTAATGCCTGGGTTCATGGGTCAAATTAGATGAACCAATTCAATGGTCAAACAGTGACCTTCAAAGTGGCACAGGCAGAGTTCCCAAGCCAGATGGTCTCCTGCTACAAATGTCGTGTCTTGACTGCCTTTCTCTGGCAGCTGCTGATTCTTATACGGCTCTCTCTAGGGTGACCACCACAGTCGAGGATGTCATGGGGAGCAGAAAGTGACCTCGCCATCCCAAGCCTGCCAGCTGTGAGCAGAGACGATTTTCAGCACCTGCAGTGGACTCTGGGAGATTTAAAGACCCGGGATGCCTCAAGAATCCTTTCTCTGTAACATGAAACTTGGGGGCCAGATATAGTGGATCATCCTGTCTGGCCCCACGGACAGGAATGGAGGCTACTTGCACCAGGGGTTCAGCTTATGGCAACCTCGTTCACACCTGAGGGGGAATTGAGTGCCACAGAGTTGGTCAGCCACTGGACAGAGATCTTTGAGAAGATAGGCATCCCACTGGCCCCAGAATCCAGCGAGCACATAGTGGCTCACATCCTGGGAGCCAAAACAGTTAAGTGCGGTGGCACCAGGAGGGTGGGAAGAAGGACGAGGGAGAACTGTGGGAGAACTACATCAGGCTTTGCCTCCCCCGCCCACCCACCCCAGGATGCTTACATGAATAAAATGGGACATTTCTGTAGTATTGTCATAGACAGATACTCATTTAGTTATCCAACAAAGAGTCACAGTGTGCGCCATGCTTGAGGGGGTGGGGGGTCATAGATGATGAAATGTTCCAGTGCTGGTTCCACAGCACATGAAGAAACCTTGGTTTGAACTGGATGCTGGTGCTTCATGCCTGTCATCCTAGCTACTTAGGAGGCTGAGATTGGAGGATCAAGGCTTAAGGCCCAGGCAGGAAAGCCTGTAAGACACTTATATCCAACTAACAACCAAAAATAAAATGCCAGAAATGGATGTGTCTCAGAGACAGCACTCAGGCTCTGAATTCAAGGCCAGAAGTGAGACAAAGAAAGGAAACAGCGAGAGAGGAAGGAAGGAGGAAGGGAAAAAAAGAGGAAAGGAAGGAAGAAGGGAGCATGTGAGCCTTGGTTTGGAGTTCCTGGATGAAAGGAGCCAACCACTCACAATCTCTGTGGGTAACATTTCAGAGCCTAAAGCCAGTATGTAGGACTAAACCACTGACCCTTCAGCAACTTCATGACATCTAGGAGCTGTGTGGTCACCAACTTCAGGGGGAAGCAGCCTCAGGAAGGACCTAGGGCTCAGGGTGGTTCACCAGGTTTCAATTATCCTGGCCCCAGCAAGTTTATTTCCTGGTCAGATAATAAGAAATTGTCTAAGGGCTAGGGAGGTGTTGGGGTGAGGGAGTGTCAAGGGCGGGGCAAGGTATAAGCAGGAAGATGAAGAGGTAGGACAATCCCAGGTCAGGTGTGTCAGGACATTGGAGCCATGATCTCTCCTGACAACATAGACCACCAGTTATAAAGTCTTTGACCCAGCCACACTTCCATTAAGAGTCCTGGAACCTTGGGTTCACCATTGACTTCCTGGCTGTTGCCCACTGCAGGATGCCTGTGCAGAACATCCTTGGGGACTGGGACTTTCGATGGCTGAATCAGAAGATGACACCCCCGGTGTTCATTCCTCCACCAGAGACATAGGTAAGTGGGCCACTGGCACAGGACAGCCAGGGAATATGGATGAGTCGGGACCCGAGTTACTTTGAGACTTCCTCTAGGGGGCGCTAAGACCACGTGACTGCCATTCTCAGAGGCAGAGGTGGGTCTCTTTGCTGACTCAACCTTTAGTCTATATGGCAGATCTGGGACTCATAGGGGGCTGACTGAAGGTGGGGCAGGCTTGGGTAGAGGCTGGTGAGAAAACAAGAGGCACTGGGCTCTGAGCAGGGTTGTTTCTTTGAGGATACTCACAAACTAGGAACATTCCTGGGATGGACCAGCACTTTTCTCCTTCCAGAGAGAGAGGGACCTAGAGCCTATCCAGTTGGAGTCCCTTGGCCAAGAAATCCTTTCATATTCACATCCTGTGGTTGGATAACTATAACTCACCTTGCTGCCCAGTGTCAAGGCAGGACAGTGATAGATCCTGAGTCTTTGTTAAGGTCAGGGGATCCTCAGTATGAGATTGTACTTGAACGTCCTGACTTGGTGCATGGTCTGTCCCATCTAAGACTGCCATGATGTAGGACATAGATTCTAGAGAATCAGAGCTGGATGGGGTCTGTTCTGGGAGTCTTGACTATTATGTGTGAACTTTGAGCTCCTGTGTGCCAACGTGCTTCCTTTTCTTGGGTGGGTCTTTGCTAGAAAAAGCTTGAAACTAGGGACTGGGTCTTATCCCTTGTCTTTGATGTTCAAAGCTAGCACTCTACCATTTGAGCCAAAGCTTCACTTCCAACTTTTTTGGGTGTTTAATTCTAGAAAAAGAGTTCTGAAGGACTTTGCTTCCAAGGGTAGAATCCAACTGTAGTGCTCAGATCTCAGTCTCCTGAGGGTATAGGATGAAAAGGATGGAAAATTATCTTTGACCGGGTGCCAGAAGCTCATGGCTGTCATCCTTGGTACTCAGAAACTGAGATCTAAGGATCACGATTCCAAGCTATCATGGGCAGGAAAGACCCTGAGACTCTTATCTCCAACAGATCACCAGAAAACTGGAAGCAGTGCTGTGGCTCAATAGTAGAGTGTTTGCCTTGAGCTGAAGAGCTCAGGGACAGCACCTAGGCCCAGAATTCAAGCCCCACAACTGAAAAAAAGAAAGCAAAACATCATTGCCTGCAAAGGATGGTGGAGGTGTGTGTGTGTGGCGGGGGGCGTGCTGTGATTGGGAGACCAGGTGCTGGCTTCACTGTACAGACATTTTTAAAAACTCCTTCACGTTTGCCTCAGTTTGAAGCCAGAGCTTCAAGAGGACTTCGCCTGTGGCAGGCAGGGAGTGGGCAAATGGGTGCAGGGGTGGGATTATTGTGTCTGTATTTTCATCATTGAAGGATGGATTTGGATGCTGGATGACAAAGTCTGAAGTGAAGGGTTGCAAGAAGTTTGTGGCCTGACGAGGATGGGTTTCTTCTGGGTATGTGAAAGTGGCTGAAGCTAGAAGCCGCTGGTGGCTCACAACTGTCATCCTAGCTCCTCAGAAGGCTGAGATGTGAAGACTATTGGTCCAAGCCAGCTTGGGCAGAAAAGTCTGTGAGACTTGATGTCCAATGGACCACCAGAGAACAGGATTTGGCACTGTGGCTCAAGTGGGATAGTGCTCACCTTCAGCTGAAGAGTTAAGGGACAGCGCCCTGGCCCAGAGTTCAAACCCCATGACCAACTACAAAAAAAGAGGGGGCTAAGTTTTCCGCATAGCAGTGTGTACAGTAGGAACTGCCATGTTGGACTATGAGACATTCCAGATATGTGAGAGGCTTACTGGTTTTTCTATAGTGGGTCTGATGTCGGTAGTGCCACCTTCTTGAGAGTAGGATGTGATCCTAATGGAGACAGTTCATGGTTCTGTTCTCAGGGACTGCTGAAGCCTTGGGCTCTGTGTGTGTGTGTGTGTGTGTGTGTGTGTGTGTGTGTGTTTGGGTGTGTGTGTGTGTGTGTGTGTGTGTGTGTGTGTGTGTGTTATGTCTGTGTCTGTGTGTTTGGAGTTTGAATACCTGGGCCTTGAACTCAGGGTCTAGGTGCTGTTCCTGAGCTTCTGTGCTCAAAGCTATTGCTCTGACCCTTCACTTGAGCCACAGCTCCACCTCTGGCTTTTGGGTGGTTCACTGTAGATAAGAGCCTTACAGTCTTTCCGGAATGGGCTGGTTTTGAACCGTGATCTTCAAACCTCAGCCTCCTGAGTAGCAAGGAAGACAAACATGAACCACCCCTGCAGGTTGTGTGTTTGTGTGTGTGTGTGTGTGTGTGTGTGTGTGTATGTATGTGTGTATGTGAGTATAGATGTGGGCTGTAACAAGGTGCACTGGACCCTGTGGTAACTTCTGCGTGCTTTCCTTGGGAAGTACATGGGCTTTGTGGCTGAGGTCTGGGGACCTGGAAGGGTGAGATGCTTGATGGGGACTCAGCACTGTTAAATTATAAGACCAAGTTATCTGTGTGCCCTGGAGCTGTGTACTTCCTTGGGCCTGGTTGGTGGCAGAAGGAGCTTGGGAGGACCTGGGGGTGTGGCCCCCAGGGGGACAAAGAACATGGCCAGCACTTAGTAAGGATGAGAGCCCTGTTAATATGGAGAACACTCTCATGGCTCAGACTTTGGGTCTTATCATGATGTCTGATGGGTGAGGCCAACCCTATTTTAAATGTTGACCTGTGACCTTCAGATCTCAGCCTCCTGAGAAGCTAGGATTATTGGCATGAGCTTCTGGCAACGAGGCCTCTGATTTTTTTGGTATATTAGGGTTTGAATTCAAGCTATAGACTTGCCAGTCAGGTCTTCTAACATGCGAATCAAGACTTTCTGTCTTGGGCATTTCCGAGGTAGAGTCTCAATATATGCTCAGGCTGGTCTGGATTGGGATTCCCCACTGCTACCTTTCTGGCCAGACCCTGGTTATAAGAAAATGAATTCATTCTATGTCTATATCGCTTTGCTAGGGTGTCGTTTCAGGGAGTGGGGGCGGTGTGAAGAGGAAAGACCCCAGAACTGACACCTCCTGGGGCACATTTGTTCTTGTGACAGAGCCAAGTCATTGCTGTGTATGACGAGGAAGCCGCCACCAGACTGACCTGGAACAATGCTTAAAGGTATGTAGGCTGGTGAAGTATCAAACCCACCCATGTCTGCTTCCCACTCACAACAAGGGGGTGCAGTGCAGGTGGTCCAGCACTGGCCCTAGGAGAGTATAAATGGATCGTGGTGGTCAGGTGCCGGTGGTTCCCACACATCATCCTGGCTATTGGGGAGTCTGAGGTCTGATGGATGTGACTCAAAGCCAGCCCGGGCAGGAGAGTCTGTGAGATTCTTATCTCCCATAAACCAACAACCCCCCCCCCCCCACAAACACACAAAGAAGCCAGATGTGGTCCTGTGGCTCAAGTGGTAGAGCCTCAGCCTCGAGTAAAAGAAGCTCAGGGATGACACTCAGGCCCTGAATCCAAGCTCTAGGACTCAAAAAATAATGAAATAAATGAATAGTGGGCATCTGTTACCTTACTACCAAAAAGGATGGATTCAGTCTTCTCTCTGGTACTTGTATCCAAAGGTAATGAGCTTCTCTTGATGTTCCTCTAAACATCTCCTTCTCTCCATTATCTTTACAGGCTTCAGTTGCAGGATAGAATTCAGATCATTCCACTCAATGTGACCTTATGTACCCTCCCTTACCTGCCTTCCTTCGGGTGGTGATCCTGGATGTACTCACCACTGGGAGGATGAGGCACGGGAGAGATAGGGTAGGTATCTCTGAAACTTACACACACACACACACACACACACACACACACACACACGCACACACACACACCCAGGCCAACTCAGACTATCCTTTTCCAAAGGCATTTCATCTCCTTGGATTAACTGACTTAGGAGAGGAACTTGATCCCCTGTAACTGAATATTTTAACTGGGGCTTACTAGTTGACATGAGATAAACAAAAGCTCAAAAGAAAGGTTCTGGTGCCCATCACCTCTGGCTCAGGCTCACACCTGACATCCTGGCTACTTGGGAGGCAGACATCTGAGGATCAAAGATTGAAGCCAGCCATAAGCTGGAAAGCTGGTGAGACTCTCTCTCCATGGAACCACCAAAAAGTCAGAAGTGAAGCTGTGGCTCAAGTGGTAAAGCACCAGCCTTGAGACAAAAACTCAGAGTTGCAGCTCCCAGATACTCAGTTCAAGCACACACAAAGAATGGACCCATCTTGTTGCCCCCAGACTGGCTGGGCTTCAAGTGCCCTCTCACGGAATGTGATACTGCTCCCTGGGTAGTGTATCAGAGCCTTCAGAAATTGGGTGTTGGAAGCCAGGCCTTCCCCTTCATGTGCTTTCCACCCACACCAGCAGGAAGGGAGAGCGTGACAAGGCCAACAGCCTGCAGAGCAGAGAAGACCACACTCTGCAGGGTGATTGAAGCAGGGTTCTTAGAAGCAGCACTTGAAAAGGGGTCTTGCTTAATAAGGAGTATCTGAGAAGAAGCACACAGAGCAAAGATGCTGTACATAAAGGACAACATAGAGGAGCATGTTCACTTCCAGCAAGAGCTGCTGCTGAGAAATTCGGTACAGATGTGCAAGGCTGTCCTGAGACACGCCCGAGGGGTTACAAAAGAACAGCTATCCGGGGTTAGCATTGTGTCTTAGCAGTAGTGGGCTCGCCTAGCACACAGGAAAGCCTGGGTTCAATTCCTAGGTCCCACATACACAGAAAAAGCTGAAAGTGGCCCTGTTGCTCAGGTGGAAGAGTACTGGCCTCGAGCAGAAGAAGCTTGGGTACAACACCTAAGCCCCAAGGTCAAGCCCCAGGACTGTCAACATAAAACAGCAGTCCAAGGGTCCTTGGTGACAGGTGGATGACTATGCCCTGTAGCTCTTAGTAGATCCATCCATTTTTATGTGTCTCCTTCTTTGACAGAGGGGAGCTGGACACTCCTTCTGCCCTGGCATCCCCTGGACCCAGTTATCAGCAACAGTCCCAACATCTTCCATCCACCAGGACATGGAGCAGCTGGCCCCAGAAATCCTCAGATACCAGTTGGGTAGGGTAATGGGATACAAGGCAGGCCCCAGAAGTCTTAGTGGGTCTGATCTGCCCCAGATGACCAGGCCTTCCAGAGGAGGCAGATGGGAGGTTAGAGAGGGGTAGTGATGTGCAAAGGGCACTTTAATGCCTATGGCCATACCCAGATTCCAAGTCTCCCTTTGCTGTCCCTAATGGATCTAGAGGAGTGACTAGGTGGGAGTGTCTACAGGAGGACTAGTTGGAAATTCTAAAGACTGAGACACCATAAAACATGCACAGATGGCTCATGCCTGTCATCCTGGCTACTCGGGAGTATCTTGTTTCCCCAGCACAGGCAGGAAAGTCCCAAGAGAGTCTCATCTCCAATCTCCAACCAGAAGTAGCACCATGGCTCAAATGGTAGAGCACTGGCCTTGAACAAAAATCATCATCAGGGAGAGTACCCAAGCCCTGAGTTTAAGCCCCTCAACCAAAAAAAGAAAACAAGAAAGAAAGACACCCCTTGCCTGCAAGAGATGGTGAAGGAGTAGGGTTGCTGTGATTGGGAGACTAGGTGCTGGCCTCAGGGTACAGACATTTCTAAGAACTCCCCAGTTTTGCCCAAGGGTGAAGTTACAGCACAGTGGGCTTTGCCTTACCAAGAACTCCAGAGGTCGTGGCCTTTCTTAGGCAGGGAGTGGGTGAATGGGAATAGGGGTGGGAGGGTAGTGTCAATTATATTCTCCCCATCCATGGAAGAATGGTTTTGTATAATGGTGTCAAAGTCTGAAGGGAACAGCTGCATGTGGTTTGTGGCCTGACAAAGTGGGTTTTCCCTGGGTGTGAGAAGGTGGCTGAAGCCAGGCATTGCCAGTGGCTCACAACTGTCGTACTAGTTACTCAGGTGGCTGAGATCTGAGGATTCAGTTTCAAAGCCAGCTTTGGCAGGAAAATCTGTGAAACTATCTCCAGTGAACCACCAGAAAACCGGAAGTGGCGCTGTGGCTCCAGTGGTAGAGCGTGCACCTTCAACTGAATAGCTGAGGGACTTGCACCTTCAACTGAATAGCTGAGGGACTTGACACAAGCCCAAAGTTCAAACCCCATGACCAACAACCAAAAATAAGGTAGCTGAGTTTCCCACATAGCGGTATGTACAGTAGGAAATGGCATGCTGTGTCATGAGCCATTGCAGACATGTGAGAGGCTCCGCGTTTTGTCTACAGTTGGTCTGTGGATGGTAGTGCCATCTTCTCAAGGGTTGGGATGTTCAGGTGCTCAGGGACTGCTGAGGCCTTGGGCTACCCGTGGTGTGTGTGTGTGTGTGTGTGTGTGTGTGTGTGTGTGTGTGTGTGTGTGTGTGTGTATTTTTCCCTCATCTTTCTCTTCCCCTTCATTGGTGCCTGTTTGCCTCTTTATGACCTCAGATGGTGCCCCTCCTGCACAGCAACCTTGCCTTTAGCCTCCTATCAGGGTCTACAATGAGACTTAAATTGCCAGAGACCTGCATATTCCAGCTTTTCTTTGGGGTCGTCCATGTCTTTGGCCACCTCCAGGGGATTCTGGGTTAGCAGGGCAGGCTGGCATAGGTTCTCCCCTGACACAGGGTGAGGGGGGCGGGGGCTCAGTCATGTGATGTCCTGTCCTTTTCCTCAGCTGGGCCTCTGTCTGCATGTCCCTTCCTGGAGGCTGGTAGTGGAGTCGGGGAAGAGTGGTTGCCAGTGGCTCTGGCCAACTCAAGCATGATAGCTGACTGAAGGCAGCCCAACCAAGGATCTTCCTGGGCTACCTGGGAGGTGAGGGCAAGGTGGCTTGGAAGTATCTGTCGGTGTCTAGGAAATGTCAATGTACCTTACCACAGGAAAGTCTATCTCCCGCCCCAGCTAGGCCTCTCTAGGTCCTTCTAGACAATTTCAGATGCCCAGAATACAGAGGCACAGACTTTAGATTCCAGGGCCAGGGAACTGAGGGATGAGAGACTGGTATGTCCAATACATCAATGTTCTGGGGCATTAGCCTTGACCTGGCTATGCCCCTCCTTGTGTATGTTCATTTCTTAATCCAGTGCTGGCCACACACCAGCCTCTTGTGGCAGTGCTGTGGAAGTGGCAGGAGCGGAAGTAAGATCTAGGATAACAAAAATCTGGATGTATGGCCTGTGGGGATGGGGATGGCAAAGGGTGTCTATTAAGAAAAAACATCTCAGAGCTGGAACTCAGGGCCTAGGCATTGTCCCTAAGCTAAGACTCTACCTCTTGAGCCACTGCTCACCTTTCATCTTTTTTAGTAGTTTAGTGGAGAGAAGAGTCTCATGGACTTTCCTGCCTGGGCTGGCTTCAAGCTGCCATCTTAGGAGCTCAGCCTCTGAGTGGCTGGGGTTGCTGGTATGAGCCATTGCCAACTGCTAAGGATGTTACCATGTGTATGTGTGTGTATGTGCACATGTAAGTGTGTGTGTGTGTGTGTGTGTGTGTGTGTTTACCAGGGCTTCAATTCAGAGCCTAGGTGGTATCCTTTAGCTTGTTTGCACAAGGTTGGTGCTGTACCACTTGAACTAGGGTAGCTCTGCTTCCCAGCTTTTTGGTGATTCATTGGAGAGAAGAGTCTGCCCAGGCTAGCTTTGAATCTTGATTGATCCTCAGGTGTCACTCTTGAGTAGCTAGGATATAGACATGAGCCACTGGCATCCAGCTACAAGGATGTCTTCTTATACTCTCTTCTGTTCTAACACATTGTCTACTTGCCCTGGCGTAGATCCTCTGACCTCCACATCAGCTCCCAGCAGCCCCTGACTGTGTGGAGAACATAAAGCTCAAACTTGATCCTATTTCTTTTTCCTCAGGGGAGGGAATGTTTCCTCTGAAGCCTTGGTTAGGAGGGGTAGCTGCAGATGGATACTCGGCTGCGAGAGAGGTACTTTGTTTTAGACAAGAAGGAAAGTGTGGCCAGATGCTAATAGCTGATGCTGTCCTATTCCTAGCTCCTCAGGAGGCTGAGATGTGAGGATTACCATTCAGAGCCAGTCCAGCTAGAAAAGTGTGTAAGACTCTCTTCTGCAAATAACCACCCAAAAACTGGAAGAAAAACTGTGGCTCAAGTGGTAGTGTGGTAGCCTTGAACGAAAAAACTGAGGGATAAAGCCCAGGCCCTGAGTTCAAGCCTTATCATCAAGATGCATGGGTGTGCATGCACACACGCACATGCTCTCTCTCTCTCTCTCTCTCTCTCTCTCTCTCTCTCTCTCTCTCTCTTTCTCTCTCTCTCTCTCTCTCTCTCTCTCTCTCTCTCTCTCTCTCTCTCACACACACACACACACACCGAGGATGGTGTTAATGATGAGCTGAGCTAGACCTGGGGGCAGTCCTGAGGCATAGTCATAGTAAATTCTAAAAGTAGATCAAGTGGTTTCTCCCTAAGTCCTTCTTGGGCTGAGTGAGTATGGGCCATGGCAGTAAGTTCCATGGAATCTGCCCCTCCATCCGTGCATGTGGCCACAGGACCAAGGGAAGGACACTATGGATGCTCCTTTGTAGTCAGTCCAAGATTGCAGACCTTCATCTGTCCCCAAGCAGTAGAGAGGAAAGCAGGGCTCTGAGCCTTGGGACTCCTGGGATAGCGACTGCTACAAACATCAGCCAGCCAGCTGTGGATTCCTGAGCCTACAAGTCTTTCATGAGCCCAACTCAACACCTGCCCAAGGTGTGCCTGACGGAGTAGCAAAGTTGTGATACCTGCATGAGTGGGCATTACCTGCTGTGCCGTCTTGCAGCTCCTGGCCCTCCTGGCCCAGAACCGTGCTCTGAGACTTCGGTTTACTGCTCAGATGCACACTGCACCCATGACTGATGCCATTCTCATGACCCGGCTGATGAACTCCATGCCCCAAGGCGGAACCTTTCTCTGATACTGTGGCCCATTCCATGCACAAAGGCCGCCAAAGAGACTGCTCTGAAGACACCTAGACATTGCCAGACCCTACCCTCACGGGCCCATTGGAAAGTACTCTGCTTAGAGCCACAGAGTGAGCTCAAAGCAGGTGTTGGTCTTGGGGCTCAAACTCTGGGCCTGGGCACTGTAGCTCAGCTCTTCAGCTTACCACTTGAGCCACAATGCCTCTTCCAGTTTTCTGGTGGTTCCTTGGAGATCAGTGTCTCCTGGACTTTCTTGCCAGGGCTGGCTTTGAACCACGATCCTCTGATCTCAGCTTCCTGAGGATCTAGGAGGACATGCATGAGCCACATGTGCTTAGCTGATCTTGCCTTTCACCACAGTGGGCTAGGAGCTTCTTAAAGCTTCTCTTTATTTTTTTTCTGTGCCAGAACTGGGGCTTGACCTCAGAGTTTGAGCCTTATTCTCTTAACATTTTCTCAAGGCTGGCACTTGACCACTTGAGCCACATTTCCATTTCTGTCTTTTGGTATTTCATTGGCAAGAAAAGAGTCTCACGAACTTTCTTCCCCTGAGCTGGATTTGACCCACAATATCTGATCTCAGTCTCCTGAATAGCTAGGATTTACAGGGGTTGAGCCACTGGTGGCTAGAAACTTTTCTTAAGAAAGAGTTCTTCCCTGCATTTGCCCTGAATCCTCCATGCAAAGGAGGCCTCTGAGGGTCAGGAGCTGTGAAAAATAGGCTTCCAGCCACTGGAAATGGCTGGGGTCCGTGGTGAAAAGCCAAGCTAATCTTCTCCCTGGGCCCCTTTCTAGGTCCCCACCATCTGCCCTACCTGTGACTCAAGTACAACCTTGACCCAGCCTTGAAAATCCTGCCAGACTTGTCTGAAGCCACAGAACCTTCATTCTACCCACACCACCGGCTCTACTCAATACCTCAGGACCTTTGCCCATGCTGTACCTTCTGCCTGAGGCTCTCTGTCCTGTTCCACATCTTAGAACTCCTGTGGAATTTTGACACTGGTTATATCACCTCCTGGAGCAATTCTTTCCTTCCCTCCTCCCTCTTTTTTTTAATATTGAGTTGCTAGAGATGGAACTTGTGCAGGCCAACTGGCAAAAGCTCTATCTTGGTGTGTTTGTGCCAGTCTGGGGGTTTGAATTCATCACCTCGACAGTATCCCTGAGCTTTTGTGCTTAAGGCTAGCACTCCAGTACTTGAACCAGAGCTCTATTTCTGGCTTTTTGGGTTTTTAATTGGAGAAAAGTGTCTCATTATAGTCTTTCCTGCTTGTAATTTTGATCCTCTGACCTCAGGTTCTTGAGTAGCTAAGATTACAGGGGTGAGCCACCAGCACCTGACCTCTACCGCTTACTTCTAACCTTGGCCCTCCTCTGAGTCCCAGAAGAATATGTCTCACCAGGCTCCCTTTTTTTGCCAGTCTTGCGGCTTAAACTCAAGGTCTGAGCATGTTCCTGAGCTTCTTTTGCTCAAGGCTAGCACTGTATCACTTACGACACAGTGCCACTTTTGGCTTTTTCTTTTTCTGTGGTACTGAGGAATCGAACCCAGGACTTCGTGCAATCT
Source organism: Dipodomys spectabilis (assembly GCF_019054845.1). Lineage (NCBI taxonomy): Eukaryota > Metazoa > Chordata > Mammalia > Rodentia > Heteromyidae > Dipodomys > Dipodomys spectabilis. The sequence continues at coordinate 1,867,472 of NW_024870710.1, forward strand.
AGGTAAGTACTCTACCACTAAGCCACATTTGCAGCCCACGGTTCATTTCTAACAGGAGCTATGAGGGTGGGATTTATTGGCTAACCCTTTTCGGGGTAGAAATCACTGGCTATTTCTTATCTTTCCCAGGATTTGTGACCAGCCTGAGACTTGGCAATCAGGAATGATGAATGAGTGGTAGGCACCAGGCCCCATATCCTACAGACGGTTCTAGAATATGTAGTAAGAACCTTGGACAACTCCTACAGCCTAGGAAGTGTTGGTCTCCCTGGAGGGAGTCGCTGGCTTCTAGGTGTCCTGATGGGACACCTCACCCACAACATAATGCACCTGTTGCACACTCCAGCCCAGGCAAAGCCTTTGGGGCTTCAGTACTTAAATGGCAGAGAAGGATGCTTTGTTCAAGTTGCTGGCTCAGATTTAGTATTGTCTCAGTGCTTGTCCCAGCTTGCCCAGGTTTGGGGGCTAGACATGGGCAACCTGCTGAATGCCCATCATCCATAAACTATCCATTTATACACAGAGACACAGAATTACTGTCTCCTTTTTGGGGGGGGGGGGCAGGTCCGGGATTGAACTATGAGCCTAGGCGCTGTCCCTGAGCTCCTTTTGCTAAAGGGTAGTGCTCTGCCCTTGAGCCACAGCCAAACCCATGTATGTATTTATTTTCCTGTGGTCTCTTAGAAATAACAGTGTCAGGAACTTTCCTGCCCTAGCTGAATTCAAACTAGCATTCTCTACATCTCAGCCTCCTGAGGAGCTAGGATTATAGGCAGAAGCCACTGACACCTGGCTTTCTTTTCTTCCTGTTCTTTTTTTAATTGTGACAATCTGAAGTCTTCACAGTGCCATTCCAATGGTTTGCATTCGAAGTAAACTACCCAGGCGTGGAGTTCGAATGCTAGGACTGTCCCCCACAAATGGAGGGAGAATCTGACAAACTCATTTCTATTCATGTGAATGCTAATGGAATGTTATAAAAGTAATAATTTGCAGTTAATTCTTGATTCTATTTTAGAATGCCACACACAAATTACTGGATTTATATCTTCCATTCTAGCACCTAATGGAAAAATATTGACTAATTTTTAAATACAGATTTTGTAAGTATTCAACCATAATACTTCATTAAATGGAGGCATAATGTAATCACTAATAATTGGTTATATAAATATAATATCTTCATATTCCCTCTCTGTATATATATATATATATATGCATATATATACACACACTCACATGTATATATATATATGTATATATATATATACATCTATCTATCTATCTACCTACCTACCTATCTATCTTTCTATCTATCTATCTATCTATCTCTCTCTCTATCTATCTATCTATCTATCTATCTATCTATCTATCTATCTATCTATCTTTCTACCTATCTATATATTGGGCACTACTGTATAATAAACGTCATATGCTGTGAACCCATACAATATAAATCTCATATATAAATATTAGTTTTTCCAGTGCTGGGGCTTCAATTCGGGCTCTGGAAATTGGTCTGAATTTCTTGTTTTCAAGGATGATGATCTTCCCCTTCACCCACAGTGTCACAGAGTTACCCAGACCCTGAGTTCAAATCAAAGGTTTGCCAGAAAAATGGTGCAAATTCCAAGCCAGGGCCTTATTATCATTATTTTTTTGGCCAAAGCATGGGGTTTGAACTCAGGTCTTGGCATCTCTGCCACAACCAACCCTGCTATCTTAGGACCAGAGTTCAAATCTTGGGGCTGGCAAAAAAAATCAAAAGAGAAGGATAAAACTGAGATGGGAAGGGGGAACAAAGAGGAGGCAACAATGTTTGATAAGAAATGTACTAGTTATCTTTCCCATGTAATTGTAACTCCTCTGTATGGTATTCTTACAATAAAAAAAAAAAAAACTGAGACGTTCAAGAAGGTGGTTTTACTTTTTTTTCCCCTTTGTGTTGTGACCATCCTGGGTCTAAATGAACGTGTACATGACCTTGCATTGCTGATGTTTGGCAGGCTATTAGGGAAGCCATAGCCAAAAGAGGCCACTTAGGCCTGGAGGTCGAATCCTGGTACTGCCACTAATGAATGGTGGGAGATTCTAAGGCGCATTCCGATATACATCCATACAAATAAAATGTTATAAAAGTAACAAATAAATTACTAGTGTATGATTATATTATAAAACTATATAAAAAGTATACTATATTAATTTTCAATTAATACTTTATCATGTATTCAATCATGATACTGAAAAAAGAAAGGAATAATTTAATTGCCAATAATCAGTAATAATATTGTATATGCAATTTCATAATATACAGACATCTCTTTCTTGTTTTAAGCATATACTTCTATATCTTTCTATCTATCTATCTATCTACCTACCTACCTACCTATCTAAATACCAATCTACACATTTATCTGTTTGTACACTTGTCACTCCTGAGGATCAGTGGTAGTGTGCTCTCCTAGGATACAAAGCCCTGGGTTTGATTCCTCACTACCACATGCACAGAAAAATCCAAAAGTTGTACTGTCTCGTTTAAGTAGTCGAGGACTAGCTTTGAGCATAGAAACATAGGGACTGTGTCTAGACCCTTACTCAAGACTCTAGTAGTGGCACCAAAAAAAAAAAAAGACAGAATGTTCTGACTGCAATAATATAAGGATAGGCTGCAAATAACGCATCACAGAACAAGCTGGGAGTCTGGTGTTGACAGGTGACATCTAACCTGACTTAGCCAGAGGTAAACCACTGGAACCCAGCTCCACCGAAACAGATGCTGCTGGCTCACTCACCCTTGTCTTCCAAGATACTCGGGGGCTGAGATCTGACACTGGTGGGTTTAGAACTCAGCCCTGGCATGAAGTCTGCGAAACTCTGACCTGTGGCTCAAAGTGGCAGAGCTCTAGGTTTGAGCTAAAGATCTTAGGATAGTACCCCCAACCTCTGAGTGCAATCCATGTGGCTGGCTCCCCCAGCAAAAAAAATACCCACCCCTCTAAATCATTACATTTGAACTTTGTGAGGTTTGTGATTTGTTTCTGAAAGAATGGTGATACTGATGAAAGCACCCTAATTCTAATGACAGCATGTGGGATACAGCTATGTGATGAGTTCTTCATGAGTTGTTGTGTGCCTAGTCCTTCACGGGGTTCATTCTTTCATCTGGTCCTTGTAAGAGCTCCACCTGAAGATGATTGTACAGATGGGAAAATTGAGGCTCAGATATGCCCCCATGTCAGGGCCAAAATGATGTATGTACTGAAATCTAGTGAGTTGTCTCCTGCAGACAATTATTTTGGTTTAGTTTTCTCCATCATGTACCTTGAACTCAGAGCCTAGGCGTTGACTTTCATCTTGGGCTCATGGCTAACACTCTACCATGTGGAGCCAACGACCCCTTGCAGTAAAGTGTCAGAGCTTAGGTGTCTTTAGCTGATGTCTGTCATCCTGCCTACTCAGGAAGCTGAAATCTGATGATCTGGGTTCCAAACTATCCCAGACATAAAAGGTCCCATGAGACTATTATCTTCTATTCACCACTTAGAAACTTGAAGTGGAAGCTGGGTACTGGTGACTCGCGCCCGTCATCCTAGCTACTCAGAAGGCTGAGAGCTGAGGATCACAGTACAAAGCCAGCCTGAGCAGAAGATTCCTTGAGATGGTTATCTCCAATGAACCACCAGAAATCTGAAGGGGCTCTTTAGCAGAAGTGGTAGAGCTCTAGATTTGAGCTGAAGAGCTCGGAAACAGCACCCAGGCCCAGACTTCAACTCCTCCAACTTATAAGAAAAAAGAAACCTGAAGTGGAGTGCTGGGAATGTGTCTTAGGGGTAGAGTGCTTTGCATGTATGAAACCGTGGGTTTGAATCCTCAGTACCACATCACTAGAAAAAAAAATCTAAAGTGCTCTGTGGCTCAAGTTGTAGAGTGCTGTCCTTGTACAGGAGAAAATCAGGTACAGTGGTCAGGTCCTGAGTCCTTCAGGACTGGTGTATGTACACACACACACACACACACACACACACACACACACAGACCAGAAGTGAAGCTGTGACACCAAATGGGAAATCACTGAGCTTCTGCTCTGAACTCATGGCCAGCACATTCTCCCTGTGTTCAACCCCAAACCTAGCCACCGTAGACCCAACTAGGAGAGGTCAAAGGTTTCAAATCCTGATGAGCTTCACCAGCCCTAGATGACAGGAAGCATTGTGATTTTGCACAAGTGCTTAGATTTAGCAAGCTTCCGGAAACCTAGTGAGGCAACACTGCCAATTATGAATCATTTAATTAGATTCATGGCCCTAGTTGTCTGCCAGAAGGACTCTTTCATTAATTGTAGCAGTTTGTCTCAACATTGGAACGTAGTGTAACAAAGACAGGATGAGTACAGTGAACTTGGCCTGCCACAGGAGGTGGCACAAATGAAGACTTCCTGTCAAAACAGAGCACTGGGGAGAGAGATAGCTTGGGGTAAAGGGAAGCCTTTTTCTCCTGGCCTTTAGAGCCCACCCACACTCATGTTCACTAATTTGTTTGCCTGTTCCAACAATGAAGCAGATTTCCTCCAGTAGCTTGAGGTGTGCAGAAACCCTCAGGTTACACTGGAACCACTGAGGGGAGTTCTGGAACATGCACTGTTTTGAAAGCTTTGCTATGAAATCATTCTATTTAAAGCAAATTTCCTAGCTGAGTTCCTTTCTTCATAGTGACTCTGGATATTCACCGATAGAAATGCTTGCATATATACACAGATACGTGGAGTTACTGGCTCTTTTCTTTTGCGGCAGATCCTGAATCTTGAACTGTGAGCCTAAACATCGTCCCTGAGCTCCTTTTGCTCAAGTAAGCATTTTATTGTGCCTTAAAACATGATACATCATTAAATGGAGGCATAATTCAATACCTATTGATTATTAGTAATATATTACATGTAATTTAATATGTAGACATCTCGCATTCTATAAATATTTTTATATATTTAAATATACAATCGAATAAACCTATAAATCTCTCTCTCTCTCCCCCAGGCCTCTCTCTTTCTCTCTCTCTCTCTGCCTCTCTGTCTCTCTCTCTCTCTCTCTCTCTCTCTCTATATATATATATATATATATATATATATATATATATATATGCAGCAATTTACACACCTATCAATTTATATATTGGCGACTCCATGGGTTAGAAGTCAGGTCCTGGGAACTGCCTGGCAGTAAATTTTTTTGAGGCTGTTGTGCTTACTGACCACCTGATGAATTTGGCATTCCAGGCCCTGAGTTCAAATCCCATCAGTGCCAAAGTCAATAGGTGGAGTAAGATGCCAATGTTGAACTGTTTTCCTTTCTGTGAAAATCTTGTGTCCTAGGTACAATATGTAATATCTATGCAAATACATACATATATATGCTATACATTATAAATGTATATAAATATTATTTTTGCCAATCCTGGGCCTGGAATTCATGCCTTGGGAAATGTTTCTGAATTTCTTTTCTTCAAGGTGGGTGAGCTCCTATGTCACCCAGATCACAATAGAGTTACCCAGCCCCTGAGTTCAAATCCCAGGTATGGCAGATAAAATGGCCCAAATTCCAAGTCAATGTGTTAACATTTTTTTTTGGGGGGGGGGCAGACATGGGTCTTGAAATTAGGTTGTCCTAACTATGCCACAGCCTTGATTACCCTAAGCTGGGGTGCAGCTTTTACTCCCACAGATGACCCATGGATCCTAGGACCCGAGTTCAACTCCCATCACTGGCAAAAAAACATCAAACCAACAAAAATGGAGGATGAATAAACCAGGAAGTTTTACACAACGGTATTATTTTTGTTTCCTTTGCACTGTAACCATCCTGAGTGACAGTGAATAGGCTTGAAAATTTTACATGACCTTGCATAGCCGAAGGCTGGGGGGCTCTCAATGAAGCCTGAGCCCAATCCAGGAACAGAGGCCCTTAGTTAGATCTTGGGACTGCCACCTACACATGGCTGAAGATCCTAGGAAACTCGTTCCTATCTATAGGAACACTAATAGAATGTTGACATGTACTAATTAGCTAGTCTTTCTAGTATAAGATTGTACACAATAAATATAGATCATTGATTAATTTAATTAATACTTTATTAAGTCTTCTACCGTGATTAATTAATGGAAGCATAATTTTATACCAAATAATTGGTAGTAATAGACTATATAGATAGATATATACAATATAGACATCACACTTTATATCGAGTTATACACTAGAATCTACATAAATGTCTGTCTCTGTATACATTTATTGACAGATGCATGTACATATGTAAATACACACACACACTTCAGTCGACACATCTATCTGTTTAAATATTGGCCACTTCTAGGATGTGAACTTGGGTCCTCAAATTTGCCTGACAACTACACTTGCATCAGACTGGTATGCTAACATTGACTCATTTATGAAGTGGGCCTTCTAGGCCCTGAGTTCAAACCACAGAATTGCCAAAAACTTAATCCTGGTGGAAGAAGCCAATTGTCCCACACGTTTTCCTTACCGGTGAAAGTCCTGGGTCTCAAGTATGATGTACAATATATATGCAAATCTATGTTCTATGTGGTAGGATGTAAAAAATATTATGTGTGTAATCATACTCACTAAAATAATTAACAAATAATTAAAAACAAAATAAAACGATTAACTACACTAACTGCAATATGCATTAAACATTTGTTTTTGGGTCTGGTAGTGGGGCCTGATCTCTGGGCCTTGGCACTGTCCCTCAGCTCTTCAGCTCAAGGCTAGCACTGTACCACGTGAGCCACAGTGCCACTTCCGGCTATTTTCTTTTTGTTTATGTGGTGCTGAGGAATCGAGCCCAGGGCCTCAGGCATTCAAGGCAAGTGGTCTACCACTGAGTCACCTTCCCAGTCCCTGCAGTGAACAATTGTAAGTAAATGTAAGTCATGTATTTAAAATGTATACGAATATTATTTTTTTGAGTGCTAGGGTTGAATTCAGGCCCTGAGAACAGAACTGACTTTCTTGTCTTCCAACACAGTGAGTTTGCCCTTCCCCCATAGTGCTGTAGATTTACCCAGATCCTGAGTTCAAATCCCAGGCCTGCCAGAAAAAAATGGCATGAGTTCCAAGCCAAGGAGCCTCATAATTTTTTAAATATTTGTAGGATACATATGTATGTATGTATGTATGTATGTATGTATGTAAGTATGTATTTTTATTTTGCCACAGGGATTGAACCCAGGTCGTGACAACTCTGGCTCAGCTTCGATCACTCTAGCCTGGGGTGTAGCCACTGGATCCACAGCCAAACCTGGGTTCTTAGGCCCCAAAAGTTGACAGGAAAAAATTAAATAAATCAATACAGAATAAAACCGTTCAACTTGCAGTGGCTGACGGTTTTACATTTGTTTTCTTTGCAAGGTGACCATCCTGGATCTGAATCTGAATGACACAGCTGAAAAATGTTCTTAAGGTGACTTGCTGAAAGTTTGCGGGCTACCAGGGAAGCCATAGGCCTACATGGCAACATAGACCCTCAGTTCGAAGCCCAGTTCTGACCCCTACCAATGGCAGGACATTCTAAGAGTCTTGTTCATATTCATAGGCATACCAATGGAAAGTTTTGAATGTCAGGGTTGAATTAGTTCTTCCTGAATGATACTACTATAAAATTAGAGTAATTATAGGTGGCTGATGCATTTTAATTAATATTTTTGACACATTAAAAGAATACAATGAATTACATGGACACAATAACTTCAGGATAGTGGTTGATTTAATTAATAATTCATTAAGGATGAAAACAATAATATTAATTACATGGAGTCATAATGAATACCCACGAATTGGTAGGAATGTAACATACATAACTGAATAATGTATAAATATCTCTGGCACTATAAAGATCTATATTTATTTGTGTACTACCATCTGCATGTCAATCTGCTCTTATTTTGTAAACCCCTGGGGCTCAATCTCAGGTGCTGGGATCTGCTTGTCAGCTCCATATGCCCCAGGCTGACGTGCTGACACTCACCCACTTATGAGTTGGACTTTGTAGGCTGTAAGTTCAGATGCCAGCACTCACAAAAATGGAATCGTGGATTAAGAAGCCCATAGTGACACATGTTTTCCTTTTGTGTGAAAGGCCTGGTGTCAGGTGTGAAGTTTCATACACAGGCAAATCTATGCCTTATGTAATAAATATTCCATGTGTAATAACAGTCAATAAAATAAATGGTAGATAAATGAATAATACAAAAAATAAAATGAATACACTAAACTCAATACGGTGTCAACATATGGGGCTTGATCTCGGGGCCTGGGAACTGCCTGGCAGATGAATTGGCTAGAGGCTGTTGTGCTGACAGTCACCCATTCATGAATTGAACCTTGTAGGCCCTGAGTTTAGATCCCAGAACTGCCAAAAATGTAATCGTGGAGTGAGAAGCTGAGCTTGACACATGTTTTCTTTTTATTTGAAAGTGTTCAGTGTCAGGTAGGATGTATAATTTGTATGCAAATCTATATGCTATGTAAGAGGATGTCATAAATGTAATAAATGTCATAGGAGGAAAAATTATCACTACAGTAAATGATAAACAAATTGAATTAGTAGTGAATCATTGTAGGATAAAATTAGATATAATAACTATAGGACTGCATTAAGGTTAATATTTTATTAAGCTCTAACAGAATAAAAATTTTATGGAGACATAATTAAATACATAATAATGGGTAGTAACAAATGATGCATATATAATTTAATTATGTTCACTCCTGGGGCTCGGTGCTTGAGTCATCACCTAGTAAGCACGAGGCCCTGGTTTTGATTCCTCAGTGCCACATAAACAGAAAACCTGGAAGTTCTGCTGTCTTTCAATCAATTGAGTGCCAGCCATGAGCACAAATGCTTAGGGACAGTGTCGAAGCCCTTACTCAAGCTCCAGGACTGCTGCCAAAAAAGGCAGAATATTCTAACTGCAACTGTAGAAGGACAAGACTTCAAATACCTCATCACAAAGCAAGCTAGGAGTCTGGTGCTGACAGCTGCCACCTAACATGACTTAGCCAGATGTAAACCAATGCAACCCAGCTGCAAGGAACCAGACGCTGCTGGCTTACCCCTATCATCCTGGCTGCTTGGGGGCTTTAAAACCCAGTCCTAGCAGGAAGTCTGTGAGACACTTTAAAATGTGGCTTGAAGTGGTACAGCTTTAGCCTTGAGCAAATGTTATTAGAACAGTATCCCCATGCTTTGAGTTCAAGCATGCTGGGTAACCACTCCCCCCCAAAAAAAAGAACCATCCCATTAAACCATTAGATGTGACCTTGTTTGGTTTGTGAAATATTCCTCAAAGAATGTGATACTGATGAAAGCACCCTAATCCTAGTGACAGCTTATCGAATAGAGCTATGTGCTCAGTCCTTCATAGGGTGCTCTCAGCTGAGTCCTGCAAAGAGTAACATGTTCTGTGTCCTTCATTGGGTGCATTCTTTCACCTGGTACTCCACAACTCAGATGATTATGCAGACAAGAATATTAAGTCTCAGATATGTCCCCATGGCAGAGACAAAATTATGTATTACTGAAGACTAGTGACTTGTCTCCTGTGGATAATTGTTTTGTTTTGATTTTTCTCAGTCATGAACCTTGAACTCAGGGCCTAGGCGCTGACCCTTACTTCTTGGGCTCATGGCTAATACTCTACCATGTGGAGCCAGTAACCCCCTTGCAGCAGAGTGCTATGGCCTAGGATTTGATAGCTGATGTCTGTCACTTGCCTTATAAGAAGCTGAGATCGGTGGATGTGGATTCCCAACTATCCCAGACACAAAAGGTCCCATGAGAATATTATCACCAATTCACCACTAAGACACCTAAAGTGGAAGGTGGGTGCTTGTGACTCATGCCTGTCATCCTAGCTACTCAGGAGGATGAGATCTGGGGATCATGGTTCGAAGCTAATCTGGGCAAGAAAGTCCTTGAGACACATAGCTCCAATGAACCACCAGAAAACCTGAAGTAGCTCTGTGGCTCAAGTGGTAGAGTACAAAACTTGAGCTGAAGAGCTCAGGGACAGCATCAGGCCCAGACTTCAACTCCTACAACCTACAACAACAACAATTTAAAAAAACAGAAACAAATAAACAAACCTGAATTAGTGGGCTGGGAATATGCCTTAGAGGTAGAGTACTTTGCATATATGAAACTCTGGGCTTGATTTCTCAGGACCACATCACTAGAAAAAAGCCTGAAGTGGCTCTCTGGCTCAAGTGGGTGAGGGCTATCCTTGTATAAGAGAATCTAAGTACAATGCTCAGGTCCTGAGTTCAAGCTCCAGGACTGGTGTATGCACACATGTGCACACACACACACACACACACACACACACACACACACACATACACACACACATACAGAGACCAGAAGTGAAGTTGTACGTGCATGTGTGTGTGCTAGAGAAAAACAGGAACGTTAAGATGCTTCTAGTGTGTTCTAGATACTTAAGGTTGGAAGTACAAAGTACTCATAATTATCAGGTCATTTTATAGGCAATGAAACAATGCAGAAAGTATGAGGATCACTCCAGCTTTTGGTCCTCTCATCCTGAAACAGTAAATTCACTGCAGCTCAATGCTAAGTGACAAAGCTGGCATGTCCTGTGGACATTTGCTCCCAAATCCTGGAACACTCATTTCTCACTTTTGGCTTCAAACCTGTGACCAGAGGAGAAGATGAGGAGAGAAAATCCTTCTCAGAGAAAGCAGCTGTAAAGAACATTGGGGTAGTTTACTTATAAATTCAAACCATTGGAATGACCCTGTTAAGAAGTCAGATTGTCCAGATTAAAAAATGAAGAAGAAAAGAAAGGCAGGTGCCAGTGGCTGCTTACTGTAATCGCAGCTCCTGAGGAGGCTGAGATGTAGAGAATCTTAGTTTGAATCCAGCCAGCATAGGAAATTCCTTGACATTGTTATTTCTGAGAGATCACAGAAAAACCCAGAAGTAAGGCTGGGACTCAAGGTTAATGCAATACCTTTGAGTAAAAGGAGCTCAGGGAGTATGCCTAGGCTCACAGTTCAACCCCAGGACCTGCAGCAATGATGGACCTATGATGCCTCTCCCAAGCACATGTCTGGTATCATAATGCTTCCTGTCATATGAGTCTGGTGAAACTCATCAAGTTTTGAAATGTTTCACTTCTCTTAGTTGGGCCCTGGGTGGCTAGGTTTTGGGGTTGAACACAGGGTGCTGACCATGAGCTTCAGAGCAGAAGCGTGCGTGCGTGCGCGCGCGCGCACACACACACACACACACACACACACACACACACACACAGACCAGAAGTGAAAGTGTGGCACAAAATGGTAAACCTCTGGGCTTCTGCTCTGAGCTCATAGTCTCGAGATTTAGACTAAAGATTTGTGTGGAGTACCTCCTTTGCGAATCCTTGAGGAAAGCTGCTTGAAGCCTCCTCGGGAGATCGCCTTTCAAAGCCAGCCCAAGCAGGCAAGTCTTTGAGACTCTTATTTCCAAAAACCAACAGAAAACCAGAAGTGGAGCAGTGGCCCAGAGGGTAGAGCTCCAGCTTTGAGAGAGAAAGCCGAGCAGGAAAAACAGGCCAGACCAGGCAAGAAAGTTTGGAAGGTGTTTATGTCCAATTAATGACCAGATGGTTGAAGTGGAGCTGTGGGGGTGGTAGAGCCTCAACCTTGAGCAAAGCAGCTGAGGAACGCATCGGGCTTTGAGTTTAAGCCCTGGGATGGCCACAAAATAAATTAAAAGAGAATACCAAGTTATGTATCATTGCTCTACCTACTTATGTGTGTATATTACCACCCTGAATGCAAACAGACCATATTCAATGCTTCTGATTTATTTACTGGTTTATTTTTCAGATATACTCGTTGCACATACTGCATCATTCTCTTCATTTCAAGCACATGGTTTTTCTCTTCCAGGGTTCCAAGCCTGTGTTTTTATATGATGCACACTTAAGCTCTCAACAGCCTTTATTTACATTTTATTAGGAGGCCAAGGCAGGGACAGTCACAAATCAGGCAGGGGAAGAAAAGGTTAGGGTTCATAGAAATAACCATTATTCAGAAAATTAAACTTGGGGAAGTAAAATGGTAGCATACTTATGTAAAAACTACCATTAAGAAAAAGATGAGAGGACTGGGAATGTGGATTAGTGAGAGAGTGCTTGCCTAGAATGCAAGAGCCCTGGGTTCGATTCCTCAGTAGCACACAGAAAAAAGCCAGAATTGGTTCTGTGGCTCAAGTAGCAGAGAGCTAGAGACAGTGCCCAGGCCTTGAGTTCATCCCAAGAACTGGTAAGAGACCGCTAGCTACGTAGGTAGGTAGGAAGGTAGGTATGTAGGTAGGGGGATAGATAGATTTTGGACGTCAGGAGGAAAGAATGGAATACTTCCCAGTGTGAGACCTTCTGCAGGGAGCCAGGCCACCACATTGCCTTCACACAACTACAGAGCAAGAAAACTGTCTCTGTCCCACTTCTCAGGCAGCCGAAGGCCCTAGAGCCAAGAGGGCAGAGCCAGGTTCTAACTCAGGTGCTTGGAGACAGAAGAAAAAAGGCTCTCCCTCTCCTTGGACTGGGAATTTGCATTAATGATTTGCAGAATGAAGGAAGGAGAATGGACTGGCAGAGGTAGAAGAATGGTCTTTAAATCTGACAGATGGAGAGTCAAAACCCACTCCTTAAGACAGAGAGCAGGGTTTTTCTTCTCTGTTCCTCCCCTCTCTATTGTTTTCTATTTATTTTCTATTTTATTTTTATTTGATTCATTAATTTGTTTTATTATTATACACATAATATTTAGTGGCTCTCTATTGTTAACTGGCTCTCTATTGTTAACCTAAAGATAGCCTGAGGCTCCCTTCACCTGAGGGAGGACTCTGGTGTAACTCTAACAAATGTTTGAGGGTTCTCCCCATTGCTGGCTCTGCCTGGAACGAATGAAGTGCTTTTGCAGCTGACTTCCCTGTTGATTATGTGCATTCTGCCTCCTAATCCTGCAAGCCTAGGTCTCTTCACCTAGCATGTCTTTTGAAACTGTTTTCTGTCCTTCAAATACAGTGTTACACTGGAGTTCTTCCTGCTAATAGGGCTAGGGGTTGGATCCTGAAAACTTCATCTGAACAAAGGATGGGTCAAAAATGTTTCTTTTCTGCTTCTATAGCTCAAGAATCCTAAGAACATTTAGAGTGCAAGTAACTTCTCATCACCAAGAGAAACACAGGAAGCTCTTGAACATCTGACCTTTCAGAAGTGGAAGTCAGAGTGTCGTAGACTTTCCTACGCTGGCTGGCTTCACCCTGTGATCCTCAGATCTCAGGCTCCTGAGCTAGGTGACGGATGTGAGCCACTGCTGTTCTGCTGGGTTCAGAAGTGTAATGACATCGACAATACAAGTAAACTGCTCATCACAAAGGGCTAGGGGAGCATATTAAGTCTTTCAACATTGGACCTTTCAGAACCACGTAGGACAGGTTATAATGCTAGAGTCTGAGAGGCTGGGCATATGGATCTGCTACACTTGAACCTTGAGCTCTGCCTTCAATCCTGGTATACATCAGCGTTCATTTTCCAGAGAATGTTCTCCTAATTAGCAAATAGGAAATGTACTTTGATTAACCCTTTCTTTTTTCCAGTTGTGTGAATTGAATCAAGTCTAGGCACTTTTCCTGAGCAAGGCGAACACTGTACCACTTGATCCACAGCGCTACGTGGGTTTTTTGGTTGTTCTTTGGAGATAACAGTCTAACAGGCTTTCCTTGTCTAGGCTGACTTTGAACGGTAGTCTTCAGGTCTCAACCTCCAGAGAAGCTAGGTTTCCAAGTGTGAGCCACTGGCATCTGTCCTATTGCTTTTGACAGTCTTGGGGTTTCTTTTTCTCAAGGCTAGTGTAAAGAGTGAACTCTTTACCACTAAGCCACATTTCTTGCCCCACGCTTACAATTTTATCCCTCAACTTGCCTATCCTCAAGAAAAAGTTTCTGAATATATATCATCTAAAGAGATCACTATAGTAAGGTGTCCAAAGGTAAAACACAGCTCATACTTGAGTGAGACTCTAAACATGTGAAGACTGTGAGAAATGCCTCCATTTAATTATGTATCATGTTTAAACACTTAATAAAATATTAATGAAAAATTAGTTAATATCCTAAATTATTGTGTATAATTTTATAATGTATGTTCAAAATGTACTAAATATTATGTGTATAATAATAAAACAAATTAATGAATCAAATAAAAATAAAATAGAAAATAAATAGTAATCATAATATGTAATAAACATACATATGTAAGTATATATCATATATTACACATGTATACAAATAGTTTTTCCATTGCAGGGTTTTCATTCTGGCCCTGGGAACTCTAGCCTGAATTTCTTTTCCTCAAGACAATGAGATTCGTCTTGACCCATGGTGCAAAAGAGTTAACTGGACAGTGAGATCAAATTCCAGCAGTGGCAGAAATACTGGCCCCAGTTCCAAGACTGAGACTTAATTATTTTTAATCGAAGCAGTTATGTTTATTCAGTTTCATACTGAACATTAAACAAAAATGCAGTAGAGAATTTTGTACAGCTATTCAGCATCCTTCCTTTACCCCTAATGTACTTCTCTGAGAACTACATTGTTTCTTTTTATTGTACATTTTTATTGTTAAAATGTTGTACAGAGGGGTCACAGTTACATGAGCAAGGTATTGAGTACATTTCCTATTGAGCATTGTTGCCTCCTCCTTTGTTGTCCCCCTACCATACCTTCTCTCTCATCTCCACAAGTACTCCCCCTGCCCAGGTCAGTGACTTATTTTTTAATTTTTGGCTTGGCACAGGGTATGAATTCAAGCTGCACCTTCCCACACATTGCTACAGATTTACCAAGACCCTGAGTCCAAGTCCCAGGCTAGGAAAGAAAACTGGCAGAAATTCCAGACAAATGAGTTTTATTTTTTTAAATTTAATTAAGTAATTAATTGTTTTTATTTGTTTTTGTTTTTGTTTGGCCAACCATGGGGCTTGAACTCAGGTCGTGACAACTCTGCCTTAGCTTCGATCACCCTAGGCTGGGGTGCAGCATCTGGACCCATATTTGATCGGGGGATCCTAGGCCCAGAGGGCTTGCAGGAAGAAAAAAAAGCTGGAAAGCAAAAAATGTGGTGAGCTGCAGAGGGCTGGAAGGTTTTACGATTTTTTTTCTTTGCAAGTTGACTATCCTGGGTCTTAATTACATGGTTGCAAAGTGGAGCTGACCTGCCATTGCTGAAAGCTGGCGGGCTATCAGGGAAACCATAGGCCAACCTGTCAACATAGGCTCCTGGTTCAATCCTGGTCCTGACACCTACCAATGGCAGGAGATCATAAGGGACTTGTTCCTATGCATATGAATACCAATTGAAAGAGTAGTTCATGCAACAGTTGAGTCTAAAATTGGATGTAATAATCCTAGGATGCTGATTGATCTTAATAGTTTATTGAGCATGGAAAGAATAATATTCCTTTAATAATAATTCCTTTAATACCTAATAGTTGGTAGGAACGTAGTAGGTGTCATTCAGTCATAGAAGGCTCTGGCACTCTTTACCAATGTTTATTTTTTTGTATACCACCGTCTGCCTATTTATCGCTGTTTTGGCCAAACCTGGGGCTCAAACTCAGTGCCTAGTAACCACCTGACAACTTCATTGGCCAGAGGATGCCATGCTCACACTCACCCATTCATGAATTCGGCCTGCTAGGCCCTGTGTTCAGATCCTAGCAATACCAAGCATGATGGAGAACACATCTACAAATCTACATGCTATGTGATAGGATTTAAACAATATAATAAATGGTATAGGTGTCATCAGAGTCAATAAAATAAATGGTAAATAAATGAATAAAACAATAAATAAAACACGTTATGGACTGAACATCTGTATGGAAGTAGAAATCCTTTCTTTAAAATGTATATAAGGAGTAAGTTTTCCAGGACTGAGGCTTGAATTCAGCCCCCCCTAGGAGGAGGGAATTGCAGGAGATCCTGAGATTCTCATTTCTGGACCTAAGAAGTGTCATGGAATGCAATTGATATCGTCCATGAATGAGTAGTTTGTGCATGATGGGAGTAGGAAATGATAGGCAAGACTCATGGGGTATCAGTTATATGTAATGAAGAGTTGATGAAGCATGACAATAATCATCACAGTCATGAAATGGAGGCATCAGGAAAGATCCAAGAATCGGTAGTCACACGGTAGATTGGATTCCATCACAGGTTGCCTTCTCTCCTACTCTATACAAATATGTACTTATTTGCATACTACCTTCAGTTTATGAATGGATGACTATTGTGCTCCTCCTTCCCCCTCCCCAGGGACTCGTTCTCAGGTCCTAGGAATGTCCTAGCTCCTTGGAGGTTCACAGGCTGCTGTACTCATATGGACTCATTCGCCAACTGGGCTTGCTAGGCCCCGAGTTCAGATCCCAGCCTGCCAAAAGATTCATACTGATGTCAGAAGCCAATCGTTGCACCTGTTTTCCTTTCCTGTTTAAGTTCTGGGTCTCCGCTAGGATGGAGAATTCATGGGCCACCCTGTGGCCATGGGAATAGGGTGTCATCCATGTCAGCCGAGTTATACCTGTCATCATATACTCAAGAAAATACACAATATATCCATGAATAGCATACAAAATAGTGAATAACTACTCTAAACGCACGATGCAGTCTAAACACAGATGTGAATATACATCCCATGTTTCAATGATGAATTGAGGACTCTTGTGGCCTCCCTAGGGCTTGATCTTAGTTCCTGGGAACAGCCCAGCTCCTTAGTGGTTCACAGGCTGGTGTGATCACGTGGACTTATTGGGCAGTTGGGCCTCCTAGGCCCCGAGTGTGAATCCCAGCACTGCCAAAACTTCACCCTGATGTGAGAAGTGAATCATTGCACCTGTTTTCCTGTGCTGTGCAAGTTCTGGGTCTCAACTAGAATGGGAATGTATAAGCAACTCAATACTCATGGGACTAGGTTGTCATCCAGGTCACCACAGTTATATCTGTCGTCTTATGCTCAAGAAAATACACAATACATCAATGAATAAGAGACAAAATAAAGAGAATGACTACACCAAGTGCAAGATGCTGTCCACCCATGTATGTAAATATAGATCCTTGGTTTAATTATGAATTTATGACTATATTATCCCCCACCAGGGCTCGATCTCAGGTCCAGGGAATGGCCTAGCTCCTTAGTGGCTCACCGGCTGGTGTGCTCACCATGACCCTTTCACCAATTGGGTCTCATAGGCCTTGAGTTCAAATCCTTGCACAGCCAAAAGTTTCATCCTGATGTGAGAATCCAATCGATCTATCTGTTTTCCTCTTGTGTGAAAGTCCTGGGTCTCAGAGAGGATGGAGAATGCTATATAGGCAACTCTATAGCCATAGAAATAGGTTGTCCAGGCCAGCACGGTTATATCTGTCACCATACTCTATAATATACACAATATATCCGTGAATAAATAAAAAATATATAAATAAATAAACTACACTGAATGCAAGATGCATACGACACCTGTAGGTAAAGAGAGATTCTATTTTTAAAAAAGATGGGCTTATTATTTTGTCCAGTGCTGGGGCTTCAAATTAGGTCCTGGACTGGGACTGACATTCTAGTCTTTAAGGATGGTGAGCTTCCCCTTCCCCCACTGTGCAACAGAGCTACCCAGCCTTGTGTTAAAATCCCAGCACTGACAAAAGATTCATCCTTATGTCAGAAGGCAATCGTTGCACATGTTTTCCTTTCCTGTGAAAGTCCAGGCTCTCAAAAAGGATGGAGAATGCATAGGCAACCCTATAACCATAGGAACAGGTTGTTATCCATGTCAGGACAGTTATACCTGTCACCATACTCAATAAAATTCACAATACTTCCATGAATTAGTCACAAAATAAGAGGTGCACCGATTGCAAGATGCTGTCCACACATGTATGTAAATATAGATCCTATGTTTATATAATGAATTTATGGCTATCTTGGAACATCCTGAGGATCAATGTCAGATCCTGGTAATGGCCTAGCTCCTTAGTTGCTCACAGGCTGGTTTGTTCACCTTGACCTATTCACCAATTGGTCCTGATAGGCCCTGAGACAGATCCCAGGACTACCAACAAGTGGATCATGAAGTAAGAAAGTGAGTGTGAAAATTATTTTCCTTTTCTCTGAGAGTCCTGGGTGTTAGGCATGATGGAGAACATGCCTACAAATCTAGATGTTATGTGATAGTATATCATCAATGTAATAAACGGAGTGAGTGTCATTGTAGTAAATAAAATCAATGGTAAAAAAAGAATAAAAATTACAAGGAACAACCACACCAAACTTGTATGGACTGAACATCTATAGGTAAGTATAAATCCTATCTTTACAATATATATAAATAGTATGTTTTCCAGGGCTGGGGCTTGAATTCGGGCCTAATGAACAGGCCTGACTTTCTTATCTTCAAGTATGTTGATTCCCCTTCATCCACAGTGCTGCAGATGTACCCAGACCCTGAGTTCAAATCCAAAACCGGGCAGAATAAACAGTGCGAGTTGCAAGCCAGGGAGCTAATTTATTTTTTATTTTTCATTTTATTTTATTTTATGCTCAGCACGGCACTTGAACTCAGGTCGTGGCAACTCTGCCTCAGCTTTGATCACTCAAGGCTGGGATGGAGCCATTGGATCCACAGCTGCTCCTGGAATCCTAAACCCCCAGGCCTTGCAGGGAAAAAATGCACAGAAAAATGCTGTGAGAGAGCTTTTTATGTTTTCTTTCTTTGCACGGTGATCCTCCTGGGTCTGAATGACACTGTTGCAAAGGGTACTTCACTTTGCATTGCTGAAGGCTGTCAGAATACCGAGGAAGCCATAGGCCCACGTGGCAATGTAGGCCCTGATTTCTAATCCCTGTCCTGACACAACCAATGGCAGGAGATACTAAGAGACTAGTTCTCATCCATAGGAATAACAATGGAATGTTATCAATGTCACGGTTGAATGAGTTGATTGTAAATAATGCTTCTATAAAATTAGACAGCATAATTTGAGGAGGCTGATTGATTGTATTTAATATTATGAAGCATTAAAAGAATACTATTACAGGAACACAATAATTTCAAGACACTGATTGATTTCACTAATAGTTTAAGGATGAAAACAATAACAATAATTACATGGAGGCATAATAAATACCCAAGAATTGGTACAAATGTAGTCTATATAAGTGAATAATGGACAGACATCTCTGGCATGCTATAAAGATATGTATTTATTAGTATACTGCCATCTGTGTGTCAATCTGTTCTTATTTTGTCAACACCTGGGGCTCGATCTCAGGTCCTAGGAACTGCCTGTCAGCTAAATTTGCCCCAGGATGGCGTGTTGACACTCACCCATTCATGAATTTGGCCTTGTAGGCCATGAGTTCAGATGCCAGCACTCCCAAACAATGAATTGTGGAGTAAGAAGCTGATGGTGACATGTTTTCCTTTACTGTGAATCTTCTGGGTGTCAGGTATGAAGTGGAATACATATGCAGACCTATGTCCTATGTAATCAATGTAAAAAATGTTCTATGTGTCATAATAGTCAATAAGATAAATGGTCAATACATGATTAAAACAAAAAATAAAATGAATAACTCCACTGAATGCAATATGGAGTCAACATATGTATATAAATATAAATCATATATGTAAATTGTATATGAGTAGGATGTTTTCTAGTAGTGGGGATCAATTTCAGGCCTAAGGAATAGACTTAAATTTCTTGACTTCAAGCAGGAAATCTTTACCCAGACCATGAGTTCCAATCCCAGTCTTGGCAGAAAAAAATGACACCTTTATAGTATGTGAGGTCCAATTCTTAGGTATTTCATTATGCCTCCATTTAATGAATGTGATAGTTTAAATGATTACTAAAGTATTAATTAAAATCAATCAGTGTCTTATAATATAATTGTGTATAATTTTATCATTCAACAACTGCTCATTCATTCATGACATTAATCACATTCCTTTGGTAATCATATGAATAGGAATGAATTTCTTAGGATCTCCTGCCATTTGGAGGTAGCAGGATCAGTATTCGAACTGTGGGCTCCAGCTCCCACCACTTAAACATGAGGATAGGGAACTCACCCGTCTGTCCAAGAACATCAGCAAGACCAAGGCAGGCACCAGTGGCTCTCAGTGATCCTCCTTGTTACTTACAAGGGTGTAATGGGAGGATCAAAGTCATCCTAAGTAGGAAAGTCCTTGAGACCCCTGTCCCACTTCAGTGCCAACTAAGCCAGAAGTAGAGCCGTGTTGCTCTTGTGGTAGAGGGCTAGCCTTGAGCAAAAGCAGCTCATGGACTATGCCCAGATCCTGAGTTCAATGTTTGGGACTGGCAACAAATAGACATACACAAGAATCTGTGCAGCCATCTGGCTAAAGCAGGTCACCCTCTTGTCCCCAATGAATTGGACATAATTCCCTGGGAAAGTGGCTGGGGGAGTTGCTGTCCTCTTGACTCTGCCCATGCTGCCTGCATCACAGGATTCTGGCCACACCCCCATTCTTTCATGTTTCTTTCTGACCAATGGAATAAAAGAATGGTGGCCACACTCACATTCCATGCTGCCCTGTACCCCCGGCATTCCCTTGGTTTGTTGTCACCACTACCTTCAGTTGAAGAAGATAGACGTGGCTGAGTAGTGAGCAAGAGACTTGACGCTACTTTGAAGTAGGAAATTGATGTGTCCTCCGCTTCCCAGCCCCCTCCCCTGCTTCCTCCAAGGCTCCACATTTCAAACCTAAGGTGATAGCAAGCTGCTGGTAGGCTTGCAGCCTTGACCTGGTCCTGACCCCTGGTACTCTGCTCTGGACCTGAGTGTCTGCAATGCCCCCTCCATTGCTGCTCACCCCACCAGGAGCATCCACCAACAACTTCTCCCAGCAGCACAGGTGAGTGACCGCCCAGTGGACCTCCAAGCTGCAACACCTGTACCTGGCAACCCCCCCCCAGTTCCCAGACTTGCACCTCCCTCACACCCCACAGTCCAGCCAGGGCTCTGCCACTAATGGGCCCCAAGGATAGGGGGTGGGTGTCAACCCGGGGAACCCACCCCCATCCCAGCGGCCATTGTCCCAGGAAAAAGGCAGATGCAGTGATGGATGAAGAGGGGGCACCACATCGTCCATGGCCTGGAGCAGTGGGAGCCACAGAGCCATGCATCTACACCCTTTCTCTCCCTAGTGGGAACTTTGTGGCTTTAGTCAAAGGTGGGGAGCAGCACCTCCACACCTGCTTTTTCTGGTCTTTTCTTTTTTTCTGGGCATGGGGGTTTTTGGATGCAGAAGATAGACACCCCCCTAGCTGTGTGAGCCCTTGTCTTCTGTGCTTGGTCATCCTTTCACCTGAAAAGGGTCCCAGAAAAGCCCAGAGGGAGGTGAAGGGCGCTGGGGGTCAAAGCAGAATGTAAAAATCTGGAAGGAATACCACCAACCCCCCCAGGCCCCCTACACACATACACCCGGCCTGTTTCCCTACCCCTCAGCTGTCAAAAGTTCTCCCAGGGACATCACTTTTCAAGCTCTGCCAGCATGTGCTAGTACTCTTGGTCCATTTGGTCTCCTCGTCCTCCACAAGAATCCACCAATTAGCCCCGAAGCATGTAGGCTAGAAGTAAGGAGTATGTCGATGTATGTAGCCTTAGGACTCCATCCATTTCCCCAACACTGCCCTCACCCCTGGTCAGACACCCCTCTGAGGTCACCATGACCCTTTGCTAGTTTCCTTTCCAAGGCTCTGAGGAGACACCTGTCTCAGGACTCCTTCACCCAGCATTCTGACCTAGGTTTTGGTGAATGTGGAGTCAAGGCTGGTTGTTCCCAAGGGGAAGGATCTGGCCCTGGATAAAAGGAGAGGCAGGGTGGTGCTGCATCATTTGAGTGCTGCTCCCCTTGGGTGGGTTCTCTCGAGGGAACCTCCATGCTCCACCTTGTACAGTCTCAGATGAGGAACGAACAGAGGCACTGATCTGAGGCATGTGTGTGTGTGTGTGTGTGTGTGTGTGTGTGTGTGTGTGTGTATGTGTGTGCATTAGAGAGAGAGAGACAGAGAGAGAGTGAAAGAGAGAGGGAAAGAGAGAGAGATCATCTTTCTACTTGTACATCCTGACAGTGCTCAGGTGAGTGATCAATTGGCAAATTTCAGGTGCTGCATGGATGAGTCTTCTGTCACCAGTCTGGATTTGTGTGTGTGTAGAAGTGGGTTGCAACAAAGATGGTCGGACCCTTTGGTAACTTTTCCTGCTATCTTTGTGGGGGGGTGCATGGGCTTCACGGCTGAGGTCTAGGGGCCTGGAAGGGTAAGGTGCTTGAAGGGGACTCATCACAATTAAATTACAAGACCAAGTGATTTGTGTGCCATGGAGCTGTCTACTCCCTTGGGCCTGGTTGGTGGTAGTGGGAGCTTGGGAGGACCTGGGGGTGCGTCCCACAGGGGTAGTTTCCCAGGGGGACAGAGTGTGTGGCCAGCACTTAGTAAGGATGTGCACCCTGCGAGTATGGAGTGCACAAGCATAGGTCAGACTCTGGGTCTGCTCACCATGATGTCTGATGGATGAGGCCAACCTTATTTTAAATCTTGACCTGTGATCTTCAGATCTCAGACTCCTGAGTAGCTAGGATTATAGGCATGAGCCTCTGGCACCGGGCCTCGGATTCTTTTTGGTATATTAGGGTTTGAACTCAAGGCCTTAGGCTTGCAGGTCAGGTCTTCCACCATGTGAGCCAAGCCTTTCTGTCTTGGGAATTTCCAAGATAGAGACTAAATATATGGTCAGACTAGGCTAGATCATGATCCTCCTATCTGTGAAAGGCATGCTCCCAGGCCTGGTCCTCTGTAACTGGGATGCTAGACATGTAGCACCAGGTTCAGTCATCGGTTTAGATGGATTACCTCAAACTCTTAGTTCATGGCATCCAATTCTTGACCACAGGGTAAGCCCTGGGTTAGGCCTCAACCATTGGACCTCAGTCTCCTCTTGGGACAGATGTGAGGAAACAAGGGATTTATACAGAAGGATCTCTGTAACAGGGCACAGAAGGAGCAGCCATCAGATATGGTTCTTGGCAATTCTGTGAGCAAATGAAAGGGAGATACCTGGAAAAGGCTCAGGTGTGGCTTGATATTAAACGTGGAACAGGTGAGGGATTATGAAACAAAACATGGCTCTCTTTCATCCTTACCTTATCCCCACGAGGAAGGGGATCCTTCACTATGTTCAGTTTTGCAGCTGGGGGATACTGAGGCAAGGAGAAACCATGTGACATACTCATGGCCTCTAGTTCACAGGAAGCTCGGCCTGACTTCTCTGCCATGCTCCCTAGGACAATGGGTGCTATTCAGTCCACTTCTTGTGGTGAGAAGTCCAATTCTTGTCAATCGTGGGGGTTGAACTCTGGTCCAGGGCGCTGTCCCCAAGCTCCTCAGATCAAGCTAGCACTCTACTACTTAAGCCACAGCACCGCTTCTAGTTTTTTAGTGCTTCTTTGGAGATAAGAATCTCACAGACATTCCTGCCCGGGCTGGCTGTGAACCATGATCCTCATATCTCAGCCTCCTGTGTAGTTAGGATTAGAGGTCTGAGCCATGGGCACCCGGTTTAAGTGTAATTCTGACTTTCTTTCTCTCTCTCTCACAAGAACTGTTTTAATGCGTGCTGGAGGAGGTGGCCCAGTGTCCCCATGTGGCTGGAATCCAAGGTGGCCCTCTCATTCTGGAGGTAGGCTGTGGGTTAGGAGCTGTCTTGCTCAGCCTGTTGAACCAGCTACATGAAGTAAGCCCCTCTGTGTCCTGGCTAGACCATGACGGTTATTCATTGTCCATCCAGCCTTACTAGACTTAGTGTTGTTTTGTATGTTATATTCTAGCACCTGGCCAAAATTATGATACATAGTTATGGAATGAAAATGTAATGCCATCTTAAGAAAGTCATTTAGGGCTCTGAGAATGTGACTTCATGGTGTGGTGATTGCCTAGCATGCATGAACCCCTGCGTTCAATTCCTCACAGAAAAACACTGAAAGTGGTGCTGTGCCCCAAGTGGTAGAGTGGTAGCCTTGAGGGGAAAAAAAAAGCTCAGGAATAATTCCCTAGCCCTGAGTTTAAGCCCACTGTACTGTCAAAAACAAAACAAAACAGTAAATGCAAAATAAAGAACACATACTTGGAATATATAATTACTCCTTCCATACTGATACCTGACAGTAGTCCCTAATTCATGCATTTTGCCTATATTAGGATACTGTGTTGAAAAATTTTTTTTGTTCATTAGATCCCTGCAGTTAATGCCAGGAGTGTACTTAGATGTCAAGTGAAGATGAATTCTGGAAATTCAAAGATTCCAAGCTTTTGCGTGGTCACTGATAATCACAGAGAAGGCTAGTCTAAGTGAGATTTGGAAATCTTTTTGGTCAGTCATGGCACCAAAAAGGCACAGGCTAATTAACAGTTGTGATAAAAGAGAAGGAATAACTCCAGATGGAAGGAATAAATGATAGTAACTAACATATACCAGAAACTGTTCTAGGGAAATATTTTTGGTTATTGAAGAACTAGTTATCATCTAGGCTCATTCCTCATTTCTGTTAACATTCTAAATCTCTTTGGCTAGTTCTTAATATCTGTTTGATAAATGTATCTCCTTCTATGCTGTTCTTTCATACCTGATCTCCTTTGCTTTCTAAAAATCTGTCTTTCTATATTACGTTATGAATATTGCCTAATACTAAATAACACCTACACAGATGACAGAGGATACTAATGTAAGAGTCCCATAGCTCATGAGTCATTAATATAACAACATGGAAAAATGAGGACATATTTATTCCTACCCAAATTTTTCTTAAAAGCTGCTATGTCATTATTTGGTTCAAGTTTCCATTTTGTCTACATAGTATCATTAAGTACACATAAATGCAAAGATGAGCCAGGTGCTGGTAGCTCAAGCCTATAATCCCAGCTGCTCAGAAGGATGAGACCAGAGGATTGTAGTTCAAAGCAAGCCTTGTCAGGAATGTCCATGAGACCCTTATCTTCAATTAATCACAGGAAACCCGGAAGTGGTGCTGTAGCTAAAGTGATAGAGCGCTCAACTTGAGATGAAGAGGTGAGGGACAGCGCACAGGATCAGAGTTCAAGCACCATGACCAACAAAAAAAGTGCAAATATGACTTTTAGTTTCCCCCAAAAGAATGACACGGTCAATAGTAATATTTCCAAGCATAAAAAATAATTCCAAAGTGACTCAGTGCACCTACTTTTGCTGAGTTAAGTAATCGATTCTTTGGTGGGCATATTCTCTCCTTTTAAAAATTGTCAAATATTAGCTTTATAATAAACTTCGTCTAATATTTCATTTTTCAAAAGAGAAGCCATATTGTTGATATCACTTGGCTTTCTTACTATCTAAGTTCAAAGCCAACCCAGGCAGGAAAATCTGTCAAAATCTTATCTGTAAATAAACACTAAAAAAGCCTAAAGTGGAGTTTTGGCTCAAGCAGTAGAGTACTAGCTTTGAGGATAGGTGGGCAAGAAAGACAACTGTTCAGGGACAGAGTCCAGCCTCTGGGTTCAAGCCCCAGAACCAGGACAAACTAAACAAACAAGCAAACAAAAACAACCCCCAGATATTTCTTTGGGACTCTCCTTAAAGGAGTACTGGTCTGAAAAGAGGCTGCTTGTGCTGATCTTACTCACAGGATCCTGCTTTTTTGGAATCCTTATTGCTATGGAGAACTCAGGACCAGAATAAATCAATTGATAACTGACTCCTGCAAAAAGAGAATCATCTCAGGGGTGAAATATTCATCCATAAAACACTTTTAAACCTCCATGTCTTTGTTTCTTTGCAGTAGAACATTTTAAACAATGTTATTAGGGCCCGGTAATGTGGTTCAGTGGTAGAGTGCTTGCCTTGCATGCATGAGGCCCTGATTTCTCAGTACCACATAAACAGAAAAAGTCAGAAATGGTGCTGTGGTTCAAGTGGTAGAGCACTGTCCTTGAGCTGAAGAGCTGAAGGAGAGTGCCCAGGCCCAGAATTTAGGCCCCACAATTGGCAAAAAAAAATTACAAACTAACTAAAAAACAACAACATTAATTCCTTTTATTCTATGCTGGCCTTCACATGGCACATTATTATCTTTTGTAATACTGTCAACTAGAAGTTTACAGACAAGTTTATATGAATATAAAACACACTGGAAAAAGTAAGGGATAGAGTTTCATTCAAGCCTTGGGATTCTTTTCTTGTACAGTGAAAAGGAAAGCACAATTTAATTTGAACTTTATCATTCCTCTATGTTCAATTCCTCTCCTGGAATCAGTTTCCACAAAGTCCAGTAACAATCTTTGGTGCTTCTTGAGGTCTAATGAATGTTTTCTGGCTTCATTGAAATAAAACAAGGAAACTTTTGGACATAAGGTAACAGGTGTTTCAGAGACAACTTAGTAAAGATAAAATTTAAATTTCTATTGCTTATAAATACGTTATCCATGAGTACATTGAGTTCAAACTTCATAATTGCTCTGCAAATTAAGCCAAATTTTAAATGGGAAGAAGGTCCTCAGATCATTATTTTTGTGAGTGGATGTGCTGTGCATTATTTCCCTACTGCACATGAGTTAATAGTAAGAGAAACATTTGCAATAATAGGAGAAAGAGAAGTTCTGTGTTTAAGTATAAGGGTTTAATAAAATATAGAAGACTACAAATAAGACCACATAGAAACAATAAAGCCAAGTCCAGTATGTAGATTTATGGGAGTGTTTCTAAGTGGAACAAGAAGTATGAGGCCTTTCTCTTTCTAAATCATGCTTGCTAATGGAACAAATTTTTAAAAAGTAGAATGGAAGAATAATTCTGGTTCCAATGCAAGTCAGATATAAGGGCATGGATTTAACTGGAATAAAAAGTCCATCTTGAGAGAGCAGGGATTATACTAGCAATGAACTAGTGGCTAAGATCACATTTCTTTTTCTTTCCTTTACTTGCATTTTGTTGTTGTTATTGGTCTTGGCGCTTGAACTCTGGGCATGGGTGCTGTCCCTCTGCTATTCAGCTCAAGGCTACAGCTCTACCACTTGAGCCACAGTGCCACTTCCAGTTTTCTTGTAGTTATTTGGAGAAAAGAGTCTCTGGGACTTTCCTACCTGGGCTGGATTTTAAACCCCAATCCTCAGATCTCTCCACCATATGACTGAAGATCACATTTCTAACAGTGGGCACTCAGCATATGCAATGTGTATGTTCATCTAACTTTATATGAATTTTTGAGTTAAAAATCTGGGCTACAGCATAGACTTTTCACTCACAAAAATGTTTGTAGTTTAAAAGTTGATACTTCTGCAGAAATAAAACCTAAGAATGTAAAGGAGTCTGGGAACTTCAGTTTGCATGCATCCTGGGCAGAACAGTCTTTGCCACACTACCAGCCAAAACCTGGATTGGAAGAATGTCTAAGGTGATGGAGTACCAGTCATGAGCAAGATAGATGAATAAGAGCTTGAGGCTTTTGCATACATACATACAGACATACACATACACACAGAGGCACTTATATGTGCACACACAAATACACAAATGAAACAACTCTTAGAATACGTAAAAAAGCAATAGAAAATATGTCCTGAGTAAGAATTAAGAGATAAATTTTAATATTAGAAAGTACTCAAGTAAACTTTTTTCAAAAAAGTTTGAGACTATTACATAGGTAGGGACGAGAGATAGTAAGAGAGTCAAGTAACTAATATTAAAAGGATCGAATGAATCAGAGATGCCAGCAGGTGCATCTGAAAATGATCATATCCTGTGTCAAATGTTAGAAGATCTTTGAAAATAGTACATAAACACTATGTGTAGTCAGTCTAGTAGATAATATCATTGGAGAAGTTCAGAATTGCTAGTCTATGTCTAGATTAAATAAACCAACAAACTATGGCAGGGCAATGTGATACAAGCCTGGAATTCTAGCACTCAGACTAAGGCAGGAGATTAGAGAGTGGAATGAAATAGTGATACTTTCACTGGACCAGGTAGTATAATTTTGTCTAATAAAACAAACCAAACAACAAGAAAGGAATACACAGTTGCAAGTTTGGGCTAATTTTGTCATTATATATTTTTTTTTAAATTTAATTTAATTTTATTTGTGAACATACTGTACAGAGGAGTTACAGTTCCATGGGCAGGATAATGCGTACATTTCTTACCAAGCATTGCAGCCTCCTCCTTTGTTTATCCATCACATCCCTTCCGAGCCTCTCCCCTCCACCCCTAATCCCAATCCTTCTCCTTCCCCCCCCCCCCCGCACCAACGTTGTAAAGCTCGTTTTGGACATGACAACTTGTACTTCTCATTGTTGCAACAGGTCCACCTGTATCCTGAAACAACTGGTTTTTCCCCATCTCCTCCACAAGTTACACTGACATCAAATATATTGAAAGCAGGGGTTATACTGTGGAGGAGGAACATACAAAGCAACAAAGAGATAATCTTATAAATGTGTTAGAAACACATGCATGAAAGAAAAAAAACATTAAAATACACATCTAAGGGTTCATTTTCCTGACATCACATTATCTGAACTTTTCCGCTTGACTCATACATATACTAGATATTACAAATAAGGGAAACCATGGGACCTACGTTTCTTTGGGCCTGGCTTACTTCACTTAATATAATTTTTTCCAAGTTTTTCCATTTCCTAACAAATGGGGCAATGTCATTCTTTCTGATGGAGGTATAGAATTCCATTGTGTATATATACCACATTTTCTTGATCCATTCATCTACTGAGGGGCATCTGGGTTGGTTCCATATCTTAGCTATGGTAAATAATGCTGCAATAAACATAGTTGTGCTGGTAGCTTTAGTGTGGTCTTGTTTGTGAACATTAGGGTAAATGCCCAAAAGTGGGATTGCTGGGTCATAGGGGAGCTCTATGTGAAGTCTTTGAGGAACCTCCATACTGCTTTCCAAAGTGGTTGAACAAGTTTACATTCCCACCAACAATGAAGTAAGGTTCCTTTCTGTCCACATCCCCTCCAGCATCTGTTGTTGTTAGAGTTCTTGATTTTTGCCGTTCTAACTGGAGTGAGGTGATATCTCAATGTTGTTTTGATTTGCATTTCTTTTATGGCTAGGGATGTTGAACATTTCTTCATGTGTCTATTGGCCATCCTTCTTTCTTCTTCAGAGAAGCTTCTCTTTAAGTCTTTCGCCCACTTACTTATTGGGCAGTTGTTTCTTTGAGGATTTGTTGTTGGGTGGTTTAATTTTTTGAGTTCCAAGTATATTTTAGATATGAGACTCTTGTCCGTTGTATGGCTAGTAAAGATCTTCTCCCAATCCGTGGGCTTTCTATTGATCTTGCTAGCTATATCATTTGCCTTGCAGAAGCTCTGCAACCTTATACAATCCCATTTGTCCAGCCTTTCTTTGATTTGTTGTGTTTCCGGATCTCTATTCAGAAAATTTCGGCCTGAGCCGAGGAGACCCAGGGTTTCTCTTATTCCATCCTGTAATGTTTTCAGAGTGTCTGCTTTGAGTTCAAGGTCTTTGATCCATTTGGAGTTGATTCTGGTGCAGGGTGATATATAAGGATCTAGCTTTAGTTTTGTACATGTAGTTAACCAGTTTTGCCAGCACCATTTACTGAAGAGGCTGTCTGTCTTCCATTCTATTGTTTTAGCTCCCTTATCGAAGATTAGATGGCTATAGGTCTGTAGGTTCATTTCTGGGTTTTCAATTCTATTCCATTGGTCCTGAAGTCTGTTCTTATGCCAATACCAAGCTGTTTTGATTACTATGGCTTTATAGTAGAGTTTGAAATTTGGTACTGATATTCCTCCAGCAGTGTTCTTTCCGTTGAGGAGCGTTTTTGCTATTCGGGGTCTTTTATTGTTCCATATGAATTTTTGGATTGCCTCTTCTATTTCCTTGAAGAATGAGGGTGGAATTTTGATAGGTATTGCGTTGAATTTGTAGATAGCCTTGGGAAGTATTGCCATTTTCACAATGTTAATCTTTCCAATCCAGGACCATGGGAGGTTTTTGCCATTTTTTAAGTTCTGTGTTGATTTCCTTTTTCAAGATTTTAAAGTTTTCATCATAGAGGTCCTTCACTTCTTTAGTTAAGTTAATTCCTAGGTATTTTATTTTTTGTGGGGCTATTAAAAATGGAGTTGCTTTCCTAATTTCAGCCACACTTTTCTCATTGTTGGCATACAGAAAAGCCATTGATTTTTGGGGGTTAATTTTATAACCTGCTACTTTGCCAAAGTTTTGAATCAGCTTGAGTAATTTGGGAGTGGAGTCTATGGGATTCTTTAAATACAAGATCATGTCATCTGCAAAGAGGGAGAGTTTTATTTCTTCTTTCCCTATTTGGATCCCCTTTATGTCTGCATCTTGTCTTATTGCTGTAGCTAGGCATTCTAATACTAGATTGAAGAGAAGTGGAGAGAGTGGGCATCCTTGTCGTGTTCTTGAGTTAAGAGGAAATGGCTTTAGTTTTTCAACATTGAGTATAATGCTGGCTGTAGGTTTGTCATATACAGCCTTTATTGTATTGAGGAATGTTCCATGGATTCCTAATTTTTCCAAAACCTTCATCAGGAAGGGGTGTTGGATCTTGTCGAATGCTTTTTCTGCGTCTATTGAGATAACCATGTGGTTCTTATTCTTGCTCCTGTTGATGTGATGAATAATATTAATTGATTTGTGTATATTGAACCAGCTTTGCATCCCTGAAATGAATCCTGTTTGATCGTGGTGTATGATTTTTTGGATGAATTGTTGAAGTCGGTTGGCCAAAATTTTGTGGAGAAGTTTTGCATCAATGTTCATCAAAGAAATGGGTCTATAGTTCTCTTTCTTTGATGAGTCCCTGCCTGGTTTTGGGATGAGGGTTATGATGGCTTCATAGAATGTGTTCGGTAGTGAGCTTTCTCTTTCAATTTCATTGAAGAGTTGGAGGAGAATTGGTGTGAGCTCTGCTTTGAAGGCCTTGTAAAATTCCGCTGTAAAACCATCTGGTCCTGGACTTTTCTTAGCTGGGAGGTCTCTTATTGCTGTTTCTATTTCAATGCTTGATATGGGCCTGTTAAGATAGTTTACCTCATCTTGGTTTAGTTTTGGCATGTCAATATTTGCTAGGAAGAGGTCCATTTCTGTCAAGTTCTCAAACTTATTAGCATACAGTTTTGAGAAGTATTCCCTTATAATGTTCTGAATTTTGGTTGTTTCCGTGGTGATGTTTCCATTCTCATCTCTGAGTTTATTAATTTGGGTGTGTTCTCTTCTTTTTCTGATAAGATTTGCTAAGGGTCTGTCAATTTTGTTAAGTTTTTCGAAGAACCAACTCTTTGTTTTGTTGATTCTTTTTATAGTTTTTTTGGATTCTAATTCATTTAATTCTGATTTAATTTTGATTATTTCTTTCCGTCTACTGGATTGGGGTTTATCTTGCTGCTCTTTTTCAAGGAGGTTTAGATGCGTCATTAAATTGCTAGTTTCAGATCTCTCCAATTTGTTGATGTAGGAGCTCAGAGCTATAAACTTGCCTCTGAGTACTGCCTTTGCTGTGTCCCAGAGGAGCTGGTATTTTGTGTGTTCATTTTTGTTGAATAGCATGAACATTTGAATTTCCTTTCTAATCTCTTCCATGACCCACTCATGATTCAGCAGTGTGTTGTTCAGCCTCCATGTGATACCGGACTTTCTTTGGTGGCTTTTGGTGTTGAGTTCTAATTTTATTCCCTTGTGGTGAGAGAGAATGCAAGGTATAACTTCAATGTTTCTGAATTTAGACAAGTTTGCTTTGTGGCCTAAAATGTGGTCTATTTTAGAAAACGTTCCATGTGCTGCTGAGAAAAACGTGTATTCTGATGCTGCTGGGTGAAATGTTCGGTAAATGTCTGTTAAGTCTAGTTGATCTATGCAGCTGTTTAGATCTGTGGTTTCTCTGTTGAGTTTTTGCCGAGTTGATCTATCTAGTGGGGAGAGTGGTGTGTTAAAATCCCCAACAATTAATGCCTTTGGATCTATATGGGATTTGAGGGAAAGTAGTGTTTCTTTGATAAATTTGGGTGCTCCATTGTTTGGTGAATAGATATTTAGAATTGTAATATCCTCCTGAAGGAGAGATCCTTTAATTAGTATGTAGTGACCTTCTTTATCTCTTCTTACGAATTTTAATTTGAAGTCTATTTTATCTGATATTAGGCTTGCAACTCCCGCTTGTTTATGCGGTCCATTTGCTTGGTAGATTTTGTTCCAGCCTTTAACATTGAAAATGTGTTTGTTTTTACGGGCAAGATGTGACTCCTGCAGGCAGCAGATAGAAGGGTCTTGTTTTTTAATCCAACTAGACAGTCTATGTCGCTTAATTGGAGAGTTCAGTCCGTTAACATTAAGAGATAGGACTGAGAGGTATTTGGGAGTTCCTGCCATGTTATCTACCTTCTTGGGGGCTGCGAAAACTGGGTTCTTCCTATGGTTCTTGGATTCTCAGTTTGGGTGCACTTTCTTGGCCTTTATTGCGGTCTTGTTGGTTTTCTATGGGTAGGACATCTTTAAGAATCTTTTGTAGGGCTGGTTTGGTGGAGATGTATTGTTTCAATTTTTCTTTGCTATGGAAGGTTTTTATTTGGCCTTCAGTTATGAAGGAGAGTTTAGCTGGGTACAGTATTCTTGGTTGATAGTTGTTTGTTTTTAGGGCATGGCATACATCATTCCAGGCTCTTCTTGCTTTGATTGTCTCTGCTGAGAAATCTGAGGTGATTCTAATTGGTTTCCCTTTATAAGTGATTACCCTTTTCTCTCTGACAGCTTTAAGGATCTTTTCCTTGTTCTGAGTTGATCCTGTGTGGATTATAATGTGGCGGTGGGATGTCCTATTCTGGTCTGGTCTATTTGGGGTTCTAAAGGCTTCTTGTATCTGGACCGGCCTATCTTTTTGCATGTTTGGGAAGTTCTCTGCTAGGATCCTGTTAAACAAATTTCCTAGACAATTAACTTCTGTTTCTAAGTGCTCCTCTACTCCCATTATCCTTAGATTAGGCCTTCTGATGGTGTCTTCCAGGTGTTGGATAGATCTATCCTATTTCTTGGACTTGTCTTGGATGGTTGTATGTTCTTTCTCTATAATATCTAGGCTGTCTTCAATCCCTGAGATTTGATCTTCTGCATGGTCTAACCTGCTGTCAAGACTCTCTACTTTGTTTTTTATCTCTTTTCCTTCTAATAGGTCAGCTTTGATGGCTTCAAGTTCTTTGTAGAAGCTCTGTTTTAGGTCTTGTATGAATTTCTTTACTTCCTTAATTTGGTGTTCAGTGTTTGTCCTCAAATCACTTAGTTGATTGGTTATGGTTTCTTTGGGCTCCCATTCCTTCTGTTGGGTTCCATTCAGCATTCCCTTTGTGGTCTCCCTGACTTCCTTCAGCTCTTTGTTAATGGATTCCATGAATGCCTTTAGTGATCTTTGTGTGTTCTCTCCCTGGTCTCTCAATTCCTGTATTACTCTTTGATTAGCTTCCTCCCATTCGTGGGATTCCTGCAGATCTCTTTGAGTGTTCTCAGCCTGCTCACGCCATTCCTCCCTTTCTCTTTGAGTATTCTCAAGTTGTTCACGCAAATCCTGTATCAGTTTTTGAGTAGCTTCCTCACGCTTATGATATTCCTGTATAAACTTCTGGGATGCCTCCTCTCTCTCCCTGTCACGCTCATACAGAGTCCTTTATACATTGTCAAACTTTTCATTTATCATGTTTGCCAGCAGTGTTTGTAGAGCTGTTTGGGAACTCTCCTCTGGATTATTCATTATCTGTTCTAACCCCTGATTATCAAGATTGGGAATTGAGATACCCGAATTTGCCATTTTTCTTGTGTTTTTCCGGCTTACTCTGCCCATTTGAGATGAAGATAGCACCAGTTTTGTGCTAGAACACTATCTTAAGGCAACCATCAACCAAAGTTTGCATTTGTACAGTCAATAGTCTACAGATACAATCTAGTTCAACAGATACATCTATTCGACATCAAACAACTGTATGTTAAAAGGCTTCGAACCGCAGAGAAGAATTTGGAAAACCAGAAATTATTAGGGTTAGGGAGAGATGTGGATAAAAATTAGGAATAGATTGGTGTGGGGAGGCACAGGGATAGTTAACTATGTCCTAATCACAATGCAGGAAATAGGTTGGGTAGGATGCAAGTAGAGAGAGAGAGAAAAAGAAGAAAGGGAAAGGGGAATGAAAAGAGACCAGAAAAAAAAATAGAAACGTAAAAATTAATGTTATTTTAGAGATTAAAAGACCATCTATTTATAGAGGAATATGAATATGTTGAGAGAAAGGGAGGGACATAGAGGAGATGTGAAAAACTTTAAAAAAATGCTTAAAATATTATATAGGTTTAAAGAGGTAGTACTGCTATTAATGAATTTAAGTCTCAGAGGTTTTGAATTGAGTAATAAGTTTGTGGATTAAGTGTGTACACAATGGGAGGTAGGGTCTACTGGTTAACTACGGGTTTATCTGAGGATGTGCAGGACAAGAGTTAAGTCACATAAAGAAGAACAAAGAGGAAAAGATGGAAAGGATAGGAAAGTGAGAAGAAAAGATCAGAAGTTCAGTAGAGGTAGACAAAAAACAAAAAGATAATTAAGAATGAAAGAAAAAGAGAAAGAAGACAAGAAAAGAAAGGAAAACACTCATTCACGTATTCCTAAAATAAAAATTATAAGAGGAGAAAAGAAAAAAAAAGTTAATGGAAAACAATTATTTTTTCGGAAGAGGCAAAAATTAAAGATTAATAAAAGTTTTAGAAAAGCAAAAAAATTTTTTATATATATATAAGGTAACAAAAAACGAAAAAAAAACAAAACAAAAAAAAAGAAAAAAAGAAAAGATGAAGAAGAAAAAAAAAAAAAAAAAAGGTCTTTGATTTTTTTTTTTGGGGCGGGGGAGGGGTGGGAAGAGTCCTGTATCTCCCTTTTGTCTGTAACCAGAGTGTGGTTGGAGTCTCTGGTCAGCTTGAGGTCCTGTGGCTTGATTGGTTTCTTAAGTCAGTTTGTTGGAACATACAGAAAAATGCTCTGCTTTACCCAAGATTTTGAGATTCGCCCTCCCAGGTTAGTTTACTGGGAGGGTGATCTGCTTTGAGAATCACAAAAGAGGGGGATGCAGTGATGAGGCTAGTTTCTGGGTAGAGTTGAGGCCTTTCAACAAACAGTAGCTTTTCCCTGGGGCTATTTTGTGAAAAAAACTCACAGCACCCAGCCTGGAGCCATTCTCAGGGTTTCTGTTTTTCAATTGATTGTGGTGGCTGCTAGAGGGAGGGGCAGCCTCTGGCTCTGGTTACCTGGTGAGGAGAGCCACTCCAATGGCTGGCGCCTGAGCTGGGTGACTTTTCCCTGGATGGAACTGAGTCTGTGAGGTCACTTCGCTGTTAAGTTCTTGTGACCTGCTAAATGACTCGTTTTATTCCAAGGCCTGAGCTGGAGCTAGCCGCTCCTCCGAGCTTTGTTGGTATCCAAGATGGAGATCATCGGTGCTGGGTGGGGGAGGGGGTGGCCTTCCCTCCTCTGCTCCCTGGGAAGGAGTGTGGAAGTGGGGCTTCTACTCACGCCGAGTCTTGGATCCTGGGTCGTCTCTGGTCTGCAAAGTGCAGGATGAAATTGTCCGCTCCTTGTCGGTTCTTGCTGGTGTTGAGTAGAATCCTCTCGCCTGCTGCATCTGGCTCCTTCGTCCCGGACTCTCTGTGTGAGCGCTCAGGTATGGCCGCGGCTGCGGTCGCCGCTGCGACCCTGCCGCAACCGCAGCAGCTGCTGGCAGGCGCTCAGATGTGTCTGCTTGGCTTCCCCTCTCTTGACTAACTCTCTGTCCTGTGATGGCACACTTGGTGTGATTCTCTGGCTTGGGACTGTTCACTGGAACTCTGAAACTGTTTTCTATGCAAGAGCTTGTTCAGATTCCAGCTTCTCCTCCGCCATCTTCCCGGAACTCTATGACATTGTTTGAAGAGAATAATTGTGTGACATCTTCTTTCTTCTACCTATATGTAACACAGGAAGCAATTTCCTTAATTATGTGCCTCTGTATACAATGAGAAAAATGCTACATTTGGGGTTTGTTTTTGTTTTATAGGTTTGTCCTAGGGCTTGAAATCTGGGTCTGGAAACTATCTCTGAGCCTGTTTATTCTCTAGGCTCATGTGCTTCCACTTCAATCTCAGTGCCACTTGTGTCTGACTTTTTCTGAGTTTATTGGAGATTTGAACCACAATCTTACGACCTTAGCCTCCTGAATATCTGTGATAGTTTTAAAAAGTATAAATATAAATAACATTTGCAAATGTTCTGATCTCAAGAATCCCACTGGGGGAAAAATGATGCAACCCAGTTTATTGTAGTATTCTTTCCAGAACAAGGAGAGCATCACATTATCAGAGGTGTGGTATTTTTTCACAATAGAGATAAGCTATTCATGATGTGAATTAAGGGAATTTTAAAGTGGACTTTACAAGTTGGAAACTTCTGGAATAGAATGACTTTATGGCATAAATCTTGGGATTGATGATCATAGAAATAATAGCTTACTATGATAAAATTTGCTTACTCTTGAAGAATTAATTACAGATGCTTCATAATTTTATCCTCTACCAGAATGTGCTATTTTTCTGTTGAATTCTCAATTTGTAACGCTCCATTGGAAACTGCATCTATTGCAAAATTAGATAACATGCAAACAGGTACTGTTTTGAATCTCTCAGGTATGGAATGTTCAGAATTTGAAAATGAGTAGTTATTAGTCATAGAAATTTTGAGGAACACATATATTCTGTCTTCTTAACAACTTATTTACTTTTAAAAGTTATGGGTTTCAATAGAATTAAACTGTTTTAGGTTTTAGTGTGAGAAAGTACTAAATTTATTCTTTTCTCAAAATATTGGCAAGTTTATTGTGAAAATATTGTCTAGTTGGATAATAGTCAAGTTGATAACTTTCTGATAAAAAAAGAGTAATCAATTCAAATTAGATGCCAAATAGTATTGATTTTTAAAAAGTTACTACATAAAATAAAGAATAGTATTTACTATAAAAATACAGTGAAATTATGTTTTATGCAGCTTATGTTTTAATTTAATATTATTGTCAACTTGATGTACAATGGGGTTACAGTAATTGTAAGGTAGTGAATACATAACTTTTCAAGCTTGTTACCCCCTCTTTCATTTTTCTCAGTTTTCTTTCACCTCAATACTCCTCACAAGTTGTAATGTACATTTCCAACATATTGTCTTGTGAGTATTGCTATTGCATTGGCTTGCCCTTTGTCCTTTATCTCGCCATTTTGTTGTTCCTCTTCACTTCCCTAATTAAGTAAATGTATACACAATACACAGGGTACCAAAATCAAATACATCCGGGGACAAACCATAGGGGAAAAAAAACAAAGCAAATAGAAATCACATAGTACATTAAAAACAACTGCAAAAAAATCTCTGTTTCCATATCTTGGAGTTCATTTTGCTCAGCATCAGCTTCTATGTTCATATATACATATAAAGCCACTGGCAAATAATAGTTGAGTAGACACTATATCATATAAAAAACATGTTACGGTTTTTGATGGTAAAGGTTGAATTAGGATTGGGAAAATGTGATTCTTATAAAGGAATTTCAAAAGAGTTTAAAAATTATGACAGATATATTTTAATTGTTCAAACTTTTTAACAACTTAGACTATTAAGAAAATTGCCTGGGAAAAATAGACTTTCATGCAAAGAATGCTATGGAGACTTAGTTGAGAGGGAGCACTGTGGGTAAAGATAGCTCATTGTCACACTAAACATACAAACTTCAGAAACCTTACTGTAAATCCTGTAGGTTCCCTTGAGAATTGTCCTTACCCAGGAAATATACTCTCACTGTGTGAAATTCAAAGTTCTTAAAAAAAACTAAGACATCAAAATTTGTGAATTGACCTTTAATCAACAAATTATTCTTTGCAAAAGATAATTTGGGTGAAAATATTTAGGGAGAAATTGCCCTCCAAAATGAAAGAAGGTATTGGGTTCATACTTTTCTGTTTGTAACACTTTCCACAATATCTTTGCAAGTGAAGCACTGAAACACAGAAAAAAAATCTGATTGGATACTCCAATGATTACACATTTCGAAGTAGCTCACAAAAAATAATATCCTTATTAACATGAGGTAGTGAAGAATTCTCTTATTACATAAGCCAAAAAGTTTGGGATCAGAAAAGAATTGAGAAAATTGAAAGAGTAAGAATACAATGTTCTTAGAAGCCCTATCTAAGCATTGACTTCAGCAGTGGAGGGAGGCCAAAATTTTTTATATAGATTTTCTTAATATTTTTGCTACCTAAAGTGATTTTACAGAGCCTATTTGGCTCACTACAATACAGAACAGATAGAATGAAGACAGGAAAAAAAATTCTACGTCCAAATGAGGCAACTTAAAAGAGGTTTAAAAGATAAACCATGAAGATGTAGCGGGGCGGGTTGGGGAGGAGATCTTATAGTCTTTCAGCTTCACTGGACTTGAAGCCAAGAAGCTGTGCTTAATTGGAAATCAGGCAAGAGCTAAGATGAGGATATAGAATTAGGACATAGAAGCATTCTCCTTTGTAACAGACACTGTCACCCATGGTATGGATCATTTAACTCTATTTTTTCCATACATCTTGCTGAGCAAATGCAAGACCAAGAAAAAAATAATCTATTGAAATAATTTTGCAAAGAATAACTTCACTGATCATGATATGGTATCTAAGGAGAGTCTTAAGAGAGAACATAAAAGTGGAGAGTATACTTCGGTTTCCTCTAAGCATCTTGTTAGCAAAATATACCTTTGAGGTTAAAGTGATTGAACCAAAAAGTAGTGGAGTACTTATTTTTGTGGCACTTTAGACACAAGAAGACTTTCAAGGTAAAGAAAAAAAATATAGCTAAATATTTGTTATGACAGCTTCTTGGAATGGTTTTTTGGAGACAAAGTTTTACATTAGAGTTTGTCCTCATTAACAGACATTGGGTTTTTGTGGCAACCAAATGCAAGGGTGAAGTTTAATGGGCCCTCTGGGACAAGTAAAGAGCATGGCAGAAAAAAAGGCAAATAATATTTAGTAAATTAGTTTGGCTAATTACTTTGCCAGAACAAAGAATGAAAGATAATTCAAAATCCCTTGACTTAAAAGTATGAAGAAAGAGTAGTGAGGAGAGAGGAGAGAAAACATAAAGGACTCTTCTGTCTCCAGTGGAGTAATGGGTTCTTGATCTTGTTTCTTCCATTCTATCTTCACAAGCTATCAAGTGTGGCTGAGGACTGGAGTATCCATTGCAGACAAAGAGAACTCACAGAAGAAAATATTTGCAGCAGATGTAGGTGATTCATAACCTTAGACAATCTATTTAAATCTGTTCAAAATTCTCTGCTACCCCAAACTGCCCTCTTTGATCAGCGTTGTTTGCTTTTCCCAAGACTACCCTTCATTAACTATTTAAAATTTTGAGAGGTCATATTCATCATCTCTAGAGATTGCTGTTTGTTTGTGGTTTTGTGTGCTTTTGTTTTTTGTTGTGTTTTTTAACTAAATTTCAAAAGGTTGTGCAAGTGTATTACAATAAATATGTCCATCTAATTGTCCAATGCTCCTGGATCAGAGTGACTCCTTCTGTCATTCTCAACCAACCCCTTCTCCAAGATTTATTTCAGATTTACCACTTCCTTTATCACATGTGTACATTGAGTATTCTAGCTGTACTTTCCCCTTGTTCCATTTTTCATTCATTCTATGTCTTTACTATTATTCCTCTCTGGTTTCAACTTCCTGAAAGTCATTCTGTTAAATTGTTAATATTTTGAAAGGTTTATATACATTCCATGGAGTTTCAATCCTGCATATACTTGTACTGATGTCAGCTTATATTTCCATAATTCATTCATCTGCAATAACAATTTGCAAGACTGGAGACGTGAAGCACCTAGACATGATTTTATTCTCATCCATTTGGAAGATTAATCTTTAGTCAACAAGAAAATTTAAAAATGGCTTAGAATATAAAATTAACTAACAAATTTTATAAACGGCTTTGTAAAAAGTTTGTAATTATTTTATTTTACATGGGATAATATTTTCTATACCTATACGTTTTGGAAAAAAGAAGACTATGATTTACTACTATACAGGAATATGGTAGAAATAGAAGACAGATTTTATGTTTGTCACATCTCTGATGAGTACCCATATTCATGACTTTAAGTCATATTTCTTACTATGTTAGACAGATAGGGAAAACATAAAACAACATGTGATAAGGCAACTATTTTTGACTTTTTAAAATTTACCTTATTAAGTGATGAAGCTTACTTTATTAGCTAGTGTTTGGGTTTGAATTATGGGAGGTTGTTCTATTTGACACACTTCTGGAAGGCACCTACTGAACAACACAAATGGTGGGTGGTAAGATTTCTACACTTTAATGAATGCTTGAACCTGTTTGGCATTAGTGCTGGGTAAATAAATCAACTCAATTGTAACTTGCACCCTAAAGTTGAAAAATTTGTAATGTCACTATCATCTACTTGTAAAATGATATTTTGGTGAATGTGATTTTTAAAAGATTATTTGAAAAGGAATCTGATTTCAGGGGATTAAATGTAGGTTATCATTGGTTTGAGAATGATAACATTTTTATTCTACAGAACCAAGTTTTACTGAAGTACCAGTATTTTGAAGCATTAACCATCTTCTCAATTAATATGTCTGTGAATTATATTTGACTTGTAAGTCAAGTTTACCTAGCCTTGGTAGACCAATTATGGATCTATCGTTCTAGGAACTGTTTTTTTGGACTACTTATTCTGGACTGAAATCTTTCAGTAATCATTATAGGAGGGGTATTAAAAATACTTTTGTGACATTTGTGATCTTGGTCACTCATATGGGCTGGTCATTTGTAAACTGAAAGTTTGAATTACTGTACTTTCTCTCAGATTTTGTGATTTCATCTTTCATTTTAAGTTGCATTGCATTTCACAATTGCTTACTGCTAATTCCAGTGTCATAAGGAATTCAGATGGATTTTCAATTACTTTCTTTTGGCATGTTTCATGAGCCTAGGTGAGAAATCTTGCTCTTGTTATCTGATGAAGCAGATAACTGGGACCTGGGATCCTAGTACCCATGGGTCCTGCGGAAGAATGATACCTTTTAGATATCATATCAGCAAAATTTGGGTATAATCAGTAGGAATGCTCCAGAAATATGGAGAAAACATTTTGGAACCAGTGAGTTAAAACAGAGCAGCAGAGTAAAATCCCTTATAGATTAGAGGAAAACAACAATTTTTTTTTTACAATGTGAATTCAGAAGATCAAGAACACTTAGAACATATCACAAGTTTATACCGAAGACATTGCATTGATACTTTTTATATTCTATTGTACATTCTAAACCGTATTATTTATATTCCAATCTATTTATTGTAATAAATATCTATTTATTTGTCAAATTATCAATTAATTCTAGTACATTTCACTGTGTGAAATAAAATATCAGCACGTATAAATATAAAATATATAACTATATATAAGAAAAAGGCACATGTTTTGTAATGTTCTGCTGTGGCTAGGGTATCAAAGGCAACTGTGTTTTAAAGTATTATTCCATTATTTCTACCTCAGTGTTTGGTAGAATTGGACCTAAAGCTTTACCATTTGTAGATTTATAGCCTAGAGACAAGAGGAAACACTGTGATTAAAACATTATCAATTTAAGGCCTATTATCGAGGAGAAAGATATAGACTTCTCTTGTAACTATAAAAATATTTGGTGAAAGAAAGGCAGTAGTGTAAATTCCTGCCTAGTTGGATGGTAGACTGGCCAGGACATTAGGTAATAATGCATGTGAAAATTTTTTTCACCTTCTGGGCTTTAGCTACTTTTGAAATGTTAGGTATAAAAAACAATTATATTTTGATAAAATACCTTCTAATCTAAACGATTCTGTCTTAACTGTTTATCTCTCTATGATCCCTTTTATTTAAGATTAGTTTTGTTCCAACAAGAAAATCTATGCTGTCAGGGTAAGATATTCTGGTTGGTCTGTTGCTACATGGAAGAAGAGTAAAGGGTCAGGTAGACATTTATGCCAGTAAGACCTCATTTATGAATTTTTAAGCTGCAGAAGTTTAGAAGTAGCTCTTAAGCAAGGCTTACTTTGAATCCATTAGCTGCACAAAGCTAACTCAGTTTATAAATAAGTACTTGATAAGCCATCACCTTTGGACTTGGCTATAAAGGCTTCAAATTATGATCAAATTTAAGATGAAAAAGACTTAAAATAGTCATTGACAAAAAAATTGCAAATGTGAGCAATTGACCAAACAATATAAGTTTTTTCCAATATACACAGAATTTTAGAGAAGTAAGATCAATAGCATTTTCAGTAACAATAAGGTTTCCTAGTTACAAACAGTCAACCAAGGATATATGCCTGTATAAAGATTGCATCATTAACTACTTAAATTTACAAGATACTACATGCTTCAGCAGCACGTTTTCCCAAATTACAACATTATAGAAATTATCATGGCACTTGCACAAGGATGATATGAAAATTTGTGAAGTATTCCATATTTTTCATTCCTCAGATGCAAGAAATGAAAAACAGTTATTAAAAATTGATTACAAAAATACAAGTCGTTATGTCGAGAAACGAACTTGACAACTTTGGTGTGGGGGGGAGTAACGGCGAGGATTGAGTGGGGGGGAGGGGAAGGATAGGAATGGATGGGAAGGGTAAACAAAGGAGGAGGCTGCAGTGCTTGATAAGAAATGTACTTATTATCTTGCCCATGGAATTGTAACCCCTCTGTACAGTATTTTCACAATAAAAAAAT
This sequence comes from Dipodomys spectabilis, assembly GCF_019054845.1. NCBI lineage: Eukaryota > Metazoa > Chordata > Mammalia > Rodentia > Heteromyidae > Dipodomys > Dipodomys spectabilis. The sequence goes on from NW_024870710.1 coordinate 1,910,529, forward strand.
TAAAAAATACAAATGTAACAATACATGTAATTCATTGAACTGAAAATTAGTTTGGCATCAGTGCATTAAATCCTCACCTTAGAAAGGCCTTTACATAGCATAATCTTTACAAAACTTCTGAAATTAGATAACATTGTCATTTTATCCCAAAGAAATAAAATACTATAAGGACCTAGGAAAAAAAGGAATCTTAAACTTTTTCTATACGGAATGCTATCTGAAATAACACATTTATTAATGAACCTATATATATAATAAAACAATGTAGAATTCAAAGTATTATCTCTAGGAGAGAATTAAATAGATTATGGACATTATACAAACAAAATACAGATTATTTTAAAAAATAATGTTTTCATACAAGCACCAGAAATATTTTTAGTTTCTGTACTACTCATTTCAACAGATAATTTAAAATGATTTCTGATTTAAAAAATCACAAACCCTGCAGAAATCATTATAGATGTATACAAACAACTCTTGAATACATTTTGACATCAAAGTCAGGCAATTCACTTGAAGGATACCATGGAATACATGAATTTTTTTCTTTTTTGGTCGGCCATGGGGCTTGAACTCTGGGCTTGGGCGCTGTCCTTCAGCTCTTCAGCTCAAGGCGAGCGCTCTACCAGTTGAGCTACAGCGCCACTTCCGGTTTTCTGGTGGTTTATTGGAGATAGGAGTCTCACGGTCTCTCCTGCCCAGGCTGGCTTTGAACTGTGATCCTCAGATCTCAGCCTCTTGAGTAGCTAGGATTACAGGCGTGAGCCACCAGCGCCCGGCTGGAATACATGAATTTTTAAAGTAAGATATTGCCGTTGCTCTGTATTGTGAAAATATTTTATACAAACACAAAGATGGATTGGCATTTTTGAAATTTAAAGAAACTTAACCAAACCATTATGAGTTTGGAGAACAATTTTTACAGCCTTCCACAACTTCAAAGAGGTAGTGATACATATTTACCCTTTTGGCAATATTAAATGCAGTTTCTTCCAAGTGGTTCTTTAGACCGGCTTTGATATAATGCTTCAATAGAAGGAGATCCAGCACATCTGCTATTCCTATTCCAAGCAGCAAGATGCAAGAGGGTCAAGAGGACTTTAGTTTGGGCATCGGTATCTGCATCATGATGAACTAAGAAAGAAGCCACTCTGGTATTATTCCACATGTAAGCATTGTGCAGGGGTGTCCAGCCATTCACAGTAATTGCATGAATATCTGCCTTGAGCCACCAACTCATGGACAATGTCTAAGTGTCCACTACAGGCTTCCCGATGAAAAGAGGTATACTCATCTTCATCCCTAGTATTCACATGAGTGGCGTTTTTGGAAAGTAGTCTCTGCACTGTAGTAAGCTGATTATTTTCAGCAGCCCAAACAAATGTTTGCTTGAATACTTCTCCATTTTTTTTCAAATGATACCATTCCTCACTTTTTCATCTTGTTCTTTGTCTTCATCATAATTGCCTAACCAGAGACATTGAGTACCAGTGGGAATGAGGTGTACATGTATTCCCCAATAGTTCACGTTGGTTGAACTGGTCAGAAAAATCCAGTGAATTTTCTACATCTTTTATTTCACCATGATTTTTTTTCTCTTTTTCCAATTTTACTATTCGAAATTATTCTAATTGGAGAGTAGGGAATTGAAAGAGAGCAGAAGAAATGTTTTCCTCCATATTCAAAGGTACAGACTGAAAATGAGAACCAGTGGTGTCTTCATGTGCAGCTTATTCTAGGAATGAGAAAATATGAAATAATGCCTTCTATGTAAATGATTTGGGAAATGGCAGAGCAGAAAGTGAAATGATGCAACCAAAAATATAAAAGCAAAATAAATTAGGATAATTATGGAGCAGTCATATTATTTATGAGAACCATGAAAGGGAGAGAGGAAGAGAGAGACAGATGTGCGATGACCTAGCTAGCCACAAAATCCATGCTTCTGATCAATTTATAGAGCAAGCAATTTTATTTTTTAAAAGAGATGGAAATAGAATTTATGTATTTATTGAAATTAGTACATATATTTTAATAGCCTTCATAAAGAGACATAGCTTTGACCAAATTACAGAGAAGAATCTAAATCCCTGATAATTCTAGTAACAGATCGGCCTGAAATCAGTTGAATCACACTTTTTCCTGTAGAGTGAAGGAATAGGTCCAGCCTAGGAAAGCAGCTAGAGAAGGCAGGCGGATTGTATCTGGGACAAAATTTTGTGGAAAATGGTATCAAGGATTAATCCCTGAACTATTGCTTTAATCATTATATGTTCCAAGAAGAAAAGATGAGATTTAATTGATAGCAAAGGATTAACAATACACTTTGACTTCTCATTAAGCACCTTCAATCATCAAAATCACATGAAGACAATAGACAGGCCTACCTTTTTAGATGAAAACAAGTGTCTTTAAAAACAAGGTAATTAAGTATTCCTACAAAGGACATCTATTTTGCTACTGCATTATACAGTTCTTTTTCTAATATTGGGTAACAAACAATGGATCTATTAGAAAGCTCTTAAAAGTCATATGTTCAATACTGAGTTCTCTTATATTATATCATGGTATTTTTGATTATGGTTTTAAGAAGAAATTTACTAGCTTAAATTTCTGACAGGACAATATCATCACTGTACAACTTACTTCTATACTCTAAGTTTTAAATTACTATCTAAGTATGTGCAATAGATAGCTATAGAAGAAAAACTAGAAGCCACACTGGTGGCTCATCTGTTTATCCTAGCTAATCAGAAAGATGAAATCTGAGGATTGTGGTTTGAAACCAGACCAAGCAAAAATAAAGTTCATAGATTCTGATTTGAAAGTAACCAGAAAAAGCTAGAAATGGAGCTGTGGGACAAGCAGTAAAATTCTAAGCTTGAGAAAACTAAAACAAAAAAAACAACAAATTCTGGGACAGAGCCAGGCCCTGAGTTCAAGCCTAGTATTAGCACCAAACAAATGAATTAATTAATTAAAATAAATTAAGTGGTCACATGGGGTGAGGCAAATAAAATGTAATACCCATGGTGACTGGATTGTGTTTTATTTTGTAATAAGGCAAATTAAAGTTTGTCCTAATCACTAATATTTTATTTGTTCTTTTTTGTACTAAACCCTGAATTTAGCATGCAAGTACATGTGTGTACATGTGCACACATGTTTGTACGTGTATATATGTGCGTGTGCTTTTGCAATGCTGCTTGCCAATGTGGACAAGGTGAGGCTGCAAAGAGCTAACTGTGTTGCAATGTTTTTATTCATCAGTGTTCTTTCATGTCATTTCTGTGGAGCCACCTTTCTGTACATTTTATTTTTAAAATAATAACATCGTCATAATCAAAGCAAATAAAATGTTAACTTAGATAAAAGAGACCACTTTCAGCTCTTATTATGTGTTAGGTAAGAACATACAGATATGATTAGGTAGTAAGTTATTGCTGTAAGATGACTGTCAGTACAAAATATGAATTTGACCTCTTAAATTGGTTATACTTTTAAGATATACTCATGGAGTGATTTTGACTGACTTGACCAAACAGGTATTACTCTCTGGTTATTCCTGTCAAACACAAGGTGGATAAACTCTTTCTGGATTTCTGTTGAAAATAACTTTCTTTGTAACATCATATCTATTCTCACTAAGACAATCAGCCTTGTATTTATTAGGTTTGAATATCCCATCATATTGACTGAAAATCAGCATTGTGGATATGCTTGTTAGATATACCTTTCAAAAACAAACAAACAAAAAGCATGTGTCACCTCCAGATTGTGGATGCATTTGAACTTGTTTTGTACATGCAATGGGATCTTCACTAATGGCTCTTTTGTGGGAGTAACTATCACAACTTTAACAAATAAGGTTTTTCGTATATATTTTCCAATATAAATAACAACCCAGAGCGAGTCTTGCAATTTCTGAAAGGCTTTTGAATATTTTAGCATTATTTCAGTTCATTGACTATAGAGCTATAGACATTTCTGAAATAAATATTGTTAAGATTTGGAGATGTAAGTGGTATATCGGCTTTTCATGCATCGTTTTATGAAAACCATGTTTATATGAAAGTAAATGAAACAAAATAAAAGGATATATGTGAATTTGGTAAGCTAATTATTAGTATAACTTTGCTTTGTAGTAACAGTTTTTTCAATGTAGATGATGCAGTTAAATTATTTCCTTTGTGGCTCTGTACTTCAGTTAGTTTTATAATCTTCGTAATTATAAGAATGAATTTGTAGAAAAATAAAGGTATTTGAACATGATTAGGATTAATCTTGTGTTATGTGTCCTACTTCCAAGAAAATGAGTTATTTTCAAGTGTTAATATTTTATGATTGAATCTTCAGTATCACAAGAAATTTTGAAAAAAACATATGCAGTAGTATTGGTGTCTTTTTAAACCAATTGTATTCACAAGTTGGAGAGTCTTTAATTCATGCTTAGGTCTTGGTATCTATGATTTTTAACCTCTCGTTCCTAACATTAATGATATGTAAGACTGCATTTTAGGGTATATGAAAGGTAAAATATTAATCTGGGGTCAAAGGTGATTTTTATATAAGTCTTGCTTTAATAGCATTTTAAAGTAATACTTTTCTCTCAAAATGTTGGGTACAAAAAGCAATCAAAATACAACTATTGGTTAACAACTTATGTGAGCTACAATGTGGAAATGATTGGTCTACAAGACCTGAAGTCTGTTTCCAGCAGGAATTGGGGAGGTTATTCTTTCAGTATGACTGTGTTAAACAGAGATGAGGATCCCCAGGCAATGCAGTGTTGTCATGGGATAGAATATGATTTCTACAATCAAGAATGTTACAGTTTAGCAGTTCCTTTCACCAGGGAGGTATAAATTGATTATGAACTTGGAGTTTTCATATTACAGTTACCTATTTCCTTTTTTTTTTGGTTGGTCGTGGGGCTTGGGTACTGTCCCTGTGCCTTTCCGCTCAAGTGGAGCACTGTACCACTTGAGCTACAGTGGCACTTCTGGTTTACTGTAGGTTTATTATAGATAAGAATCTCTCGGACTTTCCTGCCTGGGCTGGCTTTGAACCGTGTTCCTCAGATCTCAGCCTCCTGAGTAGCTAGGGATACAGGTGGAGCCACCAGCATCCCGCTTAGTTTGGTATTTTCTAACAAAGATAAAGTGAAATATTATTAGAGTGTGGACAATAATTCTGGGAAATTTTCCTAGAAATAGTGGACTAAGTGCTGGTATTTTAGTCATAAATTAGAATGAAGGTGGGAATGGGCTGCAGGCTAAGATTTACCATTTGTGCAATGTTGTATTAGTATTTCCAACTCTGAAGACTTCAATAGCATCATCTGAGAATTAGAAATGGAAGTAGTTCTACTTTATGGGATTACTGTGAGGATTAAATTAGATACCATAGGTAATGTACTTGGAAAAACAAAAAGCATTTGATCCTTTCTACCTGTTATTTTATCCTGTGATGAATTCTAACATTTTTACCATGATTTTTATATTGTGTCTCTTTAGAACATGCAATGTGATGTATTGACATTCATTTTGTTGGTCACTTTTCTGTCATTTTGAGGAAAAAACTGCAAAGAAAATTTCTGGGAAGGAAACTATTATTTTGACTCATGGTTTATGAGAACACAGTTTCAGATTTAGATGTCTCCATTATTTTTTTTTGGGGGGGGGGGGTCCGGTTGTGGGTCCTGAACATTTGGCCTGGGCGCTGTCCCTCAGCTCTTCAGCTCAAGGCTAGATCTCTTCCAGTTGAACCACAGCGCCACTTCCGGCTTTTTACTTTTTGTTTATGTGGTGCTGAGGAATCAAACCCAGGGCCTCAGACATGCAAGACAAGCTCTCTTCCACTGAGCCACCTTCCCAGCCCCATCTCCATTGTTTTTAATTATATTTTTATTAAATAGTTGTACGAAGGAATTTCCATTCAACAAATCAGTTTATACGTACAATGGATCTTTACATAACTTTCCCACACCCTTCCAAACCTCATCCCACTTTCATTTCTTCTAGTTTCTGCATTGAATATTATACCTTCCCTCTCTTCATCCATAACTCTCTTTATTCCTTCCCTTTGACTTCCGCTCATATCTTCCAAACGATAGTTCTTGGTATTCATTTTTTTGGAATAAAAGTTCAATTTTATAAGAAATTACACCTTTTAAATACTCTTCTGCAAACAGCATGCTTTGGTAAATACTGTTGTGTAAATTTGCATAAAGTCCTATGTTCCATATATGAGACAGAACATGGGTCCTTTGTGTGTCTGGCTCTGACTTAGTTTACTTAACCTATTTTTAGATCTATCTATTTCTTTGCAAATTATATAACAGTCTTCATAATGGATGGGTGCAATCCAATTGTGTATATGTGCCCCACTTTCTCCAACCATCCCTCCACCATAAGGCATCTGGGCTGTTTTCATAGTTTGGCTACGGTAAGTAGTGCAGCAGTGAACATGGTTGTGAAAGTGATTTAACTGTATCTTTTGGAAGAATTCGTCACTATTTTTCTGGGAGCAATCCTCTAGCCAATTTTCCAGAATAAGCACATCCCTCCTTTCATCTCCATCACAACATTTTGCAAGTCCTCAATAAAACACTAGCCCCTACATGTCTCAATAAGCTAAAACCACACTGTGCCCACATTCTTTCAATACATTTTTTCATGATTGTACACATAATTTAGTGAGAACCTTCTATGTACTTTTCTAATGTGGGAATGAATGTGGGAATGAGGGACATGACAATTGCCTCATTTACTATTATTTTAATCTTTATTTGATTACTTCATCAATCCCCTAAATTATATCAGGTGCGTTAAATACAAAAGCAAAAATTGTGGTTTTATTTTGACACTCATATGTGAGGATGCACAAAATGGGCAAATAGATAGATTGAAATTAATACCCATTATCCATTTTGTTAAATTAAGATGGTTTTTCCACACTGATTCTCGCAATTCATATTCCATTCAACAACAAGAAACGTGACAATTCCCTTTGTTTTCCTTCTTAATAACGTTTGTTTTCATTTTATTTTACAACAAAGGTTGATTTTTCATAAATCTACTGTAGATACAAAGATACATTAAAATGATTCTAATTGTATGCATTGATATATACATACACACATCTATTACACCGGTTGTAATGATAATTTATAAATTCTGTAACTGTATGATTTACTAAATTATTTAAAAAATAGACAGCTTATGCCTGGAATTCTGGTTACTCGGGAGGATGAGATCTGACGATCATGGTTTTAAGCCATCTTGGGCAAGAAAGTCCATGAGCCTCCTATCTCCAAACAACAAACAGAAAATCAAATTGGAACTGTGGCTCAAAGTAGTAGAGTGGTAGCCTTGAGAGAAAAAGCCCAGGGACATCACACAGGCTCTTAGTTCAAGAACTACAATCTAGCCAAAAAATCTAATTTACACCTGTGTAAGTAGAATATTTCCATCACCAAAATGCACATCCATGCTCATTTGCAAGATAACTCTGTTATGTCTGGAATACCACACAACATTATAGCTTAAGTAGAAAAGATCACAACATGGGTTCACTCTATCTCTCTCATGGTTTTTTTCTCCACTGAAATACACAAATCTTACAATCATTCCAATTATTTAAAGTCATAGCTTTTTTCTTCAATACCCATAATAGAGTTTGCATTGAGTGTCTTGTGTCTCCTAAATGGGTGTTCTTACCACTTGGTCATGCCCCCAGCCCTAAATTATCCTGATTATTTTTCAGATAGAATCTGGCTTCCTTCTTGTGTATGAACTTAGGCTCAGTCCACTTTATGTTATTGTTCCTGGAATTTAGAATAACTTAGAATAACAAGTGCATGGCATTATGTACAGATCTTTCTGTCCATTCTGGGCTTTAACCACTGTCCTCACAACAGTAGGCAACCATGTAGTCAGGATTCTCAAAAGCTTATCATAGCTGATTTTTTAAAAAAATCTTTGCATTTCCTGCAGGTTTTTAAGTACTGAATTAATTTTTGAATGTATGTGTTGAGTTGATCCAAAATTTCTTGTTTCTTTCACTCACGTTCTTACCTAAGTGCTGAGAAACCAATTCTTCTTTCTCAAGATAGTCAAGGTGAACATTATTTATTCCAAAGCAATTTCAGTAATATTTAAACACCTTCATACCTATGAATGTTATACGAATGCTAAGTGCTGAGAAGGGTCTTTTTATTTTCACAGCAGTCTTTGGAATACACAGACAGATCATGAAATATATGATGATAATAAAACTACAGATGCTTGCCAGGAGGACAAAAACCTATTATTAATTGTCTGACAGAGGCTTCCCTTCTCGTGAAAGAAATACGTTGTTTGATGCAGGATTTCACAAAATCATATAGCTAGGAAGAACCTAAACAATCATATAATACTACAAAGTTGAGGGAGATGAATTGCCCTCCTGAATAATTTACTTTTGGGTCAAATAAAAGCAGGCTTGCAAAAAGAGAATGGACTTTAGACAAACATGATCAGTTACATGTAAATAGCTGCTTAGCTGATTTTGTTAATTTGTGAGCTAATACATGGCAATAGGGTACAACATGGTAAAAAAATAAAGAAGGTCGCATTGGTTTGTTTGTGTGTTCACGCGTATGTGTGTATGCACACGCACATATGAAGGTGCTCATGCATGTATTCATCATTCCTGAAGCTTGATAGTGCCTGGGCACTATCCCTAAGCTTCTGTGCCCAAGGATAGTGGTCTACCAGTCGAGCCACTGCTCCACTTCTGATTTTTTGGAGATAATCACATGTATTTTCACGATTGGACTGGCTTTGAACAGTGGTCTTCAGATCTCAACCTCTTGAGTACCTAGCTAAGCTGATTCAGCCTCTGAGTAGGTAGTTAAAATTCTTACTGTCCTTTGTGCTTCACTGCTCTTTTATTCTTTTCCTGAGATAATCACAATCCTAACTCATATATATGTTTAGTTGCTTTAAAAATACTGTTACTGCTTGGAACCAGGGGCTCCCATCTCTACTCTTAAATACTTAGGAGGCTTGAGAACAGAACCCAAGCCAAAAGTTTAGTGGACTTCCTTCTCAACCTATAGCTGGGTGCACTGGATCATATCCACCATCCTGCACAATCTAGAGGCTAACATTGGAAGGACTGCAGAATCCAGGCCAGCCAAGGTAGGCAGCTAGACAAATTGGTGTGCAACTCAGGTGCATGTTCTTATGGAAAGGGAACTGCTATTCTAAAATTAACCACTGATATGACACCAGCCTAGCAAGAGCAATACTCCAAGTTGAAATCCCCACAATTACCAACAACCAAAATATGTAAATACATTAAGATCCAAAAACTTAGTACAATCTGTTCTTTGGTTTAATATCATCTTTATTTGTGTTTGTTATTGATAAAGGTTTTACTTTGCTTCTTTTCTCTCTTCATTCTTTTTCCCTTTAGAGTTTACCTATTCTTTCTTTTATTTCTTTGGAAATTAATTATCATCTTCCTATTACAATTTCTTTACACTGTAACAGGTTTATACAATGCTTTATTTTCTACTTTATTTTCTATTTTTTCCATGTTCTCTGACTCTCAGTCAAAACTATTAGGTGGATTAAAATGAAACTTGATTCGGGACACCTTATATTCATCTTTCTCTTCTCTGAAGTGTTTCTGTTTTTTGAAACACAGTACCAATGACATACAGCTCCTATGTGGGCCATCATTCTATCCCCTCTCACTCTCCTCTGCTGTGCAGTGTTATCTAAATCTTAACTCATTCCTAAATTAATTTTAGAAAACAAATATAGTCTTAGAGCAAACTAGCCTTGGAATAGATTTCTTGTTTTGAAATTACAAAAGAATTGATAATCCTTTGCGTTGGAAATCATTTAAAATTGTTTATCACTTATTATAATTCATATACCAAGCAAGAAGAATTTTATATAACCATTAGAATAAAAGTCCAGTCCCAATATATTACCTATCATTATTCTTAATTCCTAATCATCACCTAAATATCTTAAACAATTTAAATAATCATGTCTTTAACATAGACGTAAATATTCTATACTTTTACTTAACATTTTCCAGGGGCATGTATTCATGTTTCTAAGAAATGTTCACAGCAGTTAAAATTTGCATTTGTGCAATTAATATGATACATTTTGTTGTTGTTGTTTGCAAGACTTTGGCATTGTTCCCAAGGCTTTTTATGCTCAAGGCCAGTACTCCACAACTTGAAGCACAGAGCTAATTCCTGTTGTTAGTGATTAATTGGAAATAAGACTCTAACAAGTACTTTTCTGTCTGGGCTAGTTTCGAACACAATTCTACAATCTCAGCACCGAGAATAGCTCGAATCATAAGAGTGAGTCACTGGCACTTGGTTTGATGTATTTTTTTAAATTTTAATTATGTTTTAAGATATATTATTCACTATAATATACATCGTTCTACACAGAAATTTAGATATATGTACATATTTCTGATGACAAATAACCTCTAAAATGTATATCTTTCTGCACATAACATATATATATATATATGTATATATATATATGTATACATATTTCTGAAAACAGATTCCCTCTAAAATTTTTTTGCTACTATTTTGACCTTTTTTTCATCGCAAAGATATACAGTCTTTATCTAAAACTTTCCGAGAATCAAATAACTAATACTTGATTTTAAAGGAGAGTTTATTACTTTAAAGGAAATTTTATATATACACACGATATTGTAGTAACATTTACAGTATATCACTTGAAAAAAGTTCTATCCAACCTCTTAAATATTTGTGTATAGTGACGGAAAGAGAGGAAGTTAATTCATACTGGTTAGTAATTTGCAATGATTCAAAAATCTCTTCCATAATTTGTTATAAGCACATAGTCAAGCTACCTGATATGGTTTATTTTTTTTTGTTTCTTTATTTGTTCAAAATTTTAATATGGATGCATGTATGGATGCATGCACAGTGGTAACATTAAAATTATTAATCCAAAGACAAATAATAGCAAAGTCATAGACACATATCAGAGTTTCAATAATTAGCACATATGATGCTAATAATAATTTTGATGAGGATGATGACCACAGTGTAGCCTGATGATGACTTATTTTTATTTCTGCATGAAAAAATTTGTGATTTCAAACCAACAAACTGAATTTGACTCTTTCCTTATTTGTAAGGTAAGGTGGAAAATGTAAGGACTCTTCACTTTTCTTTTTTCTTGCTCTAGAAGTCAACAAATATATTCTCCAATATTTCTGGTAGATTATATCCATTTACAGATGAAAAATGTTATGCAAACTGTCAATGTAGTGAGTAAATAATGATAATAGAATTTGTGTCTGAGATCTTGACTCTGTGTGTTTACATGGAGAAGTAATTTGGTGATGGAGAGGAACAATATGAAAAGTCTATGGGGAAAAAGCATACTATGTAATGGTTGTTTTAGGACTAGGTGACCCATGATAAGTATTTGAAACAGGCTGGTTTCAGGGCCATAAAAAGGAGTACATGGAAATTATATTAGTGACAGAAACAGAAAATCTTGATCATTCATCTTATCTAATGGACGGAAGTAGTAGGGTAAGAAGAAATCTAAAGTGCTTCCATGTCTCTGGCTGGCAACCATGTTAGTAATATTCTTGGTGATAAAGAATACAGGTGGAAATGATGGATTTAGAGGGAAAAATTCTCTGATAGTTCTAAAATTTATGTTAAACAGATGCATAGATAAGACTTTTTAGACATCATTAAAATATCCACGACCATTAATATGAAAAAGAATAATAAAATCAGGGGTATTATTAAACGGAAGAGTAAAAGGAAAGTTCTGACACGAATGTGAGCAATGTGAGCATCATAGTGGACAAGAATAGAAAAAAGAGATAAATAAGGAAACAAGAAAGTAATAAAAACAGATTTACAGAAGTAAAGGAGGGAACGAATTGTCAGGAAGATATTGAAGGAAATACGCTATTTGGATTTGAAAACTAAAAGGCCATAGACAAGTTCAATAAGAACAGTGTTTTGGTGAAAGTCAGATTAATAAAAATTTTGAGATATGAATGTGAAGCCATAAAATTCTGGATCCATGAATTCAACAGATTCTGTTGATTTTAAATGTTGGGACCAAATGCTTTTATCGTGAGCTTTGAAGAATTATACAGATATAACTGTCGTGATCTTTACTTAGAGGAATTCTGTGAATATTTTTGAACAGTTTGTTTAGCCAGGTGATTATAGATTGAACTGCAACACAGATAAGACTAATTTGTCTACAGTTCCAATAAGTGACCCATGTATCCACATCAGTTTGGGATTTTATTGAAATATCTTTAGATATGTTTGGATATTTTATCAGCCTATTCATTATAAATGTAGGACAAGTAACACTGATGTTACTGATGTTACTGAACAGTCCTTGAATTGATTCTTCTTTAGAATAGAAAATGCCTTATTGACACATCATAACTGTCATATACTCTATTTAAATCTAGTTCTTGTTAGGGATATCTCAATGCTGAAATAACCCTGCCAATCAACATGCCACAATTTCTTATATGTAGGAAGTACTCTTATAAACTTTAAACGTTTATTGAATGGAAGAGTTCAGACATTACCCTCACCACTAGGATTAAATGCCTAAAAAAATTAAGACATTTTGCTTTAATGCCTTTCTTTCATTTTCTCATCCATAATTGCAAGTAGGGAAGTATTCTGATGCGAAAATAATACAATGGTGACTTGTATTAACACAACATCTAGGATCTAGTGTTAATTCGGATACTTACTAATAAGCTCCAGGTTTTGTGGATATTTATGTTTCTCCTGGATAAACTAATGAGCTCCAAGAAAATGTCCCTAAGGATCCTTTCAATTCTGATATCACTGTTTGTCTCAAAATGCTTTAAATTCTATGCCCTCTAATGTGGGCATAGGGTTATCATGTGGAACTTTTCTCCTCAGAGAGTGAGTACTACCCTATTGCTTAACATGTACAAAGTAGCTTAATACATAGACTGGGCATGTGCAAACAAGAAGTGGTAGTTGAACAATGTTCTTAGCAGTTTTTACAGATGAAATGTAAATAGAGCAACTATGAACTCAAAAGGAATGTGCAAAAAAGACAAAGGCACAAAGTAGAATGTGCCAAGAAAATGCTGAATTATAATTTCAAATTATCTGCTCAAGTGTGAGGGTGTGTGCAAAGCACAATTTCAGAAAATTTAGTTGGATATCTTGGGAGAAAAACTGCTTTAAACTATTCTGGGATAATTGTACAAATAGAAGCCCCTTAGTCTACCTCTAATCAGCCACAACATCATCAACTTAGGTACTATTTTCCAAGTGCAAAGTGAGAAAAAGAGGGCTCATCATAGTTAGTGTTCAGGTTGAAATAACGGCAATCACATTATTTTAGTATTTTCACACTAAAACAGAAAACAGTTCAATTTTATGGGAACTCCTAACTTTTAAAACTAATTGTTAAGAGGACAGAATATATGTGTTCTTCAACATTCCTATGACTACTAACTACTCATTTTCAAATTCTGAACATGCCATACCAGAGACATTCAAAACAGTACCTGTTTGTATTTTATTCTGCAATAGATGAAGTTTCCGGGGTGGGGGGGAGTACATATTTAAAAGTCAACAGAAAAAATAGCCACATTCTGATAGAAGATCAAACTATGAAATATCTATGATAAATTCCTCAAGTGTAAACATATATTCATCAGAGTAAGCTATTATTTCTATGACCACCAATACTAAATTTTTATGCTATAAAGTCATCCTAGCCCAACAGTTTCCAACTTGTAAGGTGGACCTTATTTGCAATATCTAGTATAGGTATGAGTCAAGCGGAAAAAGTCAGAGAATGTGATGTTAGGAAAACGAACCCTCAAATATGTATTTTAATGTTTTTGTTTCTTTCATGCATGTGTTCTAACACATTTATAAGATTATTTCTTTGTTGCTTTGTATGTCCCTCCCCCACAGTGTAACCCCCGCTTTCACTATATTTGATGTCAGTATAACATGTGGAGGAGACGGGGACAAACAAGTCGTTTAAGGATTCAGGTGGACCTGTTGCAACAATGAGAAGTACAAAATGTCATGTCAAAACCAGCTTTACAATGTCGGTGGGGGGGGGAGGGGGGTATGATTGGGTGGGGGGGAGGGGGGAGGCTGGGAAGGGAGGTGAAGGGTAAACAAAGGAGGAGGCTGCAATGCTTGGTAAGAAATGTATGCATTATCCTGCCCATGTAATTGTAACCCCTCTGTACAGTATGTTCTCAAATAAAATAAAATAAAATAAAATAAAATAAAAAAGAATATAGTTGTGTAAAAAAAAAAAAAAAAAAATTTCCTAAATTCACATCAGGACTAGCTTATCATTATTTGTAGAGAGCTGCGTGCAGCCGCACCTGAAAAATGGCGCCGGCTTCCGCCCTCCGCCTTCCCGATGGTGAGTGCTCTCTGTGGTAAACAACTCCTTATATGGCTAAAGCATAGAATCTGGCTTGCTTCCGCACACCTGGACCTATTGATGGCTCTCACATGGCGTATCAGGGTTGACTACCCAGAGGATACTTAAGGCTGTGGGGGATTCTCCCTGGGGTCAGTCAGAAGATTGTTCAAAGGTCCTGAATAAACTGCGGAGGGAAGAGCTCGGTGTTGCGTCTTCCTTGCTGGTCGAGGTGGTCGTGACAGGGCGGTGGCCCGTACGGGGACTCAGCCATAACCTCAACGAGGACTCAGAACTCTCTGCAGTCAGGGTGGTGCACCGGTAAGTTCCCAGTTAAAGGGGGAATCCGCGACAAGAGCAGGGGGGGGGGTAAGTTCCCAGGTAAAGGGGGAATCCGCGACAAGAGCGGGGGTAAGTTCCCAGGTAAAAGGGGGAATCAGCGACAAGAGCGGGGGATTTTTGCTCTTCTCTGAAGATAAGGAGAGAGGGAGAACCCGGGGCTACTCGATAGAATAGCCAAAAGTAAAAGTAAAAGATTGTTTACCAGGTTAAGATTTTTAAAACATGGGCGCTTCTTCTTCGCACCCAATTTTTTTGGCTCTCAATGAGCTACTGCACTCAAAGAAGTTAAAAATAAAAAAGAGTACTTTTGAGAGATTTTTGGATGAATGTGACATCGTTGCCCCGTGGTTCACTGTCTCCGGAAGCCTCATGGTGGCCTCTTGGGAGAAACTTGGGAGGGACCTAGATTTTGCCTCTGAACAAAGAACGCTTAAGAGCAGAGTGAGACCAATATGGAAACTGATAAGAGGCTGTCTTGAGGACCAGCGCTGCAGTGAGGTGGTAGAGAATGGTCAGGCCGCCCTAGAAATGCTGCAGGAAGAAAGATCGGAAAGGGCAGGCAGTGAAAAGGGGAAGAGCAGGAGGGGGTTATACCCCGATCTTGCCGAAATAGAGACCTCTGAGTCTACAGACTCAGAGGAACCACAATTACTCATTGAACAAATAGAAAAAACAAAGATAAGAAAGAGGAGGAAAGGGAAGGAGAGAGAGGACCCAGATAAAGACCAATGCACGCCTTCCATGTGCCGCGCCGCACCCTCGGCCCCTCCGCTCTATGCGGAGGACCCCGGAAGTGGCAGCTCCGGCTGTTCTTTCAGCCCAGATGAGTGGAAAGCGGTCAGAACCGAGTTGCATCTAGCCTGTCCAATATTTCAGGATCCACAGGGACAGCGGTATCATGAAACCTTAGATTTTAAGGTGATAAAATCTTTAGCTGAGTCTGTGCGGACATACGGAATCACAGCCTCCTTTACTGTGGCCCAGGTGGAGGCCCTAAACAGAAACTGCATGACGCCCGGTGATTGGAGTGGGCTCGCACGAGCTTGTTTGAGCCCAGGTAAGTATTTAGATTGGAAGGCCTTTTTGATTGAATTTGCTAGTGAAGAGTCTGCGTCCAATCAGGCTGTGGGAAATCCAGCTTGGGACAGAGATATGCTGCTGGTAAGGTGGCTCAGTGGTAGAGCGCTTGCCTTGCATGCCTGAGGCCCTGGGGTCGATTCCTCAGCACCACATAAGCAAAAAGAACAAAAAGCTGGAAGTGGCGCTGTGACTCAAGTGATAGAGCGCTAGCCTTGAGCTGAAGAGCTGAGGGACAGCGCCCAGGCCCAGAGTTTAGGCCCAGGAAAAAACCTATTCAAAAAACGCTGCAAATTTGTCTAAACAGTTGTCTAGTTATCTTTTAGGTAATTGAACTGGGGAGTTCGACAGCCTGATGGAACAGCTCAGGGTTGCCATCGTCACGGTGAACTCGACCCGAGTGGATGCCGGATTGGCGGAGGGGTTATCTTCATGGATCTCCGCTGCCATGAATCATCTTAAGGAGTGGGCGGGTGTGGGAGCCCTGAAAGGCCTCCTGGTATTAGCCTCCTTGGTATGTCTGTGGTGCATTTGCCAAATTAGAGGTTCTCAGCGTCGCAGTGCAGCCATGATTATCCAAGCCTTTACAGCCATTGAAGCAGGACAGTCCCCCCATGTATAGCTTGCTACTAGCCCTTTTTGAGCACAGGATGCGAGGCTTGAGCACTGCACTTGAGGTCCACCGAGGTTGTGGGCCCCAAGAAGAGCATGTCTGATTGCATGTGGGTTGATGCCCTAAGTCCCACCTCTGTGAAAAAGGGTATTGGACGGGTCTGGTAATCATCAGGTGGATAACACCTGAGTGAGGATCAGTACAATGTCCCAAATTTCTTCTACAGAGATCAGACCTCTACTCTTGTCTGTTGCAAAATAAAAAAGGGGGAACTGTAGAGAGCTGCGTGCAGCCGCACCTGAAAGATGGCGCTGGATTCCACCCTCCGCCTTCCAGATGGCGAGTGCTCTCTGTGGTAAACAACTCCTTATATGGCTAAGGCATAGAATCTGGCTTGCTTCTGCGCACCTGGACCTATTGATGGCTCTCACGTGGCGTATCAGGGTTGGCTACCCAGAGGGTACTTAAGGCTGTGGGGGATTCTCCCCGGGGTCAGTCAGAAGATTGTTCAAAGGTCCTGAATAAACTGCGGAGGGAAGAGCTCGGTGTTGCGTCTTCCTTGCTGGTCGAGGTGGTCGTGACAATTATTGTGAAAAAATACTACACTTCTGCTAATGTGATGCCCTTCCTATTGGGGAAAGAACACTGCACTAAACTTTGCTACATCATTTTCCCCCCAGTGGTATTCTTGAGATCAAAACACTTGCAAATATTATTTATAGCTATATTTTTATCTATCACAGATATTCAGAATATCTGAATATGAAGATCTGAAGGTTATGGTTCAAAGCCCACCCAGGCAGGAAGGTTCATTAGATTCTTATCTCCAATAAACTGCTCACGAAAAGCCAGACACAAGTGGCACTGTTGTTCAAGTGGAAGAGCAGTAACATTGAGCTAAAACAGGCTCTGGGACAGTCCCCAAGCCCAGAATTTAAGCCCTAGGACAAAGCAAACAACAAAAACAAAAATAAACCCCAAACCTAGCATTTTTCTCATTGTATACAGAGGTATGTAATTAAGGAAATTTCTTCCTATGTTATATATAGGTAGAAGAAAAAGGATGTCACACAATTACTCTATTCATACCATGGTGCACCAAAGTCTCAAAAAATTCCTCTTTTTATAAATTTATAAGTTAATATCATAAATTTGTTGGCAACTTTTCCTAGATTATTCACATTATCTTGTTACACAGTAACTGTTGCAATTATTAACTAAGTTCTAATTATACCTAACTTGAAAGAATATTTTAGGCAAATAGAATGCTAGAATCATTTGTGAATTTGTGAATTAAATCTTCTATCCTATAGAATATGAAATACAATATGAAATAGAATATTAAATTACAAAGAAAAATTACAAACAAAAATATTTATTTTAAATCTAAATTCTAATTTAGCCAGGTCTACAAAGTCCTACATTAAATGAACTTCGCTATTTCTCCAGGATTAAGCTTTTGTAATCCTTCATCATTTCTTTGGAATCCAACAGAATGATGCTTACTTTTTCAAACTTTTGGTTGGGAATCATGAGCTATTTTTGCATCTAGGCATGTTCTGTAATGAAGAGAGCATTTAAAACACAACTGAGGATTATATATGAGTTGCATTTCAATAGGAAACTCGACTTCTCAAAACATGATGGCAAAATTAGCCCAAACTTGCAATTGTGTATTCCTTTCCTGTATTTTTTTAATCCCTTTCTTGTTTTATTGAGACAAAATTATGTTACCTATTTCAGGGAAGGTATCACTATGTAATTCCACTCTCTAATCTCCTGTCTTAGTCTGAGTGCTAGAATTCCAGCCTTGTATCTCATTGTCCTACCATACTTTGTTGGTTTATTTAATCTTGATATAGACTAGCATTGCTGAACTTCTCTGATAATATTTTTCAAGACTGTTGGCTCAGAATATTTATGTACTATTTATATACATAGCAAAACCTTTTACAATAACATATATTAAAATATTGAAATTCCCATTTAAGACGTTATACAATTATACACATGCATACAAAACAATATTCTCTATCCATGAAAAAAAGTTACATGGACTTACTTACTTGGGAAGCACTAATATTGCATGGGAGAAATGGGTAAAATAAATTACATTCTCTAATTATGTGACCTTTTTAACATTGGCATATCTGTATTGGTAGACTATGAAGTAATGTTTGGTCAAGTGGAGGGAAGATTAAAATGATGACAGGAAGTGACTACTAATAAATATTTGAGTATTTTGAGAAAGCAGTGATGAAAAACTGTTCTAGAACTGAAGGTGATGTTCATAATCAAACTCTTTGATATTCTGTGAATCATTGTACTTTATCAAAGAATTACAGGTTGAATTGGCATTAACCTTAGGAAAAATTTTAGAATAGTAGTGGGTGAATCTGAGTGATAATTTAGAATTTAAAAATCACAGAACTCGGGGCTGGGAAGGTGGCTCAGTGGTAGAGTGCTTCCCTTGCATGCATGAGGCCCTGGGTTCGATTCCTCAGCACCACATAAACAGAAAAAGCCGGAAGTGGCACTATGGCTCAAGGGGTAGAGTCCTAGCCTTGAGGTGAAGAGCTGAGGGACAGTGACCAGGCCCAGAATTTAGGCCCCATGACCGGCAAAAAAAAAAAAAAATCACAGAATTCTGTAATCAATAAGTTTAGTATGTTGTTGCTAGTCAGTGAATATTCTACAAAATGATGAAAATTGAGGGATGATATAGGATTGAGAGGAATGAGGGATAATGAACCTCAAGGTGCATTGTATTAGACATGAAATGTGGCTTAGTGATAGACTGTTTGTCTTGCATGTGTAAAGCCCTGGGCTTAATTCCTCAGTACTACATAAACAAAACAATCTGGAATTGGAACTATGACAAGTCATAGAGAGCTAGCATGAGGAAAAGAGACTCAAGAACATTGCCAAGACCCTGAGTTAAATTCCCAGGACTAGCCAAAAATAAAACTGATGCATTGTATTAAGCCAGACACTAGAGGCTCACGCCTGTTGTCCTAGATACTCAGGAGGCTGAGGATTGAGGTTTGAAGCCAGCCCCCCTGGCAGGAGAGTCAGTAAGATTCTAATCTCCAATTAAATCTCAGAAAAATCTAAAAGTGCTGCTGTGCCTCAAGTGATAGAGTTCTAGCATTCATCCAAAGAAGCTCAGGAACAGCTCCCAGACACAAATTTCAAACCTCAGGAAAGAAAGAAGAAAACTCACTAAACACTATACATTAACTGCTTTGTCAAACAGAAATTTCCATACAACTACTTAAAGTTAATTAAAATATATGATTAGAATAAAATGCCAATCATTTTGGGAACAAGACATAGATAGAATTGAAAGATAGAATTGTTTACAGGAGACAAAGTAAATTTTATATCATACAGTTTCAGTTGAGTTGAAATTTGTTCTTCAGTCTTCTTACATCATTTATGAAATTGACAATACTGCCAGTTATGGGTCAATTTCCTTGGGGAACTGATTGTATTCTTCTGTCTTTTCGTAAGAAACCATGGAGGTGATTTTTTTTTTTTTTTGCCTCTTTTTTTTAAATTGTGAAAGTACCTTACAGAGGGGTAACAATTACATGGGCAAGGTAATGAGTTCATTTCTTATCAAGTGTTGTTGACTCCTCCTTTGTTTCCCCTTCTCATCCCTTCCAGTCTCTCCCCACCCCAACACCAGCCAAAGTTGTACATTTTGTTTTTTGACATAAAGTCTTGTACATCTCATTGCTGGAATGGGTCCACCTGTATCCCTATTTAAGCAATCTGTTTTTTTCCCTCCCCTCCAGAAATTATACCAACATCAAATACAGTGAAAGCAAGGCTTTATCATGGGGGAAGGACATACAAAGCAACAAAGAAATAATCTTTTAAAAATGCTTTAGAAACGAATGCATGAAAGAAAAAAAAATTAAATACATATCTTAGGGTTCATTTCCCTAACATCAACTTATCTGACCTTTTCTGTTTTACTCAGACATATAATAGTTATCGCAAATAAGTGAAACCATGCGACCTATGTTTCTTTGGGCCTGGTTTACTTCACTTAATTTAATTTTTTCCAGTCTTTCCAGTTCCTAACAAATGGCGCAATGTCATTCTTTCTGATGGAGGCATAGAATTCCATTGTGTCAATATACCACATTTTCTTGATCCATTCATTTACTGAGTGATATTTGGGTTGGTTCCATATTTTAGATATGGTAAATAATGCTGCAATAAACATAGTTGTGCTGATAGCTTTGTTTGTGATCATTTGGTTAAAAGTGGGACTGCTTGGTCATAGAGGGGCTGTATGTGGAGTCTTTTGAGGAACCTCCAACAATCTTTCCCAACTTTCCCAACAATCTAGTAAGGTTCCCTTCTATCCATATCTCTTCCAGAATCTGTTGTCATTACAATACTTGAATATGGACATTATCAATGTGATGAGGTGGTATCTCAATTGTGTTTTGATTTGCATTTCTTTTATGGCTAGGGAGGTTGAGCATTTCTTCATGTGTTTATTGGCCATCCTTCTTTCCTCTTCAGAGAAGTTTCACTTTAAGTCTTTAGCTCACTTATGTATTGAGGATTTGTTGTTGGGGGATTTAATTCCTTGGGTTCAAGGTATATTTCAGATATGAGACTCTTGTCCATTTTAGGGCTAGTGAAGATCTTCTCCAAATCCGTGAGCTTTCTATTGATCTTGCTAGCTTTATCCTTTGCCATGCAGAAGCTCTGCAATTTCATGAAATCCCATTTGTCCAACCTTTCCTTGATTTGTTTTGTTTCTGGGTCTCTATTTAGGAAATTTCTGCCTGGGCCAACGAGACCTAGGGTACCTCCTATTCCATCCTGTACTGCTTTCAGGGTGTCTGCTTTTACTCTGAGTTCTTTGATCCATTTGGAGTTGATTCTTGTGCAGGGTGATATATAAAGATCTAGATTTAGTTTTCTACTAAAATTAACCAATTTAGCCAGTACCCTTTACTGAAGAGGCTGTCTTTCTTCCATTCTATTTTTTTAGCTCCCTTATTGAAGATTATGTGGCTATAGGTCTGTAGGTTCATTTCTGGGTTTTAAATTCTATTCCATTGGTCCTGCCGTCTGTTCTTGTGCCAGTACCAAGCTGTTTTAATTACCATGCCTTTGTAGTAGAGTTTGAATTTTGGTATTGATATTCTTCCAGCACTGTTCTTTCTTTTAAGGATCGTTTTTGATATATGGGTTCTTTTATTGTTCCATATGAATTTTAGGATTGCCTCTTGTATTTCCTTGAAGAATGAGGTGGGAATAATGATATGTATTACACTGAATTTGTAGATAGCCTTGAGATGTATTGCCATTTTCACGATGTTGATCCTTCCAATCCAGTAGTATGGGAGGTTTTTCTGCATCCAAAGTTCTCTTTTGATTTCCTTTTTCAAGTTTTTAAAGTTTTCATCATACAGGTCCCTCAATTCTTGGGTTAAGTTAATTCCTAGGTATTTTTTGTGGGTTTATTATGAATGGTGTTGCCTCACTGAATTCACCCATGTTATTCTCATTGTTGTCATACAGAAAAGCCATTAATTATTGAGGGTTAATTTTATACCCTGCTACCTTGCCAAATTTTGAATCAGCTTCAGTAACTTGGGAGTGAAGTCTGTGGGATTCCTTAAATAGAAAATCATTTCATCTGCAAAGAGGGAGAGTTTTATTTCATCTTTCCCCATTTGGATCCCTTTGGTGTTTACATGTTGTCCCATTGCTGTGGCTAGGAATTCTAATACTAAATTGAAGAGAAGTGGAGAAAGTGGACATCCTTGTCTCAATCCTGAGTTAAGAGGAAATGGCTTTAGTTTTTCAACATTAATTACAATACTGGCTGTAGGTTTGTCATATACAACCTTTACTGCATTCAGGAATGTTCCCTGGATTCCTAATTTTTCCAGAACCTTCATCATAAAGGGTTTTTTGGATCTTGTCAAATGATTTTTCTGCATATATTGAGATAAACATGGGGTTTTAATCCTTGCTCTTTGTTGATGCGATGAGTCATATTAATTGATTTGAGTATATTGAACCAGATTTCAATCCCTGAAATGAATATTGTTTGATTGCATTGTGTGATTTTTTGGATCAATGTTGAAATCGATTGGCCAAAATTTTGTTGAGAAGTTTTGCTTCAATGTTCATCAAAGAAATGAGTCTATAGATCTCTTTCTTTGATGAGTCCCTGCCTGGTTATGTGATGAGGGTTATGATGGATTCATAGATGAGTTGTATAGTGACCATTCTCTTTCAATTTCATTGAAGAGTTGAACGTCTATTGGTGTGAGCTCTGCTTTGAAGGCCTTGTAGAATTCTGCTGTGAAACCACCTGGTCCTGGGCTTTTCTTAGATCATAGGTGTCTTATTACTTTTTCTATTTCAATGCTTGGTATGAGTCTGTTAAGTTGGTTTAACTCATCTTGGTTTAGTTTGGGCATGTCAGTATTTGCTAGGAAAAGGTGCATTTCTGTCAAGTTCTCAAACTTATTAGCATAACGTTTTGAGAAGTATTCCCTAATAATGTTCTGAATCTTGGTTGTTTCTATGGTGATGTTTCCATTCTCATCTCTGAGTTTATTTACTTTGGTGTGATCTCTTCTTTTTCTGATAAGATTTGCTAAGGGCCTGTCAATATTGTTAATTTTTTCGAAGAACAAACTCTTTTGTTTTGTTGATTCTTTCTATTATTTTTCAAAACTCTAATTCGTTTAATTCTGAAGTAACTTTAATTCTTTCCATGTACTGGATTGATGTTTATCTTTTTATTCTGTTTCAAGGAGGTTCTGATATCTCATTAAATTGTTGGTTTCAGATCTCTCCAATTTGTTGGTGTAGGAACTCAGAGCTATAAACTTGCCTCTGAGTACTGTCTTTGCTGTTTCCCTGAGGAGCTGGTAATTGTTTATTTTTTGTTGAAAATCATGAATATTTGAATTTCCTTTCTAATTTCTTCCATGACCCACTGATGTTTCAACAGTGTGTTGTTTAGCCTTCATGTGTTACAGGACTTTCTTTGGTGGCTTTTGGTGTTGAGTTCTAATTTTATTCCATTGTGGTCTGAGAGAATCAAAGGTAAAACTACAATGTTTCTGAATTTGGACAACTTTGCTTTGTGACCTAAAATGTGGTCTATTTGGAAAATGTCCCATCTGCTTCTTAGGAAAACGCGTATTCTGATGGTGCTGGGTGAAATATTTGGTAGATGTCTGTTAAATCTAGTTGATCCAAGCAGTTGTTTAGATCTGCGTTTTCTCTATTGAGTTTTTGCCGAGTTGATCTATCTAGTGTGCATTGTGATATGTTAAAATCCCAAACAATTAAAGTTTTTGGATCTATGTGAGCTTTGAGGGAAAGTGGTGTTTCTTGGATAAATCTGAGTGCTGTGTTGTTTGGTGAATAGATGTTTAGATATGTAATATCCTCCTGAAAAGAGATCCCTTAATTAATATGTAGCGACCTGCTTTATCTCTTCTCACTAATTTTAATTTGAAGTCCATTTTATCTGATATTAGGATTGCATCTCCATCCTGTTTATGGGGGCCGTTTACTTGGTAGATTTTGTTCCAGCCTTTCACATTGAAAATGTGTTTGTTTTTATGAGCAAGATGTGACTCCTGAAGGCAGCAGATAGAAGGATCTTGCTTTTTAATCCAACTATATAGTCTATGTCGCTCGATTGGATAGTTAAGTCCATCAATGTTGAGAATTAGGACTGAGAGGTATTTGGGAGTTCTTCCCATGTTATCCGTCTTTTGGGGGGCTGTGGCAACTGGTTCTTTCTGTGGTTCTTGGATTCTCAGTTTGGCTGCTGTGTCTTGGCTTTAATTGTGGTCTTGTTGGTTTTCTATTTGTAGGACATCATTAGGTATCTTTTGTAGGGCTGGTTTGGTGGAGAAATATTGTTTGTTTTTCTTTGCTATGGGAGGTTTTTATTTGACCTTTGGTTATGAATGGGTTTTTAGCTGGGAACAGTATTCTTGGTTGATAATTATTTGTCTTCAGGGAATGGCATACATCATTCCAGGCACTTGCTTTAATTGTATCTGCTGAGAAATCTGAGATGATTCTAATTAGTTTTCCTTTATAAGTGACTGATCTTTTCTCCTTGACAGCTTTAAGCTTCTTTTCCTTGGTCTGAATTGATACTGTGCAGATTATAATGTGACAGTGGGATATCCTGTTGTGGTCTGGTCTGTTTGGGGTTCTAAAAGCTCCTGGTATCTGAATAGGCCTATCTTTTTGCATGTTTGGGAAGTTCTCTGCTAGGATCCTGAAACAAATTTCATAGACCATTAACTTCTGTTTCTAGGTGCTGCTCTACACACATTTTCCTCAGATTAGGCCTTTTGATGGTGTCTTCCACATGTTGAAGAGATATATCATATTTCTTGGATTTGTCTTAGGTAATTGTATGTTCTTTCTCTATAACACCTAGGCTGTCTTCAATACCCGAGATTCCATCTACTGCATGGTCTATCCTACTGTCAAGACTTTCTTCTTTGTGTTTTATTTCTTTTCCTTCTAATTGGTCGGCTTTGATGGCTTCAAATTTTTTGTTGGAGCTTTTTTTTAGGTCTTGTATGAACTTCTTTACTTCCTTAATTTGGTGTTCAGTGCTTATTCTCAAATCACTTAATTGATTGGTGATGGTTTCCTTGGACTCCCATTCTTTCTGGTGGTCTCCATTCATCATTCCTTTTGTGGTCTCCTAGAATTCTTTCAGCTGTCTGTTTATGGATTCAATGAATGCCTGTATTGATCTTTGTCTATTCTCATCCCACTCTCACAATTCCTGTATTACTCTTTGATTAGCATCCTCGTGTTCATGTAATTCCTGTAGTTCTCTTTGACTGTTCTCAGCCTGCACACACAATTTCTGTATTTCTCTTTGACTGTCCTCAACCTGATCATGCAATTCCTGTATCAATCTTTGAGTAGCTTCTTCATGCTCACCAGATTCCAGTATTAATCTTTGGTTTGCCTGTCTCTCCCTATCACACTCACACTGAGTTCTTTGCAGGTTTTCAATCTTTTCATTCACCATGTTTACCAGTAGTGTTTGCAGAGATTTTTGGGAACTCTACTCTGGATTATTTATTAACTATTCTGTCAACTGATTATCATGAGTGGGAGTTCAGGTACCTGGACTTACCATTTTTCATGTGTTTTTCCGGCCTCTACTGCATATTTGTTATTAAAGTAACACCAATTTTGTGCTAGAACACCATTTTAAGGCAAGCATCAACCAAAATCCTGTAGTAGCACAATCAAAAGGCTGCAGATACAATCTAGTTCATCAGATAAAATCTATTCAATATCAAACAACTATGGATTAATGGGCTAAGAACAGCAAAGCAGAATTTGGCAGAAATTATTAGGTTTAAGGAGAAATGTGGGGAAAAAATAGGATTAGAGGGATGTGGACAGGTAAAAGGAGAGTGAATTTAACCAAGTCTTAATCTCATAGAGGACAATGGATTGGACAGAATGGTAGGACAGAGATTAAAAAAAATTACAAGAAAAAATGAAAAAAAATAAATTAAAAAAGTGAAACACTTAACAAGTATGTATGTTTAAATATGATATTGAGAGCAGAAAAGGATAGGATGTGATAAAGGCAGGGATAGAAAGGAGACATGAAAACCTAAAAAATATTAATTCTCAAAATTAGTTTCCTTAAAATTATATAGGTATAAATAGGTAATATTGCTATTAAAGAATTTAAGACAAAGAGGTTTTGAATTAAGTAATAAATTTCTGGATTAAATGTGTACACAATGGTGGATAAAGTCTAATTATCAAAGATGGTTAAATATCTGGGGATTATCAAACAGTAATTAAGTCTTTCAAAAAAGAAAGAGAAAAAAAGAAAGGAATAAAAAAAGGAGCAAAAAGTCAGCAGTGATAACAAAAAAACACACCCACATAAACACCTAAAATTAAAATTATGAAAGGCAAGAGATTAATAGAAAATAATTTATAAAAAATTAAAAATGTTATATATTCCTTAGTTTTTCAGGGGTGTGTAGAATGAGAAGATCCTGTATTTCCCTTGTGTCTGTAACCAGTCTCTTGAAGTCTCTGGTCGGCTTGTGGTGTTTGGTTTTCCTGTGGCTTGATTGTTTTTTTAAGTCAGTTTGTTTGAGCAGGCAGAAAAATTCTCTGCAGTCCCCAGGATTTTGTGAACCCCCTCCTAGGCTAGTTCAGTGGGAGGGAGATCTGCTTTGAGTATCACAAGAGGGAGATGGTTGTTTCCTTTAGTTTTGAGATGCTGTAATGAGGCTAGGTTCTGGGAGAGGGTTGAGGCTTTTCAGCAAACAGTAGCTTTTAACTGAGGAGATAGCTCCTGAGATTCTCACAGAGCCTAGCCTGGAGCCATTCTCACGGTTTATGTTTACTGAATTTCACTTGATTGTCTAGGCTGCCTTAGGATGGGCAGACCCTGGCTCTGTTTACCTAGTGAAGAAAGTCACTCCTCCAGGGCTGGGCTTCCATGCCTAGGCTGGTTGATTTTCCCTTGGGTGGAGGTGAGCCTGGCAGGTCAGGTCAGGTTCCTGTGACCTTCTAAATGATTCTTGTTTTCTTCCAATGACTGAGTTGGAGATAGCTGTTCAAATAGGCCTTTGGCAGTATCAAAGATGGATATCTCTGATGGTGGTGGTGGGGAGGGGATGCCTTCCCTCCTGTGCTACCTGGGAAGGAGTGAGGATGTCAGGGTTCTACTACCACCAGAGTATTGGTTCTTGGACCGTCTCTGGTCTGTGATCTACAGGATGAAGATATCTGCTCCTTGTAATTTCTTATTGGTGTTGAGCAGAATCTGCTTGCCCACTGTGTCTGGCTCCTTTGTCCCATAACTCTCTGTGTTGTAGGTATGGTGGCTATAACCACTGGCCCTGCTGCCATAGCCGCCACAACCATGGCTGCCAGCACATGCTTAGATCTGTCTCCTTGAATGGATTTTCCCTCTCTTGTGAAACTCTCTGTACTGTGATGGCACACTTGTTGTGATTCTGTAGTCTAGGACTATTTACTTGAACACTAAACTTGCTTTCTATGCCAGAGCTTGTTTAGTCTCCAGCTTCCCCTCTGCCATCTTCCTCTGAACACATTTTTTGCCTCTTATTGAAGTATATCTGATATTTTAAAGTAGATTTGTCCAAATATAATATAATTTAATCAATCGTTATATTAGGACAATGTTGATCAGATTTATTTCCAGTAAATCTTATCCTTTATAATAAATGAGAGCATGCTGTGTCAGTCTCCTATTAATATGACAAAATACTTTATAAAATTAACTTAAAAGGAGGAAAGATTAATATTGGCTTCTGATTTTATACATTTCAATTTACATTTCTTATCCTCATTGTTTTGGGTTGGTGGTGGTACAGTACCTGATATCTGGAACATGTGATGGAGTATGTGTATTTATGGA
Organism: Dipodomys spectabilis; assembly: GCF_019054845.1. Taxonomy (NCBI): domain Eukaryota; kingdom Metazoa; phylum Chordata; class Mammalia; order Rodentia; family Heteromyidae; genus Dipodomys; species Dipodomys spectabilis. Next base: position 1,938,517 of record NW_024870710.1, read on the forward strand.
AGCCATGAAGTAAAGAAGAGGAGGTATAGGATTGGGAAAGGGAGAAAGAGTAGGAGGGGAAGAAGGAGAGGGAGAAAGAAAAGTAGAAGGAGACAGAGAAGTAAAATAAGGAAGGGGAAGAAATGACTTTGATCTTAACACCCTCTTTGATCACAAGTTCTTAGTGACCTAATCACTACGACTATGCCCTCATGAAAGGGTTCATCTCTTTATGGCAACAAAAAATCTAATTATTAATCCCAATCCTTTATAATTTCAGATTTAATTTCTAGAGTGGGGGGGTAGATCTTTCTATACAATTGCAATAACATCTATTCCTAAATATTAGAGATGCTATTTGGCATAGAAGTGGTTTGGTTATATCATTGCTGGAGAGATGAATGAAATATTTTGAGTGCAAATACATTTTATTTAACAGATAAGGAAGCATCAAGAGGTTTCATTTTGTGATCTTCCAAAATGACTATTTCATATAACTCATAATGAATTTTTTTTGAATTTTTCATAATGTTATGGCATTTCCATTCAAGTATTTGTCCTCTATAGTAAGGTTCTTTCTTTCGAGTTGAAAGAAAATAAATACTATCACGATCTTTTGATTATTCTATAGTGATTAGGTATAAAATTAATTTCCAACCATTGAAAAATAAGTTATCGTCAAGTCTATAGGAATAATTGGATAAGTGATGGAATATCTTGTTTTAGTTATCTTATACTGAGATTGATTCAATTTCTAAAAATCACTGTTGACATAAAATACATAAAATTCAGTGTTTCTCTGAAATGACTTGGTAATCAAACCTCAGAAATACAAGACCATTAACTAAGATTTTTATATACTCAAAAAATGTATGGGGCTGGGAATATGGCTCAGTGGTAGAGCGCTTGCCTTGTATGCATAAGGCCCTGGGTTTGATTCCTCAGCACCACATAAGCAAAAATAAAAAAGCCGGAAGTGACACTGTGGCTCAAATGGTAGAGCACTAGCCTTGAACTGAAGAACTGAGGAACAGCACCCAGACCCAGCATTCAGGCCCCACGACCAGACACCCCCCCCCAAAAAAATGTATGAATCTACATTTTTATGTCAAAAAAAGTTTATGTTTAAAAGAAGAGCAAAGCATGTGACCACAGCAGATAATATTTACTTTAATGAAAAATTGCCTGACAAAGCATTCAGCCTGACAGAGCCTATTGCTTTTAGCTTACATGAGAAATTTGATTAACAATCCCTTTTTTGCTTTTGAATAATGGATTATTTCAATTTGTCCAAAGATTCTGCCATTTAAACCTTTGAGTGTATATTTTTTCATAAAAATGAAAACTATTTTTCACATTGCAGGTTCAAGTTTAATAACTATATAAATACTTAAGTGTTAATTTGTTAAATTGAGCCTCTAGAATTCAAATAATATGACATTTATTTTATTCTTAGATATATTAATCCTGTGCTAAATATGAGTGTCTCAAGCATGTAATCCTCACTACTCAGTAAGCAGGGTTACAAAGCCAGTCTTGGCAAGAAAGTTTGTGAGACACATCTCAATTAAACACACACACACACCACAAGACACACACACACACACACACACCGTACACAAAGCCAGAAGTGGAATTGTGGCTCAAACGATAGAGCAACATACTTGAGGGGAAAAAAAAGCAAACAATAACTAAAGGGTAGGTCTTGAATTAAAATCACAAGAAAAACATACACACACACATACAATATTAAATCTAAATGTTTATTTTGGTTTGAAGAAATAAACAATATCATGAAAAGTAATATTTGTTACATATCTTGCAACGTTGTGAAGTTTTTAGTACAATTTGTCTTAAAATACAACATAGGTTATTAAAATTAATACTAATTTAGTTAATATTTATAACTACTCATAACACCTTGGAGTACAACATTGGCATTTTTTTCCCTAGCCATAATAGTTATTCTGAGTAAAAGAAAGAGAGGAAGATTGGAAGAAAAAAGAAAGAAACAAAGAAAGATAGAAAGAAAGGAAGGATAGAAAGAAAGAGAGAGGAAGGGATGGAGGGAAGGAAGGAAATAAGAATGGAAGGAAGGAAGGAATGAAAGAAGGAAGGAAGGAAGGGAAGGAGGGAGGCAAAAAGGAAGGGACAAAACCATTTAATTTATAAAACATATTTAGCCCAACAAAAACTTCATGTAATGAATCCTTTAGTAAAGTCAAGTTTGCAATTTTGACTTCTTTGCATGTTCTCCATGCATGAATGAAACCAACAAATGAAGTGTAATAAATACCTTGCTGAATCAGTTTGTATCTGTAGGAATATGTATGCAAATCTTATTCTCATTTTCTATACATCATCCAATAAATATTTGCAAACAATTTACACTTAGGTATAAATATTCTAAAAATTGATTAAACCAAAGATGTCAATATATTATATAATGTGAATACAAGGATTTATACTGCTATTAATATTATAGTCTTAATGTTATATTAATTATCAAAATTTTATTATGTAATTTATCAGAGAAATTAGCATGTTCTGATTTTGGTGTCTGTGTGAGTCCTAATAGCAGGAAGTAATTAAAATCAAAGGAGATCTGTATTTTTTGGCTCAAATGAATATTTCTGAAAGCAATTATTTCATCGGAGATTGTTCAAATACATCAGAAGGTCCTTAAAAAGGCTGTGACACATTTACATGATTACCTATGATGTGATTCAAGAGACACTAAACAATCATATTTCACTTTGCTATCACTATAATTATTCCCATTTTAAGAAGAATCATTCACATAAGTCACATGATATAAGTTTGTCCTTAAGTTATTATCTTCTATGAAATAATATCCAAATGATACTCTACATTGAGTTAAAGCAAAAGTTGCAAAGTGTATTGGACTATGTAACTCCTTCCAGATACACATGTTGAAATTCTATACCCCCTTCTGGTTATATTGGCATCAACTTTTCAGAGATGACACTACAATAATGATCCTGATGAAAGAAGCCCAATATAATTATTTTGCCATGTGAAAGTCCAGCAATTAGATTATAATGAACCAGAAAGTGGACCCCCATAAGATAAGAATTTGTTTGAACAATCATTTTTATAATCAATATTCAAGCTTCTAGCATATAGGTAATTATACTCCTGTTGTTTTTAAGCCACTTACTTTGAAGTATTCTCTTATAAAAACCCAATGGCTGACAAAAGGCAAAGTAATTTTTAGTTAATATCACAATTGTTGATAAAAAAAGATTAATAAAATTTTATTATTTGAATTTTATTCTCCAAGTCTACAGGTTAAAAATATTTTTAAATGGTAATTGAATTGAGGTTCAACTCTATTCAACTGTCATAATTAATTTTTGAATATTTTTATTATCTTTAAGTAGTTGTACATTCACTGAAACAGTTTATGGATACAGTGCATCTTGATCACTGTCATCTCTTTCAACATTCTCATCCACCCCTCCCAACCAACCCCAATCCTTATGTATCTCAATATTAGCATATGGAATTACTTGCCATTTAACAAACCAATTTATGTGTACAATGCATCTGGAATTGTGTTACCACTTCAACATCTTCACTCCCATTTCACACTACCCTTTCCTTTGTATATTTCAATTCTGGGAAGTATACAATGGATTCTTGCCTGCATTCTATCCTTTTAAACTTCAATTTCCTACCCCTCCCATCATGCCCCCTACTGTCCTCTCTTGCAGTACATATTTACTGGTAATTATTTTGTTGAGCCATGACTTAGTCTTTTAAGAAAATTATGGAATTTTCACTCTCCATGGACTATGACACTTCAGATAATTCATTTGAATACCATCTAGTGTTTTTACTTTTACATTTATAGGCAGCTTCTATTTACCACAAATGAGGAAACTCATGTAAGCTAAGTTTCTCTTAGTGGGCTTTATTTCACTTAATATTATTTCTAATTGTTTCATTTTCCTTAAAGATGGTGCAATATTATTCTTTCGGATGGATGAACAGAATTCCATCATACATGCATATATATGTGTTTATATACATGTATATATGTATGTATATGTATAAACACATATATACACACATATCCACTTGCAAATTGGGATCAATAACAATATTAGATATATATATAATATATATATTATATATATATATATATATATATATACACATATAATTCTTGATCTCTTTTTACAATGAGAGGCATCTGGGCTGCTCCCTTATGTTGGCTAGAGAAAGTAATGCAACAATGACCATGATTTTGATGGTAGCTTCAGTTTGGCCTTGTTTCTTCTCCATTGTATAAATGCCCGTAAGTGGAATTGCTGGATCATAGGTAGCTCTCTATTCAGTTCTCTTAGTAATTTTCATAGTGTTTTCCAAAGGGGTTGAACAAGATTACATTCCCAACAACAGGGTAATAGAGTTTCCTTTGGGCCACATCTATCAATAAATGTGGTTGTTCATTTTTTCATAATGACATTGTAACAGGGGTTAGATGAATCTCAGTGTTGTTTGGATTTGCCTTTCTTTTATGGAGAGAGGTGTGTCTATTTGTCATAATTACTTCTTCTTCTAAGAAGTTATCTTTAAGCATTTATCCCATATATTAATTGAGTTCTTGTTTATTTGAGGGTTTATTTTTGTTGGATTTAACTTTTTGTTCTCTAAATATGGGTTAATTATGAAACCAATTGTCTGATGCTTAGTTAGTAAAAATCTTCTTCCATTCTGTTCTCTTTCTATATAGCCTGCTAACTTTTTCCTTTGCCATGAAGAAACTCTTCAGTATGATGCAATTCTATTCACATAGAAAGAATGATATTACACCATTCATAAGGAAATGGAAAAACTTGGACCAAACTTATATTAAGTGAAGGAAGACAGACTCAAAGAAATATAAGTTGCCAGATTTTCCTCATTTGTTGTGTTACAATGTGTCTCTAATTCTAAAAGTAAAAACACTTGGATGGTAAAAGAGAAAACATTACACTTGCACATGATAAATTATAAGGGATTCTAAACATTTATACAGTGAGGTAAAAGGAGGATGTCCTTTGGAGAAAATCACCAAGGCTAAATAGCTATATGAATGTCATCATATAAAATAATGTCCATTAAAATAATCTCCAAGAAATGACAATGAGAATTTTTTTTTTATTATTTTGCTTTTTCCTTCTGTGTTCTGATGCTGTATTTTTTATATTTCTGCACCTTTTGTCTCATATGTAAGTTTGGAAAGCGCAAGGGTGAACACAGAAATGGTGAGCCACAGGGTTAAAAAAGTACAGCAGTGCTACTCAATAGACACTACATTGTAAATGAACTATACAACTTATGGGGGAGGGAGGTTGAAAGGGAAAAACTGGGAGGATATGAAGGAAGAAGTGACACTTTTCAAAAAGAAATGTGTTCATTATTTAACTTATGTAATGATAACACTTCTGTACATGACCTTTACAAATTAAAAATGGACCTCATAAACAAGTCAGAGTAGGTATACTAATATTAGATAAAATATGCTTTAAATTAAAAGTGGTATGAAAGTAAAAAAGAGACAAAGATCGATATTAAATATTCATAAAGAAAACTCTCCACCAGAGGTATATAACAATTTTAATTATCAATACCATGAATCCTAGAGCTCCCAATTTCATCAGACAAATACTACTCACACTAAAAACATGCATACATCCAAATACATTGTTTGTTGCTTCAACATATCATTCTTACCTCTGGACAGGCCCCCCAGGTAAAAACTTAGCAAAAAACTTCAGAGCTAAATAACTGCATTGACAAGCTATACCTAACAGATATCTACAGACTATTTCACCTAACAGCTTCACAATACATATTCCTCTCAGCAGCCCATGGATCATTTTCCAAAATAGATCATATCTTAGATCACAAGGAAAATCTTTGAAAATTCAAAAATAAAAATGAAATTACTCTTCGTATCTTGTCAAAGCATATGGGACCAAATTAGATCTTGGAATCAAGAGGCATCACAGAAAATTCTGAAACTCACAGACTGAATAACACATTGCTAAATCATTATTGAGTCACTGAAGAGATATGGAGGGAAGTTGCAATGTTTATGGAATTCAGTGGAAGTGAACATACAAAATACTACCACCTCTGGGACACAACAACACAGGCAATAATCAGAGGAAAATTTATGTCTTTGAGTATGTATATCAACAAATTAGAACAATCTTGAATCAGCACTAAGGATGTGGCACTAGGTCCTTGAAAAACAGGAACAAGCCAAACCAAAACCTGGTAAACAGAAATAATACAAATTAGATTAAAAAATAAATGAATTACAGTCTTAAAAAAAGTAAATCATAATTGACATTTATCTACTAGTTGCTCACATATTTGCCCAATGAATGTCAACTTAGCTATTTTCAGAGATAGACTCAACCAGCTAAAACCAGTGAACAAAACAAATTTCTAGGATTCTAAGAAACCACATTTTTTTTGGCCTTTTTAAAATAAATGTACTCTGTTGTTCTTATTAAGGTGATTTATAGATGGATTACAATTACATGAGTCAGGTAAAGAGTACATTTCCTTTTGTGAAATGTCTTCAGTTCCCTCACTTGTTCCCAGTCCTACCTTCCTGTCACCACCCATGTGTTAAATAGTTCACTTTCATCAATGTTCAATGAACTCCATTGCTACAATTTTTCGCTCTTTCCCTAAATCTCTGTGCCCACCCTTCACCTTCCTGAAGATATACAATGAATATACCAGGCATAAGGTAAAGAAGAGAGAATCATCACAAAGTATAAACAACAAACACAAAACAAAAAAAAGAGTTTTCTGTTTCCATATCTCATAGTTTGTTTGCATATGTATATCTTGTGATACAAATAAAATTGTTTTTTATCATAAAGTTAATTCAGGGATTAAGGTTTGATAACATAATTTTGCTTTCTATTTAATAATGCTTTTTATATTAATATGAAAGTTGTAAGTAACACAATTCAAGTCCTAGTGAAATTTAAAGGCTTAGATTTAAAGTTAAATTTTCAAAATGCCTAATATTTCCATTTTGGCAACCAAAATGAAAAACAGGTATGTTGTATCCTCAAGAATATCATTATTTCATATATAAAAATAAACTATATGTAATATTAATTCAGTGGAAATAAGGAATCAAATACTTATGCAATGCATCAATTCCATAGATTATGAAATTTATTGATAAAATTAATAAAACTTGTTTTAAGTAGATTACTTAAGACATGAAACAAGTGATAATTTTCTTTTCTAGGTGAAGTTGATATAGAAATTAGAGTTTTGTGTGCTTGATACCTGTCGATTCACACACATGATTGGCTCATCTCTATGTTATTTGTGAGAACAAGACTAGAATAAAAAAATCACGCAAATTCTTAGTTGTATTTTGTGACTAAATCTCTCTTTATTTTATTTGAAAAATCTGGTAAATTTATTTAAGTCACATCAACAATAATGAGAAATAAACAGCCCCTAGCTCCTTAAAAGACAATAAGAAAAAAAGGAAACAACATTAAAAAAAATGAACCTCATTTTGCACATGGTCTTTGTATATTTTGTTGCTTTATAATTGTGGATTATGTGACTATCCCATGAATTTGTGCTCAAATCATAAGGGCTATTGGAAGAAAATTTCAAAATGTAGAGCAGATAACACAGATGTGCAGTTGTTTGTAGATTTCACTACAGTCGCAGCTGGACAACAACTGTACAATGGAAATAATTCTACTGTTTTGCAGGCAAGAATGTGATGAAAAGCATACTTTTATCTTATTAGATGAAATAAGAAGGACCACACTTTAAAAGCTGACTAAATGATCAGCCTTTTAAATAACAGTGCCATTTTTGGGGGTTCCAGTTGTGGGGCCCGAGCTCTGGGCCTGGGCGCTGTCCCTCAGCTCTTCAGCTCAAGGCTAGTGTTCTACCAGTTGAGTCACAGCGCCAATTCCGGCTTTTTTGCTTTTTGCTTTTGTGGTGCTGAGGAATCGAACCCAGGGCCTCATGAATGCAAGGCAGGCACTCTACAACTGAGACACCTTCTGAGCCCCAACGGTGCCATTTTTAAGGCACTCTAGATAATTCAAGTCCTGCATGCCTCCACAAACTTTAATGCCATTCACAAATCATTGCTGAAGGGAATTTCCAGTTTTATTTGATATTTCAAATTGCTTAGGAGTAACAGAAACAATAATTTAAGTTGTTGAGAAAATTTACTTTAGAATAAGCAAACAAATCAGATTCAATTCCATAGCATAACCTTTATGAAAAATGAATTATGGAATATAGCATATCCTTTGTAATTTAATATTAGACTTTAGGGCAAAATGTCAGAAACAGACTCTGCAAGAAGGAAACAGGAGTCTTTGTTAAGATATATTAAAGATTACCTACAGACAGGTAATTTTACCTACATTTTCTATTATCTGATAACTTATTTTTGTCTGCTAATCAGAGAGACTCAAAAATATTTTTAATTATGATATGAAAAATGCATCATCATTAATAAATGAAATCAGGGAGTAGATGGCTCAAGAGCTGGTTGGTTCTGTTAAGTCTTCTCATTATTTTGAATTATCTGATGTTTTTGTATTGTGGAATCATGAATGTATTTTATGTCTGGTCAGGAAGATTGATTATTAGATCATTGTCTGATACCCAATGTGAGGAACCTAACCTGAGTGAAAGTGGTAAATGTGTGTGTGTGTGTGTGTGTGTGTGTGCCTGCCAGTCTGTATTTAGAAGGAAGTGTCTTGTTTCTCTCAGGTATATATTTAATTTTATTAGTTTTACTACATTAATGACAGCAGATAAAAGTAATTAACATTTTTGAGACACATGTTTATATTCTTTTGATTGCATGAACAAACTAAAAATTTATGTTTGGGGTATGAGTTTTGTGAAAGGTCAGCTGAAATTTTAACATTTGGTATCTTGAGAAAGATATCAATGACGATCATTTCAGTATATAACAATTTTGAACAACACTTGCAAGGATATGTAATCCCATTTGAAAATGAAACATTTATTGATTTTTCCATAGCTACACTGCTTTGAAATTTGTAGGAAAAGAAGTTAAAAATTATGGAAACATAAAAGAAATGTGATTATTTATTGCATACAGTTTTACATTTTAGTTTCGTCAAGTCAAAATACCATTTAGTTCTACTGTATAGGAAGGAAAACCCTAAATATTATAGTTTGTGCGATAATTCATATTGGGAAGCTTTGTTTGTTTCAATGTTTCTTTCTTTTGTTTCTGCTTTCCTATTCATAATTCTGTTTCTCATAGTAGTTTTCTAAAGACTTTTTCTTTCTCTCATTTGGGGCTTGAACATAACTCATGCTCAGTTTGCTAACAGTAGTCAGTCTACCGTTTGAACCATGCCACACCCCTGTAATTTTTGTAGTTAATTGGAGATAGAACCTCATGAACTTTCCTACCAGACAGAAAACCATTATCCCCAAAATCTCATCCTTCTTAATCACTAGCATTATAGAGATGAGTTATAGACCCCAACAGTCAATGGCTTTTCATGTCTTATAGAATACACATGTTTGCTAATAACTGTAATAATAAACTACCACAGCTTGAGTTCATTAACACTGTAAATACATTTTCTCAGAGTTGGTGGAACTAAAACTCCAAGATCAGAGCTTGCTTCTTCTGAGTCCTCTTTCCTTGGCATATTCAAGACCTTCTGCTTCTCTTGGAGGAAACTTCAACTTAAATGCTACCATTGAGATTCTGTTTCCATATGCAGTCACTTTCTATGACAATAGGTTTTTTATCTTTAGTATGATTTCAGTGGGACAACATCCAACACATAACATATTACTTAATGGATGAAAGAAAATCTCTAATAGGAAATAATTTGTTTTTGGCATGGAAGTTATGGTTATACTTTTTAAAAATAGCAAAAAAGTAAAGGCTTTATGAGAGCTTGTTAAAAGAGTATGAAATCTTTACCTTAGATATACCAAATTCTTACCCTGGCACACACTTAAATTTCTAGGGGAACTGGAGGATTGAACCCAAAACCCTTTACTTTTGAAACAGCATCTCTACTACTACCATATCTGAAGATTATAATTGGATTTCTTATTTTGAGGCAGTATCACTATGCCTGGGCATGCTTGTACTGTGGTCCTCCTAACACAAACATAAAACATTGCACCCAGCAAATTGTTAGAGTATCTGAAATTTCTTTTTGTGTTTGGGCTTGCCTGGAGATGGAATTCGCTAATCTCTGGTTTCCAAGTAGGTAATATTATAGTTTTGAGCAAATTTATCCAGCAAAAGTATACAATTTCAAAATATCTTGATATTGCCTATATTTGTGCTTAATATATATAAAGCTAACCATAATTTTCTCCCTCTTTTGTTTAGTACTCTGATTTGAAAACATTGACTTTCTTGACATACATGGCTTAGTTTTGGTTGGAATCCCATCACAATAAAAAATATCCCCGAAAAGTTTATGTCAAAAATCATGGAAAAGAAGACTTCAAGTTGGAAAAAAACACTGATCCTTAAGTTATAAATGCAGTATATTTATAGTGTTCGTCAATGCTTTCTTAAGTATGAGGAGGAAGGTAGAAATGTGAAAGATGTCAGGTCTCTGTAGAAATTCTGTAGTTGTCCCTTCCTGTTATCTTCCTTCATTAAAGCTTGCTCTATTAAAACACTCTGGGTGTATATTGGTTGGACTGATGGGTAATTTCTCCAAGAAATGAAGCTGATTTTAGAAGGCTGATGGTGTGGTAAATAAATGAATGATCAGAATGAACACAAATATTGCCACAGAATGAGCTGACCAGCTTTAATTGCTGAACAGCAAAACAAAGTAGTTTCAATTCTGATGATCCACATTGGAACATATATAGATACTTATACATATACATATAAATATACATATACATACATACTTGAACAATTAAATCTCCAGTAGAGTATAGAAAAAGTTGGTGTGACAAGTATTAAACTATATCAAACTGTTTGCAAGAAACGTACATTAAAATAGAAATAGTTTAGCATAGATTTTGCATAGATTTTGTAAAGAATGAAAATTCTTCATAATATACTTTACAAATATCCTTAGTATGTTTTAAGTTTTTTTATTGTGAAAATACCATACAGAGGGGTTACAATTACATAGGCAAGGAAATGAGTACATTTCTTTTCTTGGGGGGGGTGAGGGGGTCCAGTCGTGGGGCCTGAACTCTGGGCCTGGGTGCTATCCCTCAGCTCTTCAGCTCAAGGCTAGTGCTCTACCACTTGAGCCACAGCTCCATTTCTGGCGTTTTCCTTTTTGTTTATGTGGTGCTGAGGAATCGAACCCAGGGCCTCATGCATGCAAGGCAAGCGCTTTACCTCTGAGCCACCTTCCCAGCCCCATAATGAGTACGTTTCTTATCAAGCATTGTTACCTACTCCTTTGTTTCCCCTTTCCATCCTTGTCCATCTTCCACTCACGAACCTCCCCCTAAACCCCAAGCCAAAATTGTTAAGTTCGTTTTTCTACATAACATCTTATACATCCCATTGATGCAGTAGATCCACTTATATCCCTATTTAAACAATTTGGTTTTTCCCTTCCCCTCCACAAATTATACCAACATCAAATACAGTGAAAACAGGGGTAATTTTTATATTGTAGTAACAGCACCTATATAATGCTGAAAACTGGAATTACACAAAATATGCAACATGGCTAGGCACTGGTGGTTCAAGGATGTAATCTGAGCTAGTTAAGAGGCTGAGATCTGAAGATCATAGTTCAAAGCCAATCTGAGTAAAAGTTCATTAGATTCTTATCTCCAATTAATCACCAGGGCAAATGCAATTCCAGTTCAGATTGTATGTCGAGCACTGGCCTAGAACACGAAAACATCATCCATGCCCTGAGTTTAAGCCCTGGGATCAACAGAAACTAGAACATAAAATAAAACATGAAGTTAGATATGTTATAAAAAAGCACAATTTAATATACTCTACATTGTTAGAAAGACTAGACTTGTGTTAGCTTTATAACCTACCATAATAAGTGATATTGTCCATTTATTAAACAAAGTTTTCTCAGATTTACAAGTTTGAAGGTTTCAGTGTATGTTTAGTTGGTTTTATTGCTTTGGGGCATGTGACAAGACAATATCAAGGCGGGGAGTATGTCAGAGAGAAAAGTTTTGACTTAGAATGATTAAAAGATGAAAGAAGAAAGTAGATGAGAGTCTATGTTCTCATAGATTTCACACTGAAAAACTTAATCTCCAGAAGAACTGTTCAGTTACTCTCCAGAGTCTGGGAAGAAATAGAAAGTCATTTTTCATTAACACATAGGTCTTTCTGGGGCATTCTAAATTCAAATGGCAACATCTTCACCAATGGTAATGACATTTCCAGGGGTGGAAGCAACTAGATATTTCTATAAATTCTAATTAGATCTCAGCGGACTAAATATTTTATGGAATTCCTATTAAAATATTTTCTTGCAGACACAGTGGGTCTTTATACTACAAAAATGTGTATCTGTGTGTATGTATGTGTGTATGTGTGTGTTTGAAAAAAAAACTAATTTAACAATGTAGCAGGTAAAAGTATTTCATATGACCTGTCATTTTTCTTCTCAAACCATGAAAGTCTGCCACAATTCCCAATCAAATCCTATCCAAGATTCAAACATTAAAGCTGTCCCAAAAGTTTTACCTGCCAACCTTATTACATCCACCCTGTTTAAGGTGGCCATGTTATAGGAAAATGTTTAGTCTTCCAATTACGTTGTCACCAAGGAAACAACATACAATATTTCTTTTAAAAATACCTTGATTGTAGAATACTTTAGCCAGAAAATTGAAGGAATTTATGGGATTTAATTTAAATATTTACTCACTTAGATGAATGTCTTATATCCACAACTCAGAGCTCTATTAAGCTACATAATTGCAAAACTCGTCTATTACCACCTGTTGAATTTCTTTTTAAAGTGTTTTTTTTTTAAATGACAAGGATGAAGAAATTTAAATGGGTTAATATTACCCAGTATTACTTTAATTTTTGATTAATAGTTAAAACAAACTGACAGACTATTAGTCCATCAAGATTTACAGAGTAAGTTTTTGGTTTATATTTTCATTTGTTCCTCTTTTTTGGGGTGTGATATAATTTGTTTTTTCAAAAAGGCAATTTGGTCTTAACCATTACCCACAAAATTTATGCTGTCATAGATTCAGAGAGTTTTTCTGATTAATTTAAGACAATAGTAGGCTCATTTTATGCCAACACAAAATATAAAAACCAATGACATTTTCACTGAACAAACACTCATAAAAAATCATGAAATAATAAAGTAAAACTCCATGCCAATTTTTTGTCAGTCATGGGGCTTGAACTCTGGCCCTGGGCACTGTCGCTCAGCTCTTCAGCTCAAGGCTAGCACTGTACCACTTGAGCCACAGTGCCATTTCTGGTTTTTAGGACGTTTATTGGAGATAAGAGTCTCACAGACTTTTCTGTCCATATAGCTTTCAACCACTATCCTCAGATCTCAGAGTCCTGAGTAGAGAGAATTAAAGGCATGAGCCACCAAAGCCCAGATCCAAGTCAATTTTAAAAAAGCAAGCTTATTGAAACTTCTGGCTTTGTCCAATAAACAATCTTTTTCAGCATTAATGTATAACTATGAGTTATTTTTAGATGGAACTGTGATTTTTAATAGATTCAAATGTAATTTTTACTATTACTAAATATCTCACAAAAATCCACTATCATTAACTTTGCACAAAATCAATTATTGCATACTATCTTACACAGTATTATTACATTCTATATTGCATATAGGGTGAAGTGAAAATAGTTTGGACAATTTCATTTAAATTATTAAGTGCTATTTTAACATTATAAATTCACAACTGTGTTTTTAAACTAAGGGAAAAAAGATTTTAGTCTTAAAATCTAATATGAATGTGCAGTGTGGCCCAATTAAACCAAAAATTCTGAGTTCATACAGACAAAATTATTTTCTTTTCACTAAAGACTTTGAAGTAATATCATTGGAAATAGTGAGGAAAAGGAGGAAGAATTCAACTCACATCCAACAATGTCTGTGTTATTTTGCTACTCCTCCACTAAGACATGCCCATTGCCAGTTGTCATAAAAATTCAAGTGTCTCTCTTAGAATTCTATTTGAAAAAGTTCTAAATCACTGATTCTATTTGTACTTTCTCTTATATGAAACAAAATATAAACACAAAACAATTGAAATAAAATGCACACATATGTTGCAGTCACCACAGCTGGAAAAACAGCCAAGAAAGTGGAACTCCTCCAGAAACTAAAACATGTTATGTACAGTTTTTTTAAGTACAAAAACCTCACATACATGTTAATTTGTGTAGAGCTATAAGGATAACTGTCCCTCAGAAATAAGATTGGGTTAATTTGTAATTAAATTCATCTGGGTGAACCTAATACAGCAAATCCCTTGAATGGATCAAATTGTTGAAAACAAATGTAACTGTATATGAAGTAAGATCTGCACATATTTAAAAGAAATAATGCTACAGTATTAAATCACAAAAATCATGACATACTTAAAATATTCATAAATGCAATAATAAGTCCAATAATATCCATATTGAGAACTAAATACCACTGATTTAACAAGGACAAAATATGCAAGTAATAGAATCTGAGCAGTTTACATGAGGGTACCTAATTTAAAACTACTCTAAATTACACTGTTTGTAGAAGACTGAACATGGGTTATCTAAAAGAAAACATCAGCACATTATATAAATGAAATTAAAAATCTCATGAAAAGAGAGAATAGTAGCTTCTGGAAAATACAATTTTAACAAATGGTGTTCAAAATATTTCTAGTGCTGTCAAAATTGCATACCTATTTAGTGAGATCGAGAAAAGAATCAAGATACTCGAGCTGATTTGAAAGTTTGGCAAAGTAGCAGGATACAACTATAACATTATTATGGATGTTGGCTCTGGCATGGAATTCATTTACTCTTTGATCTGACAAATGAATATATGAAAGAACAGAAATTCTCCAACTAAATATCAAGACCTAACTAAACATATAATCAGAAAAGTCATCATGCAGGCCATACTGCAAGCTGGATAAAAAAAAAAATCAGTCATACTGATTCTATATTTATTGTAAATGTTGATTTTTTTCCATAAATTATTTCCTTTAGCTTGCATTTTTAAAACATTGTGTTAAGTGTATATTGTTAACTAATTTTGGATTCTTCCTTCAATTTAGTTCTGAGTATAATGTCTCACTTCAGTTCCTAACCCATGAAGTGATGTGAGATTACAAAACAAATGCTCATAATCACTGTTTATAATACACAGAATCTCATAAACATGACACCAGTAAGCATAGGTTAACATTTTGATATCATGGTCTCATGACTGATGAGGCCTATCTGCATGAGTATACTTGTACCTAGTTTCCTTAGCCTAAATTTAGCCACTTTTAAAAAGTGTAACCTTTATCTCTCACCTATCAGAGATTAAACCTGAGTGTAAAGCCTAAGGAAAATGATAAGGTAAGAATTTAGCTTTCCTGCATTCACTGTATTTGAGGTCAGTATAATTTGTGGAGGGGAAGGGGAAAAACAAATCGTTTAAATATGGCTACAGGTGGACCCATTGCAACAATGAGATGTACAAGTCATTATGTCGAAAACGAACTTTACAACTTTGGTGTAGGGGGGCAGGGGGGAGCGGGGATGATTGGGCTGGGGGCGGCGAGGGGAGAATGGGAAGGGATGGGAAGGGGAAACAAAGGAGGAGGCTACAATACTTGATAAGAAATGTACTCATTATCTTGCCCATGTAATTGTAAACCCTCTGTACAATATTTTCACAATAAAAAATAATTTAAAAAATAATTTAGCTTTTCTGAATATAAAGTAAACAAAATGAAGCATAAAGTAAATCACTGGTTTAAAGTCTAACTATTTCTCCAAAACATTCTAAACATTTCCTTACAATGTGTATTATTCTCAAGAAGGGAATGGGTAATATGAGAAGAGGACTAACCAAGAATTGTCTTCAAATATACATAATTTGGATTTACCACTTTATTTCACTATAAGCATTTTTGATTTTTAAAAACCTGTTTGAATAATTGATTTCCAGATCAGGTATAATATATCCTAGTTGCATACACCAAACTACATTCAGAAAAATGGCATATAGCAATTAAGTAAGAAAAGATATTAAATAAATAGCAAAAGTATATACCAATAGAGATAATATTTTGAAGAATACATTGAAAATATTCTAATATAATAATTACGTTGATTGAACAATTTCAAATTTACAGTAATTAACTAGAATACTTTAATTCTAATTGGACAAGATTGTCTTTCTAAAGGAGCAAAATATATTTCTCCTTTTACTTCGTCAAGTAATTAACTGAAAAAAGATATTAACATATGAATCTATAACAACTGGAATGAATTTTTGTCTTTTTATTAGAAATTTTAATTTTACAAAGTATTTTTAATTGTGTTATACACATATGTCCACTTAGTGTAGCTTGTTAAATTTTATTCCTTTTATTAATTTCATTACCCTATTTTTATACTTAAATTTATTATGTGATCATACTGTTATAAAGTATTTGAACATATTTACTCCAAACTATTTCTCTTCATCTCCTCATTCACTATATTCTGAACTGAATAAGTTACATCTTTTTTTGTGTGAAAATACTGTACAAAAGGGTTACAGTTACATGGCCGAGATAATGAGTACATATCTTTTTTGCGGGGAGCATGTCCGGTCGGGGGACTTGAACTCTCAGCCTGGGTGCTGTTATTCAGATCTTCAGCTCAAGGCTAACGCTCTACCACTTGAGCCCCAGCCCCACTTCCAGCTTTTTTTCTTTTTGCTTATGTGGTGCTGAGGAATTGAACCCAGGGCCTCATTATGCAAGGCAAGTGCTGTACCTCTGAGCCACCATCCCAGCACCAATGAGTACATTTTTTTAATGTGATATATTTTTTTTTTGTTGTGAAAATACTGTACAGAGGGGTTACAATTACATGGGCAAGATAATGAGTATTTTTCTTATCAAGCTTTGTAGCCTCCTCATTTATTTCCCCTTCACATTCTTTCCCATCCTTCCTTCGCCCCCTCCCACAATACTCCCTGGTCCCCCTCTCCCCGCACCCTCCAACAAAGTTGTAAAGTTCGTTTTCGACATAATGACTTGTACATCTCATTGTTGCAATGGGTCTACCTGTATCCATATTTAAATGATTTGTTTTTCCCCTTCCCCTTCAGAGATTATACCTACATCAAATACAGTGAAAGCAGGGGTTATATTGTGGGAGAGTGACATACATAGCAATAAAGAAATAATCTTATCAATGTGTTAGAAACAATCGCATGAAAGAAAAAAAAAAACATTTCAATACATATCTTAGGGTTCATTTCCCTAACATCAACTTATCTGAACTTTTCTGCTTGACTCAAACATATACTAGATGTTGCATATAAGGGAAACCATGGGACATATGTTTCTTTGGGCCTGGGTTACTTCATGTAATATAATTTTTTCCAAGCCTTTTCATTTCCTAACAAATTGGGCAATGTTATTCTTTCTGATAGAGGCATAGAATTCCATTGTGTATACATACCACATTTTCTTGATCCATTCATTTACTGAGGGGCATCTGGGTTGGTTCCATATCTTAGCTATCTAAATAATGCTGCAATAAAGATAGTTGTGCTGGTAGCTTTAGTGTGGTCTTGTTTCTAAACATTTGGGTAAATGCTCAAAAGTGGAATTGCTGGATCATAGGGGAGCTCTATGTGGAGTCTTGAGGAACCTCCATACTGCTTTCCAAAGTGGTTGAACAAGTTTAAACTCCCACTAACAATGCAGTAAAGTTCCCTTCTGCCCACATCCCCTCTAGCATCTGTTGTTATTAGAGTTCTTGAATTTAGCCATTCTAACTGGAGTGAGCTAGTATCCCAATGGTGTTTTGATTTGCATTTCTTTTATGGCTAGGGAGGTTGAGAATTTCTTCATGTGTCTATTGGCCATCCTTCTTTCCTCTTCAGAGAAATTTCTCCTTAAGTCTCTAGCCCACTTATTTATTGGGCAGTTGTTTCTTTGAAGATTTATTGTTGGGGGATTTAATTTTTTGAATTCCAGGTATAATTTAGATATGAAACCTTTGTCCACTTTATGACTAGTGAAGATCTTCTCCCAATCTGTGGACTTTCTATTGATCTTGCTAGCTATGTCCTTTGCCATACAGAAGCTCTTTAATTTCATGCAATCCCATTTGTCCAACCTTTCTTTGATGTGTTGTATTTCTGGGTCTCTATTAAGAAAATTTCGGCCTGTGCCAAAGAGACCTATGGTTTCTTCTATTCCATCATGTACCGTTTTCAGAGTGTCTGCTTTGACTCCGAGGTCTTTGATCCATTTGGAGTTGATTCCGGTGCAGGGTGATATATAAGGTTCTAGATTTAGTGTTCTACAAGTAGTTAACCAATTTTGCCTATGCCATTTACTGAAGAGGCTCTCTTTCTTCCATTCTATATTTTTTTAGCTCCCTTATCAAAGATTAGATGACTATTGGTCTGTAGGTTCATTTCTGGGTTTTCAATTCTATTCCATTGGTCCTGAGGTCTATTCTTGTGCAGGTACCAAGCTCTTTTGATCACTATGGCTTTGTAGTTGAGTTTGAAACTTGGTATTGATATTCCTCCAGCACTGTTCTTTCTGTTGAGCATCGTTTTTGCTATTTGGTGTCTTTTATTGTTCCTTATGGATTTTTGGATAGCCACTTCAATTTCTTTGAAGAATGAGGTTGGAATATTGATAGGTATCACATTGAATTTGTAGATAGCCTTGGGAATTATTCCCATTTTCATGATATTGATCTTTCTAATACAGGAGCATGGGAGATTTTGCTACTTTCTAAGTTCTGTTTTGATTTCCTTTTTCAAATTTTTAAAGTTTTCAGCATAGAGGTCCTTCACTTCTTTGGTTAAGTTAATTCCTAGGTACTTTATTATTTGTGGGGTTATTACGAATGCTGTTGCTTTCCTAATTTCAGCCACACTTGTCTCATTGTTGGCATACAGAAAAGCCATGGAGTTTTGAGGGTTACTTTTGTACCGTGCTACTTTACCAAAGTTTTGAATCAACTTGAGTAATTTGGGACTGGAATCTCTGGGATTCTTTAAATACATGACCATGTCATCTGCAAAGAGGGAGAGTTTTACTTCTTCTTTCCCTAGTTGGATTCCCTGTATGTTTGCTTCTTTGCTTTCACTGTAGCTAGGCATTCTAATCCTAGATTGAAGAGAAGTGGAGAGAGTGGACATTCTGTGTCTTGGTCCTGACTTAAAACGAAATGGCTTTAGTTTTTCACCATTGAGTCTAATACTGGCTGTAGGTTTGTTATATACAGCCTTTATTGTATTGAGGAATATTCCATGGATTCCTAATTTTTCCAGAACCTTCATCATAAAGGGCTGTTGGATCTTGTCAAATGCTTTTTCTGCATCTATTGAGACAACCATGTGGTTCTTATCCTTGCTCTTGTTGATGTGATGAATTATATTAATTGATTTGTGTATATTGAACCAGTTTTGCATCCCTGAAATGAATCCTGTTTGATTGGATGAATTGTTGAAATCAATTTGCCAAAATTTTGTTGAGAAGTTTTGCATCAATGTTCATCAAAGAAATGAGTCTATAGTTCTTTTTATTTGATGAGTCCCTGCCTGGTTTTGGGATGAGGGTTATGATGGTTTCATTGAATGTGTTCGGTAGTGAACTTTCTCTTTCAATTTCATTGAAAAGTTGGAGGAGTATTGGTGTGAGCTCTGCTTTGAAGGGCTTGTTGAATTCTGCTGTAAAACCCTCTGGTCGTGGGCTTTTCTTAGATGGGAGGTCTCTTATTGCTGTATTTCAATGCTTGATATGGGCCTGTTAAGATGGTTTAACTCATCTTGGTTTAGTTTGGGCATGTCAATATTTCTGCCACCTGCTCAAACTTATTAGCATATAGTTTTGAGAAGTATTCCCTTATAATGTTTTGAATCTTGGTTGTTTCTGTGGTGATATTTCCATTTGCATCTGTGAGTTTATTTATTTGGGTGTGTTCTCTTCTTTTTCTGATAAGATTTGGTAAGGGTCTGTCAATTTTGTTAATTTTTTCGAAGAAGCAACTCTTTGTTTTGTTGATTTTTTTGTATCATTTAATTCTGATTTAATTTTAACTATTTCTTTTTGTCTACTGGATTGGGGTTTATCTTGCTGCTCTTTTTAAAGGAGGCTCAGTTGTCTCATTAAATTTTTGGTTTCAGGTCTCTCCAATATGTTGATGTAGGAACTCAAAGTTATAAACTTGCCCCTGAGTACTGCCTTTGCTGTGTCCCAGAGAAGCTGGTAATTTGTGTGTTCATTTTTTTGGAATATCATGAACATTTGAATTTCCTTTCAAATCTCTTCTATGACCCACTTGTGATTCAGCAGTGTCTTCTTCAGCCTCCATATGTTACCGGACTTTCTTTGGTGGCTTTTGGTGTTGAGTTCTAATTTTATTCCCTTGTGGTCTGAGAGAATGCAAGGTATAACTTCAATTTTTCAGAATTTGGACAAGTTTGCTTTGTGGCCTAAAATGTGGTCTATTTTGGAATATGTTCCATGTGCTGCTGAAAAAAAGTATATTCTGATGATGCTGGGTGAAATATGCAGCAGGTGTCTGTTAAATCCTATTGATCTATGCAGTTGTTTAAATCTGCGGTTTCTCTGTTGAGAAGAATAGCATGGCCCCTGCACAAGGATGACATGCAAATTCATGAAGCGTTCCAAATTTTTACAACAGATGCTGGAGGGAATGTGGCCAGAAGGGAACCCTACAGCATTGCAGGTGGGAGTGTAAACTTGTTCAACCACTTGGAAAGCAGCATGGAAGTTCCTCAAAAGATTCCAAATACAGCTCCCCTATGACCCAGAAATCCTACTTTTGGGCATTCACCCAAATGATTACAAACAAGACCATACTAAAACTACCAGCACAACTATGTTTATTGCAGCATTATTTACCAGAGATAAGATTTATAACCAACCCCGATGCCCCTCAGTAGATGAATATATCAAGAAAACATTGTGTGTGTGTGTGTGTGTGTGTGTGTGTGTGTGTGTGTGTTTGTGTGTGTGTGTGAATTCTATCGTCCATCAGAATGAATGACATCACCCAATTTGTTATGAAATGGAAAAACTTAGAAAAAATTATATTAACTGAAGTAAGCCAAGTCCAAAAAAAAACCAGGTCCATGGTATCCCTTATTTGCAATAAGTAAATCTATGTCTGTGATAAGCAGAAATGGTCAAAAGCTATATGCATATGACTTGATAAGTTGATCTAAATGAACCTCAAGATAGGAACACAAGTGTTTTTTTTTCTTGCTGTTGTTTTAATGCATTTATAATGTACGATGTTATTTTTTTTGTTTTTTATATGGTCCTCCCACGCAGCATAACCCCTGTTTTCACAGTATTTGATGTTGTTGCGCCTGCATCTTGTATATACCCTTCTCTAATTTGGGGAGGAAAAGGGAAAAAACAAAATGCTTAAATAGAGATACACTTTGACACATTGTAACAATGAGATGCACAAGGTACTATGTTGAAAAACGAACTTTACAATTTAGACGGGGTTAGGGTAGAGGGGTGGGGCCATGAGGAGTGTACTTGTGGAAGTAGAAGGGAAGGGATGGTGGGGGAAAAACAAAGGGGAGCTAACAATTCTTGATAAGAAATGTACTCATTACCTAGCTCATGTAACTGTAAACCCTCTGTAAAGTATTTCTACAATAAAAACGTTTAAAACTGTTCTGAGATAGAATAGGTTATTTCTATTATTTTACCCATATAATAATGTTAACAAAGAAATTAATACAAATCACTGACCTGAAGATATTTTGAATTAGTATGTGTGGGTGTGTGCACACGTGCACGGGAGTGCATGTGCATGCCTGTTTGTTGGCGTGCTCAGTTTGAACTAAGGGGTTCAAGGTCTTGCTAGGCCTTTCTTCTCTAGATTGGTGAGCTTGTATATGAGCTACATCTCCATTCCTGGCCCTTTTCTAGTTCATTTACATTTTAAAAAATAATTTTATGAATTATTTTTTCCCCTGATTGGTTTCCAACACTTATCCACAGATCTCAAGCTCCTCAGTAGATATGCCGAGTGGGCAGGATTACAGGTGTGACCAACCAGAACAAGGCTTTAAGAATAATTTTTAAAGTAGAAGAAACTACTTCACGGAGTCCGCTTTTATCATTTCCTACTTTTAAAGCATTTTGGAGTGATTATATGTGAATTTATTTCGTTTTGGGATTCTTACAAGACAGTAAGTGATGATATTTAAAAGTTTAAGTACTTTTTTAAAAGGATACTAGAACTGTGGGACAGAAGAAATTGGGCTCTCTTTGGACCTCAATTTATAATCTCAGTCTGTGCATGATAATACAATGTCACCAACACAGTCTGTGTTGAAGATAAAATGTGGTAGAAAGCAATTACCATGTGTTGGGTCTTCGTCCGTCTTTGGATGGACGGGGTCCTAGGAAAGGTAAGGGCGAAGTGCGGCTGCTTGCCCCTTCCCCAGCCTCCCTTAGCCAAGGAGACAATCATACGCAGTGGGGAGTCAAACCAAGCAGGAACTCGTTTATTAACAGGGAGCATCCCCTTTTTAAAGCAAAACACTGCGTGGGAGGGGAGGAAATGGAACCAACCAATCACTGAGAGGCCATACCTTATCATGCACCTAAGCTTCCATGAGTTGTTTACACACTGAACCTAAACAAATCCGGCTCTGCCCACTCAACTTCCTCTCAGGGCCATCTTTGCTACCTGTGTTCCCCACAGATTTCCCCACACCATGGGCAATAATTGTTATGCTATTAGTTATTGGACAATATGAATATTGAATTTAGAGTATAAGAGAATGGAGAGATTTTACCTACCATTTTTGTATTGCTGAAAGGTTTTTGGAAACGTTGACTCATTTCCTTCCTCCTGTGTGTTTTTAGGCCATGCACTTAGGTCCTTTAATTACAATTTTCTCAACATTAAAATGGGAATAACATTAGCATTATAGTAAACATTTTCTTAAAAACTATGGGACATAAAACTGGTGAAATAATTAACATAAACTTCTATGAATGAGGTTTCAGCTTAGCCAGCAGGTTTTTTGTTGTTGTTGTTGTTGGTTGTGGGGCATGAAGTCTGGGCTTGGGCGCTGTCCCTCAGCTCTTCACTTCAAGGCTAGCGCTCTACCACTTGAGCCACAGCACCATTTCCAGTTTTCTAATGTTTTTTTTTTTTTGGAAATAAGAGTCTCACAGACTTTCATGCCCAGGCTGGCTTTGAAGTGCAATCCTCAAATTTCAGCCTCCTCAGTAGCTAGGATTATAGGTATGAGCCACCAGCTCCGGCTAACAGTTTTTTTGTAATACTAAACAGAATATGATATATATTACAGAAATCATTACATGTAATGAGAAACCAGAAATAATGTTATCAATTGACTATGCTTTGCTTCCAAGGAAGCCAGGTAGATAACTTCTCATGCTGTAAATCAAACTGGTTATCTTATGTCTTGATAGTGTAAAAATATCAAGGACAGAATAATGAAGGAATGTTGTAGACTGAGGTGAAGTCCATATGAAAATGTGCAAAACTGATAAAACCTAAAAGTAACTGAGCAGTATATTGTGTTTTACATCATTTAAGTTAAATTGCAAAGATAGGGAAGACCTAGAAGAATGAATTCTCTTTTGGATATCTTATCATAGGTCCTTAGCAGGATGAACTTTTTCCTCATTCTAGTAGAGGCATCATCAGATGAGGGAAACTCTGTATTTTGGTTGCTTCCTTCAATTTATTCTTCAGTTTGAAATCTGAATTACATGAGACCAGGAAAATTAGACACGCAGGCTTTGGAAAGAGCAATCAGCTTAAATAAAATATATATAGCCTTATAAAAGGTCTAACTAAATTGAGTTATATAGTCTCAAGCATAAACACAAAATGATTTAAGCAATATCATGTTATTAAATATTGAAAAATATTAGGAGTTGCTCATTTTGCCTTTCTACTACCTTGAATTAATTATTGATTTTCTATATAGAGATTAACAAGGAACTTGATTAAAAATGGACAAAAGTTCTGAATAGACATGTTTTCCAAATAGCCCTGAAAATCACCAGTGGGTTTAAAAAGTTGTGTTTAAAAACACTTCTATGCTAGCTTAATGCTTTCTGAACAGAAGTCATTAGACAAATGCAATTCAAAATTAGTATGATACTACTTCATAACTATTTTAACTCTTATCAAAAAAAATCAAAGGAACTTGGTGTGGTGGTAAAGGCTTGTAATTCCAAGCATTTGGGAGGTTGGAGTAAGAGGATTTGAGTCTAAGGCCAGTCTGGGGTATTGCACATAGTAAAAATCTGTCTTTTTAAAAACCTCAAAAGGTAATAATGTTGGTGAGAGTGTGGAGAAAAGGAACTTTTCCACACTCTTTGTCAAAATACAGGGTAGTATTCTCGTTGTAGAAAGTAGTATACATTTTTCTAAAGAAATGCTAAGTTGAATTACCATCTGAACCACCAATAACATGATTATTTATCTCTGGGTAACTCATAAATATATCTGTAGTTCATTGTTATTCATATTATTCACAACAGGCAAGATATAAATCGATGGTAAGTGTTCAACTACAGACTAATAAAGCAACTTCGGTGCATGCACAAATATAGTTTTCTGTTTCATCCTTAAAATAGCAAGAGACTTCTCCCATTATCCACAACTTACAATGACCTGAAGCATGTATTCTAAATGAAGAAAAATGTTGTTTTCTGATCTTTATAAAACCACACACACACACACACACACACACACACACACACACACACACACACACACCATAAAACAACAGAGAAATTTTTCAAAAAGTAAAGCAAACTGCAATTGCTGGGACATTTAGGTTACGATATAGATGATAGTAGATATATAGGATGACCAAGTATAGAGTTGTAATGTACAACATGAACATACAGGGGACAACATTGGACTTACATAGGAATGAAGCTAAATAAATAGGAATTGTTCTTTATTTTAGGTTGCTCTTTTAGTTTTTCTTCCTTCAGTAATGGATCAGATGAACATAATCTTTAAATATACCTGCCTGTTTTCAGAAACAATAACAAAAATATAGCAATGATGTATGCTCAACATAAAAAAATGTCAAATTAAAATACATGAGATTATCCTTGATATGAACTAATTATTAAAAATAAGGGAACCCATGGGACCTATGTTTCTTTAAGTCTGGCTTACTTCACTTAATGTGATTTTTCCAAGATCTTCCATTATCTTACAAATGCTGTGGTATCATTATTTCTGATGGAACCATAGTATTCCATGTGTATGTATGGGTGCATGTGTGTGTTACATTTTCATGAGCCATTCATCTACTGAGGGGCAACTGGGTTGATTCCATCTATGTGTGTGTGTGTTACATTTTCTTTTGCCATTCATCTACTGAGGGGCAACTGGATTGATTCCATCTTAGCTATGGTAAATAACACAGTGATAAACATATTTGTGCTGGTAGCTTTAGTGTGGCCTTGTTTGTGGTCACTTGAGTAAATGCCCAGAAGTGTGATTACTGGGGAATAGGGGAGCATTATTGTGTACATCAAGGATAATCTTAGTAGATGAACAGAATAGCTCAATTGCTATGTACATATGACCATATAAGGTGATTCCAAGTGAAATGAACTCAAAGACAGGAATTTTACTATAACATAGGAAGTAATAAACTACCATACAGATTTTTCAGCCTCATGTCAGTCACTGAAAAGGGAAAACAAAATGCACAATCAGTAAAGCAACAGAGAAAAAATAGAAAACTAAACAATTAAGGTGGAGAGATGACTTGGACCAAGAATAACAGATGACATAACTAGGAAACACATAAAGCAGGTAGGTTTAAAAAGAATTACCCACAATTCTATTAAATATTTTTATATCAAAATTTGTTAGAACTATATTTCAAATCACAGTTTAATAGTATATAATTTCAATAATAGGTTACTTACTATTGAATTCTTAATATTGAATGTTTAATATATAATTTTAGTAGCTATAGAAAAGAAGAAAGTGAAACTAATTTTAATGATATATTTCATGAATTGTAAAATTGAGAAGCATTAGAATTTAAACAAATGATATATCATTATTGTTTCATATCTGTGAATTAACGTATTAAAGCAAAGTGTATTTTACACTTAGCACTCATCTTAACATCAAATAATATATTATTGCACATGATTCTTGGTATGAGCTGGAATGATTCATCACTGTGGTAAAATTCGCACCACACTACATGAGGGTATGACTCATCTCATCAAGCTTAAATTCTAGAAATTTGATTTCTACATGCATGTTACCTGTCTAGGTGACATCTATATAATTATATACAATTATATACACGAGGAGTATTTCAGATGATACATAAAAGACATATTCTTTAATTAAATTTTTATTATTTTGTACCAAATAAAGACTTATAGAGAGACTGAATTTCTGAGTAGATGATAGTGTATGTGTGCCAGATTATACATATTGAGGCTTATTTTATATTCTTGACAGTTGCATTTAATTTTGCATAAGGGGTTAAGTGTATTATATTGGATATATGAAACTAAACTGAATATTTATTCCATTAATCCTATGAAACTTGTCTAATCCCAATATAAATTACCCATGTGTTTGAAGTAATGAAAACAACAACAGATATAAGCAAAATATATCAGTCTGTAGAAGACAAGTACTTTCACCTTTATTTTAATAGTTGGTCCTCTTATACATTACAGAATATTCTTGGGAAAATGTGTTCCAGGCTGTCCACAACTGCAGAATATTACAGTTTGATCTTTGATAAGAGAAGGAAGGAAGGAAGGGGAAGCTTCTTTCCAAAATTTTGCTCCCAAGGATGTGATCTGTTTTATGGAGGTGAGTTGGAAATGAACATTTTTCACAGTCAACCTTGAGAAGCCATCTTGATAGACCATTTCTGTAAGTGGTTACAGAGGATTATTCCTGGATTTCCAAGGATGCCAGATTGCCTCATTTTGAGACAATTAAAAGAGGAATATAGTCAGCTGTATTTGTATGTTTAGGAGAAAATCCCATTGACTCTAGGCCAGCAGATCATTGGGGACCAGAGAAGCTAATACATCGAAGAGTAATCCTAGACCTCTAAACAAACAAACAAACAAACAAAAAACTCCAGTAAGCACTGCCATTCAAAGCTGCTATCACAGTTTGCATGAAATCAGGCAAAAAAAGAAGTTGAGAGTAATTTAGCTGATAAATAAGATATTTTTGATGAGGCAGACTGAAATGAGACTCCAGAGAGAGGGTCAGAAAGACTGATCAGAGAGATTAAAATTGGTCACACAAAGATTGCAAAATAGTATTCCTTGTAGAACAAATAAATCATAGAAGTCCTGTGCATGTAAGAACAAGACAGCAGACCACATTCCAGAAATGCACTTTTTCTTAGACAGCAGCTTAATGAATTGTCAATGGAAATCTTTGAATTCTTAAATATTTGACCACATGTGGAAGAAGGCCAGTTGCTGAAGAGAAAGAAAATATAACTCTGTTAGGAGGTCCAATATCACATTAGGAAGTAATAAAGGACAGATTTGTAATAAAAGGAGAAAGCAATTATTCCAAATGAGGTTTTCATTTGTTTTGATGTAAATGTTCTTGATTTAGGGGCTAGCAATTACCATATAATTGATCCAGTCCCTGAAATGAGTTGATATTGACTGCAGTATTCCCACATGAAGGAAAGAGAAAATTTACAAATGTCTGATGAAATGAGTCAAGAATGAAGTGTTCTAATAGCGATATCTGAGGTATAGACACAGGTGAATAGGTGGAATTTTTTTTATAAAATTCCCCCATTTTTAGACTGGTGCCAGTGGCTCACAGCTGTAATCCGAGCTACTCAGGAAGCTGAGATCTGAGGACTGCTGTTCAAAACCAGCCTGGGCAGGAAAGTCCCAGAGATTCATCTCCAATTAACCACCAAAAAGAAGAAGTGGTACTGTGGTTCAAGAAGTAGAGCACTCACCTTGAGTTGAAGAGCTCAGAGACAGTGGCCAAGCATAGACTTCAAGCCCCTCGACCAACAAAAACAACAACAAAAAAATCTCCTTATTTTGGACTGCCTACAGCTTTGCCTAGCATTCAACAAAGAAGCCAGTTCATCACCCACTACATTCAAGTCCTATCCTAGCTCCTGCGAATAGAATGATTTGGTATCTTATGTCAAAAGATTCATAGTTGGGGAAACAAATACCAGCAGTGGTAACTTTTTTTCCAGTCCTTGAACTCTGGGCCTGGACTCTGAACATTGTTATACTGGTAGCTTTCATTTGAGCTTGTTTGTTATTTATTGGATTACTGTCCGTGACAGGAATTATGAGGACATAAGGGAAATCTATTAGTCTTTTGAGGAAAGTCCATACAGCATTCCTGAGTGGTTGAACAAGTTTAATTTCCCTCCAACAGTGTAATAGATTTCCCATTTGGCTACATCCCTGACAGCATTCGCTATTGTCAGTTTTCTTGATAATGGCCATTCTATATGGGACGATGTAGATTCTGTCTTGCACTTGTAGATTTGTAGGCACCTTCTACCTACCATAAATGAATGAATTTATGAAACCTATATTGCTCTGAGTGTGCATTCCTTTCTCTTTTCTCTTAGTATGATTTTCCTAAACCTTATGAGATGTTGTGATGTTAATACATGTGGTTACAGTGACAGTTTGGGCTGTCCAGTGGTATCTTGAATTGTCTCTGAGAATGGATGTGGCTGTCTCCAATGTATACTTCTGTTCCTGCTTTTTCCCATGTGGACCTTATTTTCCACACTGCAGCTGTGCTTTTGAATATGTTGGCCAACACAGTCACAGCAGTCACCTGCCTGGCTGGGTAACTTTTCATAAATTTCTGTTTTCTTGTGAAGACAGTATAAAAACTTTTTTTGAATTGTATATCTATATATAATTATAGCTGACTTGGTGTGACCCTTTAGAAGTGGAGTACCTGCTAGGAATATAAATCTCTGTTTCATTAGGGAGAGTAATGGTAATTTCCTGTTTTTATTCTGCCATTGTTTTTCCTATTAGTCAGATTTATTTTATATATTGTTGATTGTTTCACATAATTTAGGATTTGTGATGGTTGTATCAGGTTTTTTTTGTTTTTTGTTTGTGTTACTTTGAAATAATGATTTCAGGCTTGTATGAAGATACAGTAATAATATGAAATTTATTTTATTACATTGAAAGAAAGATAATAGACATTTTAACCTATTTGTTTGCTACAAGTAAATTAATATTAAACAAAGCTAATTAAAGTAATTACTTATTTACTCTTCAGAGGATGAATATAGAATTCTTGGATATCTTGGAGGAAAAACTTTAGACTCATTACAACTGATGCCTTACATTGAAATTACTGGCTAGACTTTCTTCTTCAGAAAGGCAAAAGCTCCATTTCTTTCATGTTAGTATTATAAAATCATAATAAATGCAGGTTGAATTGTTTTCCTCTGCTAATTTCAATTCCATTCTTCATCCATTAGGTATCTAGAGTTTTGAATGACCAATTCCTTAAAATACCTATATTGCTTATATTGTGATGTAAATCTCAGTAATATTAATATGAATTTAACTTTGAGTCTCATCTTGAGTTACATGCAGTATCAAGCAAGAAACCTGACTATTTTACTCTTTTCTGTTTAATCAATAAATCCATTCTCTTTAGAAATATGTTCTGATCTTTTATATTGATGCAGTAAACATCATGTATTTCTAGTACATTTAATGAAATAAATATAAAGTTTGGAACAGGAAGAAACCACACATCATTTTAAAGTCAATCCTTGGGGACTATTTTATATATAAAAATAAAAACAGTGCAATGCACATGTTTATACATAGGTAATCTAATGGTTAAGTCAATTAGACACAAGAACTACCACATCAAGTCTCACTATACTTAAAGCCACCAAAATATTAGCATTCATGAATATCACTCATTTTTAGAAAATGACAAGTCACAACAAAGTTTATATTATATTTCAAATTTAAAAAATGAAAATGACACCCAGATTTGCTGTCAATATCCTCTTTCCTGTAAGACAATTTATTCAGCAGAGAAAAAAAAGTAAGGGTTTGTCACATAGAACAATAGATGTAGAAGCAGATTGTCTTTTCTTAAGATGATAAGTATATGCAAATCATGTGATTTATTCAAAGATACTAAAAAAATTCATGAGAGGATTAGTGATCAGAAGTGATAGGTAAAAGAGTATGTTGGAAGATGGCAGAGCAGAAGCTGGAGGATAAACAAGCTCTAGCATAGAAAGGAGTTTTAGTGTTCTAGTGAACAGTCCTAAGCCAGAAAATCACACCAAGTGTGCCATCACAGGACAGAGAGTTAGGCCAGAGAGGGAAAATCCAGGCAAGGAGACAGATCTGAATACTTGCCAGCAGCCGCGGCTGCAGCTGCTGCAGAGGTGGCCATCACCGACATACCTGCAACAGAGAGTCCCGGATGAAGGCACCAGATGTGGTGGGCAAGCGGATTCTACTCAACACCAGCAAGAACTGACAAGGAGCAGAAATTTTCATCCTGTAGGTCGCAGATCAGAGATGACCCAGGAACTGACTCTGGCTTGAGTGGAAGCCTGACATCCTCACTCTTTCTCAGGGAGCAGAGGAGGGAAGGTCACCCCTCCCCCCCACTAGGGAGATGTCCATCTTTGATACTGACAAACGCCTGGCAGAGCAGCTAGCCCTAACTCAGGCCTTGGAAGAAAACAAGAGTCATTTAGCACGTCACAAGACCCTAACCTGACCTGCCAGGTTCAGTTCCACCTAGAGAAATGTCACCCAGCTCAGGCCAAGCAAGCTCCGCCAGCCCCAGCAGTGGATTTCTTCACTGAGTAAACAGAGCCAGAGGCTGCCCCTCCCTATAGCTTCTTTGAGAATCAATTGAAATTCAGAAAACATAAACCGTGAGAATGGCTCGAGGCTTGGCTCCAGAAGCTAGCTCCTCAGGGAAAAGTGGCTATTTACTGAAAGGCCTCAACTCTACACAGAACCTAGCCTCACCACAGCATCTCCAAACTAGAGGAAACAGACATCTTCCTCTTTTGTAATACTCAAAGCAGATTTCCCTCCCATTGAACTAGCTTGGGAGGGGGAACATAAAATCCTGGATAAAGCAGAGCATTTTTCTGCCTGCTCAAACAAACTGACTTAAGAAACCAACCAAGCTATAGGAAAATCAAACACCACAAACAGACCAGAGACTCCAACAAGAGACTGGTTACATACACAAGGGAGATACAGGATCTTCCCATCCCCCCCAAACAAATCAAAGCATACTTTTTTTGTACCTTTTATAAAAAAAAAATTTTCTAAAACTTTTTTTAATTTTTAATTTTTAACTTTAATCTTTTTTGCTTTATATTAACTTTGATTTCCTTCCTCTTATAATTTTTATTTTAGGGGTATATGGGTGTGTCCTTTTTTCTTTTTTTAAACTTTTTTTGTTTAGCTCTACTGACTTTTTGATCATTTTTCCTTTCCTTCTCATTCTTTTCTCTTTATTTTCTATTTCATTCTTCTTTGCGTGATATAATTGCTGATCTGCTCATCAGATATACCCGTAGCCGATTATTACACCTTAGCCCCAATTGTGTAAAAACTCAATCCAGAAATTTATTATTCAGTTTAAAACCTCTTAGACTTAAATTCCTTAATAGCAGTACTACCTCTTTATAAATATATAATATTTTTATTTTTAAGTTTTTCACATCTCCTTTCTATCCCTTCCATTTTCTTATTCTATCCACGTTCTTTCGTGAATATTACGTTTTCAAATTTGCATAATTTTTAAGTTTTGCATTTTTAATTTTTGTTTTTCTATTTTTTCTTGTCTTTTTTTCTTTCTCTTTCTTTTTTTCTCTCTCTCTACTTTCATCCTATCCAACCTATTTCCTTCTTTGAGATTAGGACTTAGTTAAGTTAACTCTCCCTCTGCCTTTTCACATCCCTCTATTCCTATTTTTACCCACATCTCTCCCTAAACCTAATAATTTCTGTTTGCCAAATTCTTCTTTGCGGTCAGTAGCACATTAATACATAGTTGTTTGATGTTGAATAGCTATATCTGTTGAACTAGATTGTATCTGCAGACTTTTGACTGCAACTACAGATTTGGTTGATGCTTGCCTTAAAATAGTGTTTTAGCACAAAACTGGTGTTACTTTCATCCAAAATGGGCAGGGCAAGCCAGAAAAACACAAGAAAAATGGCAAGTCCAGATATCTCAACTTCACTCATGATAATCAGGGGACAGAACAGATAATGAATAATCCATTGGAGAGTTCCCAAAAAGCTCTACAACCACTACTGGTAAACGTGGTAAACATGCAAAGGACTCTGTATGAGTGTGATAGGGAGAGAGGAGGCCAATCAAAGGTCAATACAGAAATATCATGAGTGTGAGGAAGCTACTCAAAGATTGATACAAGAATGGCATGAGCAGGCTGAGATCAGTCAAAGAGAAAGTCAGGAATGGCATGAGCAGGCTGAGAACATTCAAGGAGAACTACACGAATTGCGTGAACATGAGGAAGCTAATCAAAGAGTAATACAGGAATTGAGAGAGTGGGATGAAAATGCAGAAAGATCACTAAAGGCATTCATGGAATCCTTAAACAGAGAGCTGAAAGAACTCAGGGAGTCCACAAAGGGAATGCTGAATGGATCCAAACAGAAGGAATGGAATGAGAGTCCAAGGAAACCATAACCAATCAACCTAAGTGATTTGAGAATAAACACTGAACACCAAATTAAGGAAGTAAAGAAGTTTAGATCTTGTATGAACAAGATCTAAAACAAAGCTCTAACAAAGAATTTGAAGCCATCAAAGCTGACCAACTAGAAGGAAAAGAAATAAAAACAAAGTAGAAACTCTTGATAGTAGGTTAGACCATGCAGAAGATTAAATTTCAGGGATTGAAGACAGCTTAGATACTATACAGAAAGAACATACAACAATCCAAGACACATACAAGAAATAAGACAGATCTATTCAACACTTGGAAGACACCATCAGAAAGCCAAATCTGAGGATAATGGGTGTAGAGGAGCACGTAGAGATAGAAGTTAATGATATAGAAAATTTGTTTAACAGGACACTAGCAGAGAACTTCCCAAACTGCAAAAAGAAGGCCTATTCAGATTCAAGAAGCTTTTAGATCTCCAAATAGACCAGACCAGAATAGGACATCCTTCTGTCACCTTACAATCCACACAGTATCAATTCAGACCAAGGAAAACATCCTTAAAGCTGTCAAGGAGAAAAGATCAATCACCGATAAAGGGAAACCAATTAGAATCACCTCAAATTTCTCAGCAGAGACAATCAAAGCAAGAAGAACCTGGAATGATGTATGCTATGCCCTAAAGACAAACAACTATCAACCAAGAATTCTGTACCAAGCTAAACACTCTTTCATAAGGTCAAATAAAAGGTCAAATAAAAACCTTCCATAGCAAAGAAAAACAAACAATATTTCTCCACCAAACCAGCCCTACAAAAGATTAATAAAGATGTCCTATACATAGAAAACCAATAAGAAATGGAAAAGCTTGGAAAAAATTATATTAAGTGAAGTAAGCCAGGCCCAAAGAAACATAGGTCCCATGTTTTCCCTTATTTGCAATATCTAGTATATGCATGAGTCAAGGGGAAAAGGTCAGATAATGTGATGTTAGGAAAATGAACCCTTAGATATGTATTTTAATGTTTTTTTCCTTTCATGCATTTGTTTCTAATGCATTTATAAGATTATCTCTTTGTAGCTTGGTATGTCCCTTCCCCAAAGTATAACCCCTGCTTTCACTATATTTGATGTCAGTATAACTTGTAGAGGAGATGGGGAAAAACAAGTCGTTTAAGGATACAGGTGGACCTGTTGCAACAATGAGAAGTACAAGTTGTCATGTCGAAAACGAGCTTTACAATGTTGGTGCAGGGCAGGGGAGCCGGGGAGGATTGGGTGGGGGGGGAGGCTGGGAAGGGATGTGAAGGGTAAACAAAGGAGGAGGCTGCAATGCTTGATAAGAAATGTATGCATTAACCTGCCTATGTAATTGTAACCCCTCTGTACAGTTTGTTCACAAAAAATAAAAATTAAAAAAAAGAAAAAAGAAAACCAACAAGGCCAAAATAAAGGCCAAGAAACCCCACCAAAATTGAGAATCCAAGAACCATAGGAAAAACCCAGGTGTTGCAGCCCCCAAGATGGATAAAATGGCTGGAACTCCCAGATAACTCTCAGTCCTATCTCTCAATATTAACGGACTTAAATCTCTAATTAAGCAACATAGACTGTCTAGTTGGATGAAAAAGCAAGATTTTTCTATCTGCTGCCT
Organism: Dipodomys spectabilis; assembly: GCF_019054845.1. Lineage (NCBI taxonomy): Eukaryota > Metazoa > Chordata > Mammalia > Rodentia > Heteromyidae > Dipodomys > Dipodomys spectabilis. The sequence goes on from NW_024870710.1 coordinate 1,973,140, forward strand.
TCAGGAGTCACATCATGCCCATAAAAAAAAACAAAAACACATTTTCAATGTGTAAGTCTGGAACAAAATCTACAAAGCAAAGGGCCTCCATAAACAGGCTGGAGTTGCAATCCTAATATCAGATAAAATAGACTTAAAATTAAAAGAGAAGAGATAAAGAAGGACCCTACACACTAATTAAAGGATCTTTCCTTCAGGAGGATTTTACAATTCTAAATACCTATTCACTAAACAAAGGAGCACCCAAATTTATCCCAGAAACACTACTTTCCCTCAAATCGCACTTAGATCCAAAGACATTAATTGTTGGGGACTTTAACACACCACTTTCCCCACTAGATAGATGAACTCGGCAAAAACTCAACAGAGAAACCATAGATGTAAACAACTGCATAAATCAACTAGATTTAACAGACATCTACTTCATATTTCTCCCAGCAGCATCAGAACAAACGTTTATCTCAGCACTACATGGAACATTTTCCAAAATAGACCACATTTTAGGTAACAAAACAAACTTGTCTAAATTCAGAAACATTGAATTTATACCTTGCGTTCTCTCAGACCACAAGGGAATAAAATTAGAACTCAACACCAAAAGCCACCAAAGAAAATCCGGTAACACATGGAGGCTGAACAACACACTGCTGAATCAAGAGTGGGTCATAGAAGAGATCCGAAAAGAAATTCAAATGTTCATTATATTCAACAAAAATTAGCACACAAATCACCAGCTCCTCTGGGACACAGCAAAGGCAGTACTCAGGGGCAAGTTTACAGCTCTGAGTTCTTACATCAACAAATTGGACAGATCTGAAACCAACAATTTAATGAGACATCTGAGCCTCTTTGAAAAAGAACACCAAGATAAACCCCAATCCAGTAGACGGAAAGAAATAATTAAAATTAAATCAGAATTAAATGAATTAGAATCCAAAAAAAAAAAAAAAAACCGTAGAAAGAATAAACAAAACGAAGAGTTGTTTCTATGAAAAAATTACCAAAATTGACAGACCCTTAGCAAACTTTATCAGGAAAAGAAGAGAACACACCTAAATAAATAAACTCAGATATGAGAATGGAAATATCACTGTAGAAACAACCAAGATGCAGAACATTATAAGGGAATACTCCTCAAAAGGTTACACTAAGAAGTTTGAGAACTTGGCAGAAATGGATCTTTTCTTAGCAAATATTGGCATACTGAATAAACCAAGATGAGTTAAACCATCTTAACAGGCCCATATCAAGCATTGAAATCGAAATAGCAATAAGAGACCTTCCAACTAAGAAAAGCCTAGGACCAGATGGTTTTACAGCAGAATTCAACAAGTCCTTCAAAGCAGAGCTCACACCAATACTCCTCCAACTCTTCAATGAAATTGAAAGAGAAAGTTCATTACCAACCTCATTCAATGAATCCATCAAAAACCTCATCACAAAAGCAGGCAGGGACTCATCAAAGAAAGAGAACTATACACCCATTTCTTTGATGAACATTGATGCAAAACTTCTCAACAAAATTTTGGCCAATTGACTTCAACAATTCATCCAATAAATCATACACCAAGATCAAACAGGATTCATTTCAGGGATGAAAAGCTGGTTCAATATATGCAAATCAATTAATATAATTCATCACATCAACAGGAGCAAGGATAAGAACCACATGGTGACCTCAATAGATGCAGAAAAAGTATTTGTCAAGATCAACAGCCCTTTATGATGAAGGTTCTGAAAAAATTAGGAATCCATGGAAAATTCCTCAATAGAATAAAGGCTGTATATGACAAACCTACAGCCAGCATTATACTTAATGGTGAAAAACTAAAGACATTTCCTCTTAATTCAGGAATGAGAAAAGGATGTCTTCTCTTCAACCTAGTATTAAATGCCTAGCTACAGCAGGAAGACAATATGCAAACGTAAAGGGGATTTAATAGGGAAAGAAGAAGTAAAACTCTACCTCTTTGCAGATGACAGGATCTTGTATTTAAAGAATCCCATAGACTCCATTCCCAAATTACTCAAGCTGATTCAAAACTTTGGCCAAGTATCAGGGTATAAAATTAACCCTCAATAATCAGTTGCTTTTCTATATGCCAAAAATGAGAAAAGTGTGGCTGAAATTAGGAAAGCAACTCCATTTGTAATAGCCTCACAAAAAATAAAATACCTACGAATTAACTTAACCAAAGAGGTGAAGGACCTCTCTGATGAAAACTTTAAAAACTTGAAAAAGGAAATCAAAACAGAACTTAGAAAGTGGCAAAAAAAAAACCTCCCAAGCTCCTGAATTGGAAATATCAACATCATGAAATGGCAAAACTGCCAAATGCTATCTACAAATTCCATGAGATTGCTGACAACATTCTAACCTCATTCTTCAAGGAAATAGAAGAGGCAATCCAAAAATTGATATAGAACAATAAAAGATCCTGAATAGCAAAAACGATTCTTAACAGAAAGAACAGTCTTGGAGGAATATCAATACCAAATTTCAAACTCTTCTATAATGCCATAGTAATCATAACAGTTTGATACTGACACAATAACAGACCTCAGGACCAATGGATAAAATTGAAAACGCAGAAATGAACCTACAGACCTACAGCCATCTAAACTTCCATAATGGAGCTAAAAAACAGAACGGAAGAAAGGCAGGTTCTTTAGTAAATGCTGCTGACAAAATTGATTAACTACTTGTATAAAACTAAAGCTAGATCCTTATATATCACCCTGCACCAGAATCAACTCCAAATGGATCAAAGAATTTAGAGTCAAAGCAGACATTCTGAAAACATTACAGGACGGAATATGGGAATGCCCAGGTCTCCATGGCACAGGCTGAAATTTTCTTAATAGAGACCCAGAAACACAACAAATCAAAGAAAGGTTGGATAAATGGGATTTCTTGAAATTGCAGAGCTTCTGCGTGGCAAAGGACATAGCTAGCAATATCAATAGAAATCCAATGGATTGGGTGAAGATCTTCATTAGTCATACAATGGACAAGGGTCTCATGTCTGAAATATACTTGGATCTCAAAAAATTAAATCCCCCAACAACAAATCTTCAAAGAAACAACTGCCTAATAAATAAGTGGGCTGAAGAATTAAAGAGAAACTTCTCTGAAGAGGAAAGAAGGATCGCCTATAGACACATGATGAAATGCTCAACCTCTCTAGCCATAAAAGAAATGCAAATAAAAACATCATTGAGATTATCACCTCACCCCAGTTAGAATATCTATAATCAAGAACTCTACTAACAACAGATGCCAGAGGGGATGTTGACAGAAGGGAACCTTACTACATTGTTGGTGGGAGTGTAAACTTGTTCAACCACTTTGGAAAGTAGTATGGAGGTCTCTCAAAAGATTCCACATCGAGCTCCCCTATTATCCAGCAATCCCACTTTTGGGCACTTACCCAAATGTTCACAAGCAAGACCACGCTAAAGCTACTATGTTTAAAGCAGCATTATTTATTATAGCTAAGATATGGAACCAACCCAGATGCCCCTCAGTAGATGAAAGGATCTAGAAAATGTGGTATATATACACAATGGAATTCTATGCCTCCATCAGAAAGAATGACATTGCTTCATTTGTTAGGAAATGGAAAGGCTTGGAAAAATTTATATTAAGTAATGTAAGCCAGGCCCAAAGAAAGACAGGTCCCATGGTTTCCCTTATTTGCAGTATCTAGTATATGTCTGAGTCAAGCAGAATAGGTCAGATAAGTTGATGTTTGGGAAATGAACCGTACGTATGTATTCAAATGTTTTTTTTTTTTTCTTTCATGCGATTGTTTGTAACACATTGATAAGATTATTTCTTTTTTGCTATGTATGTCCCTCCCCACGGCATAACCCTTGCTTTCACTGTATTTGATGTTGGTATAATTTGTGGATGGTAAGGGAAAAAAAAATTGTTTAAATGGGGATACGGGTGGACCCATTGCAATAATAAGACGTACAAGTCTTTATGTCGAAAATGACCTTTAGAACTTTGGTGGGGGGGGAGGAGGGTTGGGGACACGGGAGGGATGGGATGGGAAGGGGAACCAAAGGAGGAGGCTACAAGCTTGATAAGAAATGTACTCATTATCTTTCCCATGTAATTGTAACCCCTCTGTACAGTATTTTTACAATTAAAAAAAGAAGTGATAGGTAAGCAAAGTAACTGGAAAACTGTATATGTAAATTGAGATTTCACTATAGGATGAGAAGTTTACAATAAATGAGCCTATAAAAGATGATTTTATATCTCTAACACACAATCAGTATTCTACATTTTCCCACATACTCTTGTTCTCTTACTTCCGTTCCTGATCAGTATTCTTCTACTTTCATGATGTCAATTCCTATTAATATAACACGGCAGGTATATTTTTTTTGTTTCTAGATCAAATACATTTTAGTATTTTGGAATGGTAGTATGAATTCATGTATTTTGCCTTGAATGTCAAGTTGGACGCTACTGTATTCAGGGTACTGTTAATTGGCTTGAAGCATCCAGGAACATACTATGAATACTTAGACACACAGTATACTAAGCGTAAGGGTCTTGATTTCAGAGAAAAATGCAGGCCCAGGCAAGATCCTGAAGAAAAGAAAAACCAATATAGCAAACATCAATCAACTATCATTACAAAGGAATTGAACTGATCTCTGATGTGTCTGGGTGACAGTTGTGTGTGTGTGTGTGTGTGTATGTGAGAGAGAGAGAGAGAGAGAGAGAGAGAGAGAGAGAGAGAGAGAGAGAGAGAGAGAGAGAGTCTGTGTGTGTAGAGAGAGAGAATTTTAGTGTGGCTTCCATATTTACAGCCCATAGAGCATTACTTGTTAGGGTAAAGGTGCTCATACCAGAGCTCTGATAAAACTGTCATCAATTTTTACTGTGAAAAACACTTGCTTAATCTCTACTTAAAAAGAGAAAAATTAACTACCATCTTATATGATTGTTTTAACAATTAATTGGTATAGTGAAGGCCAAAGGGAGGAACTGCAGATTAATAAAATATCTTTCCTCTCTCCTGAATATTACCCAGCAATAGCTGTGATTTCAGGAGTCGCCTGCTATGTATTCACAGCTGCATAGCTAATATGCTAAATAATATGAAACATATGATAGAGAAATAGATCAGCAAGCAAGCACAAAGGACTAATGATACGACCAAACTTTTGAGCAGGGGTGCCACATCATTTAGGAATGTAATTCCTTCATATGAACTTCAGATTTTGTGGATTTCCCTGTGTGATTAAAAGGTTGGAAATTACTGTAGAAATGAGAATTTCTGTTCAGCCAAGTAAAAAGGGCTCATCATCCCATCCTCACTTTATAAATTTCTATTTCATAAAGACTCTCTTTTACAGTGCTTTCATTTAATATACTTCAGCACCTCACCCTCCCCTGTGGGAGAAAGGAAAAAAGATAATTTTGTTTGAATATTATCTTACATAATTTAGTGTGTACAGGCATGATTGTATGATTACAGAAGTTATTATTAAGTGTAAATAGGAATCATGTCACAGCTAAAAATATAATTAAAATCACATAACAAGACTAGAAGTCACAGCATTTTGTTCATAAAAAAATACATTAGATTAGTTGCAGAATTTCTATTTTGAGATAAATTTTATATTAAAGTATAATGCACTTTACCTAAACGTTGAAACATTTTATTAAAAAATATATTTCTTAGACATATTTTGCTGCATTATTTCAAGAAGAAAATGGTCCCAAAGTAATCATTTTTCTTATTATTTTCCTGTTTCATGTGATTAAGTTCCAAATTAGAAATCCAGATATATGATTTGATTTAATTTAACCAAAAATAATGTCGAGTATAAGGACCTTCTACTCTCTACATTCTTCAAATTAAAATCATCAAATATGGTGATTTTGAAATAATTAGTTTCTGTGTAAACTATGTTAACAGTATTTACAATGTGATTGAAATGTTTTAAAAGTAGTATTTATTTCAGTTTAATTGCTCCGAAGAGTCAATGAATGATATAATCAAAGGCTAAAAATGATGAAATTTAAAATTTAGAATTCAGGAAATGTCTTTGACCACACTGTTTACTGGATTCTTCACAACAACCTCATGAGATAACATATTAATGAAGCAAAAATCCCAGAGTTTACACATTTATGAATAGAAAACTATGTCATTCTGAATATGAAGAGTACATAACAAACATAGAAAATTTAGCTTTTAAATACCTGAATAAACTAATACATTTAATTGCAGGCATAGTACTTCTTCTGAAAGGAGATATAATTGCATTTATTTTGAAAACTAAACCTAAGTATTCATTTGAATAAAAGAAAATGTTTAAACATCACTCATTCAAGAAACAAGATGTACAGTTAGTTGTTTTTCATACCAATTATATTCTCTAAACTTACTAGAAAAACTAGATTAGTAAACCTAAATTATTGCTTTGAAGAGACATAGAAATTTAGTTTCTTAAAGTCATGACTATTTTTTCTCAAACAATTACTAAATAACTGATTTATATTTTTTATCATGGAATTTTATTTGTTATTTTTATTGATTAAGTAAAATAATTGACCAATAACAATATAAATTATGCATGAACAAAGTTGATCTAACACAAGTATTTTATTCACAAGACATATCATGGCTCTCTTAACTCTAGAAGGCAGTGTGTTATTTACTTATTAATTTTTAGTTATTTTGTTAATGGTTATTAATTGACAAAGTGGCAGTTTCATTATGCTCTTTCCAAAATATATTTAAAGCATTTGATTATACTCCCACTTTCCTTCTCATTATTCTTTCCTCCATTTTTATATATGCACATATAATCTAATTCGGAAGATGTAAGGTGAACTGCAACTTAATTCAAGATGTACAATGGATTAACAGGATGAATAAAAAATTCAATATTTTTTGTTAACTTTTGAATTGAGCTATCATTATTATTATGATTAGGGTTAGGAGCCCAGGCAGAATTAGTATTAGGGTTAGAGAAAAAAAGAAAATTTAGGTTCAACACAAGATGACCCATTGCAACAATAATACTCACAACATACTATATTGAAAATGAACTTTACATCATGAGGAGGGAGGAGTGAGGGAGATGGGAGAGAGAAGGGATAGTGGGAGAACAACAAAGAAGAGCGTAACAATGTTCAACTAGAAATGTACTCATTACCTTACACATGTAATTGTAATTCCTCTGTAACCTCTTTACAATAAAATAAAAATTTAAAAATAATGGAAAATAAAATCTGACAGGAAATAGAAAAACACTAAAAACTTTAGGTTCAAAATGCAAGTATAATTTACACTTACATGCCTAGCAAGAGTTAGGATAAATGTGAACTAGAGGGTGGTATTAAAATTATGATTCATTTATCTGTAGATTTAATATTAGGCAAGGTGTTCCAGTTAGAGCTGGGGTTAGGATCAGAAAAAGATATAAGATGTTGTGTAAAACTGCAACATATTTTAACAAACACATTGGATCTGATGAATTTATCTGAAGCCCAAAGTATAATCAAAACCTATTAGCAACAATGTATGAATTAGCAAATATTTATGGTTTAGAATATGTACAATGAATTAAATCCTGAATCAAAAGTCTTTGCTGGGGTTGCTACTTAAAACCAAATCAGAAATAGAGTGTCACTGAAATTAAGTCTAGACTGGAGGCCTGTAGCAAGCAGCAGAGCATCTGCTTAGTGTGAGTTCAACCCCCAGGACCATGTAGAAGAAAGTGAAAGTGTAGGAGAAAGAGGAAAGGAAAGGAGGAGGAAGGGGTAAGAGAGGAGGAAGGACATAGCAGGAGGGAGAAGAAGAGGGAACAAGGAGAAAGTAGAGGGAAGGAGGGAAGGAAGAGGGAAACAGGACCCTGGGGAAGAGGAGCAGGAGAGGAGACAGGAGGAGGAAGATAAATGCAATATAACAGAAAGAATTGTAAGCGATCTGCATGTGCATGGCAGGATTATTTTCTAATCAGAGAGAGAGAGCTAGCACAGTGACAATATGGGTGATACCTGTTGCTCTGTCATTTTATTCTCTTTCTTCAGTGAGGAGTTCAGAAGAAATCCTGAGTTTGGTGTTTTACAGATACACTTCAGGTTTTATTTTTCATGAATCTAACATGGGAAGAACTAAATGAAACTTCCCTTAATTAACAAAAAAATAGACACTATATTTATTTGTATTACTGTGCATGAAGAAATCCTGGCAATTTCTGGCTAATTCAGAAGGCCCCATGCAAAAATATAGGACAAGAGGAAAGAAAACTGTTTTTAAAATATAATAGGTTATCATTGATGAAAAGATTTAGTGAACATTTTTTCTTTTTTATTTTATTTTTTCTTTTTTTATTTTATTTTTTATTTTGTTTTATTTTATTTTTTTGTGAACATACTGTACAGAGGGGTCACAATTACATGGGCAGGATAATGCGTACATTTCTTATCAAGTATTGCAGCCTCCTCCTTTGTTTACCTTTTCATCCCTTCCCAGACTCCCCCCCACCCACCCACCCAATCTACCCCCACTCACCCCCCCCCCGCACCAACTTTGTAAAGCTCGTTTTTGACATGACAACTTGTAATTCTCATTGTTGCAACAGGTCCACCTGTATCCTTAAACGACTTGTTTTTCCCCATCTCCTCCACAAGTTATACTAACATCAAATATAGTGAAAGCAGGGGTTACACTGTGGGGGAGGGACATACAAAGGAAAAAAGAGATAATCTTATAAATGTGTTGAAAACAAATGCATGAAAGAAAAAACATTAAAATACATATCTAAGGGTTCATTTTCCTGACATCACATTATCTGACCTTTTCCGCTTGACTCATACACATACTAGATATTGCAAATAAGGGAAACCATGGGACCTATGTTTCTTTGGGCCTGGCTTAGTTCACTTAATATAATTTTTCCAAGTTTTTCCATTTCCTAACAAATGGGCCAATGTCATTCTTTCTGATGGAGGCATAGAATTCCATTGTGTATATATACCACATTTTCTTGATCCATTTTTCTACTGAGGGGCATCTGAGTTGGTTCCATATCTTAGCTATGGGAAATAGTGCTGCAATAGACATAGTTGTGCTGGTACCTTTAGTGTGGTCTTGTTTCTAAACATTTGGGTAAATGCTCAAAAGTGGGATTGCTGGGTCATAGGGGAGCTCTATGTGAAGTCTTTTGAGGAACCTCCATACTGTTTTCCAAAGTGGTTGAACAAGTTTACATTCCCACCAACAATGAAGTAAGTTTCCCTTCTGTCCACATCCCCTCCAGCATCTGTTGTTGTTAGAGTTCTTGATTTTTGCAATTCTAACTGGAGTGAGATGGTATCTCAAGGTTGGTTTGATTTGCATTTTTTTTTATGGCTAGGGATGTTGAGCATTTCTTCATGTGTCTATTGGCCATCCTTCTTTCTTCTTCAGAGAAGCTTCTCTTTAAGCCTTTAGCCCACTTATTTATTGGAGAGTTGTTTCTTTGAGGATTTGTTGTTGGGGATTTAATTTTTTCAGTTCCAAGTATTTTTTTTGATATCAGACCCTTGTCTGTTGTATGGCTATTGAAGATCTTCTCCCAATCCGTGGGCTTTCTATTGATCTTGCTAGCTATGTCCTTTGCCATGCAGAAGCTCTGCAATTTCATGCAATCCCATTTGTCCAACCTTTCTTTGATTTGTTTTGTTTTCGGGTCTCTATTCAGAAAATTTCGGCCTGAGCCAAGGAGACCGAGGGTTTCTCCCATTCCATCCTGTAATGTTTTCAGAGTGTCTGCTTTGACTTCGAGGTCTTTGATCCATTTGGATTTGATTCTGGTGCAGGGTGATATATAAGGATCTAGCTTTAGTTTTCTACAAGTAGTTAACCAATTTTGCCAGCTCCATTTACTGAAGAGGCTGTCTTTCTTCCATTCTACTGTTTTAGCTCCCATATGGAAGATTAGATGGCTATAGGTCTGTAGGTTCATTTCTGGGTTTTCAAGTCTATTCCATTGGTCCTGAGGTCTGTTCTGATGCCAATACCAAGCTGTTTTTGATTACTATGGCTTTATAGTAGAGTTTGAAATTTGGTATTGATATTCCTCCAGCAGTTTTCTTTCCGTTGAGGAGCATTTTTGCTATTCCGGGTCTTTTATTGTTCCATAAGCAGAGCTCACACCAATACTCCTCCAACTCTTCAATGAAATTGAAAGAGAGAGTTCACTACCGAACACATTCTATGAAGCCATCAGAACCCTTATCCCAAAACCAGGCAGGGTCTCATCAAAGAAAGAGAACTATAGACCCAGTTTTTTGATGAACATTGATGCAAAACTTCTCAACAAAATTTTGGCCAATCGACTGCAACAATTCATCCAAAAATCATACATCAGGATCAAACAGGATTCATTTCAGGGATGCAAAGCTGGTTCAATATATGCAAATCAATTATATTATTCATCACACCAACAGGAGCAAGAATAAGAACCACATGCAGAAAAAGCATTCGACAAGATCCAACACCCCTTTATGATGAAAGTTTTGGAAAAATTAGGAATCCATGGAACATTCTTCAATACAATGAAGGCTGTATATGACAAACCTACAGCCAGCATTATACTTAATGGTAAAAACTAAAGCCATTTCCTCTTAACTCAGGAACAAGACAAGGATGCCCACTCTCTCCATTTCTCTTCAATCTAGTATTAGAATGCCTAGCTACAGCAATAAGACAGGATGCTGACATAAAGGGAATCCAAATAGGGAAAGAATAAATGAAACTCTCCCTCTTTGTAGATGACATGATCTTGTATTTAAAGAATCCCATAGACTCCACTCCCAAATTACTCAAGCTGATTCAAAACTTTGGCAAAGTAGCAGGGTATAAAATTAACCCCCCAAACTCAATGGCTTTTCTGTATGCCAACAATGAGAAAAGTGTGGCTGAAATTAGGAAAGCAACTCCATTTGTAATAGCCCCACAAAAAATAAATACCTAGGAATTAACTTAACCAAAGAAGTGAAGGACTTCAATGATGAAAACTTTAAAATCTTGAAAAAGGAAATTAAAACAGAATTTAGAAAATGGCAAAACCTCCCATGCTCCTGGATTGGAAAGACTAACATCGTGAAAATGGCAATACTTCCCAAGGCTATCTCCAAATTCAACGCGGTACCTATGAAAATTCCAACCTCATTCTTCAAGGAAATAGAAGAGGCAATCCAAAAATTCATATGGAACAATAAAAGATCCCGAATAGCATTTTTTTCATTTTTTTTGCCTCTTGTTCAGTGCTGCAGCAAGGCTGTGCCCTAGAGCCCTTCACCACTTCAACTCCCATTTCTGTAGTCCCTGTGTGTGTGGGTGTGGGTACCACATCCCTTGTGGTGGATGTGCAGTGAGGGAAGTGTGTGCATGCTCCCCAGCATTGCCAGTTAACCCCCGCCCACTCTACCCACCTCTCTTCCCAGTCTCAGTTGCTCTATTTCACCCAGGAGCTGGCAGCCATGGGGCTGGATTTGAGTCCATTGCTGCCCTCTCCTCGTCCAACTATGCTGGTACTGGTCTTCCATGGTCCAGAGTGTGAGTGCCATCCTAGGGAGACTCCGTTCTAGGGTCATTGCCTGGGGTGTGGAGTGGGGGACACCATACTTGTACCTGCACAGCCCATGTGTGAAGGACGGCTGTGTGTGCAGTCCACCCCCTTGGGGCCAGGTAGCCCAGCCTTGGTTGGCATCAGCCTTTAAGGTTGTCTGGTGACTAGAGCCATGTGCTGGCCCCTCTGCCAGCAGTCTTGTGACAGATGTGGCAGCTCAGCACCCTGGAGCCCCTTCAACATCCCTGAGGACCTCTATATTCTGGTCCCTGTGGACACGGGTACAAGGCCATCCTTGCATATGCCCATCAGTGCCAGAGGAGCCTGGACTTGCAGTGCACCAGCTGCAGCACTGGGGGCCTGAAGCCCCTTTGGTTTGGTGTGTACCCTCCTCTGTTATGGTCCACATGGGTCCAGTTCTGGGTGCCATTCCGGAGATGCTCTGTTTGGAGGCAAATTTCAAACTGTACTAAAAAGCCATAGTGATAAGGACAGCTTGGTACTGGCAAAAGAACAGACCTGACGACAATGGAATAGGATTGAAGACTCAGAAATGAACCCACTGGCTTATAGCCCCTAACCTTTGACAAGGGAGCTAAAAAAATGGAATGGAAGAAAGACAGCCTTTTCAGTAAATGGTGTTGGCAAAATTGGTTAAACACTGTAGAAAACTAAAGCTAGATCCATATATGTATATATACATATATATACATATACATATATATATATGTATATATACATATATGTGTGTGTGTGTGTACATATATATCACACAGAATGAGAATCACCACAAAATGGATCAATGACCTCAAAATTAAAGCAGAAACAGTGAAAATATTACATGAAGGAATAGGAGAAACTCTAGAGCTCTTAGCGCAGTCCAAAATTTTCTTAATAGAGAACCAGAAACAAAACAAATTAAAGAAAGGTCGGACAAATGGGATTGCATGAAACATCAGAGCTTCTGAAAGGCAAAGGTCATAACTAGCTAGATCAATAGAAAGCCCACGTACTGAGAGAACATGTTCATGAGTCATAAAATGGACAAAGTCTTATATCTGAACATAGTTTCCTACATGTCTTTCATTTAAAAATGAAAACAGATTCTCTCTCAAAATGCCTATGAGGAAATAAATTTGAGAGGGGAAAAAAAGGCTGTTTTCTCATAAGATCAAAATGTGCTAATTTTATATGCATGTTTTATGCGCTCAAAATATAACTAAGTAACTCAATATCTAGGAACAATTGTCCAGAGCTAAGAGTTAAGTTTCTTGGGAGGTAGAGGCAGGGTGTTTGTGAGCTTTGTCCAAAGAGAGGGAAGAAAGTTAAAATTCATAAATTACTTTGTAGAATCAAAGTGGTAATAAAAAATGAGAGTCACAATAAACTTCTATCCTATTCAGGGTCTTTTATTGTTCTGTATGAATTTTTGGATTGCTTCTTCTATTTCATTGAAGAGTGACATTGGGATATTGATAGGTATTACATTGAATTTGGATATAGCCTTTGGCAGTATTGCCATTTTCATGATGTTAATTCTCCCAATCCAGGAGAATGGGAAGTTTCCCACTTCCATAGCTCTGCTTTTATTTTCTTTTTCAAGTTTTTAAAATTCCCATCATAGAGGTTCTTAACCACTTAAGTTAACTCCTAGGTATTGTATTTTTTGTGCTGCTAGTAAAAAGGGGTTGCTTTCCTAATTTGAGCTGCACTCTTATCATTATTGGAATGCAGGGAAGCCATTGATTTCTGAAGGTTAATTTTATACTCTGCTAGTTTGCCAAACTTTCTGATCAGCTCAAGTAACTTGGGAATGGAGTCCATGGCTTTCATTAAATACAAGACCAACTCATCTTCAAAGAGGGAGGGTTTTACTTCATTTTTGCTATTTGGATCCCCTTTAAGATTGCATCTTATCTTATTGCCACAGCTAACATTCTAATACTAAGTTGAAGAGGAGTGGAGATAGCAGGCATCCTTATCTCATTCCTGAATTTATAAGAAATGGGTTTAACTTCTCACCATTAAGTATAATGCTGGCTGTAAGTTTGTCAATCCTTAGCAGAAAGAACAGCTCTGGAGCAATATCAGTTCCAAATTTCAAACTTTACTAAAAAGCCATAGTGATAAGAACAGCTTGGAACTGGCACAAGAACAGACCTGACGACAATGGAATAGGATTGAAGACTCAGAAACGATCCCACTGGCTTATAGCCCCCTAATCTTTGACAAGGGAGCTAAAAAAATGGAATGGAAGAAAATCAGCCTTTTCAGTAAATGGTGTTGGCAAAATTGGTTAAACACCTGTAGACAACTAAAGCTAGATCCATATATATATGTATATATATATATATATATATACATATATATATATATATATGTATATACATATATACATATATATCACACTGCACGAGATTGAACACCGCATGGATCAATGACCTCAAAATTAAAGCAGAAAGAGTGAAAATATTACATGAAGGAATAGGAGAAACTCTAGAGCTCTTTAGCACAGTCCAAAATTTTCTTAATAGAGAACCAGAAACAAAACAAATTAAAGAAAGGTTGGAAAAATATGATTGTATGAAACAGCAGAGCTTCTGAAAAGTAAAGGTCATAACTAGCTAGATCAATAGAAATCCCACGTACTGGGAGATGATGTTCATGTGCCATAAAATGGACAAAGTCTTATATCTGAAATATACTTAGAATTCAAAAACTTAAATCCCCCAACAAATCCTCAAAGAAACAACTGCCCGATAACTAAGTGTGCTAAAGACTTAAAGAGGAAGGGACTTCTTTGAAGAGGAAATAGAAATATCCATTAGACACATGAAGAAATGCTCAACTTTTCTAGTAATAAAAGAACTGCAAATCAAAACATTGAGATTGCACCTCAATCCAGTTATAATGGCTATAATAAAAAAATGTGTTAATGACAAATGCTGGAGGGGATGTGGCTAAAAGGGAACCCTACTGCTTTGTTGGTGGGAGTGTAAACTTGTTAAACCACTTTGGAAAGCAGTATGGAAGTTCTTCAAAAGACTCCACATAGAGCTCTTCTATGACCCAGCAATCCAACTTTTGGGCATTTACCCAAATGATCACAAACAAGGTCATATCAAAGCTACCAGCCCAACCATGTTTATTATTCACCATAGCTATGATATGGAACTCACCTCAATGCACCTCAGTAGATGAGTGGATCAAGAAAATGTGGTATACACACGTGCGTTTGTGCATGCACGTGCACACACACACACACACACACACACACACACACACACACACACACAAAATGGAATTCTATCCCTCCATCAGAAAGAATGATACTTCCCCATTTGTTAGGAAATGGAAAGACTTGGTAAAAATTTTTTTAAGTGAAGTAAGCCAGACCCAAAGAAACATATCTTGTTTTTCCCTTGTTTGCATGTCTAGGACAAGCAGAGAAGATCAATGGGTAGATACATATGATCATATAAGATGATGTTAAGTGAAATGTACCCCAAGTCAGAGACCCAAGTGTTTTTTTTCTTCCTTGCTTTTGTTTTTAATATACTCATAATGTACTATGTGATTGGCTTGTTGGTTCATCTCCTCACGATATAATCCCTGTTTTCGCTGTATTTGATTCCAGTGGTCTGCATCATATATACAGTTTTTGTAATTTGGGGAGTGGAAGCGATATAGCAGAATGCTTAAATGGGGAGGCAGTTTGACCCATTGTGATGATGAGATGTACAGGACACTATGTGGAAAATGAATTTACAAAGTCAGGCAGGGGTCGAGGAGGGAGAAGTTGGAGATTTGGGAAGGGAAAGGATGGTAGGGTTGGCGCTGGGAAGATGGCTCAGTGGTAGAGTGCTTGCCTTGCATGCCTGAGGCCCAGGGTTTGATTCCTCAGCACCACATAAACAAAAAGACAAAAGCCAGAGGTAGTGCTGTGGCTCAAGTGATAGAGCACTAGCCTTGAGCTGAAGAGCTGAGGGATAGCGCCCAGGCCCAGAGTTCAGGCCCCACGACCGGTCCAAAAAAGAAAGGATGGTAGGGGAAAAACGAAGGAGGAGGAACAATGTTCGATAGGAAACATACTCATTAACTACTCATGTGACTATAAGCCCTCTGTACAGTATTTTTACAATAAAAAGATATAAAAACATCTCTGCCTGATGTAGATTTCCACTGCTGCCTTCGGCATTGCATTTTCTGCCTTTTCTGGCTGTGGTTAGGTCCACCTGCACAGTGGATCAGTAGTCTTCAAGGCATCTTGGTCCTGAAGTGCGACATGGATAATCCAGTGGTGGTTGGAACCAGGCCAAGGACAGGACAAAACCACTTCCAGGGCATAGCTTCTTTATTACCCATGCAACTAGGATTTCTAGCAGAATTTCTCTGAATTTGACTCCAGAAAATAATAACTGAACCAAAAGGCAAGGTCACCACACACTTCTCTCCTACCCCCATTCCTTCCTTTCTCCCTCCTTGGGAAAGTAGAAAATAATTTTGCAGGTTTTGGCAAACACACAAATTGCCAACGATCTCCCCTGATAAACTAGGTTTCAAGTCACTAAGTCATGTAAACAGATAGTGCTGCACTTATTATTCTGGACAATATTTTCAGGTTATTTGATGCTTTAATTTTGTTGTTGTTGTTTGTAGGGGGTCCTGAACTCTGGGTCTGGGCACTGTGCCTGAACTCTTCAGCTCAAGGCTAGCGAACTATTACTTGAGCCACAGCGCCACTTCCAGGTTTTCTGCTTATTTGTTGCTGAGGAATTGAATCCAGGACCTCATGCATGCAAGACAAGCACTCTACCACTGAGCCCCCTTCCCAGCCCTAATGCTTTAATTCTTTAAAATTTCTTTTTGTCAGTCGTGGGGCTTGAAATCAGGACCGGTGTATTATCATATCCCTGATTTCTTCAGCTCAAGGTGAGCCTTCTACCAATTGAGCCACAGTGCCACTTCCTGTTTGGAGATAAGTGTCTCACAGACTTTCCTGCCAGGGTTTGCTTTGAACCGTGAATTTTTAAATTCCATTTCTTCTAGTTGTTTATTGGTACATTACAGTTTTTCTGGAATTTAAAGTTTTCTGTAAACCTTTGTCTTCAAGTAATCCAACAGCATTAAACATTACATTTAGAAGCTATCCTGTAGCCCATCCCTTTTGAAATTATTATGTCAAGATGAAATTCTTATTCTTGGGCTGGGAAGGTGGCTCAGTGGTAGAGTGCTTGACATGCAAGCATGAGGCCCTGGGTTCGATTCCCCAGCACCACATAAGCAAAAAGACAAAAGCCAGGAGTGGTGCTATGGCAATTGGTAGAGTACTAGCCTTGAGCTGAAGAGCTGAGGGGCAGCGCCCAGGCCCAGAGTTCAGGCCCCACGACGGGACCCCCCCACACAAAAAAGAAATTCTTATTCTTTGTATAAACAACCCATTAAAATCCAATTGGAAATATGCTAATTTCGGCAGCCTTGAGTCACCTTCCTCTTTTTTTCCCCTCCAATATCTTTTCTTATTTTGGAACAAGTGTCATCGACTCCCCAATCATTCAAAAGAAAGCTTATTCCATTAATTAAATAGTAAAGGAATCAAGCAGGTCTGCATTTCAAGGCAACTTTGAGTATAATGTTAATTCACATCAGTGAATTTTCAAAGTCATTTTGATAATTTTTGTTAAACCACTCATTAAAGAGGTTCCAAAAAGTAAGAATCAAAAACCATGTTCTGCTTTCTAAGAAGCTTTAAAAAGCTAGTAATTCAACAAAGCACATTCTATTCTTCCAAGATTCCATAGTGAAGAATTCCTCTTTTATCATAGCCCTTACCACTGACCCCATCCCTTCAAATTTGTAGCTTTATTCAATTTTCTTGTTCCAGCTTTTATTTTTGTACTAGCCGCAGTAATCTCCTGGTAGTATTTGAAAATTAAATTACATTTGTTGTTAGAGAGCTCAATTCATATTGCCAAAGGCAGAATCATGATCATATCATAGAGAATAAAATAGTGAATATCATTAATGTGATCATATGCAACTATTCCATAAATTAATATAAATACCACATAAAAGTGCATCTTCATAAACTTTTAAAACTGCAAAATAGTTACATATCTATGCCATAAAATAATTCAGATCACAAGTGTAAGAGACTAAGCTAAACCTTTTATATCTTCCCTGTATTCTTTGTAAAATTTTCTTTTTGCATTAACTTTCACCTTAGGGCTTCCTAGCAACAAGTTATAAGTTGATATCTTTGGATTTTAGTTACTTCTGAGTAACCTCTTTGCTTTACATCACAAGTTAGTCCCTCATGTTAAATACCTGAGAAATAACTTGTCCATTGTGCCTGCAAGAGGAATACCCAAGTCGACTGTCTGTGCCCACTCTTGTCTTACTTTGTTTGGAATGGGGTATCAAGATGGGGGTGTCAGGGATCTGGTGTCTGGAACCATGATGCTAAGAATTATGGGTAGCAGAAAAGAGTAGCAGAGACTAGGATACCAGGGAAAGGGTAATTGTGACTGTAATTGCAGAGTTGCAGTGGCAGGAAATTAGGTAGCAGCAACAGCTTTGCAGGGGTTGTGATAGCTACTACAGACATCCAGAACAGTTTAGCAGGGAAAAGGAAGCATAGATAAACTGAAAGATAAAAATTTTGAATATTTAGCCGGGCGCTGGTGGCTCACGCCTGTAATCCTAGCTACTCAGGAGGCTGAGATCTGAGGATCGCGGTTCAAAGCCAGCCCGGGCAGGAAAGACCGTGAGACTCCTATCTCCAATAAACCACTAGAAAACCGGAAGTGGCGCTGTAGCTCAAGTGGTAGAGCGCTCGCCTTGAGCTGAAGAGCTGAGGGACAGTGCCCAGGCCCAGAGTTCAAGGCCCACGACCGACCAAAAAAAAATTTTTTTTTGAATATTTGTAGGACACAATCAGGGTAACAAGGTCATGGGTGTATAAACTGGGTACCCTGTACTAGGGTAGAAGCAATTGGCATGGTGGGCTGATGTAGTGCAGAGCTCTGCATTTGCCTTTCCAGTTTTGGCTGTTAGATCTTTAGGGAACTAACTCTAGCAGCTCAATATCAGCTTGTTGTGTTCAGGTACGTACCATCTATAAATGTCTATTCCAAGAAGATTGCATTCTTTAACATCAGCTATAGGATCTTTGCTCTAAGCATCCTGAGAGACCACAATGCTGCAGAACTGGCTCCAAATAGTGAGCTGCAATCACCTCATACAACTCTCGCTGCTCCTCTCCAGTGTCAATTATCATGGTAACAAGGGATCTGAGATGTGCTCAGCAACAGTGGGAAGCTACCAATTCTTATCCTGGCATTCTGGGAGTCCCCTAGAAATGGGCAAGATCACTTGCTGGGCTGGTCTTCCAACCTCTCTCTGTGGCTCTGGATAGTCAGACTCTTGTAATTCAGATGGGTTACTTTGATGTCCAGTTGGCCTCAAACTTGCTCTGTCTTCTCTCTCTAGGTGCTCATCAGCTTCAGCTGCCTCTCCTTTTCCCTCTAGGTAGCTCGCTTCATCTCCACATCCTTTGAATTGTGCTTCATATCAACCTGTGTCTTCACACCAAACCTTCCACTTTCTCATCTACATCTCTAGCTGTGATTCTGGCACAACAAGCTCATGTAAGGTATCTGTTTATCAAGATTTGAGCTGGATTCCAAGGTGGTACTAGCTAACTTGGAACATGGGAAGCATCTTAAATACTCCCCTGCCATTCACTGCTCATTGTGAAAAATGTAAATCTGTTGTGGTCAGTCTCTCCTTTTCCATTTCTGTTTCAGCAGAATAAAGTGAAGTCACAGTGGAGCTACCAGACAGCTGCTCTGTCAGCAAGTGACCCAAGCAAAGATAATTTAGTGAGGGGATACTTATCAAATATAGTAGGGTAAATGCACATATTTGTAGGACACTACTAAGGGCTTGCAACAAACTAGTTATTTTATGTCCCAAATGGCAGACCAATCTTAGGCTCTCCCCTAGATCTTCCTGTTCTGAAGTCCCTGAGGACTTCTAAATAAAACTCACACTAATAACATGGGTGAATAGAAAAGTAAGTGAGTATGGAATTAGTATTCTGAGGGTGTGGTAAGGTGTTGTTTGTCATGACTACCATGAAATAAATGTCCTTTCTCTGACTTTCACCATATCTCTTTATTTGGTATAAGTGGCAGATTTCTTAGTGTGTCTTTTTACCTGTTAGTTCAGTGCACAGGTTAAGACATTAAGCATGCCAAACCATGGGTTTCCATTGTTCTAGTGTACATTTTGCATCCTAGGACCTTTCTTCCAAATAACTCTCTTCTTGAGCCCTCATATGCATATCCTTACAGAAGTGAATGTCTCACAAACCACGGAATATAGTTGCTCAATGATGATTATCTCACAAAAATACTCAAGCAGTTTTTGTCTGGAGCCTTTCTAAAAGGCCTTGGACTAGGTACTGTGGGCAACATTGACAGTAATTCCTCAGAGCAATACCACTGACAGAAAGTGAGCCTTGATTACTATTTAGCCGTTAGTAGTCCTACCTAGTGTATGAACACATGAAGAAACCCTGTTTAGCTTATTGCATAGTGTCCCCGTCAATGAAATCATTTTGAGCCTAGGAGAAAAATCTCCATTTGTAAACCAGTACACATAAGAAACAGATGATTCCCCATACTCAAACTCCAGGAGAACAGAGTATAAGGATGTCTACACAGTTGGGAAATATGATTCTGAGGGGTGGGAAGGGATGAGTTTAGATAGCCAAGAAGTAATTATAAGTTTCTGAATTCCTTACCTAACTTCCGTCTTCCCCTCAGATTCAATTCAAGAAGTTGTGGAATGTTTATGATCACAAAATGAAATTTTTAATCCCAGGTGCACACTCTAAGCATTCTTGTTACTTCTTCCCACCTGCCCCTGATATAAAGGGTTAGAAGGGCAAAGGGGAAGGAAACCCATGCTCGGGAATATAAATGGAGCTTAAAAGCCACTGCAGTCTCTGACTTTCTTTGTTGAAGGTAAGATAAAAGGCAGCTTGAGTTTCTAAGAACTCAGTGTCTAGGCTATATGGCTCCTTCAGAACTTCTTTTCCTCCTCCTGTGTTTTGAGAGCAACAGTTAGTAAAGTGCTTCTGTCTTTTGGGGCAACCTTTCTATTCACACAATGCTTAAAGTAGACAATAGGTGGAAGCTGTCATTAAATTTAAAAAAGTATGAAATAGCACACAGTGTGTGCTTCCCCTGAATTCCTGGACCTAACAAGTTCCCAATTGTGAAGACAAAGTGATTATGGGTGAATACTAACAACTGCTCCTGAATGGTGAACCTAGAACACTTTTCCCAAAGCAGGTTCTGTCCAGTACAGTAGTTACCACCTATAATCCTGGTTATTAGGATGGCTGAGATCAAGTGGATCAAAGAACTTATAGACCATGCAAGACAGAAAAGCCTAAGATACTGAGTCCCAAAAGAAGAAACTGGGCCAAGGAGAGAAAACTTATCATTGCTGGAAAAGGAAAACTTAACTAGAAGAATGTTTCTCTGAATACAGGCATGGGTATAATTATAACAAAGTTCTATGTTGTGGCTCATCAGTAGAAACTATCAAGTCAAACCTCACTAAGGCTAAAAATAAAACTTACAAAAATAAAAAAATCTATTTGCATTTCAGTAGTAATATCTTTAAGGAGAGAGAGAGAGAGAGAGAGAGAGAGAGAGAGAGAGAGAGAGAGAGAGAGAGAGAGAGAATGCATGCTGTCTGAGATTATGTATGGGACAGAAATGGGACAGAATTGGTATTTAAAAATCATCATATTGCCACTATCCGTTAGTTTCCCCATTCAAGTCTGGTGGCATGTTTAGCTCTACCACTGGAAACACTCAATTCTCGCTTTCTTCTGGTTAACTGGAGATAAACATGTAATGTATACATCAACCTGGGTTGGTTTCAAACTATCGTCTTCAGATATGAGCCATTATTCTCAGCCCAGTATTTCCAGTAAATTATTTAATCTTTCTGACTCTCAGCTTCTTCCTGTGTGTAAAGTGAAAGAATTACTTTGTGGACCTTAGAATCCGGTGAGAGTTATGATTGGGTGCAGGAAGTTTAAGTGTTCAGGATGTGTGGACAGAGTCTGACACTCTGATAAAACTACTGATGTTTATATTGAAATGAATTCCAGGAATTGGAAACAAGATGGATTTTTCTGTTCTTTATCCATTTATGGGCATTGAGGGAGCCACAGAAATTCAAGGAGAACAGGGAAGCAAATGCAGCAGTTGTACTCTGTAGATGATATATTCACAATGAGCTATACCTCTTGTGGACAGGGACTGGAGGAAAAAAATCAGAGAAAGCAAAGGAAGTGATGAGATTGTGAAACAAGAAATGAACTCATCGACTTATAAAATGGTGAACTGTATGTACACTACCTTAACAATAACAAATTTAATAATCTGGGTTGATGATCCTGTCCTCCAGTTTTTGTAGGGGCCCTTAAGTCTCAGGCCCACCTATGGAATTTTTGAAGGTCACATTATATGATAATTAGTGTAGAGCCAGATTCTCTTAAGAAATGTTATAAAAAGTATTTCATTCTTAGTACTTGTTTCTCTTTGAGTGGCGATTCTATATGTTGTTGTCAGAGCTAATTTTTTTACTTTTTGTTTTTAGTACTTGTTAGGTGTTGACATCCTTCTTAAAGCTTTATTACAAAGGTCTATGTATCTTGGCACCCCGCCCCTCACTAAAATGGTAATTAATCTATGAAATTAATGTACTTCAGTATGAGATTTATTTATTTATTTAGTTTGTCGGAGGTGGTGAACTCTGGGCCTGATTGCCATCCCTCAGGTCTTCAGCTCAAGACTAGTGCTCTACAAGTTGAGCCACAGTACCACTTCTAGCTTTTTGTGCTTAGGTGGTGCTTAGGAATCAAACCCAGGGTCTCGTGCATTCAAGATAAGCTGTATAGCACTGATCCACCTTCTCAGCCCCTATGAGTGGTATTTTTGTGCACTGGACTATCAAACAAATGAATAATTTGCTACTAGACATTCAAAATTATGAATTATCTGATATTTTAATGAATAAAACTGTTATCATTGATACTAGGAAGTGTTTGTCTCCCCATACTAAAAACATGGAGGAGGGTATTTTAAACTAAAACTACAAAAGAAATTTTAAGATCTTGTTGCTAACAAATATGTCCAGGTGTTATTACATTAAACAGAAAATTCAAAATGGTTTTTCTTCATGAATACAGAGATCAAAGGTCTTATAATACTTATTTCAAAATGCAAACTAAAGAGGAAAATCAGTCAGGAGGTAAAATTTAAATAGAATTTTAATATTTTAAGAAGAAAAGGAGATCCTGGATGGCAGAGTAAAGACAAAGCAATATCAGAACCCTATATGCTCAGTACTAAATAAGAAGCTTTAATTGAAAAATTGAGATGGAATGAGCACATCAGGCAAAGGCAAGCAATCAGAGCCTACCACCAACAAAGAAACACCATAATGTATATCTCAGAAAAAGGAAACAAGTTCCTTATACTTCATTTCAATGATGCACATAATCCCCCCTATACACACACACACACACACACACACACCCAAACACACTCACACACACACAGACGAATGTGTATGCAACAGCTCAACCTACTCACATCTTTCAACATGAATCAAAGATCTTCTTGTTATATTTGAAACTTTAAATGTTTCAAGTCTTGTAAATAATTGATAACAGATGCATAATCAAATATTTTTGGAATAACACTCTGATATGGAAATGAGAGTTCATGATGGTTATAACTGTAAGGTCTGCTCAGGTACACCTCCCTCTCTTTTGGCTAAGTTTCTGCCCAGTACCTGTTACCTAGGTAACTGGCAGACCTGGAAGCAGTCACCTTCTCCTCCAGCTAGGTCACATCCAGATCCAGTGTGGCCACACCTTTCCCCTACCTTGCCACACGTCTTTCTGTTCCTGGCCTTGATAATCCTGGCCCAGAGGTTGGTCACACCTCTTCCTTTCCCACCCTCCTTTCCTTTTTCAGCCATGCTTCTCCACCATGCATGGTGGGGGCAGCTGTTCGGTAAATAGACTTCTCCTGCCTGAATAGCATGTGGTGTTCTCTTCATCGGCTACCTAATGAAACCTACCTATTTAATATACCTTACAATAACTACTTAAAACATCTCTGAATCTTGAAAGAATTAAAAAAGATTCAATCTGCATTTTGGGACTACATTTCTACCAGCTATTTTGCAAAGGCTTAATAAGAAGTTGCAAGAACCAATCTTATATACCAAATTAATAAAATTAATATATGTGTAAGTGAAGTGAAAGACAGTGATCAGAGACCTATGCTGCCTCCAATCAGCCAGCTGCACACTGTGACACCTTTGATTCTGCTGGGCCAGGCCCACAGTTGTCTTCCTTCCCCCTGTTGGGGTTGGGGATGGTGACTGTGTGGGGAGGGAGGAGGCCTCAGGGGAGGCCAAGCAGGGGCTGGGGCTGGGAGCAGTGCGGCAAGTATGGGAGGCCCTGGCAGAGGCTTTCAAGAGAGGAAGGAGGCAGTAGGCCAGCAGCTCAGGCAGCATCAGCCCTAAAGGCAGCTGGGTTCTGGGGAGTGTCTGTGAGGTTCAGAATTTGGGATGAATCTCCTGGGGCCTGGTTGCCTGGTGAGGAGAGGAAGGAGTCTCAAATCCCACCCAAACAGACAATGAGAAATGAGACAACCAGTGCCTA